>NC_048541.1:9250544-10706502 GCF_902806685.2 Maniola hyperantus
CCACAGCACTGTCTCGGCCGAGTGACATTTTACTGTCTCGCTTCACTACTCGGTAGGTGTAATCGTACCATTGGTGTATACACTGTCACCTTCAATCGGTAGAATTGTCATCAAATCAAATAATTTCTAATGTAGGTACCTATATGTTCTGCCTCACCCAGTAGGTAGGTAGGTATACCCAAACGTTGAGAACTCTTGAGTCTGCATTCAAAATTTGTAGATGAGTACCTATCCCATAGGTAAATACCTAGGGGACCACCTGTGACACACAATTCGGCTGGATTGTGTGTCACGTGGTCACAGCAGGTCGTCCCCTAGGTCTAATTTCGAAAAAGGGGTTATAGTCACCAAATCCAACTCGGCTGAGCAGCATTCGGGAAGCTTAGTGATGTCTTCTCGTCCACAATTCCTCAGTGCTTGAACTTTGAAGACCAAAGTCTTCAAACTGTGCGTGTTGGCAGTAGGTACTTAATGTAAATGACATAATATGGATCCAAGACACATCGCTAACTAAGGGCCTCATAATTAAGTGAAGAGAGAGAGAGAAAAAGCTCTTTTTCTATGTGATCAAATCAGAAACGAAGAGATGCGTAGCCGGTACGTGAAATAGAGTAACCGACATAAGCTCAAGAGATTGTGAAGCTGAAGTGGCCATGGGCAAGACACCTAGTTCGAAAAACCGATAAGTAGACGCTGGGATCCCTGCAGTGAACATACCTATTTATATCGGTTGACGATAGGTAGGTACATATTTTCAAAGATATACAAGTAGGTAGGTATAGGTATAATTTAATCCCTAACATAGGTATATAGGTAACATAAAATAACCACGATTATGTAAATTAGGAATTTCCCTTGTTTTATGTCTAATAGGTATAGATATTAATTATCTTATCAATAAATCCTTAAACAATGCTTTTAAGATAACGACTGAAAATGAAATGTAGGTATACGCGACAGGTTGAAATGGCAATGGGGGGGGGGGGGGGGACACCCCGCACAGTCCCCGCGCTAACCCGGTGCGGGCGAGCGCGGGTGTGCGGGGCGTCTCCCCGCCTCAAACCCCGATTACAACCTCAGCCTGTCGCGGAATAGGTAAATACCTAATTAGTAATTAAGTACTGTTAGCTTTTCACGGCCCAACAGTTTAACCGATTTTGATGAAATCTGGTACAGAGTTATAGCTTACATCCCGGGGAAGGACATAAGTTACTTACTTTTTATCCCGGAAAATCAAAGAGTTCCCACGGGATTTTTAAAAACCTAAAAACACGCAGACAAGGTTGCGGGCATCATCTTGTTAGGTACCTATCCGTAGGTATACCTAAACCTATAAGTAATAAGCTGGAAATTGGAATAGAAACCAATAGGTACGAATGGTATTTCTTTAATACCTTTGTTGTTGTTTTTATTTTATTTTATATATACCTAAGTAGGTACCTGCTTGCCTACATATAGGTACTAGTTTTTTGAGCCTTGTTACTTTATCCACAGCTTTTAAAGGTTAGGTATATTATATTATATATAGGATAAAACACCGGTCAAGTGCGAGTTGGACTCGCACACGAAGGATTCCGTATTGCATCGTACAAGTAATAACACTTTTAATTTTTTTTAGTTCTAATGGCAGCTATTTTGAAATTTTTATTATTTGTTGTTATAGCGGCAATAGAATTCTGTGTGTGTGTGAAAATTTCAACTCTCTATAACGTAATAGTTCACGAGATACAGCCCGCTGACAGACAGACGGATGGACAGACAGTTAAGGCTTAGTGATAGGGTTCCGTTGGCATCCTTTGGGTTGGTACGAAACCCTAAAATGGCTGTGACATGTTAATGTGCACTCGAAGTCATGATAGGTACGGCTGATACGGTTATGACGAAGGGAAAGAGGGATTAAAAATTAATTTACCTTCTTTTATGTTCACCGATAATCCTGACTTTATCAAGATATCACTTCTAAAGGATTAAACCAGCGTAGTTAATAGAATCCAAGCGATAACAAGTAATTAAAAAATACCTACCTATCAGGTGTTGATATTAGGGGAAGGTTGCGATCATTGGACCAGCGCTTTGGACCAGACCAAAGAAGGCAACTGCTAAAGAAACAGTTTTATTGATTTATCTCGAAAAACTGATTTGTTTTGTTATTCAATACGTTTGTGAATAATAAAGCTTATTTTTAGTACCTACCTACTAGTATTATTTTAAACTGGTTTTATTTTATCTCTCAAAGTTTAATTAATTTTAAGCCGTGAAGTGGTCCAATCATAGCAACCTTCCCCTAATTTTAGGCGTACCTACTAGTAAATGACATCTATGAATCAGGAAGATTAATTAATGAATCCTAAGATGAATCACAGTATAAATATCCGGTGCATACCTTAGTAGTAGGTACTTATCTTCATCTTGAGTTTCTCATTCTTAAGTAAGTAGGTAGTACCTATATATATAGTCAAGACTATAGGAGTGTAAGTAATTCCGTAACGAAAAACCGGAAGCGAGATCACATTTTCATAGTAAGTAACGTGAATCACTACCTATCTAGGTAGGTAACTTGTGTATTAAATCCCTATCCCTTTCCTATTCAAGGCAGAAAGGCTAATACTGGAATTCATAGTCGAGATATGGGATTTAGCGAACTATTCAGATGATGTTTTTGTGTCATATAACCAAAGAAATTGTATGTATTCATAACATATTCAACCATTATGCCTTTCTTTATGCATATAAACAACACATGCCGTCTGAAGTCCCCTAAAGAAGCCTCTATCTTGACTATGAATTCCAGTGTAACAGTTCACTCACATGAAAAAGTTAAGTTTCTAGGTAGGTATAGGTACTTACTTAGTAATATGTTTGTGTTGTGGTTGTGGATGAACTCAGCAGGAGGTACCAGTACGCGGCAGAAAGTAATGTGCCTACATCGACATTTAAAAGGAGGTAGCAGATTTGTAGAGCGTTGTCCCTGTCATTGAGACCGACAAAACGTCATATTACCGATAGGTATGAGTGACCGAGACAACGCTCTACAAAGCCGAAATGTCATTCTAAAGGCCGATGTAGGTACTTACATTAAGTACTTTCTGCCGCGTAGGTACTATAGTTTAGGTGGTTTCTCGATGAGCCCATTCGCCAAATTATCCAAAGTGTTAGTTTCAATAAAACTCCAAGTGTTTTGTAGTCTCCTTCAGGATTCAAGATTCAAAATTCTTTATTTGCAGAATAATTTTTTACAACGAAATGTTATTACGTATTGTCCAGTAGGTAAGCATAATTTAATTAAATTTAAAAATGTCCTACCTATACCTAAGCATATCTAATCAGGTATGAAAAATTAGTAGTAAAACAATTTAATATTTAACCTATTCTTTAAAATTCAGTTATCCTCCCTTTCTTCCTATCCTTCCTATCCAATTCGCATTGTTCTTCTGCGATTTTGCACGAAGAGACCAAGACGAGATATCCAGGAGTTCCAGACCTGACAAAGCGAATTTTGGCCATAATAAGGTTTACGCCTTAGCCCTTAAGTAGTCCTTGCACTAAATATATTTCGGATTTTATGGGCCTGGTAGCTAAGCTATAATATGATAAAAACCGGCCAAGTGCGTGGCGGGACTGGCGGGCCACGCGCAGTGTATGGTTCCGTAGTTAAGTACAATCCTCGAAAAACAGATATAACTCCTTAACCTGTGAACTTTACATAGCCCTGATAGTTTTCCTTTAAAATTGATTATATATACAACTGCTGTGAATTTTTTCACGTTTCTATACACTACCATTTGGCTGATAGAGGGGGGGGGGGGGGGGGGGGGGGGGGGGTTATCAAAATTTTATTTCACCACTTTGTCGGCGTGATTATTGTTTATACTTACCCATGCCAAATTACAGATTTCTAGCACTAAGTAATATTCTCTGAGATTAACCGAGGACGGACCGACGGACGGACGGACGGACGGACAGACGGACGGACATGGCGAAACTATAAGAGTTCCTTGTTTACTACGGAACCCTAAAAAACCTTTGGATGTCGATATTGTTCCTCCAGTTAGGCGTGACATGTTAACGACCTGTAAGATTGCTGTCAAAGAGCAAACAAGGCAAACACCGTCGGGTAAACACGTGGTCGTATTTACTCAGAGCCGGGCCGCTGTGTGATCGTCAGTGAACGCGGAGGTGGTCGTCGGTTTAATATTCTCCTACGCTTTCCTCATAGCTAGAATTGTCTTCTTTAATTTATTGCAACACTATACGGCCGCGTGGATAGGTACCTAGGTAGTACTCAGTAGTAGGTACATACTTATAAGGTAACTGATACAAATAAGGCCTACCTTATTTAAATCGTTGATTACAAAATAAATATAGTTGTGTATCAAAAAAACTTCAATAAATTATTATTAGATGTTTATTAATATCAAATTAATGGAGAAAAACATTAACAATATCTAATAAAATGAAGGCAAAATCAACAATACAAAAACCTTAGCTAGTGGCCATAATAAGTTACGTCTACCAAATAAGGCCTGTAAACTTTAAAGTCATAAAATCTTGTTAAAAATCTATTTATTTAAAAAATAACTATTTCACAGCTTTTATATACCTTTTATATTTTGATAACTAAGCTTTTTATTACAGTAATTAAACATTTATAAACACAGATGGCTTGTCAGACTTAAGCTCTCATATTAACAATAATATGAATAAACTATAAAAAATATAGGCCTTATTAAATTGCACTCCTATAAGTATACAATAGGCACTAAACTGTCGCTGCACGCTGCTAAGCTTTCTTCCGACCAAGTAACACGTTTAGGAGCCTTTTTAGATTTAGTTATTCGTAGTATTTTGAGAGCTAGACATCAAAATGCGTATTAAAATGCGGGATTTATATTAAGGCCTAGGGTTACAATTAAGGCCTTGTGCCTTATTTGGTACCGTACTAGATAAAATATAAAGTTCCATAATTCGTTCCATTATTCAAATTATGAAAATGAAAGCAATAATTATCTAATATAATGGCTAAGGTACTATAACTACGTATTAGTTTATATAAAATGTCAATATAAAACGTAATAACTTGCCTTGTTATTACGAAAATTTTATAGTGCGCCGCGAAACACCTAAGTTCCACAAAGAAGGCGGCGCAACAAGCTCAGGGATTAGGCGCAGGGCGCCTGAGCAGTTCGTACCTAATCATAGGGCCGTAGTGTGTATGTGCGTGAAGAATCTTTTGTGTTACATTTATTTAACCGGGTTTTCGGGAGAGTAGGCCTTTTTCGAGCATAGGCCTTATTTGTATCAAGTACTTACCTTATCTATTAAAAAGTAGCGAAGGAATGCTTTCATTTTCCAGGATAAAAGTACTCTATACTTATTAATATTCGTCTCTAAGATAGGTATAAGCTACAGAGGCACAAAGGTGTCAAATTGCCTCAAAATTGCTTGAACGGTTTAGTCGTGAAGGAAACTGACAAACAGACAACTATAGACATGTTCGTTAGATTAAGTATTGGTTTCCGAAGGGTAGCGGAGATCAATCGGCAACAAAAGCTTAGTCAATCTGGTTTTACCTTGATCTTTCAATAGGTAGGTACCTACATAGGTATATACCTACATGGCGCAACCAAGCCTCGCTTAGCGCCTTTTGAGGTATTTCCGCGTGAACTCACAAATGGCACCTAGATAAACATGGAAACTTATATCAAAGCCGTTTCCGAGAAATTAATTTGACTATACATCCATACTAATCAGGATCAGGAAATTCCTAAAAGGCCGGCAACGCATCGGCGGTTCCTCTGGTGCTGCAAATGTTCATGGGCGGCGGTAATCACTTAACATCAGGTGACCCGCCTGCTCGTTTGCTCGCTTTATCTATTAAAAAAAAATGCAGGAGCCCTGGTTGACCAACCAACACCTTGAGGAGGTTTGTGAGGAAACATTTGCAACATTTTACGAGGAAGGATTACCATTCCTATCTCGCCATGCGAAAACCGCATTGAAATCCACTGAGAGGTTTAGAACTTCAAAGTTAGGTAGGTAAGTAAGCAGTGGCGTGCATAGGGTTTAAAGCCAGGGTAAGCAGTAGTTAGGTAAGCCAGTCAAAGAATAATGAGCATTGAGCAATTTCAACCGAGTTAACTATTTCTTGGGTAAGCAGCGCTTTTACGCCTCTATGAGTTGCACGCCACTGTAAGTAAGTATACCTATAACTTATTATATTAGCAATTTTTCAGACAAACGCAATACCTATAGCAATTTAGTTTTATATCTACCTACTATTTTGAGAAGAGCCTTGGAGGTAAGTAGGTAGGTACTGTGTCATGTATAATGTATACTTAGTTAGATCAACTAATGCGGAAATGAAAGAATTAAACAATTAACATGACGTTTGGATTCCCCTGGACGCGCTATACGATCATTCCGGAGTCCAGGCGTTTGCGGCGAGGCGTAGCGAGGGCGGCGCCTTTGAGTCGACCCTCCAAATGCCCTCAATAAGCATCGGTTTACATTGCATTTAGCAACATTCCTTAGCGCCTTACTTCCTATTATTTAAGGATGGGTAAGATACAACGCGCCACGGCGACGCGAGACGGTAAGACCCTATTCACCCGACATTACCGTCACACGTTTTTTGTAGGATCATCATCATCATCATTAACCGATAGACGTCCACGGCTGGACATAGGTCTCTTGTAGGGACTTCCACACGTCACGGTCTTGCGCCACCTGATTCCAGCGGCTCCCTGCGACTCGTCTGATGTCGTCCGTCCACCTAGTGGGGGGTCTTCCAACACCCCAACGTCTATCGTTTTTACGAACTATGTGCCCTGCCCATTGCCACTTCAGCTTCGCAACCCGTTGAGCTATGTCGGTTACTCTAGTTCTCCTACGAATCTCCTCATTTCTGATTTGATCACATAGAGAAACTCCAAGCATAGCTCTCTATCCATCGCCCGCTGAGTGACTCTGGGCTTTCTTATGAGGCCCATAGTAAGCGACCATGTCTCGGATCCATAAATGTCATCACATCGCACTGGCAACACGCACTGTTCTAAGACTTTGGTCTTCAAGCACTGAGGATTTTTTTGTAGGATAAACAAGGATAAATCTACGTAGTTGCACATTCACTGAATTGAATAGGTATAGAATCGTCTACGCAGTTAAAATTGTATTTTTAGCTGTAGGTACCTACATTATGTACATGCAAAGTATATAGTCGTGATGGCAGTTGGGGTATGAGGCGGGAAGACTCCCCAAACACCCGCACGTCACCTGCGCTATCCCGCACCGGATTCGGGGGCTGTGCGGGGCGTCCCCAGCCCGATTGCCATCTATAAGTACCTGTCGCGTACTATTGAGAATGGTTCTTACTTTCTAAGTATACTAAATGTATGTAACCTACCTATTTGGTAAAAAATATCCTAAAAAAACGTGCGGTGCTAATGCCATGTGAGCGGAGTCTTAGGTACTTATCCAACGGGGCTCCTAGAAGTTGTAATATAATATGGAACTCTATCACTATTATATATTCTGTGACTCTATGAAAGGCGAAGGTGTTCACTGCACTGCCGAAGATGTGTAGGATGGACGATGGTTGGCGCGCCGCCGCGCCGCGCCGTCCGGTCCGCGTCGCGTCGGTCGTCGCGGCCGCGTCTCTTATCTACTCGTTTGGCCGGGCCATGAGGTGCTTCATACATACGGTTCCTTATACTACCAAGGTACTTAGTATTGTACTTATCACATATATTATTTTATTATTAGATAGATAGTGTAAAGAAGACTTATCATCTGTGCTCGCTGATACGTAAAAACAATACCTACCTATAATAACAGCACCGACAATAAGCCACTACCCTAGAGCCACTTTCGGTAGCCGCACCGACCCGTGCTTTCGTGATTCCTTTTGTCAAAGGTTACCCTGGGGGCTGGGGCCGGCTGGATGAAATCGCTTTAGCGATAAGGCCGCCTTTGCATGCTAAAGCTAGATTAAGATCCTTGCATGTTTTTTTTTTAAATGTTATTTTTGTGTTGTGTGCAATAAAGTACCTATACTTATTAAAAAAACCTTTTCACCTATTCCAATATAATAGGAAAATCTGGCTGATTAACATATACATAGGTACAGCTCAAACCGCTGGAGTCTAGATAGGTAGGTACATACTTGAACATGTAGATTTTCTTTCTAAAGACTGAGAGAGGATTTTTAGAAATTCCATCCGACCTAAGCCGGGACGAGTCCACTTGTTTCTGATACAAGTACCTAGGTAAGTAGGTACCTAAGTATTACTTACCTACCTAATACTTACCTACTCAAAACTTTTCAATTGATGATGATAAACTAAAACTTTTTTAAATGAAATTATTATTATTGCGAAATGAAAATACAATATAATTAATCAGATTAACATGGATTTATTTAGTTTATCAAATGTGTTTCGTGATGGTGCTGCATACAAATCTACTTTAATAGTAATAACACGGTGTTCACAAACATTACTCAATATTATAAACATAACATAGGCACCTACAATACGTAGGTAGGTATCATAAAATATTCAAACAAGCAAAAAGTTGCATTAACCCTTGAGTAAGTAGATATAGCATTTTTTTCTTCAATTTTAAAACGATTAAAAGAATGGGGCAAATATAATTAGCATTTAGCACCACAATACAATCAGACGAATTGCATCACAAAACGACAAAACAATTCTTTTCAGGAATCGATAAATATTAAATCGTTACAGTATTGCAACGAATCGTAGAAAAAGTCGACTTTATTATAAACCTAAGCAGTCGGAATATTAAAACGTGAATTTATAATAATATTTTAATGACTTAATTGTTTAATAAGTCATTGTTTTCTAACCGAGATAGAATTATAACTAAGTATTTTATGCAATTTATACACTACATTATATTTACAAAACCGTTAAATCTAGTAATAATCTCATTTGTAGTAAAAATATTTACTTATTTCTCCACGCTACCGATGCTATAAATGCGCCATAAAGCTATAATATGAAGTTATGGACACGGTTTATGATTTTATTAAGTTAAATGAGATTCTTTTATCATTTTATGCACCTACAATTACTACGTTGATTTTCCAATCATTTAAATAAACCATATTAAGCAAATAAGTAGGATAAATCATATTCAAAAAATGGATGCATATACGACCAGGCATCACCATTTATATTATTACCTAGCCTACCTACTTACATAGGGAAAATAATCTCATCAGCATAGGCAACGTCGAGAAATATAAGTAAATACCTTAAAAACCATCGATTTTATTAATACTTATGGACTATAATAATATAAAAATATAGTAATCTATATTTACAGTGACAAAATCCTTTTAAATAATAGTCTTATTCTATTTTGTAGAATAATAATAAATAGGCCGGAACCTAAATACGAGACCGCTTAAGAGGCACCTACCAAGTTAAATATTACCACTAAAAAGGCAATGAAGGGCGTTTTCAACCCTTGGGTCAAGACTTTTCCCATTAAGATAAGTACAACGTAAAGCTGTTAACTTCGTAGAGTGGTAATCTTTAATACTTTAGATATATATAACAGTCAGAAACAATACCTAGGTACCTACTTAGGTTATAAGCGAACTGAATGGTATTCTAAACGGGAAACCAATTTAGAATATCTAATCGCGAGCCGAATGCGGCACCATTCCTGAATTTAACCGGATATAAATAAGTATAATAAAATATAATTACCACCCATTAAATGATTCTAGAATTTTATTGATGGTCATTAATGAAAAAGCCTAGACACGAAGGTGTAACTCCGCTAGGGAGATTTTAGGTGTTAATTACTTATATATCTACTACATTGTAAAAGAGGAACCTACTTACAATTACATACCAGAATTATCCGCACGAAAAAGTCTCGTATGGATATTGCACTATTTATCACAAGTTAGTTATACACATGTGGAAAATTAAATGCAAATGCACAAAAGATAACCTTCGATCTGCCGTCCTCTAACTAAAAAGCCGTTAAGTAGGTATAGGTACTTACCTACCTATGTCCAAAAAATATTTTTTCAGTTATCGCCAAAAACGTAGGAATTTTCAAAAACAAATGTTTCTAAAAAAGAGTGCTACGTAACGTAGGACCAAACTAAAAAAAACTAAATAATAACCTTGGTTCTATGAAGCATTTTTAAAACCATTTTACCTTTTGGCAAAAACTCAAATAAATATTTTTTGAACTTATAACGGCTCTTTAGTTAAAGGACGACAGCGATGGTAAATGTCCACAAAAAATCACTGGGTTGTTCACTATCCATAGGTGTCACTATGAGCACAGAAGTCTTGTTGCGGTCACAGAAGAGGAACCGGAGGTACGCCCGGCACTAAGGGCTCGGGCACTCCTTGCAGCACCCCTTGGTGATAATGATGATGGTGCATCATACCGTTCATCATCTGTTGGTGGTGTAACATCGTCGCGTGATGCAGCTGTGCGTGTTGTAGGGATGCGTGGTCTCCTTTCTCCTTCATCACGACTTCTTCGCGTTTCTTTACCTGTTTTCGCTCCTTTGCGCGTCGGTTTTGAAACCATATTTTTACCTATAACAAAATACATTTTATTAGAACCTAATTAAAGTTACCTGGCAGTTAGCATATTAGTCTGGCCATTCAACGAGGTAACGCAGCCAGCGTTCTGGGCACCCTGCCTCGTTACGGTGGTTTGGAGGATATTTTTGATTTGTAATTTTAATATTTAATTGTTATAGGCTTAAATTAAAGTTATACCTATATTTGAATTGTACTAATTATATTTTCTCATTACAGGCAGCAAGTTTCAAAAGACTCAAAGCGGCGTGGACTATAAGTACGACATATTAAAATCCGGGAAACTGACCTAGGTACTTATGGAAATAGCAAATTAGATCCTGGTCTATGTTTTTACTATTTTCACGAGGCCATTTTATTTTTGAGTTTTAAATGCAAATAGATGTGCTTCCCAGTGGAAATAACGCCAAAAAGCAGATAAGCCAGATGAAGATTTTTTAGAAATAGGTCTCTACGTGTTTTATATTTGATATTATATCTAATGCAAGTATCCTAATTCCTATCAGTAGGACTCTTGATCAAACAACTTTAGTTAAAATCATTTATTTTTGTTGTAGGTACCTTCAGTCAACTTCTCTCATTCAAGGCAAACAACAAAAAGGCTCACTATATTTTCTGTGACAAGGTCTAACACGTTAGATTGCAGTCACAGGTTTTATTTAAAAACATAGGTACTAAGTTTTAAGTACCAAGACCCAAGAGTACCAAATAATTATAGTCTACGGACTCAAAAATGACTCCTCGCGCGCCATTTTAACTCTAGGTATGGGTTCAAAGTGAATTAGAGTGAGAGAACTTAAAGGTTCGTACGCACCTGAGCGGCGCGGCGCGGCGCTTCAGCGAGCTGCACAACGCGGCACAGAGCGTCAAAATATCATTTCTATAATTTTGTATCGCGCATATCGCACTAGAGCGGCGCTGCACAGCGCTTCACCGCGCGTTGCCGCGCGGCACGGCTGGAGAGAATATTTTGAAGTGCAGCGAAGCGACGCGCAGTGCAGTGACGCTAGTGCGACATACCCAGCGGCGCGGCACGGCGCTTCGCGCTCGTACGCGAACGGGTATAAAAGTGACGCGCAAGTGACGTGAGGTGCCGCGTACTGAAGTTGTAGTGCGGTAGGCACCGTCGAGCGGCCTGAGGTGACGCGTTCTGCAGTCGGACTGAAGCGCCGCGCCGCGCCGCTCAGGTGCGTACGAACCTTTATCTCGGTTTGATCCTGAATCGAAGAATAGGTATTATGTCAATTATTAGGCTATGGCACAGTTTTACGATATGGTAACGTGAAATCAAAGAAAAAAAGGTCACGTAGGTAGGTACGGTACCTAGCGTCAAGGTCAAATAAACCAACATTATTGACGCCTGCCAGTGACGTCGAACCCACAGTTCACGACAGTTAGGGAACTTCTGACGTCAAGACTTTGACGTCACTAGCAGACATCAAATGTTAGTACATTTGATGCAGATATAGCCCCAATGTGGCCCTATTTTTCTAAGATTTTATGTCACCATAGCGGCTATGGCCTAATATTTGACATAGGTACGTCGATTCAGGACAAACCGAGAGATCCCTCACTCTAGTTCACTCTGTCGAAGCCTCGACGTTTTGTTAGAAGTTTCCTAACTGTCGCGAATTGTGATAAGGACAAGATTATATCTCTCACCTGTCGTTCTGATAGTCCTAAACTGACCGCCAGCTCCGCTTTCCGCCGGATGGTGATGTAGCGACTGTAGTGGAACTCCTTCTCCAACTCCAACCGCTGATGGTCGCTGTAGACCACTCTATACTTGTCTTTCGTGCGGGTTTTCCCTACAGTAATAGACAAATTTCAATAAGTATAAAGTTCTGTATCAATCAACACAATAGCTATTTTTAGGTATTGGACATGATTGTTTTTGAAAAACAACAAAAATTGTTCTGTTGCGTTAGATTCTTTGATTTAGTCTGTCTTCATAACTAGTCTACCTTCTACTTGGTAGAGTAAATTGCTCGTGCTGCGTGCATTACGACGAGGAAGAAATTCTCGAAGAAGTACCTACACTACGCGGCAGAAAGTATATCAGAGCGGCAGAAAGAAAGTAAATAATGTACATCAGCCTTTAAATAACATTTCTGCTTTGTAGAGCGTCGTCTTTATCACTCATACCTAGATGACATTTTGTTGGTCTCAAAGACAGAGACAATGCACTACAAATCACTTCAAAGTGTACAGGTACAGTACGCGGCCGAAAATATTGTAGGTACATCGATTGACCTTTAGAAAGCGACAGCGGTTTCGTAGAGCGTCGTCTCTGTCATTCATACCTATGTGACGTTTTTTCGGTCTCAACGCTCTACGAAGGCTCTAAACAGGCCGATGTCCAATATTTTCTGCTGACTACTGTACGTAGACGTTAAACTACTACTTAAGCCTATTTTGATGAATACCCTGTCAATCGATTCATTATGATCTGGAAACATAGGCTTACGCTACCTTTTATACGAGTAAAATCAATGTTATAACGGATGTTATCCAAAATAGTGGCGGTTTCTCAATTATTTTGCTACAGTATTACAGTACAGTACAGTAGTAGTTAAAAGTATACCAAGCGACAGCAACACATCATTTCAGCGATTATAAGAAAAATAGTGGTCTTGACTGTTGCCGTGTGGTCCCCCAGTGATCCCGTGGTAAGCCCGCGTGCGCGGCACCTCTTTTCCTCGCCGCCCGGATTAACCTTATCGAGCCACGGCCCTCCCCTGTCTATGTACACGTGTTTACCATCTTCTGGGGATACACAATACTTACAGGTCCCTAAGAGGTTCAAACTCATTTCGACCGTTTTTGTGGTTTTTATTTTACATTGGGAATTAAAACACTGCAAATACAATAGCTGACCAAAAATCTTAAAATAGTCTGCGACCACTATGTTGGAGGACAAAACTGGTCAAGTCACAAAGGGTTCCATAGTTCCGTACCATCGTACAAAAAATAACACTTTTTATTTGATTTTACAATTAGATACTCTGGATACCTACTGTGATACCTAATGAAAATCAGTCAGACGAACCGACGGATGGACATAGGAGGCTTAGTAATAGCCCCCCCATCCCATAAATTAATAAAACGTAGCGATTTTAAGGTAGGTAGGTAATTCTTTTGCCCGGCTAAATATATATAATAATAATACGTACGGCTACGGTAATACGGCTAATACTTAATACGTATATTCATACCACTCTACTCGTGTGTTCATACTGCCCGGTACGAATCTAATAAATTCCAGCTATCTCAAACCTTGATTTTTATTGTATTGTAATGTTGTACCTATTGTTTTATCTGGGGTAATTTAACTTTTATAGGATAATGCGATGGTAGGTTGGCATTTTAAATTAAATTGTGGATCAAAGTTTGGTAATCCTTAACTATTTGTGTTTTAACAATGATTACCTTGGACGATTTAACCTAAGGACGCGCCTCGCATGATTATTCCCCTCTGTCAATAGTAATGGATTTTTAATCCACTGCGTTTATAAACACTGTTTGCGGAATCGATTTTGTCATTGTCAGAATCGTTTTCGATGTGTGACGACGTCTTACACGCTGGGTGAAAAATGCCTGTTTGTGCCGTTAGTGAGTGCAAGAACAAATCAAACACATCAAATTTACAAAAAGATGGAATTTCATTTCATAAGTAAGTATTTTTGGTGTAATAAACGCTTTCTATAAATTAAATTACATAAATTATTATAATAAAATAACAATCGAGAACTTTACCGATTCAGTAATTGAGTACGTAATAATTCGGTAGAAACGAGTCACACTCCTCACGAGACTATATTTTGTTTTTTCTAAACAATTGCAACCCTCGATATATACAAATAAGGTTAAAATTTGAATACGCGTGAACAGCATGAAATTACGTAGTAGTACGATAGTGATTGCGGTTCGATTATCGATATCGATGAAAACATTTTCTTTATTATTAACGACTAAATTACCGTCTTCAAGTCAAGTAAAGAATAGTTATTATTAATTACCACAATTTTTTCGCTACCTATACTTGTAATAAAACTGGTTGATTTCTGTGATTTCACGTACTTAATACATTTAAAAAAAAAATTAAAGCAACGCAATTTTAGTGATAGGCGCGAAATGTATAAAATTTATGTATTAAATCGCCAAGAATGTTACATTAACCTAATGGTAAATAATGACGTGTTAAAAATAGAAGAGGCCACCGTGTGTGTTTACTAATTTATTTTCATAGTATCATATCTGTCTTATGGAATTTTGCTGTGGGGTAAAAGCGGCAGGTATTGAGAAAATTTTTGCATTGCTAATTTGTAAGGGCAATACGTGTTATATTTAATAACTTACATTTAATTTTTTTGGACAAAGAGTACACCATATTGGAATTACCATGTAAACCCAATGTGCAATAAATAAATGATTGATTGGAAAGAAAAAAACATTTTATTGATTGATATACCTACTAATTATGTTTGGTAGGCTTTTGCGCGGTCAGGTTTATTTTGTATTATATAATAATATAAGTCATTAATAAGCACATTTTCACTATCGAAATTTTAAATGAAAATTTCGTTATATAAAAAAATACAAAAGATTAAAAATGATATAAAATAAGTAAAAAAGTATGTGCATATTTTTTAAATAAATATTTTTCTTATTAAACGTTGCATTATTAGTTTTTGGGATAATTACCTATTAATTGCATACGCTACGCTGACCAAACACTGGTTTTAAGTAATTAAATACGAGTAATAAATTCTTACTTCTACTTTTGTTTCTGAAAAACTATCGATATATTTTAAAATATCGATACGGTAGCATCGCAAATCAATTTGACTGTCTTACACTCGTAATGTCTTTGTATGTTGATGTATATAACTTATTAGTGTGCGTAAAATGTAGTAGTGTTGAAGATTTAGATATGTGTGTGTGAATAATGACACAAAACTTTGTTGAGTGAGTGTGTCAAGTTGTCTATGTAGTGTTTCCTCGTCCCGCACCAAAAGTGACAGAAATTTTTATTCGTAATATTAGGCGCGTTACAAGTCCATAGGTTAAATCGTCCAAGATGATTACTTTGATAGTCATTTGATTTCACAGGATAGCAAGATACTTACTATATTATATTTTGCTTGTAATTAAGTAAATTGGTGTTTTAATTTTGTGTTTACTATTTTTGGTGATGGTAGGTAATACGTAAGTAGGTATATGGTACTTTTTTATTTGACGTTATACCTATTTTGTAATATCTGGTGATAAGTTAAACATAAGCCGAAAAATATGTTAAGTATTAGGTAGGTACCTATCTACTTACCTATTGTTATTAAGTTTTTTAAACAAAAAATCCTTCAAAATGATGTCATTGGTAGATTAGACAAATCTAGATAGGTAGGTACCTAGGTGGAACAATATTTCCTTGTAACCTTATCAATTTCTTAATCCAACGGATTGACTTTACTAAGACATTACTTCGTATTTGAACTGATAAACAAGCAGGAAAGTAGAATATTTTCACCATTTTGTCAAAATGGTAATTTGTTATTTACACTGTTTATCTGTACCGTAGATTTCTCAACAGTAAAATTACTAAGATACGTAGATCTGTTGACATAATACTAAGACGGAGCTGAGGTGTCTGCTTGTATACTCGGAGTGTGTAAATATTCGTTATCTCCCGGCATTAGGAACTTCATAAATTATGTTTGTCACATGCGAGAGAATGGAGTCTAGAAATAGAAAGACGTAGGTAGATGCAATACAAACATTACATAAAGAACTCCAGTATTTAATTCGATTTTTTTCTGACTTCAATAGCAAATTTTATTATATTCATAGACAGGAAAGGTAATTTATTAAATCTTAAGCCTATCAGGTGTGCCTAGGTCTACTAATGATAGGTTCAGGCACGTTTAGGTCAAAATTAACTAATAATTAAGTAGGCAACTATACCTACCTATAGTTTGCGACAAGTCGACATGGCGGTCGGTGTAGCCTGTAGGGTGCTGTAGGGAAGTCCTATACACTCGCGCTGTCTTAGTTTAGACTTTAGTGTTGCACGAGTCCGTATCGACCGCATTTATCGATTTCGTCACTGCTTGTAGTTTTGTGTATTGAAAAATATTATGATTTCAGTTGCTCTTCTTCTTTAATTCTCAAACAAGTGAATTAGCTTGAAAAGTATTATGTGGTTAATAATAACATTTCTCTCATTTTGTAGCGTACCAAAAAAAAATATCGGTAACTATCTGCCTATCGATTACTCGGTATGTACCTAATATTGTCACCTCACTAGAAAACTACCATATCGACTTGTCGCGATTCGCGAACTGTATTTTTATAGTAGCGACAGGTAGGTACATAGCCCCCGCACTAATGCGGTGCGGGATAGCACGGGTGACGTGCGGGTATGCGGGCGTCCGCGCACCTCATATCCCGATTGCCAACTCGACCTGTTGCGATAACACAACGTATGCACTCGTAGGCTAGGCACAGACAAGTAATAAAAACACGTTATTAATGTTTGGCCAACGTCATTTTATGATCATACTTAATATAAATTTTATCACATCAAATAAACAGTTATTACTTACTTATTAATTATAGATATCAGCTCAAATCTTTAGATTTCATGATTAAGGTAAGAGCATTTTGTGTAGGTAGGTAGGAAGGTACTTAGTTGAAATTACCTATAGCATATCCTATAGTTTTTGCCAGATGTAGAAATTGTAGATACCTAATGGAAAGCCAAGCCTTGACCACAGAATATATAATAGTACATACTAACGTAGGTACTTGACTTAATCAGACGTGCCATAAGAATGCCTGCGCCCTACGTGAAATAAATATAGGTATAGTCCGCGACAGGTCGAGATCGCAATCGGGGAGGGAACGCCCCGCACACCCGCACAGCCCCCGCGCTAGCCCGGTACGGGCGAGCTCAGGTGACGTGCGGATGTGCGGCGCGTCCCCCCGCCTCATACCCCAATTGGCATCTCGACCTGTCGTGGACTAATATCATACATCATCACTTCTTTGAAACCTCATTTCAACGGGCCCTGATTCTCTGATAAACTCAAATGGAGGTAGGTACCTATACCTCTGAGCTACATACTACCGATACATTGAGCTTAACTTTTTGTTGATAAAATATTTTCTTGTAGCAAGATCTTAAGTAAGTAACAAGATTTAGAAGTAGACCTACCTATCCCTCTATCAGGGCCTTCGATATCGAGGGTCAAAAGTCAACACCTTAAAGTTTTCCTACGCTAGTTCGAAAAAAAGTGTAACAATATTGTGCATATAGATGTAACTAAGGAGATAAACTCTTTAGAGCGCTCGAATGACAGAAAATTATAACTTGAATAAATTTCCTGTTAGAGAAGCAAACAAAAGAGAACTAGTAAGGCAAACAAAATATGCTCTATCTATACGCGATGCAGTGTTTGATAGAAGTCGTTAATTTCCATGGCAAACAGTGGCCGGCCGGGCACCTTGTACCTCTGCCCTCACCTCACACACGTTCGGTGTGCTTTTGTAATCTCAACAGATAACAATTATAATATTCGTAGTTTTTTTTTTTGCATGTCGAGATTACAATTTATTTATTTCAATACAAAAAAACTATATATAGATACATACAGATAAACTTATCACAAAAAAATTATATTTACAATAAATATATGCCGTCCAAATGGTCATTTATGGGCATTGTGCCCAAAACACTGGCGCTATTACCTCGCTGAACGGCAAGACTCAACCGTTGAGCGAAATAAGCACCAGCTCTTGGGTCACCAGACGCGTGGATCAGCTTTTCAATTCAATTCAATTCATTTATTTAATCGGACCACAAAAGATCCATTAAGTTTAGTATTTTGGGACACGACGTTTATAAAAGCTTTCGTAGTAGGTAATTGTTATTTTCAAACTGATATTTTACTTTTAATAAGTTTTTCAGAGACTCGTCAATTGCGACACGATGTTCAGACACAATGCTTTTAGCACAAACGATCGGCGATTTACTTAGTTGTTTTTCAGAATTTCTTTCTTTTTGTTTTCTTGACTAGGCCGCAATGTTTTAATCCGCCCACGTAGGTAGAAGGTATACAATATTAGATCCTTACATATGAAATTGGCGTTTTGTAAGAGAGGAACATAAAGTCGATTTTAGGGTTCCGTACTTCAAAAGGAAAAGCGGCACCCTTATAGGATCACTTTGTTGTCTGTCTGTCTGTCTGTCAAGAAACCTATAGGGTACTTCCCTTTGACCTAGATTCTAGAATCATGAAATTTTGCAAGTAGGTACCTAGGCCTTATAGCACATGTAAGGGGAAAAATCTGAAAACCGTGAATTTATGGTTACATCACAAAAAAATGTGTTCATTAACAAATTATTAGGATTTTGAACTTTTAAAGTATAAGATTAGTATAGGTACTTAGGTAGGTACCAAGTGTGGTATCTTATAAAAGGGCTTTACCTGTACATTCTAAAACAATTTTTTGTTTATTTTTATGGATTAAGTAGGTATTTTTTTTTCGACATTTCCATTGGGGCAGGATTTGGCTGGTTTGCCAGGGTTCTCACTTCAGCCATTGCGATGAGCGTTTCCGATTATCGTACAGGATCCACTTCTCATCACAGGTACTTAATGTTTCGATTTAAAATCCCTTCATTATTGTGCCGGTTGAGTAATGTACCTAATACAGCAGTCGACGCGCGTTTGTCGGTTTGCTGCACTCAATTCATGAGGTACCCCACTTTCAAGCTTTTTCACCTTCCCAATTTGCTTCAAGTGCATTAACACCGCAGCCTGCAGCTAGCTCGGACGTGGGTGGTTTGCGATGGATTCACTTCTACAATAGCCTTCAATCCTTCATTATTAACTTTGGCCTCCTGCCGTCCACGGGGCTTGTTCTGCAAGTTGAAATTTCCAGAACTAAAACGTTGGTACCCATAGAGTTATGATAGGCACTGTTGGAACCAAAAACTGTGTTTTCTTTTGCGACACCGCCGTCATACACATCATTACTCCTTCGAGCCTTTTCTGCAGGTCTGGTGGATAAGAAAGCTTAGGGTGTCGAAATAATTTTTGGTGGTCATTTTATTTGTTTCCTTAAAATAATAACCCTAAGTAGGAAGCAACTGTGTAGGCGATATATCTAACGAGTTGGTTGATCTATTGCTTCTATTGACACGCGCAACGCATTGTAAGTGTGGACTGTGGACGTAGCTATAGATGACAAACTAAATATATGAAGTAAGGACTGTTATCAGGTGGATTTTAAGAAAAAATATGTTGTTTGTTGCACGCAAACAGCGCGGGCGGGCGCGGCATCGAGGGTGGATAGCACTTTTAGTCAGCTGCTATCATAGACAAATACATGAGATAACCTGGCTCACAACGGGGTGGATTTTAGCCGCCATAGTCACCTTAGTCTCAGATCGAATTCACAGTACAGTACTACTACTTTTACTTATTAGTTACGTCGATGTACCTGCGCAGAAATCTTATTTTAGAATGGCGCGAAAATATTTCAGCCGATCATAGCGAGCGTCCGTCTGCTATTGGTTGTTGCCTACACGCCATGTTTTGTACGGTACGCGGCCGAAAGTAATGTACTTACATTAGCCTTTTGAATGACATTACGGCTTTGTAGAGCGTTGTCTCTGTCACTCATACCTACATGACGTTTTGTCGGTCTCAACGACAGAGACAGTGCTCTACAAATTCGTAACGTCAAGCAATAAGGTCTGTAAGTATTTCATTGGTGTACATTCGGTTGTGTTTTTCTGCGCAAACATTGCCGATGCGACTTGTAAAAATAGTAAAATACTTACTGTACCTTTTCAAAATATTACCTGGTAGGTAGAATAAATTAGGTCGCAAGTAGATATGTGTAGCGGACTAGGTTAATAAACTGCCAAAACCATAACAAAAAACTTGCTTAACAAAAAAGTGTAGGTAGTATAAGTAGGTACCTACTACCTACGTAAGTATACCTAAACAAATCACATTTTTGAGATTTTATTGCACTCGTTGGTGACGCTTTAGTTCACACACTCAAATATTATGCTGTCGAATTAGTAAATAATGAACTTCCTAAAGGCTAATACAAACAAACCGCGAGACGACAGCGTGTCTAACGCGGCATTCGGCATTATATAGAAGTGTACCTACCTATTTAACGCGAAACTGTCTGCAAGTATTCAGACTGCGAAGCGAAGTATCTACCTACTTTTCCGTCTTTTTTCCGTCCATATTAATGACAAATTAACGTACAGGTAACGTAAATTTGAAAAAGGGCCTCCAATCTTCAAACCGTAAAGCTGTGACGCTACATGGCGTTTGTTATTATTTCTATTGCTGCGCTCATGCTGCGCTACTATCGCCAACGGCAACGTTAGTATTGTACGCGACTGGTTGAGATGGCAATGGCATAGCTCCCGTGCTAACCCGGTGCGGGTGAGCACGGGTGCCGTGCGGGTGTGCGAGGCATTCCCGCCTCATACCTCGATTGCCATATCGACCTGTTACATACCTCAGTGTCGCCATCACGCTGCACTGTCGTTACTCGTTTTATTTGTTTCAGCCTTTTTACAGATATCTATGACAGGATTACACGTGTACAGTATCGGTATCGTATGATTGCTTGTCGAACATGATGTTCGACGCGATTTGTACGGGAAACAATTAATAGACAAGTTATCGGTTACGCTCGGCGCTTTGTCGGCCTGCCGAAATCCCCGCGTAGGTACATTAATGCGCGATAATCGCGACTAGCCAGCGATAGCGGTGCCTGTGAACATGTTGATTCAACATTGCGGCCTATCGCCCTGTTACCTTCTTGTAAGCGCTTTACCTAATGCGTTTTTGATGGACGAGGGAGCGGCTATCATTTATTCTATCACGACGATAAACTCTTTCAAGACGATTTCATGATAAGTTTTGAAGTGAAGTTGATTCTACTTTGATAGAATCTGTGGAGATGTGATTGCAGGTGCTGTATTATTTGATCAGGTTGATAAGAAACAAATAGGTAGGTAGCTGGTAGGTAGATATATATATTATTTGTAAGTAGGTAACATTCGAGCAATACCGCAATCTTCCCGAGGGAGAAGGGCCTATACGGGGAAGCTCAGTAGAAGGGCGGGTCGTAATGCGGCAGGCCGCTAACTTTATGTATTGCTTTACGTCCATTTAGAGCTTTAATCCGACCCGACGGCGCCGAAACGACCGTTAACTTCTACTTAGATTGCGTATTTTATTAGCTTATGACGTATCAATCAATAAGTAGCTAGGTAGGTACATTAGATATTTTACTTATTAAGGAAATAGGTATATTAAAATTACAATAAGTATTGACTATTGAGGTATTTTAAAGCAAATTCTTGGAAGTAGAGTTTTTCATCTATGTAGGTAGTAATAGTTCTTCTGTTATCAACGTCTTGCGCAAATCGAAAAACAAAATGTCTAACTATCGGTGGAGATGGAAGGCATTGACAGTCAATTAATAAAAGAGGGCCAAGTTTACAAATTAGAGACAGTTAGAGAGGCAAAACGTAAATACGACGAGAAAAACAGACGTTTAAAGAACGATTAGTTACGACTTACGAGCTGACACAATAACAAATAATAATCAGCTCCAGCCTCCTACTGTTGTCGTGTTAACTTCTGATTTTTTTGCAAACAGCCAGACTCCCCGTTGCGTCACCACCGCAAAGAAAAAGAAACTTTCAACACTATTACAATTTCCATTCAAGCTCCGATTATGTCTTTGAAATACTTATTTGGAGAAGAGACATTTTACTGCGATATCCGCTTCAGTGAACATTTCGATATAAGTAGGTAATCTAACTCCCGCCCCCCGCTGACTGAGTTCTCTGGTGGGATTGGTGAATGAATATCGACAAATAGAGAATTATTTCCACGAACGTTCCCGTGTTTGTGCAAACAAAACAAGATAAATAGTGACAGGAAGGTTTGGTGTGTACACAGCGACATGCAATCGACATGCATAGAGAACACGATTATGGTACCCACACAAAGACACTGCTAAACTACTTACATATTATTATTGTTGTTTTAACACAACGCATTGTGTTTTGTAGAGGCATTGAATAATGGAACTGAGCAGGTATAACCACTTATCTAATGACGAGCCAGATAAAACGTGATTAGTTAGACTGTTCAAACTCAAACATAGATACAAGCTTTTTCGCAAAAATAACGCAAAAGCTAGATCAGGATGTTACATTTAATAACCCGTAAGGGTCACCATGATATTGCTTCTTACACATAAGTAGGTAGGTTACCTCCACTTTATCAAAAAAAAAAAAACCGGCCAAGTGCGAGTCAGACTCGCGCACCGAGGGTTCCGTAATTGGTAATATAGTCGTATTTTTTCGACATTTTGCATGATAAATCATAAAATGAAAATCTGTATTAGAATGTGCAGGTAGGTATAAAGCCCTTTCATATGATAGGTACTCTACTTGGTATAGTTATCTTATTTTTAAATGGAAATACTAATTATTTGTTGTGTAATATTTATAAATACATGGAAGGTCTGAGAAAGACCTTTGAATTAGAGGTGTCAAAAAATAATGTACCTAATAAATTTATTAAATATATAAATGTATTCAAGATATTCGTTTTTAGATTAAAACAAAATTGAATACAATATATAATAAGTAGTGAAAATTTGAGAAAATCCTTCCTAAAAAATAACTCAGGCGTTCGATCTTTGATACGCCGCGCGCGGCGCGACCGAGCGACGATATTAGAATAAAATATATTAGGTAGGTACAGCTGAATACAAATATCGTCGCGATTCGATGGTGAATAATTATTACATCGAATTTTCGTATTGGCCTGTTACATGTTGACTGTGATGATACGAGTATGCGGCTAGTATTTTTATCATTTTGTTTGTTTCGTAATAAATTTTGAATGCAGTTTTATTTATTTGTGAACTTGAGTGTCGATAAATATTTAATGCGAATAATTGTAATGTAGATTAGGCAAAATAATGTAGATTAGGTACATTTTTGTGTTGTGATAGATTTGTGTCGCGCGTTAAAATACCTATTATAGTAGATTTGTTCTTTTTGGAAATACTTGCGTCATTTTATAAATCGTATGAGAAAATGTTTTTCAAAGTGTAGGTATTATCATACATTTAAGTATTATAGGTAATAGGTTAGGTACGTGAAGTGGTATTGTTCTTTTTAGAAATCATCATCATCATTTTATAATTCGTATGATAATAAATATGTAGAAATGTATGATAATAAATATAGTAGTTACCTACTAAAAAGATTTTTTTATAGGTAACTAGGTAAACTTACCTACCTATTGTATTGTAGGTATCTACTTGACATTGCTTTATCGTTCTACTTGTTTTTATTTTTACATACATAGGTAGGTACTAGGTACTGTATTCCGCGACAGGTTGAGATGGCAATCGGGGTATGAGGCGGGGGTGACACCCCGCACACCCGCACGTCACCCTCGCTCGCCCGCACTGGGTTAGCACAGGGGCCGTGCGGGTGTGCGGGGCATTCCCTCCCCGATTGCCATTTCGATCTGTCGCGAAGGTATGGATTGGGTACCTATTAAGAGTAAAATTTAAAATTTAAATCAATCGAGTTAAATACAAGCTATACCCTAGTTCTCGACCTTATTGACGGTTATGAGAAAGTTGTTTTTTGTCATATTCTTGTTCAGTAGGTATCATTCATAGATTGTTAAAATGTTGTTCCCTATGTCAATAAGGTCGGAAATCGCTTGCACCCATTTATATGCTTGCGCCTCATGGTGAAATCAGTGCATGCAAATCTCGACCTTATTGACGGTTATGAGAAAGTTGTTTTTTGTCATATTCTTGCTCAGTATTATTCATAGATTGCTAAAATGCTGTTTTCTGACGTATGTCAATAAGGTCGAAAATCGATTGCACCCATTTTTCTGCTTGCGCCTCACGGTTCAAGCAATTTTTTTTTTTGTAACAAAATAATGTAACGTTAATAATTATTAAATATTTGTCTGTAACACGTGATAATATTGTGATACACACATGAACCTGTATTTGACACCTCTACTTTGAATTGAAGATAGTGAACGTTCTCACCGAACAAGAGCTAAGTAATTATATTATCTTATATATCTACGTAGGTTTTATTCATTGCTCAGTATCTTTATTCTGTGAATCTATTCTAAAGTAACCCCACTAAAAATCGTGAAATAAAAAATATTATATTAAAAATCGATTTCAATAACAACAAATAAATAATAAATAATAATTTATATCACAGAATAGGTATAAAATGTATACTTATTGTATAAGTTAAAATACAAGAGCTAGTATAGTTCTATAATAATATTTTTTGAAGTCGGTGCCAATGTGGAGTCAAAAAAAATATGAAAAGTAGACGGTTTGCACTGGCTCCAAAATTATTATTATAGAACATGTATGGTTATCAGACGTCAAGAATGTATGTACTTTATATTTACACAAGCTTATGCTCGCGACTTCGTCCGCGTGATCTACACAAATTTCAAACCTCTATTTCACCCTTTTAGGGGTCGGATTTTCAAAAATCCTTTCTTAGCGGATGCCTATAGGTACGTCATAATAGCTATCTGCAAGCCTTTCACCCCGATCCGTCCAGTAGTTTGAGCTGTGCGTTGATAGATCAGTCAGTCAGTCAGTCACCTTTTCCTTTTATAATATACTAGCTTATGCTCGCGACTTCGTCCGCGTGGACTACACAAAATTAAAACCCCTATTTTACCCCCTTAGGGGTGGAATTTTCAAAAATCCTTTCTTAGCGGATGCCTACATCATAATACCTATCATGCATGCCAAATTTCAGCCCGATCCGTCCAGTAGTAAGATGAGTTGTGCGTTGATAGATCAGTTAGGTAGTCAGTCAGTCAGTCACCTTTTCCTTTTATATATTTAGAATATTTAGATAATCCGATTAGTTCCTATAGGGTAAAGTACGGATACTTAGATGCCTCAGTAGGATTGACGCCACGCTTTCATAAAACATAACTTCCCAAAATCGCAACAAAGAATTAATAGTTTAAATAAGTAGTTCAGGCACCACAAACCTAAGGCCCAGCAGGTCTTCTTGCAGAACAGATGCGTTTGGCTTGTTCGTGTGATCATCGCAGCGAACGCGAAAAATGCTTGATAAACTCAAACGTAGGTATTTATTGTTGTATAACTTTATAAGCACCAATAAATTCCGTTCTGTTTTTTTTGTCAATACATTGGTTCATAAAGTAAGTACCTACCCACCTAGATAATCTCTGTTTTGTATTTAATTTAGTTAAAAATGATAAAGGGCACCTATCCCTATCAAAAAGGATAGACGCCTCGATTTTTCGAGGGATAGATGCCTTTAGGCGCCCTTTAGGGGCATCTCTCCCGCCTGCCTCTTACATATAATATGTCAGCGTATTATTAAATATTTTTATGTTCTTCTGGACCAACTATATATTTTGCAATATAATTCTCATAGAAATGGACCAAAACAACAAGGAGATCATCACTGAAATAACGTGGGGAAAGTTATAAGTTACATTTTGAATTATTTTTTGTTGGAAAGGGTCTTTAAAGTTTTAATATGGTTGTATGACCCATTTTAGAATTATGTTTAAATATTATAAATAAGACATTTTAATAATTTACTACATGTTTTATTTTACATCATAGGGTATCTATCATCCTTGGCATTTTCATGACGAGGCATCTATCCCATCAAAAGGCATATATATAGTTATCCCAAAAAAATGGGTCTGCGAAAATTTACTTTCTGCAAAACAAGCAGTTGTTAGGTTAACAAAAACTAGTCGTTACGTTACATGAAAGATTAAACTAGCTATATTACCAGGAATCATTCAAATAAAATTATTATTTTTTAAATTAGAACGCTTTTTCAAAAAGTGGGGCATGCCTACTTTACCCTAGTAATTCTACGTAATTGAGTAGACAGTACAAAAACGTTAACTAAATAAAGACAATAGCTGAGTACAATTACAATGGAGTGCGGCAAACTTGGCAAAGATTTAACTTTTTAGTCCCCGGGGCGCCGTTGGCGATGATTGTCGTCGGGAGCAGCCCTATCCCGGGCTCCGGGGCTCCGGGATTAATTGCTCTCACCATGCATCCACTCCCTCGGCTCCCGTTAAAACGGAACATTCTAGTAAGTGCAGAATAACATCTAAGTAATGTTATGCTCGGTGATAATTGTCTCGAACAATGGCTCCGGCGGCGCGGCGGGTTAAATATTTTTAATTTAAACAGTATTATTTTAGCCCAAGCTGTGATAGTCTTGTGGTTAGGACGTCAGCCTCTTATTCGGAGGTCAGGGGGTCCAATCGCAGGCACGCATCTCTAACTTTTCTCTAAGGATTTATGTGCGTTTTTTAAGTAATTAAATAAGTATCACTTGCTTTAAAAATGCAAGGTAAGTTCATTCTGTTTTGATTATACCACTTAATATTTAAATTCGTTTATCATACTGTATTGTTTCTTATCTATTTGGCTTGATTTGTGCAAAATTTTCTCAAACATTCATCTAGGTATAAGTATGAAGAAAATTGTGACCAGTTGAATTTTTAAATAAAATTGCTGAATCGCCTGATTTACGATGATCTAATAAATCTATCGAACGTAAAATTAATAATATTACGCATTACTCTAAGTACCTACTTACCTACTCTAAGAAGGCACATTGTGACAGAATCTTAAAAAAGTAGTCTGGAAGAACTTTTGTAGGACGTACCTACCTATTTCATAAATCTATATATATAAAAGGAAAAGGTGACTGACTGACTGACTGACTGACTGACTGAATGACTGACTGACTGACTGATCTATCAACGCACAGCTCAAACTACTGGACGGATCGGGCTGAAATTTGGCATGCAGATAGCTATTATGACGTAGGCATCCGCTAAGAAAGGATTTTTGAAAATTCAACTCCTAAGGGGGTGAAATAGGGTTTTGAAATTTTGTAGTCCACGCGGACGAAGTCGCGAGCATAAGCTAGTGACGTATAAAATTGATACCATTTTTTTTTGTTACAAATAGGTATTTAATGTTTTTTTATTTATTTTTTAGGTAAGTATTTCTATTTCGTCAAGCATATTAACTTTAAATAAACAGTGGTAGGTACTAATTCCAAAATAAAATTATGGGGGGAAAAAACGGAATTAAACCATATTTGAAGCGGTACGACTTATTTCGATATTTATTTAAATTTAAAAATGGACTGTAGATTAAAAAACGTTTTTAATTAATTTTTCCCCGAAAATAAGTAGCACCGCTTCAAACAGTAAGTAATTTTGGGGCTGACCACATTGCCGCTTTAGGCAGTCAGTAGAGTCACTAAAGCAAAGCGGTTTTTTTTAGAAGTTGCCGAAAAAACATTTTCATGCTTGTCTATGTCTAGCAAGAATTAAAATTTCACATATCATAAATTTAATAAACTCTCTTCCCAGCAGTATAAAACTCTTTTGGAAAATCAATCGTTTGATAAGTTTTTTTAACTCGAAGTTAAGGTGTCCACTTTGGGCACACCTCCCCTAAATTCCGTTGACCTAGAATCATGAAAGGCAGGTAGAAAATATGTCTTAAGCACAAATAAAGGAAAAAATCCAAAAACCGTGATATTGTTGCTACATTACAAAAATATTAGGTAAAATGTTATTTCTTGCTACCTACATGTATTTTCATTAATCTACCACCTACCTTTCGTATACCTACCTAAGTTCATATCAGCGTGAAAAGTTGATTTCTCAAAGATATTTAATATTATTAAGTAGGTACCTACCTACCTACTACTTATAGGTAGGCATGCATTTTGCGAGGAATGTTTTTAGGTAAGTAGATAGATTCTAATAGGTATAAGCACAGACTATTAGAATTTAATAGTAGGTACGTAGGTACTTATTATACTGTATTTAAGACAATATTATTCATACCCATATTTTGTCTATGGAATAGGTAGGCTCCCCGTACGGAGCCGGGGCGGGTCAACTAGTCTAAATATATAAAACGAAAAGGTGACTGACTGACTGACTGACTGATTTATCAACACACTACTTTACGGATCGGGCTGAAATTTGGCATGCAGATAGCTATTATGACGTAAACATCGTCTAAGAAAGGATTTTTGAAATTCAACCTCTTAAGGGACTTAAATAGGGGTTCGAAATTTGTGTAGTCCACGCGGACAAAGTCGCGGGCATAAGCTAGAGTAACTATAAAACTAGAGATTATACTTAGTACGCACTAGGATCGTTATAAAAACTCACAACTAGATAGGTAGGTATACTTACTTGCAGTACGCAACTGAAAGTAATGTAGGTATGCATCGGCCTTTAGAATGACATTTCGGCTTTGTAGGTAAGTAGGTACCTACCTATATGACGTTTTGACGGTCTCAAAGAAAGGGACAACGCTCTACAAATCTGCTATCGCCTTCTAAAGGATGATGTACATTACTTGTGTATTGTGGCCAAGTAGATACTGTAGGTAACTACTTACCTTACTTATTTTTAAATTAAATTTTCAAGTCCTCTACACGCTGAAATTTTGATGGTTGTTTTCCCGAAGCGAAATGATTTTGTCGTGGTATTACAATCGATTTATAAATATATAAAAATATTAACAGTAAAAAATGTCAAATTTACAATCGAGAAAAACAAAAATCGAACGAGACCTCGATCCAATAGTGATCCTACCGCGTGCATGCAGGCTAGTTTATGCCGTATCACTACGCGCGAGAGCTTATTTCGCTCTAAACTTTTCACTTTATTGGCAGCGCGGTTCTAGTGGATGTACCTACCTGCTATTCACGTTACTTCTAGGGCGTTACTATTGTTTCTCACACTTTCGAGTTGTAGTTTTTTTTTAAATTATTTCAAACAAAAACATTTTTATTTTTTAAGTTTAACTCAAAATTTCGATAGGTACCTAGTACTACTGAGGGCAAATCGTTCTGCCGCGGGAAGACAACCACTAAAATTTCACCGTGTATTTTCATCTTTATTTTAATAATCCGAGGGGAGTCATGCTCAAAGCGGCCATAGGAGGCAAAGCGCTTTACTGAATTACAAAATCCTCACATCAGCCTTGTAATTAAATCCTACCTTGATATGCCTACCTACCTACATACTGCAATCGATCTAAATTTAACTATCTATAACACCAAGCCGACACAAGCTTTACCTACAGTACTTAAGTACTTATTAAAAAACAAAGATCGATCTTTTTTAATCCATTCTTTACCTAATAAGTACTTATAATATTTTCGATAAAGCACCATTATAGCGATCTGTAAACAGGTTTAATTAAATTAAGAATTATAGTAGATAACGTCTAAAAATTAGTTTTAATTGAAATTAATATCGGCGGCGCCCTACCGCACACAGCGCTTAATCGAAAAATACTTAGATACCTACTACGTAAGTAGGTATTAGTGGATTAAATAAAGATTGATCATTGTGTTTAATACTGTAAGATTATGTCAATTTCGGTGTTTTCGGTAAGGTAAGGAACGTATGGAAGTACCTAATAGGTAGGTATCTACAATAGCCGGCAGGAAATATTTTTTTTTCAGAAAGAATATTTACCAAGTTTATCATGCTGTAATATTCCCTTTTCCCCTCTAATTAAGCGTAAAGCTTGTGCTAGGAGTAGGAACGACAATAGTGCAACGGGTGGGGTTTGAACCGGTGACCTTTCGGTTTTCAGTCCGCTCCTATCGAGGCTCTAAACGGTAATCGGTATATTGTAAGTAAGTACCTACATCGACATTTAGAAAGAGGTTTCGTGACGTTATTATAGGTAAGTACCTATGTGACGTTTTGTCGGTCTCAACGACAGAGACATCGCTCTACGAAACTGCTAAGTAGGTATCTCTTCTAATGGTCGGTCCCTTCCCCTACCTACCTAGTTAACATGGGTACCTACCTAGGTCCTAGACCTAACCAAAAAAAAAAAATTAATTTAGTTTTATGGAATAGGAAGTAGGTACTTAGTCAAAAATTAAAACCTGGATTCGGCTGCGACTGGTAGCTGGGCTTTTTCATCCATTCATAAGGAGAGCGCGGCGGGGCCGGTGGTTGCGAGGGCCTCGACCCAGGAGATCCTTCTCCTGGGCTGGCCAGGTCTCCACGGGCGGGGGATGGCATTTCACCTACATCTCTTTCCCCTGGCTCCCGTTTGAAATGATGAGGATCTGATGGCCATTCTCCTCCCGCCGGCGCACCGTTCCAAGCGCACCACTGCTGCTCCTCAAAGTTCTGGTGCTGCCACCCGTACCAGCCTCCCGCTCCGTACTGACCGCCCTTGCCCTGGTACATGGCGAGCGGGTTGACGTAATTCACCATGCTGCGATCACCGTCCGAGCATCGCACACACACTCGCTGTCACAACACTACCGTATTCCGGCTTGCTATGTACCGTGCAATACAATACACGACGCGGGATGTGACTCGACTGAGATGAGAGCGGGTCGGGCGGGCAGTGCGGCCGATCGGCGGGAGGGGCGGAAGGCGGAGGCGACTCCACCAATGAGGCGCATCGTGTACCAACCCGCCTTGATATCAACTCGACCGCCGCGCCCCATGATATCGTTTAATTTGCCTAATTAAAACAAAAATAATGGACATCGCCGTAATGAAGTCGGACTAAACACGACTAAAATAGGTAGGTACCAATATTTTATACTTATGTTATAAAGCAGGTAGGTACGAACAGTGAATTTGACTATTGAGTAGGTACTTACCTACTGGAGCAGTCAATAATATTATCGTCAGCACGCCTGGATTAGACCGTGTGGTAAAAAAATCAGAATTGGGAGTTTCGAAAAATAAAAATGCGGTAGGTAGGTAGGTACTTATGTGTGGTTGTATTTTATTTATTTATATATTTAGTTTAAGTAGATACCTAGGTACTTACCTACTTTGAGATTTTAGGTTCATTTTTAGTCTTTTTATCACAGCAATTTAATTAAATACCTACCTACTTACTCGTAAATATGAAATAAGTAAAATACTTTAATCATGGCAAGCGAATGTACCTACTTACCTAATTGCTTACTTAAATCTTACAAAACCAACTTCCTTCTTTCTCAGTTTCTTTATTTTTTGTTTTCTTCCTTTTCTCCACCAATTGAAAAGCTAAATGCCTAAAATCTTGGTATCGTGATTCCAAAAAGTCTGGACTCAAGGATGTGGTTGACAAGATCTTTCTCCATTGTGTCTGTTAAATCCCTGGGACATCATTTGGTTCTGAATTACACCTTTAAAGTGACGACAAAACGTTATTTTATACGTTTGAACCTGATTCAATTTTAACCTTCCATTTCTAATTAGGTAGGTACATGAAGAGTCACGTCCATGTCGTCTTGGGACCAAGTGTTGTATTTCCACTTCACAATGTCAAGCATGAAATGAAAATACCTACTTATTTTTTTCCTAATTCGTACCGGTACGAAATAAGCAACTTTGTCGAGTACGAATAGGCACACTCAACAATTTTAATTTAAATTTGCCGCAAAAAAATATTAGGTAGTTACTACTCATGACGAATATGAATCAGACTCGTACCTACCTAGGTAGGTACTCAAAACCCATATGAACTGACCAAAAAAATTAAGGTATCCCAGGCAATTAACCGCCCAGTTAATTTCAAATTACCTAAAAGTATATTAGGTAAGTATTTAGGTACCTAATAAAATGATTGAATTAAAAAACTGATTAGAAAAATAGTTTAATGACAAAAAAGAATACAGAAAAATAACACATACCTAAGCACTATCAGTCATATGAGATTATGCAAACAAAGACTTTTTAAAGACCCTGTGTCATGGACGTTATTGAACATAGGTAGGTACAGTTTTTAGTAACGCCCATATATTAATTTACGTAGGTATTAAACATAAATAGTTTTTGGACTTAACGCCGTACAAAACCTAAAAGTATACCTACTTACTTATTACCTACTAGGTATATTGTCTTTTTTAGATACTTAGCACTATAAATTATCATTACACTGAAAAAAAGAATCAACCAAACTAGTTTTGTTGCTTACATTTTAAACAAACTTTAGTCGTTAATAAATAAACTTTGACTATTTATTACATAACTAGTTTAGTGTGTGTTCTCAAAGGCAGTTGGGTTAATGTAGTAGGTTAATAAGTTACAAAACGTTTGGTTACTAGTAACTGAAACAACGTAAACCAATTAGATTTTCTATAGCAACAAAACCGATGTCTAATACATAACATAACTATTTGCTTATTATTTATTTAATATTTGATTATATTTTACAAAACGTGTACATTTAGTGAATTACCAAACTTTTGTAGACATTAAAAAGCTTAATAAATTTGATAATAACATGTTACTTTATTTATTATCTACAAAGGTTTTACAGGTGATACCCTATTTATTTTACTGATAACAACCGTACCAAATGCTGTATTAATATAGTCAAACTTTAATTACAAATAATCTAACAATTTCAAAAATAACAATCAAACTTTCTTTGATATTTTAGCCTGTACGTTGTCCTGTTTCAATTTTATTCAGTGATCAGTGAGTGTGTTTATTTGGAGTCAGCAAAAGGAGTGCCTCGTAATTAGTGTTTACACTATTGTTTCTACGGTGCGGTACGGTTTCTACAACAGGTGCCTAATGGTTTTCGTAAAAAAGTTGTACCGTACAGCGCCTGGCCGAATATTTAAGAACATGAGCGACTTCGCGGAGGCGGCAGTGTCTGACGAAGGCACAAAGCTGGCTGAGCCTGACAATATCAATCTTCTATGATATTATCATAGAAGATTATTTAAAGTCGTGGGGCCTCGAGATGTACATTCCGAAATTTAAAGGTATGTACGCTGGTAGTAAGAATATTCAAAGTAGGTAATAGGTAGTTGTATGGTGGTTGCATCATAATTATGTTTACAATTATATTCTAGAACATGGCATTGACTTTGAAACATTGTTAATGTTGGCCGAGGACAACAAAGGAACTGGTACCTATGATTGGACACAGCGAAACTGATAAAACAACTATCCACAGTTAAAAATATGCTAACAGATGCTTTTCCGTCAGACCAGCAAAGTGATGTAAGTACAATCTTCTTAGCATGTGCGAGTGTAGATTTAGCTCTCTGGTGTAGTCGTCCTTCTCTAAATAAATTAATTCTTTGTTTAATTTTTTCAGTGTCCTGTCCTGAGGATGAAAATATAGAAAAAGCAACTACAACAAAACCATACTTCAGATGATTTGGAGCTCCAGAAACAGAACAGATACAGAATGTGTATGTATAAATAAGTTTTGCAGGTAGGTAGGTACTTTAGTAAGGTTGAATTTTTATTTGTTTAGTGCCAATTTAATGAATAATGCATAATATTATATAATTGCTGTCAAATTACAAGTGAAGATACCTTCCTACTTAAAAAAGCTTGTGTAATTTCATTTATGATGATTAAAAATATTTTTGTTAATGATAGAGTTATTTTTGAATGTATACAAATGACATCATAATATTATTAAATTTTTGTAGACTTGTTTTTATGACTGTAACTCAAATAACTGATTAATAATTAAGGTAAAATGCTATTTCGAAGCTATGTTATAAATAATACTGAAGCGGGTCAAACCATCCTCCAGGATAAAAAATAGATATTTCATACAAGAAGCCACTGCTCATTGGAAAACGTATGAAACAGCCCTTTTTAATTCTGGAAAATCGTCTCATAGTAAAAGCTATGTTTATGTTTCATCTGTAAGTTTTATAGGCTTGTATTTTTAATTTTGATATTGAGATATATATTAAGTATACTCGTACCTACCTATGTATGTGAGACGAAAAATAAATAAGTAGAAAGTAATGTATAATTTTATTTCAAATCAGTAACTTTAGCCAATATTAATTAACCAAACTGTTTAGTTATAACTTATTACTAATAAGTAACAAACCTAGTAGAGTAATGGTACGGTTCATGAAATCTAGCTTGTAATAGTATCTTTATTCTTATTTTTTTGTAACAGATGTAGTTTGTTGCTGAAATGTAAATGTACCGATGGGTTTGTTGGTTTTTGAACAAACAGACACAATATTGGTATAGGTTTACATTTTAGCTTGCAAATTATATCTACTGCAAAAAAATAAGTATGTAAATACTATAAGCTAGATTTCATTAACCATAATACCATTACTCAACTAGGTTTCTTATTTATAACTGAACAGTTCCCTACCATTACTCAACTAATTTAGTTACATATTACTAAACAGTTTGGTAACTACTAACACACCAAGATATCTTAATAACAATCACACTGTTCACATATCAGTAACAATAAAATATAGTAATCCGTTGACAAATTGTTTTGTAACCAAATGCACACCATTAGGCTACCAGTAGGTAAACAGTTTGTTAAATTGATACAAAACATTTAACATATTAACAACATATCGACTTGTTAATAACAAACGCACAGTAAAGGTACCAGTAGGGCGCAGGTTGCTTAAAAGATACAAAATCGAAAAGTACTTAACAAGAAGATGGAGTGTTATACGTTCATAAACTGGTTGCTTAAAAACAGTAAAACAGTTCAATTAACTTCAACAAAATAACTTTAGCAACTAGTACCTCAACTCAAATAGCAAAAGTCAGTTTTGTAGCTAGTAAAACATAGTTTGCAAGTCACTTTTTTTGTGTAAACAGTAACCAAAGTTTTTGTAACTGTTTACAAAACATTTCTTTCAGTGTATATGAACTACAAATACTAAGTAAGGTAAGTTCGCCTAATAAAGACCACGTTTTTGCAAATCCTTATAAATTTGATTTAAGAAGTACCTATTTCAATTTACAAAACATCCAAAATATACAAATTGTTCACATTTTACCTACAAAAATTGAACAAAAGTCATGTATCAAAAGTAAATTAATGACAAAATTTGTTTTCTTAAAGCTCGTCAATGGACCTTATTAAGAATAGGTGATCTCAATAAGAGTCATTTCTATTCGGTACGTATTTCCGACACTACATTATTTAATTATTTTATTTCAACTTTGTGGTATATAGTTAGGTACTTAGGTAGGTACAATTATTTTTGTCATTCCCGAAAGATTAGGTAGGTACGTCTTTCTATTTCTAGACTCCATTCTCTCGCATGTGACAAACATAATTTATGAAGTTCCTAATGCCGGGAGATAACGAATATTTACACACTCCGAGTATACAAGCAGACACCTCAGCTCCGTCTTAGTATTATGTCAACAGATCTACGTATAATAATTTTAAGCATAATAAACGGTGACCGATCAATTGTCAAAAAACAAATAACAAAGTTTCATTCCCCAAACAAATTCTGCCAAATTAATTATGAATCATTTTATGATCGTTATAAAACTTATGTTTCTACAAATAATTCACTTGATAAAACAAATAACCAGACAAATTGTTTTTTCATAAAATATCATTTGACAAACAATTGATTTCTTAATCGTGTTAATTAGTAAAACAACATACCTAACGCACTTTTTTTAATAAAATGAATTGTTTGATAAAATGAACTGTTTGATAAATACTTTAAGAATTTACCAAATCATTTATATGTCGACCGGGCCGACTGAAGAGACCGCTTACTGTAATGGGGGGATTTTTAGTTTCTGTTATTAACTATGCTCGCCCGACTTCATACATACATCTACACGTGTAGAAACAAAAGTTATTTCTTACTTTGTAGTGGTTTTGCATTTACAATGTTATTTCACCCGGAACAGTTCGTGAATTTCTATGGTTTAGGAGTGATGTACCATGCATCATCAGGTTTGAGGAGTTCGGACTTGGAGTGTAATCATGAAGCCGTTGCTTGATACCTAAAATATCAATTCACCAAAGTCTGTAACTACTTACTTACTACGGTGAAAGATTAAGTGAATATAATATGGTACCTACCTAAAATTTACAACGGCATAGATTGGTTAAGGGAAGAGAATAAGGTCAGTGAGGGGGTGTTTAAGAAGAAGTTAAAGAAACACTTCCCTAGGGACCCCCTAACTGATTAAGCTATTATTATTATTTGTTTTTTATTTAAGTTTATGTTGTTTGTTATCTCAGATTGAGGATCAAGCGCTCAAAGCGCTGCAGCGACCAATCCTTAATCTGAGTATTGTTTGTGTTATGAGTTTAAGCAGGTATTTAAGTTAGAATATCATGTAATACGTACATAAGTACTAATTATTGTTAAGGAGCGCCAGCTCGCCAACAAACTGGCTCACCAGTTTGGTGAGAGAAAAACTATGTACTTATTAATTGGTGTACGCTTGTTATAAATAAATTATAAATTAAAAAAAAAACCATCAGAAATTCCCGAACCCCCACGGCTTAGGAGTTCAGTACCTTGCAGCATCAGGATTAAGGAGTTAGGATCTGAAGTTCAATGGTATAGTCAGTTCAAAGTTCAAAAGTAGTCTAGGTATGCTTGGCACAATAAATAATATTGCATCATTCGCAGTTTCTGAATCACTATAGTTTAGGAATGCTGTACCCTACATCATCAGGGTTGAGGAGGTGGGACTTGGAGTCCAAGCATGAAGTCGTTGTTTGATAAGTACCTACAACATTAATTTGAGAAATTTAAATTGCGAATCGGTCCAGAAAAATCGATAAAATCGATGTACATACATTAAAAAAAACGGGCCGAATTGAGAACCACCTTCTTTTTGGAAGTCGGTTAATAATCGGAATAGGAGTTTTTTCATTTCTAGTTGGTCACACTTACACTAACTCACATAGACGTAGTTTTTTTTAAATTTATTTTACGGCCCTGGATAACAGTCCTTTAAGGCCTCACAGACGTAGTGATTAGATACTACCACAGAATAATATAATAGTACTAACTTTAGTCTTTGCCACAGAGTATATTTTTGGTCTTTGCCTTCTTAGTTCTTATATTATGTACAAAGTACTCTGTGGTCTTTGCTCACCACTTTAATATTTTGAACGCGTCGCTGTCTGTGTCGTTGTCTCCTTGGAGTAAATGTGTTCTGTGGTCTAAAATGCATTATTGGGGTTGCTAAAAAATAGTTAAAAAATTGGGGCTTTAAGTGTTATAACGGAATTACTGGGGCTTTTCCATTTTCCTGCATAACCAAAAGGCATATTTTGGCTCTTAAAATGTCTGCAGACAATATTGAAAAGTTATACCAAAATTATGGTATTCTCGCCGATGCCAAGGATGATATATCGAAGGTAGGTACCTAACCTATAAAATAACTAATTTTGATATGTAAATCTCAATATTTATTATAGTTGTTGTTATGTAGAAACGTTATCTATTCTGATTTTGTTTTGTTTTAGCATGAAAAAGAATATTTGGAGATATTAGCTGCGGTAAAAGGATCCGATAAAGAGAAGCGTTTGGCCTCGCAGTTTATTGCAAAATTCTTTAACAGTTTTCCTAATTTAGCGGATCAGGCTATAGAAGCTCAATTCGATCTCTGTGAAGATGATGATGTGGCGGTTAGTGTCATTTTCGCGTATAATATAACGGCATGTCCATGGTAAAGTCCACAATAAAATCTACCAAGTTTTTATTTTACAGGAGAGCAAAAACACTTTTCAATTTTTGAAATGGTTGTGAGTAAGATGGCACATAAAAGGATGACCTGCCCTGTTTATCATAGGCTTTCGTTTGAGATACATTTCAATTCTGTTAGGTTTACGCCCATTTAGATTTTGATCTATACAGGATATCATACACTAGACAAAGAGTCACCTGCTAATGACTGGCAGAATGACTCATGAGTGGTGTGTGTTAGTGCTAGCTCTAGAGGTATACTTTTGTATACTCTGGGTATTACCATACTTGGGATGAAATACCATCAAAAAACTGATTTTGCCAAAACTGCAGATTCACAATTGTGCTATGGATGTTATAATAACCTATAATGATGTAGATAAATAAATGATTCATGAAAACATTTTAGGTTCTGAATATTTTTATTTAATCATTTAATGCAAGCAAGTTGTGATAGTAGCGAGTGATAGGTATCTATTACTAGTGACCCGCCCCGGCTTTGCATGAGTAGTTTATTACAATTTTCATAGGGAACTCAAATTTTTTGAAAACAAAATATAGCCTATGTCACGTAAATATAAATATTAAATAGTACAATGACACTACATACTTAATGTTAATAAGTTCAAAATCAAAACTCAATTTTATCTCTACTGTTACAGTAAGTTCTTTTATTTCGTTGTGCGAAGTTGCAAACTCACACAAATACCACAAAACTGATTGAAGTAAATAAGAGTAACTAAAATATGTTTTAGTGAAGTAATTTGTGTCTAATGATTTTAGATACGCAAACAAGCTATCAAAGACTTGCCAACAATGTGTAAAAATAATAAAGAGCATACCACCAGGATCGCTGATATCCTTGCACAGCTGTTGCAGTCAGAGGATGCCACAGAAATAAATGTGGTCACCAATTCCCTTCTTACCATATTGAAGACTGACCCAAAAGGAACACTGTCCGGTTTATTCTCACAAATCCATCAAAGCACTGACAGTGAAGTTCCTAATGAAGTTGTACGGGAACGATGCATAAAGTTTTTAGCCGCAAAAGTTAAGCAGTTAGGAAGAGAAATTATTGACAAAGAGTGTGAAGATATTATTATTGCTGAGGGGAAAAAGATCCTACAGGTTAGTATATTGTTCGTGTCCCTACATAACCTTTAATGTGTAACAACAGCAACATCATGAATCTCTAAAGATCAGCCAGCTATTATATGCACAAGGGTGAACACAAGTGCACTTTCTATTCCATTACTCTCATAGTCCAATCACCAATGGAATGGCAATCCCACATGACTATCAAGCGCAGGACTGACAACTTTATGTGCTCTGCGAGGTACACCACCAGCTTCCTGAGACTAGTACTTACTGATAATAATTTCTTCAGAGAAAAACAAAAAGCTGGGATCTCATCATCTGCTGTCAAACATGGTACTCTAGACCAGTGAGGCAGTCAGTATACTAATAGTAGTAGTGACTCATTCAAATCAAAGAAGAAATGAAAATGTTCTCCAGACTGAAAATCAGTCATGGCAACCTATCTCAATTCTCAACAGAGATTCTGACAAATATTTAATTCCATATCAGTGGCGAGGGGTGAAAATCTAAAAAAGGGAAGCCGGAGCAACAAAACAAAATGTTCTTACCTAAAAAAATATCAGCTCCACACCACCGTCACCGATTCACCATTTATTTTGTAAAAGCACTGGTATTTTCAAAATCTTTGTGACTTTGAAAAAAGCCTTTTTATGTTGCTGTGAGACACATCTGTGCTTGCTTGCTTTATTAAATACACACTTAACCCAAACCAAATCAAAAACTAAGTATACCTAACCATTTTAGTCTTTAAATTAAAAGATAATAATCAAAGAGATTCAAACACAATCGCTAACACACAAAAACAAATGTAATAAATAGAAAACAAGGCCAGAACAGTCATTTGTATTCGAAAGGAATATGCCTGTTCTTTTTTACGAAATGAGCTAAAATCTAAACATCTACTTAATTATGTGAATTTAATGCCATTTCTTATGTTGAATTACCAAACTGAAACTAAATCAATATTAACTTACACTTATTAGAATTATTAGTCACTAACCCCAATTTATTATACTTAAGTATATCAAAATAACATAATCACAAACTTTAAAATCAAGCGCGCATGATGCTTCACCTTCACGTAAACAAAATATGTATCAAAGCGCCCTACAAAATACAAAATAGTAGTATGTACCTGTTGAAACAGTACTGTGAATACAATTTTTAATTTGGAGGTGTAATACAGTAACCCGGCATGCAGCGGCTTATTCATGTCTAATTTGTCTGACCTGTCAGAGCTACAAATTCGTATTTGCTACCGGGCCAAATTAAATTGGTGGTTCTCGTCCGTAAAGCAAGACAGACGTTGTTCGCTTCCTAGGGAAATGAAAGAGATGGAATGCTAAGAAAGCGCTAAGGCATAACCCGATGTTTACCGGGTTGTTTGCGAGTTTACTATACTATTATATTAGCTTGTTTATAACTATGACTTGATGCATAGCATAGATTTTATTTGATGTTATTATAAATTTTTAGGCAAATAAATTTCGTACACAGTACGTTGCATGCATTTGGGCTTTGGCCTACATTTATGTCACTAAGTACTAGTAGTACCTAAGTACTTACGCTATATGCCAATTCTGAAAGGGAAGCCGATGGGAATCGTGTTATATGGACATTTCGCCACTGTTCCATATAATATATTTGCTTGATCTAAATATATATAAGGAAAAGGTGACTGACTGACTGACTGATCTATCAACGCACAACTCAAACTACTGGACGGATCGAGCTGAAATTTGGCATGCAGATAGCTATTTGACGTAGGCATCCGCTAAAAAAGGATTTTTGAAAATTCAACCCCTAAGGGGGTGAAATAGGGGTTTGAAATTTGTATAGTCTACGCGGACGAAGTCGCGAGTATAAGCTAGTATCATATAAATGTTTACAGGATTCTGTTGCTGATGAGTTAGAACACATAATGGATTTGTTGACTTGGTCTAAACTTGGTAAGACACCAGCAGGAAAGAAGGAACTGACTCAGCTGATAGCAGCACTGGCTTTTACTTCTGAAGACTGGCACCCAGAAGATCCTGAATATGTTGACAAACTTATTCAATGCACTCAACATGCTCTGCCGTTTTTCTCTGTAAGTATACCTTATATATCTTTTTTATGTTCCAAAGAAAAGTAATGAAATAAAATGAAATAATTTATTTGTATGAATATGGGAGGACAAGGTGTTTACAATAGAGAGTTAGCCAACATATCCTGTAAGAAATGTAATAGCAGTTATTATTTTGCTACACAAGCTATCTCTGTACCAAATCTGGTCAAAATTGGTTGAATGGATTTACAGTGTGTCATGTATAAAAACCTACCTACATCATTTGTTTACCTTTTTATAATAAAAAGATAATACAAGTGGGTAAGATGAAAAATGATATTGTTGTACTGTCATGCTACTTAGCTCAATAAACACGTTCTCTGATTAAATATCGTATTATTTAACATAATAGTGGCGACGAGGCGCAAATTCGATTAAAATGGATCATAAAGCAGTGAAATTTGGTGAATTTAACCCTAAAATAGATATATGGGACAATTACATCGATCGATTGAAGTTTTGTTTTGAAGCTAACGGCATCATGTTGGATGGCGCAAAACGAGCCAATTTCTTTACTGTGTGTGGAGCAGAAGTTTTTGAAACATTTTTAGCTTTGATTACACCAAGAAAAGCCAGTGATGTGACATTTGTGGAAATTGAAGCTATTTTGACAAAACATTACAGCCCAAAACCAAATGAAATTTCAATGTCATACAAATTCTATACACGGAATCGAATACAAATGAAAATGCATCCGAATATATTGCACAGTTACGAAAAATTAGCTCTAAATGTAATTTTATGGAATTAGAACGGATGTTACGCGACCGACTAGTGTGTGGCATGAAGGATCGTCGTCTACAGTACGAACTTTTAAAAAAAGATAACCTGCGTTATCAAGACGTCGTTGATGCCATGCTAGCAGCCGAAACGGCGGGAAAAGACTGCCACATGATTCAGTCATCTACAAGTACAGACAGCAGCTGCACAAGCTCAAACGGTGCAGCAGCCACTACAAATCAAGGTTCCTCAGTGGAAGCCATGGATATTAATGCAGTACAGACTAAGACAAACATACGACTATGTTACCGGTGTGGGGACCGTCATGGTGGGGAATGTAGATTTGTTAACGCCACTTGCCGATTCTGCAAGAAAATCGGTCACATTGAGAAGATCTGTTTATTAAAGAAGAAGTCTAAGAAGAGCATTAACTTCACCGATGATGAAATAGCTACACACTTGAATGGCCTTTACAGTATTCAATGTGATACTAAAGTAGCACCATTTGTGGTTGAAGTTTTATTGGAAGGCATACCTGTAATACTTCAGGTGGACACAGGCGCAAGTTTCTCAATAGTCAATGAACGCACTTGGAAGAAGATTAAATGCCAAAACCTACACATCATTCTCCAATCAGTGTCACTTACTTTACGCACATGGACAGAAACACCTGTCATGTTACTCGGCCAAACTAAGTTACAAGTTCAATACAAAGACATCAAATGTACCTTAAATATAATTGTAGCAAAAGGGGGTGGTCCCAATCTTCTGGGACGGGACTGGTTGACCCCGTTGAATATTGCACTAAATATTAATTTTATGTCGAATAGTGATCTTATGAACATTGACAAGACAATTTCTAAATACAGTGACATCTTCAGAGATGGACTTGGCACATTTACTGGAGATCCTATTACTATACATCTAAAACCTGACGCTACACCTAGATTTTTAAAAGCACGTCCGGTACCTTACGCTATCAAAGCTAAAGTTGAAAAGGAAATTGACCGCCTGGTGGCAGAAGGTGTACTACGGCCATTGCCCTTTTCAGAGTGGGCGACACCGGTCGTACCAATAATAAAGAAGTCAGGTGATGTCCGATTGTGTGGAGACTATCGAAGTACTGTCAACCAAGCTACAGAGTCAGACACTTACCCTATGCCGACAGCAAATGAGGTATTTGCTACAGTTGCAGGTGCTAAGTTTTTTACAACATTAGACCTTGATAGAGCATACACGCAAGTAAAAGTTAGTGACAGCACATCAAAAATATTAACTTTAAACACATGCAAAGGTCTTTATTCAGTTCATCGGTTACCTTTTGGAGTCAAAGCTTGTCCTGGAATATTCCAAAGATTAATGACAGCATTGCTAGCAGGAATACAAGGAGTCGCAGTTTTAATTGATGACATTATTGTGAGTGGTCCGACAATGCTTCTTATGCAACAACGACTCGAAGCGGTTCTAAACCGTATACAGAAGGCAGGATTTCATCTTAACAAGACCAAATGTAAATTTGCTCAGGAGAAAGTTGAATTTTTAGGTTTTGTGATCAATGGAGAAGGTATACACCCCGCTCCGAGCAAAGTGGAAGCCGTCTTGAAAACACCTGAACCTAAAAGTGTACAAGAGTTACAGGCGTTTTTAGGATTATACAATTTCTATGAAAGGTTTATACCTCACAAAGCAACTTTACTGGAGCCGTTGCACAGACTCCTTGATAAATCACAAAAATGGCGGTGGACTGAACGTGAACAAGAAGCTTTCAGTAAAGCCAAACAAATGCTTACATTTAATACTACATTAGTTCATTATGATTTGAATAAACCACTAATACTCACATGTGATAGTTCAGAATATGGTGTCGGGGCAGTGTTATCACATGTGATGGAAGACGGACAGGAACGTCCGATCGCAATGAGCTCTAGGACGTTGAATACACATGAAAGACGATACTCACAATTGGACAAAGAAGCTACCGCAATTATGTTCGGCATTAAAAAGTTCCACAACTATTTGGCTGGGAGGTCTTTTACGGTGATAACCGACCACAAACCTCTGCTTGGAATTTTTGATCCAAAAAGACCTATGCCATCTATTTTATCGCCCCGTTTGACAAGAATCTCTATAGCATTAACGGCACACGATTACAATATTGCTTATCGACCAGGAACTCAAATCGCCAATGCAGACGGTTTAAGTCGATGGCCTCTACCGGTGCCTGAGTTAGAAGAAGAACCTTTATATGAAATACTTCTAATGGCAGAAAAACTAGAAGATTTTCCTTATTCTGCTGTTGAGATAGCATCTGAAACTAAAAAAGACCAAACACTCTCACGAGTTGTTCACTTTCTACAATGTGGATGGCCAAACAAGGTTACAGATAGAAATTTACGAACTTATTGGCTACATAGAACAGAATTGTCTTTACAAGATGGCTGTGTATTACTAGGATGTCGTGTTGTTATACCACAGCCTCTTCGACAAAACATCCTAAACATGCTGCACACCACACATAACGGCATTGTCCACACAAAGGCACTGGCCCGGAGTTATGTGTGGTGGCCACAGTTGAATGAAGACATAGATGAATTGGTCAGCAATTGTGCTAGGTGCTTAGAAAATAGACATATGCCTCCAAAGTCTTCACACGAGTGGGTCATCCCTTCAAGGCCATGGTCTAGAATTCATATAGACTTTGCAGGACCATTTATGAATAAGAATTTTTTCATAGTCGTCGATGCCTTCTCTAGATGGCCAGAAGTGTTAATGGTAAACAACACAAATTCCACAACAGTGATTCACCATTTAAGGAATTTATTTGCTACTCATGGCATATGTGAAACCCTGGTATCTGACAATGCCACTTCTTTTGTGTCCAGTGAAATGAAATCGTTTTTAGAATCCAACAAAATAAAACATGTGACATCCGCACCATACCATCCGGCCACTAATGGTTTGGCAGAACGTATGGTACAGACAGTGAAGGAAAAATTACGGAAGATGGAGGGACCATGGGAAATAAAAATTCCGAACATGTTGTTAGGCCTACGCGTTACTCCATGCTGCACAACAAAGAAAAGTCCTGCCGAACTGTTGATGAATAGACGCCTTCGCACGCTAATGGATACCCTACACCCTGATAATATACAACACAGAAGAATAGAAAACCAAATCATGAATAACGCCCAACAAAAAACCAGAGAAACTAATGTGTCACAAAAGGTCATGTACAGAAACTACTCAAGCGGACCGAGATGGTTACCAGGGCAGGTTGTGGAGAAAAGCGGCCCGTCTAGCTACAGGATACAAACCGGAGATGGTGCAGTGTTAAGACGACATATGGACCAAATAATCAAAATAAAAAACAGAGAGGAAACTCATGACAGAAATGACAAAGAAAAAGAGGATGGGTTAGAAGGAGAGATAGAAAATGACCCTGCTATAGAAATACCAAGCTCTGAGACAGGCGAAGGAGAAATAGAAAATGACCCTGATCCTATAATTGAAATACCCAGCTCAGAGAGATGGGAAGAGATATTAGGAATACCTAAATCAGCAGAAATAGACGTACCGGGGGGAAAATTAGAACAAAACGAAATCTTCATAATAAAGTTCCATATTCTAGGCCCAGTGGTTCTAATGAGAATATTGATTGAGTTGATTTGAATGATTGATTTGTAAATTGTTTGTTTGTGTACTTAGTTATCAATTTAAGATGTTAAACTTTAATTATTGTGTATTACTTACTTAGAGGGAAGGTATGTCATGTATAAAAACCTACCTACATCATTTGTTTACCTTTTTATAATAAAAAGATAATACAAGTGGGTAAGATGAAAAATGATATTGTTGTACTGTCATGCTACTTAGCTCAATAAACACGTTCTCTGATTAAATATCGTATTATTTAACATAATACAGTGAAAAGCTAGCAGACATAGACACACTTTCTTATAATATGATTTGTTTTTACAGGCACAAGTTGAGTCCACCCAGTTTGTTAACATATTCTGCGACCATGTCCTCCAGCGATGGAATGAGGTTGCTGCTACATTGGGTGAAAATGACTTGAAACTGGAATTACTAAAGACATTTGCTGAAATCACAGAGCATTGTGGAGAAATTGAGAATGCAGAGGAGAAAATTAAAATCACATATGACATGTTACTGGTAATTTAACACCATACGTTTTTTTATATAAAAGTCCATATAGTATGTACCTACCTAGATAGCAAAATAATTAAAAACAATGCATAAAAATAATATTAAAAGCACCTTTATAAGTTGCAGATTTCTAGTAGGTATGATATTTTTATTGTTTACCTGATGTTTTGGGGTAAGAAGGTATTGTAACTGTCTGTGTGTAACCATTTTCCTCAAAAACTATTTAGTAGATTTGGATGAGTGTTTTTCCAATACATACATACACTTCAATTCAGAGCAAGTTTTTAGAGATATTTTACATTTACAGACCCCACAATCCAGGGGACCCCAGATAATATGGTTATTTAAAAAAAAAACTATTTATTTGTTTCAGAACTACCTGCCAGAAGCTCCTGTGGAAAATGAAGAAGAGCTTGCTACCAAGACTGAAAATGGTGAAAACAAACCAGAGGATACAAAGTCAGCAGCACCATCGTTACAATTTTCACATGTTGAATGTGCCCTGTTTGCACTCCATTCTTTGTGCAGGAAAGCTCCAGAAGCACTTGGCGCTGATGCCGCAAGACTTAAAGCTTTGCGTCTAAGACTGCAATACACTGCTAGACTGACTCAAGGATATATTAAAAAGCTCAAGGAAGTTACACAGGTATGAATGTTTGATGTTTTCATTCATAACTAGCTGCCCCGGCGAACTTTGTATCGCCTAACAGTCGATTCTTTTTCAGGATTTTTTTTTAAATTTTTCTCTCTGTAAGAACCATCCTCGTACTTCAAGGAATATTATAAAAAAAGAATTAGCGAAATCGGTTCAGCTGTTCTCGAGATTTGCGATCAGCAACACATTCAGTATTCATCCATACTAATTTTAGCGTTTAAACTACCGTGAGTGAAACTAGTCGGGCTAACGTCGACTAAACACGTGAGTACAGCCGGGACAGATATCATCCATACTAATATTATAAATGCGAAAGTGTGTCTGTCTGTCTGCTAGCTTTTCACGGCCCAACTGTTCAACCGATTTTGATGAAATTTGGTCCAGAGTTAGCTTATATCCCGGGGAAGGACATAGGCTACTTTTTATCCCAGAAAGTTGAAGAGTTCCCACGAAATTTCAAAAAACCTAATTCCACGCGGACAAAGTCGCGGGCATCATCTAGTTTTTATATAATTTTATCCAAGGGGCGGATCAATAAATTCCTATGGAGATAATGACAACAGGATAAATTACGGGCAGGGGGTAACAGTAGGGCGATTGTCTAAAACCTGCATCAATCATTATTACAATCTCAATTGTTCTGATTGGCTGAATTTGTGCGATTCTTGTTGCAACAATGCATTGTGGCCAATAGTGAGCGAGCATTAACCAATCAGAGATGATTGCGATCGTGACATTGTAGCTGTCAAACAACCGCGGTAGGGCCACAGGTTAAGTGATTGATGGTGTTAAGTAGTATTGCCAGCAGTAGCGTGCAGGTCATAGAGGCATAAATGCAGTGCTTACCCTAGTTGTAATAGCTCGATGCATATTTTCATTATGACCTGCCAGTAAACAGGTTCCTACCTAACTAATGCATACCCTAGCTTCAAACCCTGTGCACGCCACTGATTGCCAGCTAATTAGGGAATTTATTGATCCGCCCCTTGAATAAATTGGTGTTGAAATAACTTTCATACAGCAGATTTACAAAATTATTAGTATTAATTATGAAATTAGGCATGATGGCCCCTATCTGCCACACGATTAGTACATCAGTCAACCTTTTGCTTCTCACTCTGTACCAAAGTACAGTACCTATGCTCAGCAAACATCCTCTCCACTGTCATCTGGAGCTCTTTTTCACTAACTTTCAACTAAATTAAATCTGAGTAGGTAGAACATGTTTAAAAAAATCTTAAGCCCATTGATGATAATTATAATAATTAATTTTTATCTTCATACGAAAATTAAAATCACAGAGTGTAAAGCAATGTTATAATTTTCAGCTGGGAACATTTAGAAAACGATAGCATTACTTTCATATCTGTCGAGATGTGTGTACACCCAAATAGATACCTACCTCAATAAATAATAATAAACATTATTTTTTACAGAGTAAAAAAGGTGAAGATGCCAATACGGAAGAAAACAAATTGAAAATTGTTGCTTTGAAAACAACCTCCAATATAAATACTCTAATAAGAGATATATTCCGCACTCCCCCCAGTTTCAAAAGTAAAGTCCAACTTTCTTTCCAATCTAAGAAGGCTGAAAAAGAGGTAATAATTACAATATAATATTTAATATGAGCTAATAAAATAAATAATTTTATATTGTTGTTTTGTAATGCTTGTGCATATTATTTATTGTATTATTATAATTTGTTTTAGACAACACAGTCTCATGCATCTGAAGATAGAGACAAAGAATCATCAGGGTCAAAGAGACACAGACCAATAACTTTTGACAACCGTGATCAGAAAGAATCACCGGAAAAGCGCTCCCGAAGTGGTGATAGAAACCTTAAGATGTATACACCACCATCTGGGAAATACAGCTCCAGATTAAACAACTCTGGAAGATTCTCTGGTTCCAACTATGGCAGGGGTAGGGGTGGTTATGGAAGACGCGATTTTCGAAATAATGGTGCGCCTTTTAGACGGCGTAGCAACTTCTAAAAATAATTCCAATATTACTTTTCATTTGGGCCATGACAATCCTATTTAGTAGAGAGCATAACTGGTTGTCAATTAATAAAGTTGATATTATTATCAGCTTTGATCTACATATGATTGGTTTCCACATAAAGTGGTAAACAAAAAAAAAACCATTTGCTAAAGATATTGCAAAAGAAAGCAAATTAGTATGATCATCTCAGGACTTAGATTGGGTATTTTGTTACTTTCTTTTACTCTCAGTTTACGCAGTTTACTCTCGTTGCTCCGTCTTGGTTGTATATAGGATGTCTTTGTCATTTAGCAGAAGAAAATTATTTCGTGGACAATTGGTTTTTTTGCAGGTAGTGTGGCTAAATGCTGAATTGTAGCTGCTAAATGGATTGAGTTCTGTTTAATAATTCATATTATTAAATAATGTAGTTAATTATTGTCTTTCACATTGTAGGTCGTAAGTATTTGATTATTCAATATTGTAGGATCCAGCAGTTACTAGAAGTTAATGTGACTCGCAAGCTCCAAAATTTGTAAGTATTGTAATTGCTATTATTACTATATTTTATTTAGTTCTTCATCATCCTCCCCAAGTATTTAAGAGATTGGGAAAGACAAGTAGCAGAAAAAAATAGGTAAGTACTTCATTATAAAATACAATTTTTTGTTTCTTTTAATATAGGCAATATCAGAAGACAGTCACCGGAGTTGGACTACCCTACTGGACAAAAGCTGTAATTCAATATTGTTTCAGATTTCGTTATTGGCATCTTTTAATCCAAAGAAGGTTCACCTACAGAATTTTTCTCAACAGGTTTATTTCATCTCAATAAAAAAACTAAGTAATAGTTACTGTGTTTCTGTAAACTCACCCCACTCACCACCCTTCATTTAGTTTAATTACTTTTGAACGTGGTAATAATATTACATCCTGGGAATAAATTGTTGTGGTTGGGAAGTGTAATTTTTAAATTATGCAAGACAAAAAGCCACTGCGTTGCTTCCAATCATATTTTGTATCTTGTTGACTTTTAGCAACTTAGTTCATGAGTTTTGCAAAAAGTTCTTTTACTATGTTAGTCAAAATCCAGTTGAACCAATAAACCAACACACTTCCGCATTTATAATAAGGGTACTGATGTAATATGAATGTAACATGTTTATGGTATAACGTAATTGATTAAAAATGCAACCATTGTATGATGATTGCTATCAATACCCTTATTATAAATGCGAAAGTGTGTTTGTTTGTTGGTTTGTCCTTCAATCACGTCGCAACGGTGCAACGGATTGACGTGATTTTTGCATGGGAATAGATAAAGACCTGGAGAGTGACATAGGCTACTTTTTATCCCGGAAATCAAAGACGAAGTCGCAGGCATCAGCTAGTATCATATAATATTGTCGCCAGTATTGGGTGAACAACCTGTGCAGTGTGCACCCACCAGCTTCTCCCATGTTTTTGGTAGTTTTAATGTTTCAGTCATCAGTCGGATATAAAAGTTCAACATAAACTTTTAAAAGAATAAAAAGTAACAGCATGGTTTCCATCAAATAACCCAAACCTCTGGAAACAGCAAGTTCTTACTCTCCTGCAAAGTTGGTAATGTTGACTATATGATGACTTTAAACCTTGAAGACCTTAAACAAAGATACTTTAATGAAGCTACAGATTCCCCTGCTGCTGATTTGCTTGCCGCCCATAGTAACTGGCAAAGCCCCAGATTGTTATAAAAGTAAGTTAAATTCAGAGGCGTCTTTACCTATGGTGCAGGGTGTGCGGCGCACACGGGCGCCGAGCGCCCTCTAATGCGACACCTCCAAAGATGCGTCGATGCCGGCGCTCTCAAAGACCCTGCGCTCGTGTTATGGCCGACGCCGTCATCATTTAAAATCATCATTTAGAATTGCACCATTTGCATCCGAACTTCCATTTGAAAATATAACTGTTAGTATTCCATTTTGACCCTGCTCCTACTAGACTAGAGGGCGCCAGGGTAGGTTGCACACGGGCGCCACAAGGGCTAGAGATGCCTCTGGTTAAATTAGACCATTATAATAACGTAATGTAAACAACACCTAAGGATACAATGAATGAAAGATTTAATAGTGAATTGACAAATATAACTATCTCATATTGTCTACAATATTACACATGATTCTATCAAGTTCATAGCAAGGGTCTTGATTTGTGTTATCACTTGGGTTGCAATCCAAATGCTCAAGTATTTCTGTAGGCACTTTGAAGTTAGACTCAATATCATTCTGATCTGGCAAGCTTTGTAATGCATTTTGTAAAATATCTTGAACTTTATCCAAGTGCTTTTGGAATCTGGAACAAAAATAGTAGAAGAAAATGTCAAATATTACCTAATTTGAATAATTACAGTGAGTTTTAAATAACAAAAGTACTCACCTCATAGCAGTTTCCACTCTTTGTCGCTTCTGCAACTCCATCATCACTCTCAATGTTTCTCTAGCTTGATGTGGTCTGAACTCATTTAACAGATGATGTATGTGTATAAATAACAGGCTCAGGTCTTCAACTTTTTCAGCTCTTTTAGGTGAATCTGGGCAATGTACTAATAAATCTAACAGGTCTAAAAAGTTTACTAGTAGTGAGTGATTTAGTTTCTTCAATTCTCTTCTTCTTTCAAAGTGCATTGGGTATAGACGACGGAAGCCCTAGTAAAGATTATTTATCATTATGAGAGCATAATAACTAGGTAAAACAATCTAGTTAGAAAATCCAACATACCTGACTTTCTAATGATCTGATAATTGTATCATCAGCGTTAAACGTGTGGCCAAACATTTGATAAGAGTCATGAATAGGCCGTGGTGGCAGCGGAGCCCTGTTTCTTCGAACATTTTCATCAGTGTAAAAATTTATATACTGCAATGGAGGTAACGGCAGTGAACTAACTTGAGCCGTTTCTGAAGACATACTTAGTTTTTCGTTGTTTTCTGAGTTAGTTATTTTGAGTAAATAAAAATTTTAATCATTTGAAAATCCAAGCGCAAATGTGGCTCAAATCATTTTTTTTTTTTTTTTTTTTTTAATTTATTTTACGGCCCTGGATAACAGTCCTTTAAGGCCTTTCAAAAATTTACAAATTCTAAAATACAAAATTGCTTATAACTAAATATTATTCTAAAAATACAAAATTGCTTATAACTAATTAGTCTAACGTTTTTACACTTTATTTATAGTATTACTTATATAATTAAAAATAGACTTAAAATATGACGTTTTACACAACAAGTCCTTTACATGGCGGGGAAAATCAATTTTTTGTTTTTGTTCCATATTTATAGTGTTTAGATCACTGGCTAATATAAGTCTTTGTATGCCAAAAGCTGGACATTTGAGTATCATATGATTAACATCAGCCTCCTCATAATCACAATAGTTGCATTTTTTACTGTTTAGTATTTTTATTTTATTCAGGTGTGTTGGCACCAGACAGTGACCAAATCTCAGTCTATTCATTAATGATGTAAATTTTCTAGATTCACACTTCGTTTTGAAATACCATGGTTGTATTGGTATTTCCTTTTGAATTTCCGCATACCATTTTCCTTTATTTTTATTAGTCACATCCCACACTTCACTCCACAATTTCTTTTGTCTTATTTTAATTGTATTGCATAAATCCGTAAATGGCACCTTGATGCTACTTGAACAATCTTCATAAAAATTACTTTTTCTTGTAGCAGAATCAACGACTTCATTTCCTGTTATGCCTCTGTGGGAGGGTACCCAAACAAATTCTATATTAATTCCCCTTTGTTTTAAATTAAGTAGTACATTTTTAATTTGGAAAATAATATAAACTAATTTATAATTACTAAAATTAAAATTATTTATAGCTAAAAGAACACTTTTCGAGTCTGTTATTAAAACATAGTTATTAATTTTAAACATTAATTCTTCTTTGATATATTCCAATGCCTTGAACAGGGCCACGCATTCAGCAGTAAACACACTGCAGTCAGAGTTTAATTTATATGATCTACATTTTTTTAACTGTGAATCATAAAAAGCAGAACTTACAAAGTTCTCATTTTTAGAACCATCCGAATATATCCTATAATGATTTTTACAATTTTCTTCAATGAACAATAGGAAGTCTAAATTGGATTTAATATCAGTGATGTGTATTCTATTTTCGAGGTTTATTACATCATAGTGGCAATCATACATAGGCCAAACGTCATTCACATTTATCTTACTAGCAATACTATGCATATAAGTCATAATCATTGACATAGTAGGTCCTTTACCGGAAAGAAGTGCTTCCGCTGTAGGTTGTAGAGTTTCAATTGATGCTTCAGTAACTTTTAATAAATCCTGTGGAAGTAATAATTTGTTTACCAAGTTAGAGTTAGCGAATAGTTGCTTCAAACAAAACTTTTCAGCCAAATAAACACGTCTCACCGGCAAAGGAGGGATACATGTTTCTACTTCCATTGAATTAATAGGTGTAGACCGCATTGCTCCACTTATTATTCTCAAACCTATATTTTGAATGACATCCAATTTTTTCAACAACGATGGATTAGTTTGCATATACTCAAGACAACTATAATCAAAATGACTTCTAACCATACTATTGTACAACAAAGTCAAAACTTTGGGATCTGAACCCCAAAATGTACCAGCTAAACATCTAATAAGATTAATGCTTTTTAATGCATTTTTACAAATGTAGTTAATGTGAGCATCGAATTTAAGTTTTGTATCAAAAATTACTCCTAAGAACTTCTTATTTCTTACAATTGGAACATCTAAGTTATTATATTTAATGTTTACATCTACTGGTCCACCAAATACCATGCATGAACTTTTAGAGGTATTAATACTTAATTTTAAAGTGTTTTGGTAATAATTTTGCACCTGAGTCAATGCTGAATTAACATTATTTACAGCTATTTCTACATTTTTATTTACACTATATAATAACAAGTCATCTGCAAATTGTAAAATTTTTACATCCTTTGTTGTTACATATTTCTCAATTTGAGAGGTATATAAATTGTATAAAATTGGAGATAATGATGCACCTTGCATAAGGCCTTTACTTGTTGAGTTAGGTCCATGAAGTATATTATTATACTTAACATAAAACTTTCTGTTATTTAAAAAATTTGATAGCCATTTTAACATTTTTCCAGGAATGCCAATTTCATGAAGAGAAGTAATAATCTGGTTTAAATCAACATTATCATAAGCACCTTCTATATCCAAAAATACACATACTGCAGCATCTTTTGATAACTTACAGCTTCTTAAATCCGATACAAATGATGTCAAACTCTCATTAGCACTTCTTCCTTTTCGGAAACCGTATTGGAATGTAGGTAATAATTTATTTTTTTTCTGTAAAATAATCTAATCTCAGTTTCAGCATTTGTTCAAATAATTTTCCTATGCATGATGTTAGAGATATTGGTCTGTATGAATTACAATCAGATGAAGATTTATCAGGTTTTAAAATCGGTACTATACATTGGATCTTCCAACTCTCTGGAACACATTGATTATCCCATAGCCTATTAAATATATCAAGTAAAGCTAATTGACCTAATTTATGCAAGTTTTTAATCATTATATATGGAATGTTATCTAAGCCGGGTGTAGAGTTTTTTCTTGATTTAAGTGCTATATTAAATTCTGCAAAAGTGAAAGGCTTTAAAAGTAACATATGCTTGTCAGAATCATTATTAAATTCGAAAACAGAGGTATTTAACGTTGTGTTATTGTTATCATGTTTAAATTTTGAAATAAAATCGGGAATCCATACATCATTTTTATGCTGTGGTGGGTTTTTAATACGTTTAAACATTTTCATATAATTCCATACTCGAGTAATAGGAGTATATCTATTGAATGTTGAACATAACTTGTACCAACTATTTTTCTTAGCATCCTTAATTATTAATTTTTTTTGTGCATCCAATTGTTTATAATTAATGTAATTTTCCATCAACCCATTTCTTTTATATAACTGTAAAGCTTCTCTCGAATTTTTAACAGCAACTTCACAGTTTTCATCCCACCAAGGAGCAGGAGTTTTAAAAAGTCTAGGACCTTCAATTTTTACATAAGGAACGAATTCTTTTCTAAGAGTATTTAAAACTTCACAGAACTTATCATACGACTGTGAAGGATCTTTTTCATCAAAAGATATACCTTTAAAGTACTCCTCTGATTTTGCATAATATTTGGTCCAATCTGCTTTATGAAATAGAAATTTCTCTACTTTGTCATTGACAGAATATTTAGATGGAACTAGGCTTAATTTTGTAAATGTTGGATAGTGGTAACTACCCAAAGGATCGTCACCTACTGACCATTCACATAGAGGTGCTAGTACGGGACTCACCCCTGTCACATCAATAGCAGAGCTATTTGCATTAGGTCTTTGTACTGTAGTAGATACACCTGTGTTTAACAGGCATAGGTCATGTTCATCAAAAATTTCAAACAATGTTTTGCCTCTTGAATTTGTACAATTGCACCCAAAAGCAATATGATGCGCGTTAAAATCTCCTGAGACTATACAAGGTTTTGGTAAGCTAGCAATAATATTTTTAAGTTTATTAATTCTACAATAATTGTTATTTTTATTTTTAGGTGGACAATAAACACATAGAATCGACACGGAACCTATATTAGTTTCTAGAGAAATTGCTATGGACTGGACATCTTGATAAAATTGTGTTGGCAATATTTTATATTTTAATGTATTTTTTAATAAAATGCCTACTCCACCATGTTCATTATTTGCATTTTTTCCTACAAAATTATATCCTGAAAATCTAATAGGATTACTTGTATTTTTTTGCCAGGTCTCATTTAATAGCAAAATATCAATATTATGTTGTTCCAAAAATGTTTTAACCAAGGGTTTCTTATTGTTAATACTTTGGATATTATGCTGCACAATAGTTAGGTGAGAATCCATTATATTTTACTTAAATGTTCTAAAAATGTTTCTTTGATTTGATTAGTAGTCTTAATATTATTAGAGTTCCCTATTGTAACCAAAGTGTTTACTATGGCTCCTAAAAGCTTAGAGTTATTTACAATATCATTGTGTGAAATTTCTGTCTTTGTCTGTGTAGTTTGCTTAGGCTGTGAGTATGTAGTTTGGTTTTTTTTCATATGTCTGAGGGCTCTGAGGCTTTGGGAGTGGAGGGAAACTCGCACTACTTATTTGAACTACTTTTGAGTAGGTTTCTTTTTTGTTCCTCTCCATTCTCGCTGCCTTTACAGGACACGTTTTTGATATTGCAAGATGCGCACCCCCACAATTGCTGCACTTCAGTGTATCCGTCGTGCAGTCCTTGTAATGGTGCTCACCAGCGCACCGTGAGCATATTTGCTGATTTTTACAAATTTTCCCATAATGGTTAAATTTCATACATTTAAAACATTGCATCAAAGGAGGAACATAAGTGAAAACTTTGTATCTCCAGTTGTCCAAATAAATATACTGCGGTAGACTAGTACCGCTGAAAATTACACTGATAGTGGAGAGAGGAATTAGCTCCTCTCCCACTTTTTTCAAAAATCTCTTTACACCTATTACTTCACTTTCCGAGGAGAGTTTATTGAATAGTTCCTGATTGCTAGATTCTTTTGGAATAAACCTAACCACCCCTACCCTTTCCACAGAGGACGCCGGGATGAACGCTCGAAGTTTATAAACTGAAAGGCACTCGTGCTTCAAAAAGTCATTAGCCGCTGTAGCTTGTTTGAAGACAAGCATAATTTTAGTAGCGTTTATGCGCCTACTTTCACTTACACCTTTTACTTGTTTAAAATATTTGGATACCACTAGGGGATTTTTGTTTCCTAGTTTGATATCTTCTGTGCTTTCTACGTATACAGGGAATTCTGAATTGGTACTAGTATCGCCGTACGCCCGGCGATACCCTGGTTTTATAAATGGTTTGTATTTTGCACCATCACTTTCAGAGGGTTTCTCCTTTTGCATTTTCTTCCTCTTTTTGCCCGCTGCTGGTTCCAAATCACAGCCGTCACTATCTGACGGCATTGTACCACAGTTTAACGAAAACTATTTACAAAATAATGTACTATTTACACTCAAAAACTATATTTTTAACAATTTTCAATTAAAAAGCGCACTTCGCGTTTCCCGCCAAAAACGCAAGTCCTGGCTCAAATCAAACCACCAAGGAACAAAGAGTATATGTATATAATCACGACCTACATGCTACCTACGTTTTAGGAAGGTTTTTTTTTATAAATTTATTTTACGGCCCTGGATAACAATCTTTTAAGGCCTGTTTTAGGAAGGAATATGAATATGCCAAGGAATATGAATATACCAGGATTGACTCAGACACATACTACTCTATGCTCAGACAGGCGAATCTTTCGTATAGCAAAAGTATGAAATGGATGACTAAATGGTTTTTTTTTTTTTTTTTTAAATTGATGACTAAATGGACACAACAGCAACCACAGAATAATAATTCATAAATTAGATTATTCTCTTTGACTCTATTTTGTTGTTGAAAAATCAGTTGGAAAACCGTAATTTGCTAGAATATTTTTACAAAGCTCACTTGCAAACTACTCAATTTTCGACTTTTCAATATATTCCGTAAAATTGAGAAGATTTTATTTGCTGGCAGCCTTTGTTCTACAACTACGCCCACCTTATTGTCGTACTGTAAAGACCACAGATATGTCGAGATTTGCAACTAGCGTGGCCCCCTCAATCCCTCTCGCTCAAGCAGATTTTCTTACTTGTGAAATGTCATTCCTTCTACACTTCACGTTGTTTGCCAAATACTCACGTACAAATACATTTTGGCAAACAAAAAAAAGTGGCCACGGTGATAAGGACAAAACATAATCATTTTGTCACGTTCAAATAAGAGCTTAAATGCATTTAGCTATCTCGCTCTAACAGTAAGTGTCACAATAGGGCTACTTCTAATAGTCCTTGTTGTGAGGTAAAGACTGTACCCATGTACCCATACTGTACCTAATACCTATGTACACAGGATACTCACAGAGTACAGCGCTGTTATTAACTCTGGAAACCTACTTCAATATTTGACATGAGATTTCTGGTCGACCTATAAGACCGGCGATATACGTCAGGCTTTTTCATCCAGTCCGATCCGGTCAGGTTACCTGAAGGCACTCGATACACGTCCGATTCTTGCGTCAGGTTTTTTAGTCGTTCCCGAGCAATCGTTCCGAGTGCTTGCATACAGAGCAAAAAGAAAAGATGCATAATTATCTATTATCTAGGTACTCGTGTTGACTCGAAAAAAGAAAAAACGTCGCTACTGTATTCACCCAATCAATTTGATAAGACTTACTGACGACTGACAGTGACAGTCATTTCCATTTAAAACAACCAAAATGATTTAGACAAAAGTTTTTTGTTTTTAGGGCTCTGTACCCGAAGGATTTAACAATGCATTTTTTGAAATTCAATGAGGAGGTTTCCAGGGAATGTTCGAGAAAATTTTCATAGATGGCGCTGAATACTACAACCACTAAAGATGAAAAAAAATACCTATATCTATATGATCTATGCTTTAATGTTTTGGTCGTGTCAATCAATGACATAGATGAAGAGTAAGAGCTAGCGTGCACTGCAATTTTCCTTAGGTTTCTTCCCCACAAAATCTGTGAACTATAATAGAAGTAATTAATTCATTTCACATCAGATTTAAATTTAAAAATTTAAAGCATTGATCATATAGATATACCTAGTTAGTTAGGTATTATTTTTCATCTTTAGTGGTGATAGTATTCAACGCCATCTATGAAAATTTTCTCGAACGTTGCCTGGAAACCTCCTCATTAAAAAGTTACAATAAGCCGTTCAAAATAAAAAAATTGCCATTAACTGAACCACAACGATACGTCCGTTCAGAGCCAATGCTAGATGCAACTGACAAACCGGAGGGAAAAACCGGCCGTGTATTTCGTCTCTAACGTGAAGTATGCAGACCGCGCGCCGCGCCTTCAGGTAACCGAATCCGCAATAAACCCTGAAACGCCTGACGGCAGCTTCCAGCCCGGATGAGCGATCAGGTTATCGGACCGGACGTGTATTGTACAATATTCAAACAAATGTATGGCTCCAATGCCTTCAGGTAGCCGGATCGGATGAAAAAACCTGACGTATATTGCCGGCCTAACTGTTTGTGCTTGTCAAACTCTATAAATAAAATATGAAATAAATTTAAATTATGATTGTCTGTGCTCTCATGTCTATGTTGGTGTAATGTATGGTTGTAATCACAATAGAACGTAGGTAGTGATCATGTAGTGATAATGTATACTTTTTGGTTGTAATATGGTTGATATTCTGTGGTGGTTAAAAAAAAAAGATATTATAGTGAAAAACCACAGAGTACATTTGAAAAACTTTATTGAACTTTATTTTTATGTACCTACTGCTGTACATAATAATATTTAATAAAATATTAGCTTAGAAAATTATTTAGAATATAAGCTGACGCTTTGAGTGATAAAAACTCAATTGGTTTAAGTTTTTGCGAACGTTTTTATTAGTTTCATTTAGTTTGTTCAAGTGCCGAAATTATAATGGTCTCCGTTTAATCTCGACAGGTATTAAAACTGTTTGTTCATGTTGTTATTGATGTTTTACTAAGTTAAATAATATTAATTTCGAATGATAAGACTATTATTAATTTTTGGATGCATATTATGCCTTTATTCCACACACACATTCTTATATTCTGTAGCCATATTTTCCTGGTATATAATATTATAATATATAATATTATTAATTAATAGCGGTAGGTAGCACTTGCGGTAGTGTGTAATACGGGTCAGGTTTTGAATCGTACTGCTTTGATCGGTAGCTGTAATGTTTGTAGGGGTGCTTCAGGGTGTCTAGGTGGAACCCCTAACATAAATATATGCTGGAGAAATATGAAATTATGCAGGATTAACTTAATGCGACCTAACGAAATTGGATACCATCCTTGCTATCTGGTCTGTCTTGCCACTAGAGTGATTTTATAAAGCACAAAAGCCAGACACATACGTAGGAGTCGCTAAAATATGAGGTGAGCCTGCGGGGTTGAGAGCCGAGGATCTGCAACATCCATAGCAAAGCAAAGGTTGAGCTTCAAAACCCGTTCAAAAACTTAGCACACTTGGCCTCCTTCCTTCAAATAACTAATAGGTTTTAACTAATAGTCAAACATTTCAAATATTTCAAATTAAAAAAATTATGTATTTCTGGCAAGCAGGTTTATGTTAGGGGGAACTGATCCCCTCTTCCCTCCACCTCTGTATCCTCTGTTAAGTTAGCATGTTTCAAAACATTTGTGGGTAGTACTTAAGATAAAAAAATACCCTTTCAAATATAAATAAAATGTCAATTAACTATCCAGAACATTAAAATAATTATTTGATCACTTTATACAGTTGATTTGTATGGATAGAAATGCTCATTACAGTTCATACAAAAGTATGTATACATTTCTAAAGGATACTTTTACTTAGTATTCTGACAATGAGAAAATATGTCTGATAATTTGATCAATGTTTTTAATACGCTTTATGAGAAATTTATAATAGGTACTTTCTTGATTATAACTGATGTGTTAGGGAAATCTTGTATAAGTTACGGCTGTTGCTAGCCATCTGATGTTGAGACAAATAATATTATAATTCATCTGACTGTGAGTTTTGTGATGGTATATTGAATATATTTTTAGGGTTCCGTAGCCGAATGGCAAAAAACGGAACCCTTATAGATTCGTCATGTTTATTATCACTTGCACGACTTATTTACTTTTTCTCATGCAAATTTTTATGTTCTTATGTGACTTCAGACTTGTATCTATGAAACCCCGGGGTTATAGCCCCAAGCGCCTTTGTTGTTAATCATACTTAATACAAGAGAATTCATTGTATATTAAATTAATTAACTCATACTTATATCAAAAAATCACATAAATAAAGTTTTTTTAGATATACGATTTTATTAATATTCTGACTTATTACTATTTTATAATTTTTTTTAATAAGTACATATTTTGTTCATTTTTATTTTAGTTTTTTAGCCTTCCAATAATACTCGGTCCGTAATAGCTTTATTTCGGACCTGGACTGTAATGTACTATTAGTTCTAACTTATATGCCACAGCCAAGATTAAAACTTCAGTAGGTACGCGACAGGTCGAGATGGCAATCGGGATGGGGACGCCACGCACACCCGCACAGCCCCCCTATCCCGTTGCGGGATAGCGCGAGTGACGTGCGGGTGTGCAGGGCGTCCCGCCGCCTCATACCCCGATTACCATCTCGAACTGTCGTGTACTGTAATTGTAATGAAAGAAACCTCTTATAATTTTGGTAATTTTAATATATATTAGCGCGACTTCGTCGTCCGCGTGGACTACATAAATTTCAAACCCCTGTTTTACTCCCTTAGGGGTTTAATTAAAAAAAAATCTTTTCTTAGCAGATGCCTACGTCATAATAGTTATTTGTATGCCAAATTTGGCCGATTTATCCAGTGGTTTGTGCTGTGCGTTGATAGATCAGTCAGTCAATCAGTCAGTCAGTCAGTCAGTCAGTCAGCTTTTCCTTTTATATCTTTAATATATTTTACTAAGCAAGTAAGTAACTGTTGTTTTTGAAAATGGATTTGGCTGTAATTATTTGTATTTTTCAAAGGAATTATGGCTTGTACTGATGAAGATGAGGTGATCCGAGAAGGATTTATGATAAAGAGATCACAGAACAAGAAGATATTTACTCCAGTAAACTACAAGGGTCGGTGGTTTGTCTTGACCAGGAGAGCTCTCACATACTATGACACAGAAGGACAAGTAAGCTCATTTTGTAATTATAATCGTATTTTTTCGTTAATGGGGAACAAAAAAATCTATTTTGAAACTAAGAATATGCATATAATTTTTTTTCAAAAAAAATACAAACCAACTTCAAATACTAAAAAAAAGAATTTAATTTATTACCCAATATAAATTATGTTTAGAAGAGTTATTGTAGTTCTATAGTAATATTTTTTGGAGCCGGTGCCAATTAGCCGCACGAACTTTCTACTCTTCATATTATTGTTTTATGACTCCACATTGGCACCTCATCGGCACCGACTCCAAAAAATATTACTATAGAACTACAATTACTCTTGTAAACATAATATATTGGGTAATAAATCAAATTATTTTTTACTTTTAAGTGTTTGAAGTCGGTTTTTTTAAAGTTTTTTAAGAGAACCTCCTCCTTCTTTTGAAGTTAGTTAATTAATATTATTCTAACTTAAAAAAGCAGTTTTTTTGATCAATCATCATTACATTTGATTGTTGTATGGTTTAGCAGCAAAAATAATTGAAACTTAGAAAATAATAAATATTATTTCATTCACTATAAAATCTATGCACATGTAACACTTAACAGTTTTTAATTAATAGGTAATAAATTAAAAACTGTTAACATTTTCGGTGAAGGGGTAAAAATGATTAATCTTTATATTTTTATCTATATTGTTTAAATGCTGCATGGGACTAGAATTTTTAACAAAGGTAAGTGGTCTTAATATTGCCAAAACTTATTGGTATAATTTGCTTACTAAATTGAGCGTCTCTGACTTACTCTATCTAGTGTCACCAGAATGTCAAGCCTAGTCTTGTTAATCTGCTTAATTTTTACTATTTCTTGGGGCACATACGCACTGTCCTGTTACCCGCATTGTGTATAGCCGCCCTTCTGCCCGCTGGATGTGGTTGAACTTGCGCATAACCGAATTGCGAGTAGCTGCAGACTGCAGTTACAATTACAACATCCGGTTGAGAAACCGTTGCGGCCAGTTCAAACCATTTCAAAGATGAACATGGAGGAATTCACAGCTATTTACTACATTTAAGAAAATTGTATACAGAAAATAAGTACACATAACTTCTAAAATTCTAAACCCTTCTTTTAAACTGGGTGTATTCTTATTTGTAAATATGATAATAATATGAAAGTGTGCGTAAATGCACTGTGCAGATAGCTACTGTACAACTGACTGGCAGCGATCGGAGCGTTTTGCAGGCAGCCGTATCACAGTGTTTTACATACACCTTTTTGCTTGTGATCAACGGATCGAAGGGTGGTCGCAGATCGCATTGTGGATAACCGGACATGCGTTTGTGTTCTAAGTTCAAAACTAATTTACTACCACCACAAAATAATAGTTAATATTGAAAAAACAAAACTTCTTCGAATTCGAATAATTTGACTGTTTGAATATTTATTGTTCATAATATTATCATATAAAATGTTGTGCAGAAAGTAGTAGAAATAACAAATTAAATTAATAATTTTAAAACGACGTTCTATTATAATAATGAAGACGTGGCTAACGACTAGTAGGTACATAGGTACTACCTAGAAATAAAATATAACCAATAGTATACAAGGCGATTTCTTTTTTTTGACGACCTTCCTGGCGCAGTGGTTAGCTCTTTGTGGTCTCATAAATGGAAAGTCCCGGATTCGATTCCCGGCAGGGGACTGCACCTGTGGATTGTTACCACTTACCGGCAAAGATGTACTACCAAGCGATCCGCTACGATGCCGCGTATAAACCGATTAGGGGTATGGATTTTTATTTTAACTGTCAAATGACAAGTGACAAGTTAACCCACATCTTGGACTGTGTCGTCACTTTACACCAGATGAGATCGTAGTCAAGGGCTATCTTGTCCCTAAATAAATAAAAAATGAAAGCGTTGAGTAACGTACACATCGTTCCTGTAACAAGTCTCCGAGCTTCCAAGCTCGCTACTTGAAGACTTGGGAACGTGCAGTTGGGATTGCACAATTGGCTGCTAATACCCCGATAGAGCCTAGAGGGTTAGTAAACGCATGCGCGACTTGGGCGTGTCTGCCATCCGGAGCGGCACCCGGCAGTGCTGCGTCGCCACCGGTCGTACGCCCGTTCGACGCTCGCATTTCCCGGTAAAGATTACATTTTATCATTTTTCTCTATATTCACATAGGTACCTACTGCAATACAATCTGAAACGAAGTTATATTTATATTACTTCATATACTTTTATAATCGTCGATTAGTATCATTAGGACATTTCCGTATCAACCCCCACACACTCATAGATTCCAACAATGACCCCATTTATTTCCTATTTTAATTGATCTATCGGGTTGTCCGTCTCTAAAGAATATCTTTTTATATATCTTATTTTAGAAATGTTATCGCTGTATTTATGTTGTTATACAGCGTTTGACGACGATTCAAATCCATTAGCTAATTGGTTCCATCCATATTCAGATAACTCCGTGTAGGCACTTTAATGCGCGGCTCAATCAGATGGTGTTTTGCTACCACCCTACAAGATCGGGGTGAAGTGGGAATAGCTGCCAAATTCAAATCTTAAATAATAATCGTTTAAAATACGTCATTTTGTTTTAGGTACGGTACTAGTTTTTTCTTTTTAAAGATTAAAAATTTATTAAAAAAAAAAAAAAAACGTTTAAAATAGGTCATTATGTTTTAGGTACGGTAATGTTTTTTTTTCTTTTTAAAAATTCAAATATTAACATAAAATAAAATCGTGTTAAACGCCTTTCGTCATTTTCCATAGGTAAAGGGTGCGCAGCCCTCATTCACTAATGTATGTACAGCCACGTCGGCCTCTCCTACAGAGTACGGACCCTCAGAACACCCTCAGCAAGCGATTTAATGGAGAGCTCTCTGTGACGCACTAAAAAAAAGTAAAAGTCCTCTTCCGTAGCAACTTGATTCACACTAGGTATTATTACATGTGGTTGTCAACCCTTTTAAACTGCTCTTTTTGAGAACTTGACGGCAAATCTACCTATTTTAATTTAAGGTGCCAGTTTCCACTTTCTAGTATAATTTGTCATTCAAAAAATTACATATTAATGAAGGGCCACTGTATTGTTAGATTACCTACTTATTCTTTTCCGTGATTACTGAATATGTTCCACCACGTTACTTTCGTTGTCGGTCACACGGGTCACATTTAGGCCGCAAAATCTTCTGTGTTTTCGCATCGGCTTGATATTAGAAATAATCATAAAAATAGACACATTCTCGGCAGTTAGCAAGATCAGCAAGTATCAGGATTCAGGAGCATTTTTACGCGACTGCGCGACGCAAATAATTGGTAATGTCTTCATTAGTTTACATCTTTGTAGCTCTCTAGAGACGAAATGCGTGGGCCGATTTGAATGATTCTTGCAGTAATAAATTCGGCATAACCTTGTGAGCGTCACTAAAATAAACAAGTTACCTATATAAAAGAAATGCAGTTGGGGTAAGTTTTGAACTTATAACCTTGTTCATCTTAAGCGATGTTTACAAACGGCTCAAATCGCTCAGATTCTGAATCTCCTTATCGTATTTAAACGTCACTAATGCCGCAATCAGCGTGAATTCCCGTTATTTGCGCCATCGTCCGAAATAGGAAATCCTCTTAGGCTATGTTACGTGTTGGCGGTGTCGACTGTCGAGGTGCGGTGGGAAATATCAGTTAGTTACAATCAATTGATACAGCCGTCGCAATTTACAGCGCAAAGGTTCTGTTGCTTTACAGACTATAGGTACCTACTAATTAATGCCTTTAAAAGAGTAGGTAGTAAAGTACCTATAGTAAGTAGTAGTAGTAAAAATTCCCAAAAAAATTAAAAAAAAAAAAGAATATTAGCCATGTTAAATGACTAATATTCCCCTTTCCCCTCCAACTAAGCGTAAAGCTTGTGCTAGGAGTAGGTACGACAATAGTGCAACGGGCGGGGTTTGAACCGTCGACCTTTCGGTTTTCAGTCCACTCCTTTACCTGTTGAGCTATTGAGGCTCTAATATTATTATAGAACTACATTTATAACTCTCGTATGCATAATATATTCGGTAATAAATTAAATTATTTTTACTTTTTAGTTATTGTGGTAAAATATTGAAGTTTTATTTGTAATTTTTTAAAAGTTCTATTTCGCTTTTGTTTGATTCCCGACATTTCAAATGTCACGTAAAAGGCTGAAACATTTCAAAGCTGCTTCAGTTTATTTTCTAAAACGCTGTTTGCTTTGTTTTAGAAGCGTAAAGAGCGCGGACGAATACCAACGGACGCCATTCATACAGTGGAACAAGCGCAACTAGGAGAGCTGAGCAAGCAAATACCGACGGACGGCGACAACGAAAAGAGCCCTGCCTACAGGTATCCCTTCCAGGTAACGCATTTTAAATACTATGACGCATCCACTCGCAGATGGGACTTTTTGTGTTATTTCCGGGCGTTTTATCATTTACTACTACTCACTTGTTTATTAATTTAATACATAATATTGTACTTTGTTTTAATTTTTATAAATGACTAGCGACCCGCGCCGGCTTCGCACCGGTAGCTTTTTACAAGTTTCGTACGGATTTCTATTTTTTTTAAATAAAATATAGCCTATATGTCATTCAGGAATAATGTAGCTACTAGTAAAAGAATTTTCAAAATTGGTTCAGTAGTTCTAGAGATTACCTCCTACAAACAAACTTTACCTCTTTATAATATTAGTATAGATTAAGATGTAACAGTACCTTGTGGTTTTGGTTATTTTGATTGACATTACTTTGATAAAGGTAGATTCCTCCTACATCAAGGGTTGCTGTCATATGCCACTGAAATTATCGTACTTGTATTAATAGAGGTTATTGTTGTACGTCCATAGATGCGAAAATGTGATTTTTAGGGTTCCGTACTTCAAAAGGAAAAAAGGAACACTTATAGGATCACTTTATTGTCTGTCTGTCTGTCCGTCTGTCCGTCGTGTCAAGAAAACCTGTGGGGTACTTCCCGTTGGCCTAGAATCAATCATGAAATTTGACAGGAAGTTAGGTCTTATAGCACAGGAATAAATCCGAAAACCGTGTATTTGTGGTTACATCGCACATCGATTTTTATTAGAAACCTAAATACGAAGTCGCAGGCATCAGCTAGTTTATAATATTAGTGTGGATTATTATTTTGCCAGGAATATACCTACCTATATTGGAGGGTCTATATACTAGTTTAGGCTTTGCAAATATTCGGCCATTCCAGTAAAGTTATTTATATTTGCAACTAGTTTATTCTACAGATACAACCTAGCTAGTAAGTAATACCTACCTGCAGAATATAGTACATGTACATATTCATTTGTTTACGGTATGGATATAAAGTATCTGATTAAATACCAATTAGGGTAGAAGGCTGACTGCAATCTAATCAACATAAGCAGTCGGATGTAGTCGCGTCTACTTCGTACATTTTTATTTCAAAGCTCATTATTTTGTGACTTGTTTTCAAAACAATACCTCAGATAGACACACACATACATAACACACGCACACATATACACATTGTACATAAATGTAGCGTATGTCCGTCTCCGGGATGCAAGCTATCTCTGTACCAAATTTCACCAAAATCGGTTAAACGGATACGGAACAGAACGGTAAGCTAGCAGACAATTTCGACGGTTAAGAATCAATAACGGCCATCTCACATCCTTGGTGAACATGGCTTTCAAATGAAGTAACGTTAGGCTTGTTCTCGATTCGAAGTATGGAAGCAGGGATTTAAAAGCAGCTGGCGCGACACCCTTTTATATTCATAAATACTTGTTCCATTACAAAATAAATACGCACATACTTACTTGATTTGTAGTCCACTTCAAAACACGATTTTTTCCCCGAACAACATTCAGGACTTGCTTATGCTGTTTTGAAAACAAGTGGTTTTTTACCCTTTTTTGGACTTAATTTGATCCTAAAGTAATAATAAACTACCAAAAAATTACAAATATTTTATTCGATCGATAAGTGCAACAAAAAATGCATTTAAATTTTGCATTTCAAGTTTCGCCGCGAAAACGCTACCCGCCATCTTTTTAGGTTCATGAACTGTCATGATCATGACGTCACACGGATTGGTAAGCAACGGCGTTTTCTTAGTGAAATACATAACAATTTCAATCCATGTGACGTCACAGTCGGAATTAACAAGGTGGCTACGGTATCGTGCGTTTTGGATATTTGTAGAACAGATAAAAAAGTGAAATCTTTAAAATTAATAATATAATTTTATAAACTGAAATTAACATTTTTCGATTGCTTATTGCTAATAATACTACATTGTTTATATATTTTTAGATTTTCCCTCGCTTGGTGTAAAATACCGTATTATGTGTAATGAGTACCCTTATTATAAATGTGAAAGTGTGTTTGTTTGTTGTTTTGTTGGTTTGTCCTTCAATCACGTTGCAACGGTGCAACGGATTAACGTGATTTTTGCATGGGTATAGATAAAAACCTGGAGAGTGACATAGATTACTTTTATCCCGGATAAAATCAAAGAATTCCCACGGGATTTTTGAAAACCTAATTCCGCGCGGACGAAGTCGCGAGCATCAGCTAGTGTATGAATATTTTATGTATCGAAACGAGATAACATGTAAATGGTGCAGATTGTACACAGGTGGGCTACACGGAACAGGGCTCGGACTACACGTTGTACCTCGCTGCACGCGAGCATAGCGACAGGTTGAATTGGATACACGAAATTCGAAAATGTAAGTATATTATAGTACTTGAATTTCTTTTTTTTTTAAAGTAAAAATAGCGAGCAAAAGAGCAGGCGAGTCGCCTGATGTTAAGTGGTTACCGCTGCCCATGAACATTTGCAGCACCATGAGGAACCGCCTATGCGTTTTGGACCGAACTCGTGAATAAGATCAAGTTGCTCGTATAGTGCGCGACAGGTTGAAATGGCAATCGGGGAGGGCACGCCCCGCATACCCCCTTAAGCCCACGTGCTAACCCGGTGCGGACGAGCGTGGGTGACGTGCGGGTGGGTGTGCGGGGCGTTCCCCCGCTTCATACCCCGATTGCCATCTCAACCTGTCGCGGACTATAGGTGTACGCCCGATCTGTCCTATCACTCATACATAACATAATATGCGGTTTCGAAACATTGCGATAGACCGCAAGCTTGTCGCTTGAGCGCACCCTGCAACCAACTCACACTGCATTGACATGTGTAACTAGTAGCTCTGAAGTCGGAACCGCCTTGTAGGTAAGTCCTAACTATAATTCTGGAATATGAGAAAAATGTTAAATTTGCCATTTCGACGAATTCATGTGTGGATTTAATTGAATTTTTACAATCTTTTGAGAAGGACTGGAATTGTTAAAAGGACCTGTGATTTTTTTGTTTTTAATTTTTTTTACTAGCTTCAAAAAAGGAGGAGATTCTCAATACGGCGCGTTTTTTTTGCTAAGTATGTACACCGAGTTCTCCAAGATTTCTGGACTGATTTGCAAAATTGCTTTACTCACTAGAGGAAGTTCCCATAAAAGTTCTGGGCTTAACTCTTTAATCCTGACGTTGCAGAGTTATTACCCGCCTAAGTTATGGAGATTCAATAACTGTTGATGGTGAATTGATATTGTAATAAGTACCAAACAATGACTTCAAGCTTGAACTCCAGTCCTAACTCCTGAACCCTGATGATGTACCTAAAGTATAGTACTCCTAAACCATAGAGGTTCAGGAACAGTTGATGGTAAAATTTATTATAGGTGCTCCCCTGCCGAGCATAAAATACATTATTGAACTTCAAGACCCTCAATCCTAATGCTGAAAATTACGGCACTCTTAAGCTGTGGAGATGTAGGAACTGTTGATTGATATTGTAGGTAAGGCAAGCAATGACTTTATGATTGAGCTCCATGTCCCAAGTCTTCAACCTGATGCTACTCGGTACAGCACTCCTAAATCATAGAGAGTCAGGAACTGTTTTGATGGTGAAATAATATTGTACGTGCCAAAGTGCTATTGTGAAAGGGAATGATTATTATAGTGTGCATATCAAACACTCGTCGCGTGCGGTACCACCCGGCGGTGTGGGCGGCCCGCAAGTGGACGTGCTGCGACGCGGAGCGTCGCTCGGCGCCGGGCTGCGCGCTCGCCGCTGGCTGGCCTCTGCCGGAGCCCGACTTCGAGCTCATCCTCCACGACCACAAGCCTATCAACGAGAACACTTTAGGTATGTATTGCTTCTTTCTTTCTTCCTAGGCCTGTTTCTTCACTTGAACAGCGTAAATATAGTCTGCGACAGGTCGAGATGACAATCGAGGTATGAGGCGGGTTGACGCCCCGCACACCCACACGTCATCCGCACTCGCCCACACCAGGTTAGCGCGGGGAGTGTGCGGGGTGTTCCCACCCCGATTGCCAGCTCGACCTGTCGCGTACTAGTCGTGCAGTGAGATGACGCCTTTGATATTAGCGGTCGAGACGGCCCGGCGTTATGGTCGTAGCAGCTACATACCCAAACGACTGCCTTACTAAGCGAAATAATTAATGTTTGGTCTGCCGACTTCTGCCGGTCGGTATATTCCTTCACTCGTCTCGCCCTGCAGGATTGCTGCCTAGAAGTGTCCGTCTCCCGGCTGTATGAAGTAGCTCTTTAGGCAGTGCTTTAACGATATAACCGTCCGTTGTACCTAACCGAAACTGTTGGATTTGGCCTGCTATCCGAGCTCACTCCAGAAACCTAGCACGCCGCCCCGCTTGGGTTGCCGACGGATTCAGAGAGTGTGGCTGGAGAACCTGTGTTGCGGTGATGCTCTGCCGTTTCTAAGCAGGTATCTACCATATAGTATTTCTAATCTTGTGACTGCATTTTCCTCTAGCTACTTAAAATGTTTTCAGGATATTGGGCAGTAACAAGAGAGCCGTTTATTCAGTAAGCATTCTATGTAATGTAATGCGTTACTGTTATTACTATTTATTAATCTACCAATGGATAAGTCTATATTGGCGCCGATCAGCGGCGAAGAGTCAATATAACACGATTCCTATCGGCTTCCCTTTAAGAATTGGCATAATATAGCGTAAGTAGGTACTATTCACATAAATTCGGTAATACGTTCGTAAATACAAAGGTTCGATCGTCACAAATGCTAATTTTTTTTTTGTTATTACTAATTTAAGTTAAAAGCATAACAGCTAATGTAGGTAAGTAACATACACCTACAGTCCGGCGTATTTTACGGCTTGTATGGTGTAATACAAGCCGTAAAATATCAGATTCCCTAGTTAGATTTTTGCTTAGTATTTATCTCTTTCAATTCCCTAGCGAAAGCGAAAGGAGCGAACTAGGTCTGTCTCGCTCTACGGTTGGAGCCCACCAATTTAATCTGGCCCAGTAGCGAATACGAATTTGGAACTCTGACAGGTCAGACAAATTTGACGTAATTAAGCCGCTAGAATCCGAGTTACCGTATTATACCTCCAAATTAAAAATTATATTAATGGTATTATTTTAACAGGTACATGCTACTATTTTGAGTATTTTGTATTTTGAAGGGTGATTTGATATTGATTTTGATTGATTATTATTTGTTTTTGTGAAGCGTCCATGCACGTTTGTTTTTAAAGTTGTTAGTGGTGTTTTATTTTGATATAATAAATTGGGGCTAGTGATTAATAACTAATAAGTGTAAGTTCGCGGTAATTTAGATTCAGTTTGGTAAGTCAACATCAGAAATTACCTTAATTCACATAGATTGTTGTTTAACAGATTTCCTGTTACGTAACGATAGTAATTTTTCTAAATCGAGTTTTAAAAACAAAAAGCGTCTTTAATCGATGAGGAACAGCTGATATTCTTTTAGGTAAGTAGGTAGGTAGGTACCTTTCTGGCTTCCCTTTTTCAGATTTTCACCCTTCGCCACTGGCGCCGATTCTGTTGTCTTTCTCTAAACTAAATTTAGAGTATAGCTGCATATTTTTCTTTTTAATTAATATTGCTAAAGAAGGATGGAACAATGGATTTAATTTTACATTCAAAGACTCAAAATTATAGTGCAGCTACACATTTAAACAATAGGCTCGCGACTGACAGCTAAAGTCACGAGGTTTGACAGATCTAAATTAAATTTAAAACTGTCAAACTGTGTGTCCTTTTCATATTACATTAGTAAGAAGAGGATGCGAATACTCTAAGATTTAGTTGTGCTCCGAATCAGTACCATTATCTAACTAAAAGATATCTTCTCGAAAATTAACGGAGATGCACGGGTGCATTCTTAAAATATTTTGAAGTATTGTGTGCCCGTGAAATAAGAATGTTTTTGTCGTTTTGTGTCTGGTTCCGCTAATAATAAAATTGCTTGCGCTCTGGTAGCTAAGTTGCCGTGTACTGTTTGAAGACGTGATATAAAAATAACGTTGACCAACAAGGCACTACCACAGCTTGTCTGCCCGTTAACTTTGTCGTTGCCGTACAAAAAATATATTTTCTCAGAACTCGATATCCCAGTTAACAATGAGTCACTAGTTACTTAAACCAACTGATGAAAGGTTGTGATAACATTTTCCTTTTAATCCAAAGTTGTATCTATAATTAGTTTTGTTTCATAAAAGTTGTCTTTTAGAACTTTTTAGAAAACTTAGAAATTGGGACACTTTTTGTAAATTAGTGAGAAATAATTAAAAGTAACATCTTGAATGTGTTTGGTAGAACGATTTCTTCCAAAAAGGCTTTTGCATCTACTTGCCACTAATTAGTTGATGCATCACCGGAATTAAGTATAGTACCCGACAGGTTGAGAGATGCCAATCGGGCTATGAGGCGCGGGGACGCCCCGCACACCCACACGTCACCCGCGTTCGCCCGCACCGGGTTAGCGCGGGGGCTGTGCGGGGCGTTCCCTCCCCGATCGCCATCTCGACCTGTCGCCGACTGTAGAACTAACTCGGCCGAAATGAATATAAGAAATCCTATACGTAATTTGTCGATAATTAATTAGTAGAACGTTGTTATTTGTCCAAAATTGTGTGGTATTTTTTGACAAAATATAATATAACAAATTTATTTTCCTAAGTAACTTATGAAGAGATTACAGAAATATTTATTATTTATTTTTTTACCATAAAATAAAATAAAATAAGTTTTACAAGTATTTTTGAATCGTCAACTGCATTTACCACTGGTTCGGAATGCCTTTATAACAGGATAACGTTCTTCTTTTGTTCTATATTATCTGACGCCTCAGCAAGTACCTACCTATGTTATTTTTTTTAAAGAATATTAGCCAAGTTTATCATGCTGGCTAATATTCCACTTTCCCCTCCAACGAAGCGTAAAGCTTGTGCTAGAAGTAAGTACGACAATGGTGTAACGGGCGGGGTTTGAATAGGCAACTTTTTGGATTGCAGTCCGCTCCTGCGTTGAGCTATCGAGGCTCTGATGTTATATTGCATTTTATTGTAATCAATGATCATGTAGGCCGACGGTTAGAACTGAAAATTCAACCATGATGAGTAATAAAGTCGCACTCATCGCATTCGACTTAAAACCTGATTGACACACGATCTCATTTTTTATCCGTCACTTTCATATTATTGAAAGTGAAATGAGTCTCTCGCTTATAATCCGCCTATATTGTTTACATTTGTATCTATAGTACGCGACAGGTTGAAATGGCAATCGGGGAGGGAATGGCCCACACACCCCCGCACAGCCCCCGCGCTAACCCAGTGCGGGCTAACGCGGGTGACGCGTGGTTATGCGGGCGTCCCCCCGCCTCATATCCTGATTGCCATCTCAACCTGTCGCGGACTATACATTATTCATTGATATTAGTCGGTCCGTTAAAAAATTGATTTATTGTAAGAATTTAGATCTTAAACCGTAATTTTTGGCGGTTTTTTTTAAATAAATAAATAACCTTTTATTTGGGACCATAGCGCACAGTACAAAACACAACAACACCAGACAAACGTACAGAAACAAAACAAAAAACACAACATAAAACAAAGCATGAAGACAAGAATCAAAAAGATCACAAATACTTAACTAATAGGTACGTACGGCTTTCCATGCATTTCAACCGAGAAAACCACCGTACTTACTTAGCTCTGATAGATAGTGTACGACTGTACGTGTATAGAGGCGGCGATTTTCCCAGTCGAATTACATGGAATTACAGTAAAATTAATCTAAAATAAATGTCGGACATAAACCCGAATGCGTGTCTGTGGCGCAAAACTGTCCCAAAAAAAGGGAATTGCCTCAAATCTTTCCCTTTATATTAATTTACTGAAACCCTTTTATCCACCACAATAGGATTTGAACAAGTCCGTTATTAAGTACCTTCTATATTCACGGTGGGTTTTCGTCATTGAATTACAATATCTGTTCCTATCGTTTGAGAGACTTCATCCGTGAGTGTGAGCGAGATGGCTGTTTCTTGGGTTCGCAGTACGAATGGTGAATGTAGGCCGAGTACGATCATCTTTTCTGCTCTCGCTCGTCTCGTGGAATATAAATCAATGTTTACCATGGTAACTTAACAATTAACTTATCAAGTTAAAGTATCTTTAACACTAAACCATTATAAACAAAAAATACGTTATAGTATTTCCTTTGATAATATCTTCTTTCTATATATTATAAAAGAAAAAGCTGGGTGACTGACTGACTGACTGATCTATTAACTCACAGCTCTAACTACTGGACGGATCGGACTGGAATTTGGCATATCGATAGTTATTATGACGTAGACATCCGCTAAGAAAGGATTTTTGAAAATGCTGCCCCTAAGGGAGTAAAATAGCGGTTTGAAATTTATGTAATCTACGCGGAAAAAGTCGCGGGAATAAGCTAGTAATTAATATATTCATTAATTTTAACATTTTTTAAAAGACTTATTAACCCCCGACGCAAAAGAAGTGTTTTCAATTTGATCGCTTTGACTGTTTGTTTGTGGCATTGTAGCGTTTAAACATATGGACCCTTTTTAAATGAGGTTTATGGCTCCTATATTTTATGTTTGATGAGAATTCTTATAGCCGTTTTGACTTTTGAGGTTATCAGCTCTTTACTCAGATGGTGTAGGGTTCGGTCAGACATTTGACGACGTCTTGGTGTTTCGTCTCGATGTTGGTAGACACAGTGGTCAGTAACTGCTGTTGGAGCAGGAAAGTAACGGGATATCCGATTTATATATCGTATTTCATAATCATAACTTTAATCACTAAACACGGATTAGCTGTTTCAAAAATAAAACCACCGTACGGTAATGTAATGTAATCATACAAGTCACCGACAAGCTGGTTTCAACGGAACCAGTTGAGGCTGTATTGTGTATTCCGCTTTAGCTCCGACGCGGTACATTGACACGCGACTCGCGGTCGCGGGCCAGTCTGTTGGCAGTGTCGCGCGCGGACGTCCGGCCGTGTTGTTCTCTCTACATGTTGCAGACTAAGTCTGAAGACGAACCGATGGTTACCAAGAAGAAATCTAAAATACCATGTCTATCGCTGTCATCGTTCCTCCCGGCTTTAGAGGGTACGATTTACTTACAATGACCTTTTTAATTTATGTGGCCTCGCTGCCAGTTGCGTTTGCGTTCACTACTTCACTCGTTGCAGTCACTTTCTTGTCTTGGCAGGTGTAATTTAATGCGTTTGTGAAATGTCCAGTGCTTCAGGTTTCATTAAAGTGTTACCTTATGTGTACAGTTGGGTTCAGTTCTGTGTGTTATTGTCTAACTTTAATTCAATTGTTTGCTGGAGCAGTTGTAAAAATTCCGGCTCAGTGAGTTGCTATGTTAAAAAGTGACATGCAAACATGTTTATGCAGTGTTAGAAACACTTAAGTTAAAACTTTGTTTTGATTCTGTATTCTTTACCAAATCCCTGATTATTGTACCTGTTATTCGCATAAGTTACAGGGTAATCTTTTTACCAAATGTTCTTTTGTTAAAAGTTTCTGCGAGTTCAATATTTGGTTTCAACGCCCATGAAAGTGTTTATATACCTAAGTACATATAATAACAATATGCTTGATAAATTATATGCAACCCTGAGTATTATATATTGCCGCTTTAAATTTAATTCAATGAAAGTTACCTATAGTCAATTCAATACCCACGTACGGTAAAAGATAATAATTATTATTAAATTACACAGTTACTTTCTATTCTTACTTTTTGATTTAATTGAATTTATCTCATTGCCACTGATTAGGGCACAATAATAATAAAATATATCCATTGTCGTTATTCGTCTTCTATATCGCTCTATATAGCTATCTAAGCACGCCGATCGGATTCATCTCCCATATGTTTTTCAAATTAAAAAATATATAACATTTACCTACTTCAGTAACATATTCGGTAATATTTTGAGCACATTGACAGGAAAAAATCACCATAATGTGGCGATATAAACTACGGTAGGAATCCTACTTAGTCTTATGTCTAAATTAATATTTTAAAATGTGTTCATAATATGTGGTGTGTTGTCACACAGCCGTCACAGCGGCGGTCACCATGCCGGGGGGAGGTGGTGCGCCTCCTGGGACTCCCTCCGCTAAACTCAAGGTAATTTAGATTTTTAAAGCTTTTTCTAACCTTTCTAGCGACCGCCCGCGGCTTTGCTCCCGTTGGAATTTCGTGAAATCCGGCCTTTTCCTTGTCTACATTATAAAGGGAGTCTTTGTACTAATTTTCAGCTTTCTAGGTCCAACAGCTTGAGCTGGGTATTGATGAATCAGACAATGAGTGAGACTATTTTACATTCCAATGCTATTTTACGAGCTATGACATGAAACCAGTAGTCACTCAAATGCAATTTCTAGGCAGGCAAAATCTTTTTAAAATATTTCCTTCCTTTCCTTTGATGTAAAAACAGCCGTGCTCTCAAACCAAACCAAAAGCCTTAAAACGATTAATATCATTTTTACACGACTACCTAGTGTAATGTTTTCAGGGCTCATGTATATGCGAGTTTCTTTATTCCACTATAACTTCTAAATGCCTGAACAGATAAAGACGTACCTATGGGGTATCGTTAGAATCCTTATATCGTCCCGAGTGAGACTGGCTATAATTTTTTTTAAATTCAATATGGTAGGGCAGTCGTGTTTTTTATTTTTTTAATTCTTATGTTATTAAACATGAACACTGACTTTTAAATAATTATACATTTTTATATCATCATAAATAATAGATTCTATCTCAAATCACTTTTGATCATCCTAAAGGTCACTTAAAGTGATATTTTTCTTAATTTATTACCCAACACGTTTATTATCTTTTTATCTGTTTGAAATACATGGAAACTGCAGGTTTAATTTTAAATGTATATTTATCAATTAAAAATATCTTCTATACTGCTTAATGACAAAACTAATAAAGATAATAATTTTCCAATTTTATAGGATAAACAGAGGACCAAAGTCGTGGTTGCTTTATATCCGTTCAAGGCAATCGAAAGTGGTGACCTTTCATTGGAAAAGGTAATTATATGAATTTGGTTTATATTAAAATTTTAAAAGTGAAGTCCGGCCGTCTTACATATTATTTTACCTGACGAAGTTCTACGAAGTATATAAATTGTATCTTTAAATAAAATTAATTAATTGTTTTTGTACATATTAGAAGTTACGCCAGAAATTTTAATAGGCTAGTTGACACTTTTTTTAAGTAGGTCTTAAATGGTTAATATTTGTCCTATTAGATCAAAAAATTAACACTATATTTTTTTGCGCCCTAAAAACCGTAAAACTTTAATTTAAAAATATATTTTTCTTAGACAGGTGAAAACACTGTCGGCCATGTTTGGCCGATAGATTATCTGTGCTCTGACGTCATGCATTTGTAAACAACAGCATAACCTCCTAAAGTTTAATTAACATGACTTCTATACTAGTTTACATGAAAAATATAGTAATTATCGTTATTGTATCATCCGATAATGTAAAAACGCATCGATAAAGACCACAGGAAAGTTGTGGATTAGAGTGCCCAGTGAAATAAATATACGTAACACGCGAAGACTTGCTTAAAGGGATCCTATATCACTAACGACTGCAACCCAAATTTATTTGTGCAAAGATCACTTTGTTGTAAGTCTTACTTAATAACTTATTCAATTTATAAAGAGAAAACGATAATTTTTTACGTTTACTATGAGTTTTTAGAAATATATAAAAACTAGCTTATGCTCGTGACTTCATAAATTTCAAACCCCCATTTAACCCACTCAGGGGTGGAATTTCAAAAAATCCTTTCCTAGTGGACACCTTCTCTTTACCTACAAAGAATACACCCACCAAATTTCATGTATCTAGGACCAGCTGTTTAGATGTTTAGGCTGTGCGTTGATATATAAGTTAGTCAGGAGGACTTGAAATTTTATATATATGGATGCTACGTTAGTCAATAGGGATGACATTTGTTTGTTTACATATTTAATGACGTCACATCATGGCTGACAGCGTTTTCTGAGTTTCAAATAAAAATAAAAACTGTATTTTTTTAAATTGGATTTATATATCCATCCTGCGTTTTTAATAATTGTTATTGATATATTTCGTTGTCTTAAGCAAAATACTATAATAAATAATCATTTATTGGACGAAATTAGATATGAGTAGTCAAGTAGCCTATTGTGAAAATCAATGAATCAATCAGAGTTTTAAAGATTATACTATAATATTATTATAAATTAATATTATACTCACCTAGACTTTTATTATAATACTCCATTTAGGCTGACAAAAAATAACCTTGACTATTTTTCTTTAACACAGAAATCTTTATATTATATTACAGGGTGCAGAATACGAGGTTATTGATGATTCACAAGAGCACTGGTGGAAAGTAAAGGATGAAAACGGGTATGTTTTCGGCTATCGATGTTATATAAAATTTGTTTGTTCGTTCGTTATTGGTTCCTTCAAAGTTGCCATTCGATTTTGATAAATTAGGTGTAGTTGCGTGCTACGTGTGATAGGCTATAACAGGGATCTCCACACTTTTTAGCCTAAGGGCAATACTGAGACCTCTACTAGGCGAAAAGGCCAAATCTACCTAGAAACATTTGATAGCTTATTGCTTTGTACGACTTGCCTGCATTAGATATTAGATAAAATGTGTATTTTAAACAGTTTCTATTGAAGGACTTAAGAATTTTTACCATATTGTTTCAGGTCTGTTGGATATATTCCTAGTAATTATGTCAAGGAGAAGGAAACGATAGGATTACAAAAATATGAGTAAGTTTTTGTTATTATATTTTTATTTTTAGTATAAATTAATGTGGTAATTATACATCAGTTGTATCATAGTAGCCAGTAGCTAATAAACAAAATTAATTTCATACTTTTACACTGTAGAGTGTAGATGTCTGTAGAGTTAAATGAATATTTTTTTATTGCCAACCAGAATAAAACAAAAGTTTTTAACTTATGTAAAATATGGTGGAAATCTTCGAGTGAAAAGGAAGGCCCTGTGGGACGGGACTCACCTTTGTATTATCAATTATTCCTTCGATAGGTACACTTCATTGGTCGCTGATTTCAAAAACACTCGTTTCCACCATAAGTAAATAATTTATTTTTGTTACACACACACGTTGTACACGTCAGATCGATCTGTTACTTAAATATTGCAATTATGCAATACGAGCGATTAGCGGCGGCGTGGTCAAGGTGCGACTAAACTTCTTCCTAATGAGTTTTTCTATGATTGCAGTTTTGTCTCTTTCGGTCCCGGGCCAATGTAAATGGATGAGAGTAGGAGGTTGGAAAAAATAAATATTTTATATAGTTTCGAGTGTGTAGGCATAAGATTTGTAAATTAAAAAATGGCGTAAACATCATCCCCCGGGCTGAAGGAATGCCTTCAGAAGCAACAAAACTTATATAAACAAATGCTTTATTGAATACTCCTAGGAAAGGTTTATTTCAGGCAAGCATTGCAAAAAAGAATGAAATATTAGCTTTTGCCCGCGACTCGTCTGCATAGATATGTTCATTTAATCCCGTTTGTTTTCATGGGATCAAAATATTCTATTTTCGACTCCAGCATGCAATCTATCCCTGTGCTCGATGAAATTGGTTGAGGATTTAGGTGCTTAGAATTAATAATCAAATGGATATTTTTTCAGATTAATGAAGATATAGTTTTGATTCGCAAATATTAACATTTATTCGTTTTTACACATTTAAAGAAGTTTAACGTAGTATCGAAGTCTTTATAGAGATACGTAAAACTTATTATAATAGGTAACTATTAAAAAACTTATTGTGGTTTTAGAAGGTCAGTTAAGTTAAGAGACCTTGGTCTGGTATTGTTATCTACAACAGCTTAAGTAGCAGTAAATATTTTCGTACTTATTCTAAATGGAGATTTAGTTTATCTAACTATATAAAAGGAAAAGGTGACTGACTGACTGACTGATCTATCAACGCACAGCTCAAACTACTGGACGGATTGGGCTGAAATTTGGCATGTAGATAGCTATAGCTATGTAGGCATCCGCTAAGAAAGGATTTTTGAAAATTCGACCCCTAAGGGGTGAAATAGGGGTTTGAAATTTGTGTAGTCCACGTGGACGAAGTCGCGGGCATAAGCTAGTTAATAAAATAAACAGTGGCCAATTCTGTTGTATCTCTAAATTACTTTCATAATTCTACTTGCGGAAAAGGGTAGCATTAGATTTGGACCTGTCAAGTTGGTTTAGTTTTCTGTACAATTAACCACCTGCAGCTTTAATTTACACTAGCTTATCCCTGCGACTTTGTCCGCGTGGACTACACACATTTCTAACCCCTTTTTTGCCCCCTTAGGGGTCATATCTGCATCAAGCGATCCGCCCAGTGGTTTGAGCTGTGCGTTGATAGGCCAGTCAGTCAGTCAGTCAGCTTTTCCTTTTATATTAATGTACATTATAATCACGATAGTAATGACAGCTTCTCTTGTAACTGACCGACTGCCTTACTTTGCATTGCAGATGGTACGTGGGCGAAATGTCTCGGCAGCGCGCTGAATCATTACTCAAACAAGAGGACAAAGAGGGCTGCTTCGTAGTACGGAACTCCTCCACAAAGGGGATGTACACACTGTCTTTATATACCAAAGTGTGAGTTTATTTCTATAAATGATGTATTATTTGAGAGCTGTTATTCCGAACTATTGTAGTTAACATACATTTAGTATTTAGAATTTTCATTTTTTTTTGTCTATTCATTAAAACTTTAACATATCTATGACGGCTTGGTCACTTGTTTGTCGGAGGATTAAGCCCGACTAATTTTGAACCCGTCTGGGGTCCTTATGCTTGCGACGTGGTGCCCTGGAGACTGCGAGCCATGCGGACAATTCAATCGTGACAATAGATGGATGCTGCATGGAAACCACTTTTTTACGCTAAGACGACGCCATCATATTTGGAACAGGACACCATTATTTGCGCATACCTGGACTATGTTGTTGACGATGCCAAGGACGAAGATCTGCAGGAACCGTCGGGAGATGATCAGCCCCCATTACAGCATGCCTTGCGTGTCGCAGCCCGCGCGGCTCGCAGTTTTATGGGCGCCGCGTCGCGAACAGAAACCCATTGTATAAGGACCCCGGACGGGTTCGTAACTGGTCAGGCATACTCCGAAAAACAATTTAACTAAGCCCTCATACATAATATTATCTTAATATATAAAACACAAAAAATGTTTCTACCGCTGTCCGTTATAGGCTTTGAAACCATCCAACCGAGCGATGTGACCCAAAGTGGTTACATTAGAAAGCCAATATTGCGAAGATGGTTTTAATTATTAGTTTTTAGTGTTCCGTACCTCAAAAGGAAAAAGAAATTTGGCCGGTTTTTTTAGCGTAGTAGCCACGCGTCAGGTATCCACTAGTATAAAATAACAGTAAAAGTATCAGTCTGCATAATACACTCACTTTATATCATCGTATCACATCGTCGTTTTCGTCATACATTTTCAGAAATCACCCTCAAACCAAGCACTATCACATAAAACAAAACGCTCGTGGCGAGTTCTACCTGTCGGACAAGCACTGCTGCTCGAGTATCCCGGAACTCATCAACTACCACAAGCACAACAGCGGCGGTCTGTGCTCGAGGCTCAAGGCCACGCCTTGCGACCGGCCGGCGCCGCCCACCGCTGGACTTTCTCACGGTACCATGCTCACTATAGCTATTCGTTGTTGGTCTAGTGGTTGGCTTAGTTAGATTTCCATGCTTACCATAAATATAGTCCGCGACAGGTTGAGATGGCAATCGGGGTATGATGCCCCGCCTCATTGTCATGCAGGTTTCCTAATTACTTAAAACGCACATAATTCCAAAAAGTTAGAGGTGCGTACCGGGATCGAACCCCTGAACCTCCGATGAGGAGGCGGACGTCCTAAGCACTAGGCTATCCAAACTATCACACTTACAATTAGCGTTTCAAAAGAAAATGACGTGTCTAACGAGACTCCGATGCACATAATGACATCAGATATCGATAGAAGCGGCACTCACCCCCGCAACGTAATGGGATGTCATTTGAAGCATTGACATAGTGCACATATTATATTGTTGTTTTTGTCCCGCTCGATTGACTGCGTTCAGACCTCGGGCTATGCTCAACTTGAGTAATTAATAAATGCCCTGAATAATTAATTATCCACACACAAATCGTGTGGCGGACAGGCCTATGTTCCGGTGGTAGTAATCCATACTTCCATACTAATATTATAAATGCGAAAGTGTGTCTGTCTGTCTGTCTGTCTGCTAACCTTTCACAGCCTATCCGTTCAACCGATTTTGACGAAACTTGGTACAGTGATAGCTTGCATCCCGGGGAAGGACATAGGCTACTTTTCATCCCGGAAAATCAAAGAGTTCCCACGGGATTTTTAAAAACCTAAATCCACGCGGACGAAGTCGCGGGCATCATCTAGTAAGTAATAAAATCAGTTCGCTTGTATGAAGTGTCGAATGGTGAATGGTGCAGACAAATGGGAGATCGACCCGTCCGAGCTAGTGCTGCTGGAGGAGCTGGGCGCGGGGCAGTTCGGCGTGGTGCGGCGCGGGCGCTTTCGCGGCAGCACCGACACCGCCGTCAAGATGATGAAGGAGGGCACCATGTCCGAGGACGACTTCATTGACGAGGCCAAGGTTATGACGTGAGTATCGCGGCACGCTCACACGTCGCCGATTTCTGGATAGTCATTTAAGACGTATCGTTTTTATTTCGCGCGTTTTGCAGTTTCTAAACTAAACTCTAACATTGTGATAGGTTTTTGATTTGTAATACTTCACGTTTCTGATGATAAGATGATTTTAAGTAACATGAGCATGATGATGATGATGATGATGAGTTCATCAAAAACGTGAAAAAAACGTGAACAAATCAAAAAGTTATCTTTTACAATGTTAGAGTTTAATTTAGAGACTGCAAAACCGAATTACAGTAACTGGCAGGAAAGATTACCCATCGATGATCGAACTTAAGAAAAAAACAATCGGCAGCTTTGGTTTCGTAGAACGTTGTCTCCGTCGTTGCAACTGTCCTGAGTCCTGAGCGACAAAATGTAATAGGTATCTGTGACAAAGACAATGCTCTACGAAGCCGAAGTTGCCGATTATCTTTATTAGCAACTTTAAAAAGCTATGAAAATCCTGGCCAATCAAGCTTAGCCTGTCAAATATTAAGTTGTGTAGCTTGGAGACTATAGCCGTATGTCAATCTATTTCAGAAAACTACAACATCCAAATCTAGTGCAACTATACGGCGTGTGTTCGAAACATCGTCCGATATACATCGTGACGGAGTACATGCGGCACGGCTCGCTGTTCAACTACCTGCGCCGCACGCCGCGCGACCAGCTCGGCTCCGGAGTGCTACTGGACATGTGCATACAGGTTCGTGAGTTGTGCTGCCGAGCTATTTACGTTCGCTAAGCTATTTTAATCAAAACCGGTCAAGTGCGAATCCGACTCGCGCACTGAGGGTTCCGTAGTACAATCGTATTATATCGACATTTTGTACGATAAATCAAAAACTACTCACTAGATCTCGTTCAAACCAATTTTCGGTGGATTTTTTTTTCAGTTTTATCATTTTGTTATTTTAGAAGTTACAGGGGGGGGGGGAGGACGACGACACATTTTACCACTTTGGAAGTGTCTCTCGCGCAAACTATTCAGGTTAGAAAAAATGATATTAGAAACCTCAATATCATTTTTGAAGACCTATCCATAGATACCCCACACGTATGGGTTTGATAAAAAAAATTTTTTTGAGTTTCAGTTCTAAGTATGGGGAACCCCAAAATTTATCGTTTTTTTTTCTAATTTTGTGTAAAAATCTTAATGCGGTTCACAGAATACATCTATTTACCAAGGTTCAACAGTATAGCTCTTATAGTTTCGGAAAAAAGTGGCTGTGACATACGGACGGACACACAGACATGATGAATCTATAAGGGTTCCTTTTTTGCCATTCGGCAACGGAACCCTAAAAAGTAACATACTTTTCAGTAGAGACTTCATTCGAATGGTAAATATGTTTCAAAAATCTCTAAAATTAACCTACTTGATGTAATGTATTATTGTATTTATATTTCTTTCAGGTTTGCAAAGGAATGACCTACTTAGAAAAACATAATTATATTCATCGAGATTTAGCTGCAAGAAATTGTTTAGTTGCGGAAGAAAATGTTGTCAAGGTACACACATCTTAATAAAGTATCTTTTGTTTATATTAAAAAATAATACATTCTATGATCATTAAAAATCAGGGAACTGAAATGAACCATTGAGATTTATCAGAACCAAATTTTTTGTAGGTTGCCGATTTTGGACTGGCGCGATATGTCTTAGACGACCAATATACGAGTTCGGGCGGTACCAAGTTTCCTATTAAGTGGGCCCCTCCAGAGGTTCTAAACTACACAAGGTTTTCATCCAAGTCGGATGTTTGGGCGTTCGGTAAGTATTTCATTTATTTATCTTTAGCGTTTAAACTATCGTGAGTGATTTCCATTATGTTATATTATCTGTCCCGGCTTTACTCACGTGTTTAGTCGACGTTAGCCCGACTAGTTTCGAACCCATCCGGGGTCCTTTTTCAAGGGAGTCAGTTCGCGCACCCACTATGCTATCACAGCTATGCTTCACATTTAATTCATTAATTTTAATTTAATATATAAAAGGAAAAGGTGACTGACTGACTGACTGACTGATCTATCAACGTACAGCTCAAACTACTGGACGGATCGGGCTGAAATTTGGCATCCCGATAGCTATTATGATGTAGGCATTCGCTAAGAAAGGATTTTTGAAAATTCAATCCCTAAGGGGGTGAAATACGGGCTTGAAATTGGTGTAGTCCACGCGGACGAATTCGCGAGCATAAGCTAGTAAATAATAAACATTTAAGAAATAAAAAGTTATCTGTAGTAAATAATAATTTTTGCTTTCAGGAGTGTTAATGTGGGAGGTATTTACTTGCGGGAAAGTACCCTACGGTAAGATGAAAAATTCTGAAGTGGTGGAGATGGTCCAGAAAGGACATGTGCTGGAAAAACCCAAGGATTGTTTAAATGAAATTTATAATGTGAGTGTTTGGTTCGTTTACTAATATTAAATTATTTACTTGATCACTAGATGATATTATCCGTGATTTCCCATAGGAACTCTTTGATTTCTCGGGATAAAAGTGACCTATATCTTCTCTGTGATATACGTCATCTCTTTACCAAACACATAATGCCCACAACCGCAGTGTGGATTTAGGTTTTTAAATTTAGGTGGAATGAATTTTTTTTAATTAATTTTCCAGGTTAAAAAGTAGCCTACGCCCTTCCCCGGTCTGCAAGCTATCTCTGTCATATTTTGGTCAAAATCGGTTAAAAGGATAGGCTAGCGGATAGACAGACACAGTTTCGCATGTATGATTATTAGTATGGATTATGTGACACAACTGAGTTAAGCCTTTTATTTTCTCCGTTTCTGCTGGTATAACGGCCGATATTGAGGGAAGTGTCTCCCAGTTTTTCTAATTTTGGCAACAGTTTTCTATTTTATGATTTCTAGACATCTGTTGATAGATTGATAGTGGTTAGGACGTCCGCCTTCTAATCGGAGGTCGGGGGTTCGATCCCGGGCACGCACCTCTAACTTTTCGGAGTTATGTGTGTTTTAGTTAATTAAATATCACTTGCTTTAACGGTGAAGGAAAACATCGTGAGGAAACCTGCATGCCTAAGAGTTCTCCACAATGTTCTCGAAGGTGTGTGAAGTCTACCAATCCGCACATGGCCAGCGTGGTAGACTATGGCCAAAAAACCCCTCTCACTCTGAGAGGAGATCCGTGATCTGTAGTGAGCCGGTAATGGGTTGATCATGATGATGATGATGAGACATCTGTTTTAAAAAAATTGCCGTCACTTTTTCGATTACTTGATTCCTATTTTACCCATAGAACCCCACAGATATTATGGTCGATGGTGTCACATTTACTGTTGGTTGTTGCCGCAGGTAATGAAAGCGTGCTGGCGGCACCTGCCGGAGGAGCGGCCGTCGTTCCGCCTGCTGAAGGAGGAGCTGGCGGGCGTGGCGCACAGCGTGCTGGCCGACTGACTGCGCCTGCTGCTGCTGCTGCTGCCGCTGCCGCCGCGCGCGCCCTGCCCGCCGCGCGCCACGCTGCCGCGCGCGCGTCGCCTGCACGCCGCCGAGCCCGTCTGAGCGCACATTGTGTTCCCCCTTCGTGTTTCGTCTCGTAAACACAATAATATGATTAGGATCATACAAAATTGAGCAGCAAAATGCTCGAGCAATTTACATTGATAAATTCATAATTGACTAAGTCACAACTAACATAAAGTTCAAAATTGCTTGCAAGAGATAATTCCTGTGTGGATTTTCTCTTGAACTATATATTTTTAACCCTATTCTAGTTGTGATTTAGATATTTACCGATGAAAACTGCTCGAGCATTTGGCTGCTGAGTGTGCGTTGACTCGTAGGCTGAGGTCTATATAGCGCACTTTTACTTTGCTCGGACTTAAGACACTGTTAAAACGAGACAGCCTTATATCACCGTTATAAATCGATCTCGATTAAACTTATTACTTAAATCTAAGCAAAGTCGAAGTACGCTCTATAGATCTCAACCTAAGACAAATCTATAGTGTACTTCGACTTTGCTCAGACATAGGGCGGTTTCAGATAAGCGTTTTTTCTGCACGAAATAGCGCACTACATTTCGCGCTTCCATAAATCGAACGCGCGCGCACGCGGCTGTTTCTGCAAGTTCACTCGAACCAATGGGATCTGAAATGGATTCTGAAGAAGAAATAGCTTGCGTGTAAATGAGTTTATAGTTTGCGTGTAAAAAACGGTGATAGCCTAGTGGTTAAGACGTCCGCCTTCTTTTTGGGAGGTCGGGGGTTCGATCCCGGTTACGCACCACTATCTTTTCGGGAGTTATGTGCGTTTTTAAAACAGTTAAATATCTCTTGCTTTAACGGTGATGGAAAACATCGTTAGGAAACTTGCATGCCTGAGTTCTCCATGTTCTCAAAGGTGCGTGAAGTCTGCCAATGAAATGAAATGAAAATACTTTTTATTCAAGTAAACTTTCACAAGTACTTTTGAATCGTCGGATGCATCTACCACTGGTTCCAAATCCGCAATACGCAGATCCACAATCCGCATTGGGCGAGTGTGGCAGACTATGGCCTAAACCCTTCTCACTCTTAGTAGTGACCCAGCTTAGTAGTGGGCCGGTAGTGGGTTAATCGTGATGAAATGAGTTTATCGTGTCACAAATGGCGCGTACGTAACGAGCTTATTACGTGCAAAAATACACTAATCTAAAATCACTCTTAAAACAGTTAAATTGAGATATGTCTTGTTTTTAATAAAGTCTGAGCAAAGTTTAAATACGCTTAAAAATAGATCAGCCTTAGAGCCCACACTGATACCGCTAGCTGACTACGTACCCTGAGTTGTGCGTCGTAATTGGGTATTTGCCTACTTTTGAATTTGATAAATATTATTGCTTTATTATAAACTAGAATAAAAATAATGACGTACACTGAAAAAAATATTAAATTGCAACAAAGATGTACAAAGTTACAGGCATTTTAATTTTGGAGTGGGAGGGTCTTCTTTCCCTTTCTCGCAAAACAAAAATTTGTATGAAACCGCACGAAGCTATTATGGCGTTAGTAGGTGTGACGTCAAACTGCTGTATCGCTGTCTCTGTCTAATCAGAAATATTTAAATGCTTGTAACTTTTTTGTTATTTGATCGATTTCATTAGTTTTTTCAGTTTACGTCATTAGTTTTTTTCTAGTTTATAATAAATTAATAAAAAAAGTGGATTGAAATACCCAATTATTGATGGCCTTAGGGTGTACGACTGATTTAGCCTTTTAAATATTATGTGCGTCAAACAATACGCAAATACCTGACATACAGGGGAGCGTCTTATCTGCGCGCTGCGATTTATATTTCACAAAATGACTAACCCCCGTTTTCACAATCATTACTATGAGGTCTCACAGTGCGCTTTAACGCACAGTGTGTGGTTCCACCAATCAGATTATTATTTGTCACGTCAATTTTCGATAATCTGATTGGTGGAATCCACACTATGCGTTCGAGCACACTGTGCGATTTCATAGTAATGATTGTGAATACGGGTGTATGTTCCAATTTCGGAGCAGCCATAACATTAATGCTAGATATGCCAGAGAGCGATTTTTACAAAATGTCACTATTTTGCATTTAAGTTTAATACGAATAGCGAATCCGATTCTAAATTGTAACTTGGGATACTAAATGTTGACGTTTTAGTATACAAGTTTTGTTTAATTAAAAACACTCAAGATAGAGCGCTTCGTTTCGATCATAGATAGTAGAATACTACTAGATGACCTATCAGATTGCCAAGGTGAGACGAGATGGTGTGTAAATCAGAGACGCATGTTTGCAGAGACTACTACATATACTAGGTAGAATACTTTGTATGAAACCAGTTTTCTTTATTTTTCCAGCAGCATTATGTTAGTCTCATATACAAGTTTTCTCTCTGATATTTCTCGTCTTACGTCAGTAAGACGACTATGGTTTCACCATGCGATCCACGTCCGTGAATCGTACGATCGCTATTGATACGAGAAAATGATTTTTTCAATTGATACGAAAAAAGGAAAGTTATAAGACAAAAAGATTACAATGCAGTTACGAAACAACACATAATTTGAACATTAGAAAGAATTTTGCTTGTATTTCGCGTAATTTCAACATTCCACTTTTTGTAGTGAGATCAAGTTCTATAATGAAATACCAATTCCATTAGAAATAATGTAGGTAAATTTAATAAATGCTTACTAAACATGAAATCAGCAGTAGCCAGGTGAAATTTAAACATTTTATATAAATACCTACTGTTTAATTTACTACCATAGTAGCAAATGTTTTCTAAAATATTTATATGCTCTGTAGGAAAGATATTTTTATGAAAATGTCTGTAGCAAAGTTCGAGTATATTAGAAAAATAATATAAATACATACCATCAAGGTTACCCCTCTGCTGTAGATTTTGTTTATTAAATATTTAAGAAACAAAAGTTCGACGCCTTTGAGGATGTTTGAAGTCAATCTTTACAATAATTAACAAGTTTTGTATTAAAGTATCAACCCATATTTTTGCAACATCTAAATGTTATTAGTTATTTTATTACCAATTTACAGTTTTATTTTATATAATCATTTATGATAATATTATAATTCCTTTAAGAAAAGACATGTCCAGTATTACTAATATTAATAAGTAAGCAAAAAACAAAAAAAATGAATTATAATGAGTAAAATTTAACTCCTCACACGCTATTTTAGCTTTGTGTCAAATTTCATGTCAAAAAGTACGATTTTAGTCCTTATTTCAAAGGTAAACCCATACTACGAAGTAGTACTTAGAAATTCTTTGGGTAAACCGTACTTTTGACATGACAGTTGACCCATAGAGTTAATTAAAATGGTGCGTGAGGCGTCATTTTATACGGACTATATATTAAAAAATTTACCATATAATTTTTTATTGATCTGTTTTTTTGTTTTGCAAAAAACAGCATCAAAATAGGTGCCAGTGGTTTCGAGGAAAATGGTAATGGGCAACCACTCCATATACCTAAATTCATAAGTATCCTCTTATCTCAAACACCGTATACTGCCTCTGTTCCGTTCCGTCGTGGGTAAAAAATTGCTTCTTATATTCTACAAATGCATAAGACGATTTTTTTTGTGATTGTTCTATTTTGTTAGCTGTCATTTGAAGAGCCTGTTTCAGAACTGCCAAATAAAAATCTGATGAATAAATTGATGTTTTGACAGTTTTTGTATTGTCAGTTAAAGCTTATTTGGCGGGCTGTGAAACAAGTCTTTAGTCTCAAGTCTCAACAAGATTACTTCCTATCTAGTGTAAGAAAAACTTCCAAGTGTGTGTTACTCAGGATTTTAATCAAATGCATCACACACAACTCACGCAAACACTAACATGAGATGTTCAAATTAGTTTTTGAGATTTGTACAGGGATAAGAGGATATACATATTACATATTTTAATAAAAGGGTTTAAAATGACACACATGTATGAACCAAGATAATATATTATAATAGTTTATGTTTTACAATTACATATTATTTATGTATTCGCTCAATTAAATGAATTGTCTAATATTATAAGATATAAAACCTATTAGGAATATCTACAAGGGGCAACCAGTTTAACCGTCCACTGCCTCTATATATTATATGTACACATAATTTACTTTATTACCATTATCAAACATTCGTAATCTGTATAATTATTATGAACAAGACTTAGCCTTTATAGCACAGTATTTCAAGTTTAACATTTGATACCTATTATGTCTAGTCGCCTTGCATGCATAAATAAGTATTATTTATCACACGTTTTAAATTACTTATCGAATTGTATCATAACACACATTATAGCATCATATCTTTACCAAATGTAGTTTTTACTGTGTATGATACTAGTATGAGACATCTAAAAACAGTAAATTGCGACTTATTTCATTAAAACTTTAACTTTAAAGCCTGCATAGAATAAAAATAACGAAAGCCGATCATGTCTATGTCTATGACCTATCTGCCTATGCTATGCCTATCTGGTTTTTCAAGCATGACCAGTGGCGATTTGTGATGAACCAAAAAGGCAAAAATAATGGGAGAAATAGTGTGGTTTGTCTAGTATATATAAAATGCTTTCCATTAGACACTAGGCGGGGTTTTAACCTAAATACCTAGGATTCATCAATTTTAGTGTTGAATTAATTTTATGTAGTTTTTCTGAATGACATTAATAGTAAATTATTTTGTTTAGGTATCTAGCAAAATATTTTAATAACAGGCCGACTTTAAGAACCACGTAATTGAAATTCTGGCTTCCATGAATTAATAACGCACTATAACAAACTTGTTATCTATATATATATATATTTTGTTCATTTTCGTATTACATCTTACACTTGTGTTTTTAACACGTTTATTGACAGTTTTCATTTTGTTTTTTTTCAAGAGACATATTGAAATGGATATCCATATTAATAAATGCGAAAGTGTGCGTCTGTCTGTTTGGTAACTTTTCACGGCCCATCTATTTGACCGATTTCGATGTTTGGGTACAGAGTTACTTCCTGGGGATTGACATAGGTTACTTTTTATCCCGGTAAATCAGGATTTGCCACAGGTTTCTTAAAGGCGCATCCGTTTTATCGATTTTTATGAAATTTTCCTTTTGGCTTTCATCCCGAGAGTGGCATAGGTTACTTTCCCGGAAAATCAAAGAGTTCCCACGGCATTTTTAAAAACCTAAATCCACGCGAATTCGCAGGCATCACCTACATAATAAAATTAGGAATTATAGTCGCAAAATGTATAGTAGCCGTTTTTCTGTTTGTTTAATATTAAATTGCAAATATTTATGTAGTTTTCTACGACGAATATTGGTATATTATGTATTTTGTGTGATTAAAAACCTAGTCATATTTAGTTGAACTAACTGATGTTTGTCAGTTGAATGCACTGTTAGCAATTGACAGTCAACCAAGCAATTGTTGATTTACAAGTATCAAGAGATGACACAGGATCATTAAATTCTTGGCCAATTAAATAATTCATAATAATTAATTTTGAAATTATTTACTACTGAACTGTCTTGCATATCATTAATGTAAAGTTCGTCCCTAATCATAATTTTGGGGTTTAACCACTACATGTTTTGGTATGGCTTATGTCATTAAAATAGTTAAAATAATTATTAATTGCCTATTATTAGCATCTAAATATTTTTCTGATCCCTTAAATTAATTCAATGTGGGTGAGTAAATACCGTCCCAATAAGAAAAGGAAGATGGATGTTATAATATTATGTGATAGAGATTATATTGTAAATTATTGTGCGTTGGGTCGCCATTTACTCCACAATGAAAGGGATGCTTCTAATCATTGTGATAGTAATCCATCACATAGTAGCGACACAGATTTGTGCCAACTATTTGTGTAGGTTCTACTCCATATTTAAATTTTTGTAGATATAATTTTAAGTATTTGTGACTGAATAATGTTATTTTAATTTTAATGCAATTTTTTTCTTTATCGTGTATGAATTAATATGACTGTAATCTCGGTTAAGTTTCCCAAATAAGTTGTATAACTTCTCTATAGCTATTATGAATGCTTTGTAATATTTTTATTATATTATATATATTTACTCTTGTGATTCAAATTTGTCACAGCGTCAACAGTACAATAGAGTACATTATGATTACATTAATTAATTATTTGAATGCTTTGAAGAAGTTTGCTTGCAAATTGTACAGCGATTAATTAGTACCTATACATATAACTGTTTTGTAAGTAAATATATTATACAAAAGAATAATTGTGGTTTTCTTTATTAATTTTCGAGATACAATGGGGCCGATTCCCTTGTACACAATCTCTAAAAATGACACGTCTAAATCTATTGATATCCATGTTATAATATTGCTTGCGGAAAAGGATAGCACTAGATTTAGACCAGTTAATTTAGTTTAGCTTAGAGATTGTGGCTAATTCCGTTGTACGCAATCTCTAAACTAAACTAAAATAGCACGTCTAAATATATTGCTATCCCTTTCATAATGTTGCTTGCGGAAAAGGATAGCACTAGATTTAGACCTGTTAATTTAATTTAGTTTAGAGATTGTGTATAAGAGAATCGGCCCCATTGTGTACCTACAAGAGAATCGGCCCCAATACTTATTATACATTATACAGAACATTTTATCTGATAAATTGATTTTATCACATAAATATAACGGAATGAAATGAAGTATAAGATAAGAATATTATTGAATAGGTAGGTACATAATATATTTATTTTTTAATAAATTTGTCATCTTTTATCTAGCAAGATTGTGGAAATTTTATCAAAAAAGGTAAGTAGCCTGCTTAAAAACCCACTTGAAAATGAATACTTCCAGAGTTACATGCTTAGTAGTTTGGAAACTTCATTGAATACAACCCCGTAGTTAAAATAATATGTTGCGTGGGTTCTTTCAATAACTATAGAAGGGGTGACATTTCTATAATCATATTGAAAACTAATTTATATAGGTAGTTACTAATTTGTAGATTGGTATGTGTAACAGTATTTTGTATACGTAATAGTATGTAAATACGTGTAGAGATACTCAAATCTATATACTTACTAATAAATAAAATTGAAGTACCTACGTATGTCTGTAATTTTGAAATAACTACCTCAAATTAAGCTCATATGGTTATTTGAACTGTACCATAACATAACTGATTGACGCTTTTTAAAATGTTTGTCTGTCCGTTTGAACGGGCTAATCTTCGGAACGGCTGAACCTATTTTGACGGGACTTTGACAGACAATTAGAGCTAGCTAGCAATATTTTTTAAATTGTTGTATTTATTATTTCGTTTTCCTTTTGCAGAGAATTTTTTAAATAAAATACACAGTGATTAAATTTTTCAAATAATAAATAATTATATTTATTTACCTAACTATATTTTTTATACACAGAGTACCCTGTTGTAAGTAGAGCGTAACCACAGAATACTAGAATACTACAAACATAATATTAAAGTAATAGTACCTATAACAAGATTAACTTGTTATAGGTACTTCAGAACATCAATACCTACTAATTTATTTAATTGCAACATTGCAAAAGTATTTTAATAGGTACCTATATTATTAAAAAAAAACTTAAAATAATAAAAAAACTGTTACAAATAAATAAGTTACAAATTATGAATGGCAGCAGAGTAAAATTATTAAAATAAATCATAAAATGAAGTAACATAAAATCTAAATATGTATTTAATAAATATGTATATTATGGTCCAGCAGCCGCCACTTGTTTTTTTGTAATTAATAACAGGCTGAATTTTCGTGAGTAGGTTCTGTCCGACGAGACGCCCAAGTTTTCCTCTGTGAAAATTCTGTGAATTAATCACTTAAAATAACAGGCGGTGTCTGCTGGACTATTATATATTTCATAAAATAAAGCATGATTACAGCAACTGAAACTAATTTTTTTTAATTGTTTCTACATAGGTAGTTAGGTACTTATCTAACAATTTTTGTAAAGTAACATTGTGGCTTTTAAGCATTATTTTTGGAATGATGCTATGTACTTACGTACAAATTACAAAACATTCAGTACTTATTTTGTTCAAAGTTAAAGTTCAAAGTAAAAATATTATGAATCAAAGCGAAATCTATGTAATTTGGACTTACATTTTAAAAAAATACAACAACTAACTTACATAATTGTACTTAAGTTAATAGTAAGAAATAGTAGTATACTAAATTGCAACTATTTTAGGTACTTACAATAATAAATTATAATATTTATAATTGTCTAATAAAACAACAGCTTAATTCATTTTTGTAATATTACAGTAAGTATACCTAATATTAGGCTTGTAAATTATTATTAGCTTTTGAAAAAGTAATAAGATTCCAAAACTAAGCTATGCCTCACAATTTATTTTAGTGAATCCATTGCCTCTTTATATCCAAAATCTTTAAAACATAACTTATTGAGTGATGATGTTTGATTTTTATTTTAATGGTCATATTCTCTATGTCCATTTTGATATAGTTTTAAACAAGAGAGTAAGTATATAAATACATAATTAGGTATGACTAGTATAAACATCAATAACTTATTGCAAGTATAATAATATGGCTAAGTTTAATTTATTTAAATACATCATACAATATACATATTTATGAATATACCTTCATTAAATATCTGTGGGCAGGATGTCTGGTATAAGATATTGACAGAGTTCCATTTCAGAGTTCACAAACGTCACTTTTCTTGATGTATTTTCGTCAAGCCTAAAAATGTAAATATATTATTAAAAGCTAGTTATATATATAAAATATGTAATAAATTATTATTACTTAATTTTTTGTAAGACATTTTCGGTAGCTTACCATCCTTTTATAACTGCCCAACATCCCGAAAAAAATGCTGGAGCATTAATGATGAGACAAATTCCAAGTCTCTCTGGATAATGTCTACTGAGAAGCCAAATTAAATTTTTCAGGACTTGGTAATCCATGCAGGACAAAGTAAAGTTATTCAAGTCAAAAACGATGCACAAATTATCCACCACCTCTTCAAAACACCTCTTACTAGCATCTTCCTAAAAAATAATAATTTTTTTAATGTAACATCATGTTCAATTTTAGCATGTATATTATTCTTAACTAACTTCAAAATAAGGTTCTGAATAATTGAACATGGTTTTGTTGGGTCCATGTCCAGTCTAAAGAATTATTTATTTTTATATGGCCATTTTGCTTTTATTATTTGACAACATGACAAAAACAACTTTTCAGTGTGCAGTTTTTTTTTAAATAAAAATAGCGAGCAAACGAGCAGGCGGGGGTCACCTGATGTTAATTGATTACCGCCGCCCATGAACACTTGCAGTACCCGAAAACCCACCAATGAGTTGTCGGCCTTTTAAGAGTTTATTGGTCTACCCCTTGAATAACCCAATATTGTAATCTAATTTGAACAATGCATGGAGAAAAGGATCTGGCACACCGGGCGGTCGAAGTGCATCAGGCAACCGGTGGGAGTGAAGTTGCTTGCGGTGGCGTGCGGTACGCTTGTTGAAAAAGGAGGGTGGTGGTCAAATAACTCTTCAGAGCACTCGCCATTATAAAGGCGATAGAACACGCAAAGAGAGCTTGGTGCTCCAGGATTTCCAATGAGCTGGTTAGTTTGGGATTGTCCACAAGTCAAACAGCCCGCCTTTGGATCCGTTCAAATTTAAGGAGTTGGTACTAGCAAAGGTGCTCCAGCCCAAAGGAGAGCAGTACTCCATATGTGGGTGGTCTTGCACTTTATAGAGAAGAAGCCTGTATTCGGGCGCGAAGTACCGCTTTTCTCTGTTGAGCACTCCAAGTTTTTTGGAGGCTAATTTGGCCTTGACTAATAGAGTTTATAGGCCTTAATAGAGGCTATAGAGTTTATAGAATTTTAAAGTTGGTCCAGTTTTTTTTAAATGTATTTAAGTTGTCACAGTTGGCTACTATTATTCATCAGGTTCCATACCCGAACGGTGCCAACAGGACCCTATTAATAAGCCTCCGCTGTCCACCCATCTGTCTGTATGCGGGCTCAGCGGGCTGGATCTCATGAACCGTAATAAATAGGTAGAGTTGAAATTTTCCGCGCGTATTTCTATTGTTGCTATAAAAATAAACAGTAAAACACCAAAACGATGCACTTCAAAATGACCACCATGCAAATTAAAAATAAAATAAAAAGCACATAGTGTTATAATATCTTGTACATTGGTACAGAACCCTTCGTTTGTAGGTCTGACTCGCACTTGACTAGTTTTCCAAATTGTTTCAATATTCATCAGTGAATATAAATGAAATAAAAATTTTACTTATTTGCTGTTGTGTCAAATAATCAATAAATAAGTAACATTTTTGAAATAATTTTTGAAAGAAAAATTAGTTTGAATTTATTGTGTATGATCAATAACAAGATTGTTACCTTAATAGGCAGAAAAAGTGAACATTTTTGGAAGGTTCAACACCTCTAGAGGCATGTTAGTGTTATGATGTCAAATCATTTTAGGGAATACCTAATTGAATTATTCACCATAACAACTATTCCCATCATCTCTAAAATGTATGTTGAATAAGGCGTAAGAAGAGTTAACGTAGAGTTGATTAAAAAGTACTTACCAAACAATATACAATAAATTTTGTAAGCTCATCAATGCTTCTATCGCTTGAACTGTGATTTTTTGCTGGGATGTAAACAATTGGCCGACCAGCAATATCTCTGTGGCGTAGAACTCTAGCTTTGTCTTTATATTTTTCTATTAGTTCTTTGTTTTCATGCAAGTCAAGTACACCATATTCAACTCTCCATTTATTTGTTTTTAATATGGCCTACAATTAAAATTGAATAATGTTCATTTATGTAAGCCTATTCATTGCACTTATGACAAGTTAATACTACCACTGTCTAGCAAGACAAAGCCAGCTACAGATCGCGCGGCGAGAGTTTGGCTTTGACCTTCGGGTGGAGGGGATTACTGCGCATGGGTACTGTCACGCACACAATACTTTTCCTTTTTTATGTACCAGGTTGGATATTTGAGTGGGTCAAAATTCATGTACAGTGGTAATAATGCTAGAAAATAATACGAAATAGATAAACTTCTTCATTTATTAAAACTATTGATAGTTATTTTACTTATATAAAATGTTTATTTCCTTTTAAAGTTTACAGAGACAGCGATGAAAATTCTAAATAATTGTTTTTTAATAAAATTATTTATTCCAAGATACATGTAAAATTGGTACATACAAACAAAAGAAAACTTAAAATAATTATTAAATACAAAAGTTAACATTAAAAAAAAGTCTTAGCAGCAGTGCTATTCAGATTCTTATATAATAAACAATTAACGAAAATAGCAATTCACTTGTGAACGTGATTGTACAAACAGAGGCAGGGAACGACTGGAGCAGTGGAGCGCCAATCAGAGCACCGCGTGCGCCTACACACCCGCCCCGCACCCCACTAATTGCCCGTTGATACCCAATTTCTGATTTCTGCGCAATAACGGTCAAAGCCAAACTCTCGCCGCGCGTACTGTAATACCTGTTGTATGCGTATTACTAAGTACATAAAATATTATATTGCATGCAGGTAGAATGAAAATAAAACAGTCACTATCGAGCAGCTGGTCGTTTCATTACATGGTGACAGCGGTGCTCAGTTAATTATTATAAATAGAATTAGGTAATTATGTCTATAACATTATTGTATTAGGGGGTGGTATGATAATTAAAAAAAAATTTTTTCCTCAGCAATTTACAAAACCGTGTTATTTGTATTTTAGGATCCTTAAATGTCGTAAAATTTATTAAAGATTAAAAACGTACATATAACCTATTCTAACATTATAAATGCTAAACCTTTCCCGGCCCTTCCATTACACCCATTTTCACAAAATTTGGTAAAGAGATAACTTGCATCCTCGGACATAAACATAGGCTAATTTTATCCCGGAAAATCAAATAATTTCCATTCATGTGACAGTCATTATCTAGTAGAATGTATTGACTTTCAATATTATCAAATACTACAATGCATTGTATCATCATAGTCACTTTGGAAACCTTAAATTAGCCTAAAATTTAAGAGCAAAAAGCTTTGAATTGTGAAATAGCAATAAGTACCTATAAAGTAACTATATCCAAATTAAATAGAGTATATCCTAATTAAATTAAGTCAGTAAGTAGTTACCTGAAATGCATTGTCGATAGTTTTAAACGCTCGTAGATATCTCTTCAACGAATAATCGTTGTGGTATTGGCCTGGATCCGCGTCCACAATTAATTTCATCCTTTCCTTTAACTCTCTTAAATCTTCTTCGTTAACTGGTTTTGGTTCCTCAGCCATTATATCAATACCTACAATGGAATGTTTTATAAAAAATGGGAATAGAAAACTGTGATTTCACAACGGCGTCGTCGTTTCGTGAAGAGGACACAAACTACAACAGGAGTTTATTATGTTAATACGTAATTCAACAAAACTATATTTAATTAAGAAAAAACATATTTATTCTTATTCTAAGGGTGACTGAATTATTGAAATTAAAATTTTGTACGAGTTTTTATTATTTTAGGGTACAACGACAAGCACAGACCAATAACATATAGGATAGGCTCTTTTGGCACTTAACACTGTCTCATGTCTGTCAACTGTCAATATCACTCAAGTGCCGTAGATAGAGTAATAAAAGTAGATACAGGAACGTTTGCTTTCTCATTCACACTAAAAAGAAACCACAGATAAAGTTACTAATGTGATAAACAGAGACGCAGCTAACTTATTTTTTGCCCCTTATCGTGTAACTGGTTTTTTCCAGAATACATACAAGGAATGCAACATTAGTTGCAAAACAAACTTTGAGAATTCGTGGCGTAATTGTGTTATTTCTCATTAGTTATTTACTTGTTTTCACATAAAAAACGTTTAATACAAATATTGTTGATAGGTTAATACAAATATTGACTACTAAACAATGGTGATAATTGTCGTGTTATTCATCGTTACGTCGTGCTATCGCTATCTCATACGCGGCTACACAGTACTTCAATCTACCTTTATTACTCTATATACGTCAAGTTCCAATACTTGACGTAGATAGAGTAATAAAGGTAGATCACGGTATACGGTTAATCTTTAATCTATGCAATAATGCCAATACGCCCCGCGGTCAATTTGACGGGGCGTAGTTGTAGAACAATGGCTGCTAGCAATTAAAATCTCCTCAATTTTATGGAATATATTGAACATGTCAATGTCGGAAATCGAATAAGTTTTATCTAGTTTTAACTGAATGTGAAATTGGGAAAGCCGTCCCTGTTTCCAAATCGAGGAAGAATAATAAAAACGATTTAAATTTTAAGGACCATGCAATTACAAACTTTCAAATACCTAACTAACTACTATAGTTACCTAGTGCTAAATATAGCTATAAGATGCAGACACATTTTATGTTGTACCCTATGGTTGTACCTATCTATTATCAGTAGGGCGATTTCGTAAAACCTGCATCAATCATTATTACAATATCAATTGTTGTGATTGGCTGAATTTGTGCTATTCTTGTTGCAACAATGCGTTGTAGCCAATAGTGAGCGAGCGTCAACCAATCAGAGGTGATTGCGATCGTGACATTGTAGGTGTCATTCTAAAGCAATCGCGCAGCAGGATATACCGTGGGTACATGTACTGGCCCTAAATATAAAAAAAACCGGCCAAGTGCGAGTCAGGCTCGCGCAACGAGGGTTCCATACTGATGTCGTGTTTTTTCGCCATTTTGCATGATAATTCAAAAACTATGATGCATAAAAATAAATAAAAATCGTTTTTAGAATGCACAGGTAAATACTTTTCATATGATACCCCACTTGATATAGTTATCTTATTTTGAAAATTAAAAACACTAGTTATTAGCTAGGTAGTTCATTACCACAATTTAATTTTTTTTGTGTGATGTAACCACAAATTCAGGGTTTTCAGATTTTTCCCCGAATGTCAGCTATAAGATCTGTAGCTCTGTTGTGGCACGATTGAAGGATAAATGTTTAAAAATAGCATGCTATCCTGCAGAAACTGTTTGTTTTCCTGGGTTTCCCAGAATAAAAAGTAGCCTATGTCAATCTCCATGTTTATAACCACGGATTAGAGATTCACTCATCTGTGTTTATAACTAAGTATAACCAAACCATGCAAAAAATCACGTCGCGTGATTGAAGGATAAATGTGTAAAAATAGCATGCTGTCCCGCAGGAACTTTTTGTTTTCCAGGTACCTAATTATAACAAGTAGCCTTTGTCACTTTCCAAGTTTTCAACTATAACCATGCAAAAATCCCGTTGATCCATACCTGTTGCGGCGTGATTGAAGGATAAAATGTGTAAATTCAATTCAATTAAAATCATTTATTCAAAGTAGGTAGGTACTTTGTAGGTAAGTACCTACTCTTTTTGATGGTTTCGGGATACAGGTGATAGTGGTGATAATTTTAGTTGGGTATGTTAATTAAAAACTAAAGCTAAAGGTTCCAAACGCGCCCAGGTCTGAGAAAAGTCCACAACAAACTCAGCGGGGTATTCTTTTTATTATCACCACTTCACAAAATCACTTAAACTTAAACTTATTAGAACTATATCAAAGCTGTTAAGCAACTCAATCTCAAGCTTTTTTGTCATTTTTAAATGACAAAAAAGCTTGGACATGTGTTATAAATAACACATCTTCAATAATATGTCTTCTGTCGCTTAGTCGCTTCGAAAACAATTTGACAATAGCAAGTCTAGTATCAATAATATAGGAGGTGTAGTAGAGGTACCTACCTATAGTCCACGACAGGTTGAAATGGTAATCGGGGTATGAGGCGGGGGGAGGCTCCGCATACCCGTGCTAGATCCCGCACCGCGGGTTAGCGCGGGGGCTGTGTGAGTGTGCGGGGCGTCCCCACAGTTACGTAGGTAGGTACTTTATACTTAATACTAGTATTTTAGGAAAGGAGTCCGTTAGCGACATTAAAGTTGGGAACATGTGCAATGCGTCTCCTAAAATCTGGTATAGTGCAACAGAAGCTGTACCCGATGTCTACGCGGTCTGGTTGCCAGTTGATCCAGTTGAACGCGGCGTTGTTGCGGCATCTGTCGGTACAGAACTGGCGTTGACGAGCCTCGGCGAGAGTGTAGTACGGGTTATTGATACTAATAAACGCAGTACCGCGGCGACGAGATGCGTCGTACACAACCTGGAAAATATCCACAATTATAATTTTTAAAGAATATTATTAGCCATGTTAATCACCTTTCCCTTCCAAGTAGGTAAACGTAAAGTTTGTGTTAGGAGTAGGTCAGAGGCGAATTATCCCTAAGGCAAACTAGGCACGTGCCTAGGGACGCGAGTATACGAAGGGGCGCGCGCGATCATGTTGAGTTCCATTACCTAATTATCCCTACTAATATTAGAATAGAATAGAATAGAATAATTATTTATTTGCATAATGTGGTACATAAGATGTTAAATCTAAGAAACAGTCCAGCACATTAGCCATGGCGGCGTACAAATATAGTTAACAGTTGTGATTATTGAGTGTGACTAAATATTTGTTTATAAAATACAGGCAAATCATAAAATTAAACTTAAACCAAAATGTCAAAACCAAGCGAATATAGGCACTGTAATAAGCTTTTTTTTTTTTTTTAAATAATGTCCAACAATAGAATGTCAAAAACGCTTTTTATCATGTTTGAAAAATTCTTCTAAGGAGTAAAAATTTTTCCCTTGCAACCATTTTTTAAGGCTAAATGGAAAATATCTTGGAGTGACCGGAACTGGCTCTTCTTTATTATAGCAAAGTGTCGTGACATGATGTTTTTCACTCGTTCACATAAATACTTAGTATAATCACCAACAACCAGCTATGCAATGAGACGATTCCTCGTTCTTAGGTAAGATCTCTGAGGTAAATTAAAGCGAATCAAACGAATTCTATCTAGTTTGCATTGTGGAAAGGGGCGTTGGTAAGCAAAGGTCAAAATGTCATCCCATGGAAAAACAGAACTGCCATACCTACAAACTCTTGGGAAATGTTTACTACATTAACTATGTTTTGTAGATTCTACAATCTAAAGAGCCCCTAAGACGGTCAAGCACGTAGATATGTTTAGCTTGATCAAGCTGCTTGATGCGAGCTTGATGTGACCGTCAAGTGGCTTGATCAAGCAAACGCCAGTTGTCATAGGTATCTCGAAGACTGTCTGAACGTCGCGTCAAGCAAATATATAAAATCACATCAATCACGCGTCAAGCACGTAAATGCTTGACTCAAGAATCAAACAAATTTTGTGAACGGGCATAGTGCTTGACTCAAGCAAAAACCTACATGCTTGAAGTCAAGCCGCTTGACCGTCTCGGAAGCCCTTCAGGTAGCTAGGTTCCTACCTTATAAAAGTATTCAGGTACAGGAACACGATTGTTAGAATGCAAAAATATATCAATGAACCGCCCAGCACTGTTTCTTAATTGAGTGACGCCGAATGTGCCCGTGTAGATAACGGTGTTGTATCCGGCAGCAGCAATGCGTCGACGAAGATTCTGAAATACAACAAGAATTTAGATACATAGCCGATTTTAAAGGTACAAACATATTGCAGGGAACTTGTCACATAAAATATTAGTGTAGCGCTTCGCTGGTTGCCCAGGTTTTAGACGTCCTATTTGGTTCTTTACTCATGTCACGGTTTCGTTGAGCGGTAAGAAAGTTCTGTGTTGGGCATAGCATGTCGCTTACACGTTGCTGCGAGAAGTGACTTGTTTATAAGTCAGCTATAATATACTTGTAATGGAAAATACGTCTTATTTGTACAACAACTAGCTTATGCTCACGACTTCGTCCGCGTGGACTACAAAATTTCAAAACCCTATTTCACCCCCTTAGGAGTTGAATTTTCAAAAATCCTTTCTTAGCGGATGCCTACGTCATAATAACTATCTATCTGCATGCCAAATTTCAGCCAGATCCGTCCAGTAGTTTGAGCTATGCGTTGATAGATCAGTCAGTCACCTTTCCCTTTTATATATATAGATAAGTCGTTGACATGTAAGTACCTTCTCTCCGAATATTTATGTGTAGGCAAAAGTATCCCTCTGATTCTCTAGAAAAAATAATCGCAGAATCGCATTAGCGTCGCGCTTTCGAACGTTTAGAAACACTGATTGCCCAGATTTTTAGACGTTCTAAAGTTTGGTTAGTAGGTACTTACTATTTCAAGTCTCATCCAATTTCCTGCGTTGAAAGGTTGCCATTGTGGAGCAGCGTTGATGAAATAGAAAGTGGAACGTTGTCCGGTCGCAAAGACATAGTTGGTCTTAGCAGCCAGGTGACCACGAGCCAAGAACTGGGTAGATGTTAAGTATCTCTCAACCATGTTGCTACCCAATAGGTTGGCAAAGACCTGCCTTTGATTGTTTTGGGTATAAATATTGTTAATATTTACACCAGGGAAAAATGGGCCCGCTAAAAAGAAATTGTCTCAATTACAGTTTTTGATAAACAAGTTTCAAACAGTAGGTAACAAAAATTGCAAAACCAGCACAATTTCAATCCGATTATCTCTGACTACCGCAGCCGAAGTGCTTCGCTTTATCGAATTCCGACGGATCTGCAATTTATGAATAAGTATTCTTTAAATTGTTTTCTCTAAAATGTAGGTAAGTACCTATCTACTTAAACACTTTATTAAAAGTGGATAAAGGGAAAATAAGTGAAACTTATTCGGGGTAGGTATTTCGGATTGCGTGTCTCGAAGCTGAGCCCTCGTCTTTGCAGAAGAAGCAGCTTGACTTCACTTCTATTCCCTATTTCTGGGTTTTATGTTTCAGCCTTTTAAAAAAAAAACACCATGCTTAAATCATTAACTTGTCTTATATATTCTGACCAGCTAATTCCCGTGACTTCATCCGCGTGGACTACACAAATTTCAAACTCCTATTTTACTCCCTTAGGGGTTGAATTTTCAAAAATCCTTTCTTAGCGGATGTCTACGTTATAATAGCTATCTGTATGCCTCAGCCCAATCCATCTAGTGGTATGAGCTGGGCGTTCATAGATCACTCAGTCAGTAAGTCAGTCAGTCAGCTTTTCCTTTTACATTATTTTGTATCTGAAATGAAAATATGCAAATGTTTATGAATCGACGGTTTATTAATAAACTAGATGATGCCCGCGACTTCGTCCGCGTGGATTTAGGTTTTTAAAATCCCGTGGGAACTCTTTGATTTTCCGGGATAAAAAGTAGCCTATGTCCTTCCCCGGGATGCAAGCTATATCGGTACCAAATTTCGTCAAAATCGGTTGAACGGATGGGCCGTGAAAGGCTAGCAGACAGACAGACAGACACACTTTCGCATTTATAATATTAGTATGGATAACATGCAATTCTTACCTAACCAGCTAGGTCGACCAACCCCAGTTTGATGGATTCCGTTTGTTACATCTTGATTATACCACACATATAAAACTTCCATTCGGGTGGTGTCAAAGCAGGACCAGTAATGGACATGGAACACGTTGTTGACAATAAATCCAGTACTGTAATAGTAAAATTTAAGAGACCGTAACAAAAAGAAAAAAAAAGAATGGATGGATTTTATATAGATTTCTTCATTGTTGCAATTTCTGTTTTTGTTGTAATTAACTAATTACAACAAAAACGTTACGAAATTGGATAATTATCCAAATCGCAAATAAAAAAAAAAATTACCTTAGGGCCTGAAGTAAGTCAGATTAATACAGACTTATCATTTTATCTATGAATAGGGAAACAAAACGAGGAACTGGCTTACAAAATCGGAGACAGGTTGAGTTGAGTTGGCAATCGGGGTATGAGGCGGGGGGACGCCCCGCGCACCCGCACGTCACCTGCGCTCGCCCGCACCGGGTTAACGCGGGGGCTGTGCGGGTGTGTGGGGTTCGTTTCCCAATTGCCGTCTCAACCTGTCGCGTACTATAGGTATGCCGTTAGATATTTATGAGTACTTTGTTCCTTTTTTAAATTCTATTTCGCTATCGTTTGATTCCCGACATTTTAAATGTCACGTAAAAGCTGACAAAACTGCGACTACCTACAATTTGCATTTTTTATATTTTTAGTATTGGTTTATTCCGGTAACTCCGGTTTTTGATTGAAACCCATTTCTGGAAGCAATTATTTCTTACGCCTCTTTGAGTCCATTTTCTTAGAAAATAATAACAGGGATTGATTATAACTGGATCAAGACACTACGATTAAAAGAAATTTGATTCGAGTTAAAAGAGTATCTACTAGGTAGGTACTTAGTCCGGTTCTGATCGCCAGCTCTTCTAAACACTTAAACGGCGACATGGTCAAAAAAATAGGCTATTTTTTTGGAATTTGTTCAATTAACATTTTATAAAACTTGTAGGTAGGTACTTACCTACGTAGGTAGGTAGGTACTAATATACTGAAACGTCTATTAATACGACCTTATACGATTGTAAGAGTAGGTACATGATTGAAATTGCATACCGTATAACGACATTATTGTTGAAGCATCTTTGATTAGTTTGCTGTGTCTCGAACGTAGCATGGTTACTACAAGTAATTTGTCCAAAAGCTTGATTTCCATTCAACCACCCAACACCTGACACTAGGTTATTGCTAACACATCGAGCAGTCTAAAAAATAGTAAATTTTTATACTTAAGTGTCATCATACCTACTGTTGTTTTTGTAAGTATAATATGTACGTAAAATAAGTACATTCTTCTTTATCATTCAACATGATTCCGATTTTTCATTCCTCTACGCTGCACCGACGTCCCCGTTGCCGGACTGAAACATCTCTTATAAATTTGTTTACAATCCATTTGATCTACAGACTTGTGCTGCTCGAGCCCAATGACTAAAAGCCACTTATAAAGGACGAGTGGCTTGGTTTCCTCCTAGTAAGTCTACCACCGCTCCTCTTCCGTTGTGGGTTCGCAATAATCCGATATTTCTTCGGTTCTTCGAAATAATCTTCCATCATTTAACCTTTAAGTGGTTAACTATCTACAAGTTTTCAACGATTTTGTTGTACTAAGATATTTATCAGAATAATCATTTACTATTACGAGGAATCGTATGTGTTTGTGCAGGCCCTTACTGTAATATAAAAACAAGTCTTACAGCCTACTTACAGCAGTATGAACGGTCGAAACAATGTTGGGATGGCGAATTTGTCTATTTGGTCCTGGGCAAGAGACAATGACTTCCTCTCCGGTGTTAAGTCGAACTTGACCAGTAGTGCCAGTGGGGGCGAGGAAAGTGTTCCTTGCTCTAAGAAGGTACACGGGCTGTGGTTGACCAAAATCACCGTTTACTCTTAAGCTGCAGCCTGTATTGTTAAAGTTAAAAAATAATATGCAAGTATACAAATACAAGTAGGTTATAAGTAGAAATCAGTAATATTTAAAAAATATTTTTTTTACATACTACATAATTAGGTAAGTATACTTACTTACCTACATATACCTACCTATCTAGTGTTATTAAGGCATGCAATATTTACTTGAAAATAATTTCTGAAGTACCTATAGTCCGCGACAGGTCGACATGGCGATTGGGGTACAAGGCGGGGCGACGCAACGCACTGCACCCGCACGTTAGCCGCGCTCGCCCGCACGAGTTAGCGCGGGGGCTGGGCGGGTGTTCCCTCCCCGAGTGCCATTTAACCTGTCGCGTACTATATCTATGTCATGTACAAAATTTATTAGTTCGAGCCGGCAAAACCCGCTGTTCCCTTTTCCTACTGTCTACTTTTGCTGCTACTCACCTCCTGTATAATCATTTTCATTAGAGAAGCTTTGATATGTAAATGTTAGTCCGTTAGTTAGTTTCTTTAAACAAATATGTATAAAATTACTCGTACGCACAAACATGAGAGAAATTTAACACTGTAAAGAGAATAAATTACCACTTCGTGAAGAGATTGTTTGGTTAAACCATTGGAGTTGCTCAGTCGCAAGCCAGGTATCCACGTAATCTTCAAATTGGTCATCGCTCTTAAAGCTGATTCTCGCTGGATCTGGCAGGGTAGAAGGAAGGGCAGTGGCAGACACCGCCACCGCCAACGTGGCTATGAGTAGGCGAAACATTGAATGTTACTTCTGTACCTCAATTCCTTAACAATGGTCAACGGCCAGCTTTTAGAAAACAGTGACAATGAAAGCACCATGCTTATGATATTTATACGAAATCCATATCTTTCGTTTTAAGCATAGGTAAGTATAGACTATTTTTGCCACCAATGCGAGATAATGGTATCTTTAAAAATCCAGTCAAGTGCTAGTATGACTCGCACACGAAGGGTTTCGTACCATCGAACAAGATATATATGTAATATGTATGTACCTACCTTACACTTTTAGGTATGTAGAACACTGCATGTTAATGACGAACAGTGCCATCTACTATATCTGATAAGATTTTGTAAACTAATATTTTTTTCGTGAACGCATTTTTTTGTGATGCAAGTAACACAAATTCACGGTTTTTAGATTTTTTCTTGCTAAAAGATCTACCTACCTACCAAATTTCATGATTCTACATGGTCAACGGAAAGTACCCTGTAGGATTTCTTGACAGACCCGACAGACAGACAGAAAACAAGGTGATCTTATAATCATCATCATCATCGTCTTCATCAATCGATAGATGTCATAGGTCTCTTGTAGGGTCTTCCACACGCCACGGTCTTGCGTCGCCTGAATCCAGCGACTACCTGCGACTCGTCTGATGTCGTTCGTCCACCTAGTGGGGGTCTTCCAACGCTGCGTCTTCCGGTGCGAGGTCGCCATTCCAGCTCCTTGAGACCCCAACGTCTATCGGTTTTACAAACTATGCGCCCTACCCATTGCCAATTCAGCTTCGCAACCTGTTGAGCTATGTCGGTTACTCTAGTTCACCTACGGATCTCCTCATTTCTGATTCGATCACGTAGAGAAACTCCAAGCATAGCTCTCTCCATCGCCCGCTGAGTGACTCTGAGCCTTCTTATGAGGCCCATAGTTAGCGACCATGTCTCGGATCCATATGTCATCACTGGCAACAGGCACTGTTCGAAGACTTCTGCACTCCTGCTGCTTGTGTCTTCAAGCACTGAAGAATAATAGGAGGTGATCTTATAAGGGTTCATTTTTCTCTTTTGACGTACGGAACCCTAAAAAATTGTCGCCTAAGATTATTAAGATTATGAGTTAATAATATAGATATTATACAACTGATATTATATTAATTAGCAAAGCAGTGATAGCTCAGTGGTTAAGACGTCGTCGTCCTAGTCAGGGGGTCGGACGAATTCGATCCCGGACACGTACCTCTGACCTTTCAGGGTTAGGCGCGTTTTGAGAAATTAAGTAAGTAGGTACCTACCTATCGTTGTAACTTTAATGTTGAAGGAAAACATCGTGAGAATACCGAAGAGTTATTCTCCATAATGTTCTCAAAGGTAGTATGTGAAATCTGCCAATCCACACTTTGCCAGCGTGGTAACCCAGCCAAACCCTTCTTTTTCTGAGACGAGACCCGTGCTCAGTAGTGGACCGGTGATGGGTTGATCGTCATGATGATGATTATAGTAGTAAGGTATATTGTTATAGGTATTTTTGAAAGACCAAGTCCAATATTATGTTCTAGATAAGTATTATTTGCGGCACTAAATCGACCTGTTACTACTTATGAGGTAAGTAATGTTGTATGATGTGAATTATCTTGATTTGGCTACCTGGCGGAGCGGATGAAGACCTCAGTGTCGAGCGAAGTTTTTATCAGTTCTGCGCCATTCCTGTCTACCTATGATAAAATTCATTCATTACGGCACTGGCTTCATTTGATTCCAGATCTCCTTCTTCAAAACCAATCTCTTTATTTCCGATCAGTGAAATAAATTTCCACTTTATCATTGATTTTAGGTAATGTAACCTAAAATCAAAGAAAAAGAGAATTTTACACCGTGTACAGCAAGTTGTTCCATTATCTGAAACAAAAATGATTGTCGTAGATGGCATACAACATGGCATATTATTTTAAATTGAATACTTACCATCGACATAGGAGGTAATAATTCTTAGATAAGTACTTATACTTATTTGAAAAGAGCAACCGCGAAGTTTCTGGCCGGTTCTTCTCGTTAGTAAGAGTAGGTATTCCGAACCAGCAGCGGTAGATTCCATGTAAAATTTATTTCAATGTTCTATTATTTGTTGTGTGTTGTTAACCGACTCCTTTGTTGTAAATTATTTATTTATTTTTATTTATCTTTCAGAAAAAATAAGTAAATCTTTTTAAAACATAATCTTTTTTCTCTTTATTGTATATCAGTTGGTCTAATGTACAGCTAAGCGATCGAACGTAGTTGCCTATAAGAAAATTTGGAAGGAGATATGGTACCACATTTTTTGAACTTCTCACTTAGGTAAGGATAATCAGGGCCTATTATATTGGGCGCACGGGAGTGCTTCCGCCAAGACAAGCCAAACTAAAGGACGGGGCACTACCTGCCTTTTGTGGAAGCCTTTCGTCGTATTTTCGAACCGTTTATATTTCTAAGTAAAAAGAAAAAATGCTCATAACTTATGAATTATTATAATCATTTGGTTCGATTATGTACAAAATCTGTCTCTATTAATCTAGCTAAACCTAACACCGGATCAATTATGATTATTTATCAATAAGAAATGTCTATATGGGTGGGTAACACCAATTTTGATAAAAAATTACGCTGTACAACACGCCCAGTATCACATGGTACGCAAACATTTTGATAATATTTCGATTTGGTATTCCCCATTTCTTTGTTATTTATTAATTGACGTAATAAGTACTTATTTTTTTTGGATTAAAAACGTGTGACGTAGCACAAAAAATCACTGCGGATATTTATAAGTAAATATAGGTAGTAAGTACTACGTAGGTACTTAAGTAGTACTTACAGCTGCCTTAACAATTTGTATTTGTTGTATTTTCGTTTTCAGAGTTTCCACTATTTGCCGGTGGTTATCATAATAATATTATAATGTTACTAATGCTAAATGTTATAATTGATTTTAGTTTTTTGTCTACTACTTGTAGATTTCATAACCTCTACAAGACTTCTACAAGAGCTTTGTCTCTAGAAAGGATGTAGTAATTTTAAACTACAAAACATTTATAATAATGAATGGAAAAATTAGCATTATTAGAATATTTATCAAAGTAATTAAATGAGAGCACAGGGCTCTCGTCGAGATCAAATTAAACCGTTGAGGTCCTGGGAAATAATGAAGCTAATTTATTCAGTGTTCTCCAATTTAACGAGCGACTAAGAAACGTCTATTTTACTAAGATTTTACCCAAAAGATAAATTACAAGCTCAAAATCCGTCACGGGCATTTTGTCACCACGACGACAACAAACTTTTTCCCGGTCGTAACTTTTACTTTCTTATCTTATAGCGTCAAAAACTTTCAGAATGCGTTAAGTACTTAGATAGTAACTTTCAAGTCTGAAACATACGAAACTCGCGAGGGAGACGTGCCCAACACGGCATGGAAGTTGAACCTAATGTCACTCTAGGGTCTAGGCTCACTAGGTCACGGCACGTGACTTGAGAAAATACACCTACAACGGTGTGCTCCTTTGGCTACACTCGCGTAGCTCATACCTATCTCTTCTGATTAAAAGAGATAAGATGACAGCAAGAGAGATGTTTATTGATTTCAGGCCGGAGCACTGTGCGAGTTGTATTGCACTTTATTTCGTAGTAGCAAGAGTCGCTTTTATTTAAATATCTTTGCCTAGTCTGGGGGTCCGGGATTCGATCCTTAACTTTTCAGAGTTATGTGCGTTTTAAGTATCACTTTAATGAAAATATTACAATAAAACTTAAAGCTAGCCTTATCTAATTACTATACAAATCATGCCCGCGTGGAATGGTGCCAAGAATACTGGCTGCAACTCCGCGCCAAGGTGATCTGTTGCGCAAGTATCACTTGCTTCAATGATGAAGGTATCCATTGTGAGAAAACCTGCATGTCTGAGAGTCCTCCATAATGTTCTCAAAGGTTCATGAAGTCTGCCAGTCCACACTTGGCCAGCGTGCAAGCGCTATGGCCAAACCCTCTCATTTTGAGAGGAGACTCGTGCTAAGTAGTGAGCCGGGGATGGGTTGATGATGATGATGATGGCAATCATGATGATGACTCTAATAGGAATTGTGTGAAGGCGTTCACATTGCCAAGCGCGCGTAAGTTACACTCTGCCAGGTATATGGTGTATCCGCCGTTCGTTCTAAGAGTGAAGTGCTTTATAATAGTTCCTTGTTTGTAAGGAACATAAGTAAGTAGAAGTAATGTACTTAATACTAGCACGTTCAATGTGGTAGCCTACCCGCGTGTATATCTGCCATCGCACCGTTCTACTGTCACACGTTGGGTTTGTTTCAGGCTTTAAAGTGGACATCATTGTTAAACTTAATACAGATGTAGGTACATAAGCAATATTTGAGGGCGGAGGTTGAGCCCCATTTGCTAATCAAGGGAATTTCGTAACACATTATATCGACCTTCTGGCCTAGGTAAACATCGAGATTACGTCGTTTCGTAAACAAAAACTTGTACAAAGACTCGCTGAATAAATAATGGTCTTTACCTTTGTCGTATAGGTTAAACTCGCTTGAAATTTCGTTATTATAACAATATATCTTATTTGATAAGGGTTGACAGTGACACGTTTCGTATGTTCTAACTACTTACCGACGTAAATATAGCTGTGCAGCTTTAATTAAAGGACTTGGAAAAACTGTGACATTGCGTAAGCTAATAGCTACGAGATGTCTACGAGATGCCTACGAGACGAGCTATATGTGTATTGTGTACCTTTCCAGTCCTGTTACATAATATATACTTACGTAGGTATTTATCATTTTAACCTGTTTAACAATACCTACTATCACCGTTTGTCACGTTATCTATGATGAAAAGACCTAGTTTTTTATAGACTGTAATACGCTGCTAAAATTCTGTTTTGTTTTAATGCACATTTATTATGAATATTACATTATCGCATGCAGACTTGGACTTACTTATATTGGTTATAGTTATAAACCCTCATATAACTAAAAGTACTGTTACTTAGTTAATTTATTTGGTTGTGTGCGCATCAGGCGACCAAAGTCAAACTAAGGGCTAGCGCAGATGGCGGAGAGTACCTATAAAGCCCATCGTCCAATAGGATCTTGAACTGTAGTAATAAAATAAGGTGATTTTTTGTATAGTGGTAGTTTATGGGCCTTTATATTATTAAGTATATATAGTTTATTCATTATTAAAGAGAATAATTTAAAAAAAACATGATTTTTATTTATTTTTAACATTATTTATTAGTAACATCGCGCAGTACGGAAAGCGAATAATGACGTCACAACACGTAAACGACAAATATTTTTCAATTTTTTAACATAAAAATAAAGTATAATTTTGTAGTAGACCAGGTACCTACTATTATATTAAAATGTAATATTATGTAGGTAGGCTCGGCCAGTGAGTTATCCAATAAAGTCAGTTGTCTTCTAATAGTGGTTTGATTAACACGTACCTTTACAGTAATTTCTGCTGGAAAATATTTTTTAAGTTTTTACAGTCCAAGACCCTATTACCTACTAATACCACATAATCAAAGACCTTGCCTAGTAGGTAGCTATAGTTATCTAAATATACTTATGTAGATACCTTTATAGGTATATAGATACATTTCATTATTGGTATATGTTATCTCACAGAATTCATAATAAACATACCTAGAAGTATATAATATCGCTAAAATACGTAGAAGTGGTAAGCATTTCACCGCGCAAGTTTCTTGTGGGGATTACAGTTCAGAAAAATAGGATCCCGTAATCCTGCGGGATCCAACATCATTTAAAAAGCATCCCGCACCATCTTGTACCTATATCTGAGGCCATGAGCTCGTCGACGAAGAGCGCAAAATCTGCTTTCAGTTGCTAAAGCCTGTGGCGGGTAGCGTCAAAGTTAGAGTCAATAGGTAGAGTAAGTCTAAGTCAACACAAACAATAACTACTCATCTAATTATTTCGGTACCACGCTGTCCCGGTATTATTCTACATCCAGATCCATAATTATTACATTATCTGGTTGTGTTTAGTATTGGGATAAAAGGTACGTCTGCTTTAGTAGATATAAGTAATTTCTATTTCCTTGTTTAGAATTCTATGGTAGGCCAATTTAATCAATTCTTATCTCACACACCTTTGCATTGTTCAGTTTTTTATCTGATCCGAGCTGGCACCATGTTTAATACACGCCCTCATCACGACCCTAATTAATTACCTAAGTATAAAAGCATTAAGATAGGACCGTGGCCCGCGGCCCGTGATTGGGATTAATAGTTAAGTAATTATTTTTAAGTAGTGTCTTGGCTAGGCCACGTTCAGGGACTCGCGGGGCGTGGAGCGACGCGTTGCGTAGCGTGGTGCGGCGCATTTTTGGTTCGTTATTCCGTTCATGGAAACGCGAGTAGCGCCCGCAACGATACCCGTGGCGGTGCTCGCAGCGCTACACGAGCAACCCCGCACTACAGCCACTTCCATTATTACTTTAAGAAATAATTATACATTTCCCTTCCCTGCGCATCAAATAATTTCTTAGGAGATTTTATTAAAATGCATATAAGTATTGTGCAGTTTGTACGTGCAGGGAGATATATCTACTTATGTATACAGATAAAATTTTAGAATTACTTAGGTATAGTAGGTACATGGATAGTATTTTAATATCTAGAACCGATTAGACTAGATACAGATCGATTCAAATTAATTTAGCAATTCGAAAAGAAATTATTATCAAAAGCATCAAGATCACACTGCATTACTTATATTGACGTCAGTCTCATTGGCGTCATAACCGCCTTTCGATATAAATTACGTAAGTAAAGGTATGCGCACAAAAATTTTGTTACCGCAACAAACTTGGAGTAACTTTTGTTTTCTCATCTCATCGTCTGAAAGGTTACAGTGGGGTTAAACAACAAACAACGTAAATATTGAATATTGCGTGAACATCGAGTTGGGGATCGGTTCAACCCACTTTACGCCTCTTCTACGGTTGAGGTACGGTCCATGTCATTAATATTTAGGGCGAAATTAGACACTTTTCTGTCGTGGCTCAATTAGCCGAATGGCAGTAGGTAGGTACTTACTTCGATGCGCCTTTCATCAGTTAACTACATAGAAGCCTTAAAAAAATTAAGGAACGATAAAATAGCTGCATTAAATTGAACTGACTAACTATACTAATTAATTAGATAAAAGAGATCTCGCTGTATGGTAGCAAACAACGTTGATTTTTTTCTCATTTGTAAAAATAATTCCTTATCATCGAACTTTGGTGCCATATTAACTATTGCTCCAAATGGCTTGTTGTAGCAATGCGTACCTACCTACCAATTTTTCTTGGCCGGCACTCTCAGAAAAAGCCCAAAAATAACGATATCCTTTGTGGAATATCCAACAGGTTCATGTCTAAGTTTCCGCTCCATAGTCCATACGTCATCGTAAGAATAATAAAATACCGATGAAGTGCGAGTCGCATTCACACACGAAGGGTTCCGTACCAACGTACTAGAAATAACACTTTTTTTGGTGATGTAACAGTTTTCGGATGTTTTCCTTACTTGTGCTACCTGCCAAATGATTCTAGGTCAACCTGAAGTAGTCTTACCATTAGATTTTGATTCCTATTATATATATAGGATTCCTTTTTGTCTGGAGATACGGAATCCTAAAAAGTGAGTAGTGTTGGGATCTGTTCTGATCAAGGACATATTTGACAGCTTTAAATAAATGAAAGTCGAATATTGTTCATAATTCATTTAATACTCACAGTGTAGGTACTTCATCAAATAACTTTATTTAAAATAGTGACTTTATTAAGTGCAAAAATAAGTATGTTACACAGGAAGTAGTGCTCTCAAAACAGTATTAAAATTACGATATTTATTAAACGACTCACAGTCACAATATTTTATAAAATTTAATTGAATTATTTTAGTTGGATGCGTATGGAATTTTATGCATTTATAAAAGTATGCAGGTATGTCTATTGTCTATCTATGACTTAATTTGTAAAGTGCCTAATAGATAAGTAATAACTGTGAGTTGTTGAATTAATTTATTAATAAACCACGTGTCTTATGTAGGTATATTATGTTGGTAGGTACTTACTTATTTTTCTACTAGGTATATTTTACTGTTAACTTTCAGTAGGCGCCTTAAGCAGAAAAAATTCAAGCTCCTAATTAGTGATTCAATAGCTAATAACTTTGAGGTACAAATGTAACGTAACCTCTACAAAGGGTCAGTCAAACCAATCATTATTAGATAATTATATCCCAGGACCGCCAGACCTTACTTATTTTCTGAGAGACAAATTGTGTGGGATAGAGTAGTGTTAGTGTGTACCTTCTGTTAACGTCCGCATGTTTCAGCTGCTAACCTGAATATATTGCTTACTTTTCTTAAAATCTGAGTGCTGATTTTTATGTTTGTTTTGCAGAATATTGTTAACAATTAATTAAAATTCAATACTGCCAGACACATCACGTCGATGGTGATTTCCACCTGACGCTTTAAAGCTCGAAATAAATAATGTATCTAATTTTACTTATAGTCTGAGTTGTAATTTTTATATTGTGACAAGAACGATAATATAAATAAAAATATCACTCAGACTTTAAGAAAAGTGAGTAATGTTTTTACGTACCTTTAGCAGCTGATAGTAGATAGATGTAGGTACGTCAAAAGAACACACTAACATTACTCTATCCCCATACATTATGCTTCTCAGAAAATAACGTCTGGTTGCACGGGGATCTTGGACCATTAGAAAAAATATGTGTAAAATCTCTTCAGTAAAAATATTATGTATTTATTCGAACTGATTCCGTTAGGTCGTTAGGTTAGGTCTATTAATACAGGTATACCTCATGTTGATTTTGAAATAATTATGTAAGAATTTTTAGGTAGGTAGGTACATTTGTCGTTGATTTCACAATTAGTATCATACTTAGGCTTATATATAATTTATGTAATTAATAATTTAATTAATAGAATCATTACTTGTTTAATAATTTAATACGTAATATTGTACTTTGTTTTAATTTTTACAAATGATTTTTAACAAGAGTTAAAATACAACGTTTTACTTACCTACTAAAAATAAATTAAAGACAACATAATATTAAAACAAGACCATAAAACAATCTAACTGGGTATAATACCTCTAATTAATCACACTTTTTATTCCACTAATTAACAAAATCTGTGACAAAGGCACACTGCGGCAGAGTCGAAGCGAAGCGACGCGACGCAAGGTGTCTTTACTAAAATGGTAGGTACCTAAGATAACCTCACCACTTGTTTTTGGCTTGCAGAAATTGTTTCTCTCAAATAAATAATTAATCAATACATTGTACATACTTGTACATACACACGTACTGTCTTTTGCTGCCGTATGGGCTGATTTTTGCCAAAAGTGGGTAAGACATTAATTAAATACTTATAAGCCAACAAAATGTGGTCTGATTAAAAGATCATTAGAAGTTAGAACACTGTTGGTCTGACATCGTCACTAGATGAATTGGTATCAATAGGTGAACTGATTACACATAAGACGAGATATGCAACGTAGTTTTAGTATGTAGGTACCAATTGAAAATCATAAAATGTGTGCTGATAAAGTCATACACATTTCTTAATACCGCTGTTGCCGCATACGAAAAAATTTGCAATTTGCTTCGAAACACACTCGCAGTTTTAGTTTATAGTGAAGATAAATATTTCCTTGCTAATATTTTCGAAAACACCCGTCGTGCCGCTTTGGCTCTCCCGCGATGTGTCATGAGCCTAACTATCTACGGTCCGTTCGGAAACCTACGCGATCTAAGGCATTCATTAGACGATTGGTTCTGCATCAGTCAATTCCATTGATCATGAATGATTGACTGATAATTAATGACTGATGAAGCAGATAACTATCTAGATTTTCACTATGCAATCGTCACTCATCGCATATGTGACAAACTCGGTGCCAATTGACAGCAAAAGCTATCATCTAATGGACCCTTATAATAAGTAGGTACCTACATATATTAAAAATCATGTACTTAAGTAAATACAACGACTAAAAATTCTTTAACCACAACTTATTAAAAGGCATTGTAACTCTGAATTAAACAACGGACTTGCACTAGGCTATGAAAAATTCGCGGCTGTATAGTACGCAACTGGCAGACAGCAATCGGGGTATGAGGCGGGGGACGGCCCGCACACCCGTACGTCACCCGCGTTATCCCGCACCGGGTAAGCGCGGAGGCTGTGCGGGTGTGCGGGGCGTCCCCACCCCGATTGTCATGTTGACCTGTCGCAAAGTATACAAGGAACTGTATTATGAACTTAGATTAAGGATTGGTCTCCGCTGCGCTGTCGGAGCGTAGCGGAGACCAATCCCAAAAAGTATATGAATAACTATGAAGTAACCGACGCGTAAAGCTTCATTTACACCAGAGCAACATTGTGCACTGTTGTGGCATGCCACATGGCCGCATAGCGTAATTTAAAATTTAGATTTTTCGTCAGTTATATATAATAGTCTTCCGCATGCTACATAAGGCTGCAAAATTATCTAAAGTTTCCAATTGTAGAATGCCATATTACTGCCCTCCGGCGTAAAACAACTCAATACGGGAAAGGCTAGGATAGAACAATGCGAGATGGTAACGTGTCCAATGCCGCTTCGAGAAGTTTCTACAAGTTTTACAAATTACGTGCTAGGTACAGTTCCTTGTATCTTAAATAGTGGGTACACGCGTTCAGTGATATTCTTCCATGCTCTTCCGTCGCAATACGTTTCGTCGCGACATACTTTTGATGTCAAGTTTTTGTAGACCTCAAAGGTTAATCACTTAATAAGTAGGTACCTGTCATAATAACGGTATATCAGTGCTTGACTGTCTAAATCTAATGATATTTTGTTCATATTAAAGTTTACAAAGTTAGAATTTGGTCGAGAAATACTAACCTCTAATGTAATAATTATACTTGTAAGATACCTCATTAATCTTTAAATACGATGAAGGCCTCCGATAGGTATATTATATACACAGACTAGTATATATCTAATAGGAAAGTATTACCAATTATATTATTACGAATAAGTTATAGTGTCATTATAATTTTCATAGATAAATTTATTTAATGACATTATGTAAATGAGATTAGAAATAGGGAAATAAGTACCTATGTATTTTGTAAAATTCATAAGATATCGACTGTTAAATAGCTCTATTAATTAATTATTTACCTATGTAAAAATATAATTGTCCTAAATATGTAGTAGGTATGTAGTACCTATCTAATACCACCACAATACCTACTTTGTATAAATCCTGCTAATTGAACTACTTTTAGTTTCATGTAGTTCTCTTAACGCAGTGCATACAATTTTTACTGCCAATACGGTCCCATTAAAAGTTAAAAAATATTCAACACAGTTTTTGCACAAAAGAATATTAAATGTTAAGTTATTCGAAATAATATATCTAGAGATATAGATATATAATATTTTGAATTCTAAATTAGGTATTTACAATTTAACCTATTTTCTAATTCGTGGTAAGTGAACTTCGCCAAAAGAAAGCAAACATAAAGAAACAAGAACTGGACATTATGACATTCGAATCTATCTACAACGACACAAAGTATACCTTACCTACTGATACTCAAACTGTATTAAGGTGTACAATCGCGCTTACGATAAATGAACTTACTTTTTACATTAAGATCAAAATTCTCACAGCTTTGTCTTTCATTGTTCGCTTACTAGCGAGTAGTACGAATAAATTCGTTAAACACTAAAACTATAAGGTACATCTAGTACATACGTAGAGGTATTTGCAACAGTCATAATAATAAAAACATCAAGAATACGAGTACTAAGTACTTGTATAAGTGGCCGTTGTATCATCGACGAGATAACAAACGCCGTAATTATACTCCCGATATCCGACAAGCAAAACTGATTCACGATACAAACTTAATGTTTTAATATCGTTCGATTGAGACGATAGTTTTAATAGATGGGACCATCTTTTTCCATAAATATAATAATTAATATTATAATGAAAGTAACCGAAGTTAAATTAATATTTCAATAAAGAAAACGCAAGAATTACATTTTAATGTAGGCGTAAGTAACATGGTAGCTGCACTGCACTGGTGATTGTTAGTAAAGCCTTAAAAATGTAGGTATCTGCGATAAAAGTAAATAACAACTATATGACGGTGAAGAATGTGAAGTAATACTTAATGTTCATAATTAAAATAAGTACAATGGTTATGGTCAAAATATTAAAGTAGATAAATACATAAAATATATAAATCAGAAGTACTGAGATCATATTGCTAGGTACTCTATTCACATTAATTATAACTTATAAGCATTACTATGAAAAAACCGGTGTTATTAAAGAGGCATAATTATTGCCACGAGTACATTTTAATCTTACAACAGTTAAACACAACAATTATTCGTCAAGTTGATTTAAGTAATAAGGCCTGCTTAGTAGTAGATAATATAATTTACATGTAACTCGATTATAATTTAGTTAAACGAGATTTAACTCAAGCCAAACAAATAATATTTACACTCTTAGTTACTCATACAACCTTAACTTATTTTAAATAGCTGAAAAGGCATGTTTTGAACTCAGGAATTGCCAATTTTTGACTACTGTAAACAAGATATGCATGAGGAATTTCTTATCATTTCGAAGTTTCGAGTACTAATGCGAATTATGTCACTATTACAAACCGGTCAAGTGTGAGTCGGACTCGCACACGAAGGGTGCCGTACCATCGCACAAGATTACGTACCTACTTTTTAATTTGTTTTAAATTTCCATGGCGGCCATTTTGAAATATTTATTTTTTGTTGTTATAGTGGCAATAGAAATACACAATTTGTGAAAATTTCTACTATCTGCCTATTTACAGTTCATGAGATTCCGCTGAATTCCGCTGACGGATAGACGGACTGGCAGACGGACGAACGGACAGCGGAGGCTTAATAATAGGGTCCCATTGACACCCCTTTGGGTACCAAACCCAACCGGTTGGAACCGGAACAGAACCCAAAAAATTCCAACTGTATTTTAAATAAAATATAATATCCTATATTAGAAAAATGCTTTTAAATTGTACTAATATATTGTAGATCTAATAGCTGTCATGGACTATTTGAAAAGTTGTTGTTACTCTAAAAGGAGGCCCGAGAATCAATAGCATTCGACTTTTTAAGGAGGTGTTTGATAAAAACTAAAAGCTAATAGTGGTTATGCATTGCCAGTAGGTATAGAAAACTGCAGCTGCTGGCCTATTGAGGTATTTTATGCGTCCATGAGGTTGAGTAGGTACCAAATACTTAATGTTATTGTAATAACAAAAATGCAATATTGCCGTAAAGAACCAGTTGTTCATGTCAAGCTTTTAGTATCGATGATGGATCAACCCGTCATCGCCTCGGTCTACTGCGTTGTGAGTCTAATATCTTGAAAAAAAAAAATACGAACTTATTTAAGATAATAATTAGGTTACTGTTTTTATTCCTAGACTCCACGATAGGCAAACATTCTTAGACTCTATCCGTACCTACAAAATCTGTCAACGGCTTAGTAAAAGAATCAAAAAATCTCAAGGTGTTTATAAAAAAGCAAAGTGCCAATAGTTTGAAAAAATAGGTAGGTATATTATATTCTGTTTCTTAATAAAAGAATATCGTTTAGGTATAAAATCATTTGTTTTGGTCGAATTAGGATATGTATTGTAGAGTAAAGGAAATAGGTAATAATAAGTACTAATCTATGCATTACAATTTTTATTGCATTGATTCTTTAACCGTGAACTTATGGATAAATTCTAAATCTAATGAGTTTTTGAATGTCTTATGGTTGTAATAATTAAAAATTAGCTGTATTATTATTATATTTTATCGTACATAAATCTAAATCACTTTAATGGAAATATTTTAAGCGAAATATATATTTATTATTAGGTAAATTGAAATTCTCAATATCACTTTGGTGTTTGAGTAAACAATAATTTTTAAATATTAAAATCTATACAATGCTGCAGTTATTTAGCATTTAAGTTTTCTGGTAAAATATTTATCACTGTCTTCCTCTCACACAGCTGTTTCTAAATCTTCTGATACTAATTGAAAATGTTCTTGACCTGCAAAAGAAATATTTAATGTCAAAACCATATGAACTAAATCCTATGCTGCGTTTATATAATTATGTATGTCTAATATTTATAACTAAGCATATTTTAAAATTTATTGGTTGGTCTTATCATAATACAGTACATATTAATCACTAGTTGCTGCCCGTGTTTTCGTCCGCGTAGATTTAATTTTATAAAATCTCGTAAAAGTCTTTGGTTTTCGGGGATAAAAAGTGCCTAGCCTATGTCACACTCAGTTCTTTTTCTTTAATCACGTCACAACGGAGCTACGGATCAACGCGATTTTATGAGTACCTATAATTAAGTATACCTAGTTAATGACCTGGAGCACTCTCCAGGTTTTTAATAATGTATATATGTATGTGTGTATATGTATATATATATATATATATATATATATATATATATATATAGGCTATTTTTTATCCCGGAAAATCAAAGAGTTCCCACGGGATTTTTAAAAACTAAATCCACGCGGACGAAGAACGCTCTCGTAGTCAAGTACAAAATCAAATGCTTTTTACTTTCTAAGTAGGCCGCCAAGTCGTGATCCTCCGCCCTGAGCGCGTGGTGGCGCGGCGTGAGGCCGGCGTGGTCCTGCCGCGTGAGCGACGCGCCGCCCGCCACCAGCATGCAGCAGATCGCTCTGCGCTTGTGCGCCGCTGCCTTGTGCAGCGCCGTCTGGCCGCGCTCGTTGTCGCGCATGTTGAGGATGGCGGACGGCGCGCTGGCTATCAGGTACTTCACTATCTCCCTGTTCCCGTACCGCGCTGCGATGTGCAGCGCCGTCTGCCCTGTCGCATCGATCGACAGCAGCGAGTAACCCGACGCATGTAGCTCTTTCATCTAAAATTGAATTATTTCATTTCACCTATAATACCTACTAATTGAGGAGCTGTCTCGTTCATGTATCAAAGTAAAAATGTTTCATTTCACCCTCATTACCAATTGAAGAGCTGTCGAATAAAACAGCGCACAACGAAACGAAAGTGTGCAAACGGAATTAAATTTTACAGGTGGAGCAAAAAACTGAACGAAAGTTATAAAATCATTACTGATTGTATCGTTTTATAATGGACTAGCTGATCCCCGCGGCTTCGCCCGCGTAGATTTAGGTTTTTAAAGATCCCGTATAGCCTATGTCACTCAGGAATAATGTAGCTTTCTACTGGTGAAAGAATTTTTAAAATCGGTTCAGTAGTTCTAAAGATTACCCCCTACAAACAAACTTAACGACATTACCTCTTTATATAATACAACGGGCCGTGCAGCAGAAATCGTAATATTTTAATTTCGCCATAACTTCAAAACCAAACGTCCAATTTTAATCATTCAAAGACCAAATATTATCTCCATAAACTATTCTTAGTGATGAAATCATTTATTTTGATAAGGATTAATAGCATGAGTAAAATAAACGCGTTTAAATGTAGTCCAAAAAAAATTCAAGATTTTTAAATAAAAAAATGGTTGCTGTGCCTCACTCGACATAGATGGGTATAGTGTGTCGCGGACTTTTTTGTAGATATTTATAAGATCTACAATTAATTAGAACATTTTATGGTTCTATCTTTTATAGTTTAGGCAGCGTACGCAAAATAAGTAACTTTTCTGGTTGATTTTTTACACCTTGTGTCCGAAAAACCCAAATATCTTACGGAACCCTATTTTTTCCAAAATAAAATATAGCCTATGTTACTCGTGGATAATGTAGCTTTCGAATGGTGAAAGAATTTTTAAAATCGGTCCAGTAGTTTTTGAGCCTATTCAGTACAAACAAACAAACAAACAAACAAACAAACAAAGTTTTCCTCTTTATAATATTATATAGTGTAGATAGAATCTGCGTCCTCGCGGTTTATGTGGAACCCAGTTGACGATTGAGGAGTTGGAACTCGACATTCAATGACAGAGTCCAAGTCTGAAGAGTGAAGACTGACAACAACAATTATTTATAATCTGCAGGTCCTTACTTCTCGCGGTGCCTCCCTATACACTTATACAGTATTAAATCGATACTAATAAATAAAATTGAAGTGTCTGTCTGTAATTACGAAATAACTACCTCAAATATGGTTATTTGAACTGTACCATAACTGAATTACGCGATTTTAAAATTTTTGTATGTCTGTCTGCCTGTTTGAACGGGCTAATCTTCGGAACGGCTAAGCCTATTTTGACGGGACTTTTAGGCACACAGGCAAGTAGAGAATTAATCAGGGAGTAACATAGGCTACTTTTAACCGACTTTCAAAAAAGGAGAAGTTGTGTTTTTCTACCTATATACACCGAAATCTCCGAAATTTCTGAACCGATTTGAGTATTATTTTTATTCGGTAGAGGAGCTTTGCGACATTGTCCCATAAAACACTTGAATTCCAACTCCTGAATCCTGATGCTGTACAGGACCTGCCCACAGAAATTGATGAGATTTAGAAAGTGTCGGTTATAAATTGATATTGGAGGTACCTACCAAAGACTTAAAACTCAAAAGTTTCTACGGGTTTTTAAATCCACGCAGGTAAAGCCGCGGGCATCCGCTAGTGATAAATAATGTAATATATACCATTGCATGGGCACTAAATTCGTATGAAGTCCCCAAATACAAAAATAAAATGTTGTTATTAGGCACCTTACCATTTTCAAATCGCCCACTTTGGCAGCTTTGAGCAGAGCATCTGTTGTTTTCTCCAATAAATTTCTGTAACAATATTAAAGTTGTAACGCTCATTGTTCTGCATTTTGACATTGATTAATGTTGTAACTTTAGAAAGCTTCGGTAGATAGGTATATCAAAGCGTTCATTCAAAAATTTTGCAAATCGGTCCAGAAACCTGGAAAAATCTGTAGGTACATTGTACATGTACATACATAAAAAAAGTGCGAGTCAGGCTCGCACACTGAGGGCTCCGTACTACAGTCGTATTTTTTCGACATTTTGCACGATAATTCAAAAACTATGATGCATAAAAATAAATAAAAATCTGTTTTAGAATGTACAGGTGAAGACCTTTCATATGATACCCCACTTGAAAATACTAATTATTAGTTCATGACCACAATTTAATTTGACAGACAGACAGACAGACAGACAGACAGACAGACAGACAGACAGACAGACAGACAGATAGACAGACAGACAGACAGACAGACAGACAGACAGACAGACAGACAGACAGACAGACAGACAGACAGACAGACAGACAGACAGACAGACAGACAGACAGACAGACAGACAGACAGACAGACAGACAGACAGACAGACAGACAGACAGACAGACGGACGGACAGATAGACAGACAGACAACAAAGTGATCCTATAAGGGGTTCCGTTTTTCCTTTTGAGGTACGGAACCCTTAAAACGGGCCGAATTGAGAACCACCTTTTTTTCGGAAGTCGGTTAAAAAGGGATCGAAATCATCTAAACTCCAAGATAGTAGACATTGGCACGTGGTTCCAAGGATAAGAAGATGGCTTCGCAGAATCTGATGAGTGGGTATTGTTATATTATTATTATTTCGCCAAAATGATGACACAGGCAAAACTTCTTCCAAAGATTGGCGAAACTAATTAATAAAAATGATATGTCGTCTGCAGATTTCACTTAAGCCAGATATTTTATATGGAATAACTACTTAGTTGTTAATAACGGTCTACATAAATCTCACCTACATCCCAACACTTCTTGGTCAAATCCAAACAACTTTTCGTGAACGCTGCATGCAATAAGAAGAAACAAGAGAAGAGTAGTGCAGATAATAATTTGGTTGTGTCTTGCTGCTACAGAAGAGATCAACAGACAGGTACAGAAGTGCAGGCTAAGCAAACCATACTAATCATTATTATTGACACGTAAAATATGCTTTGAAAAGTAGTCTATATAATTTAACACTCTAGAGCTAAACTAGGATGGGTTGTATGTAAATTATAGAAATTTGAAATTTTTAAGTAGGTAGCCTTATTGTATAAAAGAATCAATAAGCAGCAGTGGCGGATTAAGAGTAGGGCGGTCCTCCCCGGGCCTCCGGTCTCAAGGTGCCTCTAAAGAGAGATCTATAGAGCGAACCTTGACTTCGCTCAGACTTAAGACACTGTTAAAACGAGATATTCTCTGTACATCAGTATAATGAGACATATTGTCTGACATAAATCTGTCACATTTTAACTGAAACTTAAGTCTAAGCAGAGTCAAAGTACGCTCTATAGATTTCGGCCTAAGCCTTGAGAAGTCTTTTATTATGTTCAGGAAAAAAATAGAGAATGTTGGAATTTGGAGGCCCGCATAAAAATTAGAGTGAAACAGATATCTAAGATCGTTTCTGTAAAATTAAGTAAAAATAATTTGAGCTCGCTTCTCTGGCGTTTATATTACTTATTGAAAGATTATTTCCTTTATGGACCCCTTTGTAAAATCCAATCCGCAAAAATAAGTATAACACAGAACGAAGGCCTCAATTTACTCATGCCGCCCCGAGCCTGCGACAAGCTTAGTCCGCCGCTGTTTAGCAGATACTAAATATATATAAATAATATAAATCTACTAATGTAACCACGCGAAATTTTAGATTTAGTGGCAGCTACAAAACTGTTTAAATAATATTATGCCTACTGTAACATTACCCATAGTCACATTCGCATGAAAAAAGCGACGCCAATAGGTGAACATTATAATATCTAGGGAGTGGACATAAATTTTGTACATAGCCTACATTTTATAACTCAAAACTACAGGGACACTTTTATGTTAGCTTTTTAGTATTCATAAATCTATCAAGTATACAGTCCTTGTTTTGCGATCGAGCCTAGAAGATAGGAAAGATATAGTAAGATATTAATGTGTATTGTAAATATACTTATTAGATATCACAGTCATACCTAATAAATATCCGTGGTTGTCATAAGAATTTAAAAAATGTACTTACGTTTTGAAGCGCGCAATAGAGTCACGGTTTGCTTGCAGATCTTTGATCGGAGGACTGGTGCAAAGAGGTGGGGAGATGGAGTCTTGTACTGAGGGTATTTTTGGTGGCTGAGGGGAAGTTTTGGATGATGGACGGATGGATATTTTTGGGGCAGGCGCTGTCAACATTCCTGAAGGTGGCGTTTGAGGGGAAAGCAATTCCTCTGATGTTCGCGCCGGGCTTCCGAACCCCGATTCGCTGTTAAACAATACGATTCCTTAATTACTAGGCGCGTAAGAAAGCTTACTATATAATAATATCAGAGTTATGAAGTAAGAAAGGATAGATTTTAAGGTTAATATTATGAATCGTGTGACCCAAAGCCCGAACTCTCTGGCAAAGCTAAGCTGAATAAAATATACGGACCTAATTAATTATTAACTTAGTATATGAGCAATGTGGAGGATATGAATCGTGATACTTTTTAATGGACAAAATTGTTGCGACAGGCAATACATTTTTATAAAATATATCATATTTTTTTATATTCCGTTTGCAATGTTCGTAAATTAATATTTACATTGTTCAAGTGACCTGTGATTAATTACAGGTAGAAACTGATAAGTAGTTATATAATATCTTCACGAAGAATATGATTACGGGACAGCCAAAACTACTCCAGCACTACTCCTGAGCACCGATCTAAATCAATAAAATCAAAGATGGTATCTAATATCCTAAAATTTTGTCTGCCGTGGTTAGTTACCAGTATTACCACCCTACCGGCAAAGCCGTGCCGCCAAGCGATTTAGCGTTCCGTTATGATGCCCTATAGAAACCGATAAGGGGCATGGGTTAAATAAAACTGCCATACCCCCTTCGAAGTCGCGCCCGCCTATCGGTGGGATCGCAGTCAAGGGTTAACTTGTAATGGAATAAAAAAATGTAAGTAGGTAAATCCTTACCTAGCATGTGATTCTGGAACATCCAACGAAACTCCGGCGCTGGGAGTGTCTACACTTTGCGATATGTCCAGTGACACTGATAGTCCCGTAGTCGTGTCCAATGACACAGATGGTCCGGTGCGATCTAGAGAACCTGTCGCAGTGGTGTCAGGATGCGCGGTGGATTCTGTGTCAGGAGTGAGCGGCGCCGCGTCGAGAATATAGATGTTTTCATGTCCAATATCGGTCGGGTAGTGAAGATTCTCTTGAGCTTTGTCAATTCGAAAGAACCGCTCTGCTGTCACCGCTGAAATGTAAAAGCTTTATATTATGTACTGATTACTAAATTGGGATACTAATTAGTAATTACTATATTTTATTAGGTACATAGCAGGTATTTTTGCATTGCGGGGTCGAATCTTGAAAAATACTCTTTCACAGACTTTAAATTTATAGACTAGCGCTTGGGTGCAATCACACTTTTGATAAAAAAATTGGTAAACCTTGAAGAACACTGCTTGAAATAAGGCTACATTAAACTCACAAACTTTAATAAAGAAAACGCAACATAACACAAACATTAAGCGTTGAAATACTTTAAAGAATAATATTATGGATGCAAACAAAAATATACTTACAGTCTACGAACCACCAATCAACGAGATTCGAGTATGTCTGAGATTCTTTGATCATGTTTTGTACGAGAGTCCGTAATTGCTCTAAGTCAGCCGCTGGGTTCACTTCCAAAGTGCCGACCCGATCCGCTGGAATGGAGATAATCTTGTAGCAATCTGTAGCAATCGATATCATTGAGCTCATTTTAAAGCGAAGAATCGGCCTGGCTATTCAACGCGGAAATGCTGTCATTATTATTGGCACCATTCCTTAGAGGCACGACTTGTATAGTGACTAGGTTCAGTTATAAGGCTGACCGTATTTTGAAGGCGTTTTCGTACGAATTTGAGCCGTAGGTAGCGAGTAGGCGTACTTATACTTACGTGCGTGTAGTTTCGATGCCGAAACACAATCTGAATTTGTTGGTATTTGTAAATACACCATTGTGCATTGAACATAAAAAATGGAAGTACAAATGTTGGTTTAGGGACACAAAAATTTATGTTTGTTGGCTGATTAAGGTTTTTTAACAATCCCGTGGGAACTCTTTGATTTTCCGGGATAAAAGCCAATGTACTTTCCCGGGATGTAAGCTAAGTGTGTACCAAATTTCATCAAAATCGGTTAAACTGTTAGACAGTGAAAACCTAGCAGACAGACAGACAGATAGAAAGACAGACACACTTTCGCATTTATAATATTAATATGGATGATGAAATAGAACAAATTCAACTATTTTTAAATACATTTCGCGTACCTATTCGGTTTTATGATAGTAAAGATGCCGTTGTCTCCAAGTTAGAAGAGAATTTTATTATCTTGAAGATATTCTTTTATTATTCATCACGCACCAAATAGCACTTCACGAAAGCAACATCACCGTGGCAGTGCCTATTTGAAAAACGTATTCAGTGTGTGCACTTAATTCGTATGAGTAGTATTCATACGTTTACACAGTACGATATAAATTCGCATCCAAAGTGTGGCGCAGCCTAAGTTTTATTGAATCATTTATATCAATAAAAGAAATAGGCAATAACAGGTTGAAGGAGCACTCGAAAACTGTTCGCTACGTGCTTCAAGATAAACAAAACTTATATTATAAGACATAAAACGTTGTAAAGTTTTATTTTAGACTAGCTTTTGCCTGCGACTAGTTACGTCACCCTCTGTAAAAGTAAACTACTCCTCACAAAATCATCTACCTATCTGCACAAGTCCCGTCAAAATCAGTTAATTGATTTCAAAGCTTTGTCCTGACTGGGACGGACAGTCACAAAAAAAGAAAAATTGCTGTTCGAGTTTGATAAAATCTGTAAATAACAAAATGAGCTCAATAAAAATAACAAATCACTAAAAAACACCTTTAGGTATTCCATATAGCGAGACGCGAGTCAGTTGGCCTAGACGCGAAATTCATTCTTACATTTTTTTAATTTACGCACGAGGGCTTGACTTCAATAAAATGATAGGTACCTACTGTCTACTGCAAGAGATGATGCAGCCTAACATGAAGCGCGCTTGCCTAGACAATGCGTATTCACTCTTGACTTCAAGGTTATTAAATGTGGAGGGGAAAACTGAAGCCGAAAGTGGACTACATCCTAGCGGTTCGAATAGGAATGTTGCCTATGTCAAAAACAAATTATTGTTTCTCAGTGATTATTAAATAGAGGATCATCCAAAATAGGTACGTAAAATCTGGGTCCTTTGTTAGTTTTAAGTATAATAACCATTTTAAATTAATTATCGATTAAATTAAAAAAGCACGTCAAATCATTGTGAAATCACATGCCAGTATTTCATAGAAGTTCGCATACTAAGCGCGAGTTTTGACGTTTGATAAAAAGATATTGATCAATATTTGACTAGTAGTCAAATACCAGAGCTTGCTAATCGCTTCGTACATATCCGTGGGATTTCGATTACGCACGGGTGAGACAAAAAGTGGAGATAGAGCGGAGAATAATTTATAACATTTTTGAAAAGAAAAGAAGCATCGCTTCACTTCGTGTCTGCACCGATACGGCCTGAGCCTAGAAGAAAAATAAATATTACAAGTTTAATTCATCCCACTAGCTTTAAGTTTCGCAGTGCGAGATAAATTGAGTGTATTTAACGCACAGAGGCTTAGTAGACATAATGTTGTGATAAAAAGAGAAAGTAATGGCTACTTAGTAGGTGTCGTGTTATGGTAGGTAATTTAAGAAGGCTATTACAGTGTTTCAGAGGAATAAAATCCGTTTTTACCTGTTTTGGCCAACAACTCCTTATCGTAATGGTGCCGCTCGTAATCGACCATTGTTATGAGATTCACGGTGAGTGACAATTTGTCCATTGTGGTTAGGCTAAGGAAAAAAAATGTTTTTCTTAGTTTAGACATCAATGTTAATATCATAATATTATTAGTTAAATAATTAGTATGTACGTAGAGTGGTGACAGCCTAGTGGGACGTCGCCTTCTATTCGCGAGATCGGGTGTTCGATTCCAGGCATGCACCTCTACCTTTTCCGAGTTATGTGCGTTTTAAGTACCTAACTAAATATCAGTTGCTTTTACGGTGAAGGGAAACATCGTAAATATCGAGAAACTGAATGTCTGAGAGTTCTCCATAACATAATGTTCTCAAATATGTGTGAAGTCATCCGCATTCGGCCAGCGTGGAGGACTAGGGCCTAAAGAAACATTTCTTCTTCTGAGAGGAGACCCGTTTTCAGTAGTAAGCCGGCGATGGATTGATCATGATGATAATTATGTTATTAGAGGCAATGGTAAGTCCTAAGGCCTGGGACAGACAGGGTGCGCAGGCAGCAGCATAGTAGATCGTAATACTGTCAAACGTAAAGGTGGCAGCGCGGCACCTACGCCACGGTAATGTTATCTATACCGTGCCTACACACACTCCGAAGTGCGAGCACCTTCATCCAGTTCCACTTTTTGGGGACGCGTTGGATACGCTGCCATCGTGCGTTCTGTCCATGCCTAAACGCTTTATACATCCACGTGCTTTGAGGACATAAAGAAGCGCGACCGCTTTAAGTTCACACCGACACAGAGTCGAAGCGAATCGAAGCGACAATCTAGAATTTTATATACATCTATCTCTACAAGGTATCTTAATCGTAATCCCACGAACTACAGAGAAAAACCTATGAATCTTTTCTCGGTAGAAAGTGCAGTAGGTACCTAGGTAGATGATACGTTGTGGAAATACATGTTACAAAGCTTCGACTCTATGTCAATGCAAAACAACCCTTAGTAATTTTAAATACACATCAAAAATTGCGAACCGGCAGGAATCGAACCCGCGTCTCCTAGGGGTTCGCAATTTTTGATGTGTATTTAAAATTATTTAGAAAATTTCCTTCAAGTGTAGGTGAAACACTATAAAAAAAAATTATAAAAACCCTTAGTAGTCTATTTTTGTTTGTATTGGAAACTTTGTCTGCAATTAATATCTCCGGTACGATGGACTGATGATATAAAGAGGGTAGCGAGAATCGGCCGGATGCGGAAGGCTGAAGGGTCTTAATAAGAAGCCAAGTAAACATCGTTATGTAAATAAATAAGTTTAAAAATAATGTAAAGACAGGATATGGAGCTTGCAGGTGCTTACAGATAGGGAAGGCTAATATTCAATAATGGACGTCGCGTCGTGTGGAAATATGATGATTAGTAAGACTTACGGAGCCAACACTCTTCCTGGTTTCTTCTTAGCGAGCATGATCGCCTGGTTTAATATGCACAACGTGATGATCGAAGGTGCCAGCCTGCAAGCCTCGCCGTCAACTTGCATTGGAATTACTTTAGTGGTGACGATCTTAGCTGTCTTGCATTGAGTGATGCATGTGCCGTGACCGCCCGCTTGCAATAATGGCTACAAAATCATTGAATTATTATGTACTGTCTCTATGTACAAAATAGGTAATTATTATTGGAGCATTAATGCTATAATGTTACAATCATTGACTTATATATTACTTCGTATAGACAGGGCTATTGAACAAACAAAATGGCACCGACTCAGTGGTGCTTTAGCACCAATGCTACCTCAGTGACGTCTGAATTTCAAACGGGTCGTTTATTAGTATCTAAGAGGTGGCGCTAATTTATTTGGTTCCAAAACTGTGAAAAATTTTGTTTGCTTGACCTTACCATGTCATATCGATGGTTACAATCGTAATACTTTTAATACGAAATTAAAAAATGAGATATAGTTTTAGCTCCATGGCTTTTACACTGGCTCTTTTTGCATAAAATGATTAAGGCTTGTCTTATTGTAAGTAATTATTGAGAAAGATTTTACATATGTAGGTACCTACTTTTACACTTCTAATATAAACTTTGTGTTCCAAAAATAGAACTCGTAAATTATCAAAGTATTTATGTGTATTTAATTTATTCATGTACCCAATAACTTAAAACTAAAACATATATCTGCGATAAAAAGATGTGTCCATTGTGCACATCTTCCATTCCAGATTTCTGCAGATTTCAGAATTCCTAAAATATGGGGAAATTAAATTTAGGTAGATGGTGAGTAGCTACTGAAATTTTACACAATATGCTACTTTACACAGATAATATTACATAGCTACTTTACATAGATATTTATTTACTTCCTGTGCTTTATGCGACTAGTTCTCCTCCAACCCCTTCCATTGCTCCTTGTCTTGGCTTTGGCCCTATTCCAGAACATCTTTCAAGATAAAAAAATTCTAATATTTCTTACGTACTACCTATCCTTTTTCTCGATATTCCATATTATCCCATGAATATAATAAAATGTTCGCAGAGACATTTTTATGGAAACCATTAGGTAAATTAAGTGGTGAATCAATCACGAATGGTTCATAAATCAAAGCTCTACTGGGGAATGTAGCCACATACATGTTTTATCGTCGTTCGTGAGAAAACTTGATAACTAAATAATATTGTATGAAAATTCCTGTAAACATTTTCTATTAGATGATGCCCTTGACTGAAGTCAAGATCTTGAAAGATCTTTGATTTTCTGGGATAGAAATTAGTCCAGGATGCTACCCAGCTACCAGCTATCCCTGTACCAACAAATGATGCCTGGAACTTTATCCAGTTGGATTTAGGTTTTTTAGGTTCTTTAATTTTTCGGGACCAAAAGTAGCCGTCGTTTCCGTCCGGGATGCAATATCTCTGTACCGTATTTCATCAATATCGGCTAAATGCTAGCAGACAGACGGACACACATTCGAATTTATAATATTACTAGCTGATGCCCGCGACTTCATCCGCGTGGAATTAGGTTTTATAAAAATCCCGTGGGAACTCTTTGATTTTCCGGGATAAAAAACCTATGTCACTCTCCAGGTTTTTATCTATACCCATGCAAAAAATCACGTCAATCCGTTGTATCGTTGCAACGTGATTGAAGGACAAACCAATAAACCAACAAACAAACACACTTTCGCATTTATAATAAGGCCTACTGATAGTTTGGAAGGCCTACTGATAATATAGTTTGGATTAGTATTTTAGATATTTTATTAGCATCATTTGAATCCGCAGAACAGCAGATTATTATTATCTTTCTTTTTACTCCGTACCTACCTATGTATATTAAGTATTACCCTGTATTACATTGGAAGCGGAAACAACTTAATCTAATGATAGAGCACACAAATAGATGTTACGACATAAATGTATTAGTACTGGTCTGGATAGTGCATGTTGCAACAGCATTATGGAGTTTAATGGGAATGCGAATAGTATCATCTAGGACCTAGGTATACGATACCGGCGGCCGTGTTTAGAGTTTGCAGAAATGGGCCCTGCGATAGGATTACGCCGATCGCTATACCTACAGGGATTTTCGTGCTCTATTTCAGTGCTAGGTTTCATAGTATACCTATATTATGCGACAGGTTCAGGTGGCTATCGGGGTATGAGGCTGGGGAACGCCACATACACCCGCACGTCACCCGCGCTATCCCACACCGGGTTAGTGCGGGGACTGTGCGGGTGTGCGGGGCGTCCCTACCCCGATAGCCATCTGGACCTGTCGCGTAATATACATATGTATATCACGCGACATCCTTTAGCACTTAGTCGAGCGAATCAAATAGCATTAATTTGTACCCATTATTTTAACACGCGTCCAAAGAGACGCAACACAGCTGAGCTGAATCAAATCAGTAGGTACCTACTTATTACCTACGTAGGTACATAATAATTCAATGTTTCGATTCAATTTAATTTGTTGAGTTTGTCTGCAGTACGGAACCCTCGGTGCACGAGCCTGTCTCTCACACTTGGGCGGTTTTTAAGCAATATATGTTACTTCTGAAAAAAAGTAGCTTTCTAATCGTGAAAAAATTATAAAATCGGTTCATTAGTTTCAGAGTTTATCGATTCCAAACAAAACTATTCTCCTTATAATATAGTTATAAGGAGAATATAATATAATATAATTATGTACGGAATACAGATGATTGCTGTCAAGCGCAAGCTTATCTTGCAATAAAATATTATAATAATCATTCCGTACCGACCACTATACTATTATCAGTTCAAAATAACTACGATTGATAAAATTATAACTTACTAGTTGATAAGTGGTCAATCCTACAACTTCTATCAGACCATCTTCAGTCGAGGGCTCGGAAGTTCCTCCCGACTTGTTCCAAGGGTGAGTTCCACCCCCATAGCTATAAAAATATAGTAGATATACATATATAAAAGTAAATAATTATGACAAGACAAGATGCTTGCGACTTCGCGTGGATTTAAATAGGTTTTTAAAAATCAAAGTATCGTGCGGTGTATAGGTACCAGACGCTAAGTGCAGTCATGAATTTAGGTACCTAGTCAATTTGTTCCGGCTTCTTCATTTGCAAACACTAGGTAGGTAAACTATTTGTTTACTCAAAATACTTGTCGGCGATACGTTTAGGATCCAAGTGCAAACTTTACGGATAATGCACTTACAAAGAAAAAGAAAGTTAAATATTTACAAGTGTGTAACTTTGTATGCGCTATCAGGAAACTTACGTAGCTAGGTACCTACCCACACCATTATTGTTAGACATAAAAGAAAATTAGATTGCTCTCTGCTATTGTACTGGTCACACATTTAGCGTGACTCGCATGCCAATTGTCCGCTGGATTCGCAAGAACGCAACGTACTTTTCAGTAATGAAAATGGAAATAACGTCTACAGTACTAGACGCAGGGCACGCCCTGACAAAATATGCGAAACATGCTAATATTACAACCAGGCTTTCATTATTTGCACAAATTCCAAGGACACGTATGTAGAATTTGCTTCCTCGTTTTTGATATTTATAACTAAAGAAGCTGAAAGCCTTTTGTATTCCCCTTCACTTATACGTTAAAGTAAGTAACTTAGTATCTCCAAACAAAAGTGAATAGGCATCTTCGGAGCAAGCGTTCTCCAACTGGGCTGCAATGATACTTAACTGCTAGTGATTACAGCCATGCACTTTTCGATAAATAAAAAAAGATACATGGGCTCAGTGATTCGGGTCACGGACGTCATTTGCATTTTCATGTGTGGTGTGGTTGGGCTTTGCTCTTGCGACGCGAGTGCCAAGTGCGGCTCCTTTACACCTGTCGCGTACTACAGGTAGGTATAATTTTTTGTTGCAAGAATTAGGTACCTTGGAATGTTTAGAAATACAATTGCGTGCACTTTATGTTCCCGAAGCACAGGCGTAAAATCCTTCCCATCACACTCCATTGTGACGAATTCCGCCAGGCCCTTCCACTTGCGCTGCATGAGATCTTTGCCGCCAGCTGTGCCGTAAAACAGCTTGTTTCTAATGCGGGAGTTAAACTTTTCGGGATGGGCCTCTAAAACAACAACATTAGGAGATAAACCAAACATTAGCATAGTTTATTCACCTACCCCTATATATCATGAATGAACCCTAGATATCACGTTTTCTGTTTCTGTCCAAATTAAAAGAATTAAAAAAAATTACGACCTACCTCTGGCTTCATGGAATTCGAGAGCGATATGCGCGTCGACGCCGAAGGAGAAGTAATTGTTGACGACATTGAGAGGCAACTCTGGCTTAGCATTACTAGTGTCTTCACCCGATGCTGCCTCGTTAGGCTCCACCTTCAGCTGCCAGCGGTCCAGGAGCACGGTGTCGCTCTCGCCGATATGAGCCAGGATTTTTGATATAGGCTCATCTTCATATCCCTTAAAATACAAAAATCATGAAACCTGAAAAACGCACATTGCGCGACGATTGTTTGAAGTGAAAACACACGTCAGGATATAGTAAAAGTTATATTTTATATAAAACGTGTTCCCGAACTTACCCGGGAAGGAACTGAAACTTCAGTGAACTTTCAGTTCCTTCCCGAACTGCCCAAACTACGTCCCGGCCTTTGTGTGTTTCTCTAAATCTAGAAACTTAAATTTAGTCTCTACGAGCACTACATTTAACTACAATGATTAAGGCCTTACCCCGCCCCAACCTAGCGCCCTGGCCAGGTCGTTGCCGGTTCCCAGAGGCAGCACGCCCACAGCTGGGCGAGACCCGATGCGGTCGAGGACGCTTAACACCCAGCCCACTGTTCCGTCGCCACCACACGCCAGCACGCGCAAATTGTGTACTTTGCGAAACATTTCTAATCTGAAAAAAAAAAAATACTTTACCCATGGTATAGAGCCTATAAGTGGGCGCAAAACAAGCAGCCCAATCTGAACACGACGCGTATGTCTGTACATTGTACAAAACAGATCTCATAAGGGCTTTTAGTGTAGGTATATCCTGCGCAAACCAGCATGTACTACTTGTTTTGGGTTTTACTAGGAGGTATGTCTCAAAAAGTATAGGGTCGAGGCGCATTCATGGCGTGCGTATCTAGTATCCCCAAGCTTAGTCTACAAAGGCCATAATTTGTTTTGGTGTCACGTCTATGCAACATCTCTGCTACTCATCACCTCTAGAAACCGCGCTTTAATGTTCGTAAAGGTACAAGCTAATGTTACGTAATGTAATCTAAGCCAAAATATGAATTCACGTGGTCAACGCCGAAGGTAAAGCTAAATTCATAAAAGCACGTACAAGCATACCGGCACAAAACAAGATCGTTAAAGTTCCTGTCACCCACACAACTTGAGCATATTTTTGTCAACACAAGGTGTGCCGCTCATGCATACTTGCTCAAATCCTTGAATACACAAACTCGACAAGTATTTAGTTAGCTGTCTCGACTTTCCAGACAACTATTTATTATTGTGTTTTACTTAGGTAGGTTTTGTACTCCCTGGAATAGAGTAACTGTTGAACTATTTAAGAGAAAAGTTACAATGTGAATTTTTTGATTGCAATTTGTAGAGATCACTAAAAATTGCCTGTCTGTCGATATTCTATTGGATTTATTTCGGAGAGTGTGCAAAGGAACTATTTGGTCTAATTCCCCGTTATATATATTTTACTGTCGAACCGCGCGGCATCGTACAGGTCTGCACCCCTACATCCTGCATAGTCGAAATTCCTCGGACTCGTGCGAGGCGATTCAATTCCTCGTTTCTAATAAGTGCGCACTGCTAAAATATGGTAAGTCCTTCCGGCTTTCGTTTTCTTCGCAAGAAAATTGACATCAAAAACGTGTCGTCATCTACCTACTCAATTTTTTTTGAATAATTTCTGTTGAATTAAAAAAAATGTATTTTATTTTATACAGAGTTACAGGCCAACTTATGGCTCTCATGAAAAAACAGAAAATATTCTACAATGTAATATTTAAATAAGGTTTTAAGTAATTGCAGGGGTTAACAAAATATAAGGGATCAAAATTGCTCAAATATGAGCTAAAATGGCTCAGGGGGTAGGTATAAATCCTCTTAACCACCGGTTCGGACAGCAGGTTCTAAAGAGAGAAATGGGCAAAAAACGTAGCTGTTTCAAAAGGCAAGATTTTACTAATACTACCTATAGCACATACAAAAATATGTAAGTACAGTATTTTATGCAAATTCATTAAAAAGCGGTGATAGCTCAAAAGTTAAGACGTCGGCCCGGAGGTCATTGATTCGATCCCAGGCACGCATCTGATACTTTTCACAGTTATGAGCGTTTAAAGCAATTCAATATAACTTGCTTTAACTGTGCCGGAAAACGTCGCGAGGACACTTGCATGCCTAAGAGTTCTCCATAATATTCTGAAAGGTATGTGAAGTCTGCTAATCCGCACTGGGCCAGCGTGATGGAAAGGGGGCGTGATGGAGATGCGTAACAAATCACTATCACCATGTTGTACGTGGACAGTTAAATGCAAAGCTCTAGATTGCTTCCATGCAACTGTAATTTAAAAAAATTTATAATCACAGTATAATTGGAGCATGGTTAATGAAAAATTTATGTCTCCCCGAGGAACTTTCGCGGATATGCAATTAAAAGTATACACTGCTGCAGACTACAGTAACTACTCATTTTACTACGGTCCTAAAACTTCTCAAATTATTATCTCATCTAAGTTTAAGTTTATAATAAGTTACTTCGTATGTTTATGATCTTGTTATGAGTGCAGTTAAGTTAATAAAGTTTCTTATTTGAATTGTAACTAGACTGGAAAACTTGGTATTTTTTTCTGAGCCGCTTTTGCGCAATCTCTAAAAATATTTAAAACAAAACGCAATCTGAATTTGTCTATGTAATAATTAATTGCTAACATTGAAGCTTCCTAGATTTGCACCATTACTATGAGGTATTTTACGAATAAAATTAATAATGTTACGTTTTGTTATAGCACACTAGGGGATGCCCGCGACTTCGTCCGCGTGGATTAAGGTTTTTTAAAATCCCGTGGGAACTCTTTGATTTTCCGGGATAACAGTCTATGTCCTTCCCCGGGATGTAAGCCTCCTCTATACCAAATTTCATCAAAATCGGTTAAACTGTTGGGTCGTGAAAAGCTAGCAGCCAGCCAGACAGACAGACACACTTTCGCATTTATAATATTAGTATGGATAATACGGAAGTTCTATTATGTGTTCTCCGTTCTCTATTTCGACCCATTTATGTTTTATTCATAACTTCATTGAGATATTTGAGCACGGTAATTGCCTCTCAATTTCCATTTATTCAGTCAAATGATCTTTCTGATTTCTCCTTTAGAATAAATACCTCTGAAAAGATTCATCCTTGGAAATTTAGATCTGAACCATTTTAAGCTGGATTTTGCGATGGCGAATGAAACTTGAATTGGAGTATCTGCTTACCTATTTCATCCAACTTTTTGAATAGTATCAACATAGAATACCAGTCAAAATTACAAAATTTCTTCAATGCCTACTGCAGGCTACTATGTTTTGTTGGAAATAATTGTATGTAACTATTTATTTATCTAATTGCAACCCGAATGGGTCCCTAGAGTGAAATATAATAAAATTGTTACCAAGACTTACTACCAGTACTAAAAATTGAATTTAACCAACACCGTAACAAGCTATACGGAATTAAAAGTTGGTTATTATACTTAGTAGAAAAATAGTTTTGTTCCAAATACTAAGATTTTTTTTAAATAAAGAATATTAGACATGTTAAATGAGTAATATTCTCCTTAAATGGAGATTAAATAAAAATCAGTATTATTTTCTCATAAGTTTGTTAAGAATTTTTTTGTAAATTAATAAAAGCTCAAACGTATGTCTTAACAGTTTAACTTTGCATTTTTATGTCTACTTAAGCGAACTTTAAATTCTCTTACCTTTTTCATAAAGAAGTATTAATGACGCAATCCAAGTTCGCAAGTGAATAATGTTGTACTTTGTGGTACCTAATTCTCTTTACGCCAGTTGAAAGCGGGAATATTTTAACGGCAAAGCTCCCTCGTGAGTATTAGCTGCCTTGAAACGTCATTGTTAAAGCGTAGTAAAACGTACACAATAAGCATACAGCGACTGCTTTTCGAATTAAGTTTCTATGCACTGTCTACCTCCATTTTTCTGGAACGAGTATTTAGGTATATGGGGTATGCATTTTGGATAATTTTAGGCTTATTTTATGTGATAGTAATAGCTTTTGTTCACGTGGATTTGGTTTTTAGGTTTCTTTACCTCAAATGGAAAAGGGAACCCTTACAGGATCACTTCGTTGTCTGTCTGTATGTCCGTCCGTCAAGAAAACTTATAGGGTACTTCCCGTTGACCTAGAATCATGAAATTTGGCAAGTGTTCATGAACAAATAATATTTAGTATTTTCAATTTTCAAACTATACCAAGTGGGGTATCATAATGAAAAAGCTTTATAAGGGTTCCTTTTTCATTTTGCAGTATGGAACCCTAAAAAGTTACATTAATGCGTCAAATTAATAAAAAGACATGTATGTACGAATTTGTACAACCAAAATATTAAAATTTATCTTCAACCTATGGTTTTATTATTCGCCTGTTACTACAGTTAAGTTTTATTTTTTTACATTTAAAAAACGGTAACATTGTAACAGTTGTGTTAATAATACAGTATACACGATACGCGAATGAATAATAAAATGTTTCTCCCTCGAGAGTTAAAACGTTGTTAAGCGAATAAAAATTTCATATCGTTCTGGTAAAAATGAATATAGAAACGCTTTCATAACCGGCTAACACGCACACGTCACGCACATTGATCAATTGTTAATATTTTAAAATAATTCCTTAAAAAAATAGAATTTAACTTATTTAGTCTATCTAAATATATATAAGGATTGACTGACTGACTGATCTATCAACGCACAGCTCAAACTACTGGACAGATCGGGCTAAAATTTGGCATGCAGATAGCTATTATGACGTAGGCATCCGCTAAGAAAGGATTGTCGAAAATTCAACCCTTGAGGGGATAATATAGGGGTTTGAAATTTGTGTAGTCCACGCGAACGAAGTCGCGAGCATAAGCTAGTTGTTAATAATTTCAAGCATTGCTTTTAATTCTTTGAAATACTGTTCACTGCTTTATTTTTACTACCTATCCTATTTAGGGTTTCAAATTGTACTAGTATCTTCTGGCGTGAAAAAAAGTACCAATGAAAACTGCAATACATATTCTAGATTTCAGAGTTTGTAAAATGTTTCGATATTTTAGTGAATTTGTGATATTATAACAGTCCGCGACAGGTTGATATGGCAATCGGGGTTAGCGCGGGGGCTGTGCGGGTGTGCTGGGCGTTCCCCCCGATTGTCATTTCAACCTGTCGTGTACTATAGGTAGGCGTTTAAATCATGATAGAGATACGTAGATATTATGATGTAGAAACGTAGACGGTACAGTACGGTACGGTAGTGATCGTTGCGTAGACGCGCTACGGGTAGGTAAAAACACTGTCATAAAAATTACAAAAAGCTAGTATATAAAATAGTTTTTTAAAAATTAAAATGTATTATTAAAATTAAAATACTCCCAAATTAAGTACTTCATCATAACCATTATTAGTATGCTGGTTTTGTTGGCGAGGTCTAATCGTGATAGCTATGTGTTGAATTAGCAGATTAACACATTAGGTAAGTTAATAGTTCAATAGACAAAAGGAAAGCAAACAGGCATGGTGTCACGACTGGACTGACTTATTAGTCATATTGCTTCAATCTACTTCAATACTACCATCTCAATGAAGATATAACTTGAACTAAATTATGCATTTTGAACTATTTATACCTAATAACACAATATAAATATTTCATCGTGCAAAATTTTGGAAATATTTAGAAGAAAATACGGAAATAATATCGTATAATACAGGACCCGTTATTTGAAATTGTTGAAACCTTAAAAACAAAAGAATTGTGAATATTTACCCGGGTCCTGGTCCACCCTGGGTAAGATCGAACACCTGTCTCGGGTTGAGCAGCCATTGGAATTTCTGCAATAGTTTTGCCCCTTGATTGCCTCCACTCTTCGGGTTAATAAAAACCAGCACCGGCTTCACGTTGGCAGTTGGAATTGGTTTTATTGCGAAAGTCTTTTGTTCGCTTTTAGAATCCTTTCCTTTTTTCTTCGCTGTATTCTTCTTTTTTGGAGATTTTCTTAATGAAGACTTAAAGCTACCCCTTTTCGGGAGTTTAACTATCCACGACGGCGGGACGATTATATTGCATTGCGTACCTAAGGAAGAGTGACGGGTTTAATAATGTTTAAATTGTGTTTAAAAGTTAAAATTTAAATAATAAAATGAGAGATACCTATCAAAAGAAGTTATGGCATACCTAATGAACACTCTTCTCCTATCCTTTGTAAATTAAAGCAGCTTTCTTTGTTATGATAGGCATCCTTACACCAGGAACAACTCAGTGCAACGATTTCTTTAGAACTAAATGATAGTTTTGCTTGGAGTGACTGTAAATAAAACAGAATCTTTAGAAAGGATATTTTGCATAAACAGTGGAATAAAAATATTTTTAAAAAGCAATGTGGCAAAACAAAACATCAGCATTTAAGCGTTAGCACTACAGAATATACGCACACGATTTCCTATTTCGTCATGTAATTCAATAGCCTTGTCTACAGATCTTTGAGGTGCTAGGCACCAACCACAGCAACGGCGCCGGAATGACTGTCACACAACAAAACAACCATGCAACACATGCAGACTAGTGCAAATATAAAAAATAACAAAAATGAAATGATTAAACACAAAAGCGAAGTACAATAAAAATAATTAATCAGTGGCAAAATATTTACTTCACTCCCGATTAGTTTTAAGTAAAATCAGATGTCCTGACTTGACAGTTTGGAAAATTAGCTCAACAATAGAGAACCAGTCACGGTGAAATTCAAAAGTTCTAAAACTTTAAACCATTTGAGAACAAAACGACATTTAATAAGTAAGTACAACGTTATTATTAATTGCACCTTCCACATGAATATTATCAGAATGTAGTGACAGCTTCGTGACCAAATGTAGATTTTACACTGTTTTGTTCTATTGTCCTTCACAATAGCAAACCATCGTCATTAAAGCAATACAAAATGAATCGCAATTACAATGATAAATGAAAATAAACTGTACGTTGTGGTCATAAGGTAAGGTTTGGTGTAAACTTGTTACGTAGTTCTTTGCGCTCATAACGAGTGCCCGTACGCGATATGCTAACACGTCATTAAAAATGAAGTTTTAATTTTATGTTGAGCGACTAGCGACTGCGATGTTTTTCGTGTTTCATGCAATTTGAAATATGCAAATGATTTTATACTCGGGTATGTTAGTACTAATTAGTCCAAAGAAATTTAATTCTGTGCCTCGGGAAAATTCTCGGAAAACTTGAACTGATGAAACTTGAACCTTGGTAATTTATTACAAAATTAATGTTAGTCTGTCTATCAGTTATCTATGTTCTGTAAGGTATTGTCTAAACAATTGTGAGTGATATCTTCTAAATATATAATAAAAGGAAAAGCTGACTGACTGACTGATCTATCAACGCACAGCTAAAACTAGTGGACGGATCGGGCTAATATTTGGCATGCAGATAACGATTATAATGTAGACGTCCGCTAAGAAAGGCTTTTTGAAAACTCAACCCCTAAGTAGGTAAAATAGGGGTTTGGAATTCGTGTAGTCCACGCGGACGAAGTCGCGAGCATACGCTAGTAGGCATATAGTATATTATCTACTATTTATGATGTCCTAAAACTCATGTTAAGTACATATTTTGTCGGACGTCACGTGTTCATATCCGATTATGTATTTAGTTTTAGACCAGCCTGCTGAACGTCGCGTAGCGTGCATAGGTCCCAACTCCCATGAATAAGGACTCGGACGAAATCAGTGAAACCAGTCATACTCCGACAAATACGTGAGTTTTAGCTGGTCATACATACATTATACCTAGGGTCTATTGTTCATTCGATTGAGTTGAAACTTTACACATTTGTTGTCAGCAGTTGCGTGAGGGTTTCTGGCATATAGACTGTTCCCTATAACTTACTCCCTGCCGTCATGTTAGCACTATTGCTGTGTTTGGTTTATCCCTTAGAACTTAGGGTTCATTATTGTGTGATTTGCAATGATGCCAAGATAACGTCAGGGGAAAAGCTGTAGTGAACAATCTGTAGTAGTATTATTAGTATTATCAACATAAAATAGGTGGCGCGTGAGCAATGCAACTCATGTGGGCATTAGCTAGTATAGCTAAATAAACTGTGAAAGCTTCCATCGATCGATAAATCGTGCGTGTCGCGCTAAAATTTTACAAGAGGTAGGTAGTTAAGTTGAATCATACAAAATTAATTTAATGAGTTTCAAGTAAGCAACAATAATAAAGTTAACAATACAAGTTTAATAACTTAACAAACATAGATATACGGCCCGCTGAGTATTACGACCTAAAACAATTAAGTATGGGGCACTATTAAGTAATTCGCCTGAAGATAGGTACAAATTATACAAAAGCCAAGTCCGCCATTGAACTTAGGATATATAGGCAAAAGTAAAGCCGACTGACCCAAAGGGAATAACTTCATTGAACTAATTGATCTTTAAACGATTCAGAGTGGGCTCTACGATAAGTAACTAAAGGCTAACTTATTGTAGGTAGTTCTTTCGAAATATTATGTATCTAATATACAGAGCCATGATAACCTAGTAGTTATGACGTCCACCTCCTATTCGGGAGGTCGGGGGTTCCATTTCGGGCACGCACCTCTAACTTTTTGGAGTTATGTGCGTTTTTAACGGTGAAGGAAAACACTGAAAATACAGTGAAGAAACCTGCATGCCTGAGGGTTCTATAATATAATGTTCTCAACGGTGTAAGAAGTCTGCCAATCCGCACATGGCCAGCGTGGTGGACTATAGCTAAACCCTTCTCATACTGAGAGGAGATCCGTAATCTGATCTGTAGTAAGCCGGCCGATGGTTTTATCATGATGATGTAATTGTAATATACATAGATCACTGGATTTTATGCGTGTCTTTGTCCTTGTATATTTTTGAAAATCCCGTGGGAATCCTTTGTTTACTCGAGATAAAAGTATTCTGTGTCCGTCCTCAATTTTGCCTAAAACGGTTTAGCGGTGAGCCGTGAAACATAGGCATAGGAAATTCGGAATTTTATAATTTCTAAATTTCGTCTGGTCAGGTCTGGTGGGAGGCTTCAGCCGTGGCTAGTTAACACTCTACCGGCAAAGCCGTGCTGCCAAGCGATTAAGCGTTCCGGTACAATGCCGTGTAGAAGTCAAAGGGGTAAGTATATGGGTTTAATAAAAACTGCCATACCCCTTCCCGGTTAGCCCGCTTCCATCTTAGATGGCATCATCACTTACAGGTGGGATTACAGTCAAGGGCTAACTTGTATATGAATAAAAAAACTAACTCGGAAGAACAATAACCTTTCTAACTTTTAGCTTATACCAAACACCTCTTCAAAATTTCCGCCGAGCTCCTGGGATTGCGTGACGTCGCCACGAATAAATGAGTCTGGTGTCTCATAATTATAGATCAGAAACTACACTGTTTCCAGGTAATTACAGACGTACCGAGGGAAATAATGAAGGAGCTGGCGGACAGGTGTAATTAATTGTTGTATGTAATAAATTTTTCAGGAGCAAAAAACTGAAAGAAAGCTTTTAATGTAGTTTACTGTAGGTAATTATTATACAGTAGTTTTAGGCCGATTTTCTTGTGAATGAGTTGAAGTTTGTATCTAGTGATCGAAATTATGAACTTTGGACTCAATTTTAGTACAGTTTTAGGCCGTTTTACTTCCGTTGTTTATATGAGTTCAAATTTGTTTTTGGTGGGCTTATAACGTATTAAAGAAAATATAACGCATAAAATTGATTGATATGATTGATACGATTGTAATCCTTACTGTTATATTCCTTACAGTTGACCCATAGAGTTAAAATGGCGCGTGAGGAGTCATTTTATATGGACTATAAAGTACTTACTTTGATCAAAAGTGTACGTACATAGTTTTGTTCGCCAGCTCTTCAATTGATGTCACACAGACATTGTGACGAGCAAAAGGGGGAAAGTTGTTTCTATTTGACACAGAATATTAAATTAAGGTCAATCCAAAACAACTTAAAAGGTTCTGTTTGGTTTTCTATTAAGTCCAGTCGCATGACAAATAGATAGAATAATAATTATGTTACGGCTACCGGAATAGGTATGCTATTTTTACGAAATTCACTTTGGAAGTGTCTCTCGCGCAAACTATTCAGTTTAGAAAAAAACCGGCCAAGTGCGAGTCAGGCTCGCGTAATGAGGGTTCCGTACTACAGTCGTATTTTTTCGACATTTTGCACGATAATTCAAAAACTATGATGCATAAAAATAAATAAAAATCTGTTTTAGAATGTACAGGTGAAGACCTTTCATATGATACCCCACTTGATATAGTCACTCACTTCGAAAGTTGAAAATACTAATTATTAATTCATGACCACAATTTCATTTTTTTTGTGTGATCCAACCCTAAATTCACGGTTTTCAGATTTTTTCCCAAATGTCAGCTATACGATTTACCTACCTGCCAAACATGGTTCTAGGTCAACGGGAAGTACCCTGTAGGTTTCTTGACAGACAGACAGACAGACAGACAGACAACAAAGTGATCCTATAAGGGTTCCGTTTTTCCTTTTGAGGTACGGAACCCTAAAAAAAATGAGTTTCAGTTTTAAGTATGGGGAAACTCAATTTTTTTTCTTCTATTTTTGTGTAAAAATCTTAATGCGGTTCACAGAATAAATTTACCTACCAAGTTTCTGTTATGAATATACATAGTCTGTGTCAATCTTGATACAAGAAGTCAGTGTCATTAGTCTTGGTTAAGAAAAAGTCATCTTGTGATTTGTTATTATTATAAATTATATATATTTTCTATACACTTGATTCAGGCTATTTTATTGTTACATTATTTATAATAAAGTATTATAAATTATACAGTTTCAACAGTATATAGCTCTTATAGTTTCGGAAAAAAGTGGCTGTGACATACACACAGAGAGACAGACAGACATGACGAATCTATAAGGGTCCCGTTTTTTGCCATTCGGCTACGGAACCCTAAAAACGCCAAAGATGTACTTAATTACCTACTTGCCTAGTTGTTCATTAGATAGTTATTTAGTTCATCAGGTGCCTACTTGAAAATGTGCCTCTGAAATTTTTTCGTTTTAATTTCACTTCTCATCTTTTTTTATGCCTTTAATTACTGTCCAACAACTGCAAAATTCTCCGTATTTTGTAATTAAAATCTGAATTAGTTTAGCGCAGGTGCAGGGTGCTTTCAGAATTTCAACATCATAATAGTGTGCAATACCTCTTTCATTTATTATGATTAATGAATAAAAGTTTCAACGTTATTAAATTTTCGAGTTCAGAGATGTGCATAGTTTAATTGCATAAATTAATGATGCAGCTTCCATTCATGCAGCTACCTGCTGTGCGGTTATTTTTAAGTACAAATCCTTACTAATAATAATGCAAAAGATTATTTGTTTGTTGGTTTGTTGGTTAGTCTCTTACTCATGCCAGAACGGAGCATCGGATCGACGCGATTTTTTTTGCATGGATATCGTTATAGCCTTTTAGAGTGACAAAAGATTATTTGTATCGCGAGAAAATAAACGGTCTATGTGGAATCACAAAGCAACAGATCAATGAATCTACGTGATTTTTTACATGGATATAGTTAAAAACCTGAAAAGTGACCGACTACTTTTTACCCCGAGAAAACAAAGAGATCCCATGGAATTTAAAAAATCTAAACTCACGCGGGCGAAGTCGCTAGCGCCATCTACTAACAATAGTATAAATTAAAAAATAATATTTTTAAAATTTCATTAAGTTTATGGCGAGTATGCAAAGAATTTGTGTGTACTACTACTACGAGTACTACGAGTATGACCTTTATGACGTTTTTGTTGCCCTACGACAGTCTTTAGAAAATTGTTTGTATTGCAATATTAGTTTACTTACTTACAACCTGTAAACTTATGTCAATAACATCTTATGATGAGTAATGCACATGAAACGTTATGAATGAATAAAACTGAATATCAATCCTATTCATGAAAATTTTGTTTGTATAAAAATGGGTCAACGCTTAGCCAACAATGTTAAAAACAGAAAACACAACGTGCAAAAACTCTAAAACATGCACCAATATTTATTCACTAAACAGAACACATGGTACGTATGCAAAAATAAGAAAAATAAACGTTGAAATCTAAACATAAAAGTTCCTTTTACCTTGCCGCAAGCCTTGCACTTGCCCTTCTCAGTCCGTCGATGGACCCAATGGTGGTGAGTGAGGGTTTGCTCCCGGTATTGCCGAACCCCCACGTCCCGAAAGGTAGGCTTGCACGAGAACTGCACGCGGTCTATTAGGATGTCTATGCACGCCTGATGTGCCACGATCTTGCACGCTGAACATTTCATTCGAGATCCATGTTTCTGTTAACCAGAAAAGTATTGTAAGTTTTTATAAGTAGGTACCTAAAGCGGAAGCTCCTTAGCAGCCTAAAATAAAATACCTACTAAAATACAGACAGTATTGTTCAATCTTTAAAAAATTTCAAAAGAGTACAGAAATAATATTATGCATATTAAATTTTAAGCTACGGCGTCATTTATATTTTTAAAACTTTCTTTAATCTTGGGCGCCCCTAAAATCCGCGCTTCACTCAGTATTTTAGATGCAACACCCTCGCTACGCTCGGGAGTTACTCTGAAATCTCTCGTTACGCTAGAGATTTATCCCAGTACCCGTAACATTACCCCGATGATGAATAATCTACTATTATGTTATGTATGTATTTTATGAATCGCAGAAATAGCTTTGAGAAGTTGTGGGCCGATACGATAAAAAGGTGGTTTGTTTTGTTGTCATTTTCCAGCGGCGGAAAGTACCTAGAATACATTTATATTTTTTAGTTATAAAGAAGCAAGGATAAAGCCTGTAACAAAATTAGAATGCAAATTGAAAGCAACTCAAGGAGAATAATTTTATCTATCAGGCGTGAATACATTTAACGCGTCAAAGAAACCCTTAAGCTTTTAAGAATAAAATATATATCCTTTTTTGTTTTTGCTCATAGGAAATCGCTTAAAGGGTACTATAGGGTCTACCTAATAATCACCATTCATAATCAATTTTGCTGATTGTAGGTAGGTATATATTAGTTGTTACACTAATATACCTAATATACCTAGTTTCGAGGATGGAGGAGGTATGGATTTGCGAATACTATGGCGTGCAATTCTACTATAATAATATTACGTATACAATTTGTATGTAGGTTAACATTAATATTTATATTTCATTAACATCATTGAAATACTGATAGACAATACTGCTTTGTTAATAAATACATATTAATTATTATTGACAAAGTTTATTTTATGTGTAACTATTATGTATTTTGTAACGATTGCACTACGAATTACTTGTATATAATGTTAAGTAGATATAGGTAGGTATTATGGCTCATGAGTCATTTAGATCCGATGTTTGTAATTTTCTATATGCTAAGTGCTAAAGCTCTATGAGAATTTTGAGATAATTGTATTTAATTTCAGCTTTCCAGCTTTAGGTATTAGTTTCTGAATAAAATTGCTGTGATAAACAGACAACGAGATTATACGAAAACCAAACAACAAACGCACTTTTGCATCAATACTTATAATAAAACTGTAACAGGTCAAATTCTGTACATTGAAGATATTTTGAAAATTTTTTTTCGAGGGCACTCTATAATCGATACTGAACCCAAAACTGTAATTTTTTTCATTTTTGTCTGTCTGTCTGTCTGTCTGTCTGTCTGTCTGTCTGTCTGTCTGTCTGTCTGTCTGTCTGTCTGTCTGTCTGTCTGTCTGTCTGTCTGTCTGTCTGTCTGTCTGTCTGTATCACGGCCGCGCATCACGCTGAAACTACTGAATGGATTCCAATGAAACTTGTTACGATTTGAGGTCATACTATGAGGAAGAATATAGGATACTTTTTATCCCGAAATTCAGCATGGTTCCCGTAGGAGAGGGGACGAAAGTTAAAATGTATACTGAGTTGTAATTCATTAACGCGTAGTCCGATTTCATTCATTCTTTTTTTGTTAGAAAGGGGATATTTTAAAGAGTGTTCCGTAAATATTTCAAGGTCATCGGTTTTTAACCGACTGTCAAAAAGGAGGTGGTTCTTTTTTCTACATCGATTTTTTCGAGGTTTCTGGCCCGATTTGCAAATTTTTTTTTAAATCAACAAAAAAAGTTTACGTCGTGGTCACATAAAAAATTCTGGATTCAACTCCTTAATCCTGATGCTGCAGGGTTACTGCCCGCCTGGGTTATCAAGATTCAGGAAGTGTTCATAGTGAATTCATATTGTAGGTACCAAGCAACGACTTTATTCTCAGACTTCAAGTCTCAACTCCTCAACCCTGATGATGTAGGGTACAGCACTCCTAAACTATAATGTTTCAGGAACTGCGGATGATGCAAAATTATTTTAGGTACCAAGCATAGGCTACATCACTGAACTTCGGATCCTAACTCCTCAATCCTGATGCTGCAAAGTACTGAAGTCCTAAATCGTGGGGATTTTAGAATTTCTGATAGTGAATTGATATTTTAAAAAAAATTAAAAAATTTGAATCGACTGTTAGGCGAAACGAAGTTCGCAGGGTCAGCTAGTTTATAATATTAGTGGGGGACATAGAGCAGAAACAAAGAGGAGTTGGCCTAAGCAACTGTGCACTGTGATTTTCAACTAGGTCCTGACGTCATCACTGTGGGCGGGGCCTTAGTTAGTATGCTGTCTGCGTTCGTCAGGTTCACATATATTGAGACTCGTATTATCGGTGTGTTTTCGCGTTTTTAAGAACAAAAGGATGAAGTGTTGTGTTTTATCGTGTCAAAGTTATTCAGACAGACGTTCTGATGCTATGAATGGTATCACATTTCATTTGTAAGTAATTTTATACGTAATTATTAAAATAGTTCTAGATTATTGACATCTAGTGTGAGATAGCTGAACTATGTAGTGACATCAATATATCGATGTTAGGTCGCTAAGCGAGTAGTTTTGCTACTAACCCGCAGATGGAAAATTGAGAAGTGGGCGGCGTTCCACAACCCCTCACCCCGCAAAATGTCACTCGATATTTCATAGGGAAATCTTAATACAACATCTCCTCTTTGTTTCTGCTCTATGGTGGGGGATCAAGCCGCAACAGAGCTGCGGGTCGACGTGATTTTTTTCATGATTATAAGTAGTAGGCTTTTCGGTCATGCGTAATTCATATCAGATGCGCTGCGATTATGCAACGGGACAAGGCTTCGAGTCACACAACTGGGGCGGAATATTGTTTGTGGCACTATTTTGACAGGGGCGCGTAAGGGCGAAAAGGTAATCATCCCCCGGATCCCTATAATTCCCACGGAGCTTTCATTTCAGTTCAAAAGGTTGCAGTTCCCCATCAACTATAAAGAAGGCACAAGGCCAGACACTATTGGTAGCCGGGGTACACTTGGAAATGCTGTGCTTCTCACATGGGCAGCTATTCGTGGCAAGGTTGGTCTAATACTCGAAATTTATATGTCTTAGCGGTTAATGGAAAGACACACAACATTGTTTACACAAGCGTCCTTAAATTGTGCACTGTTCTGCATTCATGGTCGGTGTCCTCCAAAGTTTTTCAAATTACCACGCGAGCGACACCGCGGGTAAAAGCTAGTAAGACTTATAAAGACTATTAAATATGCGTTTCAGTATAACTACCACTGAGACATGTAATCTAACTTAGACTATTCTGGCGCTAGAGTGGACGAGCGCCTTTATTTTATTTACTATATGGAACACTGAATGCCCCATTGGCAGCAGCAGCTTCCTTTCCAATTAGTTTTGTTTCTTTTCCTGCGAGTTATCTCTGGAATTGGTACTTATGGGACATCGAGTTAGATCATGGAGCACCACACCTCATAAGTCATACATCCAACCAGGCTTACTTTGTCGTTCGAAATCTGCATGGTGGAAAAGTTTATTTTGCCTGTCTGGAAAGTTTTTCGAAATTCGATTGAACATTGTACATACACTGATCTCGTGTGTATCTACGTAAAAAAATAATATATATCTTATGAAACGTTCAGAAACGCAGTTCATCCTAGTTCGTTAAATTATAAAAATACATTTAAAATATTATTTTCGTTCTAAATTTTTTTGTGGCATGATGCTAATTACGAACGCGTCCGTAAAAGCGTCCGAAAAAACTTACGGCTGCCAAATTATTTACACCTCGTGACTATGAATTCATCTTTCCTGCTTATTATTTCTCAAGTTTTATGAAATGACAATTATTGTCGTGACAAAATTTTCAAATTGTCAGAATGCAAAAATTCAAATTGTCAGACATATTGAAGTCATTTTTTACAATACATCATTCCGTCGGGTTTTATGGAATAGGACCCCGGTTCAATCCATTGCTGCTCTAGTAATATACTTAACTATCAACTCTCTGAGACGGGGGTGTCATGAATTGAGATGTAATATTATATCCTTAGCAATGTTACAACATACAAGTCCCTACGAAAGCTAACATAAAATGTGAAATTATCCTCATTACCTTTGTTAGAGCAAAACATACTGTTTACGTGAAGGAGGGGAAACGTGTCTCGGGAATTTGTTCACTGAAGCCTATAATGACTATTATAGGTAGACACCTATTTATTTTGAATAGGTGTGTAGAAGTTTTCTTCATATTGTATAGTAATTAGATAAGGCTAGCTTTAAGCTTTATTGTAATATTTTTGTTAAAATCATAGCCCATATTATAAATGCGAAAATGTGTTTGTTTGTTGATTTGTCCTTCAATCACGTCTCAATGGAGCAACGGATCGACGTGATTTTGCATGGGTGTAGTTAAAGACCTGGAGAGTCACATAGGCTACTTTTTATCTCAGAAAATCAAAGAGCTCCCACGGGATTTTTAAAAATCTAAATCCACGCGAATGAAGTCGCGGGCATCAGCTAGTATCTATAATATAATATATGTAACGGGTAATCAATAGAGTTATATGCGTTTTAAGTAATTAAAATCACTTGCTTTTGTAACGGTGAAGGAAACATCGTGAGAGTTTCCCATTCTTAAAAGACGAGTAGATATGTTTGCCAATCTGCACCTATCCTGCAGCATCTATGGCCTAAACCCTCCTTATTCTGAGAGAAGACTCGTTCTTTCAGTAGTGGGCCGACGATGGGTGGAGATGAAGATGAAGTTGAAATTAAATTTCCATCGGGGTAAATTCCGTGGTAGATTGCCCTACCTTAACCTATACCTAGGCATTATTATTGGTAATCGGATCCCAAGGTTCTGAAATAGAGTCAACGTAAGATAACGACAATGGTAGTAACAAGTTATGAAAAAAAGGCCTCAATAGCTCAACCGGTATAGGAGTGGACTGAAAACCGAAAGGTCGACGGTTCAAACCCCGCCCGTTGCACTATTGTCGTACCTACTCCTAGCACAAGCCTGACGCTTAATTGGAGAGGAAAGGGGAATATTAGTCATTTATCATGGCTAATATTCTTTACAAAAAAAAAAAAGTATAACAATCATCATTAGGCGGCCTTTACACCAGAGATGAGCGATGTAGCCAAGCGGGCTACGAGAGTATGTTGTCTATTTCAACCAAAGAGCTACGTGATGTAGCGTAGCGGGTAAGATGTGCTATGAAGATGCGCTTTGCGTGAGGTAGCTGTAAGCGAGCTAAGCTAAGCTACGAAACTACATATGTATCTATTTTTACCAAAGAGCTGCGTGATGTAGCGTAGCAGGTAAGATGTGCTATGAAGATTCACTTTGCGTGAGGTTGCTGTGAGCGAGGGAGCGAGGTTAAAGCGTGGTTAAAGCTAAGCTACGAAACTATGTGTGTATTTCTACCGGAGCTACATGATGTAGCGTAGCGGGTAGGTAAGATGTGCATGACGCGAGCTTGTCTTTATATTTCCCATAGCTAAACCACTCGCGCAGCCCTTGCTCACATCCGTTTCAACTAAGTGGTGTGTAAAAAAACTTAACTTTTTGAAACCCTTTTCACCAGAGCAAAGCTAAGTTGCTATGTTGTGATAATCAAGTAATCCTTTTGGTGGGTTTGACAAACATCCGTAGCTAACAACGTAGGTAGCATATCTTTGGTGGAAAGGCAGCCTTAAACAGGCAAGTCACGAATTCGAAGCGGTCGTGCGGTCAGCTCGTTATTGTGCGACTATCAATAGCTAAAGGTCCCTTTGTGCGTTTACTGAAATATTATTTTTCATTAATTGATTTAATGTGGTGTAAAATAAAATGAAACAATGAAGGCCAAATGCGAGTCAGTGATGTGTGTTGAGGCTACCAAAACATTGTTTATCTATACGAGTAGGAATTTTTATTAAAGGGAGGAAAAGTTTGCGAAGCTAAAGATCGACTATGAATTAATAATTTTAAAACCAAAATTGTACTTAAGAGCGTAAAATAGGGTTATGTAGCGTACAAGGACTTTTAGCCCATTTTTGACCCCTTAATTTTTGTAAATCCCTGCATTTACTTAAAAACTTATTTGTACTACATTGTAGGAAATTTTCTGTTTTATTACCAAGTAAGACAACATCTTGCATTTTATTGATAGTTTGTTTCTTATTGCCTAAAATATCAAAAGACTATTGTTCAATTTTCGATTTCGTGCAATCTTTGACATTCACTACATCAAAAGTTACCTATTGAATTTACACAAAAAGATATATTTATTAAAAGAGAGGTCCTAATATACTACTATAGAAGATAAAAGTTTTCTATTTAGTATTTTTTACATTATAAAAATCCAAACAAAAAAATTATAATTTCACAAAATTACAGACATATAAAAGTGTCATTTTGGTGGATTATTTTTCATCATACGTAAATAAAATTAAGTACTCACAAAATATAACATATTTGCAATATACGAAGAACAAGAAAATCTGAAATTAATGATTATTAGTTTCCAAAAAATAAGCTTGAAACCCACCACAAAACTGCGCGAACATGCAGTAGGAAATTGAACTAGGAAACTAGTACTGGCCGAGGCCTCTCCGAGAACGGACGTATCGCTTTTTTTCTTGGAGACTCTTATTGGATTATTTAGAATATACCTGAAATTGTAGTGCGATTATCACTCCTCAATACTAGGTATTTTTAATACTCGCTATTTTTCTTACAGATATAGATTAATACTTTTGTATATATTTTTTAATTGTGTTTATAATCCTAATAATAATCTATACTAATAAATAAAATTGAAGTGTCTGTCTGTAATTTCGAAATAACTACCTCATATCAAGCTCATATGGTTATTTGTACTATACTATAACTGTATCACACGTTTTTAAAATTTTTGTCTGTCTGTCTGTCTGTTTGAACGGGCTAATCTTCGGAACGGCTGAACCTATTTTGACGGGACTTTCACAGACAAGTAGAAGATTAATCAGGGAGTAACATAAGCTACTTTTTTAACCGACTTTCAAAAAAGGAGGAGTTGTGTTTTTCTACCTATGTACACCGAAATCACAGAGATTGATCTCAGAGTAATTGATACAAGCATTTTTTGACAAAAATAGTTTTTTGAGATTTCTTGGGTCTCTGGAGAAAATTACCTCAATAATTCATGTTGATTATAGCTAATAAATATTATAAATGCGAAAGTGTGTCTGTCTGTCTGTCCATCTGTCTTTATTGTAAAAGCATATTTATTGTAAGTACCGCGGTAAATAAAAATAAATTGCTCAAAATAATCAAAAACCATTGCATAAAGGCTTACTGTTATTACAGGCTGCCTATTTTATCTCCTAACACCCCCCCCTCCCCCCCTTTTTGTAAATAAATTGGACTTTGAATAAATTTGCATTTTTCTAAACTCTCTTGCCCTTACACGAGTATAAAAAAATTTCACCGCTCTGGAAGTGTCTCTCGCGCAAACTATTCACTTTAGAAAAAATGATATTTGAAACCTCAATATCATTTTTGAAGACCTATCCATAGACCCAACACGTATAGGTTTGATGAAAAAAAAAAATTGAGTTTCAGTTCTAAGCATGGGGAACCCCCAAAATTTATTGTTTTTTTTCCTATTTTTGTGTGAAAATTTTAATGCGGTTCACAGAATACATCTACCTACCAAGTTTCAACAGTAAGCTCTTATTAGTTTCGGAAAAAAGTAGCTGTGACATACGGACGGACAGACAGACAGACAGACATGACGAATCTATAAGGATTCCGTTTTTTGCCATTTGGCTACGGAACCCTAAAAATGCATTTTCAATAGAGGTAAAATTGCTGGATATAACCTATTCGTATTGCACCTTAGTAGAGTCGATTTTTGAAGTGAAAATTTTGGGATGGGTAATAACTTTAAGGTCACGTTACCGACATTCAAATTTTATTAGCTTTTAAGTTTTTTTTCCTTAACGCAACGTTTTATGGTTCAATTTTACTGGAAGTGCCAATTTAGTTTAAGTTTTCACTTCTGCTGGCAGTACCCACCACCTGGCAATTTTTTTTTAATTCCAATAAATATAGGTATCTACCTATTCAGAATCTAGTACGGCAGATGACCCACAATTTCACCATTTTCAAGAAAAACGTTGAAAAATACATCATCCTGTACCTAACAACAAAATAAAATAGCAATAATTCCAGCCTTAAATCATCGAGATTCATAACGGCCACCTTTCAAGTAAACAACTCGCTGGAAACAAATATGGATGTTTACTCCAAATTTAGAGTTATATATACACTTTGCGTCTCCTTTATATGTAAAAGCTAATGAGAGACAAATACATGATTACGTTTCAGCACCCGATTACAATGCGAGAAGTAACACTGACTTGTAACAGGAAACAAGAACTAATTGGCACCTGTTAAGGCTTTGATATACACAATCCGCAACAGCAGGCGCATAGAGAGAGCAGGCGCGACTGATATCGCACGGGATGTCGTCACTTAAGGTTCGTACGCACCTGAGCGGCGCGGCGCGGCGCTTCAGTCCGACTGCAGAACGCGTCACCTCAGGCCGCTCGACGGTGCCTACCGCACTACAACTTCAGTACGCGGCACCTCGCGTCACTTGCGCGTCACTTTTATACCCGTTCGCGTACGAGCGCGAAGCGCCGCGCCGCGCCGCTGGGTAGGTATGTCGCACTAGCGTCACTGCACTGCGCGTCGCTTCGCTGCGCTTCAAAATATTCTCTCCAGCCGTGCCGCGCGGCAACGCGCGGTGAAGCGCTGTGCAGCGCCGCTCTAGTGCGATATGCGCCATACAAAATGATAGAAATGATATTTTGACGCTCTGTGCCGCGACGTGCAGCTCGCTGAAGCGCTGCGCCGCGCCGCTCAGGTGCGTACAAACTTTTACACTAATGCGCCTTTTGTCACACGCGCAACTCGTACGAATGTAGACGGTCTTGTAGAAACTTGCACTGGTCTGATCCGAGACATGGTTGCTATGTATGGCGTGACAAGAAAGCTCAGAGTCACTCAGCGAGCGATGAGGAGAGCAATGTTTGGAGTTTCTCTACGTGATTAAATTGGGAATTAAGAGATCCATAGTACCAGACTAACAGACATGTCCAGTGGTGGCCGTCTATTGGTTGACAATGATGAGGATGCTCCACTGGTTCGAGCGAACACGCTGGAATGAGTGCGTGCACAACGCGCTCGTGTTAATTATTGAATTACGAACTGTTAGCGTGGACGTAAAAGCGACGCGTATACCAATGCGCGCAGAAAAAACGCTATTCTGAAACGGGCCTAACAGAAAGATTTCAGAACGTTACATCGTAAAGCGCGTCGGCGTCATCGGCGTGTGAGTAAGTAGGTATTCCTAGTTCCTACGCACTGCTCCTACGCGAGAAGCCTTCTTACAGATGCGTGTATTAAAACTTCTAGGAGCCGCGTTGGCCACGTGCCATAGCGCTTTGTGTGTGTACAAGGCTTAAAAACGATATTGTTCTGGGAATAGCAATAATAAGTTTCTTCATGGTACAATAATAAGATAATATTATGCTAGGGTGGTATGACCTAGTTCCAACAAACTCTTCATTAAAGTTGACTTGACGTCAGGTTCTGATTAACTATGACAATATGTATGTGGTGTGAATATATCTCTATGGGTGTGAATAATACAAATTGTTGTATAATATTTATATTAGGTATAATGTATATAGAATGAATTGCTAGAATAGAGTACCTAACATTGCGGAACATATTGTTATGGTGCGCCCACCTACCTATATGAGTTTCAATTATCGTATTGGTTCATTATTATCATTGTGGGTAATCTACATGATAAAAAACACTAACTAACTTTAATGTGCTGTTAACAGTTCACTAGGTATACTCATTAATATTATTATTTATCTACTGCAATATTACAGGTGAAAAAAAACTAAAATGCATTGTTTTATTATTTATTATATTTGTAGGTATTTTTAAACCAAGTCAAAATAGTGTAAATTACTCTTATCGAGTCGTATTTGGTAGGACCTGGTAGCCTGTACCATTACTAACCCTATCATTACAAATGATTAATGGAAGGGTTTACAACACACAGCAATGACAAATACGATGGGAGAGAAAGATAGAAGAAAAAACCAGCCGAGTGCGAGTCGGGCTCGCGCAATGAGGGTTCCGTACTACAGTCGTATTTTTTCGACATTTTTCACGATAATTCAAAAACTATGATGCATAAAAATAAATAAAAATCTGTTTTAGAATGTACAGGTGAAGACCTTTCATATGATACCCCACTTGATATAGTTATCTCACTTCGAAAGTTGAAAATACTAATTATTACTTCATGACCACAATTTAATTTTTTTGTGTGATCTAACCCTAAATTCACGTTTTTCAGATTTTTCCCCAAATGTCAGCTATAAGATGTACCTACCTACCTAATATCATGATTCTAGGTCAACGGGAAGTACCCTGTAGGTCTCTTGACAGACAGACGGACAGATAGACAGACAGACAACAAAGTGATCCTATAAGGGGTTCCGTTTTTCCTTTTGAGGTACGGAACCCTAAAAAAGACTAGCCAAATACGTCACAATAATTATATTAAAACGCTTATTCACTAAACAGTAGACGTATCTAAAGCAAGCCGCTGCTATTAGTAAATAATTGTTGCTTGCACCCCGGGGGCATTCTTTTGTTGTATCGACAGTGACAAGCCATTGCGGCGGTAATGGTGGAAGCGACTCATTAATCTTACGTTCAACTAACGACCTGCGCATACAATGTAGATAGTACACACAGCAGAAAAGATATAGAAGTGATACAGGAGCATGAGCGTAAATACGTCCAGTGAAACACCAGTGAGCGTTATTGTAACAAGTACTTATTTTAAAAAATTTCAAAAACCCGACTGCGGTTTGCACTGTATCAGGTCTGGTGTTTATAATCGGTCAAGTGCGGGCCGGACTCGCACACGAAGGGTTGCGTACCACCGAACAAGAAATAACACTTTTTATTTATTTTTAATTTTCATGGCGGCTATTTTGGAATTTTTATTAATACGAATCTTACGTATCGTAGTAATACGTATCTTTTAGTGTAGGCATAAATCCTTTTTATAAAGAAACAAAGTCGCAGTAAGTGTTCATTTAGCAGTTTATTAAGGAAACCGGTACGCACGTTTCACTACCGATTGCGTACTGCGTAGGTACCTGCTCGTACCTGTTACGAAGGAAACTCAAAGGCTTTGAGAAAAAGAACATAAGGGGATGAGAAAACATACGTATAAAAGTTAATGGTATTTTTAGCTTTATACGTATTATATAATCCATACAGTCCATACCAATGTTATAATTGTAAGCTATAAGTACTTATTCTTCTTCTTTTCTTGTTTTGTGGCTTTTTGTGGTGGTGTGTTAATACAGACATTTGAATTTTTTCAGCACTTGGCCAGCCCGGCCTCAACCTTTCTCATTCTGAAAGGAGACTCGTACTCAGTAGTGGGCCGGCGATGAGTTGTCACAATTTATAGTCTTTTTTATCGATACTCAGAAAATACCTATTTTCACCACTAACAATTTATTTGTTCCATATCAGACAAAAACAAACCAAAAAGTAAAATTTTCACATTTAAAAATGGCGCTATACAGTCGGCATAATGTTTTTTTTTTTAAATTTTACAGCCAGTATCACTCAGAATAATGATACGATATCACATACAACCATATATTTCCATTGTGGAATAAAGAAACATACATCACACACTCACTATAGTACGCGACAGGTCGAGTATCGCTCGCCCGCTCCAGGTAAGCGCGGGGGCTGTGCGGGTATGCGGGGCGTTCCCACCCCGATTGCCATCTCAACCTGTCGCATACTATACATACATGAACCCTGAAAACATTACACTCCTTTTTTTGGTAGTCGAGTAATAAAAAAGTAAATAAGGGCTTTATCCTACAGTAGACAAGTAGGTACGCGTACGTTAGCTTAATGATCTGCAAATAAACTCGGGAATATGTGGAAGGTCCCACGATGAGAAAAGCGCTATTGAGTCCGGTACTATTGAAAGCGTACTCCGTTAATGAGCTCTACCGTACCTTCGATGTGGCCTTTTATATTTTTCCATTTTAGTTTCCCCACAGAAAATATTTTTAAACTGAAGGGATATTACAGATCTTATGGTAAGACCATCATGGATTATATTTTTATTACAATGTTTTCCAGACCAAATTATGGTCACGGCACATCTAAATATATAAAAGGAAAAAGTGACCGACTGACTGACTGACAGATCTATCAACGCACCGCTCCAACTACTGGACGGATCGGGTTGAAATTTGGCATGCAGATAGCTATTATGACGTTGACATCCGCTAAGAGAGGATTTTTGAAAATTCAACCCTTAAAGGGGTAAAACAGGGGTTTGAAATTTTTGTAGTCCACGCGGACGAAGTCGCAAGCATTAGCTAGTTAGTAAATATCTCTACAGAGGGGAGGTTTCCTAAGAATATCCAAAATGTGCCTATGGTCTATTCTGATGAAAAATTTAGGGGAAAAAATAAAAACATTGTATAGATAAGGTACCTAGCAAGATAGGCGTAGGAAAAGTGCCAATAATAATTATGTATTATAACAGAAGACTAGTCAGTAAACCACGCAGGTTATATTGTAATGCACTCACTTGCGCAAACACAGATGCACTTTCAAATTCAATTCTCTATCTTATAGGCTGTTGTTCCACCGCCGCGCCGATGAGAGCTATCGACTATTTTCTCGCTCAAGAAACGTTAATCGAATTATGATTCCGTGCGAATAAAAGAGATAAATATGTTAATAGCTTGTGCACACTACCGGTGAGAACTCTCTGTCCACTAGTTTATCGCAGCGATAAGAGCTATTAAAGGAAAACTCGCTCAGCGACGCTCTTTTGGGCGGTCAAAACAGTCGCGCAGTATTTTACAGGATCTAATGTATGACGGGCGATTGTTCGCCTAAGTAGTTTCCCAGCGATGCAAGCGTTAAAACTATCCCTCGTGGTACGCGACAGGTTGAGATAGCAATAGGGGAGGGTTCCCTCCCCGCACATCTGCACAGCCTCCACGCTAACCCGGTGCGGGCGAGCGCAGGTGACGTGTGGGTATGCGGGGCTCCCTCCGCCTCATACCCCGATTGCTATCTCGACCTGTCGCGGACTATACATTCTCGCTGTTTACCTACTCGTTTATAGTTTTTAGCTCAACTTGTTTCTCGCTTATCGTCGGTGGTCGTGCACAACCAACCAACGATGGGACAGCAATCGGAGAGAGATTAGGCGCCAAAAGCTTTAATTATTTTCCGAGGCACAGGAGTGTAACACCAACGTAGCAACAGAGCCCGGACACAGATTTGGGTGCCAAAAGATGCCGCTGATAGCTGCGTCGCTCCTGCAGTCGGGCGTAGAGCGAATCACTAGCGCGCCGCTGGCACTCTCGCCTGTGCGTCTGTAGACAAACATACCTGACATTCAGTGTCTCCAACGTAGCAACAGTCCCCGGACACAGATGTGGGTGCCCAGAGATGCTCGCCGCTGATAGCCGTGTCGCTCCAGTCGGGCGTGGAGCGAATCACTCGTGCGCCACCGGCACTCTCGCTTGTGCGTCTGTAGACAAACAAAACATAACAATTAGGTATAATGATAACAATTTGGTTGGTTTCTTACCTCACTTTAGTTTAGGATATTCCAGTGAACGTCTTTTCAAAATCTGTGTTAAGGTTTTGAAAACGTGGAAAGTAGAAATACCATAGAAATACAGAGAAGTTGTATTTATCAAAGAAGTTGGAAGTACTACTACGTAGTGCATTTATTGAGCGTTCCATAGACAGTAGAATGCGTTTTTTTTGTAAAAAGTTTTTACTCTGTTGCCTCCATCATCGTCGTAAAATAAGCAGGCTGAATACGAAAGAAGAAGTTTGGTAAAAAATAATTTAATTTTTCAAATCATCGTTCTATTTTCTTCCTTAAATTATTTCAACACTGACAACAGTACGTTTTCAAAAATCCCTATAAAAACATCGATATAAAAAATTTCATAAGTATTAGTACATATTTACCGAAAGCTAAAAAAAAAAGATTCCGACGAATTGAGAACCTCCTCCTTTTTTTGAAGTCGGTTAAAAATAAGATTCAATTTTTGTGAGGTTAGTTTTAAACTTATAATTATCTATTTATTTATACAAACATTGCACAAAGTCCACTGGACCGAATATGGACCAGTAGACCGTTTGAGATTTTTCGTAATAAGCTTAATGGCCTAAGAGCTGGTACGTGCCAGACCTTCCTAATTTTATAAAATCTGAAAGTTTCTCTGCGTATTGCCCGCAACACTGGAACGCTTGTTTGGATGTTTGTTTGAATCATGGTAGCTTTGGGAGATAACAGGTAAAAAAGGTGTACCTGTTATCTCCCAAAATCTTACGTGAAACTGAAAGTATAAAGTCTAATTTTTTTATATTTTCTTCAGAATGGAATGACACTTAGAATGGTGGCAAACCCCTGCCAGACACGTTTAAAGTTTACTAAATTATTAACGTTTAAGGCTGTCTGGCGGGAGTTCCCGCGACACTAAGCGTCTGTCAATGCATGACGTGATTTCTAATACAATTCTGAAGAAAATATATTAAAAAAATTAGACTTTATACTTTGACATAAGATTTTTTACACTTTTCATCATCATCATCAAGATCAACCCATCACCGGCTCACTACAGAGCACAGGTCTCCTCTCAGAGTGAGAAGAGTTTTGGCCATAGTCTACCACGGTGGCCAAGTGCGGATTGGCAGACTTTACACACCTTTGAGAACATTATGGAGAACTCGCAGGCATGCAGGTTTCCTCAAGCTGTTTTCCTTCACCGTTAAAGCAAGTGATATTTTAATTAGGTACTTAAAAATGCACATAACTCCGAAAAGTTAGAGGTGCGTGCCCGGGATCGAACCCCCGACCTCCGATTGGAAGGCGGACGTCCTAACCACTAGGCTACCACAGCTTCAAACTCTGGTTTCCCTTCAAAACGCATAAATCTTTCGCCTTTTACACTTTTATTACTTATTATTATCTCCCAAAGTCATGATCAAAACAAACATCCAAACAAACGTTCCTCCCAGTGTTGGGTACAATACGCAGATAAACTTTCAGCTTTTATAAAATAAGGGAGGTTTGGCACGCGCTGGCTCTACCTCTATAATAGGTAATCAACTAAGTATTATGCTCCTTATAGTAACCGATGGACACGGCAATAAGTTGACGATAAGCTTTTGTTGTTTCAGATTGTGTTACAAACATGGATTGTGAACATTGCAAGAGAACCATGGACGGGTGTGCATCAATAAAGTGCAGCCGCTGCGCATCGCACTTTCACCTGGATTGCGTGAGCAGCGAGCAGCTGGTTCCAAGCACCAACAGCTGGAGGTGCAGCCACTGTCTCGTGTCTTCTTCTGTAACACCCGAGACTCCAGAATCAGTCGCTCGAGCATACAACTGATGTATTTATATAATGTTTTTGAAACCTAAGATAAATTAATAAATGTATCATATCGATACCTCTGGGCTCAAAGGTCGTAAAGGACATTTGGTCGAAAATGACTTTTTGACACTGCTTTACTCAGTTTTTAATTCTCTATCGATCTGTATATTCCGTTTCACGAAATTCGTAAAAAAAGTGCCTTTACGACCCACATAATTTGGCACGTTAAACAAAGTTTACCGTGAAAATATGGGTGTAAGTAACACTTGGTTACCAGAGTCTACTCCTTTTGGTAGTAAAGCAAAGTATAAAAAAAACCTTTGGGCGTAACATACAAATAAATTATCAATTGTCTTATACCACCTTAGATGGTTAATATGACACCTCAAAATTTTGGACGTAATGGACATCACGTTTACAAATTGTCTTGTACACCCTTACAATTTAAAATAAAAAAATGAAAGCGTCCTTTACTACCTAGTTTCATTTTTATAATGCGCTTTCATTTGCGCTCTTAAGGGCGTAAATAAACAAAAGTAGATGAGGAATAGTCCCATAAGTCCTAAAATATACTACCTAACTTGATTAACCCTATTCTTGGCAGTGTGCATTGTAATGCACAACACACTTTGAAAAAATCCTGACACTACACGAAACCTTTTTTAATTTTATTTTTTTAATATTGAATTAGTTCATACACTACTAAATTACAAAAAATATAAATGCGTTATTTGAAACATCATATTTTCAGCAGAACCTGAAATGATAAACTGCATGTCGGTGTCTGCGCGAAGTAAAAATATTGATTTTTAATACTATTCTTGTCGAATTTTTGAAATAACCATACAAAATTATATGAACAGCAGTATTTGATATCGATAAATGTCAATATTATAAAACAATTCCAATGGTTTTATGATGTCATTTTTACAAATTATGTATCTTTAAATGTACACTACTCGCTCGACTACAAAAAGCGTTTATTACAAATACTTCAGATTGGCCAACATATTTCACTGTTATCTAATATAGGTGCTGGCTCAGCATCAATTTTATCATCAATTTAAGCTTTTGGTTCATTGTATATCATGGACTTCCGCAAAGTAACGCCTGCTTCGATAGAACATATAATTTTGGAGGGTTTATTCGAGTTTTCCAGTGATTTCAAACTTTTAATTTCAGACAAAATTATATCTATGATAGTACTAGTACACCAAACAAATTTACACATCTCACAGAAGTAAATAGTAGAAATATTTTAGCAGTAAATAAGGATATTTATAGGAATTTACATGATTGGTCTCAGAATTCCTGTAAGATGAACATAGAAAAAAGAAGTATAATTACTTTTGGGCATTTTTTATTTAATATAAATGACTTTTTCTAATTAGGTTAAGATACCTAGTACAAGCAAGTACTTTATTGATCTTAGAATTAAAGTAAGTAAATTGTAATAAGAAAGATTATATAAATACTGTATATTTTAATGTATATAACGGGTACACACCACAATTAATTTTTGTTTTTATTTGTCGACATTTCAACCCAATTGCACGGGTCGTGGTTACAACGGGACTGCGGTGCTGCGAGAGATGAAGTTCGAGTTGTCAAGGGCAGTAGCGAACTACCCTCTTTCTTGTTCTTTTCGCTGGAACTTCACAGGCTGTCCGGCAAAATACACTCACAGCGTCACTATTAACTTTCGATGACGTTCGATGCTAACTTGATTTGCATAATTCTACCACTGGATTCCACATACCTACTTGCTAGTTTAAAACCATCCTCACGATTAAAATTCTGGTGTTTGCGAATTTCAATCGCTTCGCGCACTAGTCTAGGTATATAGTGGAGGTCTATGTCTATGTTGTTGAATGTTTTATGCCTGGCTGTAGAATATGCTCCGCGATCGCAGACTTCTGAGGATTGCTGTTTCGCACCGCTTTGAAATGTTCTAATACCCGAGTTGCTATGGGTCTCTTCGTTTAACCAATATAGGAGCTCCTACAGCTGCAGTCGATCTTATACACACCCGGACATTCGTATGGCAGACGATCCTTCGTTGATAGCATCAAATGGACAATCTTTTGCAAGGGAGTAAACACGATCTTAATGTTGTATTGTTTTTCAACAATGTACCTATTTTATCAGTTACTCCTTTTACAAAAGGTAGGTAGGCCATCTGTCTTTCCCGTACCCGTACCCGTAAAATACATTAAAATATGTCGTTAAATGACGAAATAAGCTTAAAATTATTAGTTGAATACATTATTTATCTGATAAGCTAGTGTGAAAATGGAACAACACGTAAAAGATTTGATAACGAATACAGGGAACTTCCATGCGATTATGAGCTACTTGAAACCTTGAACGAAACAGATAAAGAGGATGAAGAAAGTGAGAAGGAAGATGAATAAATAAATCATCTTATGTTTATAAAGTTGATTTAAGAAAGAAGTGAAACTAATTATAACATTAAAGAGAGTGGATAAAAAAATAGTTAGTTACCAAAATATTAATTTATAAGATTTATTGTAAGGCTTCGTGTTCAATTCCAAATACATGATCTCGGTTTGATTAGAAAAAATACGTTTTATTTGAACAATATGTTATTTCATTATTATTTTTAGAGAAAATATAATAGTTTATGCATAATTACATATAAAACTACATAATGCGTTTAATACTTAACTGTAATTATTATTTTATCCTTACAGAATACCTTAGCGAGTGATCCTTAAGACCCTAAAAATTATTACACATGTTGGTTATTTCCTTATTTTGTTCAGTTTTGTGCAGTAAAGTAGATTTACGCCCTTAGGTAATATCATAGAATGAAAATTTGTAGGGTGTAAAGGACATTTATTTTCAAATTTATGGTCGTAAAGGAAATCTATTTCAGTAAATACAGCACTAGGGCAATTTTTGAACACTGCCTTAGAAAATACCATAAATTCTAAGCACTTTCTTCCTAGGTTTCATTTAAATAGCTAAAGAAACGAAGATGCTAGAGAAAAAAGAATTTTATTTTTTTCGTTTTTTGCTTCTCCTGAAAAGTAGCGTTTTGTCCTTTACGACCTTTGAGCCCAGAGGTATCGATATATCTCGCTAATTTTTGAAACAACCTCAGATCTAAAATATGGCATAAAATAGGTTACTTACTTATTAATGCCCCGCATACCCGCACAGCCCCCGTGCTAACCCAAGCGGGCATGCGTGGGTGACGTGCGGAGGTGCGGGTCGTCCCGCCTCATACCCCGATTGTCATCTCAACCTGTCGCGTATTTATACGTAAGGCCGTAGCTAGGACTTGATTTCGGAGGGGGAGGTGGTTTAATAAGACCTTTTAGCTGAACTTTCTATTGAGCACGGCGCTTGCCAGCACTGACCGGTCAATGTTGTTCACTTATTCAGGAATGCTTCATACTACAACGCTTCATAAACCTTACATACTGAACTATCTGTGCCGACGATAAGCGTGAAAAGAAAACCAGCCTAATGACACGACGATAAGCTATATAAAATTCTGTCGTTAGTAGCGGCTTATCTCCCTAAGCCTCCTTATGACGATTTAAAGCCACGCATTTAATCGGAGCTTATGTTCTGTGACATCTTAGACCTTGGTAGTATTTTTCTAGTTTTATCATTAATCCTGTTAAATATTGGTATAGTGCGAGCATAAAAGAAAACTGCAATTCGCATCTCATTCCCCTGGGCACGACCAAGCTTCGCTCGAAGTATTTCGATTTGATTGGAAGGTATTATACCTAAATCCCCGCTGGAATTTAGGGATGATATCTATCTAGATATACTGGAAACTAAAAAATTAACTAAATACAAAATTTCACTTAATTTCAGGGAACTCTCTTATTTTCCGGGATGAAAAGGCGTCATTTTGCGTCTCCAGTATGCAAGCTATCTCTGTACCATGTAGATGATGCACGCAACTTAGCCCATGTTTAAAAATCATTGCTTAAAAATCCCGTGAGTGACTCTTTGATTTTCCGGGGCCAAAAGTAGCCTTTCCCCGGGATGCAACTATCTCTGTATCAAATTTAATCTAAGTATGTTAAACTGCTGGGCCGTGGAAAGCTAGCAGACAGTCAGACAGAGTGACAGACACACTCTCACATGTACACTATTAGTATGGATATGGATGCATAGTATAAATTGTCCAAATCAAAAACTTTATGAATTCACTCAGAGTGCAATATATACTTACTAGCTAATGCCCGCGACTTTGCCGCGTAGAATTATGTTTTTTGAAAATCCCATGGGAACTCTTTGATTTTCCGGGATAAAAGGTAGCCTATGTCACTCTCAGGTCTTTATCTATACCCATGCGAAAAGTCACGTCATTCCGGTGCACCGTTGCGACTTGATTGAAGGACAAACCAACAAATCAATAAACTAACAAACAAACACACTTTCGCATTTATAATAAGGGTACTGAGATACTGATTATGTAAAAATACATATATAAATATTATAATATGTATAGCACATACTTACAAAAATTGCTCAGATATAAGATTTTAAAATATATCAGGTATCTTTTACATTTTTTAATTTCCAAAAAACTTCTAGCTATTCCGGTATACTCCGATAGGTAGGTTTATACTATCAAGAATATAGATACCTATTCTTACCTAAGCTTTTTCTCGGGAGCTAATAACTCTTCTACATTTCTCGATTTAAAATCTGATTAAATTTTTTCTGGCGTAAATTAGTTTAATTACCTATGTAGGTACATTTCCGCACACTCGTATACGAGACAAAACCACTAAATGCGTACAGCCTGTGTATTTACAAGCAGGTGCGGAAAATGACCGTTTTTGTTATCAACATTATTGCTCCTTCATTGGGTGTGATTAGCTACTAATGAACCTTTTAAGTGTGCAACACGTATTCACTTAAAGTTCCGAATTCCAGCTCCACGTCATTGATGTTTCAACAGTAAGTAATACGTTACACGTGTCAGGCAGCGAAATTGCTCCTGTGTGAATATGAAGCTTTACGTACTAGAATTTATCCTCTTGAACTGCTACTAATTCCCGTGGCGCTCAAAAGCTCTAACCGACGTTTATGTGGGGACCCCTATGCGTTCGAACTCTTGTTAAGTTTTAGAACTCCTATTTACATATTAATATGCTCATTTTGTGGCAGGTCTCATTCAGTTCCAAACTACCAAAGTTATATTTCATCTCGGCCTGTATAGCTCCCATAAACCTTCATGATAAACGAGCCTTTATGGAATTGCATTTTCAATATTAGATAACTAATTGACTCACCCTAGATTCACACGGGTAGGTAAGCTTGCCTATTCTTTATTTATGTGAATTTGTTATACATATAAGCCTCCCCCGGGAAATGTACTAGATGATGGAGAAAAGAGCATTGAAACTGATGCTAAGCTAAAAAGAAATTGCGAACTCCAAGTTTTAGTAAATTATTTCACAAATAGGGCAGTTAAGCTGAAAAGCCTTTCAAGGAACTCCTGGAATTTTGAAAAATATGATCGTAAAAAATACCTATCTTTTGGATAAAATATTCTAACAACGATTACATAGGTATATGGAAAACTTGATGCTCTAAAGTCGAAACAAAATAATCTTATCACAACTCACACTATCTTACAAGTTACAGCCCATTCTACCCTTGTCTTTCACATGTGCGGCACTGCATAGATAGACTGCCCTTTTATCATATCCCCGAGGCATAGACAGATTTTAATGTACACACTTAGTATAACCACATAAACCTTTAATATTTCCACACACCTGGAATAATAACCGGTTATGTTCCACGTTTTATGGATAACGCCGAGCGTTTGAACATACACTTATGAAAAACCGCTATAAAAGGATTGAGGCAAAATGTTCAGTGGCTTTACTCTAGATTTATTAAATTTTTCCGCCATTCTCTACACTAATATTATTATGAAGAGGTAAAGTTTGTAAGTTTGGATGCCTATATAAGCTCCGAAACTACTCATCCGATTTCAAAAATTACATACGAACATATGTATCGCGAACGAAGTCATGGAAAGCCTGTCAGTCTATTATCTAAAAACAAATATGCATGAGTACTTGTATAATATCGTGAGCTCTTGAGGCAAGTTTATTTGATTATTCCTAACCGCGTCAGTTGTAACTTGCAGATTAGCGAGATTCACTTGGTTTCTTTAATATCGTCAGTAAAAACGACATGTTTTGGCAACCAAGTTCTTTGCAAACAAAATGTTAGCCAATAGGACCTATCTTCTTCTTCTAAATTTATAAAAGGAAAAGGAAAAGGTGACTGACTGACTGACTGACTGATATATCAACGCACAGATCAAACTACTGGACAGATCGGGTTGAAATTTGCCATGCAGATAGCTATTATGACGAAGGCATCCGCTAAGAAACGAATTTTGAAAACTCAATCCCGAAGGGGGTGAAATAGGGGTTTGAAATTTGTGTAGTCCACGCGGATGAAGTCGCGAGCGTAAGCTAGTTGCTTTATGTTTTATTTATCGATGGACCAAGTTATAAGTTACCTAAGAACTAGCTTTTGCCCGCGACTTCGTCCGTCTGATATAATGTACAGTCTTAGATACTTAACTCTATAGCACTCGAGGATTAATGTAGCTGTATCTATCAGTCAAAGAATTTTTAGAATCGGATAATTAGTTCCCGATGATTAATTAGGTAGGTACCTAATTAATCACCGGGAATCAAATTAGACAGGCGGACGAAGTCGCGAGCATAAGCTAGTCCGTAATAAAACACTACTTCATGCATATAAATTCTATTGATAAGCTCATGTTTTGTTTCATACTCTAGAACTTCGAAGTCGAATACCATAAAAAACTTACATTTGTTTTGCTTATAAGATTACTGTGTCATTTACTTAATCTATTTGTAGAGCAGGCTTACGCCGTGATGGAGTATAACCAGTTCCGACGCATATAGTGGGCTGTGGCCGCCTTAAGTGGTACTGGGACAAGGCTGGCAAGGACAAGGCAATGCAAAATGAGAATGGACAGTGAAACACGAAATGTGGCAACTGGCAAGTGAATATAGAACCCCATTGTGTTTTTAGGGTTCCATGATAGTAAGTGACGATGCAGTCTAAGATCAAACCGCGCTGACCTTAAAGGTAAGAATGACAGTTCACTTATTATAATCATACACTCCTTGTATTTTTACGCGTTATCGTACCAAAACGCATCGTTTGACGGTGGGTGGGTAACTACTAAGTATTCGTAGGGTAATGATAACAGCCGAAACTTACCTACCACGTGATCCGACTAGACTCTAGACTCTAGAGCCAAAATTATAATTAGGGTAATATTCGTGAGGAAACCTGCATGCCTGAGAGTTCTCCACAATGTTTTCAAAGGTATGTGAAGTCTACCAATCCGCACATGGCCAGCGTGGTAGACTATGGCCAAAACCCTTCTCACTCTGAGAGGAGACCCGTGCTCTGTAGTGAGCCGGCGATGGGTTGATCATGATGATAAATATTGTGTAATTTTCGGAATATTATACTTACTTCAATATTATAAACAATATTTTTTCGGGTGAAAAATATGTGGTTTCCAAGGTGGTTATTGTGTTTAATGAAACTGCCATACCCCTGCTAATTTATCTCGCTTTCATCTTAGACTGCATAATCACTTACCATAGTAGGTGATATCGCAGTCAAGGGCTAACTTGTAAGTTGTATCTAATTAATACAAAAAAAGCCTTTATGTAAATAGAGGCTAGTTTAAGTTGTCATCAAATAAGACCCCGCGCCTCGACTTCACTTCACTGTGCCAGTATGCGTCGCGCTTGTTCCTACAGCCGACCTACTCACGTCACCTTAGATCTATAAATGCCATTATCTTGAAATTCCTAGGTAAGTATACGTATAGTGGGGACCTGCTCGGTATGTGGTTAATACTTGTGGTCGCAGATAATGAATGCCTGAATGGAAATGTCAGTTGCGATTTGCGGATGCGGTAGTAGGTACGCTTAAATTATTCGGTAAAGATAGGTATTAATTACTGATTGATGATTATGACAATAACATGTAATACAATATTCTACTGAAATTATATTATTATTAGGTACCTACTACCTACTGTAATATGAAAAACAAATGAACAGTAAATAGACGAGTTTACTAAGGTTAATTTTTTGTAGTTGTGTCATATCACATTAAAATCCTAGTTCGATTCTCATTTGGCCGGTTTTTTTTTATCTCTATATTATTAAATATTATGAATGAACCTTTGATATTTAAGTGACCATAATATGGCGGCATACGCCGCAGTAGGTACGCATTAACCTTAAACTTCTAGGATTAAGCGATAAGAAAAAGAATTGTTTGCCTTTTAGATAATTTTCTGCTGTAAATGTGTGCAATATTTTCCATTGAATGTTTTTATTAAAAGACACATATTATTACCTACCTCATACAAATTTAAAAAAAAATGTGCGTTACTTTCGGCGAACTGTGGGTGTCGGTTCAGCATTATGGCAACTGAATTATAAAACATGCATTATATTCTGAGCATGCTACTTCAATCAACATTTACAGGCAAGACATATTATGATTACCTACTCAAAAACGACATGCGCGATATTTTAACCTACGTGATTTTTTTGCAAAACATAATCAATATTATTTAAACAAACTAAAGGTTTCAAATTATTATTCAGTAAAGTAGGTATGCCTTATTAACGTTGTTTTGTATTTTCTTATGAGTCTATCTTTCAAAATAAATATCATTTTACTAGATATATATTATGTATAATTGTTTATCATCGAGCATAATTTAAAATGAAGGAACTAACCGATATCTGGCGTATTATTTAAAATACCGACTTCCTACTCCACTACAAAGTACATAGTTTGGTTAGGAAGTCGGTTTTTAAATATTTTTTTTCTTATATTTATACCTACTTGACAATAAAAAATTAAAATAAAGTTTGATTTTATCATTTTTATTTTATTTTATTAAAAATTTTATTTTATTAAAAAAAAATATAAACTGTAATGATAAGTCCAGCTGCTCGATAGTGACTATTTATTTTTATTCTACCTGCATGCACTTTTTATGTACTTAGTAATACGCATACAACATCTTTCCCCTAAAACAAACAAATTAAGAAACAATGGTATAAACTAAATCTAAAATACTAAAAATTAATAGAACTCCGCATATAGGTAATACTTAAGTCTAATTAAACATACTTAGACTAAACATTATTTTCTATTAAAAAATGATGCTAGTTGTTTACGAGCCTTACGCGCTGCCGCTCGACCTTGACCTTTATCCGACCCACTAGGCGAGGCACTAGCCGACCGAAGACGAATCTCGTGGTCACTACCTTCACTGGACCCGTCAGTGCCACCGGCATATTCCTCTGCATCCCCGTGCAGGCTGGCACGGTCTGCATCATGGTCACTATCCCCCTTCTCATCGAAAGAAGCAGGAGGTGACTGACTAGCCGTCGGACAAAGTTCCGCCCGAATGAGGTGACGCCGGTTGCGTCTATATTTCCTGCCAGACCCATCGACAACAAAATATGATCGCGGCTGTGGCGTGGCAGCCTGTACCGTCATGCGACGCCGTTCAGTTTTACCATCCGCCATTATTACCTGTTCGCCTGGACTTAATTCCGGTAAATCACGCGCATGTCTGTCGTAATATTGTTTAGCGCGAAGTCGATTACGATTTATGTTGATGAAGTCGGAATCGTTATTCCTGTCCGGTTGCAACTTATCGGTATGAACCGGAAGCGTGGTATTCAATCGTCTGCCCATTAACAACTGAGCCGGTGAACTAACCCCATCACGCGGAGTTGCCCTAAAATTAAGCAGCCCGAGATAAAAATCAGATCCAGTCATTATTGACTTTTTTATAATGTTTTTCACAGTCTGAACCGCCCTTTCACTAAGCCCGTTAGCCTGTGCATAATTAGGTGAAGTGGTGGTGTGTTTGAAACACCAATCTAAACTAAACTGTCGAAACTCTTTCGATGAATACGAACTTCCGTTATCCGTTATGAGCTCAGAAACTACGCCATGCCTTGCAAACTGGTCTTTCATGGCTGTGATCACCACCCTCGAACTCGTGTTAGATATAGGACTAACTTCTATGAAGTTAGAAAAATAGTCTACAAGTATTAAGAAATATTTTTTACCAAAAACAAATATGTCCGAACCGACTTTTCTCCATGGCAAATTTGGAACTGTATGCGGAATCATGGACTCCCTAGCCGGCCTCGCGGCGTGCTCGGCGCACGCTATACACTCTCGTACCTTTCGCTCCACGTCGCGCGATATCCCGCTCCAAAACATGACGTCACGCGCGCGCCTTTTACAACGGTCAATGCCTAGGTGGCCTTCGTGTACGCGATCCAGCATTTCGCTCCTCAATTCACGCGGTATAAACACCAAGTTATCCTTAAACAAAACCCCGCCTACATATTCGAATGACGTTCTATAGGACCAATGCGCACGAACCAGACGATCTGCATCAGATCTATAACGCGGCCATCCATGCAATAAGTAATCAATTAAAATTTTGCACTCCGGATCTTTAACCGTCGCTTCCTTAACGCGTCGTAATTTATCGTCACTGTATGGTGCGTTATTTAAAAGAAAACACGCCTGTGCATCGACTTCCGATGAGACTTTATCGTGCATGGGTTCCGCCAGCGCCGCTGTTGTATGCGTATTACTAAGTACATAAAAAGTGCATGCAGGTAGAATAAAAATAAATAGTCACTATCGAGCAGCTGGACTTATCATTACATGGTGACAGCGGTGCTCAGTTAATTATTATAATTAAAGTGATTCAAAGTACAGTTTTGATATTAAACGGTTTAAATATCAAATAGAAGTTGTGTGCAACTAGGATTTGGTGAATTTACGATGGAACACGCACGGCCTCCAGCGGATTTGATATTGGAAGGTGGCCCGGCCAGTCGGGCGGACGCGTGGCGTAAATGGTACAAACAGTTTAATGTGTTTTTGAAGGCTTCGGGAGTACATAAGGAGACAAAAGAGGTACAGGCGAGTCTCCTCATAAATCTTATTGGACCGGACGGCTACGACATATATTCGACCTTCAAGTTCTTAAAGGACGAAAGTCAAGATGACATCGACGTTCTCGTCAAAAAATTTAACGAATATTTCGGAACCAAACCTAACACAACGATGGCTAGATTTCGATTCTTCACACGTAATCAAGAAATCGGGGAGAACGTGGACACATACGTCACAGCATTGCGTCTATTAAGTCAGCACTGTGAGTTCGAGCACTTGGAAGATGGATTGATAAGAGATCGAATCGTTTGTGGAGTTTCTGACAGCACAGTGCGAGACAGATTGCTTAGAACGGATGACTTAACCTTGGAAAAAGCCATGAAGATTTGTCACGCTAATGAAATATCGCTTACAGAAGGTAAGCAGATTGAAGTAACTAATTCAGCGGCGAGCGGGACTTCGGTGGATGCATTGTTCGGTGCGCGCGCACGGGCGCGGCCTGGAGGCAGCAGCGGCGCGGGCGCGGGTGGACGGCCCGCCGGTTACAGCTTCGCGCGCAACACGCCGGGTCGTCGGTTCGATTCTCGGTCGAACACAAAGTGTTCGTGTGGCGAATTCCATGCTAATTCACAGATGTGTCCAGCGAGATTAAAGTGTTTTTTGTGCAACCAGAAGGGTCACAAAAAGATTTCTTGTCCGTTAAAAGCTACTAGTGCTACTAGAAAAGTGTTTGAATTAGATGAGGAATATGATGATGATTTATTGTATGTGTCTACTCTGCAAAACGACATCCGGAATAAAGACAGTAAGTGGTTTGAAAGATTAACGCTGTGTAAAAATGGTATGTCAGAGATATTTAAATTAGATTCTGGTTCGGATCTGAATGTATTATCGCTTAAGACTTTTAAAAAATTAGGATACGCGGTGAATGATTTGAAACCATGTGATTTAAGGGCTCGATCATTTTGTGGAAATTATTTACCTATCGTAGGCTCACTGGAAATGCTGTGGTTGTATAAACAGAATAAATATGTTATTAGCTTTGTTATATCCAGAGATGATTGTCAAAGTGTTCTCGGAAAAGATACCTGTGAGAGTATAGGCGTTATTAAGCGTATTTTTGCAATAAATATAGATTATTATAGTGATTTGTTTCAAGGTGTAGGTAAATTGCCGGGAAAATATAGAATCGTATTAGATAAAGATGCGTACCCGTCGGTATGTCCGGTTCGTAAAATACCAATAGGTATAAGAGATAAATTAAAAAGTGAACTAGAAAAAATGGAACAGATGGGCATAATAAGAAAAGTGACACATCCGACGCCCTGGGTGAACGCTATTGTACTTCCAGCGAAAAAAGACGGCAGCGTGCGCGTGTGCCTTGACCCGCGGCCGCTCAACCGCGCCATCCGCCGCGCGCACTACCCACTGCCCACGCTCACCGAGATAGCCACCACGCTGCACGGCGCCAAGTATTTCAGTAAACTAGACGCGCGCTCGGGGTTTTGGATGATCGAACTCGATGACCAAAGCGCTGACCTATGCACGTTCGGCACTCCGTTTGGTCGCTTTCAGTTTTTGCGGCTGCCGTACGGCGTGAGCTGTGCCAGTGAGGTGTTTCATGCAAAAATTCGCCAATTTCTTGAGGACTTAGATGGGGTGGAGTCGTTCGTTGACGACATTATAGTACACGGACGTACTATTGAAGAACATGATGCCAGACTGAAATCGTTACTAGATAGGGCGCGTGAAGTAGGTATTAGGTTTAATCGCGACAAATGCGAGTTTTGTGTTCAACAGGTTACCTACTTAGGACATACGTTTAGTGAGAGGGGTATGCAAATCGATACTAATAAACTACGAGCTATTAGTGACATGCCTAGTCCGAACGACCGAGCCTCATTAGAGAGATTTCTGGGCATGACAAATTATTTGTCAAAGTTCATTCCCGATTACGCTAAAATGGTGAATCCTCTTAGAGGGTTATTGCGAAAAGGTATAGAGTGGTGTTGGGACAGTAGTCACGAGCAGGTGGTGTCGGCGCTGAAGGCTGCGCTGTGCCGCGCGCCGGTGCTGGCGCTGTACTCGCGCACGCAGCCCGTGCTGCTGACGGTGGACGCGAGCGCGCACGCGCTCGGCGCCGCGCTGCTGCAAGCAGGCCGCCCGGTAGAATTCGCTTCGGTTACGCTTACAGAGACCCAGACTAGATACGCGCAAATCGAAAAAGAAATGCTAGCGATAGTATTCGCTTTGGAAAGGTTTCATCAGTACGTGTACGGAAGGTCAGATATTGTGATAGAAACCGATCATAAACCGCTCGAATCTCTGTTTAAAAAGTCTTTAGATGGAGTTCCGGCGAGATTACAGCGCATGATGTTACGTATTCAGTGTTATGACTTCAATGTGGTTTATAAACCTGGTAAATACATGTACCTGGCCGACACGTTATCTCGAGCGGCATTTATTTTGTATTTGTTTTCTATTATGATTTCAGTGACTTTTAACTTTTTCTACGCAGTGAACATTTTTGCTTCAATCTTTTTCTCCCGCAATATTTACCAAGAACAATATGAGTTTAGATTAAAGTACCTAGTGTATGAAACTACATAATTAGGTATTAAAACACTCGTGTGATACTATAACAAAACTCGCCTGCGGCTCATTTTTAAAAATCATGCTCATGTTTTAATACCATCTATTATGCAACCGTTTCATAAACTACCTTTAATATACATGCCTGTATATTAATAGTTGTTACCCTGGCTATATTTACGCTTTCGCTATTGCGGCGTAACGCGTCACTTACATACACACATACCCACACACAACATAAAAAATGCCTATTAGGTAGGTTTCATATGTTACAAGTCAAGTACAAATTAGAAGTTGCCATATTAAAGTGGTAGGTATAGAATCGAATAAATTAATCGTGTCTGTTAAATTATAGGTAACAAACATCATCTACTAGCCCAGTACCTAGGTACTTATTAGGTACTTCTACTTATTACCTAGTTCTTGATTAAATGCAACAGTAATCTAAGGCCACTAATCAGGTGATCGGAAAATTCTATAGAATTGTAGTCATTAAATGGCAATAATAATTAATTATTATCTGGCGATAATTACCTTTTGTTTACATCCATAGTAATGCAAAATTATGTCTGTCTGTCTGCTACGTTTTCACGACCCATCCGTTTAACCGATTTTTATGAAAACTACAGAGATAGCTTGCATCCCGGGGACGGACATAGGTTCCTTTTTATCTCGGAAAATCAATGAGTTCTTTTGTTACGTCCAACTGTGTATTTGTGTAGGTATTCAATTTCAACGTTTCTTGAACCATTATTTATTAATTGCGTTTGTTAAATTGTCCTTGACTAATTTTTATTTGCAAAAAGGACCCTACAGAGTCAATTTTAAAGTCGTTATAGCAATTTGTTTTAGAATCACTGATGCATATCGTTGTCACCAGCGGCGGTACGTTACGGTTGGTAAACACAGTGGTACCTAATGTTGCCACACCTAGGAACAATTTTACAAACAAATTATTCGCTTCAAAATTTTTTTAGTTGCGCCCACTAATACAACATAAAATACCTACATAGCAATTACTTGAATGATTCAGAGCACGTATAGTCCGTACAAAATAAGTTTTCATGCCCCATTTTAACTATGTGTCAACTGCCATGTCAAAAGTACGTTTCACCTAAAATAAGGACTAAAATCGTACTTTGCCTTCTCCATAAACGTGACACTGGCGAAACACTCTGTGCCCAGCTGGCACACCTAAAAGCCAATAATTGGGAATTGAATTGAAAATCGTACTTTTGACATGACAGTTGACACATAAAGTTAAAATGGCGCGTAAGAACTCATTTTGTACTTGATCATTATAGATACTTAATCTTAAGTCAAGTATATACTTACTAAGTACCTATACAATTATGTATGTCAGTTGGCATTATATGATCATAGAGTAGAAGACAACTAAAGAAATGGAAAGAATGGAAATATTTTAGATGTAAAAATAACCAGTTGTAGCGCACAACACATTCAGGAACTCTGAACACTGAGAATAATCCTGTCACCAGTGGCGAGTTGGACAAAAAAACTCAATAATAAAGTCACATTAGCACTTCAACAACACTACAAAACTACAACAACACTATACCTACACTACCTTTTGAAATTTTCTTGACACGATATTCCATGAAGCAGAAATTAACATCCAATGCCATATTAATTAGTTCTACTTGAGTTAAATTGAATAGGAAGTAGGTACCTAACGGCTTTGCTCTGACCATAAAATGTCTATCAATGAATTTCAAATGCGATGTCCAATCAGTGCTTTGCTAAGTTGACATATGTTGTTCTTAGTAGCAAAGATTATATAGATGAGGGTTTTTAAGCAATCAGAAATGAGGAGATACGCAGAAGCACTAGAGTAACTACGTAACTCAATGGGTTGCAAAGCTAAGTTGGCAATCGGCGGGATATATAGATCAAACAACCGATAGAAGTTGGGGTCCCAAGGTTATAGCATCGGAAAGTGCGTTGGCCTCACAACCAGTCGCAGGAAGCCACTGGATTCACGGTGACGCAAGACCGTGGCGTGTGGAAGTCCCTACAAGAGACGTCCATCGATTCATAGCAAAGACGACACAGAACACTAACATTTATTTTGTAAGCAATTCGATAACAGCGGCCGTATGAAGTATCACAACCGCGACTGAACAGATTATTTCCAGAACAGGTAAGTAGTTACTTTAAATGAAGTTAGCAAGTAAGATACAGAACCTGTTTTAGTTCGAAGAACAGAAATTGCTTTTATACTAAGTTTATGAGGAAATAAATTAGGATAAAAGGAGGCTAATGAAAAAGATTTCATTAGCAGAGGATTAAGAAGTAACTATTTAGGTATATGTTTCTAAGATAATTCTGAAGTTAAACAAAATGCTTTGCTTTTGCCGTTTTAGATAAAAAAAATTATCTTCCAACCAGTATTACAAACGTGAAGTATTTCTTATACTTAATTAATTTTAAATTATTTTTCCATTTTCTTTAATCTTTATTTCACAGTATGGTTAAAAAAAAAAGCAATTATGTATGTTTTAATACATAGAAATCGCAAGTCACAACATAGGTACGTCTATGTTGCGACTTGCGATTTCTATTCCTACTTAAATGTTCTTAAAATAAATAAATGAACCAATTTGGAATTTGATTTGTGTCCACATATTTTATCTATTGATCCCAATGACATTCTAAGCAAGGACATCGCACTGGCGCGCATAACAAGGGACCAAGTAAGTGTGCTTATACTTGGTGTAAGCACACTTTCTTCATTAGTCGCATGTTGACTGCAAAGCTGTCAAGATGCCTAAATGCGCGATCAAAAAGTGCCGAAATAATACGTTAACGACGCAGAAAAGAGATAGTGTGACTTACCACCGGTAAGTTAATTTTATTTACGTAAGATAACATGCGAAAAAGTGTAAAATACTTAGTAAAACCATTGAAAACACTAGAAATATCTAAAATTATTTACAATGTTCCCATTCCTTTCTCTCACGCACATCGGAAAGAGACAGATGGAATGGCGCGTCACGAATGTCGGAAAAACAAAACTGTGGAGTAGCTTTTTTTTGTTCAATGTAAAATCTATTGGCCATTATTGTATCACATTTATTTTATTATCTTTTGACGACCTCCGGTGCGCAGTGGTAGCGCGGTGGATTTGTATGAAAAGAAACCGTATCAAAGTCTTGCATAGTTCCCAACTTTTAGTCTCTTCAATATTCGCCATATATTTTATATCAAAAAAAAAACCACCATCTTGAATTTTTTTCTGTTCACCAAGTAGACTTTCGGGTCCTGATCATCTTTCGCCAAAGAAGCATTCTTGTATCTTTTATATTCTCCGAGATAGACACCATGAAATTTTTATGGCCGCCATCTTGAATCCGCCATTTTGGTTTTATTTTTCAGCTCCCTGTCAATTGGATGAAGTTCTGAGTGACATTTGTTCGAGCACCCCCCACCTATCTTCGATACCCTGGCCGTGCTCCTCACCGAAATCCTCAATCATCAGCTCTATCCATATTTTTCCTCCGAATCATTTTTTGTCCTCTATACGAAACCATCGGTAAAAAAAACATACAAAATTTTACAGAAGAGGTGATGAAATGAATCAGTCAGTCAGTCAGTCAGTGAATCAGCACGAGCAGATATAGTATAATAGTTATATAGTATAGATGTAGTATAATAGTTTCATATTTACAAAAACGAAAAATCTCCCAAAGAAATAACAAAAATTTAAAGTGCTACACTACTCCATTCCATTTTTTGTTCAAGTTTGCTTCTAAAATCACCTTATTCAGCTTCGAGTGCTTAATCGATTTACATTGCGGCTTAATCACTGAGGTTAGTTTACAGGACTTGAATGTTAGCGGGAATGTATAAATGGAGCAGTTGAAGCTAAATAGGGTGAATTTAGAAACGTGTGCCATGTTTGGGCTCTTGTGTTGTATGCCACGATGTGTCCATGCTTAGAATGGCATTGATTGATCCTTATTATTTTCTCTTTTGAGCCTTTGTATGTTAAGGGCACGGACTTAGAGGCTAGGGCAAGGGTATAAGGGCTCGCATTAGATAATGGCTTTCAACTTTACCAATTTAAATTCCGGTTTCGAGAGGTAATGGTACGGGAGCCCAAGAGGGGTTTTTGGGATTTACTCGAGCGCGTCAGATTAAGACAAGGTAAGTTAAGTAATTAGATGCAGAATAGTGTGCATTTCATTGATCTGCCAACTTGAGCGTAACATAAGGAAATGGGAGAGTCACAAAGTTTCAAACATCTGCCATGACTTTTGACTACTGTATCTTCTTTTTAATTTTCTTTTTTTTTAATTTATAGACTCGCGCTTGGCTGCACTTAGACCTGGTGGGAAGTGATAATGCAGCCTAAGGTGGAGCGCCCCCTTCTACACCTTGGTACGATTACCCCCACCGTGCAAACCGGCAGATAAATATTTTTGCCATAAAAAAGCACGTGGGGCGCGTTTTATACTATTAATATCTAAAGCGCTCGAGTATTTCTTTGTGAATATATAATTTTTTACAATTTTGATAACCTGTACGCGCTCTCCCCACCAGTGAAAGTGGTTACATCATATAACCTTTTTTTCTTTTTAGCATCTAAGCTTCACAATCTAATAGGTCCCTACAACACTCGAGTAAATCCCTATTTAGCATCTTGGGCTCCCCTACTACAATATGCACTCGACTGAGTGGCTCAAACAATCGAAGGTCTAGGTCCTAGACCTTCGATTGTTTGAGCCACTCTGGACTATCTAGGACATATATTTCCTTGGTATTTTTCGGGCCTTTATTAAATCCACTTTACTAAGTTTCATTGATTTATTGCAAGATTTTCTTGAATTAATACTAATATTATAAATGCGAACGCGTGTCTGTCTGTCTGTACGTCTGTTAGCTTTCATGGCCCAACATTTTAACCAATTTTGGTGAAATTTAGTACAAAGTTAGCTTATACCCCGGGGAAGGACATATTATGTTACTTTTTATCCCGGAAAATTAAAGAGCTCACACGGGATTTTTAACTGGACGAAGTCGCGGGCATTGTCTAGTTTAAAATAATTATCTACTAGGAATCCCCTTCCTTTACAAACTTCGTAAGTTTAGTCCGCGACAAATCAAGAAAATCGGGGTATGAGGCGGGGGGACGGCCCGCAAACCCGCACGTCACCCGCGCTCACGCGGGTTAGCGCAGGGGCTGTGCGGGTGTGCAGGGCGTTCCCTCCCCGATTGCCATTTCGACCTGTCGTTATACATATAAGTACTTGCAATGTTTGTTTCTGGAACGAAACTGGAAGTGTTTCCAACATCATTGTCATCATCATGATCGACCCATCGCCGGCCCACTACTGAACACGGATCTTCTCTCAGAATTAATTTTACTAGTTATAAACTTTGTAATAATACTTCATATGTATACAATGCGTCATTTCAACGAAAAACTAAATTTATATTAACAGCTGCTTATGACTAGGTTTCTCGACGACATTTTCGTATTTCGTATGGGATTGTTAATTTTAGTGTTTAGTCGCTAATATTATGGAAGCATAATAAATTAACTTATATTGGCCGTTCACGATTGTTTGTCGTGTAAATTGATCATAATTAAGTGTGATGATTACCCAATTATATTAATTCTTAAACATAGGTAGGTACGTCGTTAGTTTAGTTTATTTAAAGATAAGTATAGTAGGTATAGTAAAAAGTATAGTAAGACATATTGTTTGATAAAATTCCAACTTCGTCTGAATTTCTTTTTAATTTGTAGTTCAACTTATTCATTACTAGCTGATCCCCGCGGCTTCGCCCGCGTAGATTTAGGTTTTTAAAGATCCCGTATAGCCTATGTCACTCAGGAATAATGTAGCTTTCTACTGGTGAAAGAATTTTTAAAATCGGTTCAGTAGTTCTAAAGATTACCCCCTACAAACAAACTTAACGACATTACCTCTTTATATAATACAACGGGCCGTGCAGCAGAAATCGTAATATTTTAATTTCGCCATAACTTCAAAACCAAACGTCCAATTTTAATCATTCAAAGACCAAATATTATCTCCATAAACTGTTCTTAGTGATGAAATCATTTATTTTGATAAGGATTAATAGCATGAGTAAAATAAACGCGTTTAAATGTAGTCCAAAAAAAATTCAAGATTTTTAAATAAAAAAATGGTTGCTGTGCCTCACTCGACATAGATGGGTATAGTGTGTCGCGGACTTTTTTGTAGATATTTATAAGATCTACAATTAATTAGAACATTTTATGGTTCTATCTTTTATAGTTTAGGCAGCGTACGCAAAATAAGTAACTTTTCTGGTTGATTTTTTACACCTTGTGTCCGAAAAACCCAAATATCTTACGGAACCCTATTTTTTTCCAAAATAAAATATAGCCTATGTTACTCGTGGATAATGTAGCTTTCGAATGGTGAAAGAATTTTTAAAATCGGTCCAGTAGTTTTTGAGCCTATTCAGTACAAACAAACAAACAAACAAACAAACAAACAAACAAACAAACAAACAAACAAAGTTTTCCTCTTTATAATATTAGTGTAGATGTAGATTATCTTCTGATCAGGTAGGTACCTACTTTACGATAAAAATAATAATGTTATGGTAATTTTAACACGTCTCTTTCTGCATTACGAATCACATCTCATGCTTATCAATGATAACATACCCACGTGGCCTCAGCCGATTATTATCTGAATCGTGCGAGTAAGTTAAGAATGTGTGTTCTAGGAAATACCTGCGCGTTCTGCTTTTTCTCTTCAGTTTGAGATTGGGGCACTTTTTAAATACCGAGAAAGACACACCGAGGAAGCCCATTATCACATTTAATATCACAGTTAGTTATCACAAATGCACGTATGGATTAACATGACAGGTGTAGTGTACGCTAGTTGCGTGACTAAGCGGGCAGCTAGCGCGACGAGCGGTATTGTGCGGCTGGAGGCTGCAGTACCGGCGGAGCCACGGCCGGCGCGACGAGCGCTATCCGCGTCACCGCGTGCATTCCGTACCGACACGCGCTATGCACGATGCACATCACAGAACAATTCGGTACATTCACAGCATAAATCTTTTTCTAGTAGGTAGTATTAGAGACCAGTCTCATACAATAAAAAGAAAAGTCCTGACTCACTCATCAAAGCCCAGCCCTTGTATCTAGAAAACTGATGCACTGTGGCCCCTTTATAATGTAGATAAGACATAAGGGCCTATCTTTTCGAAATTCGGACGGGACCGAAGCCGCGGGCGGTCCCTAGTCATACTTACAATTAAAAATGTTTTTCCTATACCTATTAAAAATAATTTAGGTACCTTAGTTAGTGTACTTAGTGTAAAGTAGATACAATTTATAAAAATAATAAAATATTGCACCTAATCACGTCGTGTTCCGGTAATTAAATAGGTTGGTAGGACTTAGGTGATATTCTTATTTTCTTAATCACTTGAAATCGGCTGTACCGAAGCCTTGTAGATAGAATGATACTCTACGAAATAAGCAACAAATATAAAAGTAAATGTGAGCTAAGTATCTATATTAGGAGTCAGTTAGGTCAGAACGCGCCTACGCGAGGCTCCAACGCATAAAAATAATACCTACTTACAAATTACAATTGTATAAATGAGCATAAATTAAATCAAACAATGTCATGCTGTTTAAATAAATGTTGAAATCAAACGAAATAGGTACAAACACTTAGCTTTGCGTCTTCCTTATACCCTTCTTATACCTAAAGGTGGCAAATTATCTATGTACGTAGGCATAGGTAAAGTCCGCCAAAGGATGAGATGGCAATTGGGCTATGAGGCGGGTGAAATGCCCCGCACACCCGTACGTCACCCGCGCTCGCCCGCACTCGGTTAGCGCGGGGGCTGTTCGGGTGTGCAGGGTCGTGGTTACAAAGTTTTTACAGTAGGTAAGTCCTAAGTCAAATGTATCTACTTTTGAAAATTGATTTGTCCCTTTTTAGTGCCGCTTTTTCGTTTCGTCATGTTCAAATCACAACGATACTAAAGAAGTTTCGCTTCACAAGAGATAATTCATTATAATGAATAGGTGCCTATTGTAATCATTATTATTAGAGGCACCCTTTTACGTCACCTATTTGGTATGTCAGGAGATCAAAGCTCCTTGCTTATAAAGGGACGTACGGGCATTTGGGATGAGCCCTCGAGCTAAAGGCAGAAGACAATGTTTGATAAGCACTTGATAGAAAGCAGTAGGTAGGTAAGTAAGTAAGTACACATAGTATTATCAATTATGTTGGTGAATTTTAAAATCTTTGAGCGGTCCATTTGTATGAGTTAAAGAGTGGACTATTATTTCAAACAAAAAGCGTGAAAGGTTTCTGGAGATTATCTAGTAAGTGCTAAAATGGTAGTTAATATGACTATCATAATAACCTCTATAATCGTTAATAACCTATGTCCAGCAGTGGACGTCTATTGGTTGATGATGATGACTATCAAACGACGGATCGTGAGTTTTAATAGGGTCAATGGCTTTGTAAGAATAACAAGTAGCGAACACATTAGCACGAACTTAGATTCGCATATAGTATTGTAATTGTGTACCTAATAATCTAGTAATCACAGATCAAATTCAGTACACATTCATTTACGAGTAGGTTACAAAACTACGCCATTATAGCGTTCCGTACCCGAAGGGTACCAACGGGACCCTATTACTAAGCCTCTCCTGTCCGGCCGTATGCGTCCCTCAGTCTGTCTGTCAGCAGGTTGTATCTCTTGAACCGTAATGGGTAGAGAGTTGAAATTTTCACAGAATGTGTATTTCTATTGCCGCTATATCAACCAAAATGGACGCCATGAAAAAAAACCGGCCAAGTGCGAGTCAGGCTCGCGCAACGAGGGTTCCGTACTACAGTCGTATTTTTCGACATTTTGCACGATAATTCAAAAACTATGATGCATAAAAATAAATAAAAATCTGTTTTAGAATGCACATATAAATCCCTCGCATATGTTACCCCACTTGACATAGTTATCTTACTTCGAAAATTGAAAATACTTACTAATTATTAGTTCATGAGACCACATTTTTTTTTGTGTCATGTAACCACAATTTCACGGTTTTCTGATTTTTCTTGACATACCGACAGATAGACAGACAAACAGACAACAAAGTGATCCTATAAGGTTTCCGTTTTTCCTTTTGAGGTACGGAACCCTAAAAATGTGTTATTTGTTTACGTTGTCTTAAATTCTGACATACTGGTGCTATTTGTTTGAAGACTATCTCTAACCTAAAATAAATAAAATTGACAGTCCTAAAAGTACCTAATGCTAGATTTTCCCGCAAGGAAAAGTATGAAAGCATAGAACTTTTTAGATCTGCCATAAATTTAGTGTAGCGATTGTGTGCACCGAATTAACATCAATGGTACCAGAGTACCTAATAGATTTATCTAGACTAATGATAGCATTAAAATTATTGTGTGACGAAAATAAATAAGTATGATTATAACGATTAACACAATCACTATTATTAAACGAGCAATGTTTGGGGTAATTATTGTTTCAAAGCCTAAAGCATCATCCAAACTTGCGTGACTAAAGCGAAGCGAAGCGGGAACGTCAGCCGCGCGGCGCGCGCTGCAGTCACCTCCCATGATAATTGGCGCCATGCACACCTACGCAACCACTATATACACACTATTCACGTATAGATTCACGTTATGGACGCTCCCGCATCGCGTCCCGCATCCTACGTTGCGCGCAAATGTGACCGTAGATTTACTGTTTAGACTTATCATACTGGCTCAATGGATTAGCGTCTGAGGAAATTCATTTACATTATATTGTTTTGTGAAACGTTTACTTTTTGCTGCTGCCATTAATTTTAAAATCTTAGCAAAAAATGTTGCGGTTTCAAGCAACAAAAAGTGATTGACACTACAGTTTTCGGTTCATTACTCACAAAATATAGCCATTTTACAAAAGATGAATGGTTTGAAAGGGATGATGAAAATTCAAAAGCCATTCCAACTTTAATTCAAACTTTCATAACCATATTATCTGGTGCCCGCGACTTCGTTTGCGTGGAATAAGTTATAAAAAATACCGTGGGAGCTCTCATTTTCCGGGATAAAATACCTATGTTACTCTCCATGTCTTTAACTATAACCATGCATAAAGTTATATAATTATATTATATATCGAATTCTTTCTTTCTCGCTCTGGGCTGGTTTCCACAGTTAAACGTTTCCGTCTGTTGTGCGTGCATTGCCCCTCTCCGCTGAAGTCTTCACTCTAGCCATCAAGCTCGCTCCAGAAGTAGAGTAGACCACCCAGGTTGCCGAGGGCTTCATGGAGTGATTCTTTCACTCATAGAGAGCGTAATTTTCACCGAATGCTAATAATTATTAATTATTATTATAAATGCGAAAGTGTGTCTGGCTGTCTGTTACCTTTCACGGCCCAACAGATCAACCGATTTTGTTGATATTTGGTACAGAGTTGGCTTACATCCCGGGGAAGGACATAGGTTATCTATCCCGAAAAATTAAAGTGTTCCCACGGGATGTTTTAAAACCTAAATCCACGCGGACGAAGTCGCGGGCATCATCTAGTACTTAATAATTATATCACGCATACGAAGTTTTGCGGATAAGCCTATAGTATGTAACAAATTGGTATTATATCACTGCCCCTTAAGCCTGACTAAGCAAGCATAAGACAGCGAATTAATTCCACCTTGAAGCATATTTTCATACATCCCGTTTAGCCACTGTCTAAGGTCAGTCAGTTTTTGTAAACTGTAGACCTTTAACAAAGAGTTGACCTAGGTCTGTTAACTTGGAAACTTGAATGAATGTGGAATAAAGCACTGGTATTTTTTCGCTGTGATATTTGCATCAGGGCCGGGCCAATCATAAGGCGAACAGAGTGGCCGCTCCAGGCTGAAAAGCTCTGGGATGCCTCGGTAGTAAAATATAATGAGTAAAAATATATATACACTTTCTTCAATCTTCGATAGATTTCTGTAAAATTAAAGAAAAGTTTTCGCACTCGCTTCGCTTGCGCTTATGTTTCACTAGCTTATGCCCGCGACTTCGTCCGCGTGGACTACACAAATTTTAAACCCCTATTTTACACCCTTAGGTTTGATCTTTAACTATGAGATTTTAACATGAGCTTAATAAAATGTGTCATACTGCTAATTGCAAAAATATTAACTACAAAACTTCTTTATAGACACTTCAAAACTGACAGACTTTCAAACAAACTTCAAACCCCTATTTTACCCTTTAGGGGTTGCATTTTGAAGAATCCTTTCTAAGCGGACGCCTACGTTAAAATAGCTATCTGCATGCCGAATTTCAGCGTGGTCCGTCCAGTAGTTTGAGCTGTACGTTGATAGATCAGTCAGTCAGTCAGTCAGTCAATCAGTCACCTTGTCCTTTTATATATATAGAAGATTAGTGTAAATTGCAAAATTCCGCGATTCTAACTTCAAAACTAACAGAGTTTCATACAAACTTCAAACCCCTATTTTACCCCTTTAGGGGTTAAATTTTGAAAAATCCTTTCTTAGCGGACGCCTACGCTACGTTATAATAGCTATCTGCATGCCGAATTTCAGCGTGATCCGTCCAGTAGTTTGAGCTGTGCGTTGATAGATCAGTCAGTTAGTCAGTCACCTTTTCCTTTTATATATATATAGATTAATTATTATACATATGTGAAATGGTATCCATATTGATCAATAATGTGTCACACCTTCATCCTACGTCATATTATCCACCATCCCAATATTGAGGTAGGTGTTTTCTGATATTTCTCGTATTTGCAATAGGTATTTAATAAACTGTTTTTCTAACATGTTTAATGACGGTAGGTACTATGCTATATCCGCAATCCGTTCCCCTTGCGGAAGACGTTGATTGGATGAATCATGACGTGACGTGATAATATTTTAAACGTTTTATGTCACAATCGGAGTATCAGTTGCATTTAATATATATATGGACTTAACATTATATACATAACTAGCGACCCGCCCCAGCTTCGCATGGGTGCAATGTAGATACTAATGTGGTGTCAGTGAGGAGATTATATAGGCGCCGCAGCAGAGTCGCCTACGTCTCGGTTTGTTGCGCGTTAGTTTTAATTTTACGATATTTCATATTATTTTAATTTTGTGATATATCGTAAGATATTATTCTAAATTAAATGATGTAAAGGGCAATTTTGGTCTAAATGGAATATTACAGATGATCAACTATTTTATTTTGATAAGAATCAATAGTAGGTATGTCAATAAAAACACCCTCGAAAGTAAAGCTTTGTTTCAGATCACATTTGAAAACCATAAAATCGATTATTATGAGCCAAGCTTAAAAGATACATGTATGCTATTGCGGACTTTTTTGTAGAACTTTTTAAGATAAATAATTTCACCATACATTGTTTTCGTGTAACTTTGACCATTTATGCAGCGGACGCCTCGGAAACTCTCCAACATACATACATACATACAGACGCGGGAAGCGACTTTATTTTATATATGTAGAGAAGAGATAATCTTACTTTGGAAGTTGAAAAGAGCAATATTTGTTGATGAACACATTTCAATTTTTCTCTTGTGATGTTAAGTACCACAAATTCACGGTTTTCAGATTTTTTCCCTCTCATGTCTGCTATAAGACCTACTTCCAGCCAAATTTCGTGATTCTAGGTCAACGGGAAGTATTCTATAGGATTCTTGACAGACAACAGACAGATAGACAGTAAAGTGATCCTATAAGGGTTCCGTTTTTCCTTTCGAGGTACGGAACCCAAAAAAATATTAATTAACAAATGTAAACATTTGATAATCACTTGTTAATTAAGGTCGATTTCAATGAACATAATCTGAACCTTACTTATTTTCTAGATCTATTATTGTTTTTATTTGGCAGAGACAACGATGTCTAAAATTTCCACACAACAATGACAAGGGTCTAAATCGCTTTATAAAGTTCCATAAACTTTTTTGGGGAATAAACGAGTTTCGGCTTAAGAGGCAGATTAATGATCAGCTCTATATTTGGAAGCCTTTTCTTTATTTTTCTGTGGCGGATGATTCTTACTTTTTTTAATATACCTACCTAAATATAGACTTATGCCTATTATGCATATTATGCCTATGCAATCATACCTGATGATACGAGATGATCGAGCTTAAGGGAATTATATTTACCTAGAAAATACCTTATTTACCAATAATATTCACTCTTGATTTGAAAGTAAAAGATACTCTCAAATCAAGAGCGCCAGGAAAAACTGATGCAGGAAAAGCATTTCATATCTTAGCGGTACAAATCAGAAACGAGGAAGTGAATTGGTTCGTATCTACGTGGAATGTTGACTACTTAGGGGAACCTTTGCGATGCCTCGCACGGTTCAATTATTGTAATATTATGAGGGAGAAACGTCGAAAATTCCTGAATACGCTCTCTGAAATTTATCCTGTAGAGTAGGTACCTCCCGACAGACCGGCAACTTCAGGCTGAAGTCTTGGAACTAATTAATTTATTTATTACATACCATAAACGAGTACATTACTTACTGATTCTCTATTTTATCGCTACCTGTTTACGTAATAGATAAGTATAAATAAAACAACCAGTTTTTAGGGTTCCGTAGTAAACAAGGAACCCTTATAGTTTCGCCATGTCCGTCCGTCTGTCTGTCCGTCCGTCCGTCCGTCCTCGGTTAATCTCAGAGTCTATTAATGCTAGAAATCTCTTATTTGACATGGGTATAAAATATATTAATCACACCGACAAAGTGGTGAAGTAAAATTGTGATAAATATTTTTTTAGGGTAGCTCCCTTACACGTAAAGTGGGGATGATTTTTTTGTGTGGGGTATCGTTGAATAGGTCTTTTAAAAATACTGTGGGTGTGGGAACATCATTTTTAGATTTCTAGATCCGTTTGTAAAATATGATGTTTTAAAGTGCTAATTTTTATTAGAGTCAAGTGGTGTGTGTGTGTGTGTGTCCCTTTATCAGCCAAATGGTAGCATAGGTATAGGAACGTGAAAAAATTCACAGCAGTAGTATATATTATAATCAATTTTAAAGGAAAACTATCATGGCTAAGTTGTGATTACGGAACCCTACATTGGCAGGTTTTTTTCTTGAAAAAGGTGGTACGATAGTTAGACGGTGGTTAGATATTCTACTTATAAACAAAATAATAAAATAAAATCTTGAATCCGAGCCTACCGAAGTTAGGTACTGAAAAAAATGGTGCTTACATATTTTTAGCGGCTATAAATAATTATGGAGTCGCGAATTACCGTGGCTATATTTCTTTTTGGAAAATGATCTTATAAATATGATATGTTTGCAGGCTTTTAAAATACGAGTACATATTATGTCGTATTACAATGTTGTACCCTAAAGTAAAGCTACGGGCACACTGTGCGTCATGAACGCCAGATGCGGGACATGATGCGGAAGCGTCCACGACGCGAATCTATATGTGCAGGTGCAGTGGCCCATTGAAATAATATATCGTAGAAAGCGGTCGCACGCGCCGGCCCCGCAGCTGACATTCCCGCTTCGCGTAATCGCTTTGGTCACGTGGTTTGGAGGAGGCTTAATTAGTAGAATAAGTTTAGGTTGTCCCAACATAATTTTGTCTAAAGACCTACCAAACCTTTGATTTTACATGAAGCATCAAACGTCATCGTCGATAGTGCGTAATGGGTCAGTCACTGCTAACATGTATCGGAATAAAAAAAAATATCACATTTCAACAAAATTCTATTGCAGAGCTTACGCAAGCAACTTTTGACGTCATGATTATCTCAAGCGACGTCATGGCTATAGTACCTCAAATTATTAATTATTGGTGCCCAATTTGCATTTGCGAGGTTATATTAAAAACAACAACCAAACAGAAACCCCTAGAGTTACAATTTACGAAGTTTATAGCGTATTGGTGTAAGCAATTACTGTGGAATACAGAATGTTTTCAATAGCACGTCATACACAAAGGTAGCAATAAATGCTATAATCAAATTGATAAATGAGTCTTATTCATCGTCCATATTCGTACAACAGGTACCATTCATCGCGAGAACTGTAAATTAGGTTCAAGTGTACCTATCGAGTTGTAAACCATAGAAATATAGAACTTAGGAATAGGTATTTTAACAGGCGTTAAACACGCGGCCCACATATATGTACAATGGACTTATTTGAATCGAATATTTCACATAGAAATCTTGTATAAGTCCCGCAAATTGCTATTGCGCTGAAACCATGTCTCATTAATATAAACATACCAGAAGTGAAGTTAAATATTAACCACGACACACAGCGGTATATCGAGAGTTTTGCCTTTCATAATAACCTTACTGCAATATTAACTTGATTAGGGCACAATTGCTATTGAAACCACTCAATCAGAAATGCGACCTAAATACAAAAGCATTTAATAGTCGAATGAGTCTGTGGTCGAACACAGACTGCCTTAAGAATCATCAAACACTCGCCTTTATACCAATCGATTCAAGATGGTGATGCAACACATCACGTGACTTTTGTCAGAGATAATTATTTATTATAAGTGCGCTAACATTAACATCGACATGATGTCATTTTGACGTCAGCCGAAATAAAAATATAGCATCAGCTCGAAACTTCAGTCTAGTGCTGACGTCACTAAAATGGCGGCCACGCGCTGTAGCAATTTGCGGGACTTATAAGTCATCACCCTAGAATTTAGCTTGTGTATCGTATAGCCACCCCGCTTGCACAAACCGAGATAATTAGCACTTTCAAACTAATTATGCGTGTAATTTGTTCAATTTTCGTAGTTAGATCATAACTAAAACAATATAATAGACTAGCTTATGCTCGCGACTTCGTCTGCGTAAACTACATAAATTTCAAAGCCCCATTTAACCCACTTAATTAGGAAAAGAATTTCGAAAAATCCTTTCACCCTCCAAATTTCATGTCTCTAGGACCAGCAGCTTAGGCTGTGTGTGTTAATATAAATATATAAGCGTTAGTACTATTGAGGACTTTGAATTTTATATTAAACAGATAATTATGTCGACTTTCTATAAAGTTATAAGATATTCATTATATTTTCCAAGTCTATTTCCAAAAAGTGTTAAATAATTAATTGATTCGTTGTTTAGTTTAAATGAGAATCAAATTATGATTGTCCTCCTGTACACCTCTAGGCACCTATGTATGGCACCTCTATGTTCACCCGTTATTGAGGTATATAACGCCTCATTCTGATCGTGGGAGGATAAATCTTACCCGCGGGGTAAGCTTTGTTTTTCATTTGGATTTCTTTGTATATTATTTGCTTTGCTCTTTTCTTCATCAAATTGTTTACAGATTAAGTTGAGAAGACAGAGAAACAAGAAAATTTACCTTGCTCTGTCCTACTGAAATCACCAGTTAAGAAGGGAACAAACATCAGAACCGAGCGAAATTATTAACTTGTTATTGCTCTAATACTTTACTTACAAAAGCAAAACTTTTGAAAAACAGCTCGTAGCGTTAGATTTGAATTGACGAAAATGAAATCATTTATCAATTTACAATTCAAATATGAATCATTGAACAAGCAACTTGTAAAAGTCTATTTGACTCAAATAATATTACTCTGAGTTTAGAAGTTTATGTCACCTAAATATTTTTTCTTTCATATAGGTAGACTGGTGGAGGTGGTGACAAATTATAAAATGAATCATACAGATTTCAATTTCGGTTCCATAATATCGTTTTACGGAGTATATTTTGTAAGTAGATACCTGATACATCTATTATTGTTATATATGTAGTAAACAATAATTTATAACCTTCAGAAAACAATTATTTTACAGCTTAATTAGTTTTGTTTTTACACAAAAAATTCTTTGCAAGCGTTTATTTAGTAAATTGAAAAGTTGGTAGGTATCTACAGCGATTCCTTAGTAAAAATCTTCAAAAGGCTGACTCACAAAAGAAACTGAATATTTAAAAATCTTTTAAACAGGTGTGTTGAAGAATTTTTCATTGCTGTCTGGCAATTTAATTAAACGTGATAAAAACGTGGCGTTTAACTCTTGAGATAAACTACTACTTCTTATTTTACGGTGAAAATTCCATTTTAAACGTTTTGTCGATGGTATCTCTTCTCTACATAGTCTAAATCTAAATATTATATTAAATGAAAAGGTGACTGACTAACTGACTGAATTACTGTCGGCGGGACAAGACCTAAACAATTTACTTTTAATTGACTTCTACTTCTTTTTAGGGTTCCGTATCTCCAGAAAAAAGGACCCCTAATAGGATCACTTTGGTTTCTGTCTGTCTGTCTGTTGTGTCTGTTAAGACCCGTCAAGGGAATCAAAACTTATAAGGCACTTCCCGTTGACCTAGAGTCATAAAATTTGGCAGGTAGCAAATAGCAATGTCTTATAATTTTTTTTTATTCAGATACAAGTTAGCTCTTGACTGCAATCTCACCTGGTGGTAAGTGATGAAGTACAGTCTAAGATGGAAGCGGGCTAACCTGGAAGGGGTATGGCAGTTTTTATTTAACCCATACCCCCTTGGTTTCTACACGGCATCGTACCGGAACGCTAAATCGCTTGGCAACACGGCTATGCCGATAGGGTGGTAACTAGCCATGACCGAAGCCTCCCACTAGACAAGTTCTAGCACAAGAGAAGGGAAAACCCGAAAACCATGAATTTGTGGTGACATCACAAAAAAAAAATTAAGTGTTGGCTAACCAGGTCAGCTAACCTGGAAGTAGGGAAAATCAGCTAGTGCTGAGGCTAAAGTCAAAAATCTGTAAAAATATACTGCTACGAAAGGCTACGAATTATGTTCCTACGTTTCTTAGAATGAAAATTTTATCGGAGAAAATATTTTTACCAAGTAAAAGTACCGTAAAATTACTTTTCAGGGTGATTGATAAAATAAATAAGGCGCGTTTTTTTGCCAATTAAATTCAAAATTCCAAGTCAAACAAAATAAAACAAACTTCCCAAAAATATAATATTTACCGAGATGTTAAAGTGACGCGCCTAATTTATATACGACGACGCGCGCCTAGCTATAATTTCTTCTAAAGGGCTGTATTATTAAGTCTCAAGTCGCCATTATTTACCATGAAAAAATGAAAAGTAAATCGAGGTTTAAAATTTGTGTAGTCCACGCGAACCAAGTCGCGGCCATACAAAAATACAAAATCAAACGATGACGAATATAACAAAAAGTTACTTAGACTGAAATCAGCATGGCACTGATCAACTTATGATTTAGAACAGGCAATCATGACGCTTGTTACGTGCTATTGAAAATGTTCCGGAGAAAAATTTGGCTGTAACGGTAGGGTTGTCTCTAGTAAAATCGCACCTAACACACGATTTTTCAATACTGATTGAAAATACGTGTGACGAATTAGGCACTATCGGGCAGATCTGAATATTACTAACTAGATGATGCCTGCGACTTCGTCCGCGTTGATTTTGGTTTTTAAAAATCTTGAGGGAACTCCTTGATTTTCCGGGATAAAAAGTAGCCTATGTCACTCTCGTCTACCCATGCAAAAAATCACGTCGATCCGTTGCTCCGTTGCGACGTGATTGAAGGACAAACCAACAAACCAATAAACCAACAAACAAACACACTTTCGCATTTATAATAAAAGTAGTAGTGATACTAATATTATTTCATATACTTTTGAAATACTTGAAAACCTGTTCAATCAATCTCATTCAATTAAATACCTTTTGATTGAAACACCCCCAACTTTATCCCAAGGTAATTCAGGTACAATATAATGTATTAAAGTCTCTTTTCCATTATTACTATTCCTAAAAATATACACGTTTCACATCGCGAAACTATATCTGTTATATATCTCATAATATAGGTTTCATTAACAGGTCAATACATGAATTCATTTCTTAACTCAGGTGACACTACTTAGCAATTGCCCATGAATATTATTTTTGCCAGTTATAGTCTTATTGTGATCATGTTAACACTTACAAATTAAATCTTTTAATAATCTCATTCCTCATTTTATTCTTTCAAACTCTGAAAATTACTCAATGTTTCTTGCTGATGTTTAATTAACCTACACGGGCTACAATTTTAAAGGGAATCCGATAGATTAACCATATCTTTATATTAAATTATTTAAGGTAGTTCTTTGTAGACAACCTGCGCAAATTCCGGGTAACCCGGACGAATGACAACCCTATGCAAAAGGAACATGGCGAAAACCCGAACGTAGTACAATGGAGATTGCATGCTCTACTCGAAGTTCATACGAACATTTGCACTCGGCCTTCAAATAAGTCTTTTGTTCACTTTGCTTTCAAAAAGTACGACGAAGTCAATTAGAAAATGTAACGAGAATATTGAAGTTTTGTTATCGATACAAAAATATCTGTATTTGTCTCTGGTATGAGTTTAGAAAACCAGAGCACTAAGTAAAAACTTTGTGATCTTTAGGTTCATTTACCTTACTCAGGCTCAAAACTAACGAAAACTATTAAGGTTTTTGAAATACGCCGTAAGATTAATGCTAACGCGATAAGTAAGAGGTAAAAATGCAGACTAGCCTCTTTAATTAAACGGAAAAACTCTCAGACCCGATCCAATTCAGAAATAGCTAGTTTATTTTGATAAAACGGGATTCAAGCTTCACAAAGTTGAAATTCTTGCAATTAAGCTTCATATCTGGCTATCACAGGCAAATAATTCATCAAAAAACTTTATAATCCTTTTGTAACTGTGAGGCTTTAAAAAGTGAAACATTGTCGAATGGCCTTCACTTGAGTTATTATTGAGTATGATGAGATACATGAATATATCTGGATATATTATGGGCTTTTATTTAATGACGTGCACTCAAAAATGTACCGTACCTCCTCCATTTAATATTACCTAATAGCCATGGTTTATTCGTCAACATTCAGATTCAGCTATCATGCGAATACTTACACAAAAAGTTGCTTGATACGAGTTGAATTATTTTTATTTATAAAATGACAATTATTGTAATTTGAAGTTTATCAGGAAAGCACCATGTTTATAAAAAAAGCCTACAGACGTCAGTTTTCTTAGTAGGTATTAATTATTATAAGCAAAACAGTGAGCTAACAGAGATTGCCACGGGTAGATTAAACTCAATAGCTGTAGTGCTGTGTTTAAGCACGTCTACTAGTCTGCGACTTCATTTATGATAAGCACAACTCTTTTTATTTTCTGACTACCTAGGGATGTATTAAACAATCTATGTGCTTATGTAGGTATGCCTGTGTTTCTGTGTTAAAATTGTTTCTTCCTATTAAAATTTTCAAAATATATATTGTACAGAAATCGTCCAGTTACAGTTTTATTATAAGAACTGAGGTAAAGATCATTGATATAGGATAGTAGCTATACTCAAATCGCTGGTATTGTATTAGACAGATGATTGAAAAGTAACACTAACACACCGAGTAATTTGTTATATTCACAAACAAAATACCGATAACTTCAATGAATAAAAACACATCGCAGCGGGAGGCGGGCGAAATGGAAACGGTGTTGAATTAATGGAATGAATGAAAACCTACAAAAACGTAACTGATTATTTTAACTCGTGTACATCGCAATACAGTGTTATTACAGCTAGCCTGGGTAGAATAAGTAATTATCCATCTACATGACCCACCTAACAGTCTGCACGTGGACAAGTGTTGGTACATCCTGTCCGGTCCACCTGGCAGGCCTCTAATTTTCCAGAGTTAGCAGTGAAGGAAAACATCGTGAGGAAACCTGCATGCTCCATATCAAATATCTGCATGTACCAATCTGCACTTGGCCGGTGTGGTAGGGATTCTTAAAACTAGCCTAAAACCACATAGATGAAAAGTTCCCACGGGATTTTTAAAACTCTATATCCACGCGGACAAAGTCGGGGGTGATGCTCAGTAATAAATAATTGGAAGGTGAATGTTGAGAACATTTTCTAGTTTATAGTAAGTACAGTTTCGACCCTAATAGGAAACTTGTAGAGAAAATATTTGCTCGATCTCTCTTTAAAACAACTCTATAGGAGTTCGTTGCACGACGCGCACGATTTCGTTTATCAATTATTTATTTATTTAATGTAAATAAATAAAGGAAACATTAAAATTTTTCACTCGTGTTAATAGATTGCAAAATTAAGTACCTACATACTTACTTACATTAATAAAAATAAAAGTTAAATAGCTATATATTCTATACTTTATTACAACTGAACACAAAAAGTAACCCTTAAATTTTTTGGTTCCGTGCTCGAAGGGTGCCAACGGAACGCCATTACAAGCCTTCCGCTATCCCTCCATCAGTCTGTCTGTCACTGGCAGTATCTCGTGAGCCGTAATGAGTAGAGTTAAATTTTTTACAGAGTGTGTATTTTCTATTGACGCTATAAAAATTTCGAAATGGCCGCCATGTCAATTTAAAAAAATTAAAAATTGTTATTTCTTGTACAATGGTACGGAACTCATCGTGTGCTAGTCCTACTCGCTCTTGGCCAATTTTTTATATCACCCTAGCGACAAAGCAGTGCCACACAGGCGATTTAGCGTTCCAGTACGAAACCTTAAATATGCCATTTTTATAGATTGTTATGAATATTAGTAAAATAAAGGCCTTTTTAAATAGCCAAAAACCACCAATGTTCTATCTAACGTCAACAGAACAGATGGGAAGTAGATATATAAAAATTACAAAAGATATATAAAAGTTTATTGGCCATAAAAATTGTCACCCCGCCAAATCAGGTCGGGACGGCTATCTTAGATCCGTCAAGTGGGATGCGAGATACAAATCCATAAAAAACCTATTTATTAAATGGTCCTGAACACAGAAATAAAGTAACTTACTGTTATGGCTCATAAAATATAAGTCAATAAGACTGAAGATGACTTCGAAATAAGATATAATGTTAAAACTTTGAAATCTTTGATAACGAAGAGTGATGTTCACTTTCATTCCTGCTTTATGACTTTCTATTCTACCACAAAGTTCAAATAAACAGCCCCTGAGATAATATTATTTAAGCTGACAGTTGTTACAATTTATACAGACCGCATTGCCGTAATATAACGTAACAAAAACCAAAAATGCAAATGTGAGTTTTATAGATACAACAATATGTAAAAAGATACCTAGCCTATTACTTTACAGGCTTTATTGTAAGTTGTAACTTCGTAAATGTAGGTAGATCAAGTGAATCCGAGAAAGTATTATTTACACTTATTATTTTTGGCATGATAATGGAAGTGGGAGGAGGCCAGTCAGAGGATTGAACTCTTCAATAGCTAAAAGTAAATCCATCGTGTTTGTGCTCGTTTAATTTATCTCAGAAAGGCCTTTGGTGATATACTTGCCTATTTTCTCTATAATATAAAAATGAATCGCTAAATATGTTGCTAATCGCAAATTTCGAGAACAGCTGAACCGATTTCGCTTTTCGAATTCTTTTGTAATAATATTCCTTGAAGTACGGGGATGGTTCTTACGAGAGAAAAATTTAAAATATTTGAATCGACTGTTAGCCGGAACGAAGGTCGCCAGGGCAGTTATAGTTTTGAATAAATTCTTATTTCTTACTCATAAAAACTTGTTTCTTTAGATTTTCCTTATCTTTATTTTACTATCCCGGGAAAACAAGGAGTTCTTTCGGAAATTTTAGGACTACCTAAATCCACGCGAACGATATTATGTTTTCAGAAGGCACTAGGAGAAATAAAATGTGTAAGTGATGTGAGGATGGTGTGTCTTATTAGTCGATTGCACTGGGTAAGTATACTTAGCGTCGACCCAGGTCGTAACTCGCCGATTTTGAGGGATCCAATGTGACCTTCACTTCTTTTCCACCATACCTCGGAGAACACATAAAGCTGTCAGTTTCAAATAATATTATCACTATAATACCCGCAAATTGCTAATGTCATCCGCCATTTAAGTGACGTCAGCACTAGACTGAAGTTTTAAGCTGATGGTATATTTTTACTTAAATATACGTCAAATGACGTCATTTCGATGGCAATGAGATATGGTTCCAGCACAATAGCAATTTGCGGGACTTAAAACAACTGATACCTATATAAATAGTAAATACCAATTAAATAGTTAAGTAGGTAATTAAAAAGTCGCTTATTTTTTGTTTTAAAAAAGGGCTGGCAGGCGAATTTCGCTCCATTTAAAAACTGATAGCCTGTCAAATCTATTTAATTATAAACCAAACAGACTCTGGCAAATTCCTAGAGAGAAGACAAAGATGAATAAAATGTAGAAATATAATAATAAATATTTGCTATAATAAATAAAAATTCAAATAAGATTCTATGAGAAGTTATTTATTATATTACTTATTTTCAGAGTCTATTTGATTGCAACTGTGTAAATAATTCACACTGTTTATCAAACGAATGTTGGCAATTGGATGGTTATTAAATGCCCCTCCGACGATCTCGATGAGGAATTTATTGGCTTCGGAGAGAATTAGTAAACAAACTTGATTGTAGCTGTCATAGCAATTAGGGATTTGCTTTGCTTTGGAGTTTGGACGTAGCAGTGGACGACTAGTAATTACTACTTATTTAATTACGTAAATGTAACTATGGACCTGCTATAAACCTACCACGACTACAAATGATAATAATAATTATTATGAACTTGTATAGTTAATGTGGCTCAAAATAAGTTCCCATCTTGTTCTAGTTTATAGTTTGAAAGAGGAATGTTATGGCTTATGGGTATACGTTACCCATGTAAATACCTATAGTAAACAATCTACGTTTCATCTTATGTTATAATCAAAAACCGACCAAGTGCGAGTCAGACTCGCGCACCGAGGGTTCCGTACTACCGTCGTATTTTTTCGACATTTTACACGATAAATCAAATAGGTATAGGTAAATGCATGAAATTAAATAAAAAACCCCTTTCATATGATAGGTACTCCACTTGGTATAGTAATCTTACTTTGAAAGTTGAAAATAATTATTGGTTCATGAACACATTTTAATTTTTTTATGTGATGTAACCACAAATAATTCACGATTTGCGGATTTATTCCTTTACTTGTGCTATAAAGTAAACCTACCTACCTAGCAAACATGATTCTAGGTCAACGGGAAGTACCCTATAGGTTTTTTTGACAGACACGACGCGCGGACAGACGGACAGACAGACAACGACGTGAACCGATAAGGGTTTCTTTTTCCTTTTGAGGTACGGAACCATAAAAATTATGGCTTCTTTGCTGGAGAGTTGAAGCGACGCGGACGGCATGCTTTTTTCGAAAGGTGTGATTGTTGTTAAGGGTGTGTCCATAGAGAATAAAAAAGTGTTGCAGCTGAACTTTATTTTTGTAAAAAACGAAGAGAAAATAGCTACCTACGCACCTTATTAACTTCAGCTTATTCCCGCGACTTCAACCGCGTGGACTACACACATTTCAAACCCCTACGTCACCCCCTTGGGGGTTGAATTATCAAAAATTCTTTCTTAGCTGACGCCTACGTCATAATAGCTATCTGCATGCAGCCCAATTCGTCCAGGAGTTTCAGCTGTGCGTTGATAGATCAGTTAGACAGTCAGTCATTCTTTCCTTTTATATATTTAGATGAATAGTTAAAGAATAAAAGTATAATAGTAGGTAGTAGAATATATAACTATGGAATAGATGATTTTGCTTAGTGTTAAATAACTGGCACTGCATTAGGTTTTCGGCGGTAACGAAGATAATTTTATTACTGTGATAGCTGAAATTAGTACAGGTTTCGACGGCCGTGTTCCCGTACGGCCCGATACCGCACGTACTTGATTGGCGGTACAATTTAATTTCCAATAACGCTGAATGACATTTGAGGACCATCTCTCCATACACTGATTAAAGTTCACTACACTTCCACTCGTTTAATGAATTCTGCCGCATACAATGCACAATATTTTCCCGGCAAATATCCGTATTTCAGAATCCCCTACATTTGTACCTACCAACCTGTTTACGCCATTTTTACTGTACAAATCTTATGCCTACACACTCGAAACTATATAAAATATTTATTTTTTCCAACCTACTCCTATCCATATACATTGGCCCGGGACCGAAAGAGACAAAACTGCAATCATAGAAAAACTCATTAGGAAGAAGTTTAGTCGCACCTTGACTTACGCCGCCGCTAATCGCTCGCATTGCATAATTGCAATATTTAAATAACAGATCGATCTGACGAGTTACAAAATTAACTTAATTACTTATGGTGGAACGAGTGTTAAAATCAGCGACCAGTGAAGTGTACCTATCGAAGGAAAAAATTGATAACACCCAGGTGAGTCCCACAGGGCCCTCCTTTTCACTCAAAGATTTCCACCATATTTTTGGTCCTTCTCCCTCGAATACCAACCCTTTATTCCCGCTTTTCCCGCTATATAAGTACAATATTATCCCGCTATCCATTTTGATCCATAATTTCATAAATTACGCAGTTAGATATTGACACCACGCATCATTCGCTCACGCTAAACGTACGCAGTTAAAGATGGCCGACAAAAAGGATTTAGAAATCGAGCTCAAAATACTAGAAGCGAAGCAACAAAGCTTTTACAAACATATTCAAGGTTTATACGACTTAAGTAAGGACCTCACCAACGACTTAAGCCTTAAGAACTTTCTTATTAAAATTAAATTATTAGATACATTACGCAGTGATTTCATATCCGTAACCGAGCAGCTAAATATAGCTAATTTAAAAGTCAATCCTAAGGCCAGTATTAACTTTGATACATTAACTTCTTTTGATGAACTATACTGTAATATTAAATCCGCGGAATCGAATGCTTTGTCTAAATTAGCGCAAAATACGTCACAAAATTTAGACCTTCTCAAAAAGTTGCCTGCTTTGGAGTTGAGAAGTTTCGATGGCACTCCGAGTAAATGGACGGCTTTTTATGAAAACTTTAGCACGCTCATTCATAACAATGTAAAACTATCAAATGCAGAAAAAATACAATACCTCTTAGGGAAGCTGTCGGACAAGGCCTTAATTAGCTGCTCGGGTATACAACCCGTAGCAGCTAATTATGAAATAATATGGAATGCATTGATAGAAAAATATGAAGATAAGAGAACTTTGGCATCCATCTACTTTGAAGAGATTTTAAAATTCAAAAGCATTCAAACTGCCTCCCAAAGTGCGCTAGATTCATTCATTGACCAGTTTTGTTCTGCTCAGGCGGCCTTAAGGCGTCTAGAAATAAAGGACTTAGCAGATTTTATTTTCACGCATATCGCTCTTAGTAAACTCGACAAAGAAACAGTTACGCTATTCGAACAGACTTATCGCCACGAAAAGATACCATCCTTCGATTCCTTAGTACAGTTCGTAAAAGAACAAAGTAAAATATATACGCTACGCAGTACGTCAGTATCTACCTCTAAACAAAGTCCAAAGGTTAACAGCTCGCCGCAAACCAAACGCGCCAATAATTTTAAACCTACCGCCAGTTCATTTCACGTAAAAAATAATTATCATTCGGAAAAGCCGCAGACGACCCAATTTCGCGCATCACCTCAAAATTTCCCTAAATGCCCTTACTGTGCTACAGATAGCAGTATACATCCGCTGTTTAGATGTAATAAGTTTATGGAGCGTGATCCTATATTTAGGGTGCAATTTGTCAAAGACAATAACTTGTGTCTAAATTGTATAGGATTTCATAGTCTAGAAAGTTGCAGAAGTAGAATTAGATGCTTCTGTGGGGCGTCTCACCATTCCAAATTACACGCAGGAATCGAACCCGCGACCCAAGCACCAACTCAAATCGAAACCGCTCGCGCCGCTTGTCAGAAATCGGCCGTGCACGCTACGGTTTACGATAGACCGTCGGAACCGCCCGCGCCGCGCGCTCCGGGTGCCCCGGTGCAAGCGCAATCTTTCGTAGCACGACCGTCTTTTGAAGCTTTATCGAACGCCTGCGCTCCTAACTCGATGCATACGATTTTGTTACCTACAGCAGTTGTTTATGTATTTAATAATAACGGGGAACGCTGTACTATGAGAGTATTATTAGATAGCGGTTCTATGTGTCATATCATAACTAAATCGTGTTGTGATCGCTTAAACTTAAAAATTAACGGGTCTACTTCAGTTATACAAGGGCTTGGCCTCTCAGAACTACAAGTTCAAGGCCAAACGCGTATCACGCTACATTCACGCTTTGATAATCGCTCTAAATATTCGATTCAAGCTCGCGTTGTCGAAAATATATCTGACAAAATTCCAAATGAATTTATCGACCTAACAAATTTAAATCATTTAAAGAACTTACCTCTCGCAGACGAAGAATTTCATACTCCCGCTGAAATTGATTGCTTGATTGGCAATGAATTATTCCCGTTCATTCTAGGGAGTCATAAAGTTATGTCTCCTGACTCATCGGTGGTCGGCATGCAGTCTGCATTCGGCTACGTATTACTAGGACGAGCGGACTGCCTCGCATCTAGTACGCCGCTAAAGGAAAGATCCTTTCACACTTTCTCTAAAACTACTGAACCGAATTTAGAGGAATTAACGCAACGCTTTTGGGAACTAGACTCAGTTCCTAATAAAAAACACTTAAGTCCCGATGACGCCGCTTGTGAACGCATATTGCAAAACAGTCTCTCACGCGATACACAGGGTCGGTATACTGTTTCGCTCCCATTTAAGGATGATCCAGCCGTTCTCGGCCGTTCATATGAAATCGCAAAACGCCGCTTATCCAATTTAGAGAAAAAATTGAATAGTATTCCGGAATTACGCAAAGACTATAACGAAACCATTTCCGAATATTTAAATAAAGGTTATTTAAACTTAATTAAAAATCCCGCGCCCGTTCCGTGTTATTACATTCCGCATCACGCTGTGTATCGTCCAGACAAGACTTCTTCTAGAACTAGGATTGTCCTGGACGCAAGTTGCAAAACTATCAGCGATGATAATTGTAACCGCTCGCTAAATGATATTTTATACACTGGACCCAATTTACAGGCCAACATATTTGATTTATTAATTAATTTGAGATTATTTTCGATCGCTCTGTCAGCAGACATTGAAAAAATGTATTTTCAAATTAAACTTTCGCCTGAAGACCACCGCTATCAGCGCATCCTGTACAGATTCGATACTAGCGACCCTGTCGAAACGTACGAGTTTAACTGTGTCTCGTTTGGGGTCTGCAGTTCACCCTACCTCGCGATGCGCGTAGTGAAACAGCTGGCTGAGGACGAGCGCGCGCGCTTCCCCAACGCAGCCGTGGCAGCTGAACGCCATTTTTACATGGATGACTACGTCTCTTCTGTTCCTTCTATAGAAGAAGCTACAATTTTATACAACGAGCTCGTTCAGCTTTTCAACGCTGGGGGTTTTAAACTAACAAAATGGATTTCAAACAGTACTCATTTATTAAAGGAAATCCCTACTGATTTACACTCGCCTAGTATTGTACAATTTGACGAAAGTTCTATCACCGCGAATACAAAGATAGTCGGTTTGCAATGGGAACCGAACGCTGACGTTTTTACCTTTAAAGTAAACGCACCTAACGAGTCCCAGTGTACAAAACGCATAATCCTTTCCGTTACTGCAAGATTATTTGATCCGCTATCGCTACTGGGACCGGTAACCGCTTTATTAAAATTACTAGTACAAGAATGCTGGAAACAAAATCTCGATTGGGACGAAGACGCTCCCTCTAGCATTCAAGATCAGTGGTTTCAGTTACAACGTGAACTCCATTTGTTAGAACAGTTACAAATCCCTCGTCACATAGGTATTTTACAAACGAATAACATTTCACTGATTGGATTCGCGGACGCGAGCGAGAAATGCTACGGTGCTGTTATTTACCTTCGCGTTTGCTCCGCCGATACAGATAAGGCTCAAGTCACATTGCTGTGTGCGCGGTCGAGAGTCGCCTCGCCTAAATGCAATGTATCTTTGCCGCGACTTGAACTCTGCGCGAACCTTCTGCTATCAAACTTAATCGTCGCTGTCAAGGATTCAATTAGTGAACGCGTTAAAATAAATCAAATATTCGCTTTCTCCGATTCCACGATCGCACTGTCGTGGATTCACGCATCACCGCATAGGTTTCAAACGTTTGTTGCCAACAGAATCGCCGCTATTAACGCTAACCTTCCAGCTGAAAACTGGTATCATGTTTCTGGAAAGGAAAACCCCGCGGACATAATCTCGCGACCTATTATGCCCGCGCAAATCTTAAATAATATCCTTTGGTTTCATGGTCCCGCTTGGGTCTCGCAGCCCTTCTGCGATTGGCCCTTAAACGCACATACGAAAGACGCTACAGACGAATTACCTGAACAAAAAAAGGCTTGTCTCTCTAACCGCTAAAGTCTCTGACGTCGAAAATGATCATAACTATTTATACAATTCAGCAAATCGCATGTCAAACTGGAATAAGTTTCTACACTCATGGGTGTATGTATTACGTTTTAGTAAAATCTTAAAGTCCAACGGTGACATAACTGTAACAGATTTGGAAGCGACTGAGATGTACATACTCCGCGTTATACAAAAAAGACATTCGTTTAACACAAACAGCGATGCCTTGCGAAAATTAAACACATTTACGGACGAAGACGGTATTATACGCGTCGGTGGACGATTGTCACAATCTCAATTAGACTATTCGCAGAAACATCCCGTCGTACTTCCAGCGAAAGACCGTATTGTACATCTGATTGTAGATTATCTCCATAAGCAAAACGCACACACCGGACCTGCGTTACTACTTGCATTGCTTCGTCAAAAATACTGGATTGTCGCCGCTCGCAACATGGTTCGAAAAATCGTACAAAGTTGCAACCGTTGTTTTAAACTAAAACCCAACAAAACATTTCCTATTATGGGAGACCTGCCTCACTATCGCGTTAGTGAAGTTAAGAGTTTCGTATTCACAGGTGTGGACTATGCAGGTCCGTTCTATATTACTCCGTATCGCCGCCGCGGTGTTAAGTCTATGAAGACGTATTTATGCTTATTCATATGTCTAACTACAGAGGCGCTTCATTTAGAGCTGGTACAGTCGTACTGGCAGAGATGGAGTCGCGAATACTTATCTTCGCTCCAAAGCAGACAAAAATGGAACACACCATCTTTACCCATACAAGTTGGTTGTATCGTCATAATTCGCGATGACAACTCACCGCCTCTTAGCTGGCCTCTAGGTATAATTCAGGAGGTTTACCCCGGTAAAGATGGAGTAGTCCGTACCGCTAGGGTAAGAACTCGTACAGGTTCTTACGTTAGGCCAGTGGTCAGGCTTTGCCCCTTACCACTGCAATAAGAGTACATTTACTTAAATCGCTATAGTTCTAAGTTAGTTTTAATTACGCTTACATTCTCTTTATTTAAGTACTTGTTAATATAAGTTTTGTTGCTTCTGAAGGCATTCCTTCAGCCCGGGGGATGATGTTTACGCCATTTTTACTGTACAAATCTTATGCCTACACACTCGAAACTATATAAAATATTTATTTTTTCCAACCTACTCCTATCCATATACATTGGCCCGGGACCGAAAGAGACAAAACTGCAATCATAGAAAAACTCATTAGGAAGAAGTTTAGTCGCACCTTGACTTACGCCGCCGCTAATCGCTCGCATTGCATAATTGCAATATTTAAATAACAGATCGATCTGACGAGTTACAAAATTAACTTAATTACTTATGGTGGAACGAGTGTTAAAATCAGCGACCAGTGAAGTGTACCTATCGAAGGAAAAAATTGATAACACCCAGGTGAGTCCCACAGGGCCCTCCTTTTCACTCAAAGATTTCCACCACCAACCTAGAGAGCTTAAGTGATTAATTAATTAACTTTCAACCATCATTGTACGAGTACCTACGACTATCGATTGTTAAAGAACCTTTTACCCGAAAGGCTTTATATATTCTATAGGGTAACTTCGGTCGTTTTCTTTAAGGGAATCTTCGATCGTTTCCTTTTTACCATAAAAAGTGTGTTACAAATTGAATTTGACACTCTAGCAATCGTGAACGTTCTTCAACGGCTTGTATGATGTAAAAGCTTTTCATAAAATAAATACGTGTATGACCATGATTGGCTGTAAGTTAAAGAAACAGCGCAAAGTGTATTTTGAAGAAACCTTTTACCTAAAAGTTCTATTAGAAAAATTCAATACACTTAGGAAATTATTATCAATGGAATAGCGAATAATTAAAAGGCAAAGGAGAACGGTGATAGCCTAGTGGTTAAGACGTCGGCTGCCTTCTGGTGGTCAGGGGTTTGATCCCGGGCCTGTAACTTTTCAGAGTTATCACTTGCTTTAACGGTGTAGGAAATCTGCCCGATGCCTGAGCGTTTTCCATACTGTTTTCAAAGGTGTGCGAAGTGTGCCAATCCGCATTTGGTCATGGTGATAGACTATAGCCAAACCCTTGTCATTCTGAGAGGAGACCCGAGCTCTAGTGAGCCGGTTATGGGTTGATGATGATGATGAAATAGGCAACGCTACAAACAAAATGCCGCTTTATACATTTAATAATGTTTTGTAATATTATTATGTACCTACTTGAATGTCTTGGGTCCCCTCAGTTATTATTTTACGCAAGAGCGCACCTGCATAACTGGAACCGTTTATTTTGCGCTTAGAGTTTTTGAACGCACTCAACCAAATATTCGTTTAAGACTCTGCAGATTAATAATAATAATTACCTACAGTGGCAGAGAAAACATCTTTGTTGGTTTTCCATAGCATTTTATTTAGGAAGTTTTCAAAAGAAATATGAATCTTGTTGTTAGTACTCACAACATAAAGTTTGTTCAAGCTGCGTTTTGCTTTCTACAATAATATGAATAGGTTTGGTGTAAATTATTTAGAATCTACTTCTGATTGTAGATTTCGTTTCTCAGAGCTCATATTATTATGTTGGCAGTTTGCTTTGCTCCTTAGCTTTCATCTTAAATAAACAAAAAAAAACCAGTAAAAGCCTCTACTTAGCTTATATCTACCTCGAAAACTTTTTAACTGAATAAGCTAATCAGAAACGTTAGCATTAATTATAAGCATTAGAAAATCGGTGAAGTGGAATTTCGAAAAATCCTGAAATAAGTAATTTTATTGCATGAAAGCTCAAATATCCATTTTTATAGATATAACTTGAAAAATTACAGCCTTTCATACAAACTTTTACCCCTATTTAATCCCCTTGGAAGTGACAGTTCTAAAAACCCTGAAACGTTTTGATATAACTTGAAAAATAATGGATTATCAAACAAACATCTCCTATTTAAGCCCCTTAGGGGTGGAATTTCCAAAAATTCTTTCTTAGTGGGCGTCTACGTTATAAAAGTAAACTTACAGTTAAAATTTCAAGTTTGTAATCCCAGCGGTTTAGCCTGTGCGTTGATAGATCAGTCAGTCGATCAGTCAATAAGGACAAGTCTTTTTATACGGAACTAGCTTATGCTCGCAACTTCGTCCGCGTGGATTACACACAAACCTCTATTTTACCCCCGTAGGGGTTGAATTTTCAAAAATCTTTTTTTAGTGGATAATAAACCTACGTCATAATAGCTATCCGCATGCTTAATTTCAGCCCGATCCGTCCAGTGTAGTGGTTTGAGCTGGGCGTTGATAGTTCAGTCAGGTTTGGTACAACTTAGAGAATTTAAATATTTAAAGACATACGAATATTTTTATATATATATATATATATATATATATATATATATATATATATTAAAAGCTGTGAAAGCCTAGTGGTTAGGACGTCGGCCTTCTAATCAGAGGTCGGGGGTTCGATCCCGGGCACGCACCTCTTACTTTTCGGAGTTTTGTGCGTTTTAAGTAATTAAATATCACTTGCTTACGTTGAAGGAAGATATCGTGAGGAAACCTGCATGCCTGAGAGTTCTCCATAATATTCTCAAAGATGTGTGAAAGCTACCAATCTGCACATGGCCAGCGTAGTAGACTATGGCCAAAACCCTTCTTACTCCGAGAGGAGACCCGTGCTCTGCAGTGAGCCGGCTATGGGTTGTACATGATGATGAATATTTTTTAACAATCCCACTTTTATTCTTAAAGAGTGCAGGATTGGAATCCGACGTTATGCTGATGTGAATCGGTTTGTACCTGTTGCGAGCACGTAGAGAACGAACCAAGAATACTAATTGCCCTACGGATGCCATTCTTCGAAGACAGGTAGTAAGATATATAATAATAACTTTATTTCCATACCTATGTTAATACAGATTAGGTATAGGTATCGTTTTTGCTTATTAATAAACATTCAAATAATTAATAGTTAACTTGGTACGTGCTAGGTACCTACTTACATAATATTTAATACCTTTTGGAATATACTTTTTTATTATAAAAGAAAAGGTATGGCAAACTCTTTACCAAGTAGGTACTTAGTTACTAATACCCAATACGGCATCACAGTGGCTTGTCTTTCCCCATTCCTAATTACTTAACTTAAAATTGAAGTCAGCGCAAATATTATATTTAAAACTAAAACTAAAAAATCTTTATCTACGTAGTTTTCACAGGAATCCTCCAGCTTTATTCGTTGTTGCTCTGAATAAGGAACATTTTAGCGTTATATTTGAACACCTGAGATTTTGTTTATGAGCTTTGCTTTTTTACGGTCGAAGGTATGCACTATGCAAAGTTGCCTTTGCACAGAATGTCCGTGCAGAGCTATGGAATAATATCGATTAGCAAGCTTTACCTGTATCAAACTTGCATTATTAATTATTATTAAATTTTTCGTACACATCTTGTCAAGAAGAATAATATAAACAGACTTTTAAAATAAGCTTTTAAACTTTGTAAATTTTAAAATAGTTTTAGACATATCTTTGATCGTGTTTTAAACAAAAAGTTTTTAAACTGTTTTTGCAACTCTGGTATTGTGGTGAAAAGCTATATCAATCATTATTACAATCTCAACTATTATGATTGGAGAAAACCTTGTTGCAGAAAGTTCCATAAATTCAGTTCACCACAACAATTGAGATTGATTCACCAGAACAACCAAAGATACAGCTTTTTGCAGTCTACCAGCTGGAGTAATTTTCTCGCCCAGTGCAAAGTGCAACGTGTCTATGCGATGGCCAACCAAAAAAAAATGTTGTTACTTAGAGTTCTGCAGAGTTGACTAAAAATATAGGAGAATAATTAATGCTCCCATCAGTATTTACATAACACTTCTGTTTGGATGCAGCAGAATAATACCGCGGACACAGTTTCAATTCCCGTTCATATACCTACATTATGCAGGCGTAGATATACGAGCAAAAGGAATAGTGCATATCAATTTGTGTAATCCATATTAATATTATAAATGCAAAAGCTGTCTTTCTGTCTGTCTGCTAGCTTTTCAAGGTCCATCCGTATAACCGACTTTGACGTGGTAGAAATAGTTTACATCTCGGGGAGGAGATGGCTTTTTTTTGTCCCGGAAAATCAAAAAGTTCCCACGTGATTTCAAATCCTAAATCCACTCCGAAGATGTCGCGGGCATCATCTTTTTGGTATAGATATAGCTAATATTACAGAGACGAATATAGGTTACTATTTATCCCGGGAAATCAAAGAGTTCACTTACGGAGTTTTTCACCCGTGCAGATGAAGTTGTGGGCATCATGATGACCATCATGATGCCTATTCATGACGTTGAAGCTTATAACTTCTACACTTTGTAGTAGGTTTCCACACATATTTTACCAGAATTTAAAACTTTTAACGAGGAAGGTTGTATAAAACATCAGTAGCCCTTAGGTAAGACCAGTAAGTCAGTGGCTCAATATAATTAAGAGTTTGGCTGAGATATTAGATTGACACTAGCCTCTAGAGCCAAGAACTACCAACTAATCGCAAGTAAGATCCCTAATTCTAACTAATGAGAAGTACGTAAGGAAGAAGATTCCTATCACTGCGTCCTGAACACATGCCGGACCCATGATTAATTTGAAACTAGTGAGACTCACCCGATTAATATATTAGGCGATCTAATAAAAGCCGGTGGTATGGCCAGTTATCCTTTTTAAGCGCAATTTATCAGCTAAGCCTTCATCTTCATTATTATCATCCAACCACCGGCTCACTACTGAGCAATGAGCATGGGTCTCTTCTCAGAGTGAGAAGGGTTTGGCTAATTAATAGTCCACCACGCTGGTCGAGTAGAGATTGACAGACTTCACACGCCTTTGGGAACATTTTGGAGAACTCACAGGCATAGAGATATCCTTACGATGTTTTTCTTCACCGCTAACACAAGTGATATTTAATTGCCCAAAACGCACATATAAATACGAAAAGAGGTGCGAACCCGTAACCCTCCGAACAGCCGACACGACGTCTTAACCACTAGGCTAGTTTCTTTATATCAGATTAGCTAAGCCCAAATCGATCTGTATTATGCGATGTCCCAAACCATGCATTCCATGTCGGTTGACAATATCTGCAGTACTTTCGTGATACCTGTCCCATATACGTATGCGATGTATCGGCCATTCATTGATTGATTGACCCAAATTGTCTAACAATAACGGGCGACCAGCTCGTCAGTCGCGAGCTAAAACTGCTTCAGACCCTTTACTGATTTGTGAAATAGAGAGAGTATGAATTTAGATCTTTATTTTAGGCAGTTTAGGTAGTTAATAAAAATATTTTTGAACATACGTAAGTTTCCTACATAGGGGCTTACTGAAATCAACAAAAATGATCGATCAAAGTCTCAGTTACCGGTATTTAACTTTAAGCTAGTTTGCCAAACGAACAGCTAGTTTAACAAAAAAGAACAATTTGAAACAGAGTTCAAGATCAAGTAAAAACGTGTTACCGACCTTGGTGTTCTGAAGGCTATCTTAGACTTCCTCTTAAACTTGACGGCATGTCGTCTTCTAGCTCTGGCGACAGCGCCCGCGAGCAGCGCGCCTTGCGGGTCGTGGTCGCTGTCGTCGTCACTCGAGCGCTCCTCGAGCAGTACCGGCGGCCCCGCGGGCGGCAGGCGCGGGCGCCGCGGCCCGCCCCGGCCTGTACTCCACGAGAGCATAGAACTCCTGAGAGACCTAAGTGCCTCCGTTGTACAGGCCCTCCCGCTACGTCACCATGCAACAACATATCGGCGCACCAATACACCGACGCACTCCGTATTTTGCACTTGCACACAATTATCACAACTAACCACGTTACGTGACGTAATATTCACAAGTACGTAATTTGGCCAACCACCGACACTGTCGTACTGTTATATCTACTTACGTTAATTATTATTGTCCACGAGACAGCAAGAAGCACGTGGCCGGCTTTTTTTATATGTGACCGGTGTGCGCGCGCAGACTCCGTCGTAATCACAAAGCAAACATTATGGTATCTCGCGCACACATTAGCGGCGCGCTGAGCACCAGCCGGGCCGTCGTCAATGCGTCTATTATACGCTGATATCACCTGCTCTATCGCATAAATGAGCCAATTGACTGAAGCACTTTGTTTTTGTTACTCTCATGATGTAAAAATCGATCATACTCGAACAAAATGTACCTATTATTACGCAGACAGTTGTACTTAATGTTATTTAAATAGATATTTTCTTGATGTCAATGAACTTCAGGACGAGCTAACGTTCCTATTAACCACGTTTTAACTAAGTATTATGATTAAGGTTTATTAAATTGCTACATGAAGAGTTGATATAGCAACTGAATCAATTTGTTAAAAGTTTATATCAATAAAAAAGCTTCCAATTAATTTGGAAACATACTGGACAGGCAGTTGACATTGGTATTTGGTAAAGTGAACATGGCGTGACCTTCACGGAATACTGGAATGTATTGAAATAGAATAAAGTATTATAACATTGTATTAGTCACGAAATTGATTCCAAACAACATTATTCGTAGGTCTAGGTATATTGAATATTCCTTGAAATGTATATTTCCTGACGAATACCTAAGTGTTAGGACTTTCTTCGTGCTGAAAATTTTAAAATTTTGTAGTTTCAATCGCAAACATGAATCACTATTTCATATTTTCCTTCGTCAACAAGTAGGTACCTATAATAGGTATATTTGGACACAAAACACGATTTACTGGTTTGATGATTCACATTCACGCACTATTGTTTTCGCCGGATCGCGTTCTATGGTTGCGACTATGTCCGAAGCGTGTTTGTTTGGGGACACATACACGTGAACTAAAGAGGGCCTACAAATGTGCGCGGGCGCTGCAAGCCCGTCTGATGTCGTCGCGTTCGAGCCGAAATAGAAATGCGCACGATTGACACGACGAACGGTGCGAGGACCCGCATTCGTCCCCTTCACTAACAGTTTGACCCTCGCCTTCACCTTTGAATATAAGTTGGAGCATATAAGTACTCCTATGTATACATAGAAGTACAATCTGTTGATTTATTCGCAGATATCTTTGACCGTTATCTTCCTTTGAGGAAAAGTTACCTGGCTGCCGATATAAGCTTGAATTAGATAACTAGGTATAAGATATGATTTTTATATTTACTTAATGATGCCTGTGACTGTGCGTTGTCCGCTTAGATTTAGTTTTAGGCCTTCCCTGGAATGCAAGCTATCCTCACACCAAATTTGGACAAAATCTGTTAAACGGATGAGCCGTGAAAAGATAGTATGGATTAATAATAAGTGCAAAAGTTAACTTAACAAATAGGTACACATCAGTTTAGTAGTTTTCGTAAGTCCGTTTAGTCGCACGGTAGCGCGCTCCAGGTCACCCATACCGCGCACTTGGGCTGCGCTCAACGCGCTGCTGAAGGAGTCCCCTCGCTGTGACATATTTGCTGACAAATGGGCTGACCTCATGGGTCAGATCTTGCACTTTTGTGTTCCTCATCAGTTCCTCATATTGTCTTACGAAGTCTACAACAAAATTACTAACTAACTACTGAGTGGGTACTAACGGTAATTTTACGGTGCTGTAGGGGATCTCGCGGGAATAAGCTAGTGTTTCATAATCTTAGATTGGTTAGCCGTTTCTTAAACGCAACTTCATTAACCTCTAACGAAACCATTAGAATGCTTGTTTGTAAACACATAATGACAGACTTAACTATAATTCGGATTTTAGATATCCATATCATAGGTACCTACTAATATTTTAATGCGAAAGTGTGTCTGCCTGTCTCCTAGCTTTTCACCGCCATCCGTTTAACTTTACAGAGATAGCTTGGCACCCCGGACATACGTATTACGCATGATTCTGTACCCGTAGTTTAAGATTTTACGTCTCACCAAACGTTGCTAGAATTCGAGAGTCGAAATACTTCCGCGTTATAGTAAACTGGATCTTAATAGCCTTGTTTTAAAGCTCAAGTTTGTCTACACATCTACAGCCAGCGTTCCAAGCGGAAACATTGCGAAATTAAAATCAGGCGCATTGAATTTTTGACTTCTTAGGTCCATTTTACTTTGATGTTATTGTGTTTTGACTCTCGAATTCTAGCAACGTTTAGTGAGACGTAAAATCTTATACTACGGGTACTGTTTATCTCGGAAACCAAAGAGTTCGGGATTTTCAAAAACCACGCGAACGTAGTCGCGGGCATCATCTAGTAAGTAAGTATTTGAATAAATTGTGAATTTTGGCATGCATTTTGGTTTATATTATTTTTTAGAAGATGGGTAAGAATTATTTCTAAATGATCAGTTAGAGAAATAAAAAATAAATTTTTTTGAAATAAATCCTTTTTAAAGTTCCGTACCCGAAGGGTGCCAACGAGAGTCAATCCGTCCGTCTGTCTGTCAGCGGGCTATATCTGGTGCATTATCACTTACCACAAGGTGAGATCGTAGTCAAAGGGTAGCTTAATTGTGATGGAATAAAAAGGTACTTTTTCAATAAAATCTCTCTTACATACATATAGAAGTTAAAACAACAATTAATACCTTCTTAGAATTAAGCAGGTATTACATTAAATATTCACTGAAATAACACAATCTCCCACATTTACGCGGAAGGAAAATTCCAACGTATTTTCCGGATCTGTGTCGATTGAACAAAGTAAAGCACGTGTAACGATTTTCAGCCAATTTTATTTATAGAGCAAGAGCCAGCGCGTGCAAGTCCTTTGTTATTTTATAAAAGCTGAAAGTTTCTCTGCGTATTGTCCCCAACACTAGGAAGAATGTTTGTTTGGATCATGGTGGCTTTGGGAGATAACAGATAATAAAGGCGTGAAAAATCTCACATCAAAGTATAAAGTCTAATTTTTTTGTATTTTCTTCGGATAAGTATTAGAAATCACGTCATGCATTGCCAGACACTCAGTGTCGTGGCAACCCCCTGCCAGACACTATTAAATCTTTTAGCTACATCTCCTAAAGCCACCATGATCCAAACAAACGTTTATCCCAGTGTTGGGAACAAAACGTAGAGAATCTTTCCGCTTTTATAAAATAACGAAGGTCTGACACGCGCTGGCTCTGAGTCTATTGTACATTAATGTAAACAAACATAATTGGTTTTTTATTTTTCAGCTAACAAAGTTCTTTTACAATGTTCATTTCAACGAATTTTTCATTTCAAAATTCATTGAATTTCATTTTCAATTTCAGAAATCGTGTAGTAGCACATCAATGGTAGTAGCGTATAGGTAACTAAATAAAGCATCAAATATACCTAATAGGTTCACCTAGAAAAAATTATACCTAACTAGAGGATGCCTGCAAATTCGTCCGCGTGGATTTAGGTTTTTAAAAATCCCGTGGGAACTCTTTGATTGTCCGGGATGAAATGTAGCCTATGTCCTTCCCCGGGATGCAAGCTATCTCTGTACCATGAACGGATGGGCCATGAAACGCTAGCAGACAGACAGACAGACAGACACACTTTCGCATTTATAATATTAGTATGGATGTCGTGAATGTTACAATGTAAATAACGGGAATGTTGGGAACTGACCTACCACTATTATATTATTGTAATAGGTACGATGATTTTGAAATATTGATATTTCGACCCAGTTACATGGGGCGTGGTCACAGCGGGACCGACTAATGTAGACGGAGAATCATCGTATTAATCGTGGTAGGTACCTGTTATAATAACATAATATTACGTCTTTAAACCACGAAATAAGTCTAACATCATTGTGAAGTAGCTTCTGCCCGCTCAATAGGTAAATCTAATGCTTGTTATGAAATTTAATTCAAAGTATTATTTATATTAGTCAACAATAAACTCGGCTAATATTCTTTTTTTTTAAAGAAAAAAAAACATTCCTATTTTTACTTCCATTCGCTATAGTAGGGGAGCCCTAGAGGCTTAATAGGTATTTACTCGAGCGTCGTGGGGCTTATTGGGTTGTGAAGATTAGGTGCTAAAAAGGTTATAATATGATGTATGCCCTTTCACAGGTGGGGAGAGCGTGTTCAGGTTTTCAAAAATGTATAAAAAAATAGTCACAACGCAATACTCGAGCGCTTCAGATATTAATAGTGTATGCGCCCCACTTGTTACTTTTATCGGAAAAAAATTCTGTACCTTTAAAATTCTTTCTGAATGATTTAAATAATTTTGACATTATCTAAACGAATTTCAAGGTAAATATTATATTATGCTGAAAATATTGCTGAATACTGAATATTGACATTATATATAATATGTGTCCCGGCTTTACTCACGTGTTTAGTTGACGTTAGCCCGACTAGTTTCGAACCCATCCGGGGTCCTTTTTCAAGGAAGGATGGAAATCACTCACGATAGTTTAAACGCTAAAATATTGACTATTGCCATACCACTATATCGGTACCTTCCTGCTGAGTATTGAGTAACCAAGTGTCTTAAACTCGATATTGTAGAGCTTTGTATTGTAGAGTGTGTATTGTAACCGTATTAGGTCCATAAATTTTTTTCGAGATACGCTACCTGATCAAATCAGGAATAAGGAGATCCTAGAAAAACTAGAATAATCGACATAGCTCACTGAATTGCGAAACTAAAGTAGCGATGGGACATAATAGCTCTATCAAAATTGCGGTCCCATTATGTAATTTTTGCACACAATTTAATTTTTTTTGTGTGATGTAACCACACAATTCACATCCGCCTCCGCGGATGTGAATTTCTAATGATCCGCATCCGCATCCACGGATGTCGCAATATTGGCATCCACAACAACCCATGGTCTCGAAACGACAGCGACGATGCTGTTTGGCTTTTATATTTGTTCTTGTTTTTTTGAATGTTATCATGTTATTTTACTTGATGATGTGTGATACAAATCTACAAGTATCAATGCAATAGGCAAGATGTACCTACGTATGCTACTACGTTTTCGGGGGCGGGGCGACGGGATTCGCTAACACATCTGCCAAGTGATAAATCTAATTATAAACTGTAGTAACCGCGTGATCGACCACTTTGGGACGATGATCGCTATTTTAAGTACAATAAAGAGAAGTAACAAATAAACACGGAAGAAAATAGCGGTGTGCAATACCTACATACTTACTTGAATATTAAACATCCCAACATACCTAATAATAAATGCAGAAAACTTAAACGCGGAAAAAGTTATTCTTTTTAATCCTAAAAGGTATTCAACATTTTCTAAATTGCGGTAGAAAAGTTAGAAATTCAATTACACGGGAATATTCGATGTTGAAAATTTCGACAACGATTGCTGCCAAGTTAAAAGGCTCAATTGAAATTCCCAAAACTCTCCTTACCTTTCTAAGCAGGGCCGAACCAGGGGTGGTTATAACAAGACTATTTATTTATATTCTGCATAATACTTTACTTCACTCTCATCTTATTTATTTGCGAGTTAACAATATTGTAAAAAAATAGCACTCGTTTCGCGCGCTTTACCAATTTGCATATACCTACCTAGATTTGATTTCCACATTCCAAACATATTATGTACCGTGTACTTTCAATTTGAAACTAGTGTATTCCGAACATTCCTAGCGTATCCCTAACATTATGTAATTCTAGAGAATCTTTTCTGTAAGTATAAATATTTTGCGCTCGCTTAGCTCCATTTATATCTAAAAAACTTTTGTAGATCTAACTTGTAAAGGTTTTTATAATATGGATATGTAAAAAAAAATTAAATTGGGGAGGCTGGGGGCATCAAAATGGAATCTCACACCGCTGGTAAACTGACCCAGGCCGGCCCTGTTTCTACGTATCTATAGGTATTAATAGTATAGTTTTATTTACTTGTTGCGCTTGAGGTATCATAGATATATATACCTAAATTTTATAAAGTTCGTTATGTAGATCTTTGAATTTTAATCTACCTACAGCAAATATCTTTCAATTTATTTAGGACTAGTTTATGCCCGTGACTTCCGCCCTTTGGACTACATGGAGTTCAAACCCCTATTTTACCCTTTTAGGTGTTGGATTTTCAAAAATCCTTTTTAGCGGATGTCTACGTAATAATAGCTATCTACACGCCAAATTTCGACCCGATCCGTTCAGTAGTTTGAGCTGTGCGTTGATAGATCAGTCAGTCACCTTTTCCTTAGGTAGGATATAAAATGAGAAAGTGTGTGTGTTTGTTGGTTTGTCCTTCAATCTCGTCGCAACAGAGCAACGGATGGACGTGATTTTTTGCTGACCTGGAGAGTGACATAGACAATTTATCCCGGGAAATTAAAGAGTTCCCGAGGGATTTTTAAAAACTTAAATCCACGCGTACGAAGTCGCGGGCATCAGCTAGTATTACATATTTTATATGACCATATCTATTAAAGTTCAAGCGACTGAAACATAATGGCTGAAAATAACAATTAAAATACTAATTTTTAAAAACCTAATTACACGTGGCCGAAATTGCGGATATTACAAATTTGGTACAGGCATAGATTATTCATCCCGCACTTATTACGAATTTTGGCCTACTACTTTTTCCCGGAAAAGGAAGAGTTTCCTTGGGGTTCTTAAGAAAACTTCAATCCACGCGGACAAATAAATGTATTTATTTTATTTCGCTGATTAGTAAACTGTGAATGTGAACTGAATGGTTAATCCGCGGACTTTTTTTTAAATAGATATAGCGAGCAAACGAGCAGGCGGGTCACCTGATGTTAAGTGATTACCGCCGCCCATGAACATTTGCAGCACCAGAGGAGCCGCCGATGCGTTGCCGGCCTTTAAGGAATTTGTTGGTCCGCCCCTTTAATAACCCCATGTTATAATCTAGTGGGAACACCGCCGATGGGAGTTGGTTCCACAGTTTGCACATTGATTTTCCTGTTCTTATATTATTATAACAATTCAGGATAAAACTCAGTGGCAAACAAATGACTTGTTGGATTGTGTAATATAAAACATATACAACGGAATAATTTTTATCAATATCGATTTTTTCAGAGCATATTAATTGATCTTTGCCGAACCGAGAAGAAGTCAACTGTATAAGTATATCTACTTACTTATTTAATTATTTTAAACAAGCAACATGTATGAAGTGTTGCTTATTGAAATTCATGATTATTATAAAACTAAAACCTTAAAAAATATAATATTATAATTAAAATATATTATTAAAAGGAGTCCCTTTAGGCAAGGTTCCGAAGATACTGGCAGCGTTCCCCCTTTGAATTACTAGGCTAATTAATACTTTATCCAAGGTAGCTGCCAGCTCTTCGGTCTCCTGTGATGTCGACTAACCTTTTTGCAATTTCCTTAAAAAATCTTATAGCGCTAGGACCCCACGGACCAAGGGTCTCGACACCGAATGGGACAAAATCATATTCGGAGCCTAGACCCCTGTATTTGCATGTTTGGAACTATATAATATTATCACAATATGTATTATAGTATTAGCGTTCCTACTTATATATCTTACCTTAGAAAAATTTTCACCATAAATAAATCTTACTGACATTTACAAAGCGAACTGTAAATTGTTACAGTAGGTAGTAGCTACTTGTACACAAAAGTATTAATGACCTTAACGGGTAAGGAAGAAAAATACTGCAGTCAGTGAACCGGAAATATAGACTGATAGTTTAACAAAATATTATGACACGTCAGCTCAGTGTATAAAATAGCTCAGCGTATATAACCTAATGTAATAAAAGACTTTTTCTTTCTTTCTTTAAAAAATACGAATATCAGTCAAATTAATTATGACTAACATTCGCCTTTCCCCTTCAACTAAGCGAAAAGCTTGTTCTAAGAGTAGACCGTACGACAATAGTGCAACGGGTTGGGTATGAACCGCTAACCTTTCGGAATTCAGTTTGCTCCTTAGCCGTTGGGCTATTGTTCTACGCGTAAGCCGATCAAAGTTAATATCAAAATACCTATTGCATTTAAAATTGGGAGACTACACACGTTAGAGTCCTGAGTATAACTTTTCGAGTTAACCGTGCGTAAATCTGTCAAAATTTTATTAGGTACACTTACCTATCGCTAACTTTGCAAGATACGATACGATTGCTAAAAAAGTAACAGGCCCTCCTAAAATTGCTAGTATTGTTAGATTCTACTATTTTAAATTCATATCTTTTACAAATAAAATGTCATACCTATGTACTTTTTGTTTTCAGACCCAAGTATTTCAATGGTAATTTCCGCCCTTCCAACCACAATGAATATCGCAGACAATGTAACCATTGTCTTTTCCACGTCACAGCCGGAGCGTGTTCAGCTTTTAATACAAACGTATAAAATTATAGATAGGTATTTATACATATAGGTACCTATCTACCAATGAAGTTAGGTACTTATTATTGCAAAGATCCTTCCTTACCCTTAAAACTTATTTAGAATTTTCTAAATTGCAGAGGGAAAGTTTGAAATTAAATTCTGACGGAGTGCGATCATTCGTGAATTTCACAATCGGAGTAGGTATTTCGAAGCAATATTACAGCCTTAATGATGCCCGGTATAATGTTCCAAGTCAAAACCCTCAACGTTTGCAATAACATTTCTAATTGAAAAATTCGAAATGTAAAATCTTGAGAAAATATACCTCGATGTTTCGTACTAGAATTACTTGTTGCTCCAACTTTTAAGTAAAAAAGGACATAAATGCACAGCCTTCATAATATTTCAAAATTCAAAACAAATCTCCCAAAAATAAAAAGCTAGTGAAAACCCATAATTATTGAAAATATTTAGCAAAATAGGTATTATAAAGAAGTAAAAGGCAAAAGGTTTTGGCATATTTATTTTGTAGAAAAAATATTGGTTTTTATAGTGACCATGATCAAAGGATAACATACTTGAAATTGGCGATGTATATGTATAGTTAATATATCTACTTATTTGATTTGGGATTTGTGGGATAAGACGAAAAATTGCAATAGGTTTCGCGATATTATATTATTAGGTAGGTTACCCAAATAAGGCCCAGTCTTTGAATTTCCCGCTTAGCGAATTCGAATTGCCGATGCAATGTTTGGAGTAGGTAATGTGCGTGACCATAGCTTACGCACACTTGCACGTCAAGCATCCCGTTTCGTTTTGATTATATAAACCTCATATGAAGGTAAGTACGTACGTATAAACACGTATCTATAAATAAGTAGTTTTTGTTTATCCAGAAGATTTTTTTAAAATGCTGGCTTAGGTACATTTTTGTAGTATAGATCTACTTAGTACCACACAGTACTAGTACACTTACATATGCAAGTGATGTTTTATCAAAATCGATTCGAAGATAAATAGACAAAAATTGTAATACTTACTTAATATCGTCGTATCCTACGAATAACGCCACAACGGTCGGAGTGGCGTTTTATTTTTCGTTGATGTGAAATCTACTTTCAAACTCATTAAAGTTTGAAAAAATTGACTAGAAATTAGCGCTTGAAAATAAGCCACAATTGAACTTGCGGAATAGATGCGACAAAACAGCCACAATGGCCGCGGTGTAAGAATTTTACCCGCCAATCAGGCATAGCTCATGCGCGAGGTCAGGTCACGAGCGCCGCTCTGTCAATTTTCGTCGGATCAGCGTGGGCGTCATATAATACTCCTAAAACTTAGCTAGTTTTAGGTATAATATTTAGGTATTTCATTTACTTTTAATCCAATTTAAGGTAGGTAGGTAGGCAGTGGCGTGCACAGGGTTTGAAGCCAGGGTAGGCATTAGTGAGTTAGGCACCTGTTTACTGGCAGGTCATAATGTAAAATTTGCATTGAGCATATTACAACTGGGGTAAGCAGTGCATTTCATTATTTTTGAATGAATGAAATGACCTTAAATTGGATGCCTTTATTAATGCCAGCTATACTGCCTCATTCATATTTTTCATCCAATTTAAATTATGGTCATGAACTAATAATTAGTACTTATTTTTAACTTTCGAAGTGAGATAACTATATTCAGTGGGGTATCATATGAAAGGTCTTCACCTGTACATTCTAAAACAGATTTTTATTTATTTTTACGCATCATAGTTTTTGAATTATCGTGCAAAATGTCAGAAAAATACGACTGTAGTACGGAACCCCCGTTGCACGAGCTGCGCGAGATTCGCACTTGGCCGGTTTTTGTAGGTATTAGAGCTAAAATTCACGCACCCATTTGATTCTTGGCTTGATATTAATTAAGTTCGCGACACAAAACAAAACGATCTACTCTATTCTAATCTATAAAATTTCTTTGTGCTTGTAAGCGCTTGACGGCTTATATCTGAGCACTGCACTATTCATAATATTATTACTTTATACTGTTAAATATTCCGAAAATGTGTTTGACATCAAAGTAGCGAAAAGAGAGAAAAGGCAATAAAAGTGCCTGATAAAAATCTGTCGCCCGGACAAAATCTACGTCCTCGATTGCTTTCCCATTTACAACAGGCACTTTAAAAAGGATCATTTTACTTTCACAAGATTCATAGATCGTACTTCAATAGAGGCAAATGTATTTTGATTACATTGCTACATTTTTTTCTTTAAGTGTGCTCATAGTAACTTTTTTTTTTTTTCGGGGAAATCCCTACGGACTTCTGCCTGCTGGCAGGGTGTGTCCGACTCGCACGGACTAAAATAACCTCCCCATGCCTACCAAGGTGAGCACGGAACTGCGTAAGCATTACTTCGTGATGACCTCCTAAATTTCTATCTTCCTCTTTTCTTCTTTTTCCCTCTCTTACCTTCTTATCATTATAGCCCTCGGCATTTTGTTATATCGTTGCCAGGCTTCTTCGCACGACAGCATGCGCGATATAAGGTTACGGGCGTTCACACCCTCCGCGTCGGTCAATCCTAGCGCTTCTGTCCTTAGGTCGGCACAATCCTATCACGTGGTTGTGCGTATAAGAAGAGCATGCTGAGAGCTGCACTACGTTGTGACCGTGCAAAATCAGCGTGTGATATTACATTAGGTATTTCTTGGAAAACTTATCTACTTATATTTTTAAACAAAATAAAGACATCTATATGATGGAGATTTTTCATGAAATTTCGTATGAACTTCCGAGCTACCTGTACGTCGTTGGTGGAACTATGTCAGAAACATCAAAAATACCAACTATACAAAGTTTCATCACAAAAAGAACCAGATGAATCTTATTGGAACGCAGGACAAACAAACAAGAAGATACCTATAGATATTATACAGGTTACAGGAAAAGAGGACACGATCCCGTTAAGGGGTTATAGTACAGGACATTAGCTATCAAACGACCTCTCAAGTGCTTATGCGAAAGTGTATCGTTTTCGAGTTATTCATTTTTTATTTTTTTCTTGGTAAAGGGGTGTTTGCCACTTTAAAAATTAATAAAAAAAGGAACAATGTATTTCATCAGATTTTTTTTTATTTCTCGCGAGTACATATCCTTGTTAATAACAAACAGTTATAAAACAAAAACAATCTTCAAGCATTTTAAAATTACAGCCCAAAAACTGTACAAGTTTTCGATTTTTAAATTTAGTTCTTTGAATAACTTGCAAATTTTTTGTAAAAATTACTATGGCACTTATCCTGCGGATTATTTTAAAAACATCTACGTTTCGTTAGCTATCCATTGGTACAAAAAAATTAGAAAAAAAATCAAAAAAATTACAGAACAAAGAGACCAGGTAGAAAATTCTAACAAATGCTATTATTGCCAAAGAATTAAATCACAGTCAATGTTAAAACAAGTTTAGTGCCAAATCGCTAAAGATTATTTTTCAATGAGTTCAAAAGGTAGTATAAAATCAGTCAAGTGCGAGTCGGGCTCGCACACGAAGGGTTCGGTACCATCGTACAAGAAATAACACTTTTTAATTTTTTTTAATTTTTATGGCGGCCATTTTGTAATTTTTAGTATTTGTTGTTATAGCGGCCATAAAAATACACATTTTGTGAAAATTTCATGTTTGTTTGTCCGTCCGTCTGTCCGGCTGTCCGTTTGCCTGTCAGTGGACTGTATCTTGTGAACCCTAATAGGTAGAGACTTGAAATTTTTACACGAAATTTTGACAGACACGACTGCGGCGGTATCTAATAAAAGCCACAACAACTTTTTTCGTTTCAAATTAACTCGGTATCATAATAGGTAGGTAGATATAGTATCATTATCGGGATTACAGTGCCGATTGGCACAAGTTATTTTTAATTTTCCTTCAAGAACCATTTTCTAGTACTCATTAAAGAGGAACTTAAATTTACTTAGTTAAAATAAAGTAACTATTTTATTACGTCGTAATAAAAGAGGGAAAGAGCAGTTTTTAAAATTAAACGCGACCATAAAATAATAAAACGGGAGAAGGGCAAAGAGGAAAGCAAATAAAAAACTTTTTGTTACTAAGCAAATTTGTAAAGTTTATTCACTAACCTGTTATCTAAAGTCTGCAGCACAACAGGAATAGCTTGGGGTTCTTCGGGCACCTGATGACTAATTTGTGGTTGAGCTTGAGATGCCGTTAGAGCTAGCGCTTTGTAACGTGACTGCTCCGCAGTTGGTAACACGATATCCACGGAGCGCGAGCGAAGCCCCGTACCCGGAACGGTCAAATATTCACCACTTTCACTTAACTCTTCGGCTCTCGCACCACCAGAAACTTTTGAAAAACACGAATCTACCGAAGCGGCCCGATCGCGCTTTAATTCAGGAACAGTCAAATAAATATCATGGACCAAGCTCTCCTTAGGAGCATTGTTAGCGCCCTGCTCGGAAGCTCTTACGTTCTCGAGGGAGCTACCCGTAGGTTCAACAAAAAAAGCTTCCTGTCGTGATATCGAACGTCGTCTTTGTGGCAGTATGGGCGATTCGTCAATCGGTGGTTGTAATTCAAAGGACGGTGCACCCGGAGACGGCGGTGGGGATTGCAGTGGAGGCGGTAGGAATGTTCTCGGCAGCGGGGTTGGAGCGAGCAGAATTTTTGGTGTATCACTTTCGCTCTCATCGTCGTCATCGTCGTCATCTTCGGCAGATGACGAGACAGGTGGTCTTTCAGGTGTTGTTCGTTCTTCGCTCCGTTGAGCCAACCAGGTTTCCATGTGACGACAGTGAATGCATGGTGGTGGTGTGCCTTTTCCCGATCGCCGTCGTGACCAAAGACGTGGTACCTGCCATGGAAAATAATTATATCTACAGGTTCCAGCTTAAAGTAAAAACTTTGATACTAATATAACATTAATTTATGGACTGTGTTTCTTACTTGCTTTTATTAATAACGTTATGACGAATAAAATGAAACTGAATCGAAACTTCAAAAAGAGAAGTTTTTGTAACAGAGAAGATAGTTTACATTGAAAGGAAAGAGCTTAGCAATTTCTACAAAACATAAAACGATAATAATAGAATGAAAGTTTTAAGTTACCTCTAAGTAAGTGCCCGAGTCATCAGATCCGGCGGAGTCGAAGGATCGGCTCCGCGCTCCGGATTGCGGCACGGACAGCAGCGAGCTGGCGCCGGAGCCCCGAGCCGCCTCCAATTGTATCTCATCGAACGACGCCGACCGGACCTACAACAAAAGAAACACTATTTAAACATACTTATATAGGTACTCTGTTTTCCTTAGTTTACTTAAAAGGTAAACAAAGTTGTAGCTTCTTATTGAAACGAAAGGACTGTACCGACTGTACGTACTTATACCATACGACCTTGCTATTCTACTGCGAACTGAAAAACTAAACTCCAGAAGGTCTAAAGCACAGGTCAAATTGAGTCTTTATGCGAGAAGCTTTCTGCGATTTGTTTATCTTTTAAACAAACTAAGGAAAAACGTAGTAGGTAAGATGCCCTCGAAACCGGGGTGGGTCTGGAATTTCTAAGAATTCCTGCCATAAAATAGGTAGGTAAGTATTCATTAGGGCCTTAGAGTTTAGATAGGTTATTTAACAGTTAATTTTTCATTATTATTAATCATACACGAGTGACAAACAATAGCTAAGCTGATCCATCTATATTGTGATGAATAATATGCAGTCATCCTGATTTTGAAATGCAAGCAGCAACGGTATGCTAACTGACAGCAAATTATATGTATTGTACGCGACAGGTAGAGATGACAATCGGGGAGACACACCTTTACTGCCCCCGCGCTAACCTGGCGTGGGCGAGCGCAGGTGAAGTGCGGGTGTGCAGGGCGTCCCCCCGCTTGCCGTCTCAACCTGTCGCGCACTATACATACGTACGGAATTAATATGTAATACCTATCTAATCTTATTTTAGAATCATCATCATCATCATGATCAACCCATCGCCGGCTCACTACAGAGCACGGGTCTCCTCCCTAAGTCATATGAAATGAGGCAAGAGAAAGAAGAAGAAGAATTGTAAAAAAGATCACATAATATTTTTGCCTTACAGTGCAGTGGTTATGGTGATGATCAATCAAATTTTTTATTATTGAGAGATGATATGATAATTTTTTATCACTTCATCTAACAATAATCTGACGTCTACGATCAACTTCGCTTCAGTGGAAACACAGCCTTAGCAGCAGTTTAGGTCGTGATTGTGGAGGTTGCCAAGGAGATTAATAAGTCTAATTAATCTCGTTCATCCTTACCTTCTATAAATCTTTTGCAAAATTTTGGTCATTACCTTAACAAGGCAAAGTGAAATAACTTTTTGAACTGTACCACACCTGTAGGTACTGTGTGTCTTAATATACAGAAAGTAGGTTTGAGCAAGTAAATTAAAAAGTACCTTGTAGATATAACTCAATATCTGTTAGGCTAACATGCGCACCACGAGAAAATTTTGTCTACGCATTTACTCGTCTTATTTGTATGAAGAAATACGAGATAATGCGTAAACAAAATTTTCTCGCGGGGCGCATGTTAGGCCCTCAGGTTAGGTACGCACAGGAATAATAAAAAAATCGCAATGTAAAGTTATTAGTTCAGTTAAAACCTATTCAATTACTGGTATTAAAGTTTTTTACGTAGTCTCAGCAGTTGGTATTTCAGCAGTTCGCGAGCTAAAAGGCAAGGTCAAGCCGCACTCCTCTCTGAAAACTCTTGCCAGCACTTAGGAACAACTCCCACAGTTTTTCTCTTTAGAGTATAAACAAGTAGATTTTGTATTAGCTTTTTATATATAACACGCTAGCTGATGCAAGTGATTTAGTTTGCGTTCGATTCGTTCGATTTTTAAAAACTGATAGTTTTTAAAAATCCTAAGGAAACTCTTTGATTTTCCGCGACCAAAAGTATCCTATGGCTGTAGGTATACGGGATGCAAACTATATACTAAGAGCTAATTTTTTACGGCACCTCTGTTCAACAGATTTTGATGTAAGTACCACCCGGACGAAATCGCGGGCATCATCTAGTACTTATTATATCATAACGTGATATTCAAGAGAGAAACGTTGTTGAGTTGATGAAAATGTAAAGTTGCACAGCAACAGCAGGTTTAGTGAAAATAACAAAATATAAAAGTGCTTTAAAAATTCTGCTACTACCGTAGGTGGCACTTTATGTTTGAACGTTGGCTTATACAGCGTGTTTTCGCTACGTCAAAGAGTTTGTGGGCAACATCGAACTTCCAATGTAAAAAAGAAAAAATTTAGCTTGTAGAGAAAGCGCTTTTGTAGAAGTGTGGCACATAGATACGTTTATCGAACCTGGATTAGCGCGAAACCTTTCAGTGCGAGTAATCGGCACACCCAAAGGAATTATCCTTCTCAAAACCTGTGAGAAATAAAACCTGTAGCGATAGTCGTTTTTTAGGGTTCAGTACCTCAAAAGGAAAAAGAACCCTTATAGGGTCACTGCGTTGTCTGTCTGTCTGCCCGTACGTCCGTCCGTATGTCCGTCTGTCGTATCTGTCCTGTCCCGTTGACCTAGAATCCTGAAATTTAGCAGGTTGGTAGGTCATACAGTACAAGTAAAGGAATTAATCCGAAAACCGTGAATTTGTGGTTACATCACACACAAAAAAAATTATTCATGAACAAATAATTAATAATTAATTAATTTTCAAAGTAAAACTATACCAAGTGGGCTATCAGATGAAAGGGTTTTTTACTTTACCTGTACATTCTAAAACAGATGTTTATTTATTTTTATGTAAAATACTTTTTGATTTATCGTGCAAAATGTCTAAAAAAATACCCGAGTACGGAACCCTCGGTACGCGAGTCTGAGTCGCACTTGGCCGTCTGGAACTGGACCACTGAGAGACTGGCGCTGGCGGTTTTGGCTGTCCTTGCTCTGCACCTCAAGTAGATATTTTTTAGAATTTAATTTAAGGTGTCTTTATAATTATGAGTAGATATAGTACGCGACAGGCCGAGATGACAATTGAGGAGGGAACGCTCCACACACCCGCACAGCCCCCGCGCTAACCCGGTGCGAGCGAACGCGGGTGACGTGCGAGTGTGCTGGGCGTCCCCTCGCCTCATACGCTGATTGAAATCTCGATACATAAATAATATACCTACCTATAATATTTATTCCAAGCAATCTACATATTATTGATCTTTTTATCTAAATATACCTACATAATATATTGATATACTTTTTCCACTTTGTAATATACCTACAGTGTAGCATCGACCATAAAATTGCTTTACCACCGATAGGTTGGATATCATTTGTCACATCATAAAAGTCTGGGGTTTATTTTTGCTTACAGGACCCCCTACACACATGTAAAAATCTGAGCCTTAGTAAAATTTTGATTTACTGGAAGTTGTTGTCGAAAATGGTAAAAAAAAAATTCTGGTCGATTATACCTACTTACGCACAACCCAAAAAAGTAGGAGAATGCGAAAAATGAGGGGAAACGAGTTGGTTTCATTTAATTTAATTTAATTTATTTTATTTTGTAGAGACAAACAGTTACAATTAGATAAATAGATAGTATATATTATATAAAAACACTTAAACCAAAGCAGTCTCCAATAAGAAATTAACACTTATAATAAAAATTATTCGATATATTCGATTGGGTTTAGTTTTTGCCATCTCGTCGGAACTTTTTAATTTCCCGGGGTAAAGCCTAGGTATATACTTCCCTGGAAATTGGGATGCATTAAGAGCTATCTCTGTACTAAGATTTGTCAAAAATAGTTAAACATATGGACCGTGAAAAACCAGCAGCGAACAGACAGTAAGACACACTTTGGCATTTATAATATTAGTGCTTTAGTAGTTATGGATTTTTATTTTCAATCTGAAAGTTTGCTTTAAGTACCTACCTACCTCGAAGTTTTATGTGCCAAGTTTGGAATAACTTAACGATCTACTTACTTTCGATAAACTCTAACTACAAGTACGTCACCCACCGCGGCCGGGTGCAGCAACTAAACGACGCGACGGTCACTTTCGCTTACTATTGATACCTACCTACAGCTACTATACTTTAGTTTTTCTTAGTAAACAAGTAGCTTTTCGCTGAAATACATAAAAGGCATGCAATATATACGCACATCAGCTGTGCTATAGGTACGCCAATGGGTAATGCGCGGCCATCGATATGTGCCCATACGACTATGTTACCGCGAATGAAATTATGATAAGAGTGAAAAACCTGACTCCAGTAAGTCAAAAGCGCCAGGCAAACCTCGTCGCGAAGCTTTCTGCAATTTGTTTATCTTTTAATCAAACTAAGGAAAAACGGACATTACTAAAAATGTATAAGTACCTGTAAATGTGTATACCTGTATCGGCAAATAAATAAAATTGAATTGAATTGAATTAAAAATGCAATGCTGTATTTCGTTTCTTTAAGTCCATTGAATTTATTGTACATCATAATATTCTCAAAACGTATCCTGTGTTTGTTTCCGTTTATTTGCGTTCATGATATTGGGTAGGTATAGGTATGCAGGCTTTGTGACCAAAAGCTTATACAAAATCAAATATTACGCCAACGTTCAACCCTAATATTTATCATTGTAACGTTTTACACAATTCGAATGTGAAAAGAGTATAAATTATTGATTCAGTCGGAAATTAACGAGCTTTTCCTTTGTGTGTCGTATTTATCAGAGGGCGCGGCAGTGCTCCCGCCAAGACGGGTAAAACTAACCGACGACGGGGCACTACGTACCTTTTCTCGAAGCGTTTCGTCTTATTTTGGGCCGTCATAGCTTCGGTCTGGATGACGCTAGAAAGCTGAAATTTTCAGGATAAGGTGTCCTGAGCAAACTTATTAAAAAACCTAAGAATCAATTATCTAGCTTTTATGCTTTCAGATTTATTGGTACCTGAAATACGTCGACGTCGTGACTTACTGATGATCATCATAATTCAAAATATTTAATCAAAAATTCTAGGGTAATTTCTGAAGTCCTAGAAGATTGAAATTTGGTGTGTAGGCTAGAAATTGCATATAAACAATACTAAAATTAAGAAATTGGAAATTTTCCCCCTCCACTCCTTCGTTTGAGGGAAGCATATCTGTAAAGTCTGTCGTTAGAATGCTGAAATTTTCAGGATAAGATGTCCTTCACAGTTTAAGCAAACGCACCAAGTATCAATTGTCTAGTTTATATGTTTTCAAATTTATCGACATTCAAAACCTATAATCAAAAATTCTAGGGTACTTCCTGAAGTCCTAGACTGAAATTTGGTATGTAGGCCAGGAATTGCATATAAATACTAAAGAAAACTCATTTTGTTCCCCTCCACCTCTTCGTATGGGGGAAGTAAGCACATCTGAACGGTTGTCGCTATATACCTAATATTAGATATTGTAAATGTGTGTACCACCTACTATCAGTCAATTCTTTATGACTAACTGACAACATCATTACATATAGGTATATAACTCCGACAGGCAATCTCCGCCATCAACGACGTTATTATCATATTATGCGGGTAAACTAGAAACTAACTTATTTATATTATACCTACTATGTATTACTAAGTCGGAATAAAAAAATGTATACCTACGTATAAGTCCCGCAAATTTCTAACGCGCATGGCCGCCATTTTAGTGAAGTCAGCACTAGACTGAAGTTTCGAGCTGATGGTATATTTTTATTTCGACTGACGTCAAAATGACGTCATTTCGATGTAAATGCGACATGGTTCCAGTGCAATAGCAATTTGCGGGACTTATAATATCTATACGTAACAATTTGTATATCAACTTAATTTAAAACACATACAAATTAGCCATTGACTGCCATCTGACAAGCTGTTGGTTAGTGATGAACTGATGAATGATCACGTCGTAGTCTAAGAGGAAAGCGAGGTAATCTGTACCTAAGGGGTACAATTGGTTACTAAACGGCATGATATGAGAACGTATAAAAGCTTGGTGGCACGGCTTTCTCTGTAGAGGTACTCGAAGTACCTACACGTTGAATTGTTTGTGGTACTCTACTAGGTAGCCTCTGCCGAAGCCTCCTAAGTTCCAATAGACCAGAGCAGAGCCAATTCTTGCTCTATTGGTATAATCTCTTTGAAAGTAATTATAATACTATGTTGAGAAGATAATTTCTTCAATTAATTGATTTTGCTTTTTAAGTTTCAATAAAAGTCCGGTCTTGTTTCAGTTTGCATAGCTCAAATGAAAATAAGGCTGGACATAATTATATTGAAGGACGGAAACATATAGGATAATGTCAGACACAAAAATATCATATCAGTCGTAGCGTAGACATGCAGTCTGGTTTTTGTGTAAATGGAACTGGATTAGGCATACACTGCGTCGATCATCCGATCATTGGAACGTACAAGACCAAAGAAAGTGGAAGATCAACGCAAGTTTAGCGATGTTAGTATATTCTGTATGAGGCCAGAAAGATCGCCCTCACTTGATGGGAGGCAAAGCAAAGGAGTCTAATAAATCAGCTTAGATAAAAGTAGCGACTGCTCTTTACCCGAAGGAGAGACCTAAGAATTAATGATGATGAATCAGGTTTTTGGTTTAGTAGAATATTCTTTATTTACACCAAAAAGAAGTAGGTATATACAGTTAGCGGCCTTATCGCTTTGAAGCGATCCCTACCAAGCAAAAATATGTGTTGAGGAGGATTTAAATGACTAGTGAGAAAGGGTTTAGGGTGTACGTAGTCAGGGAAATATAAATATGAATATAAATATAAAAGTAAAGAATACCTAAAATAATAATATATAGATAAAGATTTGTACACAGGTACATACATAACATATATACACACATAATTAATAGGTTTCAGGTAGTTTGTTCACTTTGTGTTGTAAGGAGCTACGTACCTGCTTGGGCACTTCGAGGCTGCTTTGCGTCTTCATATCCTGGGGCGTGGGCGTGCGAGAACGTCGGAAGGTGGTGCGCAGTCGCTGCATGGCCGGCGGGGCGGGCTGCTGCGCCGCTCATGTCGCGGGCCCGCCCCGCCGCCCGCTCCGGCCGCCACGCTCAACACCACTAAAATATACAACTGCTATTAGCATCTATGTTCACATTCTGAATAGGTGCTTCATAAAACTGCATAAAAAGAGCCGCAATAGCCTAGTGGTCAAAAGCAGTGATAACCTAGTGGTTGAGACGTCTGCCTCCATATCGGGAGATGGGGGACTCGATGCTGGGCACGCCCGTCTTACTTTTCGGAGCTATGTGCGTTTTAAGCATTTATAATTATTATCACTTGCTTTAATAAACGGCGAAGAAAAACATCGCGAGGCTAACCTGCATGCCTGAGAGTTCTCCATAATGTTCTGTGTAGAATTTTTTATTTATTTCATACACTCGCACCGCAAACTTGTGAAATGTGAACGCGCTAAATACCGATAGAAGCTGGCAAGGCCTTTCACGCAAAGACTGTCTCACACAAACGAGCAAAAAGCGCAAAAAGCTGTGCTCTACGGATGTTTAGTATAGGGCAACGATGTCTATAATATACCCATAAGGTCTATGTACCCATAATAATTATTATAAATGCAAAACAAAAATGTTTGGGTACCCTACTGGAAAATCCATACAGCAGTAAATAAATAATTCATTTAGTAATTGCATAGTACATTGACCATAAAGTGTAGACTAGCACCAATTACTACAGCAACTATGTTTAACCAAAATCACTGCCACTACCATAAAATATTCATAAAAGTAGCGTAGCGTATAAACTATACGCTTTACAAAACCTTATTATTATGAAAAAATAGATTCACCATATAAATCACCACGATGTCTCGACCGTAATAAAATTTTCACCAAGTAAACAATTCTGCTTCCTGTTATAAAACTACGAAGCATTTTATGTGTACAATAATAATAATATGACGAATGGGAAACTAAGAGTTTCATAAGTCACGCACAAGGCGGGAACAATATCTACGTAAAATATTCATAACTTTTCTTTATACCTACTACTTCAAGAATTCGCCTGAATATTTCACGCGTTAAGAAATGAAATAATTTTTCAAAGCGACAAAGCGTATAGAAAATATAATAAGTATATTCCACATTGTTGATTTTTGTTAGAAAACTAAACACGGTGTGATTGATGGATGTTCTAACGAAAGTTTCACAAAACATTTTTTGTAGGTTTTACACAACTTAGATACCTACATAATTTTATTAAATTGCGGAATAGGTAACGTGTAGTATTGTGTGACCTACTTGAAGTAGGTAGGTAAACTTTTTTCTTCCTGTTAATTTGACTAATATATTTACATACACACCTAATATAGATTAGTTTAGGTTTACTATATAGTATAGGGGTTTTCTTAACGTTTCTACCTTTCAGGGTAGGTACTGCATTTTTTAAAGAAAAATAGTAGAAGGTTCTGATTGAAAGTATGAAGAACTTATGTAAAATTTGTTGCTATGATTTTATGAAAGGTAAGTATATGAATCGTTTCATTAATTTCTTCATATATTTAAACCAAAACAAATTAACGATTTCCATTAATGTACTTATCAGCATAACGCTAAGCCGTTAAAAATACGAAATAAGCAACAAAGTTGAACGTATATAGCTGCTCATTAAATAAAGACAGTGATTTGTTATTATTCATCAAGCAAATTACATTACGAAATATACCTATAAAACGATGTATTAAAATGCTTTAATTGGCAATAAATCGGGCTACTAATTGAGGATTATTAGAGGCACTTTATTTGCGTCTTCTTCAGAATTCTTCGTTTCTTTTTTCATGATCCGTGAAAGCTTAAATGAACTTACTATCAGTCTACTTTAGATATCTAGTTTTTCAGTTCTAGTACAAACTGCCGATAATAAAAGGTGATCTAATAGTAAACAATAGGTATATCTCGGCCATTCGTCTCTTGGATCACGACTTTTCGCAGCGTACCCACTATTGTTTGTTTAGTTAAAAACACGACTCAGTTTTAAATCTAAATGCATTCAAATACACGTACCAGTAATACCAGTACCTACACAGTAACAACTAAAAAGCAGTTTATCATCGGAAAATTAAATCTAGTTTATATCTTCTTCACAGATACGATATATATATATCATAGGAAAAGTACTTTTCTTAACGGGTCAGTTCTTTCTAGATTATTTCAAAGCTTGAGCAAAATGTTATTTCTGTGATAATAATAATCTGCTAGATAATTCAACGAGATTCTTTTTCTACCTTCTCTAATTGGAGTTTGCTAATGTTAAAAGTACAACAAACATGTTGTTTTAATTGCTTAAGGTGGCCCCTCTCACGCGCTTATCCATACAAACACTTGGCCAGTTTTTTTAAAATGTTTATTGAGTTTATTGATTACTTTTTAATTTCGTAAACGGACCATCAAAACTCTTACTTGTTAAACTTTATAATGTTATCTTAACTTTTGACATAACTTCAAAATTAACGTCAATAAATACGATAGAAATTAATAAGGACGACGGCTTTAGTTCCCTATTCCTTTCTAGGCGAAATGTAAATCTTCAATTATTATTAAATTAAAATGTTTTAATTTCTACCTTAAGATAACATTGAAATAAAATTAGCACTGAGCGAAGGGACTCTATTTGAACATGACGTTATAGAATATTCGTGTTTCTAACAAATCGACGTTTGGCTATGTAGGCAACTACTTTTATTATTTGATCCTTTGAAATTGCTCTATAGGCAGAAAGCTGACTATGGTTTATTGAATTGTGAATTACGTGGGGTATCGTTGAATAGGTCTTTTAAAAATACTGTGGGTGTGGGAACATCATTTTTCGATTTCTAGATTCGTTCGTAGCGTAGGTAGCGTGTGTAAAATCATTAGTACCGCTGTGGTTGTGCCAACTAAATGTAGTTTCCGTAGTTGTTAGCAATACTGATAGAGTGCTTTCTGGTAAAATTATTGTGTTTTATATTTTTAGGGTTCCGTGCCTGAAGGGTGCTAACGGGATCCTATTACTAAGCCTCCGCTATCTGTCCGTCCGTATGTCTGTCGGTCAGCGGGATTTATTATTTGTTATTTATTTTAAATCTTATTAGAACGGCAGTGCCACTTACACTAACTAGATGATTATCATGAATTTAAATACAAATAAAGGTACAAGAAAGAAGACACAAAATACAAAACGATAAAATATTAAAGGATTTTGAATATGTACGCTGAGAACATTGAATGACATATTCATGCAATGCTCTCAGCGTACTTCAGTAACTCCCGAACCAGTATTATAGACCCATCATTAAATGGGTCCCACTGAGCATTATTGTCCAAAAGCGCGTTGAACGATGGTGACATAGATCTAGCAACAGTGCGATGATGTGGGACCACGAAAAGTTTATTTTTTCGTGGACGAAGATTACTATTGCATTCAGGGACACGTCAGCGACACAGTTGGTCATGAAGTTCTGGAGCATTTACATCTCCTCGCAAAATTTGACACATAATTTTCAGTTGATCGCAAATGCGTCGACCTCCAGGGAGTTGAAACCTAAGCAACCAAACAGAAATTTGGTTGGATATAGGAAAGGGTAATATCCATAGCAACGTTTATACAGGTATCTTATAGGAAGGCCTTTTGTACTTTTCCTAATATAAGTCCGTACTTTGCCTCGTACGGATGCCAGACACAGGTGCTTGTTTCGAGCTTGCTTCGGACTAAGGCGTAATATAGTAATCGTATTACCAAAGGACTATGGAACTCCCGAGAGTTGCGTAGTACAAATCCTAATCTTCGAAATGAGTCAGCTGCTACGGTGTTAATATGGTCATGGAAGGTCAATTTTTTATCAAAAATTACATCCAGGTCTTTCACGTTCTGTACTCTGGGAATAGGGATTCCATCCATTTTATACTCATGTATCAAAGGATACCGAACTTTACCAAAGGTCATAACTGAACATTTGTCACGATTGAACTCCATTTTGTTCGCTTTACTCCAGTGATATACAGTTGTAAGATCGCATTGCAACTTGAGACAATCTTCGATAGACGTAATTTCGAATATAAGTTTTAGGTCATCTGCATATAGCAAGCATTTTGCATATTTTATAGATTCCGGAAGATCGTTTATCATGATTAGGAAGAGTAGAGGTCCTAAGATAGAGCCCTGGCTTACACCGGATCGCGTATGATATGGTTTAGACTCATATGCCATACCGAACGAATTGCTGACGGTCACGGAGGTAGTCTGATAATACATGTAAGAGCTGAGGAGATAGACCAATAGCACTGAGTTTTTTTAGAAGAATATCGTTATTTATTCTATCAAAAGCTTTGCGGTAATCAAAATAAAGCGCATCTGCTTGATGGCCTCTATCTAGGCAGGACGATATGTATTCAGTAGCTGTTAATAAGTTGGAGTTGACAGACTTTTTAATCCTAAAGCCATGCTGTTCGTCACATAGTAAATTACTGATTTGCCGGCTTATTTCTCTATGCACAAGTCTTTCAAATACCTTGGCAGGCGTTGAGAGAATAGCTATGGGCCGAAATTCCTCTACGGACGTCGTACCGGTTATTTTAGGTATTGGTGTAACTCTGGTCAGCTTCCATTGAGAAGGATATTGTCCAGTCTTTGGGATGTACCTACCTACCTATCTCGTGAATTATTTATAGAAAAAAAATAGTATTATTTCTTGTACGACGGAACCCCACGTGTCGTCCGTCTCGAACTTGCCTGATTTTTTGTCTTGAATACTTTTTATTCCATTTATTAAATACACTTTTCGGTGATTAGGATTTTTATAAGACGTCTTATAAGATACCCTTTCAAAGATATTACCCGCCTGCCCAGCGTGGTCAGTATGGGCATTACTTCTAATGAGCAGCGCCAACAGACAAAGGCCCCCAGTTCTCGGCAGCCCTGCTATTCCCGATTACAGTAAGGTGGTGGGGAGCGGGTGGATGAGGAAGGCTGAGGACCGTGTTTGGTGGCGTGCTCTTGGTAAGGCCTATGTCCAGCAGTGGACGCAAACAGGCTGATGGATTGGATGGATTGGATTGGAGGGAAAAGACCATTTTTGTGCAGTCGACTGCGACTTCTGGTGATTGAAGATCATGAAATTAATCCTACACACTTAGTTGTTTTGGCGTGTAAAAATAATCATAAGTCCTACCTAAATCAGCATTTGTGATCTCGCATAGCCAAATAAAGTCTTTTTTCTGGTTCCCTTACCGACTTATTTTCCAGGCGTATAGATTTTGTCATGATGCATTATCCAACCTAAGCAACAGTCTCCTTTTTAGAGTTTAGAAAAATAATTTCGAGGCAAATTAATTATGTTACGCTACGATCAATTTGTTAAGTATATTAATCTGAATATACTACCGTAAGTAAGGTGTAGACTATGTTCCTTGGTATTTGATTCAGACCTTTCAGTGTGATCTTACTAATATTTAACGTTATTATAAACATACCAGAAGTGAAGTTAAATATTAACACGACACACAGCGGTTTATCGAGAGTTTTGCCTTTCATAATAACCTTACTGCAATATTAACTTGATTAGGGCACAATTGCTATTGTAACCACTCAATCAGAAATGCGACCTAAACACAAAAGTATTTAATAGTCGAATGAGTCTGAGGTTGAACACAGACTGCCTTAAGAATCATCAAACACTTGCTTTTATACCAATCGATTCGAGATGGTGATGCAACACATCACGTGACCTCTGTCAGAGATAATTAATTATTATAAGTGCGCTAACATTATATTATAACGGTGACCTACAGTCACAGGCGCCCCAATTACACCCCGGTGCGGTAGGATTAAGTGCCTTCATCATGAAATGCTCTAAAGGATAGTGAAAATCCTTTAAACCATTTCACGATGAAGGCATTAAGATCTACTGAGAAGTTTAGAAGTTATAAGCGATTACATAGACAAACATGAACTACTTTATCTTGTACCTGCAGCTAATAAACTCTAAGAAATAAATTGTATTTTTTATCGATTCGAGAATATTGATATCTTAGTAGGTACTAGTAAACGATTAAATAAGTTAAAATATGATTTTAATAGGTTCCAGATTCAATCATTAGTTTTACAAGGATTACAATGTATTTAACTGAAAGTTACACAAGGAATCACAACTACTGACTGTTGGGTATATATACCTATCTACTGCATACCATACTACGATATCAAGCTAGTAGCTCCGGCCCTTTCGCAGAGCCCCGATGTTATTTTATAGACAGACCGACAGACAGACAGCAGAGTGACATTGATAGGGCTCCGTTTTTTACTCTTTGGATACAGAACCTTAAAAACAAGAATAACACTGCATTGCTTAGGAGCAAAACTAATTTTGCCAGAAGACAGTTTAACTACATGGCTCTAGGATAGGGCTTATATTATGTTGTTAGGTGTATCAACAAAAAAGTTAAAATCACTCATTTGTGTTAAATATTTAAAAAGAGCAACCGCCGAGTTTCTTGCTGGTTCTTCTCGGTAGGAAAGGCATTCCGAACCAGTGGTAGATGCATCCGACTATTCGAAAGTACTTGTAAAAGTTTATTCGAAAAAAGGGTTTTTATTTAAATTTTTTAATTTTTTTTAAACATGGTCCTAAAAATGTCTAAAAACGGATCTAAATATGTAATAATATTACGAGGTTTCAGAAAAACTATTGAATAGATGCATATATTGCACAAAATATCATCTGACCTTGAAACGCATACGCCTATTCATAGTTCATACGTTAATAATTTTAATTCCTACGTAGATAGGTATTATGTTTGAGACGGGGTGCCTAAGTTACTGTCTTTCCTAAGTTTAGGGTCCAGTAGGGTGATTCTCTAACTCAGTGTCTAACACTGAACTGATAATATAAGGATGTAATGTATTGCACATTTAAATATGCAGATGTTCTTGTATATATGTTTTTGAACAATAAACAATTTATTTATTTATTCTAATTTAGTCATTTGTTTTAAACGAACTGATTTCTAGTCTTTTCATTTTTCATTTTATTCATTTATTTGTAATCAACAGCGTTACAGATAATATAAATTTACATAAGACTTAAAATAAGGCCAAATAGGATTACAATTTTGTTTAACAGATTACTTAAAAATAGTTATTTATTATAACAGTACGTTTGAAGAGACCAAATAATTTAAGCAAGCTTTACAATATAATAATATGAAATCAAAATACCTAGTAGGTGATTCACAATATATGCATGTGTGTGTGTATGTGTGAGTGTGTGTGTGTCTTTATACTATTGAAATTAGTACAGGTTATTAGGTCATTAGAGAAGCATTTAACTTAAATTCGATAGTCGATACGTATCGCTATTAACTCTATTAACAACATAATAATTGCATCAGCTATTAACCCCTATTTACGTCAGCGTTAATCACTATTCAAGTTTAATTTACTATTGGTTGGTGTACTAATTCCTTTAGAAATATTATGAGAGGCTACGGTCTATCTTAAAGCCTTACTAATATATAATAGCTTTCTCCAATTTATTCCATATTCCAGAGCTTCTGGAACGGATTTCTTCTCTAGAGATTAGCTATCGTTGTGTTAGTCCTTTCTTTGTATTCGTTTAGTTTTGAATTATTAATAAAAGTAAAATTAAAGTGATCTTTTTTTGCGGAGCGGGTATCAAAACCGTAACAGCACACAATATAGCCTATTCAATGAATTATGAAGGACTCAGGTAGGTATGTTGAAATGTTACATTAAAATATATGAACTTATCCAGTATCACCACCTATCACTACCCATATTATCACTACCCGTAACTAATGGAAACGATGTGCGCGAGCGAAATAAAACAAAAAATAAAAAACACAGTTTTTCTTGTAATTTTTCCTAGATTATTTGAATACTTCTTACAAAAATTGATGGCACGACCTATTTTACCAAAAATGCGTGCAACAGATTCGATCGAATCAATCATATCGAAGTTACAGATTACAGAAGGCACGTACCATCACTGATGTGACGTTACCTACTATGGTTCGTTTCTTTCTCCGCACATTAAAGCGCATAAAAGCCGCCATTTCCATTTTTTAAGAATTAAATGTATCCAGTGCCACTTGTGCCATCGATACGAATCGAATGACCTATAATTTATCAAAATCGTTTGAGCCGTTGAGTGGTTACAATGGGACATATGGACGCATATAGATACAGTAGACGGCAGGAAATATCGAACTTTAGAAAGATGCTAATTTGATTGAGATTAGAGCGTATACCTGTCACTCAAACCTGTGTGACGATTCATCGGTCTCAACGACAGAGAGAACGCTCTATGAAACCGTTACCTCTTTCTAAAGTTAGATATGCAAATATTTCCTGCCGGATACTGTACGGCTCTTACGGCTATCGCTTCTCTGGATTATAATATGCAATCCAATAACTATTTATTATGAACCGATACGCGATGCTTCAAATACTACATGTAGGTACCTACATGTAGGGATTTCACCGGTAGGTACAAGTTTGTGAGAGTTAATTAGTCTGCAAATTGGTTCTGCCGTAACAGGTTATTATTTCGATCATACGCTCCAATGGTTTACGTTTATTAGCTACTCGCTTCAAAATCTAGTGTTAGGTGTCATAGCGTAATAATTAGGTTATATTAAAACATTAATTGTTTAGATATCTAAAACATATTCTATAATTTCTTCGTTACATACGTAGATATGTAAAAGTAGTGATAAAATTAAATGATAATCTAGTGGTTGAGACGTACTCCTCGATGGTCGGAGATTCGATCCCTGGCATGCACCTCAAATTTTTGGACATTCGTAATAAGTGCGGTTTAACCAATAAAAATGATTTACTTTAACGGTGAAGGACCTGCATGCCTGAAAGTTCTCCATAATGTTATCAACGTGTGTGTATTCTGCCAGTCCACATTTGGTGCAGCGTGGTGGACGATTAGCCCATTAGTGCTCAACTGCGAGCCGAAGATGGGTTAGTGATGATGATGATGAGAAGGAATGTTGTAAGTATGTGAAGAGGTGGGTATATAAAATTTAAAATAAAATTAGCTTATAGTTACTAATAACAGGAATATTCATAAAATTATGAATCACAAATTTTTTTTTTCAATAGTTATAATTATTTTACTCAACCATTTATTTGTAAAATTCTTTTAAGTATTTTATATATATAATATATTATATAAATAAAGGCCAAGAACGATTTGCTACAATTAACATAATTTACACTATTACATATACCTACCCTAAACAACATCAAATGGGGTCAAACAAACAAAGTTCTACCTAAATTAAATTGGGCAGGCAAAGCTGAAACCGAATACAAATGTACAAATTACAATAATAAATATTTTCATAATACCTATATCTTTTCAACTATTGACACGACGTGTTTCGACGTCGACGTCAAGTTGTTGGTAAGTGATGATGCGGCCGAAAGGTGAAACGCGTTTGCCTATTCACTCTTTTTTAGGGTTCCGTACCTCAAAAGGAAGTTCCGTTTTTCCTTTTGAGGTACGGAACGGCTAAAAATCACACCGATCTGTTGCTCCATTGCGACGCGATTGAAGGACACACGACCAAACAAACACACTTTCGCATTTATAATGTGGGTAGGTACTGATAATATGGGTAGGTACTAATTGGAGCTTTTTCGAATAATATATTCGTAAAAATTATTATTATAAGTAAGTACATAAGTTTAAAATACTAACAAGTGATAAAGGCTGGATAAAGGTGATAATTTAGTGTACACAATAATGGCCTAATAAATGCCAGTTTTTCGAGTCGAGACGAATAAATACGACGTTTTGACGTGTTTTGTATTTCAAAATCTCAGCCATTTCGGCATGATTGATTTCCTGGATCTACGTACTCAAATTGAGCTAGATATCTACTGAAACAGTGACACGTGAATTGTTCAGCCTCTTCCGGCTGTTTTGATTGTCCGGACATCCGGCTTTAGTGCCTACGAACTAAAATTTAATTCGGGTAGATATTTCTTGTCAGCGGTAAGATACATAATATTAGATCTTGTATTAAGTAAACTACAATCTGATATAAAAGCACCCTAATGATTAAGTATTATAAGCAAGCCCAGTACTACTGAATGACAAAAGTACGACTGATCTTTGTACAACACAGTCAGGTTGAGATTTAGCCAAGGCTCCAAGGGCCAGCGTATATAGATGGAGTCGAGTAGAGTATTAAACTGAATTTTATGTTTATTGACTATAGTTGAAATAGCTACGCTGGGTTTTAGTGGGTATTCTGGTCTCACAGTGAGTCCCACATACCACGGAAGCAGCGTGATATCTCCGGGGGCTATCACGCTGCTTCCATGTATGCGTAAAAGCATTTCCACACGATGAAAAAAAAGATAGGAAATTAAAGCTTTAAGTTTCTCTGCACTCCTACATAGATAGTCGAAACTTCACGGAGTCGTACGAAGTGATTTGCTTCCTCGTTTCTAACGTTCGACTATGGAATGAAAGAAAAAATAAACGTTTATTTTTGAAAGTTGTGCCACATAAGGCCACACATCACCAATTATACCTACCAACGAGTTTGGTTATCCCAGCGCCTCTAATTTACTTGAGCATTAAAGCCAAAAGATCTCAAGCAGTTATTATAGCTTCTATTTAAAATAGAACCTCACTGTCGGCGGCGGTGTCGTTACCAAAAAATAAAATTGTAAACGACACTGGATCGTCCAGTGGTGTCATTGTCAATAGGTACACGAATTCATACAAGAATACTGTGATTAAAAGCTTATAGCGGGAATTTTTATAAATCACTACTTCTATTATAAATGTGAAAGTGTGTTTGTTTGTTGGTTTGTTGGTTCGTTGGGTTTGTCCTTCAATCACGTCGCAACGGAGCAACTGATCGACGTGATTTTTTGCATGGGTATAGTTTAAGACCTGGAAAAGGAAGTTCCCACGGGATTTTTAAAAACCTATATCCACGCGTACGATGTCGCGGGCATCAGCTAGTATAGTATGATATTTTTAAATAGGCAGAGAAAATGCAGATTTATATTGCTGACAATCGATGTAATAAACCTATTTCACAGGAACAAAGTGCCGTGTAAAGCAAATATAAGAATGGGCCGTTATGCCTTTGTGTAAGTTATCCCATTGTCTAGCCCGCTACGTGCTTCAGATGCCGACTCTGGCAGCAGTGAGCAGATCCCCAATAATCCACTCACTCAACTTCCATTACAACTTAATACGATTGCTCAGTAATGCCTACATAACTGACCTTTCTGTTAAATGGCAAGGGAATACGCTGAAAGGGAATTCAAGAAAAATACTAGTTGTTCGCCCCGAACTTATAAACCTCACTTTAAAACTTATTACCTGACTGCGGCGAAGTCCAAAGGAGGGTTATTTGTTTGACCTGTATGTATCTAAGTTCGTCCCTATGTCCACTTGTAACCACTCAACGGTTCAACCGATTTTGATAAATTATACGTCATTAGATTCACCTTGATGGCACGAGTGTAATTGGTTAGGTACATACAATTCTTAAAAAAATCAAAATGGCGGATTTCGCTTTAATCTGCTGGCTGAAAAAGATGCAGTGCAAACCGCAGTTGGGGTTTTTCTTGAAAACTTTCAAATTTTTTCTTAAATAATTATTTCGTCATAGTATAACAGGTGACAGAAAATAGGTGACAAAAGTAGTGAAGTCAGAACCAGCGCGTGCCAGACGTTCGTTATTTTATACAATCTGAAAGTTTCTCTGCGCATTGTGCCCAACGCAGGGAGGAACGATCAGCGACTATTAAGTTTGGATCATGGTGGCTTTGGGGAATAACAAATAAAGGTGTAAAAAATCTTACGTCAAAGTATAATCTAATTTTTTTATAATTTCTTCGGAATAGTATTATAAAACACGTCATGAAGTGCCAGACAGTATGGTGGCAACCCCCTGCAAGACACCCTTAAAGTCAAATACGACTAATATTATAAAGGCGAAAGTTTGTGTGTGTGTGTGTGCGTGTATATTTGTTACTCCTTCACGCAAAAACTACTGGACGGATTTGACTGAAATTTGGAAAGAAGATAGATAATACCCTGGATTAACACATAGGCTACTTTTTATCCCGGAAAATCAAAGAGTTTGCGTGGGATTTTGAAAAACGTAAATCCACGCGGATGAAGTCGCGGGCATCAGTTAGTAAATAATAAATCTTTATTTGCTTAGATCTTGCTTATTTTTCAACAAATTGAGTAACAATAATACTTACCAAGTTAGATATCTTTTCTATAGGCCAGAATTGAAGCAATATTTTGCTGAACTTTTCAGAATTGAGTACCATACAGATTGGTTTCCAATTTTGCTCACTAATTGAAACCTTGTATTATTTGCTTGACTTAACTTATTTACTTACTTTTTAGAGTTCCGGATCACTTCGTTGTCTGTCTTTCAAAACCCGTCAAGGTAATCAAAATGTATCTTCCCGTTGACCTAGCATTATGAAATTTGGCAGGTAGTAATGTTTTATAGCACACGTAAAGGAAAAATTCCGAAAACCGTGAATTTGTTGTTACATCACAAAACAAATCAAGGTGTTGTTTCTTGTACGATGATACGGAACCCTTTGTGTGCAAGTCCGACTCGCACTTGTTCGGTTTTTTCTTTCTTTCTTATGGAACTTTTATCTGTGAAAACTGGTAATCAGCTTTAATTTTCTTCTTATTTATTTACTTCTTGTACCTAAGTAGTTCTAAGTTTTAATTTTAAAATTAAATGAAATTGCAATTTTGAATTCATTAAACAGGTTTGTGTAGCGTAATGAATGAATAATTATTCCCTAATTGCATAATAAATGAGTGTGAGCAACATATTACGCTTCTCAGGGGAATTAGCCAAGTTACTGAATTTCTAATTTCGTTGTCGTGATTTAGGTCTAAGTATACCTGTGGTAATATTATGTTTACTTAGGGCCTGTTTCACAACCGCCAGATAAACTTTATGTATCGGATAAAGACATTTTGACAGATTTCCAATACAAAAAGTGTCATTCGTTTGATAAAGTTTAACTGGAGATTGTGAAACAGGCCCTTACAATACTCCTCTGTAACATCCCGTTCCCACTTGTAGGCTGTCGGGCCATTGGCAGTTTGCCCCTACCGAACCCAAAACCTCCCACTGATCTTATAAACATTTTGCACAGCGCACAAAACTGCTCCAGGGAAGTCGTCCCAAACAAAATTGGTTATTGAATAACAGAAAACCTTATTATAAAAGCACTCTATAAATACCCACTAAATACTTGAGAATGCTTTGATCCGCTCCTACCAATGTGTTACGACTGCACAAGTGGTTGCTCGTTACTCAATACCCACACTTTAATTGGCATAAACATGTTTATTTTGCACTGTAATTATTTGTATTCACCATTCTCTATTCGATAATAGCATACTAATTAGACTAAAACAAATAAAATTTTAAATTATTTTTAATTAATACACATAAGGACCCGTATGACGCAAGTCATGTATGGACCGCGGCAGTGTGAACATCTTCATACAATTTCACGTATTACAAGATTTACAACTTTTAGGACCCTCGAATTGCTTTAGCAAAGATTTTAGCAAAGATAGTTGTATATTCAAATTTCAAACCAGATGACCCGCCTTGGTTTGGCTCAGTCAGTTGTCCTCGGTTCAGTCATAAAGCGAAAATAAAATGTCTCTTTATTCTCTGCTATATTGTGCCCGCGACGGTGCGCGTCGCGTCGTCCGCGTGGATTTAGGTTTTTTAAAAAACTCCGTGCGATCTCTTTGATTTTCCGGGATCAAAAGTTCAATCAATTACCGGGACGCCAGCTACCTCTGTAACAAATTTCATACAAATCGGTTAAACAAATGGGTCTTTGAAAATCCCATGGGAACGCTTCAATGTTCCGGGATAAAAAGTAGCCTATGTCCGTCCCCGGGATGTAAGCTGACTCTGTACCAATTTTCATCAAAATCGACTGAACTGTTGGGCCATGAAAAGCTAGCAGACAGACAGACACACTTTCGCATTTATAATATTAAGTAGGGAAATACTGATATCCGTAGGAATTTCAAAAAACATGCCCTTGTCTTCATTCACAGGTCTTCATTATCACTGATTATCACTATCTAGGGACTGATATGCAAAATTTAAACTTTCGATGTCCAAAGGTGTGGTCTGGATGTTGATAATTCAGTCGGTGTGTATTAGGAGTTTTCTTGATTATTTATTTTACATCATTTTTATGAATGGAACAATAGATACTTATATGTAAATCTTGATCTTTAAATCTAGAATTATAAATTCAAACTCTATCTAGGTACACATGTATAAGAAGTCAAACGATGAATGTCACTCGTATTATATAAACAACCTGGTGAACAATACTCTTCTTGAAGTATTTTAAGTGTCGGGAACTGTATGAAACTTTCGCGAAAACAGTGCAGCTATACGTTAACATTTCAAGGAACTAACTTGAGATTTTACAGCTGTACTTTGTCTGTTTGAGTTCAGTTGCAGTGTGAGATTTAGATTTGAAACGCATAAGGTACCTACTCGTTCAATATATTACTGTGTAATAATTTAAGACTTGATTTAAGATTGTTTACTTTTATTACATAGTCGTACAAAGTAGATTTTCATTAATTTGCGTCTAAACATCTCGGGTGAAAATATCTATAGCTTTACACCTCATTTAACAATTTATATTTTACTTTTGAAACCGACCGAACCAAAAGATTCTAATTTGAAATCAGCAATTTTAAACTATTTTTAACAGACTTCAAAAAAAGGAGGAGGTTCTCAATTCGTCGGAATCATTTTTTCTAAGTATCAATTTTCACTAAGTACCTACCTAATCCAGGATTCAAAACAAATATCAAATTACTCTCTGAAAAAAAGAAAAATATATGCAGGCTCGTCAGCACCAGAAGTATGTTATTATGATTGAGATTGAAGACTAAACCACTAAAAGTAACCTTAAGTAATGGTTAACCGGATACGTCAGGATTACAACCTCTAGATTAACCGAGCCCCCGTGGGCGCACCGACAATATTCTCGCACACTACGAGAGACAACACAAACCACCCTCGACGACAACTATAGCAACCCTCACCAACCATAAGTCATGACACGAACGTCTACTATGAGTAAAGACGACACTAACTAACACTAGCTAAGTCCCTACCTAGCGACCGGCTCCAACCATCCCATACCGGCCCCAGACCAACCAGCTAACCTAGCACACCACACTCAGTTCAATTAACCTCAACTACAACAATCACGTTTGTCTAATACAAATTGGAACGATACAAGAAGGACTTACCAGATAAACAGCTATTCAACACACACTATACCATCATTCACACAATCACGTCACTTTCCACAACCTAGTACTGAAGTCTGAACCTTTAATAACTGAAACCACATTAGGTCACAACAACAATGATAATAATAAAACCTACAGTACGACACACATAGTATCCACTGAGAAGTGCCCTCGGCAAGAGCCACACGAATAATGCCTCGTGACACACTGCGCATCTCATTTTATAATCTCACAATGACGGTGGGGACGATGACGCGATGTTCAATGAGCAAAGTGTTTACAATTAAATGGCGAGCCTACATATACTTTCCTATATTTTATTCAAAATAGTACCACCTAGGTACCTATTAAAAAAACACCAGCGGAACAAGACCATTCAGTTCTGTTTAAAAAAGTAAGATATTATGATAGCTCGTAAGAAAAATTGATTTCGAATAAAGCGGGGTGTCCATCAATATAAATTGGATTCTGAATTATTTATGTTTTCCTTGCTAGATTTGCGTCATCCGAGAGAATTACTTTGTTCCTTAAAAGTTATGAAGCTATTAAAGTACCAGTAAATATTTGTATTCTATTATCCCTTCCCTACTAATATTATTAATGCGAAAGTGTGTCTGTCTGTCTGCTAGCTTTTCATGGCCCAACAGTTTAACCAATTTAGTTGAAATTTGGCACAGAGTTAGCTTACATCCCTGGGAAAGACATAAGGAAGGGCTACTTCTTATCCCAGAAAATCAAAGAGTTCCCACAGGATTTCAAAAACCTAAATCCAAGCGGACGAAGTCGCAAGCATCATCTAGTTGAGAATATTTTGATGAGACGTAACTGAAGCTACTAGAAGAGAGAACTAGGAGTGTTCTGTCTCTATCAAAGATTGGATGGAAGCGGTAAGAGTTGGTCAAACTTACATACTCTGATTTCTGTAGAACCGATTTTTAAAATAAGAAATCTGCATTGAAATAATAAATACCTATCCTGTGTTCTATATATAGTCTGATTTTTGTGAGTTTGTCGCTTGTCTGCGATGTCACTAAAGTTCTAAACGGCTATAATATTTATCAACAGCTTTTTAACCAAATTCAAAAAAGGAAAAGGTTCTCAATTGGGCGCGTATCAACTTTTTATGATGACCGGGCATCATAAAAAGTATTATAAGACTTATCAAAATGTAAAGTTCTTTGGTGAGCTATATTCTTACATTAGGACGTATATGAATAAAATACCGACTAAAAAGACTTTTCTTTATACTTAATACAAATCTCACCACTAACATTCTTAGAAAAAACAGAACTCCTCAGGGGCTTGGCAATAAAACGAAAAGGCGACGTTCGTAACTTATGCTCTTACTTACGCTCTAGGGAAGTGGATATATTATATTAAACTAAAAGATTAATTTGAAAAGAGGGATTTGCTTTGAATTAAATTTATTTATTTACTTCACGTAGCACAGCACGTGCCACTTATGATAATATGTCAAGACTCTACAACCGATTTTATCCACTACCTTTTATGCCTATCAGGGGTGGCTCCGTCATCAATGGTCAGAATAGGATAAATTGTAAGTATATGGAACAGAATGGCATAGAATATATTGTTAATAGAACAGAATAAAGCAAAGCAGACTAGAGAAGTGCAAAGTAGAGGAGTACGACGAGCTTGCTTATCCTTTGAGTTTCCTTGTGTTTTGTTAAATTTTCAGTAAGTGTATCAATTTCACTGTTATAGAAACCAATGTTACAGAAAGACTCCTATATAAGCTCCAATCCACTCCTGTATGCGTGTGCCTAAGAAGAAGACAATAATTTTATTTCAGTTCTATTGCACTATAATATACTTACTATTTGCAACTAATAAAATCCGTAGCACCATCACAGTAACTGCAATAAACTTCAGTAGGTCAACAACAATTTCAATAGTATTTCTAATGTAAACGCTAATACAAAATGGTTAAAGATACGCCATTTTAAAATGTAGTATTAAAACGTGGACAGCGTATCATTGGAAAATTGTTACAGCACTTGGTGATATAGAAAATGTTTTACTCTAGAAATAAAATGTGCTTTCAAACTAAATTACTTTCTAACCACTGAAAATCTTATATGTTTTTAAGACAAGTAGCCAACATCAGTACCTATCACTATCCATATTATAAAATATTCGAAAGTGTTTGTGTCTATTATCCGTTTGTCCGTCAATCACGCTGAACCGAAGCAACGGATCAACATGGTTTTTGCATAGACCTGGAGAGTGACATAGGCTGCTTTTATCTCAGAAAATCAAAGAGTTCCCACGAGATTTTAAAAACCTAAATCTTCGCAGACGAAATCGCGGGCATCAGCAAATAGAAAATAATATACAGTTAAGACTGTCTGACCTATTTGCCATGAGCATGAACAGTGGAGTGGTAAACTTTTGTCCGAGAATTTGCCCACGTGTATTGCATCTTTCTTTTTTTAATTCACGTGGGAACCCTATGTTTTCCTGGGATAAACATATCGTATGTAGATATATTTCTCCATTTAAAATTTATGTCCAACTTCGGTTGATTGTAAAAACGGTTGAGTAGTCGAGGCGTAATTAATCGATCGATAAAATATGTCTAGAAACTTCCCTAAAATCTAAAATGAACTCTTTACACTACACGAGCAGAATATTTTCACCTAGGACAATTGCAGCGGTCTACGAATAAGCCATTTAAAGAAGTATTGTTAACTTTAATAGAAGTTAGAACAAATTTAAAGTAGGATTATTAACTATCATAGAGCAAAAGTTTATCGTAGTTTAAAATCGCTGCAAATCGGACAAAGCAAACACCGGAGCAAGTCTGTAGATATACCTGCTTTTGGCGAATTTGTTTCAGGGTATTGTCTACGTGCTTCAAATGCCGCACCGGGCGGCATCGGGTCTCAAGTAATCCTCTTATACTTAACTTATATTACAACTTATGACATAAATTATTTCTTTCGCTACCTTTCTACTTTTCAAATAAATATCAAGAAAATGTTTTAGTTATGTTACCAGGGTACCTAATATCGTTTATTATAAGCACCGTACCTTTTTATTCGATGACAATTGACAAGTTATTCCTTGACTGCGATTGCTATCCTAATTTAAATAAAATATGGTGTATAATAATTAATGCAAAGTTTGGATGTTTGTTATGATTTTACCCGCTCCGTTATAGTGGTACCGGTTACACACTTTCGTACTAAGCTTTGACCTTCTCACAGCATAGCTGCGTAGCACCTATCTGGTGAAAAAGCAAACTAAGTCCTTCAGAATCTTACAAATATATTATTTTTAATCTTAATTTTTATGGGACTTTTGTCCAACACGGACACGCCATTAGGCCCCGTCGTAACCTAAATTCCAATCTAAATTACATAATACAACAGATACACCTGAAGAGGATTACTGCCTATATGCAGGGATATTTCAATAATCGATTTAAATTAATAAATAAAGTCGGTATACTGAGAAGACTCGTAAATCCACCTACCTACTTATGTCATATTTATTAATGTTATATTTCTGCACAAGCATCTCTCTTACAAATATTGAAGTACTAACGGCCGCACTCAGAGTCGCTTAATCTTTTAGTATCGATAAGGAATGCCTTAAGTAACGATTAAGCGACTCTGATTACGGCTGTGAGTTCGTCGAAGTTTCAAAAAAGAAGTAGGTTAGGATTCTATAAGTCGGCAATACCAAGTATTGAGGAATTTAATAATAATTGCTATTTATTTTGTTTCCCTTGTTCCCTTATTTTAATAAATATCAAGAAAGATGTTGCCTCGGCTCCACTCCGCTTTGCCAATGTGTGTTGCGCATGCGTTTTCGATGTTATCAATTATGTGGAATTTCCCACGGCCGGCACCCTCATTATGTAGGCATCTATATAATTTTCCCTTTTTAATCGATCCTAATGTTAACGTTATCATTTATTTTCTACTTAAGTAGGTACCTATGTAGGTACAAGGTTTTATGTTATTCGGATAAGGTGTTGATCGTACATTAGGTACAGCCGAGCCCGAGCCAAGCTGCACATATCACTACGCGTCAGGTTGAAATGGCAATCGGGAAGGGAACGCCCCGCACACCCGCACAGCCCCCGCGCTAACCCGGTGCGGGCGAGCGCGGGTGACGTATATATAGTGTACAGTACGCGACCAAAAGTGATGAACATCGATCTTTAGAAGGAGACAGCAGATTTGTAGAGCACTGTCTCGGTCGTTGAGCCCAACAAAGCGTCATATGGGTATGAGTAACAGAGATAACGCAAACATACATACAAAAATGCAATGTCATTCTAAAGGGCGATGTTCATCACTTTCGGCCGCGTACTGTAGTATATTGTTGCATATTATAACTGTTTTAAATTCAGATACAACTTACAAGTTTATGAATTGAAAAGAGCAACTGCTGAGTTTCTTACCGGCTCTTCTCAGTAGAAGCTGCATTTCGAACCGGTGCAGTGGTAGAGTTATACACGTAGCATAAGATACACTAGTTATCTTACATGAAATAAATACATTTTGATTAGTGAGTAATTTGATTTGGAACATGCAAACGGTTTAAAGTAGAGGGCGAAAATTCTCATTTTAACATAATATTGTTTTTGCTTTAATGAGTGTTTCTAACAAAATATACAAGATAGGAGCAGTTGCCGTTCGCCACACAGCTGTTGTTTTCTCCTTTCTAACCAAACAAAGCCTTCAGCAATTTGCAGATTCTACACTATGTTTGCTAGACCAATTGTCATCAGCAACAAACACTATAAGATAAACATTGTGAGCTCTCATTCATATGAACGAAGTAGGAACTGAACCGTTGTTCCATCACAAAAGCTTTACGTGACTTAGACGATGCCGTCTAGAGCACTCCTTGTTATAATGAAAACGTCTAAGAAAGAAAAAACTCATTTTACGTACGACTCGCTCGAGTCAGATATGAGCAGCGATTGCACATGCGACCGCAAAGTAAATGGTCGATTTTGTCGGTATAAAAGCCGTGATTATAATATAATATCCCGGCTTTTACAATATCGCGGCGAGAGTTTGCGTTCCGATATTATTCGACACCTAAAAATATCGAATCGATAAGTTACGTATAGCGCGAGAGTCCGTACGAAATTATCAGCATGTTCCTTATAAAAGCTGAAAGTTTGTATTAGATAGTTTAGTTGCGTTACCACTTACTAGTGTGTGGGAAAGTAGTCTTGCCAGTCGGACCCCACCCACCGGATTTACACAAGTATCTTATACCTATGTAGCCTACCCCTAGAGTGTTTTTAAATGGACTACGCCATTCGAAATCTGATTTATATAGTACCTATATTTTATTATGGGTAGTCCAGGCCTGCAATAATTTTGAGCCAGTATAATAGTATGATCTTGATAGGGTTCTAATTATGTAGGTACTATAATCATCTAACTAGTTGTTGCCTCGAGGTAACGTTACTTTACCTACCCGTGTGTCTTCTAAAAGCCCTATATTACAATGCTTCAACTCTTAATCAATGCAACAGGCCAATTTTCACATTGTTTCACAATTTGTCAAAGTGTGGGCGAAGCTTACCCAAAGTGTTTATAATTGAACTTGGCAATAATAACTTTGGAACTCAATGGAATTATAATACCCTTGGGTGAAAAGACTAGCGTAAAAATAGAATAAATATAACAATGAAAGTCTTAGGATATGGTTATCGGAATTAATGTGGTGATGTAAAAGGAAAAGGTGACTGACTGACTGACTGACTGACTGACTGACTATCTATCAACGCACAGCTCAAACTACTGGACGTATCCGGCTGAAATTTGGCATGCAGATAGCTATTATGACGTAGGCGTCCGCTAAGAAAGCATTTTTAAAAATTCAATCCCTAAAGGGGTAAAATAGGGGTTTGAAATTTGTGTAGTCCACGCGGACGAAGTCGCGGGCATAAGCTAGTGTGGTGATATTATAATTAATTAAACCACATTCATCATGATCAACCCATCGCCGGCTCTGCTCTCAGAGTAAGAAGTTTCCACACACCTTTGAGAACATTATGGAGAACTCTCGGGCATGCAGGTTGCCTCAAGATGTTTTCCTTCACCGCTAAGCCAAGTGATACTTATTTAATTACTTAAAATACTAAAATTACGTTCACGTTATTGTAATTATTTAAGACTCAATAACATTATTGAGTTAAATTAAAATTATTTTCAAATATTATCATTTTCGTACAAATCCAATTTCGTCTACTGATTTTGACGAAACTTTGCACTAGAATTTTGTTTCCATGAATTTTGTTTCACCTCCAAGTTCCGGCTAAACTTCAAAGTCTAAGGGTCTACCCATTTACGATTGTGAATTGATATTGTGGATACCAAGCATGAACTTCGGGCACTAATTCCTAAAATTTTGTTGCTGCAAGAATCATTTGCATAAAATATAAAGACATAATAATATATAAATTGTAAAAAAAATGTATAGGTAAAAAGTTTTTGTGCCCGATCCATTTCCTATTTTCACGTCTTTGTTTGACTCCTACATTTACGCTTTGTTTTTCCTTATTTACTTTGTCAGTTCTTTAAATACACCAGATTTTTACCGTTCATCGTTTTGTTTCTTGAAGATTCTATAAACGTCGACTTTCGTTTGATCAGAGATGTTACGAAGATCTACTTCAAATAGATTTTTACACGTCCAAGTTAATGTCCTATATTTTCCCCAGTCTGAAAAGCTTTCCTTCCGGCTTTCCTCTAGAAACTTTACAATTAGTAGAGTCACAGTTAATAGGGTCCATTTTCTAGTTAAACAAATAATATATTTTATAAAAGAAGTCTCATCATGGCAGCTCACAAACTGGTGGTATTACGAAGAACAAACAGTGAGCAAAGTTTTAATTACGATCTTATGGAGCACTTTGCCTCGCATAGTTCAAATAACTGACTAAACACTTTTTCATTTCCTCTTTAGTTTCAGCTCGAAGCTGTTCAAATTGTTCTTAAAATTAGCCTCATTAATAAAAAGTCTCAGAATTTAGTAAATTATAGGTACATTGTTTAGCTGCATTACTTTACTGCAGGCAAGGCACGCTAGGATTGCAAGGTAGTGAGAGATTTTACACATTTTTTAATTTAAGAATTTGAAGCTCGTGTCAGCGTTTGAAAATGTTTTACATTTACTTAAATATTCTAAACCCAATATTACTCATTCTGGTATAATAAGAAAGGTATTTTAGAACTTCACTTGTGTACCTTTACTTCGGTGTCTTTACCAATATAATATATTGAATTTGCAAAAATCCTGAAACACGTATTTCTTCCGTTTTCCCGAAAGCCCAAATACCAATTTTTATAGATGAATCTTAAAAAATAACGGACTTTCATACAAATTTTCATTCCCTATTTAATCCCGTTGAGGGTAGAATTTCTAAAAATCCTGAAACACATATTTCAACAAATCATTCTAAGCGAAAACTCCAAACACCAATTTTCATTGATGTAACTTTGATAATAGCGGACTTTCATACAAACTTTCATCCCTTATTTAGCCCAATTTAGGGATTGAATTTCCAAAAATCCGTTCTTAGAGGATATCTACGTTATAAAAGAAACCATACTATTAACATGGTTCAAGATAGATAGTTTCTGAATAGATTAGTCTCTCAGTCAGGAGAAGTCTTTTTATGTGGTATTACTAGCTGATGCCCGCGACTTCGTCCGCGTGGATTTACGTTTTTCAACATCTCACGGGAACTCTTATTTTCCGGGATAAAAAGTAGCCTATGTGTTAATCAAGGGTATAATCTATCTCATTCTAAATTTTAGCCAAATCCGTCCAGTAGGTTTTGCGTGAAGGAGTAACAAAGATACACACACACACACACACACATACACACACACACACATACATACAAACTTACAAAAACGCAAATCGGTTCAGAAATCTCGGAGATTGCGTCAGAGTATCTATATAGATAGAAAAACATAACTTCTCCTTTTTTCGAAGTCGGTTAAAAAAGGAGGCTATATTACTCCTTGTTTAATCCTCTACTTGTCTGTGAAAGTCTCGTCAAAATAGGTTTAACCGTTCCGAAGATTAGCCCGTTCAAACAGACAGACAGACAAAAATTTTAAAAACGTGTGATTCAATTATGGTAGGTACCAGGTACCATAAATACCTATAATATGAGATACCAAATAACTATAATATGAGGTAGTTATTTCAAAATAAGAAATTTTATTTATTAGTATAGATTTAGAAATCTATCTGAATTCTAAGTTAACTCGGCAAGGCGCGACATAGTGTGCACGCGCGTCGCACCCTGATAGAACGTTCCCGAAGTAAAAGGTTAAGCCATTTCACGCATTCGTATTGCTTAACTTTTTGTTATTCACTAGAATTTATTTCGCAATCTAATTTCTAATACTGCTGATCGGCGCAACCTACAGGTATAGAAAGAATCAATAGCCAATGCTAAATGAAAAATATGTAGCCCTGAAAGCTATATAAATGAATCTAAAACATATTATAATGTATCTATTATATATATTTTGTTTCCGCTACTTCGTCCGTGTCGATTTAGGTTTTTTAAGACCCCGTTGGGATTCTTCAAAATCGTTTTTAGTGGGGGGTCCACATTATTTATAGAGAGATTTATGATGTATGTTCATAATATTATGTCAGTCAGACAGTGTTCCGTTTATGTACATTACTAGCAGATGCCCACGACTTCATCCGCGTAGAATTTGGTTTTTAAAAATCCCGTGGGAACTCTTTGATTTTCCGGGATAACTCCACTCTCCAGGTATTTATCTATACCCATGCAAAAAATCACGTCAATCCGTTGCAGACAAACCAACAAACAAACACACTTTCGCATTTATAATAAGGGTACTGATAAACACACAGTCGCAACTAGGCTGTAGTTTAGCCTAATAGCCTAGCTCTAGCTTGTATAGGTCAATCTACATTAACACGCCGTAAAAACACAATTTATACAGGTAGTCCGGTGTAGTATATTCTCCCCTATAACCTCTCAACGGAATCGTGTATACTATACTAAGCACAAATGGGTGCTACGAATATGCTACGAACACGTGGAAAATGAACTGTAGCCCGTAGCATCTTTGCAAGTCTTTGAAAAATTATGTCTTTATTCCTATTGAAAACAAATTGCTCCTGTATTCCTGTATTCCTCTGTATTTGTGGTGGCAACAAAGCTTAGAGTACCTATCTCCATATTTTTTCAAACTAAAAATACTTACTTATCAAAGAAAACTGAAACTGAATTTCAATTTGCCATATTTTTAAACAAAGTTTTTGTTGTTTGAATTTGAAAAATGCTTACAAATAAGCTAAAATTTTACGAGCAAATAACTCAACGAGCATTGCTATATTTTTCAGAATTTGTCCAAGTCAAGGTACAATGGATACAATCCGCTCGGCGCAGACAGCCCCGCTATTCATCAGGCTTTCACGTAGACTTGGATTTTGTAGCTAGCGCGTGTTATACACGTGCGTCAGGAAAATGGGATAGTATAAAGTCTATATGGCACTGAGATTGAATCTCGTACGACATTTCCAAGGATCATGAACATTTTTTATTAAATACAAATTACAATAACAAAATATTTAATTATTTAATCTTAATATATAAAAAGTAATATATAAATGACTGACTGATCTATCAACGCACAGCCTGAACTGCTACGGTACTCACTTAAATAAATTAATTTTTCAAAATTTTATTTGATGTAAGTAGGACATCACGCGCCACCTATGGTATGTCAAGCTTTACCATCGGTTCAGAAAGCAGATTTCTACGACAGGGTTTTCCTCAGGGAAGTTCCTCCCTTAAGAGAGTTAAATTGCGGGTGAAAGTTTGTATAGAAATTGATATTTGGGCTTTTGGTTCAAAATGAAGAAATATCTGTTACAGGGTTTTCAGAAATTCTACCCCCAAAGGGATTAAATAGGGCACAGGGCAAAGCTAGAGTGGGTCGGCTAGTATGTATAACAAATTACGACACTTGTTTTTGGTACAAGGATCTGCTTATTACTCGAAAGCCATATTTGACTGAGGTTGCAACTTGCACCCAATAAGGACCGGGTCCTATTAAGGACTACTGTAAAAACTCACACTTGTCATTTTGAAAACTAAGTACCTACCTAGCTTTTTTTAAAGAACAAAGAACAAAACCCGACTTTGAGAAATTAAGTTTCCTCTAGGTTTCCCAGCTAAATCTTTAAATTGTTTAACAACAACAATAGGTCTAAAACTAACTTAAACTAGGAAGCCATATGCGTAAATGATAATGATAATACGATGAATGATGAATATAAATGATACGATGATGATGATGATGATGATGATGGTGATATTGCCACCTAAAACGTAAACCCGAAACCACACATTGTGTTATTGTTCAATTCAAAGCTACGCTGACTGCCAGTTCTCACAGTCATTTATTTTTAATCGCTTTCATTGTGACATCGCCATTTACCTGTCGAAGCGTGCCCTGACGGTTCCGTAGTCTCGTTAAAAAACATCATTTTCAAACCGGTTTGTACAGGCGACCACCCACATGCTAATCGCGTTTCTAGTTCATTGCATACGCATCATTGTTATGATGTGAAGAAGTTTTGCCGTCTATGCGTCATAATAACAGATATCAGACTGGAAATCCATTGACTACACAATGCATTTAATGGTAGCTACTAGCTATAGTGCCCGCAAAACAAGTAGTATAATCTAAACACGAGGCGTGTGACTGCGCATTGTACAAAACATCTTAGCTGGGCTTGTGTAATTACTATTAATTAATTTATGACCTGCGCAATCCGCTATTTTGCAGATTCAGATTTGACTAGATCATATAGAGGCACTGCTTATCCTAACCGAAATAGTTCAATGCTCATTTTCCATTATTACCTGCTAACAAGTAGGTAGCTTACCCTGTGCATGCCATATTATAGTATATAGTTGTGTAACTCACATTCATTGTTATGGTGCGCAATTTTATATTCAGTCAGTCAGTCAATCACTTTTTTCATTTACATAGATTTTTAAAAAGTTCAACTTGTTTGGGTGATGGGATTACATTTGTCACTAAAGTTTAACGCATGCTATTTTATAGGATAGCTCTCTATAAGTAGGTAGGGCGCTCACGTCAGAATAAATTGGAAACTCTCTGAATTATTTATGCCCTCCGTATTATATTTACGTCGTCACTGGCAGCTTTCTGCTTGTATATTTAAATATTAGCAGATATTTTAATTTGAAATGGAGCTTGACCTGTTTGCGTAAAAAATGCGCTCTTTTTGCCAGTTGGTAATTAGATTAACGCATATTGCCTACTTTTATGTTTATAGTTGGAAGTAGGTATATTTAATTTAATTTAATTTGTACCAAAAACATTTAAATAAAGAGAAAAAGAGAGTAAAAGTGGAGAGTTTCTTTCCGTTTATGCGCGGATTAAAAAACAATAAACAAATTCATCGTCCGGGGTGGATAGACGGACACACATTTATGAGTAAGTAAATACCCGAGGGCGGTTTTTTTAGGGTGGATAAAGGGAAGCCTATTTGAAAAGCTTATAGAAAAGTACGTGCACACTACGAAGCCGAAAGTGATGAACATCGGCCTTTAGAATGAAATTTCATCTTTGTAGAGCGTTGTCTCTGTCACTCATACCCATATGACGCTTAGTCGGTCTTAACGACCGAGACAATGCTCTACAAATCTGCTGTCACCTTCTTAAGATCGATGTTCATCACTTTTGGCCGCGTACTGTACAAAGATACCTTCAGTCCTACGTTTTTAAACTCTTGTTAAAGTATACCAAATTAGTTCTAAATTCTTAATAACTTTGTGTAGCATTGCTTTATAACTAAAAAGCCCCTTTTCCATTTAAAAAACAAGGTAGGGGACTGGAAAAATCCATATCATTTACTCGTTGGGAGTGCATGTAGTCACGACATTACGTACCGCAAAAGGTTTTCAAAAACATTCTTTGCGTGTTGTTTTTTTACTGTACCGATTATATTTTATAAAACTAGATTTTTATCTTACGTAAGTAATAATAAAATTTATTATATTGTTGATCTAGACAATGGAATTTTATTGTAATAATAATAGTTATTAATAGGTACTTAAATATAATTTTTGTAAGACAATATTTTCTTAGTTACGAGATAATCGGCGGTTTACACGATAGGCCAACTAGAAACCGTAGTAAAAAATTCTCAAGTGGCCGCTTTCATACAAAACTAAAATTGGTTTAAATCAACCATGCACCCTCGAGAGTAAGTTTTTTTCCATTAGACTAAGTATGTTCTTGTGAAGTTCAATTATAGACACGAATTTATCCCCCAAAGGCTTTGCGGGAGGCATGTCTCTACCTAAAGCCGTGAGTACCGAACAAAAATAATGTAAAGACAATAAATCGCTATAGACAATAAAAGCGAGACGAGTCGCAGGCTAAAGCAATGTTTACAATAAAGCCGTCGCGTCGGCCTATATTCCCAGATCACTATGTAAGGCGCCAGACAAACATTAATTTAGCTCAATAACACTTTTTATTGCATACAATCAGTGTAGTCCAAACTATTTTTAAAGACTATTAAACAAGTTTACCATGTGTAGTTTGCGGAAAAATATCGGTACAGTGTTGAAATGAGAAAGAAGAGAAATTAAAAACCGGTCTAGTGCGAATCGAACTCTCACTCGATGGGTTACGTACCTACTACTGTACATGTTATACTTAACACTTAATTTGCATGGCGGAATGTCAGTTTAAGCATCATCTAAACCGGCACAACCAAAGCCATGATATTTAAAGACACCATGCACACCTACGCGCCTACAACGCGATTCGACCGCATCTATAGAGTGGGACGCACGCGTTTGGTGATCATAGCATGTGTATAATATTAAATGAGGCTCGCGATTCGCATTGTAGTCGCCTGTCGCAGGCATGCATGTATAGATTTGCGTCGTGAACGCCCCCGCATCGCGCGGTTGTGACGTGCAGATGTGGAAGTAGCTTAAGATAGGGGAAAATTTCAAGCGTGCAATGCCGGCGGGCGAAATCCATTTTCATAAAAGTTCACATTGTTTTTGTTAATACTATATTGCCGTTTCAGGTCTACAAAATTATACGTATTCCAAAAGTTAATTGGAATAACGGAAATCTATTATCATTCCTTTACAATATTTTCATCAAGCTACACAATTTTCATGAATACTGCAACAGTAAATGCATTCTCTGAAATTTTTATTTCAAAGAAAGGCATTTTATTATAACGTTGAACTGGCATAAAAAATTCAAATAGCATTTCATAATATCAAACGGTATCACGAAAACCAAAGTTTTAAATAATTTCTGTACTTAGAAATATGCAGGCAAATATAGGCATTGTACGTATGTATCAAAATAGTAATATAAAAGATATACGAGTATGAATTACTTTGCAATCTTGTTTAAACATGGCGATGGCACCATACAAAATCTTACCTAAAAGTATTATTTAACAAAAATTTAAAAAAGGTAATTTTAGGTAAGTAACTTGAAAAAACTGAAATCCACACTGAACTTTAAATACGCATTTAAAGCACCTTTCCAATTTCAAACATGTGATGGTTTATTAAAACCTGTTTTTTCAATACACTGGCCGTGGTATGCTTTGAGTGATAAATTTTAATTAGTTTCCTGTGAAAGTCGTGGCGAGTTGTGTCTAATTTTCCGATGCCAATTTGCAGCGATGCGTATTCTAAAATCATCAGAAATAAATCGAGCAATAGAAGTGACTAAAAGAGCTTTAAATTAATATTACCAGTAGATACCTACTAGAGCGGCTATGTAGCAAAACATGAGGTGAACCTAACTGATGATGAAGTTCACCAAAATTGTTCATTGTCATTTAGTAAATTGAGATGGCTGCCCTGTTGTCCTTCTGCCAAAAGTTTTAGGATCGTGATACTTTATGGTACTGTGACAAGAGTAAAAGAAATAGATATAGGGATAATGAACTGATACTTTAATAATTAATAACCCGAAAAGAAGGCTGACGACTTAACCACTAGAGTAAATCATACGGAATCAACCCATTAATTACCTAAAAATTATATGCATGCGGATGGGCTTACCTAATATTCTACAGACTGAATGTACCTAAATGTGTATCGAAGCAAACCATTCTGGTAAAATGTTTTAAATTATGGTGTAAACCGCATTGAAATGCACCGAAAAGTTCCGAAGTTATTTATGCGAATACACGGACAACCGCAAATTGTGGCTTTGTAATTACTTTTAAATTTATCAATCGCTAAACGAAAACGTCGAACTAATTGGACATTTTAACTGGTTTTCAAAACCTACAAGAACTGTAAAAACTGGTCAAATACGAGTCGGACTCGGACAATATGAAGAATTCATATAAGATAAGAACATTTAAATTATAAAATTTGGGTGGCGGCCATTTTGAAATCTTTATAAGTATTTGTGGTTATAGTGGAAATACACACTATGAAAATTTCAACTATTTGCCCATGACGGTTCATAAAATACAGACAGATCGACAGACAGACCGACGTGACAGACAGCGGATAAGCTTAGTAATAGGTTCCCGTTGGCACCCTTTGGGTACGGAACACTGAAAACAAAAGTCACTTCCCAGTTAAACTTTATTTGGCGATTGAAAAATCGTCCCTTAGAGATATGTGGTAGAAAAGAGATAAATCTTACATTTCCGACGATAAATTAAGTTGCTTTTAGTTAAAGAGACGTCAAGGGAAATTGCGAATGACAGCGGTCGTCACGTTAAAGGACGCTATTTGAGACCGACGCATTGTGATGAATATACGATTCTCGAGATACTATTCGGTGAAGTTCTATGAAATTTCACATCTCACCAATTATGTCGATAGAAATCAAGCATTGGTACACTTCAGCATAAGTAAAACTGTCCAGTTTAAAGTTTTAACACGCATAAAGTTCGTGTATTCATCTATAGCCACCGCTCTAAGCGGAAACGTTGATTATATTGTCTGAAAACGGTTTTAAAGTATAGGAAGTAGGTACACAAAATTTACTAGTTCGGATTATGTTCTGGTCCAGAAATCGATTTTAGAATTCCCATGAGCTTCTAGCGAAGTGGTTATTCAAATATTCAAATTATAAACATCATTTGAATCTCGACAAGTAAGGTAGAACGGTATGCATAACAATGGACTTCATTAATAAATGAGTTTGTATAAAGCCCATTGTTAACTATAATATTAATTATTGTTTATTTATTTAAATATCTAGGGCGCTTTATATCCTAAGACCTTGGAGATGATGCCGATATGAAAAGGAATTGCAGAGCATTGGTCCAAGTAATAATGTAGGCTAGAACCAAAAATATTCTAAATCTCCTGGTAAGCAAGGCTCATACAATAGTATTTTTCAGGATTACCGTGGAATATTGTTGAGTAGTTTGGAGGTCTCACTATACAAAACACAACTTAAGACTTGCACGTATCTAAAAAAGATTCTTTTGGCATTTGGCTGCCAGTATTTTTTTTATTTTTTTATGGCTGAATGAGAAAGGCTGAGCACCGGGTGTGGTGTTGCTCATCGGAAAGATTAATGGAAGTCCACCGGCTGAACGGGTGTTGATGATAATGATGATGGATTGTCCTCTGGTAGGAACACTAGTGCTACTAAACTTAACACAGAGGGCTACATAGCTTTTAATTGTTTTAGTTACTAGGTAATAATATAGTTATTAAATATTTATCGTAACACTTAATGGACCAATAAAAATGTTCTCTGAAAATAAATAAATTAAACAGTAATACGTAATATATTCTGTTTTACATTGTTCTACTTCTAGTTGGAAATTCAAAGAAAACACATAAACTCGCTAACAACGCTATAACACTTGTAAACGATGTTCGCTTTTAAGCTCTATAAAGTTTCATTTCCTCGCTATGCGAGTGATTGTGGATTGACACAGAAACATTTTTATCAATACTTGTTACAGAAATTTTCATGCGATACATGAAAAACGAAATTCTTGTTCCGGTGCTTCGCTTATTGTGATAGGGGAAGATGGAGCAATAATGGGCATTTTATTTTAACATAGAAAAAATTAAGTGATAGGAAAACGAGCTAGGCCATAACAAAATTAGTTATAAAGTAGGTACCTTTTAAATAAGAAAAGTAGAGTGAGATAGTGAGATGATATTATTATAAATACGAAAGTTTCTATCTATCTGTTACCTATTCACAGCCCATATTCTTAATCATAATTTGGTACTATTCAGAGATAGTTTGCACTCGGATTTTAAATAACTAAATCCATGAGGACGAAGTTTCGGGTATCAACCAATACAAAATTAAAGCGTAAGCGAAGCGAGCGTGAGGTACTTCCTACCTATACTGTAAGAATATTAATTTGAAGAATGCGTACAATTGCAGATTATAAATATTATGCTATTCAAAAAACAATACTTACATCTATTAGGTGTAGAAATTTAACGCTAAGTACCTAGGTAGGTTTGTTTTATAGTATAATGTTTTGTTGATATTGTTGTGTAGAGAACTATCAACTTTGGACTACTTACTTAACCACTTAAAACAACCAAACAACAAGTCAAACTACAGAGGTCAGGTAGAGTTTGTGTTTAGCTCTGGAAAGGTAAATATCGTATTCCGAATATAATCACAAAGTGCTTACCAAAGGTGATCACTGATCATCGATCTAGTAACCTACTTCCATTATTTCACTGAAAAATGCGTAGGTAGGTTTATCAGATTATTATTAACTAGCTGATTCCCACAACTTTGTCTTCGTGGATTTAGGTTTAAAAACCCGTGGGAATTATTTCATTTTAAATGGGTAAAAAGTACTCCATCCCCGAGATGCAAGATACCTATCCCTGTTTGTATTTACCAAACGTCAAAATGGAGTAAACAAATGGGCCGTGAATACTAGCAGGCAGACAGACAGACACACTTTCGCATTTTTATACATACGAGTACGAAACCACAGAATATATAATAGTACAGGTTTCACAAGCTCGTATTTAGAAATATTTATCTTGTATTTGCCATGATTACCTCGTATGTGGTATAATGCTTACGTTTGTTATCATCGGCTCAGAATACATAAGTACAGTTATTGGTAGATGTCTTCAAATTATATATTAATCTCTGAAAAGACAGAAATAAGGTTATACAAGCCAATATCGTAACCGTAGTACGCGGTAAGAAAGCAAACAAGTCGCACTCGTTTGTAGGTCAGTGTTTGCGGACTCATTAGTCCGAGTTACGATCCCACGAGGGACACTTCGGAACCCTAACGTCGCATTTACACGATGAAATTAGTTGCATGACACTAGTTCAGATTGGGGACACCACTGTGCCATCAGCACAGATGTGCGCGTGGAAAAGAGGTTAATAAATTTGAAATCCATCGACTCTCTTGCCAAAGGAGCTCTAGTAGGCTATTTAGGCATGGCTTTCTTAACGATACGATCTAAAGGGCTCTTGCCACCATAGACATTCCAGCACTCATTGAGCCGGCAGGGATTAGTCGGGATGATGGCAAGAGACCTGATGAGGGAGAGGCTAATGGGGGACGCAACGTGCGTTGACAGATTAGCCCCGTGTCATATCAGGGAGACAGGATCAAGACCGGGAGCCGCAGCAGAAATTCCTGAAAACGTCAAGCAGCGCGAGTATGCCTATATCGAGAGTTACATTTTTTCCGTTTGCCGTAGATATACCTACTCTGGGGCCATGGAGTCTTAGAGCAAAAAAAATTCGGGCAAATGCGAGTCGGACTTGCACACGAACGGTTCCGCACTACAATCGCATCGTACAAGAAATCTCAAATCATGCCCTACAGCGTAATCTTAATGTGATTTAGTAAACTAATTATATCGCATAAACAAAACTTTTTTTTGTGATGGTACCACTTTACGGTTTTCGGATTTTTCCCTTTACTTATGCTAAACCCTGGCAAATTATTTATGATTCGAGGTCAACGAGAAGTATCCTTTTGGTTTCTGGCCAGACACAACAGACAGACGAAGTGATCCTATAAAGGTTTATTTTTTCCTTTTGAACTACAAAACCCTAAAAATCGCGTGTGTGAAAGCACTAAACTATTTGAGTTTCGTGAAATCAATGCATGCATTATGAAATTAGAAGTTGTTGAAATTGTTCATGAAATTACCGTCATGTATGATCTAAATGTCGATTAATTTTAGGCTACTAATTTCGTAATGTAAATTGACTGAGAGGACAACGGTTTTGCAATTTCAAATATTATGACCACCTCTCTGACACAGTGATGAGCGCTGTGGGGTATTAGCACAGTTTAACGAAATACTACCAGTTGTTCGACGCCTTTGAAGTCGAGCGATGCCGCCGCTCGTGTAGGTATATACGTGTTCCTACGCAAATATGCAAGGGTTGTCACAAAATTGGAATTAAAATCGCGGGAAAATCGGTGAAATTTTAGACCCTTGTTCTGTTTAGAATTCGTATAGCATCCGTAGATAGAACAGTAATGCACCATTTTATGATAGAACTTACTAAACGACACTTATAATTATATAATAATATAATATTTAAAACCACGCTCACGTAAACCCTCGTCCATCAATCACACAGACTACGCGAATCTGTGTGCAGCGGGCCGCGCCGCCCGCGCTCCGCAACCCACCCCACCGTTGCTCTGTACAAGTACATTCGTAATTGGACTGTATATTTCAAGGCTGTGGTATTAGTGAGAGGTAACAGGTTCGATAACAGGCAGGAGCAACATAGATAAATATAAATTCTAAGTTGTCTCTGCTCTGGTCTGGTAGGCCAGCAGGTAGCTATAGCTACCTACCACCCTGCTGACACGTCTTTGCCGCCTAGCAATTAAGCGTTTCGGTACGATACCGCAAAGAATATGGGTTTACCGCCAATAAGTATGGGTTTACCTAATCAAAATGCCTTCCAAATTAGCCTAATAATAATTAATCATAATATCTTAGACCACTTATATCTACATCGTCATTTACTACCAGGTGAGATCGCAGTCATGCGATTAAAATAACTGTTCTGTTCGGTGCCATTCCCATGTCCTTTTTAATAGGCTGTCCGCAAAAACAATTAATTATTTATTGAAACATTTATAGACATTATAAGACATTATCACCTATACTAAAGAATCTTATGGAAAATAGTAATAATTGGTACATAAACAAACATGCATAATTGCATACATTCTAATAGGTAGGTACGCAATACAAATAGACATAAAGATCTGAGTTACGCTCAAGTTTTGCCTAATTAATAAATTTAACTTCAATAAATCTTTTGGCTTTTAGAAACCAACCCCTTATTCATATTAAATTTATTGCGCGTGCTACCCGTATTTATTACCGGTTTATCCATTTTTAAATAGTTAAGGACGAAGGTATTTCAAAATTCGTGAAATGAAAACAAATTGAGCAAACAAGGCAATTTAAATTATGTTGTGTTAACAGATCACAAATATTTACTGACCTCAAATCTGATTATTCTAAAGAAAACTCTGATGCTTGCGACTTTACTTGCGCAACAGAAAATGGCAAACTTCCTTAAATCTTTTGATAAAATTAAGGCGCTCGTGGCGGTTTTCTTTATTTTTCATCTCTCTAGTAATTACATCCTATGGAAATATTTTAAATAGCCTTTTTAGGGTTCCGTACCCAAAGGGTGCCAAGGGTCCCGCCCTCCGCTATCCGTCCGTCCGTCTGTCTGTCAGCGGGCTGTTTCTTGTGAATCGTAATAGGTATAGAGTTGAAATTTTCACAGAATGTGTATTTCTATTGGACTTAAACAACAAATAATAAGAATTTCAAAATGGCCGAAATAAAAAAATCTTATACGATAGTATGGAACCCTTCGTGTCCGAGTCAGACTCGCACTTGACCGATTTCAGATCTCATAAAGAATATAATAAGTATAAGATACAGAAGAAATTGGGTATTTGACTACAATTTTTTTATTACTTTATTATAAACTAGGATAAAAATAATGACGAAAACTGAAAAAACTAATTACATCGATCAAATAACAAAAAGTTATAAGCATTTAAATATTTCTGATTAGACAGAGATAGCGATATAGAATTATAACGTCATTGTGATTAATGCCATAGTAGCTTCGTGCGGTATTATACAAATTTTCGTTTTTCGAGAAAGGGATAGAAGACCCTCGCACTCCAAAATGCCTGTAACTTTGTAAATCTTTGTTGGATTTTAATATTGTTTCAGCGTAGGTACGTCATTATTTTTATCCTACTTTATAATAAAGTAATAATATTAATCAAATTCAAAAGTAGTAAAATACCCAATTAAGCTAAGACTCTCCCCAAGGTTCTAATAGGTAGGTAGAGGTTGTTCTAATTTCTACCCAAAGATGAAAATTGTGTAAGTATCGGAAATTTCAACGTGGGTTTACCAGACCGTGAGCTTAATGAAACTCACCACGGCTCGATAGCTAGAAGACTGTGTTAAGAGATTTCCTACATATTTACAAGAAAATACATAATTATAAGCATTATTCATTTCCGATATTTAAACTTGCTCCTATTCTATTGAACTCAAATGTATAGAACCTTACGAAAACGTCAATAGAAAACCGACCCTATTTACTATGTGATTGGAGTATTGAGGAAAACTTTGTGTTAAATTGACCATAACCTGAAAGTACAGTACGCGACCGAAGATAATGTATATCGACCTTTAGAATGAGATTTCGGCTTTGTAGAGCGTTGTCTCTGTCATTCTTACGTAAGTGACGTTATGTCGGTCTCAACGACAGAGACAATGCTACACAAATTATCTTCTGACGTGCACTGTATCATTGTTATGTATTATTCTTAGGTAACTATATACTAATATTTCCATACATTTTATGAGAATAAGATTGACCCCTTTGCACTGCTCATTATATCCTATGCAACGGGGTCAGAGTGACGTGGCTGTCTGAGATTGTTTCAGCGATAAGGCCGCCACTCTTATAACTCACTAGATAGTGCCCATGACTTCGTCTGCGTGGATATAGGCCTTTTATCTATATAAATCCCGGGGGAACTCATCGATTTTCCGAGATAAAAGGTAACGTAAAGTGTTAATTCACGCTACAATAGCATACACACTGTATATAGCAACATTGTAGCGTGAAGGAGTAACGAACTCACTACCCATATAATATTATAAATTAAGCGAAAGTGTATTTGTTTGTTGACTTGTCCTTCAATCACTTCACAAGGGAGCAATGGATTGATGTGAATTTTGCATGGGTATATAAGTACTTAGTGCAAGACCTGGATAGTGATATGGGCTACTTTTATCCCGCAAAATCAAAGAGCACCCACGGGATTTTTCAAAACCTAATTCCACCCGGATAAAGTCACGGGTATCGGCAAGTTTATAAATAAAACTGAAACTCATAAGTTAAATTGTACCTACTCATTTATTATTGTTTTTATTCCTTCGTGCTCAATAATAGTATATTACTTCACCTGATTTTCATTCGAGGCAGGTACTGTCTCCACAGAGTACCTATCTAATAATTAAAATTCGGTCTGTATTCTTCTTGTTTCTTTTTATTATTGTTGTTTATTATAGGCTCCTTATCTTGAATCTTAAAACTTTTGTGTCTATTCGTGTTTTTTTTAATGTGACCTACTGAAATGGTTTTTTTATATTCTACTTTGAATAAACACTTCTTCACTCGTATAATTCACCGCATTTCTGCGTCGTGTTCCTCATTACTGAGGGTGACTTCTTCCGTCAAAGACGCTTTTATGAAGGACTAGCTGATGCCCACGACTTCTTCCGCGTGGATTTAGGTTTTTAAATCTGTACAAACTCTAATTTCCGTACATAAGTACTTCATCCACTATTAATTTACCTCCTGGAAACTAATTTTCAAAAATCATTCGTAGAGCTCACCTACGGTGTAAGTAATAAGGGATTTCTGTGTGAAATTTCACTGCGTCTAGTTTAAGTCCGTCCCACCAGTTTAAATCCGTCAGTCAGTCAGTGTTGGTTTCTATAAGTAAATAGGTAAGCTATAATATAAGTGAAAACCTGTTATTTAATGGGTATTTTACACAATAAGCTGTTGGTTTTCCCAATGAAATGAAATACACCGTTCACAATATTTAGTCTACTGCAGTTAAACCACCGGCAAAAGCCGGGGCGAGTCAGCTAGTAAAATATAAATAAATAATACAAACCGTAGTTGCTGCAGTTGCCGTAATGATCGTAGCCGCTGTTAACAGCTACGAGCCGTGTCAACGCTGCGGGGCGTAGAAAGGATGCGCGATTGTGTTATTCATTATTAGCAGTACCCGTAGTATAAGATTTTACGTCTCACCAAACGTTGCTAGGATTCGAGAATCGAAACAAAATAACATCAAAGTAAAATGGACCTAAAGTGCCTTAAATTGAAGTCAAAAATTCAATGCCACTGATTTTAATTTCGTAACGTTTCCGTTTGGAGCGCTGGCTGTGGATGTGTAGACAAACTTGAGCTTTAAAACAAGGCTATTAAGATCCAGTTTACTATAACGCGGAAGTGTTTCGACTCTCGAATTCTAGCAACGTTTGGTGAGACGTAAAATCTTATACTACGGGTACTGGTTTGCCACAGCTTTGCACGGGTGGTCATAAAGTACGCGTAGCTTAACAATGTGTAGCTATAGGAACCAGCAGCGCGTTCCGAGAGACAATATCTATACCTAGTAGGTATAGATATTGTCTCTCGGAACGCGCTGCTGGTATTACCTACGTATCAGCTTACGTTGACCGTGAAAGAGTTTGCCTTTTAGAGAGAGAGAGAGCCAGTTCGTGACAGACCTTCGTTATTTTATAAAAGCTGAAAGTTTCTCTGCGTATTGTCCCCAACACGGGAGAAACGTTTGTGTGGATCATGGTGGCTTTGGGAGGTAGGTAACAGGTAATAAAGGTTTATTATTGATTAACGGTTCAATCATTATGGCATAAATTAGTAACAACATCCAAAAATACAAACTTTCACATTTATAATAATTATCTATTAATATTGTTAGAATTTTGAGGAAAATATTGGAGTAAAAAATTATGTAAATATAACTTTAAACCACACTCTCGTAACTTTGAAGGATTAAAGGCCGCGCCCCACAGACTTTACTCGAGTTGAGCTGGATTCACGATTCACCCTCGTTATCTCTTCATGAGGGCCAAATTTTACACTTGAATAAGTCCTCCTATTTTGTTGTTGTCGCCATCACAGAGTTAAAACTCCCGCAGACTTAAATTTTTATATTACTAATTCAAGGTGGGAATATTATATACCTATCTGCTATACCTACCCTTCATACTATCCCTAGGTATATGTATTTATGGTACAGAATAAAAGTACCATCTGACGTAAGTATATGGACACCTAAGTATAAGAATAAGTGCAACACAGTGAAATGGGCATATACCTACAAATACGCTGGAAGAAGTGTGCTACATACAAAATGACAGTTATTTTTGTGCCGAATCAAAGCGCCACACCGAGCGTACCGGGAATTCACATTAACACTTTGTGTCAAATGGTCTTCGTGTTGTCACTATTTTGACAGATGTCTCATCACTAACAGTGATGCTCACATGACGCTCTAAACACCAAAATGGCAGAAATCGCTTCTAAGGTTAACAATCGTGTATTGGCAAATCCAGCGTGTATCACTAAAGGTCAGTGATGTCTCAGAATACATAACTCCTGATCAATGCGTTGGGGTATCTGTATTATCATTTATCACTAGTAGGTCGTAATTAAGTTCTAACGATCGGAGACCTGCCATCCGTTTCCAAAATGATTTAGCGACACCATCATAATATAGATCTAAAATCCAGCCCTTTTGACAGGTATACAAAGCCTTAGATTCTGTATAAGTTCGTATTGGGGCCGATTCTCTGTACACAATCTCTAAACTAAACTAAATTAACAGGTCTAAAACTAGTGCTATCCTGTTCCGCAAGCAACATTATGAAAGGGATAGCAATAGATTTAGACGTGTCATTCTAGTTTAGTTTAGAAATTGTGTACAACGGAATTAGCCACATTGTCTTGTTCTCCAAGCTTTTGCAGTGTAAACTGGTTTCCAAGAATTCTATACCTATCACAATACATCTATATATATAAAAGGAAAAGCTGACTGACTGACTGACTGACTGATCTATCAACGCAAAGCTCAAACTACTGGACGGATCGGGCAGAAATTTGGCATGCAGATAGATAGCTATTATGACATAGACATCCGCTAAGAAAGGATCTTTGAAAATTCAAACCCTAAAATAGGAGTTTGAAAGTTTTGAAGTCAGCGTCGACGAAGTCGCGAGTATAAGTTTATCTTAACATAATTTTCTTCTTCTTCCTAGCGTTAGTGTCGGCTTACGTCAGGGTCCGTTTTCCCGCGATAAGTCGATCCTACGTCCCAAGTCCCACTTTGCACGATCTAAGTATTGCATCGTCCCTTTGAAGGCAGATTGACACGTGGATCTGCTTGTGTGACATCAATCCACCGTTTTTAGGGTTCCGTATCCGAAGGATGCCAACGGGGCCCTATCACTACGCCTCCGCTGTCCGTGAGTCTGTCCGTCTGCTGGCCAGCGGGCTATATAGATATCTCATGAACTATTAGATAGAGAGTTGAAATTTTCAGAGTGCGTATTTCTATTGCCGCTATAACAACAAATAATAAAAATCCAAAATGACGAATTTCAAAATGGCTGCCATTACCATGCAAATTTAAAATAAATAATCTATATCTATACTTATAATAAAACTGTAACTGGACGAATTCTGTACATTAAATATATTTTGAAAATTTAATCGGAGGTAACATTATTATCAATATATTTCCCAAAACAATTTTTTTTGTAATTTTTGTCTGTCTGTCTGTGCGCGCATCACGCGAAAACTACTGGACGAATTTAAATGAAATTTAGTACAGTGGTAGCTGATACTCCGGGTTAACATATAGGATAGTTTTTATCCCGAAAACAAATAGGGATTTTATTAATTAGACGTCCCGTCCCGTCGTGACCGCGACCCGTGAAATTGGGTTGAAATATCGACAAATAAAACCATCAAATTAATCGTGGTATGTACCCGTTTTTTTTTTTCCTGTCTTTGGCTTATGCCTTGACATGGTTCTACGAGTCCCACCCACTCTTTTAAGGTCTGCTTCAATGGACCTTACCGACCAATGGACCTTACGACCTCCTCCGGGTGTTGGTTGGCCGACCAGGTCTCCTTCGAACGGCAAGCTGCCATTGGATCTTAATAGCTGACAGCTTTGTGATAGTAGGTACTAATAAGAGTTGTGACAATAAAAAGAAAATCCGGCCGAGTTTGTTGTGGACCTTTCTCAGACCAGGGCGCGTTTGAAAGCCTCGTAGCTTTAGTTCTAAGTTTACGTAGTGAATTATCACCACTATAATATTATGTACTTACTTGCAAATCTAACAATTTTGACAATCAATATACCTATTTTGAATAAATCATTTGACTTTGACTTTGACTTTGGAATTTATCAATAGGAAAACAATAATATAGCTATGTGGTGTGCTGTTTCCGTGGTGTCTATTTGCGCAGCGATGGCGCCCTGTTAAGACGTATGTGAAATTGTTAAGACATTATTTTTAGAACGGGCTGCACTCAGCTGGGCGAGCTCGGTAAGCGTCGGATTGAATCATAAAGCAATATTGACGTCAGCTCTCTGCCTCTTTGTCTATACACTTTCATCTGGATGCGCCACGCCATTATAAATACATGCTATGGACTGGAATAATGGACTTTGGGATGAGTTACGTGATTGTTAGTTTACTTTTGAGTTGTAATAATTATGTAAACTACACGTACAAAATATGAAATATAAGTGCAACAAAGTTATCAGATATTTGCTATAACATAATTCTACAAATAAATAAAATGGTATCGTGTGTACACGGAAAAAATAATTTCTTCGGGTCGTTGCAGGTTCCGCGTCTTGAAGTCCAATCCAATCTGTCCAAATGTGATCTAATCAGTAGATACCAATCAAAGTGATCATGTAGCACTTGGTGAATATTATTATAATTTATAATACCTAATTATGTCAGTCTTAAGCACAGATTAGAGAACTCACAAGGGACCATACCTAAGTTGTGTGTATCGTTTAGCATGCGCTATGCACCGCCCGCACTCCCACAGCTTAACACGCAGGAAAATCAAGTTACCAAGCAAGCACCACTGACCACACATATCCTCTAAAACACCGGAGCAACCTCAGGAGACGTAAACTTTACAATTTGCAAAGGTCTCCTAAGGATGCTCATGGACTTCCGTAAAGTAACGCCTGCTTCTATATAAGTTACATAGCTTATCCCCGCGGCTTCGCCCGCGTGGATTTAGGTTTTTAAAGATCCCGTGGGAACTTTTGATTTTCCAGGACAAAAAGTAACCTATCCGTAGGAGCCCGTCCCCGTGATGCAAGAACGCATGATTGTTTAAAAATCCCATGGTATCACCACGATTTAAGAATGCAATTCCTTACAGCATCAAGGCTGAGGAGTTGAATCCTCGAGTTCAAAAAGTCTTTACTTGGTAGCTTGTAGCTACTACCTACCTAAAATATAATCGCAATGCGACATAATCGCGTTGCACGCACGGACTGCCGCGGCCGTCGTCATTATTTTAATTTCGTGATATCTCCTAAGATATTAATCTAAATTAAATGATACAGAAAGCAATTTTGGTCTAAATTAAACACTTGAGATGACGAACAATTTTATTTTCATAAGGATAAATAATGATAGTAAAAACACCTCCGAAAGTATAGGTTTGTTTTAGACCACATTCCAAAATCATAAAAATGGTTATTGTGAGCCTACCGTAAAAGATAGATATATGCTATCGCGGACTTTTTTTAGAGCTGTTTAAGAGGGACAATTCCACCGAATGTTGTTTTCGTGTAACTTTAACTATTTAGGCAGCGCACGCCACGGAAGCTCACACATGAGACGACTTTTTCACTTTATTGCAATTTTCGAAGGGATCTCAAATTTTTTGAAAATAAAATATAGCCTATGTCACTAAGAATAATGTAGTTTTCTACTGGGGAAAGAAATTTCAAAATCGGTTCTGTAGTTCCAAAGATTACCCTCTACAGACAAACTTAACGACATTACCTCTTTATAATATTAAGTATAGACTACAGCCCTAAAAATATCATCATATCTCATTTTTAACCGACTTCAAAAAAAGGAGGAGGTTCTCAATTCGTCGGAATCTTTTTTTTTTTTTATTTTTTTTTTTTTTATTTTTTATGTATGTTCCCCGATTACTCGAAAACGCCTGGACCGATTTTGAAAATTCTTTTTTTGTTTGAAAGGGTATACTTCAAAGTTGGTCCCATTTCAATTTGGTGAAGATCTGATGAACATCTTCGAAGATAGATACTGGAACTCCTCAACGGATAAGAGTAAATTGCTCGCGATCAGTGTAATAGCTTAGTAAACAGTAGATTTTTAACCAGTCATAGCATAATTCCATGGGGCCACTAAAAATTGTGAAATAAAAAATTTTTACAAAAAAAATAAAAACCGACTTCGTTACACAAACACTAAAAATTGAAAAATAATTTAATTTATTACCGAATATATTATGTATACAAGAGTTAATATAGTTCCATAATAATATTTTTTGGGGTCGGTGCCAATGAGGTGCCATTGTGGAGTCCTATAAAAATATGAAGTCTAGACGATTCGCGCAGCTAAAGCTAATTGGCACCGGCACCAAAAAGTATTATTATGGAACTATATTAACTCTTGTATACATAATATATTCGGTAATAAATTAAATTATTTTTCAATTTTTAGTGTTTGTGTAACGAAGTCGGTTTTTATTTTTTTTGTAAAAAATTTTTTATCTGAATACTTTTAAACTACAAGTTTATGCAACAAACATAACACGTCAAGTGTATTCTTTAGCAACGCCTAAGTGACACCAGAACACGCCTGAAAAAGAAATATTTTTTCGTACCACTTGCTCAAAAAAGTGACATTCTATGCCACAAAAAGCGAACATAACAATATTCATTTTTAATCTGTTAAAAACAGGGAAAGAAAATTGTACTGAATTTCATTCATCCCCTAGGGAGAGAATGTGATTTAAATTTGGAATATATACTTACCGAAACATTTCATCCAAGTACCGAAAATACTGTACTTTTTTTTTCTTTTTTTTTTAATTCAGATACAAGTTAGCCCTTGATTGCAATCTCACCTAATGGTAAGTAACGATGCAGTCTAAGGTGGGAGCGGGCTAACCTGGAAGGAGTATGGCAGTTTTTATTAAACCCATACACCTTTGGTTTCTACACGGCATCGTACCTACCGGAACCGGAACCGTAGGGATGGTAACTAGCCACGGCCGAGGCCTCCCACCAGACAGACAGACTACATCTGTGTTTACACCATTGAGTTTGTATATAAAGCATTATACTTACATTTTTTTGAAACAGGAATACGCATTTATTATGCAGTTATGATTATTCTGTGATTATTAAATAAAATTACGAACACTGAGACGAAAACCGACGAGGCCGTATGAGCTTGATGCCTTTGCTTTTCCGAAAAAAAAATATTAGTCTAGGAATTTGCCGCGTTTTGTTTTCTTAAAATACATAAACGTTAAGTTTATTTTAATTTATTTTTATAAATAAGTTAATGTTCTAAAAATACGTTTAATAAATGCTTATCTCATATTATTATTGTATTAATTTTTTCGCAAATGGTACGAAAAGTAGAGTATTTTCCTCGGTGATAAAGCTGTCTTAGTCTTGGGTGAACTTAAATCCCTCGCTACACTCGCGATTTAAATCGTCACCCGCGACAGAAGACACTGCTTTATCCCCTTGGTTAATAATCTACTATTTCGGCGCGCGCCGAGAATCATTGAAGTAATATTATAATAATGAAGCTCTCTGTAAAGCCAAACGAAGTAGTGGGCGTATATGTGAATAGTAGGTTTTCTAATCCAATAACATACCTACGTATATAATGCTGTTAAGATGGCATTGATATGGACCTATTTGTATTGCAGCGTGCATTCTCAGTTTAGCATACCTTGCGGAAGCTCGTCTGACATTCTCTGAGCCTGTAATATCTACCTACGTAAATATTTGTGGTGTACCTAAACTACTTAGACGTGCACCACAAATATTTACTGTAAAGTACCATGAAATATGAAAAGGTAACAAGAAAAGTATGAATATCTTACTCAAATTAGTACCTACCTACTCACCTATTCTAGTACCTGCCTGCATTCCAAGAAAATGCAAGATTTTTCATTTTCATTTATTTTATTTCAAACTAGCTTATGCCAGCGACTTCGTCGTGGCATTTCTAAAAATCCTTTCTTAGTGATAGGATTAGATTTAGATAATCTAAATAAGTCAGTCAGAACTTTGAATTTTATATCTATACAGGCCATAGGTAAATTTTAATGCATGTTTTTAATCGGATGCTATTTTATGCATTCGGCATTGCTGTTTTCCCAAAAATGGGTGTTAACATTTTAGTTTAACCGTATTTTTATACGCTCTTTTTTGCATCATCAAATATTTACTATGCAGTTTAGTAACAATTTATGACCGGTTCGAAAAAGCGTTTCCGGAAAGCTTTGAACTTGCTACCGAAATATCAAAAGCTACCTACCTACCTAAAAGGTACTGTTGGTATTGTTGCGCTCTTCATTATACCTACCTATTGTTTAGTAGGTATTATTGACTCTCATTTATGTTTTATAGTTGATCCATAATAGGTACTAAATTAATTATCGCGAAATTATGTCGGTCTATCCACCTTTCGGCTTTCTCTTTTACATTTTAACAATGCTCGACCGCTTATCCGATCGTGAAAACAGATTAAACTTACAAGTTATTACGATAGAACGACATTACGCCAGTTTTTATTCCGATAGGTAATATCTTAGCGCATAGAAAAACTCACTAACTAACACACACACACACGCACACGCGCACACACACGCGCACACACACACACACACACACACACACACACACACACACACACACACACACACGCACACACACACAAACGCGCACATATCTTAAACAAGAAGGGTGGACCCACGAACCCCATAAACTTCATCTATTACTATTTGCCTACAATTTTCGGTACATTAATTATAATAATAAATGAATGAAATTAAATAGATACTTAGAAAATTTAAAAACCAGCTTCCAAGTGAACGAAGTCACGTAGGTCGTAGGTATAGGTAATATAATATCAGCTGATAAGTAATAATAAGTAAATTAAGAATAATGTTTTATTCTACACAGTTTACAACACAAAGCCCATACCTACATACATTGTACTGTGATGCCGTGCAGAGAAATGCGAAAGCATTGCCATGTTCTTGTCGAGTGCCTGAAGGTGTACACATCATAATTACATTGATTGCAGTGTATCTGCGCTACACAAAATATAGTTATGGCTTTATAATTAACTAGCTGATGCCCGCGACTTCGTCCGCGTGGAATTAGGTTTTTTAAAATCTAGTGGGATTATTTTCTGGGATAAAAAGGAGCCTATGTCACTCTCAAGGTCTTTATCTATACCCATGCAAAAAATCACATCAATCCGTAGCACCGTTGCAACGTGATTGAAGGACAAACCAACAAACCAACAAACAAACACGCTTTCGCATTTATAATAAGGGTATTGATTATACGCATATCTACTATTTATTACAAAAAAAATAAAAACCGACTTCGATACACAAACACTAAAAATTGAAAAATAATTTAATTTATTACCGAACATATTATGTATACAAGATTTAATATAGTTCCATAATAATACTTTTTGGTGCCGGTGCCAATTAGCTTTAGCTGCGCGAATCGTCTAGACTTCATATTTTTATGAGACTCCACAATGGCACCTCATTGGCACCGACCCCAAAAAATATTATTATGGAACTATATTAACTCTTGTATACATAATATGTTCGGTAATAAATTAAATTATTTTTCAATTTTTAGTGTTTGTGTATCGAAGTCGGTTTTTATTTTTTTTGTAAAAATTTTTTATTTCACAATTTTTAGTGGCCCCATGGAATTATGCTATGACTGGTTAAAAATCTACTGTTTACTAAGCTATTACACTGATCGCGAGCAATTTACTCTTATCCGTTGAGGAGTTCCAGTATCTAGCTTCGAAGATGTTCATCAGATCTTCACCAAATTGAAATGGGACCAACTTTGAACTATACCCTTTCAAACAAAAAAAGAATTTTCAAAATCGGTCCAGGCGTCTTTGAGTAATCGGGGAACATACAAAAAAAAAAAAAAAAAAAAAAAAAAAAAAAAAAAAAAAGATTCCGACGAATTGAGAACCTCCTCCTTTTTTTGAAGTCGGTTAAAAAGGGTCTACTTATTGAGGGCTCTACAAAATCCGGTGAACAGAAAACCTCGCGATTAATATATTTTCATTTTAAAATAATTAACCTTCAAATTTAACGTAATTTCATGAATGTAAGAAAATTTTACAGTTTTCATAAAACCGGTTTTAATTTGTGGTCACTTGAACTAGATTTGCGCGTCAGGAAATATTTGTATTACCTAATTACCTAGTCCCAGTCGATAAGATACACTAGCTGTGTTATCTTTATTTTTAGGGTTCCGTACCTCAAAAGGAAAAACGGAACCCTTATAGGATCACTTTGTCTGTCTGTCTGTCTGTCTAGAAACCTATAGGGTACTTCCCGTTGACCGAGAATCATGAAATTTGGAAGGTAGGTAGGACTTATAGCACACGTAGGTAAGGGGAAAAATCCGTAAACCGTTAATTTGTGATTACATCACAAAAAAAATGTGTTCATGAACAAATAATTACCTAGTATTTTCAATTTTCAAAATAACTATACCAAGTGTGGTATCATGACAGGCCTGTACATTCTAAAACAGATTTTTTTAACTTTTATGCATTATAGTTTTTGATTTATCGTGCAAAATGTGGAAAAAATACGACTGCGGCACGGAACCCTCGGTGCGCGAATCTAACTCGCGCTTGGCCGGTTTTTTTTTATCAAATAACCAATAGCACACACCCTGATGTGATGTAGTAGGTACAGATAAAAACCGGTCAAGTGTGAGTCGGGCCTCGCTCTTTTAGGGCTCCGTACATACCTAATTATGAACATAATATATTTTGGGTGTATAAAATGTTTCTTTTCCAAGCTAGAACATCGCAATTAACCGTGAAAAAAATGGTCGTTTGTTTCAGTCTCAGCTTACAAACTATTTTATAAATCGTTGTTTTCAGTATTTGTTGTTTAACTATATAATCTATGGTTAATATGCCTACCGAAATATTATATGCCTTTTATTAGTTTATAGTTTTTGAGATAGCCCCACAGAAATGGTCTAAAACTGACAACTTTGACGGCCCCCATTTCCTTATTTTTAAGATATATTTTTTTTATTATACCTACTAGCTGATGCCCGTGACTTCGTACGCGTGGATTTAGGTTTTTAAAAATCCCGTGGGAACTCTTTGATTTTCCGAGATAAAAATTAGCCTGTCCCTTTCCAGGTCTTAAACTATAACACATGCAAAAAATCACGTCGATCCGTTGCTCCGTTGCGATGTGATTGAAGGACAAACCAACAAACAAACACACTTTGACATTTATAATAGGGGTAATGATATTCGTACTCTACTCAATGAGCTCGAAACAATGATACCCCACATGCTAGGGTAACAAATAAAATTCAAGTATGGGAGGCCCCCTGAAAAATAATTTAATTGAATTTCTTATTCAATATTTGGTTTTAGGTCAACGTACTACAACCAGATACCAAAATTTCAAGTTTGTGAAACTATAGAACTTAGAAGTGAAACTATACAGATATAAGAATACAGCCTACCCGCTTATAACAATAGCTCTTAATTTATTTGTACGACGAAGTTTAGTCAATCTAATTATTTAAACGAGATATTACGAGTAATTTACATACAAGATTTACACAGATAAGGGTAAAGTTCAACAGCTAACGAATATCTTCGGCACAATACACAAACTCCAGTTTATTTTTTAAGTACCTATTATAATTGATAAACTATTCCAAATTGATATTGACTCTATTGAACTTACCGAGAAAACTAGCAACTAACAAGTAGTCAAAATACAATTAGTAGCGGTACATAGTAGGTAGGTACGGTCTAGTTTATTAAATATCTTATTACTTTGATCCGCACCGGTTTCACACGGGGAATCTACCTATTCCCCGAATATCCTAGTATATATATTATAGGTATTATAGTATATATATTATACTATAATACCTAGAATCTGTCTATGACAAATATGTTAAGTATAGGTATTACTTATTAGAATAGGTAAGTAGGTACTTTTTATTATCAACATAAAGAATACTTATAAACATTCCTTGTTTGTCATTCCTTGAAAGAAGGAAATTAGAAATTATAGTCAAAACCATTTTATTCAAAGTATTGTACAGTTTTTGATTGTCAATTATTGTTGTGATAATTAATTGCGAAATCTTACAACTAAATCTACGAGGGTGCGCACCCTGCAGTTATAGATAATATTATATTTGTTGAGTTTATTTAGGTATTAGTATGAAACTTTATTTCATAATTTTATACACCCCCCCCCCCCCCCACTGTCCACCTGTTCAATTTCTGCCGAGCGTCAAGTTTGTCTGGAAGAGATCGCTCTGTAGCGATAAGAGCGCCTTATTGTACGTACCTTTTAAGTTTTTCTTTTGTAATCTATTCTTTGTGTTTTTGTGATGCGCAATAAAGATTAGGTATATATATATATAAAGCTTTATTTAGATTCCTTACATTAATTCTTAATTCTATGACACTACTCTAACAACATTTTGCTTATAATCTAGTTAATTTTCTAATCCTATTTCCGTCGTTATAAGTAGTAGGTATTTATAATATTTTTCTTATAATAAACTCATAATAAACATGCTTTTTACTTATTTGTGTAGGTATATATTTTATTTATATGTAAGGACCGCCTGTGGCGGTTTAAGCCTCCTCCATTCCGTCCCATATGCATCTGTCTCTAGCTAGAGTACTCCATGTCGCCACCGATCTAACATTGAAAGTGGCGTTATAGAATTTTTTTGTTTGGTGGAGGGTTTTTGTCTACTGCCCCCGCGGTGACAAGCCGTTCTGGGGGAGAAAGAATAGGTATAAATATAAAATTATTTATATACCTACAACGTACGAGTCCTTATCTATAGTTATTTGTAAATTGTAAACGATCTCAAATGAATCAAACAATCAAAAGACAATCAAGAATTTGATCTCGGTTTACTCACCTGAGTAAACGTCACACGCAGATTACAATATCCGTCGTCACCTAATACTACGAGACAGTGATGCATATATGAAAGTGATTTCATACTGATCAATCACTATACTCTATCTACGGAAAGAAGTAAGTAGGTATAGGGCTCTCTCTCGAAAATGTTTGCAAAAAACGTTCCAAAAACATAGTTTCGTTTATGATTGTTTGGTGTCCCAAAATGGATAACGCCTACTGCGATTTTTGTCTCTGTCATTATAACAGATTATACATATTACAAAACAGAGAGCCCTATACTAACTTCTTGCCGTGGATAACGTATAGTTTTAGCAGAGAATACTTAATATGTAGTACTTTGATTATGCAAATTGATCGGCTATACATAGTAGGATAAACGTCTGTCGTTGCAGCGGATTAAATAGAAACCCACATAAACCAAGTTTTATGTGCTATGAAATAACTTCTTTAGGCTTCCGTAGAGCCGAATCATATAAATAAACAGTAAAAAAAATTAAGAAGGAAAATTGAAATAGATATCCGAAACTACTAAGCCTAAAATTTTGAAAAAAATACAGAAAACAGTTCGTTCCTCAGTGACAAACCATGGTATTGCCTACCGATTTGCAACACCAGCTCCTATATTATAACCTACTTCAGCACGTGGTTTGTACTTTGTACCTACCTATCACAAATAGAAACTTGAATAGGCCTAATTGAAATTATCTCTATGTAGTTAGAAACGAAACTGGGCTGTTTCTCAAACACGAGATAAACGGAAAATTGTTCCTGACGTGATAGATGGATAGACTTATCTGCCTATATAATTTATGTGGGTTTTAGTAGCTTGCTCCTAGTCAGCCGCAAATAATATATCGCAGGTGTATTATTCTGGTGATAACGAGCGCAAATGTTATTTAAAGAAAATGTTTTCCATTGTAAGTAGGTATGGTCTCTGGGATTAAAGAATAGACTAGATATACTTAGTACGTGACAGGTTGAAATAGCAATCGGAGAGACAACGCCCTGCACACCCGTACAGCCCACGCACACGCAGAATATAGATTAATTGTTTTGATATTTTTCCCATTTTCCAAAAAAAACTGATCTATTTAAGAGCAACATTATGTAGCCCTATCACCTATCTAATAATGGGTATTTTCCCTAATCCTATTACAATCGCCCTGTTGTCCTAGAGTAACTTTTCAAGTCCAGATTTGACATTTTCATACGGCTGGAGTTGTTAAATGACAAACAAAACACAATGTTTACGCGTACCATCTAAATGACAGGTAGGTAACACAAGAGCAATTAGGTAGCGCTTCTCTATTTATAATTTAACCATTGTGTCTGTTAAAAATGTATTTAACCGAATAAAGTTTTTAGTCGAGGCGAGGACAAAATTTCCACTCCCGTTTTTTCGACTTTTACCTAAATGTTCTACCTAAATTGCCTTAATGTTACCTGTATCTACCCAGACATAGGTTGACCTCTATTAGACCTAATAAATAAGCTATAGTGTTTCAACACAAAATTAAACGGTTACGTACACCTGAAATAATATGTAACGTATTAGATTCAGTCCTTGAAAGTTGAAAGCCTTTGATACATAACTGTGCTGTGTTAACCACCTACATTTTCTAAGCTCTATTGTAAGCAAATACAATAACATCAAACGTGGTTATGAAGAAAACACGATATTGATACCTACATTCCCTTTGTGTTTGTAATGGTATCAGCTGTCTAACCTCGAGACTCCTATCCTCGAATTTTGAGGTACAAGCTTTTCACTGGTTCTCCATGACACAGCCCAACCCGTTTTTCCCAGTTTTCCCGGTGCGGACATCAGGCTCAATTAAATATAATCGGATTAGAAAACGACTTCGAGGTTTTGTGTAAATGTTATGTACCTACCTATCTACTATAGGTAAATTATTTTTAGCTGATGCCCGCACCTTCGTCCTTGTGGATTTACGTTTTTTAAAGTTCCGTTTGATTTTCCGGGTCTTTCCGGCTTATGTCTCCAGGTATTTAACTATAACCATGCAAAAATTAGGTTGATCCGTTTGACGATGACGTGATTGAAAGACAAGCCAACAAACAAACACATTTTGCATTTAAATTTTGGGTTGATAAAATGCTGAAGGTCTTCTGTTTACTAAACTATTATATAAAATAGATACATTTATTCCACCGCTTTCCAAGATCGTCATCCAAAATTACCTGCGTATAATTTGCTACATCGATGTCGTCACCAAATTGACCGTAGAGCTAGTTGGTGGTAAAGGTAATCAATCTACTCTTTCAAATGAAAAAACGATTATTATTAAAATTGGACAGATTTGACAAAGTTTACTAAAAAAATACGCATCGAAAATCTTATCATAACAATTTTCATATAAATAATAATAATGATTATCTACACATTTCCTTTTATCTTAAGTTTTCTTGATAGGATCAAGATAATAATTCTTCTTAGAACTAGATCTACTATCATGTTAATAATCTAAATCTCATCTTCGTAAACGAAATTACACTAGGTACCTACCTACCATAAAGCTAAAATGATAGAATGATTCATTATCATTAAAACTTTATATTCAGATTACTTTAATAAATAATAATTAGACACTAGAGAGTTAATCTTTAATTAGTTGTCTAAATATTTTGAAATTGGTATTCATAGTACCTACACTTAAATATTAATGATTTTATTAACAACTAGCTGACCCGGCGAACTTTCTACCGCCCATGTACCGCCTAACACGACACTCAATTGTTTTGCCTTCCCGGAACCCCAACTTTATGGTATGGTATTAAAGTTCAAATTGACTTTTAAGTATTATTACGAATTTTTTGTATGGGAATATAGAAAAGTGTTGTTTTTAGACTTTTTCAAGCAATTTTTTAAATTTTTCTCTTTGTAAGAACCATCCTCGTACTTCAAGTAATATTATAAAAAAGAATTAGCGAAATCAGTTCAGCTGTCCTCGAGATTTGCGCTTAGCAACACATTCAGCGATTCATTTTTATATATATGTCGGAGATACTCGGCAGTTATCGGGACGCAAACGTTGTCTAGTGGCGTTGATCGAGTCTACGCTAGTTATGACACAATCTGGGTTACCATGGACACGTAAGAAAAACAGTAGGTATGGTTTGAAGATGGTAAGAAAAACGACTTGTGTACTTGTGTAGAATCGTATCCCGCGTTCCTATTAAGCCAACATAATAACCCTGTAGATAAACGCCCAATAGAAGGAAATAAGACGATCCTAGAGCTCTCTGCCGACATATAGAAAAGATGATTTCGATTATCGTGTAGATTAGAATTTAGATTTTAGAGAATTGTTATTTCATTATAGGTCCCTGTTATATTATTTGCTACAGTTATATATATAACTGTCTAACGATTCAGCACTATCAACCCGTCGCGCGTCGCCCTCTCCATAAGTCTCCTCTCGAATAATCTACCATATGTTTGGGGTTTGCCATAATCTACCACGTTGACCAATTAATTAAATAACGATTGGGCTAGTTATAATAGTTCTATAACTTTTAACATTTTGAATAAAGATTTATTTTGTTTGTACCTCTCTACTACTCTATTCTGATTGTTTTATATTATTTGTTTAGATCATCTATTCAAGTTGTTTTCAAATAATTGAGCCTTTTGAAAATACACAGAAATTACGTACACGTCTCTAAACTTCCGAAGTTGTTTATACCTACTGCAACTGTTTAGATCGTAGTAAAGCTTTTTAAACAGAATTTGTACATGCTTTGAGAAACGAGTGCATCGATTCTCATTCGATTTCCCTTTTGCAAAAGAAGTCCCCCGTGCATTAGGTAAGTAGGAATTACCGAAATTCAACGGAAAGGCTTTATTTATTTTAGTTACAAATCTACATAATCCATACTTAATGTTATAAATGCGAAACTGTGTCTGTCTGTCTAGTAACTTAAACTTATTTTTACCATTTTTGCAAAAATACAGCAATAGCGTCCCAGGAAAGGATATAGACTGCTTTTTGTCCCGGAAAATCGAAGAGTTCCATGGGATTTTTAAAAAACCAAAATCCACGTGGTCGAACTCCCAGGCAGGGTATAAGTACCTATTAGACATAGCTATAATAACTCATAGGTAAGTATGTGTACGAACATGGCGTAGTAGATGCCAAATATGAAATTTATCACCAAAATCGCAGAAACTATCTACTCGATATTCGTCAGCCCGTTTGAGTTTGAAATCCGACATATCTGAATTGAACATTATTGTTCCACTTCCGTGATCACTCTTGTGTTTGAGTAGATATACTCAATATGCTGAAGCACTGCTGAAGAATCACTTGAACCATCCAGTTCATTGGTCTACCTCACAATCCACTAGAAAACAGAAAACAATAGAAAGTAGGTTAATAATATTTTATACGAGCTCCGTAATTTCGATATGTTTATGAAATTATCACAGCGAGAATATTATTATCCATGGATATTTGGGATAACTTATTTGGGAAGGAGATTTGAATGAATAGGATTACAAAATTGGTACAAGACTTCTAACTTTTGGGCCCTATTTTTATTTCAATAGCAAGGTAAAATCTTACCTATGTTATTATGTCCCAAGTCTCTATAAAATCAGCAAAAAATTCCGCATATTGCATGATTCGGCCACCTTGATGTGCTGAAGCTTTAAGTCGTAAAACATATCTTTATGTACGTGTGATGTCGAACTCAAAATAACAGCGTTAATCCGGCCTGTTGTTAGATTATGTTGGCTTTCAATAGATTATGGCACGTAAACTCGGGTAAACGATATAAAATCCCTTTCAAATATTGGATTTTAGGATTAATTAATTTAATGTGGATAGTTCATCTTTTGATTTACGTAGGTATTTACAGTTAAAATGATAAGTATAACACACAACTAATACAACATGGGACTGACCATGAAAGTTTTACGTACTTTTTCGACCTCAAACTCCAGGACACGGATGTGTGCAGGCTCTGCCGTGAAAGAGCGGCTATGTACATCATAACACTAATTGCCATGCACTAACTAAAGGTTTTCACCTAAAGAACCACATAGTGCACTCGGAGGAAGCAAGGTATTATATCCCAGCCAAGAAGATGCTGCTGCACCTGGTGGCAACCAGTACCAGAAGGACACCAGTAGATAGCGGCGATAAACAATTGTTTGACAACGGTCATTGAGACAGGGATTGCAAGTCGCAGCCGCTACTTTAAGAGGAGCGGATAATGCATAGCACTTGAAGAAGAACTAATTAATATGCGGTGAATTTATTTACTGTTACAAGAACCATTATATTGGTGGTGTATTGGTGCTAAGTTAAGTAGATTCGAAATTGTAGTAGCTTTAAGACTACGTTCCGGTCACATTCCACTGAACGGATTTGCATACCTTATTGGAAAATCAAACTCGCCAAAATGCACAGAATGCGATATAATCGAGGATGTTTATCACGTCTTAGTGGAGTGTGTCCGGAACGAAATAGAAAGGCATAATTTTATAAATAGGTTTAATATTGACTTGAGAGATGTGGGTACTTGTAACAGTGTTTTGGCCCTCCCTTTGTCTAAGGAGGCCAGAGCACTGTGCAAGCTGTATAAAACGTACTCAAATTTTAGAATTTAGAACATAATGAAATGTTTGCTCCTATGAGGGTGACATGTTTAGGTTGTAAACAAACCCTCTACAAAAATCAAAAAAAAAAAAAAAAAAAAAAAAAAAAAAAGAACCATTATGGGTACAAATTGGTGAGCTTCCTTTCTATTGGATAAAATGCTGAATGGTAATAGAATCAGCGATGGATACGTTTCTCTACGCTTATCTTCAGAGGAGGTAGGCTAGTAGTCATTCGTAATTTTAGGTCGAAGTCGTTAGCAAAAGCTAATTTCTAACTTAGAAACTATGTTTGAAACTGCAATACAGTTCACTGAGTTCTATTATTAGATACCTACATTTCCAAAAATAAACGGCATTCGATGCCCATGTAACGTTGTTTTAACCTGAATTACGTGCTTATGGGTTTAGCTAGTAGATCCCGGTTCGTGTTATTTATTACAGAGCGATTTTGTACAAGATTCAGGCACGATTTGGTAAGTAAGGTAGGTGTAAAAGGCATCCTTTTCCGATTTGCAATGATTGGCTGCTTAAACTCTACTAGGTTCCCACATAAGTATGGTTGTTGATCACCTAAATGCTTCTTTTCAAATATTTTAGGAATAATTTAATGTGCCTGCCAAATTATATTATTATATTTGGATGTTAATTTAGTTTTAATAATTATTATTAGATCCCTAAGTATATTTTAATTACATAATGTAATATTTGTTAGGCTCTGACAATGCTTCATGTTAATGTTAGGTTTAGGATTTCAAATTTGCCGCAAATTGCCGCGCGGATGAAGCGCGGCTGCAGCGCTGCGGCCGCGCTGCTTTGTAAATCCATATAATTTCGATCGATGAACTGATGCACGACCGGAGCGCGGGTGTAGCGCTTGAGTCGCACGTTTTTAGGGTTCCGTAGCCGAATGGCAAAAAACGGAACCCTTATAGATTTGTCATGTCTGTCTGTCTGTCTGTCCGTCCGTATGTCACAGCCACTTTTCTCCGGAACTATAAGAGCTTACATAAAAATAGAAAAAAACAATAAATTTTGGGGTTCCCTTAGGCCTCTATCATATTGAACATGAACGCAAAAAAAACATAAAGTAGGCTTACTCAATTCTTACCTTTTAGCGGTTTCCAAAGTTGGCATTTTAATCATGTTGAGTGAGTGTGTGTCGACGCTAAAGTCGGGATCAAAAAGGAAAGCTTACCTTGCTATATCTCTCTCCCTAATGATGATAATGGAGATGTAAGGCCTTTTGCTTGATTTCCTAAGCCTCCAATATCAAAGTTTATTTTAGCCCATTTTCATTTCTAGTTTTGCAGTAAACCCAGTTACAACGTTGAGCCAATAGAAACTACACAAAACAAACAACTTTTTCGTCAGTTTTTAAACATGAAAATTTTACTGAAAAATAGGTCAAATTCAAAATCAGCCAACTGGGCTACTTTAAAGGCCACGCGCAAATTGCTGAGCGTCAGATCAGACCATTGCGTCGAAAAATAAGCTCAAGATTATCTTCAGCAGCTACTTATCAAATACTTTCAGTATTCTTCTGTTCAGACGCCGTGCCAGAGTCATCCCCAAACTTCCCGATAGAAGCTTATAAGCTGCTAAGAATTTTAAAAAATGCTGAAAAGGAGCTATTACTCAGGCAATAATAGATAATTGTGCGACCAACTTTAAAAGTTAAACATGGGTAAAGGTGGTCCTTGATATAGGTATTGACTTTTTCATCGAGACTTTGGAAGGACAATAATAAAAGATTGAATTTGATTGGTGATATTTTAAGTACACAAAAATTTAATGATTATGCCTATTTTGGGAAAACTAATTAGTTCAGTGCTTTGTTCTCTTATAAATACGTTTTAATTTTTTAGTTCAATATTACATACATGGAGCAATATTTACTTTAAAAAAATAAAAAAGTAAATATGAAAGGAAAACAGTTAATAGTGTTCATTTTTCGTCGATTTTATGCATTGTTTGAAAGGGGTCGGAAATACCTGCATTTACCTAAATGTTTATGCAACAACGAAATGTTACAAGTTCACAGTTATTTTTAGCTGAGTAAATATTATAATAAACGACGCCGGAATGTAAGTAGCTTTTGGTTATTTAGGCAAGTTTTGTATCTTGGAACATCCTGTGTATGTGCCCCGAGGCAAGCGAGTATTACGGCCCGGTGATCGGCTAGTGTCGTACCGATTACTGCAGTGAATAGGTCTTGTGTGCGGGATCGTGCGTAAATGTGATGTATGCATGATTTACTTAATTTACCATTACATAATTCAATCCTAGTATGTTCTGTGATCCCACATAGAAGGCCTAGGCTGTGTAACGTGTTATTGTACTTATGTATTATAGGATTATCTAATTTCAGGTTTATGTTAATGTCTCCCAGTAAGTATAAATCGGTATTTTTTAAGCATTTTTCGATAGTAGTGTGTAGTTCGTCGATGAATAGGTTTTTACTTGAGTGAGGGGGACGATTTTGATTATTTTGATTAAGTAGGTAGGTGCATAGTTAGGCGTATATGCCTTTAAAAATTACAACCAAATTCGGGTCAAAATATTAGGTTCTGTTGTTTTTACAAGATCCACGCAATAACATACTAAATGAATTGATAACCATTCCTCCAATTTTATATTACCTGTATAAATAGGAACTGCATAATATACTCGTAACTACCTCATAATTTTGATAAACTTAGGTGCCTACCTACCTAAGTATACTAAATCATTTTTAGGGTTCCGTTTTTTTCGGTTCCGAGGATATCAACAAGATCCACAATATTAAGTCTATCCTAGGATGCAAGGTAGAAATACAACCCCTAAAAACATCGAAGTTAGTACCTCAATGTAAAAGGTGTCAATCTTATGGACACACACAAAAATACTGCTCTCGGGAACCACGGTGTGTAAAATGTACCGGAAAACACCTCACTAAAGACTGCAAAAAACCAGCAGATGATAAACCAAAGTGTGTGCATTGCGGTGGATCACACCCAGCAAATTATAGGGGGTGTATGATAGCCAAAGAAATGCAAAGCATAAGAAAAAATAATACTAAAAAGTCATCAGCACCATATAGACAGCAACAAGAATCCGCAGCAAGTAGAGGAAAACTAGGAACTAATGATAATATTACCAAAAAACAAGAGATTCCAAAAAATACTACATCAAATAAAATGACATATGCTCAAACTGTTGCAGCTAAATCTAACATACAGACAGATAACAATCTTGAAAGTAAACTAGATTCAATTTTAAAATACATGTCTTCCTTTGATGAGCGACTAAAAAAACTTGAAGATAGCACCAAAAAAGCTACAATTAAATCGAAATAATGAATAATAATATCCTCAAAATTATGGCTTGGAACTCTAACGGACTACTTCAACATAAGCACGAGCTAGAAGTAGTCCTGAATTTGGAAAATATTGACGTGTGTCTGATATCCGAGACACACTTCACTAAAGAGTCATTCGTTAGATTTAAAGGATATAAAGTCTACCATGCGTTACATCCTAATAATACAGCTAGGGGGGGCAGTGCTGTAATTATCAAAGAAAATCTCTACCACTTCCAGGAAAGCAAATATGAAGAACAAGAAATTCAAGCTGTGGCCATACACGTACAAACAAAGCTGTATCCAATTATAGTAGTAGCTATATATTGTCCGCCAAGGCACTCAGTAAAAAAAGATAAATATGTTATTTTTCTAGAACAATATGGAAATAAGTTTATCGTAGGAGGTGACTTCAACGCTAAAAATACCTATTGGGGATCTAGATTAACTACGACTAAAGGAAAAGAACTACTAGAAGCAATTAAGCAACTGAAATGTAATGTAGCTAGCACTGGAAAACCAACATACTGGCCGACTGACCCTGGTAAAATTCCAGACCTAATAGACTTCTTTATCTACAAAAATATATCACCTAAATATCTTAGAATTGAAGAACGACATGACATGAGCTCTGATCATTCTCCAATATTACTTACACTAAGCGAAACAATCTTATTTAAAGAATCTACTCCGACCTTAGCAAGTAAAAAGACGGACTGGGAAGGCTTTAAACAAGAACTGAATTACAGCATTAATCTAAAAGTACCATTAAAATGTCCAGGACAACTAAATGAAGAGGTCAATCAATTTGTTGTAGACATACAACAGGCGGCCTGGAAAAATACTCCATCACAATATAAAAATATACCTAAAAGTACAGTGTATCCGAAACATATATTAAACCTAATAACTGAAAAGAGAAGGGCAAGAAATAGATGGCATCAGACTAGATCTCCATTAGATAAAAGAATATTGAATAAACTAACAAAAAAAATCAAGCGCGAAATCAAAAAGTATGAACAAATAACTATGGACAATTACCTTCAAAATTTGACAAATGACCGGAGCACCAATTATTCACTCTGGAAAGCGACAAAGAATATGGACAAGTCACTAATGCATATTCCCCCAATTAAAAAAGAAAACAATGAGTGGGCGATAAATAACGACCAAAAGGCTAAACGATATGCAGACCACTTAGAGAATATATTTCAGCCATACGAAGGAGAAGAAATTGACAAAGACTCTACTAGGGAAATCAAGGAAGATGTAGACATCAAACTAGTGACACCCAAAGAAATATGTAGAGAAATAAAGCTCAAATTGGGTCCCAAGAAAGCTCCTGGATATGATTTAATTACGAGAGAAATTTTATTAAACCTTCCAAGGAAAGCCATAGTTAAGCTCACCACAATAATAAACGCTGCATTTAGGCTCAGGTACGTGCCTAATGTGTGGAAAGTGGCCGAGGTCATTATGATAGCTAAGCCAGGAAAACCACCTCATGAAGCAACATCATATAGGCCTATCTCTTTGTTGCCTATTATGTCAAAACTATTCGAAAAGCTCCTACTGAAGAGGATGAAACCAATATTAGAAAACAAAAACCTGATACCAGATCATCAGTTTGGATTCAGAGAGAAACATTCAACTATTGATCAAGTACATAGAATAGGCTACTTGACAATTTTTTTAAGTTGGTCTTAAATGGTTAATATTTGTCCTATTATATCAAAAAAATTAACACTATATTTTTTTGCGCCCTAAAAACCGTAAAACTTTAATTTAAAAAAATATTTTTCTTAGACAGTGAAAACACTGTATAACCACAGGGTTATACTGTTGTTTACAAATGCATGACGTCAGAGCACAGATAATCTATCGGCCAAACATGGCCGACAGTGTTTTCACCTGTCTAAGAAAAATATTTTTTTAAATTAAAGTTTTACGGTTTTTAGGGCGCAAAAAAATATAGTGTTAATTTTTTTGATATAATAGGACAAATATTAACCATTTAAGACCAACTTAAAAAAATTGTCAAGTAGCCTATTGTTAACACCATAGAAAAAACAATTGAAGAAAAGAAAGTTTGTTCCACGGTATTTCTTGATATTGAAAAGGCTTTTGATAAAGTTTGGCATAAAGGTCTTATTCATAAAATTAGAAACGAGCTACCCAAATCATTCGCAGATATCCTGGAATCATACATAACAGATAGAGCATTTAGAGTAAGACAAGAAGATGCCTACTCTGAGCTTAAATGTATAAAAGCTGGAGTTCCGCAAGGGAGTGTTTTAGGGCCAGTCCTGTACCTATTATATACCTGCGATATTCCAGACCTTGAAAACAATACTATTGCCACTTTTGCTGATGATACTGCCATTATGGCCGTAGGAGGCACACATGAAGAGGCAGTGGGTAACGTACAAATAGCGCTAAATAAAGTCTATAAATGGACTAAAAAGTGGAGAATAAAGCTAAATGAATCAAAGTCAGTTCATATAGATTTCACAAATAAAACAAAAAAGTATCACGCTGTCTTCATAAACGACCAAAAAATCTCCTACGTGGATACAGCTAAATACCTTGGTATGACACTTGATGTGAAATTGCGCTGGAAAGCTCATGTCAAGAAAAAAAGGAAAGAACTTGATATAAAGTATAAACAGATGTATTGGCTACTTGGTAGATATTCCTCGCTGTCAATACACAACAAGATTCTTTTGTACAGACAAGTCCTGATGCCCATTTGGACTTATGGCATACAGCTGTGGGGCTGTACCAAAAAAGTAACATCCAAATCATCCAACGGTTCCAAAACAAAGTACTCAGGAATATTGTAAATGCACCCTGGTACATCAAAAATGATGATATTCATAGGGACCTTCAAATTGAATACGTCCATAAAGTTATCACCAAATCTGCCAAAGCCCACGACTATAGGCTTCACCACCACGTCAACGTTGAAGCAATCCAGCTGCTTGACGTAACGGAGACAGTGAGAAGACTAAAAAGGACCAAACCTTTTGAGTTAGTGTATAGTGATTAGTGATAGTGTACATAGTGTAAGTGCTGAAAGAACACGTGAACAAAGTGTCATATCTCAAATCAAGAAAGACTAAGATGCGTCAGTGGACAATTTCTTAGTATATAAGATAATTTATAAGTTTAGGTTAAAATAAAATTACTTATTAGTCATACATTAGGCTAGATCGTAATATAATTGAGTACCTAGCTAATTGGCACTCAACAATAAGGAAAAAAAAAAAAAAAAAAAAGGGTTCCGTACCTCAAAAGGAAAAACGGAACCCTTATAGAATCACTTTATTGTCTGTCTGTCTGTCTGTCCGTCTGTCTGTCAAGAAACCTATGGGGTACTTCCCGTTGACCTAGAATCATGAAATTTGGCAGGTAGGTAGATCTTATAGCTGACATATTGGAAAAAATCTGAAAACCGTGAATTTAGGGTTAGATCACACAAAAAAGAATTAAATTGTGGTCATTAACTAATAATTAGTATTTTCAACTTTCGAAGTGAGTGCCTGTATCAAGTGGGGTATCATTTATGAAAGGTAACTTCTACATAACTTGTACATTCTAAAACAGATTTTTATTTATTTTTATGCATCATAGTTTTTGAATTATCGAAAAAATACGACTGTAGTACGGAACCCTCATTGCGCGAGCCTGTTTTTTTTTTAAAGTGGGTACTACCTACGTATATGTGGACTCCAAACACAGAAAGTTTGCGGGGTTACTTTAATTACTTTGATCATGAATTCAGTGACTTGTTAAATTTATAACACACAACGGCACGTAAGCCTGCCGTTAAATTAAAATTGTGCTTTGTTTCAAATAAGTAGAGGTAGAAACTAGGAAGGCTTGATTTGGTAAATAATTAAGTATAGTAACAAGTTAAATTGATACCTAATTATATAATGGAATTGACGATTTTTATTTAAAGAATCTTTACAAAGTGCTTTTAATCGTCAATTGAATCTACCACTACTTCTACTATCTTACTATCTACTACCTACCATACCTATAACCTACCATACTATCTACCAATACTTAGGTAATCTACTTATTTTCTTATCATTGGTGGACTAAGGACGGGGCGGATCACCCTTTTCGCCCCACCCGTAGGACCTGGGGTCTATAGAGAGCCTCCGAAAAGGCGAGATCCTAAATATTATGTTCAGCGATCTGTGGTTTCTGTGGTTCAGTATAAAAGAGCTAGTGCGGAGTTGCCGGCCTCGGCAAAAAGGGAACCTCCAAGAAGTCCTTTAGCGAAATCCTGAACATGCTCAGTAGGTGCCAAAGAGTCAGTTTGGAGTTGGAGGTCCCGGTAAAATTTAAAGACTCTAGGAAGTTGTGAATACTACAGAAATCACAGCGTCGTTTCTGTAAAATTAAAGTAGGTAAGTATTGCATTCGCTTCAATCACGGTTAGGCATATTCCATTAGTCATTTTTTTCGTTTTTAAATCTAGTAAGCATAGTACCTACTTATTATATTCTTAAAATCCTGTAACTTACAAGTTCTATGCAGTTCAAGATTTCCTGTCAACGGAGGATGCCCGAAATTCGGTCTAATCGCAAGAAAGAACGCCACCAGTAATAAAAACTCATAGTCAATATCAAAGAAAAGACCTCCTGCAGACGTAACCCAACAAGTCGAGCTGATCTGATAAGGAAATCAGTCAATCAAATCAAATCAAATCAGCACCCATCTGTGATGCTATCCACGCAGCTGTATGTAAATAGAGTAAAATATAAGAACGTCATAATTAATGGAAAAAATAAAATGCATTTATTTGTTGTTGCTGTCACAGAAAAAAAACAAAGCTTAGAAATGTAAAATTTTCATTTGTGACTCCACCCCAAATGGGTGTACAGCTCAGCATAAGTTAGTCAGGCGTTAAAGAACCGGAAGAGTATCTATAATATGGACTTCAAAATCTATATATATGAAGTCCTGACTGACTGACTGACTGACATAAATATCAACGCACAGGCTAAACCGCTGGTCCTAAAGACATGAAATTTGGAGGGTCTATTCTTTGTAAAGAGTAGGTATCCACTAAGAAAGGATTTTTCGAAATTCCACCCCTAAGTGGGTTAAATGGGGGATGGAAGTTTGTATGAAAGTCCGTCATAGGGATGAATGAATGAATTCGGTGCTGTTATTGGTGCGCGTCCTGATGTTATGTTTGTTTCTGAAAAAAAATGCCATTTGTTTCCTGTAGGCCACGCGGGCGAAGCCGCGGGCAGAAGCTATACCCTATAAAATGTACAGGAAGCTCAAGTTGGCTTATAAACGGTGAGGAGACATCTAGCTGCCAACATTGTGGCTAACTAGCTAAACCCTTAAAAGTTACTCCGTGAGCACCGGATTACCCGTTTGAAATTTGCAAGAAATTGGGCATACCTACTGGACACAAACAAACCGGAGTAGGTAATTTTCTCTGATGAAGCTCTGATTTCACTATGTGAAGAGGACTGACGCCGGCGGGTGCTACGTAGACCAAGAGAACGGTATGCAGAAGAAAATACAGAAGACTGTGTTCTGAAGAAATCACTTCTTATTCACACTTTACAGTTTATTCGTTTTGCCCGTTTTATTTTTTTGCAAAGAAGTGTATTTAGAATCTGCTTAATAATTCCATAAAATTAAAATATTGGTGTGTGTACTTAAGTAGGTACATTTGTACACGTGTTCGTAAATATACTTACATACTTTAATATCATAGCCATAATAGATTTTTAGTGAGGACATGCGATATATACAATAAGAAATATGTACAATTAGATCATTTTCAACACAAACTTGGTAAATTTTTAGCTAAAATAAAAAAGTTTAAATAATTATATGTAGGTTTAGCACGATTAGAATTATATACTATATTTGTAACCACTTCATAACAAACTAACTTATTATAATTTAATTTAATGTAATTACTAACCTAACTAACTCCCGCACAAAATTAAATAGATATAATGTAAATGAGTGAACACTTAATAGGCATATGTACAAACTAGAAATAAGTACTTAGCTAAGTAAAAATGTAAAAGCTGTTTGTGTTCCATAATAAATTAAAAAAAAAAAAAAAACAATATTGTAATACAACCCATTCCAACATCAATGAATACAACGTCATTAAAGTGGTGGAGAAAATCTGATGGTGTGCGATCGCTTCGTTTGCGATACTATTCAGAGATGCTTGCAGATTTCCGGTTCGCTTTTCATTAAGAGTAAGCTGCATCTTTTTTTGTAAAATTAAAGCCGAAAATTGGTGGCTTCGCTCGAGCTTACAAAATTGGACTTAATATTTTTTATTTAATTTCATTTAATTAATGATTATTTCTTCACAGACCCATTTCCGTTCTTCCGACGGGCTTAATCCACTGCTGCTTTTTAAAGGCATCTAATCATAATAGAAATTAATATCTATCTACACATTTAATGATGGCCGATGGGGCAGACGTGTTCTGGAGTGGAGACAGCGTATCAGCAAGCGCAGTGTGGGGCGACCTGCAACCCGCTGGACTGATGACCTTAAGAAGATAGCGGGAAGTGGGTGGATGAGGAAGGCGGAGGATCGTGTGTGGTGGCGTGCTCTTGGGAAGGCCTATGTCCAGCAGTGGACGCAAATAGGCTGATTGATTGATTGATTGACACATTTAATAAATACCCGATAGTCTCTCTAAGACTCTATTTAAATTAAAGAAAAGCTCCTAATTTAAGAATATATTTCTTGCAAGAATTGTTTAAGTACTTAATTTTATGTATAGTTTGAGTACCAAATACGTATCATGGTTAATAAGTAGCTATTAACAAAGTATATACCTAATATACCACTACCACTTATAATAAAAAGTTTTTCGTATGGATTCTATTGGATCATGGATGTATGGAAATATTGAAGTTGTTCTGTAGGTCGGAGGATACTTTGCCGAATTATTCGTCCAAGGTATTATAACTATATTTAATTTTAGCCGTAACTTTTTCATTTCTTTGGCTTTTTCGTTTCTTTTGAAATAACTAAAAAAAAATCTTAAATAAGTTCATTGGAAGTTACAAAGTAACTTTTAGAACTGAAATTGTTGTTAATTGATTAATAACATATTCGTCTACATCATTTTAAAAAGTCTTCGCAGTAGGTATTTATATTAACAGTTATGAATTTATTTTATAAATAGTAGCAGTGATTGGTTACAAAATTACTGCCGTTAGACAGTTAAGTTTGAACAATTAGTTGGTAATAGTTTTTAACATAGTTTATAATATGTACTTACCTGTGCAAAATAATTCAAAATTTTCATATGCCGATGATCAGCCGGCGGCGGCGGCCGCATGGTCACCGCCGCACATGGCGAAAAACACAAAAACTTGGATAAAAGTCACTCACTTCGCTGTTATAATAAATGATACAAACAACAACAAAAACATGAGAGGTGAAAATTCAAAGTTTAAACGTACACGCGCGCGAACGAATCTTCAGTGTTTACCTTATACGTACGGAGCTTCGAGTCGAGTTAAGCGCCCACGAGGCAAAAGCCGACTGGCGAAGCTTTGGGCGGGCGGCCGCGCCCCTACACTTCGCCCCTCGCCTACCAACATTGCCTTTAAAATTCTTAAAATTCAGTCACACACTTTTGAACACCGTTACAAGTATCTTCAGCACCATTGAAGCCTGTTTAACCAGCCTCACCGGAGTTTCTTAAACTTTTTATTACGTTTTAAATAAAATTGAAATCTAATATTTATAAGGTACTTATTTCAGTTAAATGTATAAGAATGGATAAAATAACAAAACATGTACATATGTTACTTCTATGTTTATTTCTTACTCGCAGTTCTAGGTACATAATAATAGGTATATATACGAAATATTGATATAACTTCGTGAGACAATAAATAAACGGTAGATACTACAAAATAAAACATGCTAACTAAAATTAATAAATGTTTTTAGGCTATTTGGAAATGAAATAAAGTAAATTATAAAAACATATATACTCGAACTTTACAGTTAAAGGTATACCATACCTACTTAGTCAAGTTTTATAAAATGGAAGACTTTCACCTTAAAAGAGCCAAAAATACTCAGATTTTATGCATTTATTAATACTAATCATAAATTTAAATGTTGTATACGAATCGGAGTTTGGTTATGTTAATAAGCTCGAAATACAAGATCTTATTGAGTATAATTACTTCCAAACGTTGTTTTTCGTTATCTTTCATTTAAATGACTTGTCCATTTTATTGGGTAGGTACCTAGATATTTTGCAAGATCAAAGTTTTAGCTGAAAAAATTCAAAGTGTCTCGTAAATAATGTAAATAGTGACATCAACAGACACCCGTGAGTTCGGGATCTTGAGCTATCTCTGAGGGAATACGAAATGACAAATAAGTATTGAATATGAAATACCTCGCTATAAATTCTGATGGAGCAAAGTTTAGAATTTAGTTGAAGAATTATCTTAAATATACAAAAGGAAAGGGTGACTGACTGACTGACTGATCTATAAACACACAGCTCAAACTACTGGACGGATCGGGCTGACATTTGGTTTACACCCGCTAAGAAAGGGTTTTTGAAAATTCAACTCCTAAATCCACACGGATGAAGTCGTGATTATAAGCTAGTTACATTATAAAAGTTTCAATATTCCTAACATTATTACTCGTACCTTGAAAGCACTATTAATTATAATTATTACTCAATAGGTTTATCAACATGAATAATAATAATCGGATTTACATTTTACCGATAAACAATATCCTACGAAGACCGCAGAAGATTAAAATTTTCTGCATGAATTAATGCAATTACAAGTAGGTACAAATGAATTCACTTGATTGCCAAAATGAGTGTTATTCAAGTAGAGCATATTTTAGGTAAAATTAATTTTCATTTGGATCGATGTTATGAAGAATAGAGTTTGAGTTGAGACAGTATAATAATCAAAAGGTTTGACGCATTTGAAACGAAGGTACATACGTACTTAATTTTCAAGTAGGTTTCAAACGCGTCCTCGTGAATAATGTAAGCAGTCCGTGAACAATCCTCCCGAGACTTTATAGCGGATGCCTCAGTTACTCTTCCTGACTCGTCGTGGATCTACATCAATATTGAACATAACTTCTACCTTAAGTATATGATTGTGTGCAATATTCTTTACAACACTGTATTTGAACTGAAATTGAAGTATGGGAGTAGATACAATGATGTTCTTCTAACAATATAATATAATCAACCAACCGCGCGGATCTTACAATTTACAACATCTTCATATTCATTCCACGTGTAGATATCGATATTCAGAGATGCAATCCAATTCCGAGAAAATTCAGATCTAGAAAACACAGATGATCCGGATGTGGATTTTACACACTCCTGATGTTGCTTGGAATTCTTGAGCCTACACCACCTGAATGACGGCTCAGATTCGTATCGAATGCAGTGTGTAGAGCCTTATGACCCAGAAAATAGATCCGAGCGTCTTTTGTGTGGTGTTATTACTATAGCCTGCCTAAAATGGCCTAGCCCTTAGATGGTATTGACTGTTGAATGAATAGGTAGGGTATACAATGAATACAATTTGATCGTGCGTTTCTGACTTGAAATGCTCGCATATGCGAACCTCACGCTTATGCGGGTCAAGCAAGCACGTTTTTGAATGTCTAAACAACCATGAGTGTAGCTTTTGATTTGACGCTTTTCCGTCTTGGAAAAAGTGGACGTTTGCCAGAAAGATAGCTTGCATTCCAGGCTACTTTTTTATCAGGGTTTTCCTCCAAGCGACCAAGTCACGGACATCATCTTTAAGTAGGTACAGCAAATTATAATAAACAAATATGTAAATTATAAGTTGTTTAATTATTTCTACCAATTTAACGTTTTACGAGTACAAAATAAATGTGGCAGACGAGTTATTCTCTAAGGAGCGATTCTATACTAAACAACAAAGACAATTAAACTTAAATGGTAACTACCAAAACGTACCTTACATTGTGAAGTTTAATTAAATGATAACTTTACCACTAATTTTACCTTACATGTATACACTTTATTAACATGCAGAAGCAGAAGACACGCAGAACCTAACAATTTTTTTCTCAAGAATAGGATTAAACTTATTTCAGTGATAACTAGTATCACAGTATTTAGGAATATCCAGATATAGACATAGGAAGGAACATGTAACATTATTGGTACACCCAAATAAAAAAGGACGATTTCCATACATTAAAATATACTTAAAGTAATTTATATATATTTTTAAACTATCAAAGGAAGCTTTGTTATCGATATGGAGCCCATATTATCGGCGTTATTTTATTAATTTATGTTTATACCTATCGGTCTGTTCGCTCATCACAATGAACTACTATGAAATTTGACATTTTTATAGCTAACTAGCTGCCCCGGCAAACTTCGTACCGCCTAACAGTCGATTCTTTTTCAGAATTTTTTAAATGTTTCTCTCCGTAAGAACCATCCTCGTACTTCAAGGAATATTATAAAAAGAATTAGCGAAATCGGTTCAGCTGTTCTCGAGATTTGCGATCAGCAACACATTCAGCGATTCATTTTTAGGGTTCCGTAGTAAACAAGGAACCCTTATAGTTTCGCCATGTCCGTCCGTCTATCCGTCCGTCCATCCTCGGTTAATCTCAGAGACTATTAGTGCTAGAAATCTGTAATTTGGCATGGGTCACATGTGGACATGGGGCTATTAATCACGCCGACAAAGTGGTGAAATAAAATTGTAATAAATATTTTTGTTTCGGGTAGCTCCCCTACATGTAAAGTGGGGATGAATTAAATTCACAGCAGTAGTATGTATATATAATCAATTTTTAAAGAAAACTATCATGGCTAAGTAGGGTTCGCAGGTTAAGGAGTTATATCTGTTTTTCGAGGTTAATTATTTAATTATGAGTTCCATATTAATGTATATTATAGTTTTTTTTTTTGTGATTGATCGTAATCCTATTCGTTTTATTTAGTTTAGACTAATTTATTGTTATACTAGCTGACCCAGCAAACTTTTGACTACGAAACCCTACACTGCGTGTGGCCCGCCACGCACTCGGCCGGTTGTATATTATATAGAAGATACTCTATATTAACATCTATTATATTTTTAATACTAAAAAACAATAAATTCTTCTTTTATTCTTATTAATCATTCTATTCTTATATCAATAGATTCTTTTTTGTCATTCGAAAGGTTGTGCCATCAAGTTATTGTATATTTATTATTCATCTATCACTATATTATATATTAATATATGTATATATATTATGTATTATATATGTACCTGTGTATATCTTTGTCTATATATTATTATTAAGGCATTTCTGTGCCTATTAATATACATACTACTTATATTATAATTATTATCTTTATGTTCCCTAACAACTTACGTACACCTTAAACCCAGTTTTCACTAGCCCTTAAATCCTCTTCAACCTAGTTGCCTGGTAGAGATCGCTTCACAGCGATAAGGCCGCTGATTGTATGTTCTTCTTTTACATGTTTCTTTTTGTGTCTTTTTTTTTATTTTTTGGTGTACAATAAAGAATATTAAACTAAAAAAAAAAAAAGTTACCTCTGGTGAAGATCAAACGAATATTATTATCAAAGATGGAAAACGGAACTCGCCGCACACACGTGATGAATGGAATGGAACATCACTGGCGTAGGTAAGACTTAACAATAATCAAGTACTTAATGCATGTAGCATACGTGGCAAATATTCGGAGGGTCTGGAGTCTGGACTGATGTAGGCAATTATTCAGAGAGCTTCCAAAACCTTTCCGCATTATGATTAACCTAAAGTACTTAAATACGATTTCGTCCCTTAGATTTAACAATCACTACCTAAGTATTAGATGTTAGTGATAATAGCCGGGACCGACGGACGCAAAAATTTTCTCCAAAATAAAGTTAAGTATTTGGGCAGTGGCCCAGTGGAGTGGGCTACGGACTTTTGAATAAATAAACAATATGCGGCCGTCATGCCGACGTGGTCCACTTCTTGAACTTTACAAATAAAACACATGTAGGTACCTAAGTTAAATAAAGCCAACAGCAATATAATTTATCTACCTGTACAGTTCTGAGTATATATGTTAGTTTAGTATAATACTTATATACTAATGTGGTTTGAGCTGTGTGTTGATAAATCAGTCAAGTCAGTCAGTCAGTCAGCTTTTCAAATATAGGTAGGTGTCTTAGTCTACTTCTTGCAGCTCGCTTGTAGCTCGGTTTTTAAACCCACGCTCGTGTTTTAATACCCTCTATACCGTTATAACCGTTTCATAAACCACTAGGTATTAGATCATGTACAGAAATCATCCAGTTACAGTTTTAATATAAGTATAGTTGAATTATAATTATATATAGATAATAATTATAATAAAAGAACTTAGCTGTACCTGTAACTAAACCAGATAGGTTATTATCTATACGCGTATACAGTTTCGAATAGAAAATAATATAGATAGGTACCTACTGGTTCTATTTCCTTTTCGAATATCCGTACCATTAATGGCATTAGTTCGATAGGAAGGTAGCAATACAACAAAGGAAAATAAGTTTTAGTTTAAACTTTCCTTTGGGTTTTATTATTCCCAGTCGACTGCCTAATGTAAGGGCAACAAAAGAGGTCTCCTCCATCGAAAGCGATTACAAATACTTAGAGCAAAGTAACGAATGTAGATTTCTCTTCAATGGTTTCTTCTGGAATTGCCTTAGATAATGAATGCCCATTTCCATGTGAAAGGAATGTCGCAACTCGCAATACGTTTTACTTTTCAGTAGATAGGTAGGTACCTATTTTATCTTTCAAATAACTGTTTGTTATCATCTTCCAAGTAGGAATTTGCCATTACCTTGTTATCAATGAAAGTGATAAAAATAATGCACTGAATTCGTACTTACCGACACATTTGTGTGACGCTGTTTCCTTTTATCTAGGAATCAAATAAATAAATAATCTTCTTTTGGAAATATAACTATTACCTATAATACTTTTGGTACAAAATCAAAGGTAATGTAATTCCTTAACAAATATGTGCGTCATGCGAGTGATGACACAACTTACCTGAAAAGATAAGGAAATAAGTATTTAAATTATTGTGAATGATGACTAGTTAAACACACATTTATTTTGATCAATACTGGCTTGTGTGAAATTCAAAATTTGACGAGATTATTGTATATCTATTATGTCGAAATAAAAGTTATTTTTTTACTCTTTGAGGGGGGGGGGGGCAGCCAAACCGTTAGGACACAGGATCTACTGATTTTAAACACTTATTGATATCATAGATAAAATAAGCAATAGTAAAATAAGTAGTAGGTACTAAGCGTTTCAATTTTAAAATCAACGATACCTCGTAACTCTTGTAGGTTGAATACTATAAGATCAATGACCGGTAGTCGCTCTACATATATACCTACATACTCAAATATTTACGAATCGTATATTCATACAAAAAGCCAACAATATTAAAATCACACAGGGCACTTCCGGTTGAACTACAATAATTTGAGACACATAGGGAGATTTTGTGGCAAAATTAAATAGAAATATCCGAAAATCAATTGCAAATCCTGTATGGAAATATTTAGTACGCGACAAATTTATATTTTCCGTAGTAAAATAATTAATTATACCTAATTAATATTTTTTATTACGTTTCTGAAAATTCATAGCCCATTTGGACATGCCCTAACATATTTATCATAGTCTACGATACCACTATACAACGACCTACATTATCTACCTACATCTCATAATCAAATGAAAGGTATTTTAGTGAGAGCAGAAAGAAATTTGTCTTAGACAAATTCTTTCGGTTTCGGAATTCGGTCGCTTCAAGGGTTGAAAATCCGAGCAAAATGCATAAAAATGAGTCATCTGTTATATGAACGAATTCGATACCAATAGCACAGCCTTGAAATATATTAAACTGTGCCAATAGGGTATTTGACAGGTTTTAAAAACTGTTATACGTTAATCACTGATAGCTAAGGACTCTACAGAAAATGTATCTTTTATGTTTTATACATAATATTATAGTGCAAGAAAATACGAAAACAAAAAATATTTTTTAAACATCCCGCGAAAACGCTTACCTGACAATATAATAGCCGATTACATTGATACTTCCTTACCTTACAAAATTTAACTACCTACCATTGTCACGTGTATTCTAGCAAAATAAAGGATTTATGATTTATGATTTATGGCGCCCATACGTCATTATGACGTCACCTGTTGGTAAACTTTGGTTGTTGACTATACCTACTATACACGCAACTGTTTACGAACACTTGACGTCATCAACCACTCGGCCAATCACAGTCGTTTATGATCACGTGACAAAAGTAGAAAAAAAAATCATTTTCTTTGTCGATTTTCTCATCATTTTCTTTGTCGAATATCTCGTATTTTCTTAACTGACTAAATAGTTGGTTTCCAAAATTTATATTCAATGCGGATGCCATCAATAGATCCTATATTTCACATGCTGTCAAATACCCTATTGAGACCAGAATATAATATACAAGTTTATATATTTTGTATATTTAATAATTTGTATATTCAGAACAAAAGAAAATGCGCATTTGAAAATTTGACCAAAGTTAAATTTTTACACTCATCTGTTCCAAAAGAATTCGATACAAATCGAGAGCAGGAAGTTGTTATAGCTATAGTAGTAGTTATAGTTATAGCGTAGTTGTAGGAAGGAGCAAGAAAAGGTAAAGTGGCTTGAGAAATTCGGTCAAGACTTAAGAGTCAGGGTACCTAACTAGACGTAGTTGTTTTGTAATAGAGCTTAACATCCTGTTATGCGTCTATATTTACTGTTTTATATCGAAACTTTCTGTTCTCATGGAACATTTAAAATAGCACAACTCTATATACAAGTCTGCATGTTGTCATTCAAGTTGAATGGGCAATAAACGCTGTCTCCTGCAAAAGGTTTAAACGACAAAGAGTCCACAGCCAAAACTCTTTTTCAAAATTATTGGCTATATTTTACGTGATATTAAAAATGAGCAATAATTCTGATTAATTGAAAATGTAAAATTGAAATAATTGCCATGTGCCATTAGACATGACATAGGTATTATTTCAAACTATATTAAAACTATTGTAAATATGTGTTACAAATTACAATCATGTCTTTCTTGATTCTCATGAATTGTAACTTTTTATAGTAAAAAAGTTTTCGGCGTTGGCTCTCGTACAATAAATATTTGACTGAAAGGTTGCCTTCTAAAGCGCGCCGTACTTCTCTAATTTGGAGGCACCCTAAGGCTGAAACATACTTGTAACACGCTACCTGATCGGACGCAGCATTGCACGTTGCATTTTTAGTTTTTACACGACGCGCCCAAAGTGTGTATAGTACACGACAGGTCGAGATGGGAATCGGGGAGAGAATGCTCCGCACACAACCCGCTGCAGGCGAGCGCGGGTGTCGTGCGGCTGTGCGGAGTGATTCCCCACCTCATATCCCGATTGACACCTTGACCTATCGCGTACTATACCTACTTACCTAATGTTTTAGGGTTCTTATATGTATGTATGGGAGTTTCTTGATTCCACCATAACTTCTTCTAAATGCCTGAACAGGTATATAATGCATGGGGTATTTTTAGATTCCGTTTATCATCCCGAGTGACGCTGGCTGAAATTTTTTTGGAAAAAAAACATCATAGCGACCTTATGGCGCTATTTTCGAATGAGAAAATTTTTAGACAGGGCAGTCGTGTTTTTTATTTTTTAACCGCCTTAAAAAAAAGGAGGAGGTTCTCAATTCGACTGTATGTTTTTTATTATTATAATTTTTTTGTATGTTTGTTACGCGATTACTCCGTCAATTATGAACCGATTTTGATGATCTTTTTTTAGTTTTGTAGGAAATACTTAAGAGGTGGTTCCATTTTAATTTGGTAAAGATCTGATGAATATCTTCGGAGATGGAGAACGGAACTCCTTAATGGATAGCTCGCGATCAGTGTAATAGCTTTGTAAACAGTAGGGTTTTAACCAGGCTTGGCATATTTTTACCTGACTTCAAAAAGGAAGAGGTTCTCAATTGAAATGTAAACATTGTAAACAATGCACAGAAAAGCTGCATCAATCATTATTACAACCTCAGTTGTAACTTGTAAGTACCTACCTACCCATCTGGCTTGATATTATTTATGCATCAAAGCATAATAATTGTGTCAGCCTATAACTAGAAAGTGGTTGGACACTCAAAGGTGATTGCGATCGTCACATTATTGCTGTCATTCTGCGTAGGTAGGGCCCCAGGGTTTACAGTTGCGTCGAGTCGGGTTATGTTTCATTTGTTTCCAACCTAAAGCAGTTAACAAGCATTCAGAGTTCAGACGTAGGCTATGTTTCTACATAGACTTCCAAAGTACAAAGACTTCCACCGTGTAGGGAACGATAACAGCCAAATTACGTGTCTTAACAGAGTTACGACGACGCAATGAAATTACTCTGACATAGCATTGTTGCAATGTTGCCGACGTGAGAGATGGAACACGGTTACAATTTTATTGCTCCTTGTTCTTATTTTAGGAACAAGGCTATGAAAAGTAATGTTATTTATCTATGTTTAATGAACTTATGACGAAACAAAGAGCTTAAAAGCGATAATATTTCAAAGGCATGCATGATCGTAAATGCGAATGTTACCTACTCACACAGCTTAGCTAAAGGTGTTTCATAAATAGGAAACTTTGTGCTAATATAATTTAATTATCAGAATTATAAACATTAGAATCAATTCAAAAAATATCGTAAATCGTAAAATCTTATTGAAAAAATTTAGGTAGGTAAGCAGAAATAAGCGTCGATATTTGTCATACATACATATTAAACAAATTATAGCCAATAGGTAAGTAAAGCTTTACATGTAAAGGTTGCAGTGATTATCGTGCAAATACGTCTTTAAGAAAGCCACAATTAATGACGTCACGGGAATGTGACGCCTGCGGTCGAGACTGGTGCGTAACTCACGTTTCTCGTATGACGTCAGTAGGAAAATGAACCCGGCATCCCAGTTTTGGGTCAATGGCCAATCTACAAATAGAAAAGATCCAATTTAGACTTATCACTGCACTTTGCGAGCTATTTCAAGTATAAAATAATATTTCGTGAATGTTCTTAAATCGAATCCTATTTTAAAGCGCTTCCGACTTCAGCTCAGCAAATTAAATCCTCAAGAATTTGAAATTTTATTTACGAAACACCATTATAATATTTTACTTAGCATGAAAATTCATGCAATCCATAGGTATCTACCTACCTACAATTTAATCATCTAATGGAAAATACTTACTAACAGATATAAGTATTATTACGAGACCTTGTTAAATTATATTAGATTAGCATACGTATAATATATTATGACCAACTATTACTAAGTATTGTACCTACCTACTATGGTAGTTGCAAAGGTGTCTCAAATGCAGTTAAGGCTTTATTATAGTAACATTTCGGGTGAAAAATACCACATCCAGGCACTTATCCGACCGTCGATGTTTAATGGGAATCGAGTTGAGGTCAAAATTTGAAACGAGTTGGCGAGCAAACGAGAAGAGAGTTCTAGTTGGGATAGTTATCGTACAGCTATGAGCCAGTGTGAAAGATACTGAGTGTGCGACGGGCGATTACTCGCACTCGCTCGAATATTTTTAATCCCTGCACAAACTGTCGCTGAGCGAGTTTTTTCTTTGATAGCTTTTGTCACTGCGACAAACTAGTCGAAAGAGAGCTCTCGCCGACATTGTAAACAGTCAGCGATCAGTTAGATTAGACCAGAAAGATCAGTAAGTCAGTCAGTCACCTTTTCCTTTTATACAAAGATGTATGTATTTATTTTTGGTATAGGTAGGAATTGTACCTACCTATGTTTCTTGAGCAAGAAAATAGTCGATAACTAATCGGTTCCTCGTCGGCTGTGGGACAAGTCCAAGTACCTAAACCTAAAGCTAAAAGAGACGATTTTGAAAATGGTACTTATTTCAAAAAATCTTAAATAGTTAACTGAATGTTTATTCTGCAAAAAAGAAGAATTTTTCACTGATGTTCAAGGTTCAATCAAGCTGTGATAGCCTAGTATCAAGCTGTGATAGCCTAGTGGTTAGGACGTCCGCCTTCTAATTGGAGGTCGGGGTTCGATCCCTGGCACGCACCTCTAACTTTTCGGAGTTATGTGCGTTTTAATTAATTAAATATCACTTGCTTTACCGGTGAAGGAAAACATCGTGAGGAAACCTGCATGCCTGAGAGTTCTCCATAATGTTCTCAAAGGTGTGTGAAGTCTACCAATCCGCACATGGCCAGCGTGGTAGACTATGGCCAAAACCCTTCTCAGTCTGAGACCCGTGCTCTGTAGTGAGCCGGCGCTGCGATGGGTTGATCATGATGATGATGTTCAAGGTTCAAGGACTTCAGTCTTCCATGAAACTAAAAATTATATTATCTATCTATTCTTAGGTTTACAAGTGGCTTATTCCATTGTACACAATCTCTAAACTAAACTAAAATGGCACGTCTAAATCTATTGCTATCCCTTTCATAATGTTGCTTGCGGAAAAGGATGGCACTAAATTTAGAACTGTTAATTTAGTTTAGTTTAGAGATTGTGTACAAGAGAATCGGCCCCATGCCTAATGCCTACGTAGGTACTTCAAACATTATCTACATAGGTACTCCTATCAAGTGGCATGAATTGTACAGAAATTCCTTACGTTAATGTCTGACGATCTGAGCGATATGAGTTTGCTTTTATAGGTAGATAGACCTAACCTAATAGGCATTTTGATGTTTCCGTTTATGAACATTTCTGCCTACCTTTGCTAATAATGGACATGATAATTGATAACGTTGAATTTTCCAAAGGAATTTATCAATAAATTTTTTTGTAACTTTTATTTAAAACTACCTATTAGGTAACCCTGTTTAACAATCTAAATATATAAAAGCGAAATACCACTCACTTACTCACTCACTGACTGACTGACTGACTGACAGACTAATCATGAAATCTCAGGAACTATAAAGCCTATAAACTTGAAATTTGGAAGGTAGGTTATTTTTAGGACGTAGGTGTCAGCTAAGAAACGGTTTGGAAAAATTCCCCCCTTAAGGGTGTGAAAGGAGTTGGGTTGAAGGTTGTATGAAAGTCCTGTTTTGGAAGTTAGAAACATGAAAATAGACATTTAGGTTTTAATAATAAATAGCTTTAAATATTCAAAATCTGTATACTTAAGTCAATTTTGGAAATTCCCCCCCCCCCCCTTAAGGGTAGTAAAATAAGGGGGAAACGTTTTTATAGAAAAGTTTTAACTATTGTTATTTTTACTTGAAATTTGAAACGTAAGTAGGTTCTTTCTAGCGGATAGGCATCAGATAAGAAAGGATCTAAATTCTCCCTCTAAGGGGGGGAAAGCGGGTTGAAAAGTTATATGAAAATCCTATGTTTTTGAAGTTAGAGATATGAAAATTGGCATTCAGGTATTCTGGGTCAGTACACTCAGACGGACGGACCTTAAGGTGAGAGACTGAGTGAGTAGGTAAGTGAGGCCTTTTGCAGCGGGAAACTTAAAAATAAAACGTAAAATTTCTGGTGATCAAAGTTCTGGTTTCATGAGATCTGATCTCATGAGAAACCAGAAATTTTACGCGGACGAAGTCGCGGGCAACTGTTAGTTATAGATACAATTATTATGTACCTATACAGGAGAGTTTGAGACTTCTATAAAGATTTCTTAACTTCTCTTTGAGACACCTTACTATTAAACTGAACGAGCACCAACAAAATTGACACATTACACTTTTAACGTACCCTTCACCCTCATCGGCGTCACTGTCATCGACACCATTGCAATCTTCAGCGTCACTCATTTTTTTAGAAATACCTGTCTACTAGATACCCGACCGAATCTTTCCGTGCCAATACCGAACACTGCCATCGTTTGCCCTTGGTAAAAGATTACTTACACTGCAAGCTATATTATTAAATTAAGTAAAGTTAACTTATGGCCAAGCATGCGCCATACATCGATGTTATATTGGGTATACGTACTCTCGGGTCACGAACGCATGCTTAGGGCTTCCATCGCGTAATCTCTTTAAAAAAGTATGTAATAGCAACGTTTTGACTATATTCAGAAGTTATATTTTTGTGTAATTTGTAGGCTTCATAAAGCAGTTAGTTTATGCAATGGTTGGTATGTAGTGATAAATAAAAAATATACTTAGGTAACTACTAACAAGGTACTTATTGTTTTAACATAAGGCTTACAATTCGTAACCTATCAAAAGCCATAAGTATGAAGATTTTTTTAAAATAATTTTTATTGTGTTTTGCCTGCACTTCAAGGAAATTTCATAATAATTTTAAATAGTTACCTACATATCAAAAATTGCAGACCGGCAGGAGTCGAACCCGCATCTCCTGGGATCGCTTAGTGGTCAGAGCGTCGCGTCGGGCGCGATCCCAGGAGACGCGGGTTCGATTCCTACCGGTTCGCAATTTTTGATATGTATTCAAATTTATTTAGTAAGTATAAGGTATCTTAAGTACCTACCTAGCTAGTACTACCTAACAAACTAGCCAAGTGCGAGTTAGACTCACGCACCGACGGTTCTATACTACAGTCGTATTTTTTCGACATTTTGCACGATAAATCAAAAACTATAATGCATAAAAATAAATGAAAAAATGTTTTAGAATGTACAGGTAAAGCCCTTTCATATGATACCCCACTTGGTATATTAATCTTACTTTGAAAGTTGAAAACACTAACTATTTGTTCATGAACATATTTTTTGTAATGTAACCACAAATTCTCAGTTTTCGGACTTATCCCCATGCGTGTGCTATAGCTATAAGACCTACCTACCTGCCAAATAGAGATTGATAAGGTCATAAACGTAAATATTAGAAAATGTATGGCCTTTACTTAGCCAACTACCTATAGGAATATTAGCTTGCCCCCTTCTGCCATACATTTTCTAATAGGTATGTATGTTTATGCCAGGAGCACACGAGTAGATCAGGAGGCTATACTGGACGAGCCAGTAGAGACGCGGTAAGGCGGGGAGGGGTGATGCGTTGCGACGCCACACTTTTTGTCGGAGCGTCAACGCAGTGCCCGTGTGGCACCCAATACTCAAATCCACAGCGGTGCGGCGCCGCAACGCACCGGAAGCGCATCGTTTGGTCTCAGTCTTAGCTTTTTTTCTGAAAGCTCCCTGCGCTCATAATAATTGCGTTATTAAATGCTATATCATGTTACTCATAAAACAAGCATTAGAAGCAAAGATCAACCTCAAAGTAATGAAGCTCATTAATTTTATTTCAGAAGCGCTTAGAAGCGATTCAATATTTTGCTTAATCATCTAAGTATATTCTATTGTATTTAAACAACACAAGGGACTTAGGTGTGCCACAATTAGGTACCTACAACCACACCAAAGCGGTATGTTATGAAACTGCACACAAAATAAATTTGTGGTTAAAGAATTTATTCGCAAAAGAAATTAGATATTCAAATTTAAAATATAAAATTTTAAAAACCCCCCGACACAAGAACCTCTAAAAATTAAAAATAATATGTTAGTTTAGTAGTTTAGTAAGCTACCTTGCAAACAAAAAAAACTACCTAAATCAAAATCGGTTCATTCGTTTAGAAGCTACGATGCCACAGACAGGTACACAGATACACACATTAAACTCACCCCTCTTTTGGGATCCGTTATGACGTATTTAACATGTTTGAAAGACCACCTGTTTGACGGCCCTCATATGGCGCACAGTGGTGAGCGCTGGGGTCATTTACGAGGATGATCCCGGGTTCAAATTCCGGCAGGGGCAATTTAAGAATACACCTACCAAATAATATGATTTCTCTCTGGACTAATCTGGTGAGAGGCTTCGGTCATGGCAAGTTACCACCCGAGCGGAAAATAGACCGTGCTGCAGAGCGTTCCTATAACGCGCGCAAAATAAGTAGGTAATTCAAACTGAACACGACGCGTATGACTGGCATTGTATAAAACGGGTCAAGTGCGAGTCAGACTCGTACACGAAAGGTTCCGTACCATCGTGCAAGGATTATAACAACGTGCACTTTTCAATTTTTAGGGTTCCATACCTCAAAAGGGACCCTCGGGGGTACGTGCTTTTGAAGTCGCTTGATCATCGAATAACAGTAAGGTACTCGTAGTCGGTAGTGTCCTCACTCCCCTGTGAGTGTACTTAGCTAGTACAAATAAAATAAGCTATTCAATCAATCTAAGCCGTTACTTGTCCACAAAGTTCTAATAGATTGCCTTCGATCGAGTAGGGAGAGCCTGCACTTACCCTAATAAGAATAACATACGATATTAATGTAATTTTTTATGCAAATGTTTTCGTGAATTTTTATGCAAATTGTTGTATGAAATAAGAATATCTACGAGTAATTCTTTCTTGAATTCTTCTTCAGAAGAATTCAAGCAATGCATTCACCAATTGCCGGTTCACGGTTGAGGTGTGATGTGAAGTTGAACAATGTTTTCGCGCCAAGATCAATGATGGTTGTACCCACAGATAACCTTGTTTCCGTTGTCTGTGGTTGTACCTATGAAAATTCGCAAACGTCGGTAAGCCGGCCAGCGCTGGTTAATGTAGTTATACCTACGCCAAGTAGCCCTTTATAGTACGCGACAGGTCGAAATGGCAATCGGGGTGGAGACGCCTCGCACGCCCGCACAACCCACGCGCTAACCAGGTGCGGCCGAGAGCGGGTAAGTGGGGTGTTCCCCCCGCATCATATTCCGATCGCCATCTCGACCTGTCGCGTACTTTAGGTTGGTACATGTTTGTCGAGTGCGTTGGGTAGTATATTGTAAGTGTAAGGACGTTTGTGCACTCATCCGTCAATCACGGATTCTGTAAAACTACGCATCGAATGAGTACGTATTTGTATGACGGCCACTTCGAAGAACCACGGATACGAACCGAATACGGATGAGTGCACAAAGGCCCTTAGGCTTTTTATAAGTACCAAAAGAAAATTGTAGGCCCAGCTCTGTCACTTTAGATTCTTTAATTCAAGACGGAGCAAGCCACATGCAAGAGCCTAAAATTATTGCTCTGTCACCATGACCTCATTTACTGTGAAGCAAGCATAAGGAAAATCTTTGGATATCTCAAGCGAATAAGAAATGAATAAGAATCATACCTACGTAGTTCCCCAGTAATTGGTTTTTTCATCTTTAAAATATTAATTGATGACGTCTGAATACATTACGATAACATTCTCCATCATTGAAATCATTAATCCACTTAAGGTAAACTTACTTTTTGAAGAATAACAGCGCTAGCCTGCATGCGGGAGACGGACATAGTACCTACCTAATTTTGTCCCGGAAAATCAGTTCCCATGGAATTTAAAAACCAAATCTAAGTGATGCGCGAATAAACAGACATACAAAAAAATTAAAATGAGGAAAGTCATAATGATGCCTTCGACTTTGACAAATGTAGGTTAGTACCTACATGAAAAATCCGAGCTGAAGTGAGTCAAGTGGACTGCAATTTCACTATCTTCCGATTTAGCTGTAACACGGCTAGTACAAATCAGTAGGTACCCTTATTATAAATCCAAAAGTGTATTTGTTTGTTGGTTTGTTTGTTTATCCTTCAATCACGTCGCAACGGTGCAACGGATTGACGTGATTTTTGCATGGGTATAGATAAAGACCTGGAGAGTGACATAGGCTACTTTTTATCCTGGAAAATCAAAGTTCGCACGGGATATTCAAAAAACAATTCCACGTGGACAAATTCGCGGGCATCAGCTTGTTAAATATAATAAAAACGCAATAATTACATGCAATTAGCATTCACTTTTATTCGATAGGTACAAGTAATTATCTATCATAATTAGGTGCCGAATAACCAATAAATAATCAATTAAAATCACGCACATTAATAACGACGATATTATAAGCATTATTTTACTATCAATTTCAATAGTAGGTACATATTAACCAGCGTATATAGTGCACGCACAACAAGTCCAATCTGAACACGAGGCGTATAACTACTCGTTATACAAAAACAGTAGCTAGATTGCGGTAGAATGACAGCTATAATGTCGCGATCACAATCACCTCGTGAGGCTCTGATTGGTCAACGCTCGTTCACTATTGGCTACATTGCATTGTTGCAAGAAGAACAGCATAAATTCAGCCAATCTCAGCAATTGCGATTGTTATAATGATTGATGCAGGTTTTGCGGAATCGACCTACAGAATACAGATCATAGCCAAGTTTTTGTATTCAATCCGTAGTCTATGACCTGCGCAAACCGCCATGTTGCAAATTCAGATTGGACTACGTATTGTCCTGCGCGCACTATAAGGAACTGTACGCGGCAGAAAGTAATGTACATCAGCCTTTAGAATGACATTTCGGCTTTGTAGAGCCTTTTCTCAGTCACTCATACCTATATACTATGACGTTTTGTCGGTGTCAACGACAGAAACAATGCTCTACAAATCCGCTATCTCCTTCTAAAGGTCGATGTACATTACTTTCTGCCGCGCACTGTACGCAAGTCTAAAATAAGATATAGATACCTATACTTACCTATGTATCACATTCAGGTACCAATTTAACCGCCAATTTGTTTATTCATATCATTATCACTTTGTATCTAATCGTTACATGATATTTTACGGGGCCAGTGCCCTGAATTAGCCAGAACCAGAATTAGCTATCTCTAAACTACAGTAGGTACGCGACAGGTCGTGAAGGCAGTCGATGTATGAGGGGGGGGGGGGGGGGGGGGCACATCCGCACTTCACCCGGCGCGTCCGGCGCCATCTCGACCTGTCGCGTATTGTAAATTTACAGGTTAAATCTAGTGCTAGGGTCTTTCATAATTCTGCCTGCGGAAAAGGGTAGCACTAGATTTAGATCTATCAATTTAGTGTAGACCTGTCATACTTAGTAACTCTATACAACAGAATTAACCACTTTATCTCGCTGAACATAAAATATATTTGCGGTATCATTACCAATGCAAAAATTAAAAATAAAAATGTTTCCTTTTCAAACTATGTAAACAAATACAAACAGCCATTTTAAATTAGCTACAAGGATAACGCTTATGTACCTACGATTCTAAAATGGGGACGTGTCGTCTGGCAGTAGATTGAAGTAATTACATAAGCACATAACGCAAAGGGCAGCAATTGACATATATTTTGATCCCTGAATTGACCTATCACCTTACATGTAGGCATGGGAACATAGAAATCTTAACAACACTGATCTATCTCGCTCTACTTTAAATTACAATTATGTATAAATATTAAAATTACAATTAAGTATGACTAGTCAATAGTGTTTGTTATAAGATTAACAATACCGTACATTATCTCTGATAATAATATCATTGATAAGTTTATTTCTACGAGAACGAAGTACATTAATGATGACAATTTTAATTTGACCATATTATCATACTGTCGATCATAAGGCTGCCTGTCCACTGGTGCGGAGCTGGGTAGCGGTGCGGAGCGAAAAAGTGATGCGGAGCCAGTGGCGTGCACATAATTCGAAGCTAGGGTAGACATTACTCAGTTAAGTTACCTTTTTACTGAGTGTCGTGATGAAAAATGCGGGCGAAGCTATTTCAACTTGGGTAAGCAGTGCTTTTATGCCTCTATGAACTGCTCGCCACAGTGCGGAGCAGAGTTGCGGACTGTATCTGTCCATAGACGCGGAGCTAGGTAGCGAAGCGGAGCGAGAAAGTAATGCGAAGCGAAGTTGTGGACTTTGTTTTTCCATACGCGGAGCAAGGATGCGAGCACGCGACGAGTCATTTGAGCTACTGGCAGCGGACAATTGGTTCCGCTTCCCCGCGAATGTATTTTTTAAAGTAGTCCGTAAATCCTTGTCCTCTGAAGCGGAACTGGAGTTTTAGGCATTTCTATTGGTTAATATTTGCACAGCTCCGCTCCTCTCCTCTCTTCTCCGCACCAGTGGACAGGCAGCCTTTCAGCATGTTTAAAAGCAAGAAAATCGATCGTTATAAGTCTAGATTAACTAACAAAAAATGACGAAGGCCTCCTTGTACCTAATCTACAGGTGTGGAAAATTAAATTATAAAATTAGTAAAGCTTCGCTATCAATAAAGATTAAATGGCGCCGATTCTGTTGTCTTTCTCTAAATTAAATTTAGAGTATCTGCATCTTTTTCTTTTTAATATTGCTAAAAAGGGACGGAACATGAATTTTACATTTAAAGACTGAATTCTAGTGTACAAACAATAGGCTCGCGACTGGCAGTTAAAGTCACGAGGTTTGACAGCCAAATTTAAAGTTGTCGAATTGTGTGTCCTTTTCATATTACATTCGTAAGAAGACGATGCGAATACTCTAAATTTAGTTGTGCTCAGAATCAGTACCAATATTATCATAAAGATAGTTCCACTTCCAGAAGTCTACCAGTTGTTACCACGTGATATGAGGAGCTGGCGAACAAAACAGTAATTGCACGAAATCAAATTTTACAGAAACAAAAAAAACCGGCCAAGTGCGAGTCAGGCTCGCGCAACGAGTTCCGTAATTCAGTCGTATTTTTTCGACATTTTGCATGATAACTCAAAAACTATGATGCATAAAAATAAATAAAAATCTGTTTTAGAATGCAAAGGAAGACCTTTCATATGATACCCCACTTGATATAGTTATCTTACTTCGAAAATTGAAAATACTAATTATTAGTTTATGACCACAAATAAATTTTTCTTGTGTGATGTAACCGTAAATTCACGGTTTTCAGATTTTTTCCCCTAATGCCAGCTATAAGACCCACCTTCCTGCCAAATTTCATGATTCTAGGTCAACGGGAAGTACCCTGTAGGTTTCTTGACAGACAGACGGACAGACAGACAGACAGACAGACAGACAACAAAGTGATCCTATAAGGATTCCGTTTTTCCTTTTGAGGTACGGAACCCTAAAAACTGAATAATAGACTGAACACTTTAATGTAATTATATCGTTTTACGAACTTAATTTTAGCAGTTCCAATCTGTACTGCTTGAAAATGAGTTCAAGTTTGTATTCAATGATCAAAATCATGAACTTTGGACTCAATTTCCAGTATTTTGGTCACAAGTGTAATTACACCGTTTTGTTGGCCAGCTCTTCATCCATATCCATACTAATATAATAAATGCGAAAGTGTCCGTCTGTCTAGTTTTTCACGGCTCATCCGTTCGACCGATCTTAACGTACCAAAATCTCTGTACTTTGGTACAGAGATAGCTTGCATCCCGGAAAAGGACATAGGCTACTTTTTATCCCGGAAAATCAAAGAGTTCCCACGGGATTTTAAAAACCTAAATCTACACGGATGAAGTCGCGGGCATCATCTAGTACCTATATTACATTAACTTTTAGATTGTAAGTACACAAAATATTTTGTTATAATTAAATCAACTTTTCTACTTAGAGCTGGGTTATGCGTAAGAGAGTGGACAGGCACTCAAACGGAGCATAAATGTGTGAAGCAAACCAATCAAATTATTGATAATTCGATAATTTTATCACGTCCGCAACTGCATCGCAACTGCCGAGGCCGACCGGAAACGCAGTAAGCGTGCAGTACACTGCCCGTACTAGAATTTGTATTGTACGCCAAAAGCACGCGGACTGTGCAGTAGGTCGGTCGGCTGCAGTGGCGGTGTATAGTCCGCAACAGATCGAGATGGCAATCGGGGTCAGAGGCGGGGAGACGCCCCGCACACCCGCACGTCACCCGCGCTCGCCCGCACCAGGTTAGCGCGGGGGATGTGCGGGTGTGCGGGGCGTTCCCTCCCCGATTGTCATTTCGACCTGTCGCGTACTATAGTTGTATCAACTGCACAACAACTGCATCCCAACTGCAATTTCGTAGACTTGTAGTCTGCTCTAATGTAAGAAAACAAAGCCGTGACATTTCAAATGATAGGGAGGCCTAGTCCATTTTATTACACGAAACATTATTACTATCTAATTTTACATCATTATGTACTTACGTTTATTTTGAACATTGTACTTATTTGACTCATTTTTTATTCTATCTAAAATTTCTGCCAGTTCTTTGTGAGATCAGTTGCAGTTAGTGTTTTAAGTTATTGATTTTTTTAAGTTACCTCATGATTGTTTCACAAAAAAAAATATAATTTGTGCAATTCAAAGAACTTAAACAATAGCCATCTTAACACAAAAATATGAAACTATTTAACAGATGATATTTTGACAGTTTTCGTATGGAAATCTGTCAGGTTTAAATAAACGTTAAACGCGTGTCAAAATTTTTTGTGGAAAGGCCCTTAAAGTTTAATACATAAAATGGTAGGTACAGTTGGTGTCTCGTAAAAAAACACATCCAGTCTTCCAGAGGCTTTTAACGTGAAATCAACTGTACTGATACATACTGATTAGTAGGTACTAAATAAGATAGTAACTACAATACACTCGGTTGTTCAAAATTGAAAAAAGCGCAAGCGATACGAGCGCAATTTTGTTTATAATATTCATATTGACCAAGGGGGCGCATCGTTGACCGTTTCGGCGCCCCCTTCATGACAGCGTCCGCCGCCCGATGCGATCGCATCGCATACACCACCTCTAGGACGGCCTTGTGCTGAATCATTAACCTGACATTTTGACAGCTATTTAAATTATTACATAAGTAATTAAAAATTAATTAATAATGTACTTTGTGCTATCTTATAATACTTTCACATTGATTTTCAAAATCAGCTAATTTAGTAGCCTTTGGGTGTTTTACCACTATGTAACATTCATTGCTGATAAAACTTAAAACCCCTCTACAAGCAATCTGCCCTGCTTAAAAAATATAAGAAAGAAACAACAATAACAAACTATCAAAAATATCTCTTCTTTAAACATCCAAACATACAATTGTCTCAATTTAGTATTAGTACGGAAAATACACAATAACGTTTTCCCAGACATAAGTATATAAAATAAACAACAATTTAAAGGATGGTCATTAGGCATAACTAAAAAATATTACTTTAAGTCTTTGGTAACAAAGAACATGTGATTGATCACTTCTTGTTCATGTTTTAAATTGTTCAATCACATAATATATAAAAAGAAATCACAACATAATACACTCAACATACATCAACAATTCAACACTCGACACATAAAATTCTAATCATTAAGTAATTTGTGCAATGTACATACAAATAATAATTTCTTTGTGTTTTTGCTTCTAAACTATTAAAAATAATCATACTGTTGTTGGAATCTTAACTTCTTTATTTACAATGTAAAATTTGTGCTTCTTGCCTAATACACCCCATACCACTGCAATATTTTCAATTACAATATTAAATGGGATGGTTGCTAATGCACCCCCAACAAACATAAAGAACTTGAGAGGGCCAAATCTATGTATAGGAAATGATTTGATAACACCAAATATATACATATAAATATTTACAGCACCTATAAACCCACATGTTAAATCTAAAAAATGCGGACAAGGTATAGGGCAAAAAGCTGCGAGTAAAATGTTGCTGGTAGAGAATGGCAGTGTGACCCATGAGTAACAAGATATCGCTAGAAAAACCTTATTAACAACAGGAATCTCTTTAGAATGTACAACCAAAAGAATACCTTGAAGCCACCGCTTTCTTTGCTGCATAAAATCCCACAGTGTAAATGGGGATTTTTCCCACATTTCTCCTTCAATAAAATTGAATGTGTAACCTTGCACATAAGCTTTCATTGCAAAGTAACAGTCTTCTGCAACTGAGCCGTCCAGACCATTGTCAAATGATACTTTCTTTTCTGCAGACACCTACAAAGATATTTTTAAATTAACTTCAAAATCAATACATATATTATTACAGAAAGATAACTAATGACTGACTCATCAAATCTCTCAACCCAGCCCAAATCCTTGGACCTACAATGCTGAAAATTTTAAGATAGACAAGAAATAAGGCTGAATTTTTCGAAATATCTACAGGATAGCGAATAAAAAACGCAACAACAAATATTTTGATCATAAAATTTCTGAAAAATCATTAAATTAAATTTTTAAAATATATGTACTCATTATGTTAATGTGTGGGTACTTTTGCCGAAGTAATTGGCCTAAAAATACAACAGTGATGGTATTTACTTTAATCTTTACTTCTACTATCTCTATTACTTTATTTTAATCATCGTAATAAAATAAATATATTATAATCAAAACTTACTTGAGTAACCACATAGGACCCTTTCCAACTAAACAGTGGCTTGTGAAATATGTAAAATTGAAATCTGAGCTTCCCCATATCATCAGCTACACGGAAACTATCAGCCAAGGTTGTAAGCCAATTGACAATATGATCATTGGCATAAGTGATGAGACCTTGCCCAAATTGATGTTGGCCATCTAGTACAAAGTTTATTATACCACGAACTGAGTTCTCTGTCAACAATGTTTCTTCATCCAAGTGTACAATCCAATCTGTATCTGCCAGTATATTAACTGTATCTTCCAAGCAGTATTGTAGTGCTCTTGACTTGAACAGTGCACCAGTTTTAGTTTTGTACTCAGCTGGCACAACTACCTCTCTCACTCTTCTATGCTTAGGCAGGTTTATAGCCTTATCTGTCACGACCTCTATCATAAAGTTCTCCATGCCAACTTCCAAACATGTATTCATATTTTTGGTTACATTGTCCTTTACTAACTTGGGAAAATCACCTCTAGTTACAACTCTTACACAAATAAATGGTGAAAGAAGCGGAGATCCTTTTAATTTAATTTTTCCTGGGAATGCATTAAATAATGTTAGTCCACCAAAATTACAGAGGACTTGAGGTATAGTAAGTAATGTTAAGAGCCTTAATGTGTATAATGTTAGTGTTCCATAGATGCCATAGGTTTCCCAAGGATCTATATATGGTTTTTCTTTGTCATCCAGATTGATGGCGCCCGCAAATACCAAAAATAAAAATATAAATGATATAAAAAAGGTACAGTGAAATAGGTGTTGCACTTTTCCTCTAAGCATTCTGAAAAAAAAATATCTTTGATCAAAGAAGATGAAGATAACACTTTATTTAACACATAATGCTACTTATAACCAATTTTTAGAAAATTAAAAATTATTTAGAAAACCACTACTTTAACTAAATTTGTTAAATTATAACATACATGTTTACATACACTCAAAAAACAAGTTTTTAAAATACAATAGACATCAATCAATTATGTTTTATTAAAGTTTCAAATCTTTATCAAAATGTGTATTGAATTACCTTTTGGGTTTTAAACAATCTTCAAAAGAAACGAAATATCAGTCAACTTGAACGTTTCACTAAAAACACTGAATACTGAATAGTACCATAGAATTAGAAATATTTTACGAACCAAGATCAACACAAATATTTGATTAGAAAATTATTTCGAATGAAATAGTAATTAACACTATAAAATATTTCAATTTTATCAACAAATCCACCGACCAGAAAAATAAAAATTATCAAGCCAAGCACAGATCTAAATCCAAGAACCTATCAACATTCAACTCCAATAATGTACTCTGTGTCCAACTCAATCTCAATAATAATGTTGCCACTTGCCAACGTTAGTTCCGATATTCTCCACGCGCCAAGATAACCTTGTCGCACTGTACCTACATATTTCGATACCTTGTTTTCTATGACTATGTCCCTATGCTGTGTGCTATGTGGCTACAACTCAGATCAAGGACTATTAGAGCGAGATAGCTAAATGCATTTAAACTCTTATTAGAACGTGACAAATGATTATGTTTTGTCCTTATCACCGTGGCCTTTTTTTTGTGTGCCAAAATGTATTTGTACGTGAGGTTTTGGCAAACAACGTGAAGTGAGGTTATGTTGACTCAAGTATTGTAAATAAATAATTGATTCGTTTTGTTGTTTTTTGTTTTTGAAGTTGTGCAATGGTGGGTTCCAGTATACTAGGCTACAATAGCCGAAGTGAACGTAAAATAGACGGAATAACATTTCACAAGTACCTCTGCTTGAGCGAGAGGGACCGAGGGGGCCACACTAGTTGCATATCTGGGCATATCTGTGGGACATAGCATAGGTAGCACAATCTATGGGTAGCACATTGTAGCCCACAGATATGTCGGCTACATTCGTGGTCGTCTACAATGTGCTACCCATAGATTGTGCTACCTATGCTATGTTCAATGACATGACATTGACATTTCTAGTTTCTAGTATTTTTCTATGCATTATGATCATTATGTCCGGTGATTATGTCCGGAATCAGAATCAATTTGTGGTGCATCAATTTTTTGAAAATGTGTTAAATCTTATAAATAAATAGCCTTTACTTAAATTATATTTGCATAAGGCAAATATTGATATTGCACTATGAATTCCATGATGCAATCTAATTTTGATTGCAAACTACGAACGAGTAAACAATGCTGAGACAAACCTGGGAATCTCTAACTGGAAGAGAAAGTGTCTCAAATAATAAATAACGGGTCGATATGAATATGTCTGTCTCGGATTTATCCGTAGGATGTCGATTTGCAGATTATTTCATAATATGTGGCCTGGACTTTGATTCAGGACTAGAAGCTGATAGGCTTAGTGGTAAATACTTGTATAAAATTTTCTTTGTTGTAAGTCGATTTGACATGGACTCATAAGCGGTAATTTTATATATTATTTTAGGTGACAACTTACACGTCTCTCCCCTTGACCGTTCGTATAAAGGAAAAGTTTTAGCTCATTATCCAGATAATGTTCATAGCAATCCATTTGATGAGCATGCAGTTTGTATGGTAAGTTATTGTAACATATTTTTTACTGCTCTAATATTCACATTTAATAAAAAAGTCAATTGACCATCTGTTGAATCATTCTGTCTACAGCTTTGTCTCCCAGCTGGTCTTCAATTTAAGACTCAAAAACATCCATTAGAGCCAAAGTTTCACAGTTTTGTAGTAACTAGAGAAAATGCATCTAGATATTATGGATACAGTCTTATATTTTATGAAGAAGTTAGAAACAGAAACATTTGCAGTGCTATGCATACATTGCAGGTAAGTCAGGTTAAATATTTAATTAAGTTCAAAATATAGTTATTGCAAAAAGGAATTCCTTTAATTGTTACATGAAACTAATTTGTTTTCATTGCAGGCAATGTATATCACTGAACTTTCCAGTGGGCAAACTCCCCCCGGGCACAGAAAGGGATCAGGAAAGGAAAGTTCCCGCTCATTACCAAGATCCTTCAAACTAGCTCCGCACTCGGGTGCAGCCCTCACTTATTATGATATAACCAAAGATAAACTCTATGTAGCCAAAAGTATAGCACTTATATGCCAATACCCTTATGTCAGGGTAGCACAATTATTCTTAGAAAATTTATTTAGGTATGTATAGTAAACAATCTTGACTAACTTAAATTACTTTTACATACCGCTGGACAGATTGGACATGACATGAGTAACTTTAATATAGTTTGAATTGGTGCCATAATGTGGCTAATTCCGTTGTACACAGTCTCTAAACAATACTAAAATGACACTTCTAAATCTATTGCTATCCCTTTGCAATCCATACTAATATTATTAATGCGAAAGTGTGTCTGTCTGTCTGCTAGCTTTTCACGGCTCAACCGTTCAACCGATTTTGACGAAATTTGGTACAGACATAGCTTGCATCCCGGGGAAGGACATAGGCTACTTTTTATCCCGTAAAATTAAAGAGCTCCCACGGGATTTTAAAAATCTAATTCCACACGGACGAAGTCGCGGGCATCAGCTAGTAATAATATATAATGTTGCTTGCGGAAAGGGATAGCACTAGATTTAGACCTGTTAATTTAGTTGAGGTTGTGTACAAGTGAATCAGCCCCATTGTCACACCATAAACAGTAACACTACATTACATAGAGAAATGGGGATGATTGACAACTTTGTGACTATGTCAATATGAGGGAGATCATGAGAGGGAGATTGTGGAGATACATTAGCAATGTGTTGCTGGCCCACGTACCTTTGCCCACAATTCTTTATCTGTACTTTTGCAATTCAGAATTGCATTCAATATACGGAAGACTATCACTACAAAAAGGGGTCAAATAATTAATATGTTAAATTAATTTCTTGTCAAGATACATAATTATGTGCAAAAAGAACAATAAAATAATTATACGACCTTGTCTAGACTTAGGTATAATATATTGGGGCAAATACAAGACTAACTTTAGAAATTAGCTGTTGCAACTTCAGAAGTTAGTTGGTCCATACAAGTCTCTTTGGTGAACAACGGATCATAACTGTTCATATAAATGTAAATATCACAATAAGAAACGCCTGCTATAAATTATTTGCAATGCTATGTGGTTATGTAAAACTGTGTTAAACAGTTCAAGGATAGATTGAACAAACATTTGGAAAGCTTGATTGAGGGAAAAGTGCATCAATAATTATTACATACACAATCGTTATGATTTGCTGAATTTATGGTATTCTTATCGCAACACAATAGTGAGCAAGCATCAACTAATGAAGCGTTTCTGCCAAAACACTAGATTTAAGTTTATAATGTACATTTTAAAAGGAAGTTTTACTTTCAGGTCATTACCCAGACAACCTGGTCCAGGCCTTAGTCCGGAATCCTACGTCTACAATCTTTTATATGAAGTACCAGTGCCATTGCCCGGCCAGGCCTTACGTCTTTATGTACCGCCATCTGAACCACATCTTGATCCTATCCCAGTTGTAAGTTATAATCATTACCTATATCATAAATGCGGAAGTGTGTTTGTTTGCTGATTTGTCCTTCAATCACGCGGTACCAAATCAATGGATTGACTTGATTTTCTGCTTGGATATTGTTAAAGACCTGGAGAGTGACATAGGTCATAGGCTACTTTTTATCCAGGAAAATCAAAGAGTTCCCTTTTCCCAAAGAGAATTTTAAAAAACTAAATCCATGTGGTTGTAGATGTGGGCATTAGCTAGTTATTGATATAAACTGGGTTATGTTAATTAGAGATGCGCAAATAATGTCCTGGAATGGATAGAACATGGAAAGGTTCCTTTGTCTAAAGGAACCATGTCCAGGAAACATGTTCATGGAAAAATCTAATTCCAGCTCGTTTAATGTCCCTTTAGGTCATAGTTCTGCAATTTCACCCGGTTCTCACAGTTCTTACATAAGAACGAAAGACAGTTTTGATTTAAAACTTTTAGACCAGTCTTCAACTGAATAATAGAAAAAAACACACTTTACATCTGATTGTTTTATTCATAAATGAATCGATTTTATATGGCTACTTACATGATTTTATATACACAAGCGCAGGTGGCTGAAGCGATACTTAATCATTCCAATCTTTGATACCGCGAATGTGAATATTTGGCAAAAAAGTATCTATTATTTCTTTAATCTATAATTCAATAATTTCAATTTTTTTGCACAACAAAATGTACCTATTAGGTATTCGACGACCTCCCTAGCGCAGTGGTAAGCACTATGGTCTTATTAGTGGGAGGTCCCGGGTTCGATTCTGGCAGGGGTTTGGAATTTTATAATTTCTAAATTTCTGGTCTGGCCTGGTGGGTGGCTTCGGCCGTGGCTAGTTACCACTTACCACCCTACCAGCAAAGCTGTGCCGCTGTGCGATTTAGCATCCCGGTACGATGCCTTGTAGAAACCAAAGGGGCATGGGTTTAATAAAAATTGCCATACCCCTTCCAGGTTAGCCCGCTTCCATCTTAGACCAGGTGAGGCTGCAGTCAAGGGCTAAATTGTATCTGATTAAAAATAAACAAAAAGGTATGTTTATAATACTTTTAATTTTTTTGCAGGTGATAAGAATGCCAAATCCTCCCGAGGAGTTACCTCTGTTAGATTATCCTCTACGTGTGATGTTTACTACTTTAGGTGTTGAATGTGTAGTCCAACTGTTTACTTGTGTGCTACTAGAGCATCAGGTTCTATTGCGATCTAGTGGTATGTAGTCTTTTTATTTTCATTTAAATAAAAACCATTCTAAACAATGCATTTGTTGTGATTAAAATTTAATTTTGGCCTAAATCTATCCCAAATAGAATTTGTTAAAACTCTGTACCAATTTCAGATTTCAACAAACTTATGTCAGTCGCTGAATGCATTGTGTCGCTTCTGCTGCCGTTCTCGTGGGCACACGTGTATGTGCCCATCTTGCCATCGCCCCTATATCACTTCTTGGATGCTCCTGTCCCATTTGTTATGGGTAATGTATTTTTTATTATGACCAACCCATTGCCGGCCCACTACTACTAAGCACGGGTCTCCTCTCAGACTAATAAACGATGTGGCCCTGTGAGAGTATAACAATTAAATTAAAAATAAATAAGCCGTATTAGAATTTAGTAGCTTTGGAAATGAGTAAAAAGAGACCTTTTAATTTATGATAATGACTACTTGGTACTTTATAACACTTTGATAAAAAATGGCTGCCTTAAAACGGCTGCTCTGTTTGGCGGCTATTTACTTTCACTCTTCTTTCTCTTGTGAATGTTGCTGATCGCGAATCTCGAGGACAGCTGAACCGATTTCGCTAATTCTTTTTTTATAATATTCCTTGAAGTACGAGGATGGTTCTTACGGAGAGAAAAATTAAAAAAAAATCCTGAAAAATAATCGACTGTTAGGCGGTACGCAGTTCGCCGGGGCAGCTAGTTACGAATAATATTAATTGATTTCAAAAAGGGCGTGAATATTTTTTCTTTAAAATGTTTGCTTTTAACAGGCCTTCACGCTGACAGCGTAGCCATTACCATCGGAAGCAATGGTCCAAGGAATATCGCTTTAGGTTCTGAGGCTGCTCTATGTCTGGTCGACATCGACAAGCCTGACATACAACTCCCCGAGGAACTGCCAATACTGCCGCATAGGACACCTTTCATTGAAGAGCTCAATCATGTTTTAGACAAGCATCAGGTAATTTTTTTGGGTTTATTGTGGGCTTCTTTGACGAGCATGCTGATTTGCTAACTCAGTGTCCCAGGATAAATAGATAGATAGATAGATAGAAATACTTTATTGCATACAAAAATATTACATAGCATGACAAAAAACAAAGAAACTAAAGCTAGAAAATAATTGTATGCAAAGGCGGCCTTATTGCTCACAGCAATCTCTACCAGGCAACCTTTGGTGAAAGGAGAAACTAGGTGTGTAAATAGGTGTGTGATAAATGATAGCTACCAAGCTCATTTGACTTTGGTTGGTTCTACATTGCTGCTTCACTGAGTGATATAAGATATTAAAATGATTTTTCACAGAAATCCTTCAATGGATTAAGAATAAATGTCTTATGAGCTCAAAGGATATCATTCATCATTGAACACTGAGTTAGTGAATCACCCCGTAGGCTGCATGTGAAACCTTCACTGGCCATTGCTTTAGTTTTAAGTTGACAAAAATAGGTTTCATAAAAAAAAAATGGATGGTTCAAAGGAAGACTTGTAGAATTATACCTATTCGATTAAAATAATTTTGAGTTTTATGTGGAATAGTGGTGGTGATTTCTCTAAAACAAATTTAGAGTATCTGCTTCTTCTTTTTATTATTGCTAAAAAGTATGGAAAATGATTTTCAGATTTATATTAAACTAGATGATGCCCGCGACTTCGTCCGCGTGGATTTTGGTTTTTAAAAATCCAGTGGGAACTCTTTAATTTTCCGGGGTCAAAAGTATGGGCCTATGTCCTTCCCCGGGATGTAAGCTATCTCTATACCAAATTTCATCAAAATCGGTTAAACGGATGGGCCGTGAAAAGCTAGCAGACAGACAGACAGACATACTTTCGCATTTATAATGTTAGTATGGATATGGATTTTAGTGCAGTCTACAAATTTAAACAATAGGTTCACGACTGGCACCTAAAGTCACGAGAATTTTCAGGACTAAATTGAATTCAATTTAGTCATTTTTCTGTCCTTTTCTTATTATATTGTTAAGAAAAAGATGTGTATACCCTTTTTTTAAAACTGGTTTTACGGTTTTGGGTTCTAGTTGAATACTCTAAAATTTAGTTGCCTGCAGACTCAGTACCAAACACCAGTGTGTTGTTATTTTAACATTGAAATACATGTATAGTCTGTACAAAATGACTCCTCACGCGCCATTTTAACTCTATGGGTCAACTGTCATGTCAAAAGTACAGTTCACCTTTAAAATAGGGACTAAAATCGTACTTTTGACATGAAATTTTACACAAAAAGTTAAAATGGCGCTTGAGGAAAAACAAATTAATATTTGTTAAATCCATAGATACAAAGGCCGGAGACTGAACCGACGAAACTAGGGGTAGCACTAAACGGATCGTCATACAAACATAACATTAATGATGGAATGAGCAGCAGTTGTACTTTGCCCTCAGGTAATTTAGTTGTTTTGGCCTAAGTATAATAACTTGAACAATATTACGATTTTACATTGAAAAACTGTATTTTAGTTATTTTTATATATGTGTTCTATATAAATATAAGGAAAGGCTGACTGACTGATCTATCAACGCACAGCTCAAACCACTGGATGGATCGGGCTGGAATTTGGCATGCAGATAGCTATTATGACGTGGACATCCACTAAGAAAGGATTTTTATAAATTCAACCCCTAAGGGACGTGAAATAGGTTTGAAATTTGTGTGGTGTGTTCCACGCGAACGAAGCTGCGAAGTCGCGATTATAAACTAGTCATAACATAATGCCGGGACCAGGAAGATTGTGTAAGAAAAACGTATTCATTGTTATCGGTAGCAAATTCTGCTACGGGCGTAGCAGATCAACGCGAGCGCCATTTAGGTTCCCCGACCTCACTCCATGAAGCCCTCGGCAACCTGGGCGGTCTGTTTGGCTTCTGGAGCGAGCTTGGATGGCTGGAGTGAAGACTTCGGCGGGGAGGGGCAATGCACGCACAACAGACGGAAACGTTTAAGTGCGGAAACCAGCCCAGAGCGAAGAAGAAGAAGAAATTCTGCTCCTTGATTGGCTGTGAAAAAATATGAACAGCGAATTCAACCAATCCAGGAGCAGAATTTGCTATTCGATTGCGATAAATACGTTTTTGTTATACAATCGGGAGGCAAACTTGTATCATTTGCCCGACCCGATTACCGTATCAAGATTCGTATCTCATTGTGGACGTCTTTCAGTTTACTTCGTATCATCATGTTTGAGTATCAAGTTGTCCAGTTCTGTGTCAGCTCTCAATCAAATGGTATCCGTATCTCCTTTGATGATCGGACAAGAAGCGGCTACACGTGGAGAAGACCGTATAGCATATTGTATCAGAGCGGCTTATCATCAATTCATCAGCAGTCCACATATTACCTATAATATATGCAATCATACTTGTTGGTGTTATGGATACGATGATCGGATCGGGCAAATGATATATACCGGGACAAGACCTAAGTGTATCCCCGCTCTTGAAGTTTTTATCGATCCCAAAAATGCCCAACGCGCTTAAAGTTTTCATTTCAATAAATAATTGTTACGACAGGCGGTCTCCGTCGCAAGCACTCGTTCCACGACGTGTTGGAGTGGGACGAGAATCGGCCGCTCAACGCGTCGCCGCCCGGCTCGCCGCGCCGCGCGCCTCGCCGCCTCGACGCGCTGCAACGCATCGTGGATATTGTCAAACGCACAGGTAATATTCGTTACGAAAGGCAGTCTCCGTCGCAAGCACTCGTTGCAAGACGTACTGGAGTGCGACGAGAGTCGGCCGCTCAACGCGTCGCCGCCTGGCTCGCCGCGCCGCCTCGACGTGCTGCAACGCATTGTGGATATTGCCAAACGCACAGGTAATATTCGTCACATGAATAACTATTGGTTTTATAGCAAACTTTACTTAATAATATTTTCAAATGTGTTTAGTTAAAAACCATTAATTAGATTAACAAAAAATTTACGTAATACCAAACGGTGATTCGCATTGTTCACACCTCATGCATCTCGCTCTTCGGTGTGTCCCTCCCGTAAATGTTGATTGCAATAGCGTGCTCTCACGCTCGCCTTGCAGCGACCATGGAGAAATTTCAATTTCTGTGATACATAAAAGATTTTGTTTATTGCAGGTGTGAACATAGACGATGTAGACGCGGATACAGTGATGCCAACAGCAAAGAAGAAAGTGCTCAACGATGAGGAGCAGTACAATGAAGACATACGCTTCAATATTGCCATAAGAGAAACATTCCTCAACAGATTTGTTCACATGTTTCTGATGTACGAAAACTTCGTCATTATGCCGGATCAGGTAAAACTTCAATAGTCCTATAAATTGGGCTAAATAGAATTTTGAATTATTATTACAATTTGTCGTTTTCAAAAAAGGAAATTCCATAATCGAAACGCGGCTTTATTGTTGAAAAATAAAGTTTCTTATTGTTTCGTTCACAAGGACCGTGACTTCTGTTTATCGGCGCGTGAATCAATGGTGTACTTCGACAAAGCGTCCTTTCTGTCGGACCAGCCGAAGCGACAGATGTTCTGTCGCGTTTAATAAAGTTTCTTATGGTTTCGTTCACAAGGACCGTGACTCTGGGTTATCGGCGCGTGAGTCAATAGTGAACTTCTACAAAGCGTTCTCTCTGTCGGACCAGCCGCAGCGACACAGACGTTCTGTCGCGTTTAATAAAGTTTCTCATTGTTTCGTTCACTAGGACCGTGACTCCTGGTTATCGGCGCGTGAATCAATGGTGAACTTCGACAAAGCGTCCTTTTTGTCTGACCAGCCGCAGCGACACAGACGTTCTGTCGCGTTTAATAAAGTTTCTCATTGTTTCGTTCACTAGGACCGTGACTCCTGGTTATCGGCGCGTGAATCAATGGTGAACTTCGACAAAGCGTCCTTTTTGTCTGACCAGCCGCAGCGACACAGACGTTCTGTCGCGTTTAATAAAGTTTCTCATTGTTTCGTTCACTAGGACCGTGACTCCTGGTTATCGGCGCGTGAATCAATGGTGAACTTCGACAAAGCGTCCTTTTTGTCTGACCAGCCGCAGCGACACAGACGTTCTGTCGCGTTTAATAAAGTTTCTCATTGTTTCGTTCACTAGGACCGTGACTCCTGGTTATCGGCGCGTGAATCAATGGTGAACTTCGACAAAGCGTCCTTTTTGTCTGACCAGCCGCAGCGACACAGACGTTCTGTCGCGTTTAATAAAGTTTCTCATTGTTTCGTTCACTAGGACCGTGACTCCTGGTTATCGGCGCGTGAATCAATGGTGAACTTCGACAAAGCGTCCTTTCTGTCTGACCAGCCGCAGCGACACAGACCGTTCCTGTCGCGCTTCCTCGAAACGCAGATGTTCGCAACGCTCGTAGACAACAAGATAATGGCTAACTGGGGCGAGTATGACGCTAACCTGCAAGTCTTCGAACATAGGATAAGAGCTGTGCGGTAAGTGTTTTTGTTTGCATGTATAGTACGTGACAGATTGAAATGGCAATCGGGGAGGGAACGCGCCGCACACCCGCACAGCCCCCGCGCTAACCCGGTGCAGGCGAGCGCGGGTGACGTGGGAGTGTGCGGGGCGTCCCCCCGCCTCAGATCCCGATTGCCATCTCAACCTGTTGCGGACTATAGTTTGTATGCACCTTGATTTAACAAGGCATTTGGTAAGTGGCGAACTAAGGTGGGGCGAAGGGAGCGATTCGCCCCGGGCCTCAGGTTTAAAGGACCTCCAAACCTTGAGATAATTAACTTAATTTGGTCGCCCATGCGATGGAACGGCCAAATTAAGTCTGCTGTGGGTGGTCCCTTGCATGAGTATATCGAGCTATAGAAGGAGAAGTGGTGAATATCGTGAGGCGCATAACATCTGCCCCTGAAGACGTCGCTTCGTAATTACCACCACTTTACGAAACAAACAGACAACGGGGGCCTCCTCTATTAATGCCGCCCCGGGACTCCGAAGGACACATTGATATTTTTGCTCTATTATTTGTATGGGATTATGTAACAAACAGAGTGCTATACTAACTTCATTTCGCGGATTGTGCTAGGACAGCATGCGTGACTCGTGAACAAGTCGGAGTGTTGTTCCAGGGGCCGGCTGGGCGAGGGCGGGCTGGCGGCGCGTGGGTACAGCGTGTGGGCGGGCGGCGCGGGCGCGGCGGGTGCGTGGGCCTGCGAGGTGGAGGTGGGTGCGCCGGGCGAGCGCCTTCCGCACCGTGCCGCCTACTACCGCGCCTTCCCCGCGCGCCTCGATGCGGCCGCGCTCGCGCCTCCGCCCGTCGAGGACCGCAGGTGCGCCTCGCCTGCCCGCTTGCACGACCAGTAACGCACGCCGTAGTGTCCTCTACTGTTCCCAACCGGAGACCCTTCCACTCGTATCCAAGAGGAATAATCGAACAAAGCTCAGAACCATACGACAAATACCACAACATAACACATGTTTGTTCACTAGAGTGGTCATAGAATGATTTGCCTCAACATGCATCTTGTTGCATTGCAGATATTATAAGTATCTATCTGTCGAAGGGCTGATTTTATCGTAAAGAACAAATTTGAGGTTTTGACAGCTTTTGTATAGGAAATCTGTCAAAACCTCAGTTTGATTAAATCTGTATCTGGCGATTGAAAAAACACGTAAGTTACGGCCTTATCTAGTAATAAAGTTGTATGGCGGGTGAGTAGTTAAATATATACCGATTTCTCACTTACTGACACCAGTAATTTGTATTTAAGCGTTAATATTAATCTTATTCATTTGATTGATAGCTCTATTAGTAAAACTGTCTATACATAAATGTTGTTTGTAGAGTAAAAATATGTTGGTAGCTCAAAAGCTGTTAGTGAAAATATAAAAACAGACCGAATTGAAACCACGTCCTTTTTGGAAGTTGGTTAAAAGTATGCACAATCTTCTTAAAGCCGTAACACACGGGTGCACCTTGTAATGTAACTTGTTAGTAATCTGTGACAGTGACTCTTTATTATATATCTCGTTACATAAAATTGTCTTTGGACAAAAATATAACAGATAGATTTTCATAGTATCCATTAGTGGTCACTTGCATGTTTTGACGCACACAGAGATAACAAATAGTTTAGCTTTAGCGTACTGACAATACGTTTAATATTAAAATATTATACTATTAACGAAATATCTTACCAACTTAACTTAGTAGTTTGGAGTAGAAATGAGTAAATATCACTTGCTTTAACGGTGAAGGAAAACCTGCAGCCTGAGCGTTCTCCATAATGTAGGTACTCAAAGGTATGTTAAGTCTGGCAATCCGCTATCCGCGATAGATTATCGTCTAAGAGGCGAGAGGGTTGATCTCCCCTGTAGTAGGACGGCGAAGGGATGGCGGTCAAACCATCGAACCAATGATATATTATAGTTTTTATTAATTTACATAAACTATTTCAATAAGATTAATATTTCGTTGGACGTAGTCCTTAGGTTAGACGTAAGTACCTACTCTAAGGAGGCGATTACACCTGTAAGTTTTGCTCCCGTGATTAACTTATAGCAAATTTACTAGTTTAAACACTCTTGTTAGCAGTTTAGCGTAATTTGTTACAACTTACGTAATTTGTAACAAAAATAACATGTCTAAACGTGTTCGAATTTGCTCAGAACTGAATCGAACTGAACCGATAAGTTGAGAACTTACAAAACTAAGGAACTTGAAAATAATGCCTAAACAAATAAAAAACTGGTTGGATTGATGTATCTTTCTTTGTATTGATTGGTGCAACTTGCTCTAACAAAAAATCGAAATCAGTGGCAGTCATTCTAATAAAATTAATTAATTGATTGTGCTCCTCCGTTTTTAATTTCAAAGGCTTGTGATATTCCGTTTTTTATCAAATTTTTTACCCAACACGTTCTTTGCTTTCGTCTTTAAATGATATAAGCGGCAACAGCAGCTTTGACTTGACGGTAAAACGGCATTTTGATAACTAGTGTAAATGAGTTTGTAAGTACTTACGCAAGTTAACCTCACGATGTCTTATGCAAGTATTATAATATACTGTAATTTAATTTTAAGTGTAAATGCACTTATAAGTTTACTTACGTAAATGTTACAGAAGCAACTTACAGGTGTAATAGTGGCCTAATAGTTTGAACTCGTGCTTGGAAAATATAAAATGTATATAAATTTCGATTTTATATCTGGTTTAATACTCGAATTTATAGAGCATTTATATATTACTAGATGATGTACTATATACTTGAAAATAGCCTATGTACCCTGGGATGCAAGCTATCTCTTTACCAAATTTCTTCAAAATCGGATAAGTGGATGGGTCGTAAAAAGGAAATGTAACAGACAGATAGATAGACACTCTATCACATGTATATCAGTAGGTATGGATAATTGTTAACTCGGTGAATAGGATCTATCTCTATGGATGGAACAGTTTTATCAAAGTTATAAAGTGAATAAATCTGTCAGAAGTTATCAGTGCTCGCTTTTTGTGGTTAGTGTGCGAATGTGCTTATCAAACCTAAATGTGTTTAGCTTTTGTTTATTCTTGTATACCTAATGTGTATTCCTGTGCTGTTACATCATGGTTCTATATCCGTTTACAGTGCGACAAGGCTATCTTGGCGCATGGTGAAAATCGGATCTAACGTTGCCGTAAAGTGTCCCCTTTGTTCTTGTTTGAATATTCTAAGCCTTTGTTCTCTAACAGCGTCCCCCTGTCAATGTCATTCAAGTGCCAAGAGAGCCTTGTCGCACTGTACTCAGTATAAGTACATATTATTAGGGATGTTGCCAACTAATAAAATCAGCAACTCTTCATCAAAAGTTTTACATTCATTTATTAACATTTTACTTCTTTTTTAGTAGATATATCATTGAAAATGGGTATTAAACTTTGAAGTAATAATAGTTAACTAGTAAAATATAATCACTAAGAAATAATTTATTTTGGCATAGGCAATATCCCTAAACATATGTTTTGACCAGGGGTGTTACGGATATCCACATCCGCAAATGCGGTACATTAGCATTAATTCAGACATACTCATCCGCATCCATTAATGCGAAGCTTTTACGGATGCGGATTCATATTTGTAACAAGTAACGATCTGCAAGGAAAGTGGGCGGGGCCAGAGTGGTGCGTGCCTCGGGCGTATTTGCTAGTTGATATCTTCGTTCGACCAATCAAAAAATGTACAATGGTACCCAACATGGGTGTTATGGACATTCGCATCCGCATTTGCAAATGCGGAACATCCGTATCCGCGGGTGTGAACTTCTAATAATCGATGTTAAAATATTGGCATCAGCAACAACCGTGCTTTCGACAATAAGTTGCTATTTAAACGAAACGCGTTTACAGAGTTTACGTTAAAAAAAAATATGTGTAAACAGTAAATAAATGTATGAACAGTATTCATAACGAACTTTTTTGCAAACTCGGTGAACGTATTTTTTATGTACTTCTTATTCTTAAAAACTTACTAAGATTGAGGTATACATAATCGTGAATTAATTAATCAATCAATGGTGATTTTAAAAGACTACCGTAAAATGCTGCAACTTTGCCTGGATTTTGCCGTTTTTGGTTTGTGTCTCTGAACCTATTTATTTTTATTGCTATTAATGAGTTTTAGAAGAAAAATAGATCTTATACCTTGCCAGATAAGACCCAAATCTTTTTAAATTATGCAGTTTTTACAAATTACAAGCACTCAAAGTCATAGGCAAAGATGTAGGTGAAAGACTCAACTTTGCCTAGAAGGATATCTCAATAAATAAAATGTTGATCTTTTCAATACTTTTTTCCCATATGTATGAGATACCGCGCTTGTCCCCGGCAGTCAAATTATTGCTATTAAAGTGATATTTTTTTATTCACAGCGAATAGGCAAAGTTGTAGGTGGTACCATAAGCATTCCATACAAAAATATGGTTAACACCAGGGCTGGGCCAAAAAAAAATACAGATTAAACAAATAAACTTTTATTGAATTTTCAAATAATGTTGTGTTCGAAAAATGTTTTAAGTACCTAGGTACTTGTTTCGAAGACAAAATACTATCTTTAAATAAGATTATAAAACAAAAATATCGTTAATTATAAAGGTAATATGTAATTCAACAACACAACATAGTAACTTAAAAAAACTTACAACTTATAACTTCAACTGACACATACGAATTTGGTTCAAAATCTTACAAGTGACAGAGATCGTGCCAGGCTTCTAGCATTATCCGAAAAGGAATCTGGGTATTGGCTGCATGCCTTGCCATCAAAAAATCTCGGCACACTTTTAGATAACGAAAGTTTTCGTGTGGCTCTAGGTCTCAGATTGGGAACACCACTGTGCCATCAGCACAGATGTCCGTGTGGAAAAGAGGTTGATAAATTTGGAATCCACGGACTCTCTTGCCAAAGGAGCTCCGGTAGGCTGTTTAGGCATGGCTCTCTTAACGATACAATTAAAAGAGCTCTTGCCACCATAAATATTCCTGCGCTCATTGAGCCGGCAGGGATTAGTCGGGATGATGGCAAGAGACCTGATGGATTGACGCTGGTTCCCTGGGAACGGGGACGGGCGCTAATGTGGGACGCAACTTGCGTTGACACATTGGCCCCGTGTCATATCAGGAAGACAGCATCAAGACCGGGAGCCGCAGCAGAAACAGCTGAAAACGGCAAGCGGCGCAAGTATGCCTCTCTTATAGAGAGTTACATTTTTGTGCCGTTTGCCGTGGAGACCCTGGGGCCATGGAGTCTTAGTGCTAAAAATTTTTTACGAGACATTTCACCGCGATTAATAGCCTCAACTGGTGACAGAAGGGCTGGCTCATTTTTTGCGCAGCGGATCAGCCTAGCTGTCCAGCGCGGAAATGCAGCCAGTATTCTTGGCACCATTCCACGCGGTCATGATTTATATAGTAATTAGATAAGGCTAGCTTTAAGTTTTATTGTATTAAAAAAAAAAAAACATAACTAATAAAAAAAAAAAAACTTATAACGTCAAAAACTGTAGGAACAAAATACAAAATTTTGGTATTAAAAACATCAATATAAAAATAAATTATGTAACAAAAAATACTAATACTCGTTTATCCTAAATCATGTCCTCCGTTTCTAGAGACAATGAAAAAAAAAGAAATACGTATAAAACTACACATTTTTTTGTTACAAAAAATATGATTTGGTAGGTATACCTATTCATCCTGTTAGGTTTCATATAATTATGGCTTTAATCTACTGACTGACTGACTGATCTATCAACGCACGTTTTCTCCTGCTTCGTTTTTTAGTGTTTCCCATATTTTCAAATAGCTGCAATAGAATTAAGATTACTTAAATACATTGACAAAATTACTAAGTTGGCTATGAAAATGCTTATGAACTGTCCTAACGTCTGGGAGGCAAATTAAATAAGAAGAAAACAGGCTCTATTCTATTAAATAATATTATTATATAATATTATAATATTAATATAATATTTTGAAAACTGGTCAAGTTCGCATTAGACTCGCGTATCAAGGTGCTGGAATGGCGACCTCGGACCAGAAGACGCTGTGTTGGAAGACCCCCACTAGGTGGACGGACGACATCAGACGAGTCGCAGGGAGCCACTGGATTCAGGCATCGCAAGACCGTGGCGCGTGGAAGTCCCTACAAGAGACCTATGTCCAGCAGTGGTCGTCTATCGGTCGATGATGATGATGATGATGATTAAGGGTTTCACCACTGTGACGTTGTAAATTTTGAACTACTAATTAGCGTTTCGCTTTTAATTAAAATCTATTTTGTTCAAAGTATGTTGGTGCCACCTAGCATCAAGGTGCAGAACTACGCGTGGGTCGATGTTCAGAGTTCATTCGAGCCACAATAGATGGCGTTTGCTTCGTTGTCAATTGTCGTAAAAATAAAACAAAAATAATTAAATAAAACCATAATATCATTTGTTTATTGTTAAGTCATTAACAAAACGGTTCTTATAATATATCCTTAGGTTCCGCAAATATTCAAAAATGAATTGGCTTCATGATCAAACTAAATGAGAGCGACCACACTCGGGTTGCGTCAGGCAACACCGATTGGTGAGATTTAGAATTTTCCTGGAGTCAACATGTGAAGACGAATTTTTTTCGTTCCAGGAAAATCTCACTTCTTTTCGTCCATGGCTTCGCCTGGAAAAATACAATAGTCATAAATTTTAGTCATCCTAACGTATTTTCAATGTTTCATCAGTTATGTTCCAGTTATTTTATCTTCCCAAATAAATGAGGATAATGGGTTGTGGGTGGACTTCTGAAAACCATTGGTGGCCAGGAGTTCAATAGGGTTTTCGTATTTACGTTTTTAATTTTACGTTTACGTTTTACGTTTAGTTTTCGGTTTTCGTATTTATTTCTTTTGCACATTCACGTTGGCAACTTAATTTCTATGGATAAGACTTGGTGAAAATCCTTGTAATGAAACATTTCGGGTGTGAAGAATCAAATAAATTGAGTTTTGGATCTTGGCCGATGCCGTCCAGCTACCTTGCAGTCTTCGCACCTACAAGTAAGCAATGTTTGTATCCTGCAACAGTTTAGTGAACCTTCTTAGTGTATGTGTACAGTAAGAACCCTGTCTTTACTACTGAGCTTTTATTTTGAAACAATTTTATGAATTTTACTGTGTCATTGTCTATTCCATGCCAATGGCATCTTAAATTTAAAACATAGATCTTATGTACTATCTACCTAAGTCATTCTAATGTATCTAAATTAAGTCTTGGCATTAAGCTAGAATAACTAAGCATTATTAGTCCTCATTCTGTATTAAGCGACCCCGGTAAAAGTTACATTAAAAACAATTTTGCCTAACATCTAGCAAATTTCATTTATAACACCTCATATGCATTACAAGGGAGTCGACGGCTAGCTTCTATTCTTTACTAGGTAGATAGATCAATAAAGTAAATTATTATTTTTTTTCCTCTAATCTTTGTAAGGTGGTAGATTATTCCGTATCCGGGTATATTTCTATTCCGCCCAATTTATCACCCTTGCAAATGGCGCCCGAACGTTTTTTTATATAGTTATTTCAGTATATTTTGAGAAATTTTGTGAATTTTATGAAATGTACTCCGCTGATTGTACAATTTTCTAAGTAGTGACACATTGCAAAGAGCACTAAGCTGTTTTTTTATGGTTAACTAACTAAATAATAACTAATAGTTAGAAATTTTGTTTGATAGTTTAAGTAATTTTCTGAGTATAGTCCAACATTGGTTTTTTTTTCTTATTTAATTAACACATTATAAATGGTGCTTATGCCGTTCAATTATGTTATTTGACTTACCTTGGAGGTGTATAAGTGAATGTTTGCCTTCAGTTTAGTAATAAACATTGCTTAACTGAGTTGTTGTTGGGTATTGCTTTCAATAGTAAGTACATCTTATGTTTGAAAATTCCGGTAACTTAGTATAATTAAAGTTTTAAAACGCTATGTGCTGTTAACTAGTTACACACATACATTTATAAATACTAAGAGTTACAACTTGTGAAACTAAATATATAAACTATATTCAGAGATTACATTAAGTTCAAGTATGAAGTTATGAACAATTTTTTTTTTTGTCAGTGACTTGATACTTCATTATTTTGTTGAAATTTTGTTTAGAGCTGTGTTAAGGTTATGATAAAAGCTACTTCACACACAAAACATGTTAAGTTTAATTGAATGCTGGTAGTTTAAAGTGACATTTAGAAACAGATTTTGTTGTATTTTAGGTTATGTGTTAAAAGTGTAAAGTAACAGCCATCAAACCATTGCACAATCTCTTTGTTTTTTTTTTGAAAGATAATATGCTAGTCAGAGTTCATTGCAACTTTGTTGCCTGTTTACTTTTGTAATTGTAAAGGTTGTAACACACTGTGTACTCATAAAGGTGATACTGCACCTTACAATCATTTATTCAATTTTGGGAAGTTTTATTTTGTTATATTTTGTTTACTATAGTAATAATATGTGCTTGTATTATTAACAATATTTTGGAATAGGAACATAATTGATAAAATAGGTTAGGATAGACTTAAGAATATTGTTTTTGTTGTGTATTTTGCTTGTGTATATTTAATAGTTTAAATAACTTCTTTTGTGTTTGTGTTTAACCAATTTGTATAAGGCTAAACATAGACAGTTACACAAGCTCGATATTTTGTTAAATGTGTTTTGACTTAACACAATGGAACAGACTTTTGCCCAGTTTCATTCACTTTTGAAGGACGAATTGTGTTATGAGGTATCCATTCGTTCCGAAACTCCAGCACCTACAGTGCTAGGTTTAAAGAAACAGTTAAAACAATTAATTCAGGAAATTCCTTCTGAATCAATTTTAGAGACGGATTTCACTTCTGAAAGTGAGTTAGGGGTTATTACTAAAAAACTTCAAGACTTAGAAGATTTATTAAAAAAGTGTTCTGACACTAAAGATAGACATGCCCTCTGTAGGTCTAAAGCTTTAGCTTCACATTTGTACTTTAGAATTTTGAGAATACAGTGTTCCGAACTCAGCTTAATAAGTAGGAAGAGTGAATTACATACAAAGTTGCAGAGTTTGATTTCCAGATTAGATGCTGACAATGAGTCGTCTCACGACGAATCACTGGATTCCGAGAGTACCGCCGTTGACTGCACTGGTGATAAAAATGTTGCCAAGTGGAAGTTACATTTCAACGGACAGGGTGATCCGCGCAGTTTCATCGAACGCGTTGAGGAATATAAAAGATCTTATGGCGTTTCAGATGGAAAATTATTTGTTTCTGCATTTCATCTTTTTACAGGCCGAGCATTGTTATGGTACAGAGGCAACAAATGTCAAGTTTCGTCTTGGTCAGAATTGAAAACTTTATTTTTAGAGGAATTTGATGCAGTAGATTATGACTACAGGTTGCTAGGTGAAATTCGAGCAAGAACACAAGGCTCTGAAGAACCTGTGTCTATCTATTTCGCTATAATGTTTTGCATGTTTTCAAGGTTGTCAACACCACTTTCCGAAGAACAAAAGTTACAAATTTTATTACATAATATTCGCCCTTTTTACTCAGAACAATTAGCTCTTGTTGACATTAAGTCTGTCGCAATGTTGAAGGAAAAGTGTCGCAAACTAGAGGCTGCGAGGCAGCGTTCCGCCTTATTTTCTGAGCCTACTAACAGTAAGGCAACTTTAAGTTCAGAGTTTGCTTACAAACAAGTGACAAAACAGATAAACACACTTTCAGTCACACCTGCACCTAAGGTTGATACAAGTAAAGGCACTGATTTTACGAAAACAAATAAACAACTATGTTACAAGTGCGGCAAGGGTAACCATTCCTTTAAATTTTGCAGGACAGTTCCGAAATTTATTAGATGTTTTTCGTGTGGACGTCAGAACTTTACAGTAAAGACATGTCCAAGTTGTAGTAAAAAGGCGATTAGTAAACCCGCTCCGGACAAAAATTCAAAAAACTAATTAGTAAGAACTGTGCAGAGACACAAGTAAATAACTTGGTCATTAACAACAAAACATCCCTTTTACCTGACACAGTTCTGTATTCAGTGGATAAACGAGACTTTAGGCCACATTTAAAGGTTTTTGTTGACGGTTTTGAGATTACAGGTTTACTAGATTCCGGTGCTTGCGCGTCAATTTTGGGTAACCAGGCGCACAAGGTTTTTTTGAGATTCGGTTATAAATTGCATAGCAGTATTGATACCACATTTTCAGTGGCAAATGGAGACAAACTTGATTGCATGGGTTATATGTTTATTCCGATTACTTATAATTCCGTAACTCACATAATAAAATTTTTTGTAGTACCCTCTATAATAGCGGATGTTATTTTTGGCTGTGACTTTTGGAAAACATTTCAGTTAGCCCCTGGCATTTTTGATAATTTAGAATTAATTAAGGCACCTTCTCAATTTTACAATATTTGTGCGATTGATAATGAACAAATTCATACCATCACTTCTTTTGAAAACTTATCATCTCAACAGAAAGAATTAGCCCAATCTGTAGTAAATAAATTTTTAGATATTTCTTCAGCGAAAATTGGATTGGGTAGAACAAAATTAATTGAACATGTTATTGACACCGGTGATGCCTTGCCAATAAAAATAAAACAATATCCACTTTCTCCCGAAAAGAAGGAAGCTTTAAGTAAAGAGTTAGATAGGATGCTGGAAATGGACGTAGTTACTCCGAGTGAAAGCCCTTGGAATAACCCAGCAATTTTAGTGAAAAAGGCAAATGGAGACTGGAGATTTTGCCTAGATTGCAGGAAATTAAATTCAGTGACAAAGGGGGATTCATACTCAATACCGTACATTCCACAAATTCTAGATAGCTTGAAAGAGGCAAGGTTTTTATCATCGATTGATTTAAGTTCAAGTTTCTGGCAAATTCCATTAGCTAACGACTCTCAGGAAAAAACCAGTTTTACAGTTCCTGGTAGAGGGTTATTCAAATTTAAAGTCATGCCGTTTGGCCTATGCGGTGCACCAGCACGACAGCAGAGGTTAATGGACCAGTTATTTAATCAAAAATTTTGTAGTGATATTGAAAATGGAATAGTATTTTGTTATATAGATGATATTGTTATTTGTTCTGCTGATTTTGAAACCCATTTAATTTTATTAAACAGAGTTCTGGATAAACTAAAAATGGCTCAACTATCCATAAATTTTGATAAATGTAATTTTTTTCGAAACTCTTTGAAATATTTAGGGTATATAGTGGATGAATTTGGTTTACGCACAGATCCTGGAAAAGTTGCCGCAGTTTTGAACTTTCCGACCCCAAAAACTGCACAGGAGGTAAAGATTTTCCTAGGCACTTGTTCTTGGTACAGGCGCTTTATTAGGAATTTTTCAACCATCGCTGCACCACTCAATAGACTAACGAGTAAAGGAAAGAACGCACCTAAATTTGAGTGGAGTGAACAGGCAGAGGTAGCATTTAATACATTGAAGAATGCGTTGGTAACCGCACCTGTTCTTGCGGTACCGAATTTTGAAAAACCATTCAAAATACATTGTGATGCTTCTGCATATGGTGTTGGCGGTATGCTAACGCAAGAAACCGATGGTTGCGATCATCCCATTGCGTATGTCAGTAGGAGCCTAAATAAAAACGAAAGGAATTACAGCGCGACGGAACGCGAGGCTCTAGCTGTGATTTTTGCAGTGGAGAAATTTCAGGCTTATTTTGGTTCCAAGCCAGTCACAATTATCACAGACCATGCATCCCTAAAGTGGTTCTTAAATTTAGAAAATCCCTCAGGACGACTCGCCAGATGGGGTTGTAGATTATCACAGTATAATTTTGTTATCGAACATAGGAAGGGTTGTGATAATGTAGTTCCGGATACCTTGTCGAGACTCATACACGTAGATGTAGTTGGTGATCGTAATGATAACTCTAGTCAACAAGTTTTGGTAGATGACTGGTATGACAAAACATTTAATGGCTGTAAAATCAATCCAGCAAATTTTCCGAATTTTAGTATTTTGAACGATAAACTATATCGTTACAGTAAATGTAAATACCAGCTTCTCAGTGAGTTCGACTGGAAAGAGGTAGTCCACAAGAACGACATCCTTAGAATTATGCAACAAAACCATGCAGATGCAACGGCAGGTCATTTTGGTGTGTTCAAAACTCATCGCAGATTATCCCTCAGATATTTTTGGCGTGGTATGTATAAGGACGTGGTTGAGTACGTTAAGAATTGTGATACTTGCTCTGCGTATAAACACACGACATCAGCCACTCCAGGTCTGCTTGGGAAGCCTAAAGTCTGCGAGAGACCTTTTCAGGTCATTTCGGCTGATTTAGTCGGACCTTTGCCTAGGTCTAAATCAGGATTTACATTTCTTTTTGTGGTGACGTGTTGTTTTTCGAAATATACAATGTTGTTTCCGTTACGGCGTGCCACAGGTGCCGCTGTTGTTAAAGCGCTAGAGAATTTTGTATTTTTGAACCATAGTGTTCCAGAGACTGTGATTGTGGACAATGGGTCCCAATTTACAGGATCTGAATTCCGTAATCTCATTAAGCGTTATAATATTCCGAAATTACACTACACACCACTGTACACTCCGCAAGTTAACCTTGTTGAGAGGTACAATAAGGTTGTTATGACTGCTGTAGCCGCTTTTGTGAAAGATAACCACAGGTCCTGGGACGAAAACCTGTACAAGGTCCAGTTCGCCATAAACAGTGCGGTTAATGAATCCACTGGATTCTCCCCGTTCTTCCTTGTCCACGCTAGAGAACCGGTCTTAAATGGTTCCTTCTATAAGGACACGGATAAGGAGTACGAGGCCGGAATTCCAAGGGAGGAATACGCAGGAAAGTTTGGAAATTTGGAGGACATATTTGGTCAGGTTAGGAGAAATTTGTTTCAGGCTCATGCAGAGTATGCAACGCATTACAACTTAAGGCGTAGGTCTGCAAGCTATTCTGTTGGGGATATAGTGTGGAAAAAGACCTATCCACAAAGCGACGCTACAAATTTTTTCGCAGCTAAGCTGGCACCTAAGTATGAAAAGTGCAGGGTTGTCAAGGTTTTGTCACCTTTGGTTTATGAACTAGTTAGAGTAGCTGACAACCACCCAATAGGCACTTGGCATATTAAGGATATTAAGAAGTAGATATTTGCCATTACTTAGTTTGGTCTAAACTGTTTGAATATTTAAGTTATCAATATTCAATTAGGAATTTGAATGAGTGTAGTGATGTTCTGAGTTAACAGTTACATTACCATGGTTCAGTTGAGGAGGAATGTAGTGGATGTATGTAGGGATGAATATGTGATGATTGGAATGCTTGTGGTAGACCAACCGGTTGAGAAAGTAAAAATGCAAATATCGTACTTTGGGGATAACGAAAAGGGGGGGTTTTGTGTTTTGTTTTCGTTTTCCTTCTAGATAATGGATCATTTCTGTTATTTTTCCGATTCTGTTCCGAGATCTATTTTCTAGGAGAGTTATTTCGTTTTTTTTTTTTTTCTCATATTCCGATTTTGATTCGGTTTTATTTTTCCGAATGGGATAGAGAACGGTTGCCATATCAGATGGACCCGTTCACAACCAGTTTTTCCGTATTTGTTGAGTAACAAATATTAAGATGGTAGTTTAAAAGAGTGAACCACCGTAGGCCTAGACGCATTCTATCAGTCAGCTGAAGAATGATGCCAAGATGTTTCCACTCAAGTGTCTTAGACACCATGAAGTTTTTTTGTATATATTCTTTTTAGAAGTTAGGGTTGTGTAGTTAAGTATAATGTATAAAACCTTACACTGTTTTCAGTATATTTATTTTGTTAGACAATTTTCCTTGTTAGTAGTAGATGTGCGTTCACGCGTAACTTCTGTGTTTTTTTGTTTGTTTCAGGCAAATTGTTAGTAGTTGTTGGATGACGCTGAGGGCAGCGTGGTTCAACCTGTTGAACCTTTTCGTAGGAGGGGAAGTATTGTGACGTTGTAAATTTTGAACTACTAATTAGCGTTTCGCTTTTAATTAAAATCTATTTTGTTCAAAGTATGTTGGTGCCACCTAGCATCAAGGTGCAGAACTACGCGTGGGTCGATGTTCAGAGTTCATTCGAGCCACAATAGATGGCGTTTGCTTCGTTGTCAATTGTCGTAAAAATAAAACAAAAATAATTAAATAAAACCATAATATCATTTGTTTATTGTTAAGTCATTAACAAAACGGTTCTTATAATATATCCTTAGGTTCCGCAAATATTCAAAAATGAATTGGCTTCATGATCAAACTAAATGAGAGCGACCACACTCGGGTTGCGTCAGGCAACACCGATTGGTGAGATTTAGAATTTTCCTGGAGTCAACATGTGAAGACGAATTTTTTTCGTTCCAGGAAAATCTCACTTCTTTTCGTCCATGGCTTCGCCTGGAAAAATACAATAGTCATAAATTTTAGTCATCCTAACGTATTTTCAATGTTTCATCAGTTATGTTCCAGTTATTTTATCTTCCCAAATAAATGAGGATAATGGGTTGTGGGTGGACTTCTGAAAACCATTGGTGGCCAGGAGTTCAATAGGGTTTTCGTATTTACGTTTTTAATTTTACGTTTACGTTTTACGTTTAGTTTTCGGTTTTCGTATTTATTTCTTTTGCACATTCACGTTGGCAACTTAATTTCTATGGATAAGACTTGGTGAAAATCCTTGTAATGAAACATTTCGGGTGTGAAGAATCAAATAAATTGAGTTTTGGATCTTGGCCGATGCCGTCCAGCTACCTTGCAGTCTTCGCACCTACAAGTAAGCAATGTTTGTATCCTGCAACAGTTTAGTGAACCTTCTTAGTGTATGTGTACAGTAAGAACCCTGTCTTTACTACTGAGCTTTTATTTTGAAACAATTTTATGAATTTTACTGTGTCATTGTCTATTCCATGCCAATGGCATCTTAAATTTAAAACATAGATCTTATGTACTATCTACCTAAGTCATTCTAATGTATCTAAATTAAGTCTTGGCATTAAGCTAGAATAACTAAGCATTATTAGTCCTCATTCTGTATTAAGCGACCCCGGTAAAAGTTACATTAAAAACAATTTTGCCTAACATCTAGCAAATTTCATTTATAACACCTCATATGCATTACAAGGGAGTCGACGGCTAGCTTCTATTCTTTACTAGGTAGATAGATCAATAAAGTAAATTATTATTTTTTTTTCCTCTAATCTTTGTAAGGTGGTAGATTATTCCGTATCCGGGTATATTTCTATTCCGCCCAATTTATCACCCTTGCACCACCAAAGCTGTTAGTTTATCTTCTTGAGCTGTTAAAGTTGATAGTTTATCTTCTTGCTATTATTTGACATGATAGTAAGTAACACATATTCTGTGAATATTTCAATATAAACTATGTATTATATGGTACACAAGATTCAGCTTGTGACAGACAGACAGGCAGCTAGACAGCATGTTGAAGACGTCTTTATTTAACCCTTTTTTAAATTAATAAAAATGCGACTAGTGACAACCCTAGACCCAGGCAAAGTTGTGTCACTCAAGTTTCCATAACACTGTGCAACATTGCCTACTAATTTATTTTAACGAAGTCGGCTCCTTTTCATAAAAATATCAAACCGTGCGGAAAATAAACAGTATTTTCTTAACCTGGGACGTTATCACTGCACGAAAACACCTTTTTTCTGGATAAAAATGTAAAAGTTGTAGGACACTAAAAATTAACGCACGCTCGCGCCGATTGTGTTTGCTCTACTGACGGAGCCACCATAGAGCTACCATTTTAAAAAATAAAAAATATGTTGCTTTAATGATGTAAAATACTACCGAAGGGTAGAAAATAAGACAAAAACTAAACAAATGGGAGATATCGTAATTGAAAAGAAATAGGCAAACTTGAGCTTAGTTTGCAAAGTTGCAGCAGTTTACGGTACTTGGTTTGATGTTCCGCTACAAAAAAAACTGAATGACCCATCCAATATGCCTAACATATATTTTTATATTATAATTTTTTATTGTCTTATGAATCAAAATAAGTACCTAATATTATTGTTTCATTTATAAGAGCGCAAAGTATTCCTATAAGAGTAAAATCAAAAATTATGCATCTATTTATTCTTCTGGATTTTTCTTAATTATTATTGTCTGAATATTAATTGAGAAAATTTTCAGTAAATAGTTTTTTTTTGTAAATTCCTTGCCTTTTAGTACAATATTACCGAATACTCGTTACTGAAAAGTTAATATTATTATTTTGCATAATTTATTAACCTTAATCTTAGATAGGATAATTACTATATTTATTCAAAAATGGGTACCTACCTAGGATAGGTTATTAATTATTAGGAGTATAGATTCTGACGTTGAATCTCAATTCATTTGACTCGATATAATACTTTGAAAAAAAACCTGTGTTATTTAATCTATGCTTAAAGCATTATGTACCTAAGTTACTTACTCATATTTATTAAATGTTGTCTAATTTGACTTGAATGGTCAAACCATTCAAGCTGGAATTATTAATTAGGTATTCCTTAATTTTATTTATAAAAGAAACCATATTTTGCTTAATATAATATTTGTATGTGGCAGCTATTGCATATAAGATGTACATATGTTAAGTGAACAGAACAAACCCAAAACAAACTAAAAAATAAATTTTTCTAAAAACAATTTGGGGTATTCTGTTTCCTTAACATTCTGTTTAAACCTACAAAATGCGCAGAGGATCTTATGCTTAGACTTAAAAGCTATAACGTACCTATGTGCTAGGTACAGTGCATATTCTTCAGCTGTCCCACGCATAAGTACAAAATAGAGAAAAAAAAATTATAAAGGACAGAGCTATTACGCCGCATCAAACTTTACAAAAAATAATTAACGAATTTTTGCATAGTTATGTGGCATTGGTAAATCATATAAAACTTATTCTATAAATTAATTAATATCCTTCTATAGTAAAATATAATTTACTATTCTAATGATGCTGTTAATACTCATAATTTTAAAATCCATATCAACGAACTACTACTAGTCGTCTATATTATGATTATTATGTAATCCTTGATTGATATATATATTCTCATAGATATTTGGTTTCTATTACCATTTTGCCTCGGCTATTTTAGAAAACAACGTATTTGAGTATAACTCTTATTAAATAATTCATATTTCATACTCCTAACTCTTGTGGCATGCACCTGTTATCTACACTATGTATAATATTATGTCGTTGAACCGTGAAATAAGTTATTATTCTTGTGAAGTTTGGTGTATTTTCAACATAATGCTTCCATAAGTTGTGATTTTGTTATGCACGATTATTTTTTTGAATATGAATCTGTGTCATGTGCCGTTTTGCATGTATTTACTGTATTTATGAATGCTAAGCAAAATTAATAGATCGTAAGACATTACAGTTTGCGGCCGAAAGTAATGTACATCGACTTTTAGAAGGAGATAGCAGATTTGTAGAGCATTGTCTCTATCGTTGGAACCGACAAAACGTCAGATAGGTATGAGTGACAGAGACAACGCTCTATAAAGCCGAAATGTCATTCTAAATGCCGATGTACCTACATTAGGTACTTTCTGCCGCGTACTGTACCAATGGACACCAGTTATACACTACTTTTTAATTACCATGAATTATTTAAGTTTATTTATTAAAAAAATTAGTTATTAAAGATTTTTTGTTTTTAAAATATAAATAAATGTGCGGCACATTATTTTTTATATTTTATTTTATTTTTTACTTTATATTATACTTCCGTTCAAACTACGAAACATCAACGCCGCATGTCACATGTACACTAACTATATTTTGAGTAATTTTGACCCATAATCATATCACTGTTTTGACCAATTATTACTTTTTTGTGGCTATTCTAGGACACTCGATTTAAAATTTTTATAGTTATTAAAAATTAGTTGTGTATTAAAATTATGATTTATATTATTAGTCATAATCAGGGGTTGTAATAGGTAAAGTATAAATACCCAAAGTTGAGGAGAGGACATAACCATTAACCATTATTGTACCTATTACGATCACTGCTCATAATATAGAATAATTGACCTAAATATGTAGTTTATGCAGCTCTGTTAACTTCGCATGTAAAATTTTGTCTTAAGGTTTCTTAATATAATTTATAGATTTTTTTCCATATACACATTAAATAATAATTAGTAATTAGCATAATGTTATATTTATATAAGCGAAATAAGCTGACTGTTTTAATAATATTTATAAAGTCCAAAAACTTGTGGATATCCATCAAAATATTTTAAAAATAAAGATGTTGAATTCTATATTTGTTTTTTGAATATATGCGACAATTATTCTGGAAACCTATATTTTTGTTTAAAAAAATTACTGAAAAAGAAAATTGCTTGATTTCTTTAATTTTATAGTAATATTTTCTTTGGGTTTCTCAAAACTTAAGAAAGAATAGATTAATAGTTGTTAGTTGCGTAATGTAAAAGTAAATTGCTTCACGCTTTCGTGCTTTTCATTTTGTATGTAGAAATCAAGAATAAGTAAAAAAGACCTGACGAACTACTTTTATGTTACAGAACTAATAGCTTGAAGCGTATAAAGAATGCGAAGTGGCAAGTGAAAGATTGCCCGCCGGAGTTGTTGCTTGGCGATATCGGTAGGCGGCTATCGACCGAAGTCACGTCCGCCGCGATCGCTCAGAATAACAGGACCTTCGTCGAGAAACTATTGAAGGTAATATGATATTTCACGTGAGGGCTTCCGAAACTGTCAAGCGGCTTGATAGTAAGCACGTAATTTGGTTTTGCTTGCTCAAGCAGCTTGAGCCAGCAAGTCAATTTCTCATTTTTCGAACACTATTCAAACGTCGAGTCAAACGAAAAATATTAAATCGCATCAATCACGGGGCACGCACGTAAATGCTTGACTCAAGCATCAAGCAAACATTGTAAATAGTCAACATACTCGGCTCAAGCAAAATGTACTTGCCATCAAGCCGCTTGACCGTCTCGGAAGCGCTTTAGGTATTATAATATGTATATATTATTTCACAGCTCATTTCTTTTATCATTGCTCATAAACAGGAATGCAAAAGCAAAACCAAGAGAATGCTTCTCGAGAAAATGGGCACAGAAGAGAGCGACTTAGGCTTAGGGAGCGAGGTGTCCATAACGGGAGTGGAGGAAAGCACTATGATAGCGTCACTGTGCGACCTGCTGGAACGCCTGTGGTCGCATGGCCTTCAGCATAAGATGGGCAAGTCTGCCCTTTGGATGCATCTCACAAATTACCAAGAGCTGGAGCAATGCAGCAATTCGACCAAGCCTATCGACCCCAACTACCTTACTCCTGGTAAGCCGTATGAAATCTATATATTATAAGGAAAAGCTGACTGACTGACTGACTGATCTTTTTTTTTTTTTTGACAACTTAATATCTTATCTATTAATGCACAGCTCAAACTACTGGACGGATCGTGCTGAAATTTGGCATGAATATAGCTATGTTTGGGAATTGTATCCCTAAGAGGGTAAAATAGGGATTTGAAGTTTGTATAGTTTACAAGGATGAAGTCGTGGGCATAAGCTAGCATTTTTATATATTTAAATATGCATTTTTATTTTTAAACATGCAGCTCTGGCTTGGTGTGTTTTACGTAAACGTTTGGACTGTGAGTATCAAAAATTTTGTTATGGTTAAAAGTGATTTAATAATAAGCAAACTCCAATCGATCCATCGACCATACCAGTCGATCCATTTACATCAAGTTTTATCATATCTGCCATTTTGTTTAGTCAGGACGTCATAATATATTGAAATGCCAACAATACCTTATCATCACTATGAAGTGACAGTAAATAAACACACATAAAGTGCCAATCATTGTACCCTAGTAAAAACAGAAGTAAAAAGATATTTTTTTATGTAGGTAGGTAAAGAATTTAAAAAAATTGTTAAATGAAAAACTTTGTCAGATTTATCATCCGTGGGTGCTGAAGTCGAAAGCCAGCAAAGTACAACCACAACTAGGTCCCGAGATAGTTCTCGAGGCGGATCCCGAGACAGTTCCAGGGACCGTCTCAGTAATTCCGGCACTTTGGAGCGTAAGTCGTCACAACCACCGAACCCGTTGCGGCCTTTACCAGAAAACCTTACATTCGATATGAGGTAAGAACTAATTTTACTTATCGCACGTCGAAAAATAAGATCCACTTCCATTGCAAGCTGTTAAAGAGATGTTACGGTTAAAGTTAAACTATGACCACAAATAAAAAGCAAATCGACTTGCATACCTCGACGATTAAGGTTAAAGCACAGGTTAAAGAAAACAGTCTAAAGAAAACAAATCCTGACTTACTCAAACCATATTTCCTTTTTTAATGGCAACTTGCGAACATGTACATTATTGTATCACGCAGCCCTGTGGCATGCCGCAATGTCGCATCATTTTGCACTGGCGTAAATTTATCTTTATATTATACTAGCTGATGCCCGCGACTTCGTCCCTGTGGATTTAGGTTAAATAAAATTCTGTGTAACCAATGTGTGTCATGTACCTTATAGTCCTCTAGATGCTGAAATAAATACTAAGGTATAGTGCGTAATTGAGTAGACTCCTGCGGTAGTGGAGCGGTGCGGGAGGGTGACAACTGACAGTTGTCACAAGTTGACGAATCACTGAGCTTCGCGTCACGTCATCACACCCCTCCCGCACCGCTCCACTACGACAAGAACCTACTCAGTTATGCGTTATGATTGTACACTAAATAATAAATTACTATTTAGTGATATAGTTTATTAATAACTTTTGATGCATTTTTTAGGAATGTCCAAGCAATGACTGATATAAAAACGGAAATCGGTTATGCCCGTGCATGGGTGAGGCTGTCTCTCGAAAAGAAGTTACTGTCGAAACATCTTAGAGAGCTGTTATCAGATACAACATTACTCAGATCTCAGTACAAAAGAACGGCTTTTTTGAGATGCGAAGAAGAGAGGGAGCAATTTCTATATCATCTGTTGACGTTGAATGCTGTAGACTATTATTGCTTTACCAACACATACCCTACTACAAGTAAGTTACATACTTTCAATACACTACAAAAATTATAAACAAAACGTTAATACGTTAGTATTATTATTATGGTAAAATAATCATTTTTATCGCAGCTTTTAAAAATTATCTAGAAAGCTATTGGTGCTAAAGAGTGTTGCAAGCAGAGACACACGTTTAACAATCAATCACTTTCACATCCTTCCTTTTGTATATACCCGGCTGAAGTATCTATAGTCCGCGACAGGTTGAGATAGCAATCGGGGTATGAGGCGGGGGACACTGCATGTTACCTGTGCTCGCCCGCACCGGATTAGCGCGGGAGCTGTGCGGGTGTGCGGGGCGTTCCTTCCCCGATTGCCATTTCAACCTGTCGCGTACTATACTTTTTAGCACAAAAGTTTAGAAGATAGATACTGGAACTCCTCAACGGATAAGAGTAAATTGCTCGCGATCAGTGGAATAGCTTAGTAAACAGTAGATTTTTAACCAGTCATAGCATAATTCCATGGGGCCACTAAAAATTGTGAAATAAATTTTTTTTACAAAAAAATAAAAACCGACTTCGTTATACAAACACTAAAAATTGAAAAATAATTTAATTTATTACCGAATATATTATATATACAAGAGTTAATATAGTTTCATAATAATATTTTTTGGGGTCGGTGCCAATGAGGTGCCATTGTGGAGTCCCATAAAAATATGAAGTCTAGACGATTCGCGCAGCTAAAGCTAATTGGCACCGGCACCAAAAAGTATTATTATGAAACTATATTAACTCTTGTATATATAATATATTCGGTAATAAATTAAATTATTTTTCAATTTTTAGTGTTTGTGTAACGAAGTCAGTTTTATTTTTTTGTAAAAAAATTTTTTTATATTCATTTGTTTCGCTCTCAGCTTTCATTAGACATAATATACTCTATTATACATTGACCTAGGATAGTAGGTAGACGGCAGCTCACGAACAAGATGACATCGCTCAAGTGGTCAGTTTAAACACATATAACGCGTAAAATTTGACTCTTCACGGGCCATTTTAACTTTTTGTGTCAAATTACATGTCAAAAGTTCGATTTTAGTTCGTATTTCAAAGGTGAACCGCACTTTTGACATGACAGTTGACCGTTAGAGTTAAAACGGCGCGTGAGGCGTCATTTTGTACGGACTATATATATAGTAGTACATACAATTTCTTTGATACCTACACATAATATCATAGTTTTAGAATATCAACCACTTCAGTTTATTATAAACTTTAACACTAACATAAAGTTTAATAACGATTGCAAAATATTTATATGTAAGATCTCTTGTCAATTGTCATCAACAATAAATTCAAAAAGATTTGAATACAATTTTTTTAAATGAAAATAAAAATATTTTTTCTTAAATAAAACTTAACACCTTTTGAAATAAGAATATTGGTTCTATTTTTCGGATCGCATTTGAAGCACTTCTTTCATATCCTCATAACGCTGCTATTATACATTTTTACAGAGTTGCCATATCGCGTATTAATCGTGCCCTCTCGGAAAGCGAGTCAAACTACTGCCAACTGCTGGCTTTCAATTTCGGGAGCCAACGGCGAGTCAACTCCCAAGATACCCATTCCAAGGAACACCAATGAATTTGTATTTCATGTAAGTTTCCACAAGTGTGGCCATCATCGGACATTGCGAAGTCGAGGCGGGCGGCGTTTGATGCGCCGTTGCGATGCGAGCGAGATTAGATGATATTCATCTGGCAATGTTTTGTTTCACTCATTCAACTTTATCGTCATCCGAAACAAAGCAACAAAGCAGTCGTGTCCGGGCAACGAGCGCAGCTGTACGGTCGGCCTCAGAATTCGAGTAGCAATTCCGTAAAACTATTGCATACAAAACCAGCCGCACTTATTATCTTTTTCTATAAGCACGCCACAGAAGCACTAAAATGTGCGCACAACCGTGCCGTGCACTGCAAGCGAATTCGATCATTAAGGTGCTAAACGAGTTTTGGCCTTTGACTGTACATGATGATGCTTACCTCAATATGCACGCCTCTTAAATATTACGCTGCGACCGTTGCCTGCCTTGGCTTTTGCGGTTGTTAGCAATACGTCTTATCTATCCCCTGTTACCAAACTTTTGAATTACATTTGAGCAACTGTAGTTATTGACTGAAATCATAGTTCTCTTCCTAAAATTGTGAGTTTAAGCCTCTAGTATAAGAATTTCGACCAATGAGAATCATAACTCGCAGTTTGGAAATGGGGGTAGTTACAATTTTTTGTCATCAAAATACTTCTGATTTGTGGAACAAATTTATTGCAGCATAAAAATTTGGGTGTAGTATCAACATTGCGTATTGGACATGACAATTCCGGCTTGTCTCCGCGATGGCTTCTAGACCAAGTGTACGTTCGGAATGAGGTCACAGGACATACTTATACGTGAGTATACATGCTAAATAATTATTCAGTAAGTACTAGAAATAAATACTAGAAACCAACCTAAAATGGGACTGGGCCGGACATGTTACGCGCATGCCCGACGAACTGTGGGCAAATGCCCACAGGCATTCGCATTGGGTACCCCAAAAGACAAAAAGACGTCGAGGCAGGCCGAGGCGTCGCTGGCGTGACGAACTCGATGCCTAAATATAGGCCTGGCCCCAAATATCCCTAGACAGAGACAGTTGGAAGGAAGAAAGGTCATTGGCCAGCATTGGGACAATTCGGAGAACCCACAAGACCCACATCCTAAAATAGAAGTACAGTAGGTGGCAGGAAGTATTGTACATCGACCTTTAGAAAGAGATAGCGGTTTCGTAGAGCGTTGTCTCTGTCGTAGAGACCGACAAAACGTCACATAGGTATGAGTGACAGCGACAACGCTTTATGAAGCCGAAATCTCGTTCTAAAGGTCGATGTACAATATTTCCTCCCGGCTACTGTCGGTTTTTTGCGGTTTTTAAATTGGCTTTGTGAGTGAGGGAGTTGTGAGAGAGTGGAGTTTGGTGAGATATTTGAACTGCGCACAGCTTATGGCTATTGCCATATCGACTTATGCTTACCATCAAGTGTTTCTTTACAATAACGTGTAGAAACTGACTGAGGGCACAGATTTCTTAAAAAATAGACCCTTTCATTTTCATTCCTAGTATGAACGGCGTTTTGAGTACCTACGTGCTAAATACGTTGACATAAATAAACTTGTTTTAAAGCAATCGCCTAGTAGTTAGCTCAGTATGTACTGAGAATGGTGGACAAGTTAATAGAAATCCCACTCAATAATCTGGTCCAGCTTCCAGACATTTTTAAAAGATTTTCCCCGTTACGAAAAGAACGGGATCTTTAAGGAATGCTTACGGATTTATTCATTCCAGATTCCCATGCAACCGATGGCTTGGCACGGGCGTGGACGACGGCTCGACGGAGCGCGTGGTGGTGGCGGCGCGCACGCGCGACCGCTCCCCGCGCACCCCCGCGCCCGCGCAGCACGCGCTGTCGCCCACCACGCATCTCTCCACCTCCACCATACAGCACATGATAGGTAGGTCCCTCAAGCGGATCGGCATCGTGCGTGGCTCGACGGAGCGCGTGGCAGTTTAAACAATGTCTTATTTTCCCCAGGTGATTGCGTCAACGCAATAGTAAAGTGGCATTACCAATCGAAACGGGAAAAGGATGCAAATTCCTTGAGTGTGTTACTATGCGGCGAAAATGGCTTGGTAAAGTGCTTGGAGCAAGCATTCCTATGCGGTTTCAAGTCGGCTCGCTTATTTGGGAAGAATCTCTTCATTTGGGACTATTTTGGTAAGCTTTTCAGTCTAGCTTCAGTCTACTAATTTTTTAATCTGCATTTATGTGCATAAACAATGACACGGTGTCTCATTTTGGGCATTACAATATTTTTTCATGCAAAATAGCCTTGCGCTTAGTACTTAACCTAACCTCAATGTCAAAAGTGCCGTCTACGTCTTACAGCGAGAGTAAAGGATGAGTTCAAAATGAGCCTATGTGACGAATCAACCACACAGTCTAACAAGAGTTGCGGAGTAGCGTACAACTGCAGACAAGACCAGGAGCACAGGGCCATATGGAGGTGCTACTGCCATCTCATGGATGAGATCAGCTCCGTGGGCCGATCGCTAGGCAAGGACGGAAAGTTCCAACTCTTCATTTGTCTTAGTCTCAGGTACGATCCATTTAAGGCTCAAAACAAACTGAAGTTCTTCACGCATCGTTAATTGTGACGTGATGACCAAACAGTGCGTGGCAGAGAGCCAAGCTTGAATGACAAGCCAATAATTGCGATCATCTGTCGCATCACGACACACTGCGTCAGCTTCATGTGGTTGCACCTTTTGTGCAACAAATCAAATGAATTATTTTTGAAGTGAGAACTTCTTTACGGGCGTTGCTGGGCGATTTTGGCATGGGTTAAAACTTCAAGAACGCGTCATCAACATGTTAATATTAATGGTGCTTGGAGTGCGATTAGGTGTAAAAACTAATGATTTTAAGCTTGTTTCGTGGTTTAACGACATATTTTAATTTATATAAAGGGTACATACCACGATTAACTTTTGTTTTTATTTGTCGATATTTTAACCCAATTGCACGGGTTGTGGTCACGACGAGATTGCGGTGCTGCGAGAGATGAAGTTCGTGCTGTCAAGGGCAGTAGCGCACTACCCTCTTTCCTGCCGCACTTATTACCTTTTTCTATAAACACGCCACACACATTCTTGATGTAAAAACTAATGTTAGTGGATTTAATTTACAAATTATGAATATAGATATTATGAATATAAAATCAACAGTCATCGCCTATTTAAAAGTCACACCACTTTTTATTTCCAACCAATTTGATCGAATTTTAACACACAGATTTCTGTGTGTGTGTGTGGGGCCAAACTAAACTAAATTCAATGTTTCCTTTTTCCTTAGACCTGTCATTTTAATTTAGTTTAGAGATTGTGTACAACATAATTAGCCATAATAACAGCCTTAGTGACTCCGTTATTATGGCTAATTGAATTGAAAAATGAAATGAATATTACAAAGTTCATGTAAATATAATATTAACATGAAAATGTTTATTCCCCAGAGAGCATTGGCTTCACAGAATGCTAGTGCCGATGTCTTTGACACGGGTTACCGTCGAGATGTATGAAGAGCAGAGTTTCTTGCGCAAGCGCGGCCTGCTCACCTTCCTCAGACAAATACTCGAACCGTTGGACGAATTTGATATAGTTTTAGAAAATTCTCTCACTCAAGGCATTTAATTCATTTCAGTCAGATATTTATTTTATATTTTCGTACTTCAGGATATTATAATTATTATTCGTGATTTACATCAATATTAGTCGATAGATTTTATGCATTTTAAAGTCCAATATAAAGATAATAAAATCATTTATGTAATATTTTTGAGTAGAAAAAGATTATAATTAGAACATAAGAGGAACTTAAATACTCAAAAAATTTAAATTATACCTACCATATGAGATTATTTTCCAGTCTTATGAATTTATTATTGTTTATTAATAATGATTTTTGAGGGTCTCTGTTGTCTAGCTTTTAGTTTTAAGTTTGTGATTGTTATGTTTTTTACTTGCCAGTTTATTCCAAAGATTTTTAATGAATTAACGCACATTTCTTTTGTAAGTTTACTTTAAAATGTGTACCTAGGTATGTATGTAAGATTTTTTTACTTTATTTATGGTTTATCTTTTTCGAGTTAACTCTTCATGACTAAAATGGGGATGATGCCTAGGTCAAAAATAAATTATTTCTTAGTAGGTAATTATTAAATAGAGCGTCTTCCAAAATTCGTAAAATCCAAATTCGCTGCTAGTTTCAAGTTTGCTAACCATTTTAAATGATTGATTTAACTAAAAAAGTACGTCATTTTACGTTAAACGTTTGTGACGTCGCATCTGTGTATTTCATACAAGCTCCGTTACTAGGCGAGCGTTTTGACATTTGATAAAAAGTCATTGGTTTGACTAGTAGTCATCATCCCTACTATAGGGCTACCATAATTTTATTGCAAAATATATGGGGGAAAACGCAGAATACATTGGTAACAGTATCGCAACGTTTATAGATTATATTTTTGCTCGCCAGGCGTTGTAGATTCTAGATTTTACTATAGTAAATATTTAGCACAGTTCAATTATTAAGTCAATAACAATAATATGTATTTATAAAGAGTATCTCTGTGATGCTAAATCACTAAAGCTCTCTGTTTTTTCACTCTCCTAATATAGATAATTAATTTATCTATTTTTATTTTGATGTGATATTAAAAGGTATATTTGCTTAGAATTTGTGGATCAAATTTTATTTTTAATTTAAAGCGATAGTTTTTTTACTCACCAAGAAATTCAAAGTTAAAATTTGTCCCAAATAAAATCAAAACCTAGTTAGTATGTTATTAAGTAATTTGGAGACAAAACAACAATAATTGTTAGTACTATTTCGATTACACACAAAAGCTCTTGAACTAACGGCCGAAAATAATATCTATCCGTAATTTGTCGATAAATTACAAATTGAAACAACTTTGTTATTTACTTTAAATTAAAAACTATTATGCATAAAAATAAATAAAACTCTGATTTAGAATGTACAGGTAAGTAAAAGCCCTTTCATTATAATAGTTAGCCCACTTTGTATAGTTATCTTACTTTGAAAGTTGAAAATACTAATTACATTTTGTTCATGAACACATTTTAATTTTTTTGTGATGTAACCACAAATTCACGGTTTTTGGATTTTTCCCCTTACGTGTGCTATAAGACCCACCTACCTACCAAATTTCATGATTCTAGGTCTACGGAAAGTACCGTATAGGTTTCTTTACAGACAGACAACAAAGTGATCTTATAAGGGTTTCGTTTTTCCTTTTGAGGTACGGAACCAAATAATAATAAGAAAAAAATACAAATATTTTTTAGGGTTCCGTATTTTTAGCCAGAAGCAAGAGCACGTAAGAATTTAAACAAATAACGTTGCGAAGTACCTCATCGACAGATTACAGATATATTTATTACTTAGTTCTTATTTTTTTTGGCCGTAAATTGGCATCTTTAAAAGTTCTGCTTTTCTTTTCTGCTGAGAACAAGTACTTACCTATGACATATCAATTAAGTTCAGTCAAGATATTTGAGGGCAATCGATTTACCACCATTATAATTATTCTATGTGTAAAACTGAAACTGGTTATACACGGGCTTGTCGTGCTATATAGTGACGCGTCAGAAGCATATCTATTTCATACATTTACTTATAGTTAGAGAGAGAGACACGAGGCGACGCAACACGTCACTTAGGTGACCATAATGTGTCTCTAATTACTATACTTACTAAATGTATGAAAGCGACATGCTTCCGACGCGTCATATTTCCAGCTTAATATTATATTATTAGTACCTAACCTAAAGCTAGTGATAGTTATAATATCGATAAATATTTCAATAACTTTCATTTAAAAATATTATATTTAAATTATTAAATATTATATTTTAAATATAAATATTTTATAAGTTACGGAAAATACCAGCTAAAACTTACCATGTCTCCAATATTGACATGACATATTGTGTTCAATGTGGGCCAATTCGAGGCTTTTGTTATAAAACACTATGATTCGGAATCTCGTAATAATACTAATAAAATACTAATTAGCAATACTCACTCAACTCATACACTTAAATATTGAAAAGTATAATAAGATTATTAAATAAAAGAATGATACTATTCAACATGGTGGCTACGTCGTATGTACACCGGTTACCAAAACAATTCTCAATATTACTGAATATTTATTGTAGGTAGGCCCATTAGTTATCTTATCACGTTCACAGACGTCAAAACAGCCATGGGGTAGAAGTAAGGGGCGTCATGGCACACTGAACTTAGTTATAAACTTTAGGAAAATTATGATATGATTTATGAAAACCTATGTCTCCTATGGATAAAAATATTGCCAAAAAATCTTTATTTGTATGACAAGCTTTATAAAGTTAAAATATAAAGTTATTCTTCCATTCTCCTACATTGCCACAATTCCATTTATGGTAAATCTATATTATTAATATTATAAAGTGGTAAAACTTATTAGTTTGTAACAACGTACATATAAACTTATGATCCGATTCTTCGAACTAATGATCAAATACTTTCTATAAATTATATTTCGCGGACGAAATCACAAACAAAACCTGGTCTTATCATAATTTTCCTAAAGTTTATAGTTAAGTGTATCACCTTGTCCGGTGTTCCATACCTGTGAATGCGAAAATTATAATGGGGTCTAAGTATAGTAAGTTTAATTACGTGAGTTTCGATAAGAACAATAACAAATAACGATTTTATACATTAAAATTAACATTATCCACGTATTCCTCGAACTGTGACTTTTACTGTCTAAATAATTAGGCCAATATTGGGGCTGATTCTCTTGTACACAATCTCTAAACTAAACTAAAATGACACGTCCAAATCTATTGCTAACGCTGTCACAATGTTGCTTGCGGAAAAGGATAGCACTAGATTTAGACCTGTTAATTTCGTTTAGTTAAGAGATTGTGTACAAGAGAATCGGCCCCATTATTAATTTGTGCTAAAGTACTACTATCCGTTATCATCTAAGGAGTCTGGTCATAACAGTCGACTCGCCACTATAGGCACATCTCTATAACGCTCCATAAACCTATTGTGTGCGAGCGAGACACCTTGCTAAAAAAGTGATCACCAGACTCCTCAGGCGATAACTGCAGTAGGTACTATTTTTATTAAAATTCTAGATGATGCCCGCGACTTAGTCCACGTGGATTTAGGTTTTTTTTTTAAATCCCGTTGGGACTCTTTGATTTTCCAGGATAAAGAGTAGCCTAAGTTATTCATCAAAATTGGTTAAACTGTTTGGTCGTGAAAAGCTAGCGACAGATAGACACACTTTTGCATTTATAATATTAGCATGGATTATGGAACTGTGACTTATGAAAAGTCACAATTACTTAAGTACCTACAATAATACTTGAATTTTGAAAGATTGAATTGAATTTCTAATGTTTTTCAAAACGTAGGTTCTCTAATAGAGTAGTATGGAAAACATAGGTTTGTTTGTGATTGGTTGGTCACTCAAAATGGTAAAAGCCCACTGACTATGTGTAAGAGATTACGTAACAGAGAGAGCCCTATATTAACTTGTCTCCGTGGATAGAGTATAGTGACTACAACACGAGTCACAACGTTATTCCTCTCTCAGTCACTCCGCCTCACGCGTCATTGGAATGAACGTGACGTCGAATCGATGATTGTCCGGGCACGTTTATTTTAACCGGTTCGCTGGCTCAGTAGGTACAAAAAAAAACTTATTCTTAGGCACAATTTTTTTTTTGAAATCCCAGCATACGTAACACTAATCGCTTTTTATCATGACGCAACAATAAATAGAAATATAACAAGAGTAAGGGAATAGCTGATTATATTCTTCTTAAGTCTTCGTAAATTAGGTACAGTACGCGGCAGAAAGAAATGTACATCGACCTTTAGAATAACATTTTGGTTTTGTAGAGCGTTGTCTCGCTCACTCATACCTATATGACGTTTTGTCGGTCTCAAAGACAGGGACAACGCTCTACAAATCTGATATCTCCTAAATGTCGATGTACATTACTTTCTGCCGCGTACTGTTATACCTATGTTATGTCTCTGTTCAAAAGTATGATATTTTCAACTGTCAAAGTAGTAAGTATTCAGTCATAGTTCCAAAATCATAATACGTATTTATATTAAGATAAGCGATAGTTTAACGATCGTTCATAAGCCGTCCTGCGCGGTTGTAAACATATGCGTTATATAGATGCCGTCTATTTTTTGCTCGTTTAGTTTTTGTGCCAAAGTTAGACAATCACTGGCACCGATTCCTTTGTCTTTTTAATTTTAGAGTATTCGCATCCTCTTCTTACTAATGTAATATGAAAAGGACAGACGCAGTTTGACAGTTCTAAATTTAATTTTTAGATGAATAGAAACCCGTGATTTTAGCGCGCAGTCGCGAACCTACTGTTTAAATTTGTATTGTGCACTAAAATTTAGAGTCTTTAAATGTGAAAGTCATGCCTTTTTTAGCATTAGTAAAAAGAAAAGGATGCAGATACTCTAAATTTAGTTTAGAGAGAGACTAGAGAATCGGGGCCACTGATAAATTAATCACTGATTTTTCGTAGAACTTATTTTTCTGTAATATACTCGCCCTTACATGTTAAATTTATATTGAGTTACCACATCGTTGAGATGGCAATCAGGATGTCGGGGGTGGGGGGGGGGGGGCACAACCGCACGTCATCCGCGCTCGCCTGCACTGGGTTAGCGCGGGGGTGTGCGGGCCGTTTCCTCCACGATTGCCTTTTCAACCTGTCGCGTACTATTACGTAGCATTGCTCATTATGCATTTTGCCACATTTACAACCAGGCGTCACCCTAAATAAGTCTGGACGTCTGGCTACTCTCGCCTGAACTACCGTGGGTGTTTCAGCAGATTTCAGTTTCGCTAGTAGCCAATAGGCATTCAGGATTAAACGTTAAAATAGATACAGAAATGGTTAACTGATCACCATAAGCTGCACTCTGCAGTACCTACAATACCCCTCTCAAGGCGACTCGATCCGCCTAGAACACAAGAAAACAATTCTGGACAATGAATAAGGTATCTCTAAAGTTTAAACCCTTTCCGATTAGCATATAGAAAATAGCCGACTATGTATGTTAAGAGCTTCCGACACGGTCAAGCGGCTTTACGTCAAGCACGTAGATTTGTTTTGTTTGATAAAGCTGCTTGATGCTCCCGTCAAGCAGCAAGACACTCATTTCGTAAGTACGTGATCGTCGTACTTGTAGCGGTAGTCCAGAGGTGGTCAAAAGTGATTTTTATCAAAATACAACGGCGAAAAATATAAAAACGCATCAATCACGCGTCAAGTACGTAAATGCTTAACTCAAGCAAAAATCTACGTGCTTGACCGTCTCGAAACCTTACGTAAACATACAGCGCACCTTTTTAAAAAATTTGTTTCGAAAGTCTTCCTTGAACTTGCATCTCTGTACCAAAGAATAGGTATACCTACCTAGCTGTTAATATGAAAGTAACTTTAAATAATGTAATAAATGTGTAAAACGAGTTCTAATTGTTTTATTTTTACTAAATTTGCCCTCTTCCCTTTAACTAAAACTTGTACGGTGACTGAGTTTTTGTATTAGCACTGGCTAGATTCTGGAAATCCAGCCAGTAGGTACCTATTCTTGGCACCTTTCCACGCGGGCATGATTTGTACAGTAACACAGTACCTACAGTAATAATAATTAATTAGATTAGGCTAGCTTTAAGTTTTATTACAATACTAGAGGATGCTTGCGACTTCGTCCGCTTGGATTTAGGTTTTTAAAAATCCCGTGGGAACTCGTTAATTTTCCGGGATAAAAAGTAGCATAATATGTCCTTTCCCGGGATGTAAGCTAACTACTCTGTACCCATCAAAATCGGTTGAACGGTTGGGCCGTGAAAAGCAAGCAGACAGACAGAGACACTTTCGCATTTATAATATTAGTATGGATTAAAAATATATATTATGATTAATTTAAATAATAAAGAAGTCGGTTTAATAAGAATAAAATATAGCGCGCGATTCTCGCCAGTTAATCGTTAGAGACGCTAGCATATGTTAAAAGTACTCTGTGGACACTAGAGACAAAGTACTCTGTGCACTAGAGCACTAGAGAGTAGGACCACAGAATACATTTACTCGAAGGAGTAGGACAGACTATGGACAGACTATAGTTGAGAGTACATCAATCAATTTGGTTATTCATCTGTGGCGAATTTTGATCCACAGACTATGAATCTATACTAAAGCCACAGACGTATATAGTGAAAACTCCGCTTTGGTTTTGACCATGAATATGGGATAGAGCCATGATAGAGCACTTCATAAATTCCTTAATTTTAATCCTGGACCATAATAAGATTTATCTAAAAGTGTAATTTTCCTAGGTAATTTTGTTGAACAAATTTGAACAATGGTTTATTAGAGGGAAATATATTATTTTTAATCAGGTTAATTTAAAAAAATTTGCCCACAAGGCCCAAGAGGCGGTAAATCAAACTGGTTATTAAAAATTGAGGTATAGCTAGTTACTTCACATTTCCATTAAAAAATTAAACCTTAGCAATTTGTGATAAGAAACAAATTTTAGGCAGTATAAAACTTGTAGCTCGATCTAGCTCGAAAGAATATTCTATAGAACGACCGCTTGTGGTCTCTAGACTAAACACTTCCATAAAAATATCTATGATAAAAATACTGTCAGAAAAAAAGAAAATTATTGCGTTTGTTAATTATTACTGTAGATGGCGCTTAAGTCGCTTGTTTTGTGCGGTCGTTCATTCGACTGCGTTCGACTTCGACATCCGACAAGTAAGATGGCGGCTATGTGAAAGGCGAAACGTTGTCGTATTTCTACTTGTAAATAAAGTATTCGCTTCTCTGAAACAATATTGTAGTAAAAACTAAGAAGGGAAGATTAGTTGCAAAGTGTATATTGTTCAGTGATCAGTTATATGTAATGTATAACAGAGTTTAAGTGGTTTTTAATTTCACAATAGACAAAACCCGTCGCAAGGGATCTAAGAGTCGTCGAGGCCATATTTATGATGTTATCTGTCGTGTGAGCGTCCTCTGAAACCACATTGATAAATGGTTATTCAAAACTAATGCGATGGTATGTTTCTTTATTCGAATGTTCATTCTCTAAAACAGATTCATGTAAAATAAGTTTCTGCATTGTTCGAACACATTGACGCTTCTCTGTCCGAGCGGCGCATTATTTTTGTTTCGAAGTGTTTATAACCGAATCAAGAATGTAATACTAATTTGCAGTTTGAAATCACATTTGAAAATCTTGATTCACTAGTATTTTAATTGGGAATCATCATGTAAGACACCTTTTTTTGTCTATTAATGTTTAAATGCTTGTTTTTTTCTTTTCTTTTCAGGGGTGTTATTTGGACGGAGAATAATTAAGTTATTCAGTATGACTACAAGTGCTCCAATTTAGTGGTAGTAAATATATGATTTGTGTGTATTATACAAACTATGGATGAAAGTGTGGACTACTATTGATAAATTACATACATTGACACTACACAAAGTAACACGGAGGTGGTAATGGATCCAGTAGGACCATGGTCAGCATATGCTTCGTACAATCGACTGGCAGGGGTACAAGCTGGTGCTGCGAGTGGGGACTTCCATCACCATCTGGCCAGTGGTGGTACTGGATTGGGCGGTCAGGCTGTGCCGTCGACCACCAGCCAGCTGCTCCTGCAGGCGGCGCACACCACAGCATCACTAGCAGGCCAACTTGGCTCATCAACTGCATCTCCGTTTAATCCTGGTGGATTTCTCTCCCCCCCACCTGTGGGGTATGATGCAGTGTTCTCACCTCTGTTCCATCATGCGAATCCAAAACCTGCACATTACAGTTCATCTCTTCAGGCACAACATCGCCAAGTGATAGCACAGGCTCAAGCTGCAGTTGCATCAAAACAGTCCTCAGTGGAAACTGAAATTTCTTCACTAAGGGAAAACTATCCACACCAGGCACTAGCCACGCAAGGAACTTCATTTTTCGATCAATCGTCAACCCCGGGTAGCACAGCTGGCTTAAATTGGCAAGGAAACAACCAGCTCCCTAGTCCGTTTGGAATTCTACCTCATGAAAGTGTTGTGCCCTCATCTCCGAGTCCAGCAACAACAAAAGCATCAGCAACATATGAAAACTTTAATGCTCACTTTGCTGCTGCACAAACTCTGAATAACCACCTCAATTCACAAATTTCCAGTGCCAGTAAACAAAGCAATAGGTCGGGATCTCCGGCGACAGCGTCCAAACAACCAGCTTCTTCTACATCATCCTCATCATTTTTTCAACCTCCTTCATCTTTCGGTAACCAGGCTGATAATTCATACAGCACGAGTAGTGCAAAGAGTGGTCAACTTTCATCACAGCAGGATTATGCTGGAAGTAAGTCATATTCAAGTTCTGCAAGCAACCCTGCTCACTCCCAACAATCTTGCATTGTGTCAACTCCATCAGTGACTTCCTCCCCCACCCCTCCCAGTAAAGACTACCGCTCCTCTACCACCTCCACCAGACCTTCTGCTTCCATCTACAACTCCCAGTCACCTAAAACTGCTAGCATTGAAAAAACAACTCCCAGCAACAGTAGTGGATTCGTTTCTCCCACCTCTAAAGCACCACAAATACAGACTAAGGCTCAAAGTAAAATATACCCAGAGTTAGGCAGTGAACCAAGAAAGAGTTGTGATTCCATTGATAAGCCCCAACCGCAGTCATCCCCCATAAGTTACTCTATAATGGATGCCCCTGGTAGATTGAATTATAGTGGAAGTGGTGGCTCTTCCAAACCAAACAGAATAGGCAATTCTCAATATGCAGGTTCTCAGAGTTCAAGTTTTAGGCATTACCAGAGTGGTAACAATGTAGAGTCTGAATATCATGTTCGTGCAAAAAGCAGCTCCAGTACAGATACTGGCTATTCCAGTAGTAGTTCTCAAAATGGCCCAGATTGTGGTGCTGCCGTAGCACGAAGACAAAGCCCCTTGCAAGCTGCCCCACAGACTTCTCCAATAGGACATGGCTCTAGTCCTGCATATCCCATGTATCATAGTCCTATGAACTCCACCAACTCCCCACAGCAACATGGAGATCACTATAGCAAAGTGAACAATGCTGCACCAAGGTCACCATTAGACGCTTCTGTGTCTAGACCACCTTCCCAGAACAGTCAAGTGGCCTACCCTTCTGTTATCACCAGGGCCTTAGGCATTGAACAAAGCAAGTCATTTAATGAAAATAGACCGTATGAACGTACTCAAAGCCACACCAACCAAAGTTGTTGGGAGACTGAGAGACAGTCAGCCAGAAAATTTAGTAGTAATGGTAACAGCAGCAGCTCTACTAATTATAATAATGGTATAACTGAAAATACTCACAATGAGAAAACCACATCTCAGACATCAAATGACAGAAATTTGCCTGAGAAACAGCACTATGTTGATGGGAATAATGTCGCTTTACAAGATTTATCTAGTTGTCGTGGGGACCCAATGAGTATTGTTAAAAACTTGCAGACCTTACAACAGAGTTGCCAATTACAAGAAGTTAAGCAATCTAAAAACCCGACTCCCGTGCCGCCTACACCAGCACCAACCAAAACGGTAGCCCGGCGAAAAAGTACTGAAAAACCATCTCACACAAACATTAATGAACTTTCAAATGCTGCAGTGATGGCTGATTATTTGGCCAGTAGAATTCCACCCCCTGCTCACAGTTCCACTAGTAATCAGCAACAAAATGGGTACTTTGACTTTGAACGTTGGAATCTTCCTCCTCCTCCCCCTAAAATGTTTTCAGGCACATCTGCCTTTGGCTCTCAAGCACCCCTACATGCGACAAGTTTCGCCAATCAACATCAAGCTCTTGCAATGCAGCATAGTCACGCCCTCACCTACTTCCCTCCATTTCATCTCGGTCCTCATCCGGACTTCCAATCTTCTGTGGAGTTAACACCATTATCTTCATTCAGCGATACTCCACCTTCGGCTTCCTCGTCATCTTTTTCCACACCAGAAACTCGTGAAGAGGAACAGCCTAAGGTGGTAGTGCCCAATATAGAAGAAGAACTTGGTTTCCTTGCAGAACAACGAGCTAATACTGCGTCAACGGTAGCACCCTCTTCTCAGCAGCCGAACATTAACAGTACTTCGCAAGATACAAAAGTAATGGATAAAAAGTTCAACGTCCCGGTCACAGGCCCCGGCTCGGGTTTCATGGCCTCTTATTTGAAGTTCTTACAAGGGGAGCGCGATACTTCCCCGCCGCCGGCCGGCAGAGGCGCCAGAAAGTCGACCTGGTCGAGGACCAACACGAATAGTACTCCCAACAACAAGGCGTACGGCAACGACCACAAGAGTCCTTGCGAGGCCGGCAGCGCCAACGGTGCGATGGCGCCCGGCGGCATGGCGCTGAGCAGCCCCGCCATGGGCGTGGCGCCTGCCATGGGCGCTCCGGGCCTGCTGGGCGCCGGGCCGCACGCGCCGGCGCACCTCCTCGCCGCGCAGGCGAAGGGCGCGGAGCTCGAGGACCCGCGCTACTACAATCTCAACAAAGACCGCAAGAGAAAGTACGACGGGTCGGAGGAGGGCGCGTACGACGCGGACGAGGAGGCGCGGCGGCTGCACAAGCCCGTGCTCAACGTGCCCAGCACGCCGCTGAGCGACAAAGGTAAGAAGGGGCGGGCGCCGGCGCCCAGCAAGCCGGCGGCCACGCCCCCGCCGGCCGCCAAGAAGCCACGCGCGCCGCCGCCGCCCGCGCCGCTGCCGGCCGCGCCGCAGCAGCAGTACTATTACCAGCACCAGCCCGAGGAAGGTGCGTTCAACTTGCTAGATTTCCACTTGCGAAGTAGAGCGCGATGGTGAAGAGCTAGCCCTGAAGCTTGTATGACAGGAGCAAGCTAACTGCCCGCGAGGCAGCATGCAGTGAAAACTTGTTACATTTTAACTGTGATAATTATGTAAATTTTTATTAGATGAAATCTATTATTATTTACTGTAAATAACTTCTACGAAGAAAATGCGATGTATCTATCTTAATGGAGGTGGTTACTTTAGGGTTAGCCTGTAACAAGATTTCATTGATGTAATTGTTAATGACACATTATGAGTGCCATTTAATTGTAAATTGTAGAATTTGTGACTCTTGTCATACTCGCTTTCGAAGGGGTGCTACCATTAATAATTCCAAAATTGTGGTATATTTTTTTTATGGGATCGATACCAGTGGTTGTCTGTTGTATATACTAAATAATGTATTGTACTTTACAGTATTTGAATTTAGTTGGTACTTATGGATAGTGTATTCATATACTTCGCTGTTAGCCGAAAGTGATTTATATTATAAGGAGAAATGAATTGCATAATAATACATTGACAGCTATAAGTTAGTGTGAGTAATGTATTAGAAGGCCATGCCCCGAACATAAGTTTTTGTATTTCTATTTAATTGTTATTTGTTTATGCACAATTCTCAATATTTTATGTAAATATTTTTGTATAATAGGAGGAGACATAAAATAAACGCGAGTATATTACTGATACATGTGTTAAATAATTTTAGTTTGTAATTATTCCTGGTAGCACCCCTCACTTCGCCAAATAGGGATAACATGTTCATTTCTATGAATAGAACATTTGTTTGTAAATTATGAATTACTTTAAAACAGATATATCACGACTCATGACTATATTATGTCAATAATGTGTACATGTTATCGCAAAAGGTGAATTCTTCACCATTTGGCTTTCCTTGTCCCTACCAATCCTGCCTCATTTACATTCCCTAATGACTTAATTGTGAATGAGATTAAGAAATAACAAAAAGTTTGGTGTTAGTTTTTCTATGCAAATAAAAGGTAAAGTTAATAAGATTATCATATTATTATTATATTATGTTAATTTACTATAATTGGTTTTTTAAACTGCTTTTATAATTTTAGCTTCTGCACACACAGCCGGGCTGGGCTACGGCAGCGTGTACGGCTCGACCGAAAACGACGCCAACTCCAACAGAAAGTTGCACCATATAAAAACACATCAGCATATTTCCAGAACTGGGCAAATTGATAGTAATATGTCAGTTGAAGAAATGCCATATCAGGTATTTGTCTATTCGATATACGTCCATTCCATTTGCTTTATATTATAGGTACTAGCTGATGCCTGCGACTTCGTCGTTTAGGTTTTTAAAAATCTCAAACTCTTTGGTTTTTCCGAGATAAAAATAGCCTATGGCACTCTCCAGTCTCCAGGTCTAACTATATCCATGTAAAATAACTACGTCAATCAGTTGTACCCCACGCGCCTCTTCAAGTCTCTACCCGCCTTCTCCACTCCTGTCCCGCTGGCAAGTAACATACTGATTTTAAAGCCCAATGCAAATAGGAATGTTAGTAGGATTTGGAAGCAAGCAGAAGCGGCATCGCGTCTGTTTAGTGCCTTTTTCTGACGGACTTGGTAGACTTGGTAAAATAACATTGTAAATTGAAAAACTAAAAAGAGCAACTGCCGAGTTTCTTGCTGGTTCTTCTCGGAAGGAACGGCATTCCGAACCAGTGGTAAATTAAAACTACCCGACTATTCAAAAGCACTTGTAAAAAGTTTACTTGAATAAACCATTTTCTACTCTATTCTATTCTAAAAGAAAGAAATATCAATTTATAACCGACAGTTTCTAAATCCCATCAGTTTAGGGAGTCAGGCGCCCTGCAGCATCGGGATTGAGGAGTTGGAATTAATTTTTATATGGAACAATGTCGTAAAGTTTCTCTATCAATTAAAAAAGCAACTACGCAAATCGGTCCAGTAATCTTGGAGATTTCGATGTACTTAACTATATAATTAGAAAAATACAACTCCTTTTTGAAAGTTTATTCAAAAGTAGCCTATGTTACTCCCTGGTTAATCCTCTACTTTTCTGTAAAAGTCCCGTCAAAATAGGTTTAGCCGTTCTGAAGACTAGCCCGTTCGAACAGACAGACAGACAAACAAAAATTTAAAAACTTTTGATGCAGTTATGGTACAAATAAGCATATGAGCTTAATTATGAGATAGTTATTTCGAAATTAAAGACAGACATTTCAATTTTATTAATTAGTATAGAAGTATATATACCTACGTCACAACAACCTGCAAGTTTTTACGACTTCACGTAAATAAACCTTCGTTTTTGCAGTCGGGGGAGTTTGTGGCGATAAAAACCGACTTGAACGAGATGTGGCCGGCGATATGGAGAGTCGACGGCAAAGCGTTATTGCAAAAGTACGAGCCCTTTGAGGAAAATGGAAAAGTATTATACAGAAATATATCCACGGTTAGTAAAATTGGGATGATGCCGATGTCAAAAATCAATTATTTCCTAGGAATAATCAAATAGAGAGTCTTCAAAAATTCGAAAAATCCACGTCCACTGTTAGTTTTAAGTTTGCTAACCATTTTTATATTACCGATCGATATGAAAAAGTATGTTAAATTACGTCGAATCTTTATGACGTCACATCTATGTATTTCTTACAAGTTCCCATACTAAGTAAGCAGGGATCTAAAACATGACCTTGAAAGCGCAGGGCGCAATATCCTGGCTGTGATGACGTGAATTCAAAATGCTTAATTTACTAAAAATTCTATTATAAACTTATATCAAACATCTCAATTAGCTATGAGCTTTTTAGCCTTATGTTGTTCTTACGATTCCTTACACGTACGTTGATAGTACTATGTCAGAAAACTTCCCGCAAGTGCCTACAACAGTTTTACAAAATTTCAACTCAATCGGATGAATGATCCGAGAACGTATGGGTTTAGGTAACGAAGAGACAGTCATTAATTTTATATATAAGATTTGCTTCATTTTAATTGTAAAATAGTAATTGTAAGCCTGTTTCATCACCTCCAGATAAACTTTATCTAACGAATAAATTTGACGTTATGACAGTTTTTGTATTGGGAATCTGTCAAAATGTCAAATTTATCCATTAGGTTTATCTGGCGGTTGTAAAGCAAGCCCTAAATATATTTTGTTACAAATCCAAATAATACCAATCTAAATAATAAGCTGTGATAGCCTAGTGGTTAGGACGTTCGCCTTCTAATCGGAGGTCGCGGGTTCGATCCCGGGCATGCACCTCTAACTTTTCGGAGTTATGTGCGTTTTAATTAATTAAATATCACTTGCTTTAACAGTGAAGGAAAACATCGTGAGGAAACCTGCATGCCTGAGAGTTCTCCATAATATTCTCAAAGGTGTGTGAAGTCCACCAATCCGCACATGGCCAGCGTGGTAGACAATGCTCAAACCCTTCTCACTCTGAGAGGAGACCCGTTCTCTGTAGTGAGCCGGTGATGGGTTGATCATGATGATGAAGCACCAATCAAAACTTTTTGTCCAAATTTAAAACATATTTTTCAGTACGCCGCATGGAATCCTGAAAATAAAAAACTGTACACGCAAGTTCCTGTAAAAGTGCGGTCACAATCCCACTTAGAAACAATAGTCGAATTAGTAAGAAGTGAACTTCCACTCGATGACGTCAACTTTATAGAAAAGAGGATGTTGGAAACTCAAATGTATCAAGAAAATTTCGAAGTTTATATTCAGACATTAATATCACACGCACTGGACCCTAATTTCTTGACGGAAATATTTCAAGAGCAAGGTAGGTTTTATAGTAAAATAAATAAAAAATTATGTACTGTACAAGGAATATAAGGAACTGTAACTCGGACAAGGGGTTTTAACCCCAAAGGGGCACTTATAAACAATTTTTACTATGAAACCAAATCTTAAATTCTGAGAGAAAAACCAACGTCTACAAACTTTCTCGAGTGGTAAGATAATTATAAGCATTGGTTTCATAATAAAAGTTGTTCATAATGATTTGTACCTACAGAGATCCTATTTTGGTTAAAGTTTAAGTCAAACCATTTATTCAAAGTAGATACTATTGTATTCTTTTTTAGTTAATTGTTGGATTTGAAGGATGATATAGTGGTGATATTAATTACGTAAACTTTCCAAACGCGCCCAGGTTTAAGAAGAGCCCACAACAAACTCAGCCGGGTTTTCTTCATTCTATATTCAGCGTAGTTTCATGATCCTTTATTTTGACTTCATTTTACTGCTATTTCAGGTTTACACCACCAAACATTCATTCATTCATTTACAGACGAATACTTCCTGTCGAACGTGAAGACGGTGGACGAGGTGACGGAGACGATGCGGTCGCGCGTGTCTGCGGGCGCGGGCGGCGGCGGCGGAGGCGCGCGCGCGCTGGACGCGGCCGTGGCCACGTGGCCCGGCCTCAGCGTGGCGGCGGGCGCGGGCGCGTGCCGCGCGTGCGCGCGCCCGGCCGTCGCGCGCCTGCTGCTGTACGGCCAGCCCTACAACCCCGCCACGCTCGAGCCCGTGCAGCCCGACGCGAGGCTGGCCTATGAGAAGGTAACCTCTCTCCTCGTGATCCTCATCGCTGAGGGTCATTCATCATCATCATTATGATCATGATGAGCCCATCACTGGCGCACTGCAGAGCACGGGTCTCCTCTTAGAATGAGAAGGGTCATTACTCGTTTCCATATTTTATCACATAGGTCTTGGGGTTTTCTTGAGATATTAATGCGGTGGGCTCCCAAATAATTCTACATACGATTTGACTAAGGTTACAGGCTTACGGTTCTTTAGGTTTAATATTGTCGGATGTTATAGTGATTATAACTGGAACCGACCGACGCGACGGCTGAACGTGCTCTCCGAGACACGCACTAAACAAAAGAGACTAATTCCGACTTTCGAAGACTGTCCAATAGGCTGGTTTTTACCGCGGGATAGTATGTCTGCAAACCGTGTCATAAGTAGCAGCCGCTGCTACCAGCCGATGGTCATACGACGCTCTGCCGTTCCAGGAGTTCCTGGTGTGCACGGCGTGCTGCGGGCGCGTGCAGCTGTACTCGCGCATCTCGCACCAGAAGTACCTGATGTACGCCGAGTGCAGCAAGCGCGTCGCCGAGAAGCGCATGCAGAACCCCAGCAAGGACACCACAGTCATCCTCAACGAGTTGCTGGCAGACGAGGTGTGGCTGTCGCAGGTGAGCGTGTCCATTTTGAAATCTAGTTCTCGTTGAGAGATTAGAAAACATAGTTCCATTTGTGATTGGTTGGTGACCCAAAATGGTTAACGCCCACTGAGATTTAGAGATTTACTTGCCTCTATATTTTGTATGGGATCACGTAACAGAGAGAGCGCTATACTAACTTCTTTCCGTGGATAGGGTGTAGCCAGAGTGAACTAGAGTGAGGGAACTCTCGGTGTGATCCTAATGAACGATATATCAAATATTAGACTATGGGTGACGTGAAAAATAGGTTATTCATAGGCTACCTAGCGTCAAATGTAGGGACATTTGATGCCCGCCTGCATTTGACGTCGAAGTTTAATTACAAGTTCCCTAACTGTCGTGAACTGTGGTATAGCGAAAATCCGCCTACGATATTCCGTTGCATTGTAATATTAAACGAGCCAAAACGAGAATTTCCGCTAGATTTGGTCATGTGTTTTTGGCTAGGCCAAGTGTTCTTTGGGAAATAAACCGAATGTTGTAAGTATGTGATGTTTTGTTGTGGCAGCTGTTCCGGGACGTGCGGCACGGCTGGGCCGACGCGGAGTCGTGGGAGCGGCGCGTGCGGCACGCCATGTCGCGCCAGATGATTTAACGTTCCCCACACCGGCACTAGCGCGCGCCCTGCACCGCGCTCGCGGCCCACGCCCGACGGACTTACTCACGTTTCTTTTTTTACACTTGTGAAATATGTGCTGTATGTATGTATTTTTTTAAATATTTTTTTAAAACTTTTAAATTTAAAGAAAGCTCACATGGTCGCGCGTTTCACAAATCGCGTCGTTATAATATCCGTACAATTCAAAACAGTGGTATAATTCGCACAATCATCAAATCACCGCTCGCGACGTCCGGCAATTCATGCGAACTATATAAGGTAAGTAGGGCCTAATAATTATATACTGTTTCTTTCAACAGGATATACAATTAAAAATAACCTCTCTATGAAAACAGGATCAACATAAGTTGTAAAATAAGGCAATAAATTATATTTTAAATAGTAGTATAATAATCTCCCTATAGTCGACATTTTAACTTTGTGACAACTGTCATGTCAAAAGTACGATTTTAGTCCCGTATTTTAAAGGTGAACTGTACTTTTGACATGACAGTTTACTCAAAGTTAAAATGGCGCCTGAGAACTCATTTTTAAGGACTTATTTTATATCCTCTTTCACGCAATCTATTTCTTTGATCGTCCTCTCCTCATTGTATTGATTTTAAATATTTAATGTGATCCTTATGAAAATATTTAATAAATCCAGCCATCCATCATGTTTTACGGGACTCATTTCAAATGTCTACACATAATTGCACAATTAATAAAATATGCGAATCGCGCAACCATCTGAACCTAGAATTAAGCATTAAATATTTTCTATTCGAAATGGACGTAATAACTACTATAGTTTAGAATTGTAACGGATGAACATCACATATTATTAGTTTTCTTTTTATTCAAACGTTGAATTTCTGCTGGCTGTAACTTGGTACAGTTTTTGCAATTCACGAAGGCGAGTGAACTTTACTTGTGGTTACGTCGTTTACATGGGCATTGCGTAAGTGTGCGTGCATGTTGGACCAATCAGTTGCGAGCAAGCGCTCGCAAACGCACACATTTAGTGTACCTTACTTATACCGATACGACTTAAACACAAGCGTGAGCCACTCGCCTTCGTGAAATGCAAGAACTTTTTACAAATGAAAAGTTTAGTTTTTTGAGCATTCTAAGTATATGGGTGTAACTTTAATAATGACCTGCGCCGAGGAGGGACTATATTTTTATTACGTATCCGTTTAAATATCCGTGAAGAACATAAATGTGTCTTTGAGAACAACATCGCGTAACGCACACGATGGACTAATACTCACAATAAATACCTGCAGAAGTAGCTCTATTGTGACTCTTACTGTTAAAGCGAGATAGCTAAATGCATTTAAGCTCTTATTAGAACGTGACGAATGATTAATTATTTTTTGTCCTTATCACCGTGCCACTTTTTAGTATAATGTATGTGAGATTTTGACAAACAACGTGAAATAAGGTTATGCCGACGCAAGTATTTTTAAGATATATTTGATTTAATTTCAAATTTGAGTACAATTTTTCTTTTTGAAGTTATTGTGCAATGGTGGATTGCAATATCTAGGCTACAATGGCCGAAGCAAACGTAAAAAAGAAGGATTAACATTTCACAACTGATGGCACGCTAATTGCTTATCTTATTAGATCTGTCGACTAATAGTACGGTGAAACACTGCACCGTAGTAAAAGATGAGGGACTTGTCCTCCGCGGATAAAATAGTCCGTCGTCTGCGCAGGCCCTTAGAAGACAGGTTTGCAGTTAAGCTAGAGGATGAAATATAATTGACATAATACATTAAAATCTAAAATGGTAATTTTTGCGTAACTTTAGCTACTATATTTATGTGTCCCATATTTTTTTTTGGTTCTGTATGAAGATTCGATTCTCATAAAAGGTTTTTTTGGCGTAACGCTGCGTCTGCGCTTAGTTAGTCTACCACGACCACGGAGCCTTTATGTTTGCGGGCGTGAATGTGAATATAGGTACAACGAGCCTTTGTACACTCGCCGAACATCCCTGAACGTAGAGTAGATTATTTCGTGTTCGTCAAACGAACGCGAGTTGTACGCTCAGTGTCTATAATCGTGTCATTCGAGGCTCCTTAATATATGATTCCGAACCACGCTGCACGCAGCAGTGCTGCCGCAACAGTGCTGTCGCGGCACTACTGGTCCCCATACAATCTCTATAAGCTTTTATGACTAGCTTATGCTCGCGACTTCGTCCGCGTGGACACAAATTTCAAACCCCTATTTCACCCCCTTAGGGGTTGAATTTTCGAAAATCCTTTCTTAGCGGATGCCTACGTCATAATAGCTATCTGCATGCCAAATTTCAGCCCGATCTGTCCAGTAGTTTGAGCTGTGCGTTGATAGATCAGTCAGTCACATTCTCCTTTTATATATTTAGATTAGCAATGGACAGCACTGTTGCGGCAGCACTGCTGCGTGCAGCGTGGTTCGGAATCATACCTGAATTTAGACCAAATCAGCGAATGTGAATACTAGCCCATTCTATACGAATTGTAGCTCTCGTGTTCTCGTAGAGTTCAGGAGATATTGATGTTTACACTAAAAGATCAAGAATATCAAATAAAGAATGCTTGTGCTCCGATTCTGTTCGTTTAGTCTAAAGTCTAAACCCACCTTTAAACCTACGCTATGCAAATTTTGTTCGTAACATGCTTCGCTCGTGTTCGGGTCGCCAAGCGTAGACGCAACGTAACAAATTAACTTATTCACGTATTGAAGACAAAATGAAGTTCATAGTACCCTGTGGGAATGCTGCTACATACTCAAAGCAAATGAAAAACATTTCCCTTCAAGAAAATCGTGACTTATAAGGATGTCACGTCAAGGCATCTATGGAATGTATGTTCGAGAGTTAAACGTTAGGTGCGGGTGCCATTTTCGCATAATGGGACGCATTGTTTACCCTGTGTAGTAGTGCCGTCGGATGTATGGTTTGTGATTTTTTTCTTTACCGTATTTTTTAGCGTATTATAAATGGGGTTTGGGACAGCGGAATTGTTAATATATTTACGAGTATAAGCATTCTGGAAACTGGGGTTTCTTATCAAATGAAGAATGTCATTATTTACTTTAAAAAATGATCTATATAGATACATTTATTCAATAATTTTTACATAAAACCCTTCTTGAAATCCTGTATGCATTGTATAGGAATATGAAATAAATATATTATGAACTCTGCTGGAAGTAGAAATGGGGAATAGTTAAATAATGGCGAAAGTTATTAGGTATATCAATGAGTTCAAAGGTCGTGAGTCTCGTGGCTATCAGTAAAGGCCTTTGTAAAATACGTATTTCGAAAATGTTAAGAAGTAACAGATATTGTTAAAAATACCATAATTAAATATTTTTATGTACATAAATTAGATAAATTGTCATGATGTGCAATGCCGAGGTGGAACAAAAGTTTTTTTTTTTCAATTTTTTGTTAATTAATAAATTGCTTTTATTTCTTTAATTTTGTGAATAATAAATAAATACTTAGTGGCAGAACGAAAACAATATCAATAGTATATGGTATAGGTAGCCACAGAATATAGCATGTAGCATTAAAGTAATTTAGCTTTAGATTTGGTATGCTCGAATACCACTACCTACAACAACGTCGCTCTGCAATCGATTTTTCATTTAATTCGACAGATATAAAACATAGGTACTGCAACAAATAGATCCTTTGAAGTTTAAAGCTGTCAAAATGTAAACATATGACTGTGTTGTGGTGTGTTGTGCTCGTAATATGCTACCAAAGACGTAAAGTACGGAGAAGTAGAGCAGTCTTTTTATAACTTAAACCTAGCCTTATGTATGTTTATATACCTATGGTTCAAAATAATAGGTAGGTATATTAAAAATAAAATACAGAGAAGATCCAAACGACGCGCGGCGCGCCTGTGCAGCAACTATTTTAAAGTATATAAAGATCAGTTTGAGTTGTGATCAAGCAAGATACTCTACTCTGCCGGTGTGCGTTGTGCCTCATACGTTTTTTTAAGGTGGTCTTTCGAGTCGAGCGTCTGACGTCGCAACAGTGCGGCAGATTTAAAACTCAAACTCAAATACAAAGTGCGTGCCATTGTACACTTTTTGATTGTCTATTGTTGAATTTGTAGGAAATGTCATTCGAGCGCTGACGTCTTAGGCATGATTTCCTATGGCATTCCGATCCACGGATATTGCTATTTTGTATGAAGAAACGTAACACGGACGAAGCTCGGCTGACTCAGGCACGGCACGGTCTGATGTGGCCTCATACAAATTCCCAATCTGGTGCCTCGGACGCGGCACGGCTCGAGCCCGGCTCGGTCTAGCATAAATCATCCCTTAATCGTTCATGGCGCTCTTAGCGCATTGAAGCTCAAGGTGCGTTACGATTGGTCGATTGTCACGAATTACGTTGCGACTTGCGACACTTCACAACACAAACAGTAATGTCTAAATGTTGTAGAGTCAACGAGAGATTGCTTTTTTGACGTTTCTTTGTCAGATATCAAATTAATGTGTGTGAGAGGGCACACAATATTATTTTGTGTGTAACTGGCAGATGGCAAAAACGCAAGCTCTCGTTGGCTCTATAATAATAGGTTAAACATTTTAACTGCCAACAAAACAAAGTAGAACGCGTAAAGTTTAACTCTTCACGCTCCATTCTAACTTTTTATGTCAAATTTCATGTCAAAATTACGATTTTTACTTTTGACATGACAGTTGACCCATAGAGTTAAAATGGCGCGTGAGGAGTAATTTTGTACGGACTATAAATAACTTAGCGCTCTTTGACTCTCTTGATCTCTATGGAAGCGGTCTTACGTTCAATGATCATAATATATTATCCGTATGATAAAATCGTCTGCCAACTTATCTTTTAGATTATTAATGTTTTTGTTAAGAAATAAGTCAGAAATACATCAACACAATTATAGTAATAATAATAATAATTTATATTTTTTATAAAGGATAAGTGGTAATTTTTTTATTCTATAATATTTTGTATCATCACAATGAAAACGTTTATATGTTTAACTATTCTACTTTAAGTTTACGTAGCAGTAGGTACGCATTTTTCAGGGTTCCGTACCTCAAAAGGAAAACGGAACCCTTATAGGATCACTTTGTTGTCTGTCTGTCTGTCTGTCTGTCGGTCTGTACCTACAGGGTACTTCCCGTTGACTTAGAATCATGAAATTTGGCAGGTAGGTAATTCTTATAGTAGACATTAGGGGAAAAATCTGAAAACCGTGAATTTGTGGTTACATCACACAAAAAAAATTGTGATCATGAACTAATAATTATTATTTTCCATTTTCCAAGTAAGATAACTGTATCAAGTGGGGTGGGGTTATCATATGAAAGGGCTTAACTGGTACATTCTAAAACAGATTTTTATTTATTATTATGCATCATAGTTTTTGAATTATCGTGCAAAATGTTGAAAAAATACGACTGTATTACGGAACCCTCGGTGCGCGAGCCTGACTCGCACTTGGCCGGTTTTTGTAATTTTTATTATTGCTATTTTGGTATATCGTATCGCGGTAGAAGGCGACCGGAGTTATCCATTTTACATGAATTCGTGCTTTGTTCTGGCGCACAGCGCACGAACACTCCGGGTACGCAATGATTGGACGCGCGATCGTTCATCGCAGCACCAGATTGCGTTCTAACGGCCGGTTCACACATGTCCCCGTTTTACTGTTCCGTTTTATCGTGTACGTTTTTTTTTCGTTGATGGCGTATTAATTGTATAAGCGACTTCACACATGGCACAGTATTCTGTATACAGTAAAAAATATCGTTCCGTAAAAAAATTACATTCCGTTTTGTCATCGAATACTGGACGGACGGAACGGAAATATACGGATACGTAGAATTTTAACGGATAGATACTGTGTTTTACTGTGTGGTATACTGTGAGTTTTCTGTTCACACATCGCATCCAGTAATGACAGATCCGTTGATCGTTATACGGTGCCTATGTGTGAACAGAGCATAAATAAATAATAATCCGTTAAAAACGTACCAGTAAAACGGACTCCCATGTGTGAACGGGCCGTAACACGCCCACGGCCCAACGCAGTAATGTGTCTGTAGCTTGAAAAAATGAATGTGATTATGATACTGTTATTTATCTTTACCATAACCTACCAAATTATTTATTCTTAACTACTGCCTCAAAACAAAACCGAGTAAGTGATTTAGAAATTTAACGGCAAATAGCATAAGAAACAAAAGCTGTCGATAAGAGTAGGATTTAATGTAGTTTTTATTTCATTTGTATCGGATCCGCCCACAGAATTACACACTTAATTTAAATATTACTAATTGTACTATTGAAACAGCTAGAAAAAACAACCAGCATTTTGTATAAATCATAAAATTCATTATACGATACGATAATACGTATATTTCTAATGTAAAAGTGTCAGTCTGCTAGCTTTTCATGGTCCATCTGTTAAACCGTTGTTGACGAAAGTTGGTACAGAGATAGATTGCATCTCAGGTGAGGACATAGGTTTCAAGAGTTTCCACGGAATTCTTAAAAAACCTAAATCCAGGTGGTTAAGAGATAGCTTGCATCTTAGAGACGGGCATAGGCTACTTTTTATCCCGCAAAATCAAAGTTCCTACGGAATTAAAAAAAAACTAAATCCACGTAGATGAAATCGCGGGCATCATCTAGAATATAAATACCATTGAGGCAAATTGATAATGGCGCTAAACATTTCTTAAGTACTAGGTACTTAGTGTTGCATTTTTTATATTGTCATACTGAAAATGATAACACTACTTTTAGACCTATCGATGTAGATTAGAGATTTGTGTAACACCAAAGTAGCACTAATCACCCGAAAGTTTATAACTACCAGCAAAACTATCACAAAATGTTAACGCACCTCAATTCCGTCCCGTTATCGCAATAATAAGTAAAAAATATCATAGCTTTGAATATCGTTTTTAAGCTGCAAAACTAGCTTTTAGATAAACCTTGAATTTGAAATTTCTTCTGTGACTTGCTGAGCACATACAGAATTACAGACTATTATTTCACGCACTTCGCTGTTCATCTCGGAACGAACTTGAGAGCTTTACTAAATTACTTGTCATGGATGTGTGAAAACGCATGTGTACAGTAAGCTTAAAATTAAGTTAAATTTGTTAGTTAATTACTAAACAGCTTAATACGTGTAAATTAAGCCTAAGAGCATCTTAAAATTGTCGATACAGCCTGATATGATTTAAGAAAGCGACCGCGAGAAATTTGAATTCTCTGCTGTAGACTTATTATTTTTTGGAGCTCAACTATAATATGTGAAAGTTTTGTCTCTCACTAGGTTTTGATTTGTGGCAGACGGTATAATTTGGAATGATCTGCCATTTCTGCCAATCACATTGTATATAAGAGTAATCGCAGACAGGATGTTTTTAGCATTGCATCGATGCTGCGTTTAGACGACTTTCTGCTTTCATTCACAGTGGTTGTATGGAAATCGCGCTTTTAACTGATTTTTGCAACGCGTTTTGGCGACTTTCTGTGTTCGATCATGGTTCGAGCATCAGCGCTGATGCTAAAAGCAACGCTGTCTGTTATGGCCCTAATACCCAAGAAGTACCTATAGCAAATAATTGGTATACCTACTCATTAAATTAGAGTACTTACGCTAAATATCACATTCCTAAATCGGCCTTTCGAATGTTATCAAAAGTAGGTACCTACTGATTGAAAAGAGTGATCTTTAGTATTTAAGTTTCGATTTGCCCTTATTTGTAAATGAACGAAAATGGTATATATTTCTACTTTACAGATAAGTACACGATTAGAAAATATTTTGTAAAATTAATATTATTGTATTGGGTTGTATAGATTTATAATAATATTCATAAGCCGATTAAAATACGTAGTTCATGCGCATTAAGTATCTATTGTAAAATACAAGGTTCTGTCTGGTAACGTAAAGAGGAACTCTATTTATTTTGTTCTAATAAGGCAGGACTAGGTACCTACTCAGATTTGTTTCACATTTTTTCATTATTCGAAATCATAATAAATGGCAATTTTATCAACAAGAACGTTTTATTTTTTACCTAATTCCCAGTGTTCTATCTAAACCTAATAAGGCCAGGGAGAAATCTATCGGAAAATCATGAACAGAGTTCCTCGCACCGAAATTCATTTCGGCGTATTTCCGCTGGCACTGCGAGCAGCGGCGCGCAGTCACAATCGCGACGTGTGCGCGAACTGACTCCCTTGAAAAAGGACCCCGGATGGGTTCGAAACTAGTCGGGCTAACGTTGACTAAATACGTGAGTACAGCCGTTGACAGATATTATATATATATTTTAGCTGAACCGCCCCGGCTTCGCTCAGGTGGAATTTAGAAAATCGAGGTGGGGGTTAAATTTCTGAAAATCCTGAAATACATATTTCTTCATTTGTTGCTGAAAACCCAAATACTAATTTTCATGCAAATAACTTGAAAAATGACGGACTTTCATACAAATTTTCATCCCCTATTTAACCCCCTTGGTAGTAGATTTCCAAAAATCGTGAAATACGTATTTTTTTATTTTTAACCGAAAGCTTAAATACCAATTTTCATCGATGTAACTTCAAAAATTTACGGACTTTTCATATAAACTTCCATCCCCCATTTAACCCACTTAGAAGTGGAATTTCAAAAAATTCTTAGTGGATACCTGCTCTTTACAAAGAACACACCCTCCGAATTTCATGTCTCTAGGACCAGCGGTTTAGGCTGTGCGTTGATATATATATGTCAGTCAGTCAGTCAGGGCTTTGAATCTTATAAGATTATTTAAAGCTAATATAAATAATTTTTTTGAATCTGAATGAACCATACGTAGTACTAGTAGTACATCCAAATTATTTGGAATGAACCAATAAACCACAGATAACATTCACTCAAACCTACGTTCATACTAATCGTAGACTGAATAAAAAAGCGAGACTAAAGTACACAACCGCGACTGAGATAGCGATAGCCCAACGATGAATAACACGACAATTACCATTGTTTAGTAGTCAATATTTGTATTAACCGATCAACAACATTTGTATTAACCTTTTTTATGTGAAAACAAGTAAATAACTAATGAGAAATACAATGATGCCACGTATTCTCAAAGTTTGTGTTGCAACTAAAGTTGTATTCCTTGAAAAAAATCGGTTACACGATAAGGGACAAAAAATAGGTTAGCTGCGTCTCTGTTTATCACATTAGTAACTTTATCTGTGTTCCTTTTTTAGTGGGAATGAGAAAGCAAGAGTTCCTTTGTCTAGATTTTTTACTCCGTCTACGATACTAATGTTTTTAAAAAACATGGTAAAGGCTACCTATCTCTGCTATGGATAAAATTGGAACCACTGGAATTAACATTCCTGTCTGATACTATCTCTATGGTCTCATCTGAGCCTTGTCTAATATACAGTGCGACAAGGCTCTTTTGGCACTTGAATGACATTGACAGGGGAGCGCTGTTGGTGAACAAAGGCTTAGAATATTCAAACAAGAACAAAGGGACTCTTGACGGCAACGTTAGTTCCGATTTTAGCCACGCGCCAACATAGCCCTGTCGCACTGTATAGCGCTGTTGCTATTAGCGGCGCCAAAATGGCGAAAAATCAGGTCCAGCGTGGAATGTCAGTAGAGGTCTATATGGCATCAGATCTTGGTTTTTAACCGACTTCAAAAAAGGAGGAGGTTCTCAATTCGTCGGAATCTTTTTTTTTAAATAATGAAACAGGTTTGTTTTCATAGAATACTTTAATTTTCTTGCACACAGCCTCTATAGAGAACATGGTTAACAGATAAAAAGAAGCCTGAAATTAAATAACAATTACATTACAGCGACAAGTTACTTTTAATTTGTACGTTATTCATCTCTATGGGTTAAGTCGCTGCTTTGACGATAAAGTAAAGAGAAAAATCTCGAAAATCAGCATAGCAAGTGTAGCAGAATCATATAAAAATTTCAGCACAACTAATACTATTCAGTACCTTTGTATTAAGCATAAATATGACAATTTAGTTGATTTCATATTCAGATAAAAGTTAGCTCTTGACTGCTATCTCATCTGGTGGTAAGTGATGATGCAGTCTAAGATGGAAGCGGGCTAACCCGGAAGGGGTATGGCAGTTTTTATTAAACCTTTGGTTTCTACACGGCATCGTACCGGAACGCTAAATCGCTTGGCGGCACGGCTGTGCCGGTCGCGTGGTAACTAGCCACGGCTGACGGCACCAGACCAGCCAGACCAAAAATTTAGAAATTATAAAACTCCAAACCACTGCCAGGAATCGAACCCGGGACCTCCCACTAATAAGACTCCAGTGCTTACCACTGCGCCAGGGAGGTCGTCAAACGAATATTAATATAATTATTAAATAAAAACAGGTAATGATTAAAAAAATGACTTGTATTCCATATTAGTCCCATTAGAGGGCAAATATGCCAGTGTGCACATCTCCTGTACTTAAATTATCACGAGGACGAGGCACTCGCGACGCGCTGCGTTGCCCGGAGGCGCTCCGCGGCTCTCCGAGCGCCGCGTCGCTTCAGCCACTTGCGTGACACAATCTATACAAGAATCTAGAATTAACGTAACTTACAATAATCGCATTATATATCATACATCTAAATTCAAGTAACTTATTTTTTATTCAGTTTCATGTTTTATTATTTTACTTTTTTTTTATCCTTTTTTAAATTTGTTTTTTATACCATAATCTCTTGTTTGTTGTTACCACAGCGCGTTGTTGCCGGTGAAATTTGCCTTCCACAAATGATTTAGTCCGTCATTAAAAGCACTCGTAAATTACTCCACGTTGTCCGGTTTGCGAGCGTACTGGTGGGGCCGTGGCGCGCGGGGAGCGCCGCGAGCGCCGCGCGGGCCGCCTCTGCCGCGGCTCTTGAACCCGCCCTGGTAGCCCGCGTCGTTGTATCGCTCGCGGCCGCCGTTCTCGTTGTGGTGCGAGTCGCCCGTGTCGCCGTTGCCGTAGTAGGCGTCGTTCCCACCTCTATTCTGATAGCCGTCTTTGCCGTGTCTGCTCTGATAGTTGTCACTATACTGCCGGTATCCATCCTTGTTTGATCTGTTTTGATACTCGCCATGCCGTCCGTGGTAGTTGTCGTTGTTCTGCCTGTTCTGGAAGGATCCGCGACCGCGGAAGCCGTTCGACGATCCCCGGCCGCCGCCGCGGTATCTCCGGAACCGGTTCTGTCCGTCGCCCTGGCCTTGGGTCTTACGGTCCCCGTCGTCACGTTCGGGGCTTCTGCTCTCTTTCGAGTTCTCCTCGATTACATCTTCGACGGGCGTGGGAAGCTTCCTTTCTTCGGGCTGAATCTGAATCTGTTGCTCGACATGGATCGGCTGGGGGATGGGCTGGGGCGGCACGTGCACGTGCGGCAGCGGCGCGGCGAGGGGCACCGGGTACACCGCCGGCTCGGGGTGCGGCGGGAAGTGCGGCTGGGGCGGCATCGGGATCGTGCCCGGCTCGGGCACGCGGCCGCCGGGCAGTACATAGTGCTGGTTGGTGAACGTCTGCGTGGGGATGGGCGCCGGGGAGCCCTGCTGGTTCAAGATGGGGGGAGGTTGAGGGGTGCCGACAGGACTGTCGATTTCAGACTCCTGGAGAAAGAAGAAGTTCTGCGAGCCGATGACTTCCGCGATGGGTCTCTGCTGCGGGTACTGCTGCGCGAAGTAGGCGTGCTCCACCTCCTGCAGGGTGATGGGCGGCAACGGACGCAGTGGGTAGGCGGGCGCAGGTAGGCCTGCGGGCGCGGGCGGCGCGGGCAGCGGCGCGGGCGCGTACGCGGGCGCCACCTCGGGCTCGGGAGGCGCGGGCGCGGGCTCGGGTTCGGGCTCCTCCTCCGGCACGGGGCACTCCTCGGGCTCCGCAGCGACCTCCACTTCCAGAGATTTATCAAAGTAACCACATTCGTGAACCGCGTTTATAATTTCCTTAATATGAGCATAGGTTGTTCCCAAAAACTCCTTTGGTTTGCCATCGATAATAGCGTACAAGTGTTCTGCTGCTTTTACTGTGTAAGAAAGGAACCCGGGCTGCCCCTCTTCATTTACATCATGTTTAGGGGTCACTTCTGGGTACCTGGAAAACAGTTAATTAGCACATTATAATTGAACAATAAAGAATATTAGGGCAGCCTATGAGATAGATAATCAGTACCCTTATTATAAATGCGAAAGTGTGTTTGTTTGTTGGTTTGTCCTTCAATCACGTCGCAACGGTGCAACGGATTGACGTGATTTTTTGCATGGGTATAGATAAAGACGTGTCTCTTCAATTCCACACGACATTGGCGAAGTAAATAGCGCCCGTTTGGTGCAGCCGCGCGCCATATAATAAAATTGAATTGGATAGATAAAGACCTGGAGAGTGACATAGGCTACTTTTTATCCCGGAAAATCAAAGAGGTCCCACGGGATTTTAAAAACCTAATTCCACGAGGACGAAGTCGCGGGCATCAGCTAGTAATTAATAAAGCTACTTTCAAATCAATAAAAAGTGTACAATGGTACCCAATTTGAATAAACGATTTGACTTTTGACTTGACTATCTACTGTGCGACAAGGCTATCTTGGCGCGTGGCGAAAATCGGAACTAACGTTGCCGTCAAGTGTCCCCTTTGTTCTTGTTTGAATATTCTAAGCCTTCGTTCTCCAACAGCGCCCCCCTGTCAAGGTCATCCAAGTGCCAAGAGAGCCTTGTCGCACTGTATGTTTTTATGTATAAAAGAATGTGTTAAAATTAGGAAGTGTCTAGGTAACCACAAACAAACATTTGATTTTAATAACTAAACAGCCACAAGTTATTGTATTAAAAATTGAACCTTATTGGTGTGCATAATTTAAAAGCTTTAAACTTGTGGCTGGATATTCAACTTTATTTCTTAATGCAAACTGATGTATGCTACAGGTCACTTAATTTAAAAAATCCTGTTGTGTTATTTATTTTTAACTAACGACCCGCCCTGGTTTCGCATGGGTGCAGTGTAGATACTAATGTGGTGTCAGTAAGATTTCAATTTTTCCTAGGGATCTCTAATTTTTTGAGACTTAAACTATACCTATAAACCTTCCTCTTGAATCACTTTATCTATTGGTGAAAACCGTATTAAAATCCGTTGCGTAGTTTAAAAGATCTACGCGTTCATACACACATACATACATATTACATACAGACAGCGGGAAGCGACTTTATTTTATACTATGATGACAGAAAACTCGTTCCATATAGCCCCTTCATTCAGCTCACCTTGTCGACCTTCGTTTGGCAAAGGAGGTCGCCGGCTCGCCATCTCCCTTCATCACCCTCATAGTCTCACTTCAATCAGGATGTCCTTTGCGAGCTTCTGGCTTTGTACTTTACAAAAAACACTCTAGAGGCAGGACAGACAAGAATATGTGGAGTCAGAGTGATAAGATTTCATCCTGGGCTACTTATTTCGGAGGAACAAATTTTAAATGCTAACAGAAAATTGTGGCTGGATGTTTTTTTATTAAAGAAGGACCGCTTGTGACCGTCTAGACACTTCCTTAAAACTATCAAAACAACATATTTACTTGCTTCAATACTCACAAATCATCCAAAATTTTCAGATCATCTTCTGTCAGTTTGGCGGCCCCATTAGATCCATTGAGAAAGTCTTCCCTCGCCTCCGCGTTTCCCATTTGCATGAGACAATCCAAGACAAGCAGTACTTCACGTATTTTATTTGTCTCTGCTGTGTAGCGTACCCATGCATCCTAAGAAAATAATAAAACTTTTTTTTTTTATGTATTAAAGTGTGGTCCAAAAAGGAGTGTATATTTTTGTATTCAACGCGTTTTTTTCTATGAAATCTAACCGATTTTCACAATTATTTTTAACTGACTTTCTTTATAAAGGTTGTACTGTCAGGTTGGTACCATGTAAGTTTGGTGAAGATTTGATGAACAGTTTCGGAAATAGAGGATGGAACTCCTCAATGGGTAACAGCATAATATATCGATTTTATTCCATAACTCCATCAAATTTGAACCGATTTTCACAATTTCTTTTTCTTTACAAAGGTTGTACTGTCAGGTTAATACCATGTAAGTTTGGTAAAGATTTGTTGAACATTTTTGGAAATAGAGAAGAGAACTCCTCAACGGGTAACAGCAAATCGACCAGTCGCGATCAGTATAATAGCTTAGTAAAAGTAGACTTAAGAGTCTACTTTTTACTAAGCTGTTATACTATTTATTTATTAAGCAATTATATATTATCTTATTATGCTATGTATTCTGGTTAAGACCATATTTACATAGCATATAGCTTACAATACATTTTCATTTCTTCCCTATTATTCACTTCCACACGCTACTTGTCTTGCGCCGCCGCTGGATCCAGCAGCCCCCTGCGACTCGTCATTTTATGTGCACCTAGTGAGGGGCCTGACAACCCTGTGCTTACCGGTGTGAAGTTAAATTACCTATGCTTTATTAAAATTATGAATGACTAGACTAGATGGTGCCCGCGACTTCGCCCGTGTAGATTTAGGTTTTTAAAATCCCGTGCAAGCTATCTTTGTAGCAAATTTCATCAAAATCGGTTGAACGGATGGGTCTTGAAAAGCTAGCAGACAGACAGACACACTTTCGCATTTATAATATTAGTCTGGATATAGTTCCCGGCAGTTAAATAGTCGCGTCTGACGTAAGATGCAAGTGCGAGCTCGCTCAGGTTTTGTTCGACGCGCTTGTGTACTTTGCACGAATGTAGCACTCGCACTAATGCAGATGGTGAATGCGGTAAGCGGCGCTTCGCGCGGGCCGGTATGTTCTGCTCCCTCACGTCGCACGCCCCAACGATGCCTAAAAAATGCTATCGCGAACGACTATTTGATTCGCACAGACTATACCATTGTTTTACCTTTTTAGCTTGCTTCTTGGCGTCTCGCTCGGCCACAGTTGCTACTGTCACGACTTGCTTGAACATGTCGCGAGCAAATTCCAATGTCTGAACGACTTCATCATACTTTGCTACAGCAACCTTCTGATCACCATTCAGCTCTTTACCAGCTTTTTGCAAGTCTCGGTAAGATGTTAGTTTGCTCTGTAAAAACGCAAATTGTTAAATTTTTTGCTGTTGTATAGAAGCAGGCGTTACTTTGCGGAAGTCCGTGATATACAATGAACCAAAAGCTTAATTTGCTGTAATCCGCTGAAACAGGTTGAATCTGTATGGATTACAGCAAATTAAGCTTTTGGTTCATTGTAAATTTTTTGCTGTAAACATAAGTCAGATAGTAGTAGCTAGTGGTCCTTTAATTTAGGTTTTAAACAATATTTAACTAAAATAATTTGAGGCCTAGTAGCTAAATCTCTGTTGCTCTGTTGTTCTGTTGTTTGAAAATCCATTCATACTTGCATTTCATTACATTAATTTTGTAATTATTATTGTAATTATTGATTTGCAGTTTACTATTGCACAATATTTACATAATATTTACTATTACTCATTTTTAAATTATATTGGGTATTTATAATAAGTATAGATTTCTAGATTGTAGAACGGTTTTAAGGCATCATTAGCTAAATATAACCACAACATTACATAGGTAGGTAAGTGTACAAATTACATTAGAATGTATCTTAATGTTAAAGAGAGAGCCAGCGTGTGCAAGACCTTCCTTATTTTATAAAAGCTGAAAGTTTCTCTGTGTGTTGTCCACAACAATGACAGGAACGTTTGTTTGTTATGGTGGATGTGGGAAATAACAGGTAATAAAGGTACAGGTAATAAAGGTGTAAGAAATCTTGCGTCAAAGTATAAAGTCTAATTTTTGAATATTTTCTTCAGAGTAGTATTAGGAGTGGCATTAGATTGGCACCTGCAAGGCCAAAGAAAGCATAGACGGCCAAAACAAATGTGGCATACTATTGAGTACCATTGAGGCAAAAAAGATTGGCCTCACTTGGAGTGTGTCAATAAGTCGTCTAACAGATGATTGATGATTTTTTTGATGATGTAGGTATGTAGGTAATGTATGTAATTTTTTTACACATGGGTATATTATAATATCATTTTTGATGAATAACATGAAACACTTGTAGAGTTGCTTACAACAATTTAAGCAAATAATTGACTTTTATATTATAAATTAACAATAACTGTACATCATTGTTTTGTATTTCGTTAGGTATCTGTTTATTTTATAAGAACTACTTTTTAAAGCACTTAAATCATAACCAGAAACAGATAATAGAAGTTACAAATTAAGCGGCTTTGTAGTATTCATGTAAAACCTTTAAGGACAAAATATTTATTTATTATAGGTAGGTAGGTATTAGGCTACCTACCTAATAAGAAACTAGAAATGGATGTGATACTGAACCATGCACTAGGGTGTAATGCGAATATATTAGTATTTACAAGTTGTGTTTCTTTATGTAGGAACTAGGAAGACTTGCTTGTTTCAGCGAATTTTAGGCGTCACGATTTGGTAGCAAAAATTACTGGAGCACATGTGTAAAAATGGCGTCAACGGAAAACCTCATATTTATTTACATGCTCTCGATTGGAAATTAGCTTAGCGTCCAATCTTTTTGAACATAAAATTATAGTTCTTGTATGCAAAAATTTCGAGTCCACCTATTAAATAACAAAAATAAGAGATCAAAATAGCATACAAAACGTTTGTTGATGCCGAGTGCATCGTACAATAAGAACCATTAAATTGTACTTACCTTTCTTTTCTCCAAGTTGCGAATTTTGTGTTCAATAATAGTCATAACTTGTCGGATTGGTGAATTATCCGATGCTTCCGAAGAAGCTGGTTTTTCAGACTTCGCATTCGCTGCAGAAGGCATCCTTCACAGGCAACAACTTCTTCTGGATTGGTATGGAGTATGGACTAAGTTGGTAGAAGGTAGTGAATAGACGATAGACGAAATGTGTTATATTCTCTTTGGTATATCAAAACTAGGGGCCCTACCGCGCTTGTTTGACAGCTACAATGTCACGATCGCAATCATCTCTGATTGGTTAATGCTCGCTCACTATTGGCCACAATGCATTGTTGCAACAAGAATCGCACAAATTCAGCCAATCAGAACAATTGAGATTGTAATAATTATTGATGCATGTTTTAGACCATTTCATCTAAGCTTAAAATAACCTATAGAAGTAGCCCTACTGTGACTCTTAGTCTTAGAGCGAGCATTTAGGCTCTTATTAGAACGTGACAAAAAGATTATTTTCTGTCCTAACCGTGGCCACTTTTTTGTTTGTCAAGATGTAATTGTACGTAAGATCTTGACAAACAATGTGAAGTGAGGTTATGTTGACTCAAGTATTTCAAGGAAATAATTGATTTGTTTTTGAAGTTATTGTGCAATGGGGGGTTATATTATACTAGACTACAATAGCCAAAGCGAACATAAAATAGAAGGAATAACATATTTTCACAAGTAAGTACCTACCTCTGCCTGAGCGAGAGGGATTGAGGAGGCCACGATAGTTGCATATCTGTAAGTGTATGTCTGTGATTGCACTAGATAAACTACCAAGCTCAAAAGGGCTAGATTTCAGAGCAGTAAAATCAGTTTAAAAAAACTAGTATGTATACAGTATAGCAAAGAGAATAAATAATCACTACGTCTGTATTTGGTCTGTGTTGTGTAGTTTAATACAAAAGAAAAACATTTGTACGAAATTAAATCTCGTTTTTATGTTTTGAGCCATAGTTTTGAGCTATTGAATTTTTTGAAGTGATGAGTGATATTGATTAAATCAAGTTATTAAAAAGAAATATTATTGTGTTAGAAATGCAGCGATTTTCGAAGGTACTTGCGGTGTTTGCATATAACTTAACCTATAAATTATCGCAACTTTGCGGGTTCAAGTGAAAATACATCAAAGTACATAATGTAAACTTTTTTCTTTACAGGGAGTCTCTCATGTTCGACAGTTTGTACAAACTGGGAAGTTGTTACACACAACTGTTGCCAAGTATGACGCACAAAATACAGAAAAAAGTAAAATATGTTCAGTTACAGTTTTTTTAAATAAAATACTTGTCATAAAATGTAATTTTTGGTAAAAGTACCTATGATGATATTATTTTCCAGCAATTAATCAAGTAACATTATTGGGAAGAGTCGGAGCTGATCCCCAAAAACGAGGCTCTGAAGAACACCCAGTCATAAATTTTCCACTTGCAACGCACTTTAGTTACAAATATGAGTCTGGTGATATGCTTCAGAGAACAGACTGGCACAGAGTCAGCGTCTTCCGCCCAGGTTTGCGCGACACTGTCTACAAGTATCTTAAAAAAGGTCAACGAGTGTATGTCACTGGCAAGCTGTCTTATGGTGAAATCAAATTAGATGATGGCCAGGTTAGAACAGCATCTACTGTGATAGCAGATGATATTATTTTCTTTCAAAGTCAGCCGCCAAATGCATAGACAGGTAGGTATTCTAATAATATTATGCTATGCTGAATATAGAAATGTGTATTAATGTTTAAGAGTATCATTAGTATATTGTCTGATTTTTGTCCATAATATTATGTAAAAAAGAACAGCTTTTGAGATGCTTTTAAGTATTAGAATACATTTTAGTATTTGGAAAATACTTTTAAGGTAATATGTACCTCTTAAAAATAAGCTTGTAGGTAAATTTGCTACATAGTTTATAAGATAAAATAAATGTAATTCAAATTATTATTAAAAACTATGTTTTTTTAACCACTCTATATATTTTGATTAACAAAATATGTATAAATATATTGAAGGCTTCATAGCATAAGGGTGTATAGAGTAGATTAAAGTGCAGTATTACACAAGGACAAAAAGGTAAATAAATTCAAAAGTAGCTGACATAATGTAAGGTTGATATTTTGACCATGTAGCTAAAAGTTATGGAGCTTGTTTTTAGGGTTTCGTAGCCGAATGGCAAAAAACGGAACCCTCCGTCCGTATGTCACAGCCTCTTTTTTCCGAAACTAGAAGAGCTATACTGTTGAAACTTGGTGAGTAGATGTATTCTGTGAACCGCATTAAGATTTTTACACATAAATTGAAAAAAAAAACAATGAATTTTGGGGTTCCCCATTAATTATGGGGAACCCCAAAATTCATTAAAAATTAAAAAAAAAATTAGTTCTAATTGAACTAAAAATTTTTTTCATTAAACCCATACGTGTGGGGTATTTATGGATAGGTCTTCAAAAATGATATTGAGGTTTCTTATATAATTTTTTTCTAAACTGAATAGTTTGCGCGAGAGACACTTCAAAAGTAAAATGTGTGTCCCCCCATGTAACTTCTAAAATAACAGAATGATAAAACTAAAAAAAATATATGATGTACATTACCATGCAAACTTACACCGAAAATTGGTTTGAACGAGATCTAGTAAGTAGTTTTTGATTTATCGTGCAAAATACGATTGTACTACGGAACCCTCAGTGCGCGAGTCTGATTCGCACTTGGCCGGTTTTGTTCTATCTATTGTCAGCAAGAAAGGAGAAATAGCAGTTTTTGCATAATGCATTCTTATGTTATGAAGCAGTCATATTGTTTACCTCAATACCTACCTTAATTGTTTGCGAGCTTTTCTGAATGCTAAATCACAGTAATTAATTTGATTGCTATAAAGTTGGCAGTAATATGATTTGTAGTTAGTAGTTGCTTAAATAGTATAATATACCCACTACAAATAGCATTTAATGCAAATCAAAGTATTAATTTAAAACTTCTTCATCTTCGAGATGATGTCACATGCTAGAGAAGAAATAACCATCAACTAATCAGGTTGGTATTTTTTCAACTAAATGTCAGTAGACACTAGACAATTCTACTCATCTAATCCTATTTAACCAGTAGGGCGATTGTCTAAAATCTGCATCAATCTTTATTACAATCTCAATTATTGTTCTGATTGGCTGAATTTGTGTGATTCTTGTTGCAACAATGCATGTAGCCAATAGTGAGCGAGCGTTAACCAATCAGAGATGATTGCGATCGTGGCATTGTAGCTGTCATGCTCCCGCAATCGCGCAGCAGATTATGAAGCCAAGAGCCTATAGGAATGAACATAGAATTGGCAAAAGCTGAAAGTTGGTAGGTAGATCTGTGTACATAGTAAACTCGACCTGCCAGCTGGTTCACAATTTTTGAAAAGTGGATCTGTTGATTTTATGAAATACTCCCTCCTATAAACCTAGAGACTCCTAAACTACCAACTCAGTGAGGCTAATTCTGTTGTATACAATGGGGCTGATTCTCGTGTACATACAATCTCTAAACCAACCTAAATTAACAGGTCTAAATCTAGTGCTATCCTTTTCCGCGAGCAACATTATGAAAGGGATACAGTGGCGTGCACAGGAGTTCAAGCCAGGGTATGCATTTAGGTATGAACTTATTTAGCGGCAGGTTAAAATGAAAAATAAGCATTGATTAATTACAATGAGGGTACGCAATGCGTTTATGCCTCTATGAGCTGCACGCCACTGAAGGGATAGCAGTAGATTAAACCCAGTAGATCAGTAGAATATCCTATTTTGTGGCCGGTGGCGGAATGGTTGGCGCGAATATAAGTTTTGTCAAAACCCTCGAGATATTTTTTTCCGATATATAATATATCTAATACAACTCGGCGAGGACTATTGTCGCGGCAGGCGACATTCTGTGACCGCAAATTTTAAAAATCACCAAACATCCAAACATTCTTTGTTTTCATTCAAATTTCTTTGGTTCTTCTCAGTAGGAAAGGCATTCCGAACCAGTGGTAGATGCACTTGACTATTCAAACGTTCTTTTAAAAGTTTATTTTAATAAAAATATTTCTGAGAATGCTCAAGTGACTATGGAACTTAGTTTGAGCGATATCAACAGACTAGTTATCACGTGATCAAAAATATACTTACGTGAAGAAAATATATCTGTAAATATAAAAGAAGTCGCGACCATAAGCTAGTCTAAATATATAAAAGGAAAAGCTGACTGACTGAGCTATCAACGCACAGGTCAAACTACTGGACGGATCGGGCTGAAATTTGGCGTGCAGATAGCTATTAGGTATGTCGTGGACAGCCGTTAAGAAAAGATTTTTGAAAATTCAACCCGGGTGTAGGCTTTGGCCGTGGCTAGTTACCACCCTACCGGCAAAATTGGACTGTCAAACAATTTTCAGGTCAGTCCGCTCCCATCTGATTGCATCATCTTCATCACTTACCACGAGATGAGATCACAATTCGCAGTCATAACTTGTATCTGAATAAAAAAGATACTGCGTACTAGTATTTATCTAACATTACGGAGTATTATTAATCTAAAATAATTATAGTCTTATTAATTTATCGTAGGTACGTCTACAGTCTACTCGCGTAGAAATTGGTAGCCCTGATTATTCAGTCAGCAGCAGGGACCCAGCAGTTTGGCGCTATTCTTAGTTACTGATTAATTAATTATTATAGTCTACTCTCACATCCCACAAAACGTCCCAGCAGAGAAATCCGAGAGACGCGGACGGACAAAAATTCTTTCAAAAATGTTACCAGAATTTATTGGTTTTTGAACGGTCTCTAGCTGGCAATTCAGATTTCTTCAAAAGTAGGTACCAGGTAGGTATTTATTTCTACTGATTTATCGATCTATTGCTCAATCAGTGGGGTAGACAGTGCTGTTAAAAGGAATGGAAGCAATGGATCGGAAAGTGTAGGGAAAACAATTCTGAATTATGATTTCCGTAGGTATTGGAAATGATGAGAGATGTAGATCGTACTCAAATGGCGTCATTATAAGTAGGAGTTAGGTGTGGGGGAAAAAATCAAATAACATTACTTCCATTTATTTTAAGTTATAAATCTGACACAATATTTTAATATTTATTTTTATTGTGTACAAGTTGGAAATCGTGGCTGATGCCAAATAGAAATTATTGTAAAAATACAAACTCAGTTGTAATAACTCTTACTGATAGGTACCTAGGTACTTTGATAAAGCTCCACATTTTGTTTGACAAATCATACATACACTCTTTTGGTTCACTTAATCTAACTTCTTATCTTATATTTACAAACGCAATAATTTTTCTCTCTATTACATTATTTATCTATATTGTTAAAAGAGATCACAGAAAATTGTAGCTGGAAATCATTGAGTAAAAGCCCTAGCATATTCTACAAGACTACCACTTCATACTTTTTATCACAGTGGATTTTTTGATTGATTTCAAGGCATTGTTTTAGGTAGGTTAATTAATTTATTGTCTTTTAAATATTTATATTTATATAATAATAATTTGTGGGACAAGTTGACACCAAAATATTTTAGTAAATTTGATTTGATAGACTCTCTAATTAATTATCATGTTCATATAATGTTGTGTGGTAGTTTTAAGTTTGCTTCACATGCTACAATCGAAACGTTTTTAATAAAATTAATGGAAGACAATAAAGTTTCATGTGATATTCATTCATAACTTTTATCTCTCAGCTATTTAGCAAAAAATAAACGAAAATAAACATAGGAATAACTAATAATTAAATTAACAAAAATGCATTTTGGGCGCGTACATGAGAACGCTGCGCAGCTGTTGATATCGGCAACCTCTTTTAAATTGCAATTTGCAACTGCTAAATTTCAGTCCAGTCTTAAATGGTCCATTGCACAAAATATTAATATAGTTTAACACAAATAAACTTTAGTCCCCTTTGCTATCTACTTAAATGTAATTGACACTATTAGATAAAAATCACTTGGCACAAAGGCATCATTTAGGTCCATATCCTACCCTGTTCAACTCCAAAAGCTACACTAAATATGTCAAAGTGCTCTCAGTGATTTACCTCATCTAATTCTCATATAATATTTTACATTCTATTAGGAGGAAGACTCAAACATCTGAGAGAAATTTGACTAGAACTAAGCCGTTGGAGTAGTTTGTCGCACAATTAATGTTTATTAACACCACATCACATTAGAAGTGTACATGTGTCTGTAATAATCATTGTTCACATTTTTCACTTTTTAAATTTAGAGCACATTGTTCGGAATTGTATTCTGCGTCTCTTTTCATCATCATAATACTATCGCCAATGAGGGCACTGATGCGGTGTTTGTCGTGCGGCGCGGAGGCGTCGGGCCACGTTCGCTTCCGCCACTGTTCACACGTATTTATGCTCAAGTCAGTCGGCATATCTTCATCTATGTTATCTTCTTCACAACGTTCTTCTTTCATTTCTGTCTTAACAGGCTGTTGCGTATGGCCCATTTGTTGTCTCAAAAGTGAAATATTCTTTATATTCTTCAGTTCTGTTGGGTTCCTGAGAAACCTGTAAAAATTGAACAAAAATTTACAATAGGTTCTTAATATTTATTAGGTATACAAATGTATATTTAGTGAATATACTATGATTACTTACTGGTAACAATGTCGTTCGCCTTGAACTTTTCGCAATATATTGACACGGTAATAATATCGCAGAGCACGTGACATCTTGTCATAATTCATCGAAAGATGATTTTTCTGAATACCCCAAAGCTTGGCAAGTCCAGCTGGGTCTACAATCTTGAACACACCAGTTTCTCTGTTTTTCCAAGCAATATAATTAGTGTATCTTTGCGTAGGATCATTTAACAACTGTTGCAAGAAATCCCACAAGAGTCTTCCATCTAAAAGCAAAAAAAGCAATGATTAGAGGATATGCTATTTGTAAGTGAATGAGATACGATATATAACGTTGTTATTGTGTAAAATATCTTACTTGTATTAGATTCAGGCATATCGTTCGGAAAGAATTCTCTATGCTGAACTCTGTAGTGCGTATGTTGTGGAACAACGTGCGTTTGTGGTGCAGGGCTGTTCTGAGCAATTTCCTTTGGAGAACGAGGAGCTTGCGAGAATTGGGCTTCTTCATCAGAATCTGACTGATTACTTCCCGAGCTAGCTTGAGCATTTATTGGTACTGGAGGAGCGTAAGCTGGGGCATAGGACATAGATTCTCCCCTTTGCGGACTCCCCGAACTATCTACTGACGGTGCCGGACTTAATGTCACAGAGTTAGGTTGCGCAGCCGCAGCGACGGCTCCGTGAAAGTGGTGGAATCCGTCGACAGTCCACGTGGGGGTTGGTGGGTGAGAATGTGGCGATGGGGGATACGGAGCAGCGCGTGCTGTTGGAGTTACAGGCGAAGATGGCATTCGTCCGAGTAAACATGCATCGCGAACTAACATCTGAAGGACATTGTGCAAGACGTCTCCGGCTCCAGGGCACCTCTCGCCTAAGTCTGTTTTGGTTAACAGGCATAAGGCTTTACCTGCAAAGAAAAATAAATCAATGTATTATTGCCACAAAGTATTAAAAAGACATTTAATGTGATTTCAAAATCTATACTACACTACATACCATTCATCTGGAAAAGATCCACGTCAAATTTTGGTAAATCGAATTCTCTCTCGCACCATTTTAGGAATACGATGACATCTTCACGTGTCCACAGTCTTGGTTCTGGAGGTAGACCAGCAGGCAACTGGGCTTTTGTATCGCCAAGAGGTGACGGTGGCGGTGGTGCCCAAGGTAAAGGGTACCGCCATAAAAGCTCAGTCGGGCTGAATGGTAGCGGTAATCGCTCCATACTGGGCCCAGACGGCAATTGAAGGCTAACAACTTTCATCACGACGATCTGGAAAGATTAAAAATGAATTTTCTTATTATTGAAGTCCTTTCTTTTCATGACATAAAAAGTAGGCAATGATTCTAATTTGAAAATGTCTAACTTGTGACGTATGTTTATCAAAACTTCTACTCGTCAACAGGTGGCGCTAATATATCCACCAAATTGATAAATATTTATCATTTTATGGTTTATAGTTAACCAGATCAGTTCCTAGCTCTTATCGCTTTGTCGAAGATTACGTAAACAATATTATGAAATATTGATATTACTATATTAATAATAATTTATTATACAATTATTACATTTTATATGTGTGCAATCAGCTACTATGCATTATTTATTGGCAGTATTGTATTAATTGAGGGTTTTCATTTTCTCGCGTAAATTGTGCTTTAATTTATAACTGGCGTTTTTGGAAGATTTTTTTTATCTTTTTGCTAGAAGTCGGCAGGTTCCTACCTACCTACCTATATTAAATGCTTAAGTTGTTTGTAAAACTAAGTTTTAAACATATTAATTAGGTATATATTTTTCACCAGATTAAGTAAATTACTTATATCAATAATTTTAATGATAGTGTTTTAACCTACACTTTAATGATATTGCTAAATAATTTTAAATACATATCAAAATTTCCTATATCCTGCCGGTTACGAAATGTTTGATATATTAAGTAAATACATTAAAAAAATTACTTAAAATTAAAGAGGACAATTTGCTGTTAGATTTTTACTGCTCAACCGCTTTAGGTACCGGTTCTCGAAATTTAGCAAAGATATAGCTTTCATCGTATAGGAATTTAATATTTATGTCCCGGTATAACAAAAAAATAGCTAGTAAGAAGTTAAATTAAAATTATTGTTGTTTAGTCATAATATATTGGGGAAGAAATTATTTTATATGTTAACTTTTAGTTATTTTATATATGTCGCTTTACAACTATTTTATCATGGTTAAACTTGTACTTTTGCAATGTTGGGGTCGTATTTGTTATTGTCTGAATTGATCAGGGGAAAGTCGCCCATGAAAAATGATGCACGTGCATGATATCTGTTTTAGGGGAGAAATATTGCAGAGCGGATTTTCAGAATATAATTTAAGTAGGTATTATCCTGTTTTTGTGATGCACATAATTATAACCTGTAAACATAAAACAGTTCCGGATAATATATATTTTTGTACATATTCGCTGATGTCGTCTGTTCGGATTCTGTATCTAAGTAGTCACCGTAGGCCTTATCGGGCGGGGTCGGAAATGCGTGAGTTCGAGATAGCGCGGCTTGCCGCTCGCGATAAGCACCGCTACTCACCGGCTGAGCTGATCCGGAACTTGCAGTATCGTTAAAAATCCTTTAAGGTGTATACAGAAACTTGCAAATTCAGCACATATGCATTGTCACAGCACTAGAAACACAGTATCCGATCTTTAAAGCACCAGGCACACGCGAAGCAGCGGCGGTCCCTCCAAACGTGTCGTGTTACGGCACGCCGTAAACCAGCAGCGTATCTGAGGGATCGAGCTCGCAGACAAGCGTCGCGGGCAACTCTCTGACGCGGACTGACGATGCGGTGGCGGCGCGGGCGGACGGACGCGCGCCTGCCGTCCCCCGTCCCTCGCCTCCTCCGCCTCCACGCCTCACATAATATAGCGGAGAATGAGATAAAACTTCGGGACCCCGTTTGAGAATAGTCCCATTTTTAATGCAGCGTAATATTAAAGTCATCTAAGTTTCTGTAAGCGGAGCTGTATTTTTACGATTAATATATAAACTAAAATAACCTAAAATCTTATCAAATTCAACGTACCTACCTATAAGTATAGCTAGGTATTTCCAGTTGTACTGATAGTGGTTTGGAGACTGCGTGAGCCTAGTGCATGCGGAAGTGTAGGTTGTCGTAATTCTTTCAGCGAAGCTTGTTTTTTAATAATTTTGTAACACCTAGGTCCTAGGTACCTATTACCTACCTATTTCCTTGTTTGCAAATGCTTTGATGAGAACCTAATCTTACTTACCTATTAGGTATTGTCTCTGTTCTTCCGGGTATTCGTTTTCGCTTTTAAATAAAAGATTTTTCAAATATTAAGTAGATCCTAACCTAAAGACATAGAAAAGAAAAACATTGGGCACCTTACAGGTATGTTTATGGAAGACGATCAATATTACATTGGACCTTGGAGTCCTTGGTAAAAGGTGTGCAGTTGTTGATCGTTGATCTGTTCTTGCTATTACCTAGCACAGGAAACGTCTGCGTTGTTGGTTATAAGTTTCCTGGTAGTGTGGGTATGAGACAATATGAACGTGAACCGGTTTGTGCTGAGTTTATTAAATGTCTGCATAAATTTATGAATGTCTTCCTGAACAATTCTATGCTAAATATAATTAATTCGCTAGGTTCTGCTGATTTGCACATTTGGACCCATTTTATAAAACTTATGTAGAACTTAATCAAAACTATTGTTTTGGGTATGCGGATACAAGACATTTAGATGTTCCTGTTTTATATTAATAAAGATTTGACTCTTTATTTGTCCTGGCTACCTTCCCACTACCGGTTTGTACAGAAATATTCGGCAGCCAAGGCGGAAGTGGCCTCGGAATCTTTACCTGTTGCTCCCTTCGCCCGCATGCCCTCTATACCCTCTCTTTTACTCATACATATCTTGCCATAAGTAAAAGCTATACGGCAATGGTCTGTCGTAGAGTAAGTTCATGTAGAGTAATTTGGAGAATAAAACATTTGATGTTTGGCCGTTCGTGTGCTTAATCGTGACCGTGACCGCAGATCTTGCCTATAGGTAGGTACCTACTTTCTTTGTCCAGTTACGACTTACGATCTTGTATCGATAGTTACGTAAACATTTTACTCGACGACGACCGCGGCGGTCTAACTGAGAAACTTTGGGAAACAGAATGTAATGCTAAGAAATATTTTACCAACAGGTCTGAGATTTTTTAACCAATTTACGGGATTGTTGTTTGTTTTTTTGCCTAAGAATGCCCTATCTACTGACAATTGGATGTCATAAGGTAACCCACTAAACTAAGTATAATCTAAGTTAGGTAGGTACCCGTCCAAATTAACGAGTAGGTAGTGACTAGTGCTAGTGAGTACCAATATAAGTAGACAGTAGGTATTTAGGTAAAGTACCTAACTGATTGCGTCTATATATGGGACTATAGTTCATCACAAACGGGACATGATTATTAAATTATTAATATCTTTAAGATATCTGGAGGTATCTATCTGTTCGTATAGGTTATACCTAGGTACCTATCTAACAATATAGATCTCCATAGAAATCAATGGAAATGTGCACACGGTTACCTTATACCTACTACCTATGTTTATTATTTTTATCGTTGAATATCTGCAGATATTTTAGGTTCTAACCAAAGCCTTCGCTTTTTAGTACATAGGTAATGCAGCAACAAGTAAATCAAATTCAAAATCAGATCAGAATGTGGGTAAATCCAATAGCAAACATAGGTACATATACGCGAACACATTTTCTGTAGAAAAAGATGTAGGTAGGTAGCCCGTACACCGTCTGATCTAATTGCTAAATCTTCTATTAGGTTTTTCAATAATCCCGTGGGAAATTTTTTGAATTTTCGGGATAAAGAGTAGCCTATATCCGTCCGCGAGATGCAAGGATCATCCACGTGGATTCAGGTTTTTAAAAATGCCGTGGGAACTCTTTAATTTTCCGGGACAAAAAGTATCTAGCCTGTCCGTACCTGTGCCGGTACTTGTCAAAATAGGTTTAACAGATGGACGGTGAAAAGCTAGCAGACAGACAGACACACTTTTGCATGTATAATACATACCTAATATTAGGATGGATTATTTTCCCCATATTACCTATGTGATGAACATTATCTATAAAAACTAGCAAAAAAAATCACGTTTGTTGTATGGGAGCCCCCTTAAATATTTATTTTATTCTATTTTTTTAGTATTTGTTGTTATAGCGATTAGCGGCAACAGAAATATATCATCTGTGAAAATTTCAAATGTCTTACTATCACGGTTCATTAAATACGTAGCCAGGTGACAGACGGACGGACAGCGGAGTCTTAGTAATAGGGCCCCGTTTTACCTTTTGGGTACCTACGGAACCCTAAAAACTTTACGATTTGGTAAAAATGCCAAGATCAATTTAATACTCTGAAAGAAAGAAAAAACATCGGTTTTAAGAAAAAAGGGTTTGTAATTTGTTTGTTAGACTTTTTCAATTTAAAAATCAGTTAAAGGAAATTGTAATTCATCAGTATAGTAGGTTATCGTCTGGTCGGAGGTGGCCCGTTTGGAATGCGACGAGCGGTTGGGGCCGAATCTCCACACATGCGGAAGTGCCCGAAATAAGTTCATTGCGTGAGCATTTATGTTTGGCTACCGTACTAAATTATATTTAACATTTGTACGTGTGATATCCAATTTTTAAAAACTAAGATGTTTTGTATTCCTTTATTTTGATTGTATATTGTGTGTTCTAGTAGAAAGACCAGACGAATTTCTGATTTCTTTTTTCGAATTTCTAACCTAACATTGGGAAGTGGTCATAACGGACTGAAACGAACCAAATTATGGACCTACGTAAATAAGTCGTGAGGACGTCAAAAAAATCACATTTAAAAACAGCGCCATGTTGCTTTTTAAAGTTCCGTACCTCAAAAGAATAAACGGAACCCTTATAGGATCACTTTGTTGTCTGTCTGACTGTCTGTCAAGAAACCTACAGGGTACATCCCGTTGACCAGAATCATGAAATTTGGCAGGTAGGTAGCAGTGGCGTGCAGCTCATAGAAGCATAAACACACTGCTTACCCTTATTGTAATAAATCAATGCTTACTTTTCATTATAACCTGCCGTAAAACAAGTTCATACCTAAATGCATACCCTGGCTTGAACTCCTGTGCACGCCACTGGTAGGTAGGTCTTATAGCAGACATAAGGGGAAAATCTGGAAACCGTGAATTTAGGGTTACATCACACAAAAAAGATTAAATTGTGGTCATGAACTAAAAATTTGTATTTCAAATTTTCGCAGTAAGATAACTATATAAAGGGGGGTATCATACGAAAGGGCATCTGTGCATTCTAAAACAGATTTTTATTCATTTTTATACATTATAGTTTTTGAATTAATGTGCAAAATGTCGAAAAAATACGACTGTACTACGGAACCCTCGGTGCGCGAGCCTGAATTGCACTTGGCCGGTTTTTTTATTGCAAAAATCTATAGCCAGTGTCACTCAGCATGATGTAAGGCTTCTAACTATACCCCATACATCCAAATCTGTTCAGGCATTCAGAAGTTGTGGTGGAATAAAGAAACTCCTATAAGAAACATGGACCCTGAAAACATTACATTCCTTTACCTCAGTATCAAGGTATGTATCTATAAAATAGTTTCGATCCTGTGAGCTGTCAGACAAATTAATGGAAATCTTTTCCCGTTGTTAATAAACAAAACTACCTTTAAAATTAAGTAATTTACAAGAATAGATTTAAACACTTCTAAAACTTTTTAATCAAATAGATTTTTACAAATTGCTTTTGAATTTACCACTGGTACGGAATGATTTCTTACCACTGCGAACCAGCAACAAGATGCCTACTATCGGCTTTGCTTTTTTGTTGCTTTAAAAAAATATCTAAATACAATATTTAACGCTAGTTGCTCGTACCTACTCACTAGTCACTACTGACCATCACTGCCAGCACGGTTGAAATGTGTCAAAGAATTTAATTCTGAGGAAATGGAAGACATGAAGTACAGTTCACAGCGGAAATTAAGACACGCGAAAAAGGAAATTAACATCGGTCTACGGGGACCGGAACACGAGGGTCAGGGAACGAATCTCTGTTTCACTTCCGGCCATGTCCGCACGGAAAACGGAAAAGGAACCGGTACTACGGACGTGTAGACCCTCCTTTCGCTTCGCTTATATTTTATATGTACATATTATTTTATGTTAAAAATAGGTTTTAATCTTAATGTATTTTGTGTACATTCGTGTACCTACCCCTGCTAATATTATGAATGCGAAGGTGTGTTTGTTTGTTGGTTTGTCCTTAATCACGACGGACGATTCCTAGTTCCTATCGATGTAGTTCCACGATTATACTTATCAGGTAGGTAGGTTCCGTAGGTACCTACCATACTACCAGATATTCCTAACAATATTCTTTTTAATCTTTTTAACTTGCATGTCCGGCCGCCTTCCGGTTTGAAAAAATCTTGGTTTTTTAACCGACTTCAAAAAAGGAGGAGGTTCTCAATTCGTGGGAATCTTTGTATTTTTATGAAAGAAAGAAAGAATATAGTAGGTATAGGTAGGTATATATAGGAACGATTTGGAAAATTCTTTGTTTGAAAGGGTAGATATACTTCCTAAGTAGTCCATATAAAGATGAAGATCTGATGAACATCTTCGAAGATAGATAATGGAACACCTCGACGGATAAGGGTGAAAATTTTAATACATGGGACCGCTAAAAATTCAGAAATATATTTTTTTCCAAAATAGAATTGACTTCAATACCTAACCACAATCACTAAAAATTAAAATTATTTTTTAGTTATTGTGGTTACGTATTGAATTGGGGGTTTTTTTTGTAATTTTTTATTATTTGTTGTTATAACGGCAATTGAAATTTCAACTTTTACCTTTCAACCAACAAACTGACTAACCAAAAGATTTTCGACCGCTACTCTATAGAATAGGTACGTCCAACCGTGCGAAGGAAAGGCTAAGTCAGCAATTAGTGCATAAACTTTAAACGATAAATTCAAAAATGTTTAAAAATAAGGGAACTGACTCCTAAACTCAGAAGCAAGAAATCGCGAACATAAGTAGATTCCTACGGTACATACTGTATGGAGAACCTCCTTTATTAAAGTCGATTAATCCTTTAAAGTTTCAGACACTGAAGAAATTAATTTAAATCCAATGTTACCAATATGACGAGGAGACATAAAGGAATGTTCTATATAATTTTATTAAAAGAAAGGGTAAGGGTATTTTTTAATGCGTAGGTAGATCAAATTAATGAAAAATATGTTATTCCCTGCTTAGTGGAAAACTAGGAAATCAACATATACTGACGGAAGTCTAGGCCGGATGCCCCTACATTTGAAATTGCAATCGTATGGAAATGGCGGCGCTTCCTGTGTGCTGACCCGAATCACGCGGGGTTTTACTACAAGTAATATAATAGGTATTTACTTGCGACTATAAATAAAATTAATTAAATTCCTACTATCTACGTCACAATATGTTACTCATTAGAAATACAATTTAAATTAATTAAATACCTACCTCGTTACAATGTTAAAGAAGATACTGCTGAATTCACGGAAAAAACAAGCTACTAAGTATTAAGTACCTAATGAAGGAAAATCAGACAGGTTTTCCAGAATTTCAATTTTAATAAACTTATACTTAAAAAATTTCTAGATTCTAGAGATATTATCATAATAGTCAACCGATTGTCTACTGCTTGATATACCTACTTAGGTTATAGGGACTCCCTTTTTAACTGATTCGACAGTGATTTTAAGCTTATTTCGTGGTTTAACGACTTGTCGAAACAACATCCAAATCGGCCAAGTGTAGGGTTGGGTTCCGTGGTCACAGTCCTCGAAAAACAGATATAACTCCTTAACCTGTGAACCCTACTTAGCCATGATAGTTTTCCTTTAAAATTGATTATAAATATACTACTGCTGTGAATTTTTTCACGTTCCTAAAGTACTACCATTTGGCTGATAGACACACACACACACACACACACACTAACACACTAAGTAATAAAAATTAGCACTTTAAAACATCATATTTTACGGAACGGATCTAGAAATCGAAAATGATGTTCCCACACCCACAGTATTTTTAAAAGACCTATGCGGCGTGATTAATATTTATACCCATACCCATGCCACATTACAGATTTCTAGCACTATAGTCTCTGAGATTAACCGAGGACGGCGGACAGACGGACGGACATGTCGAAACTATAAGGGTTCCTTGTATACTACGGAACCCTAAAAATCGTTAAGTAGGTACCTATTAAAAAAGAAAATCAAATTAAAAAAAAAATAGTTAAGTACCTACAACTAAATAAATAAACTAACTAGTTAATACTTCTGAACGCACTTCCGAATGATTGGTAGTAAGACCGCGACCCCGATTTGGCTGCTCACTGTTGTTGTGCGTTACATAATTTACTTACTACTAAACTAGGCAACGATGTCACACCAAAAGTTGCGCCACTTTCTGCTCGTGAACCAGCGACCGTAAGCAATGTTTCACTACTCTGCTGCGTTTGCGAAATTTTTTGATTGACAATAAGTAGGTAGGTAATAGGTACTACTTGCTCTTAATTTTTCTGATATTTTCTTGTTCTAACTGGCTTATTTATTTGATCGTAATATGTCACGAAACGACACCCGTTTCACGTTGGCTTGTATACATACAATATTTTCATGAAGGCATAGGTATGTGGCGCTAGAACTACAAGAGGCGCAACGCGTGTTTCATTTATCGTTTACAGTACTGTTTTTGGTTGTCTAGCAATAGTATCTATTTAAAATTGCTTGGCGGTTTGGTCCATAACCTATTAATAATAGGTACATTTTTGAAGTCAGAGGTTAAATTCACGTCCTCTAGCGTGCTATACGGTACGGTCATTCATTCTACCGGATGTCGTTAAATCTTACTGGGAGCCGCAATAATCCATTATAAGGATTAAAGACACCTAATACAAGTGTCACGACTTACGAGACCAAAAATAAATTGTCAGATTAAAACATTTTAGTTTTTTGTTCCGGTTCTATTTACCTAGTGATTTTTTATTATCACTTAACAATCTGTTGTCATACAATTTGGTGATATCACGTAATGGCTATAGTATTTTTTTCTTGGGAATCTTATTACTGTCGACAATGAAATTGCTAAGTTCCGGTTACAACGTTTACCAAGTAGTAAGTACCCTAAGTAGTATAACTATGTAGGTAGACTTCGTACCTACTTCTATTTCACAAAAATATGTGTGTACACATACAATGACGTGGTTATATCAATCACTTGTTATAAGTTCAATTTACCTAATACTTAGGTAGTTTCTCCGTACTAATTAAGAAAAATCACATTCGACACAAACTCTTTTGAAGCTCATCGTCCTGTCACACTAATATTTCCAATTTCACACCATCGTTCATCGAAGTAAAAATCCTTTTGCCTAGGCCAAAATAGGCCTATAATAGGCCTATTTCGCAGAAAGCAAAATCTGATGCGAAGATTTCAGGAAACTCAGCAGCTAATTGATTAAATATTTTATAACAACAATATTGTAGTGATACCTACTATCTCGTCGCTACGTTGCTAAATGCGATCATATTATAATAATTAATAATTAATATAATATTATGTACATACAATTAAACACATAAATATCTATAATCTATATACATTTATATTAAATTTTATAATAAATATATACATTTAACTTTTGGATATTTTAATGTAAGTGTAAATACAAGATAGGTATACCTACACTACACTCGTGTTGTCCCGTAAATGTGAGTTCTAACCCACATTTTACAGGCTAATAGATACACAGCGCGATTTGCCATCTGATCTTTGCGTCCTGTTAACGATAAACCAGTAGTTGAGAGTTAGAACCTAGCTTAGAATTGCTACCTAGGGTTAACTATTGACGTTAGGCTGTTATGCGATCAATCTAGCACCAATCATGCATCAAGCAATCTATAATCTCGATGATTGATCGTTAATATAGATTTTTTATTTTTTATTCGTTATAGGGGCACGCTTGACCACGATTACACCTGATGGGAAGTGATGATGTGGCCTGAGATGGGACGCGTTTGCCTAGAAGGTGCCTATTCACTCTTGTTTTAAAGATACCCGGATTATAACTGACAGGAAACACTGATCTAGGAAGAGTATTCCAGACCCTAGCCATGCGTGTAAGGAATGATGACGCAAAGCGTTTCGTACGCGAAGATGGAATGTTGAAGACATAGGGGTGGAAACTCCCCCGGTGTCTTGCGGTACGGTGGTAGAAAGGTTTGAAAAAAATTTATAGATGGTTGAAAAATATCTAGATAGTTTAGATTTTATGCTCTTTATTTTAAAGGAGATGGAATTCCTAGAGGCCGTCTTAGGATATGGTGTCTATGACTCTATGCATAAGTATGTGTTAGGTGAATGAAAACTATATAATCTAAGTCCAAATAACAAGTCCTAACATCGTGTATCGTCTGTATTAAAAAGAGAATAGACAATTATCCCCCAATCCTAACGAGTAACCCCCAGGCGAGTTACTATGCGCGCAAGTGTCACATGACAAAGCGACCCCTTCGTTGATTTGGGATCAACATGATCAAAAAAATCGGGTCGGGAATGCACCCGCGGTGGGAGAGGGCACATGCTTATTCAGCGTATTAGGAATACGTTAAGTTTTTAGACGCATATCGGCGAATTCGTATTCAATAAATAAATGTACCTACATATTTTTCACTTCTCATGCTCGTAAGTAAGTTCTTCTTTATGCCGAGTGTAAGGCGTAAGCGGATTAAAACTACTTTTTATGCTTACGGGCATAAAAGTGATGTAAGGATATTGGATTATGGATATAGCCTAGCCTGAGTCTAGCCTCCTGTGCTTTCCTGGTACTGTATTGATGTACCTGAGCTACAGTCGGTGTCACATCCAAAGGTCTCCGCCCTTGAACTTGGGAAATGGATGATATATCGGTCTACATGTCATATATTACTTGGCGTCTTGTTAAATGGCCTCGTAGGCTCGGAGCTCGTACCTGCGCAATGGATAATTTTTAGATGTGTAGCTAGAGCATGCGTAATGACCAGAAGACGTAATTAAGTATGAGAGTAAGCTCATCCACAAGTCGCGGTCGCGTATCACTGTCCATTTCCTCGCAATCGAAGTAAAAAGTGGAGTGTTTTACTCGGACTAAAACCCATATACTCGATTCTATAGCCTCCGTCTCTGTCTAAACATCTCGTATGAAATGGCTGGTTTAGTCCCTTGTTGAACAATCTACTACTTAATCTGAAAATATGCTACCTTAGCAAGCAGCTATATTGAGAGCTAAGAAATCTAGAAGGATTAAACACCAGGTAAAGTTATTATCATCGTGTGCTCAGATATCATATTATTGACAATTCAAACATGTTTAGTTTAAAACTTTTACCTACCTTTTTATACATCAATTATTCCAAAGAGTTATTTGTGATTCCTTAGTTGTCGGCATCAAACATTCTGTGACATATCGTCGGTTAAATAGAAAAGTGACGTTATTCAAAAAGAACAAATTTTACAATACAAGCATTTAAAGTTTTCACTTCAATTAATACTAATTTTTCCTTTTGAGTTTTATATTTATGTGTAAGTGTTATATATCATTTTAAAGGTATTTACATGAAAATAAAGATGGTGTGGTTATTTTAACTAATTTACTAAAAAAGAGGTATTTCTAGCAAGAAATGTCATTTTTCTACATAATTAAAAACATTTTGCGGAATGAATTTTGTAAAAATGTAACACAATAATGGAAAAAATATGGTTTTATTAAGTATATGGTTTTTATAAATTGAGGTATTCAAATAATTACAAATCCACTTAAAATTATATGCAATAACAATCATAAACAAACCTCTATTTTAAGAGTAATCCCTACTTATTAGATAAATCAATGGCAACAATATTGAGATCAATGAGCTTAAACTTAAATCTGCTTATTTTGGGTTTTGAATAAGAATATAAAACTGTAAAATCTGTAAAATATGTTTCATAAGATATTGAAAACGTTTTCTCCTTTATGTAAATCAATTTTTTATTATTAGCTTTAGTATGCATTTTTGTACTGATTCTACCAATCAATTATAAAACTAAAATATTATTAGTATCTACTTATTTAAAAGTTATAGAGCCTCTTCAAAAAAAATTAAAATATTCCAAAATATATGTAAAGTTTCATACTCAGTCTACCTAGATATTGTAAATAGGTTTTTGAGATGATTTCAAAATCCAAAAAAAAACTATTTAGTAAATAACGTATCACACAAAAGAAAAACAATGTGAGATTATTTGGTTAAAGACTTTGATAAAAGTTTTTATAAAATCGGGGAATTATGTTTTTATCTATTAGTGTAAGTATACCGGCTTTCTTAGTGTCAGATACATCCAATTTTGTTGAGTACAGCGGCTGTAATTCGGAACACAAGTTAGTTTTTTTCTTGGTAGCTCTAGTTTTGACCATGACAGTTTTGAAACTATCTTCTTTATACGAACATTTGTAATAGAATCGATCATTAAACTTTTTTTCCACTCTGACAACTTTAATATCTCCCATCTTTAACTTTTCTCGGTCTTCATTGCTTGAAAAATTTGAACCGACACCGTCTGCAATTTTCTTAATGTCAAAGAAGCTCTCATGATTTAGTTCATGGACTTTGTATGGATTTCCTTTTTTTTTGGCAGTTCTGATCAATGTTATGTATTGTTCCGGGACGTAAATAGGTGAGGATTTCAAAGACCTTGAAATGTTACGCTCAATCACAGAATGCGCGGAATCTCCTTCATTTTGTGAGTGACCCTTTATGAGAAACTTGTGGGTTATAGAATTTAAATTTTCTAGATAAGTTACGGCGTAGATATACATTGCAATCATATATTTATTTTTTTGCTGTCCACAGCAGTTGTCACTATAAAATATGACATCAAAATCGTCTTTGATTTTATCTTGTAAATTTCTTAAATAACTTAAAACGCAGGATCCTATTTCATTGACTCCTCTGGCCCCTTCACCTTCGTGCCAGACATAGCAGTTTACGTCTTTGGATCCGAGTTCGTAAATAGTAAAGTTGAGAACATTAAGTTTTGATATATAATAAAAATTGGATACATCACCTCTTGGGCACGGCATTACAGCTTGCAAATCATAGACGGCAATTATACATTTTTCATTGGCATTTTCTTTGTCTAACTCTTTTTCTTTTCTTACTAAATCTTTTTCTTCTAAATGCGAGTAATATTTGATTTTTAACGGCTCTTTATCTTCTGCATTGTTATAAGCAGCGCAATCCTCGCATTGGTCTTTTTTCGGAGACCAAAAGGAAATATTGTATTCTTTGGTAAATATATTGTAATATATTTGATAATCAGCGTGAGGAACGTTTTCCAATCGACATTTTGTAATATAGTCCCTATGTAGCTGTGCAATAGAGAGACCTCCTTCAATGTATTCCCGACTCGTACTAGCTCGACAGTAGTGGCTTTCAATTCTAGGTATAGAATTGATATGTTCTTTGATCCCATCAATAATTGCAGCATCAAGCTTATTGTGTTTGCGATGCTTTCCTCTTTTGTCCTCATTCAGAAACCCTCCAACTGTAGAGTTTTGCATTGAAATTACTGTTCTTATCGGTCTGTCGGATATACCCAGAGTATTTTTAAAAAAAGTCTTACAAACCCGAATTATTTCTCTGTCTACTTCAAAATTGAAGGCATGGTTATAATCTTTTCTTGTACTTCCTTCGCGAATATATCTATACTTCGGTTTTATTGCGGTTACATGTTTATTAATAAATTGACGTTGCTTATCTAAATTTCCCATCTTCCAGTAATTCATAAATATAAGTTTCCGCTTTTCCTCACTAATCTTGTTATAACATTTCAGTTTACATTTTTCAGTGCATGTTGGTTTTATTTGTCTTTCTTGCATTTGTTTTTGTGACTTCGATGTCGATGTATACGCTTTTCCAGAATTTCTTAATAATTTAGCTTTATTTTTGCTCCATTCTTCCGGTACAGCTTTTCTTTTTCGGCCAGTCTTTGCTTTTTTGTTTCCATCGTCAACTGTATTTTCTAGGTTTTCATTCACTGTAGCGATTTCATCTTCCGAAGATGTCGATGACATTGCAAGATCTTTGCGTAGTATAAAATCAGGGTCATTATCTACGTCGTCAGACGAAAAGTCCTTTTGACTATCAGGAATGGAGTTGAAGGAACTATCGTCATCGTCCTCATAGGAAATATCTGATTCCGATATTATTATATTGCATGAAGTCTTGGGTTGGCCTGAAAAGAGAACGTTAGTACTTTCTTCTGATTTTGAATCACTTACATCAGCTGATTCCATAATATTTGTACTCGGCCCAGGTTGATCATTTGGCAGGTATGGAATAATTTGTAAATCCAAAAAAGAATTGTTGCTAATAGGAGTCGGTACCTTAACATTGCTACTTAAACTAATCAAAGGAGTGCGTGTGCAATTCAAATTATTTTGCAGTGGTTCGACGACGATAATCTCACATAATTTAGATGTAGATACTTCGTTTGGTGGATATTTATCCTCAGTAGCTGAGGTATGGTCTTGAAAAACTGGCTCGGGCTCTGTAGTAACTGGTTTTATGAATTCGGGCACATAAGATATTACAGATATTTGTGGATCTTCATTTGACTTTAACTGAACTGAATTAAACTCTACTGGATTCTCCTTAGAAAATTCTTTAGACGTCGTAATCATTTTTACCATTTTTTCACCACGCTTCATCCTACAAAAAACAAAGAAGTTTTAAACCCATCTTTTTATTCTAAAGGTTAAATCAAAATTAATCAAATATTTTTATTCAATCATTTTAACTAATTTTGTACTTTAACGTTAAAATGTACTATGTATTTTAATAGATAACCGTCATTATTTTAAAAACACAATACAATAAATATTCATTCTAAGCATTCACAGTCATATTTGAAATTGTTACATTTTTCTGATGAACTTCATGATACTAAATGTACAAAAACTATACAGAAAAATGTCATAATTACAAATAAGTCGAGTATCAATAACTTCATTTCACAACAAGCAGTCACATTTCTAAAAATGTCGTTTCTCAATATAAGCTACTAACACAATTACAGTTAAATTTTAAAGAACAAACGTAATTTCTCAAAAAAATACATTGTTCTATAAATTTTTCTTACCTTTTGCAATCGTATCCAAACACTTTTTTGAAAAATGACAATTTTCTATAAAAACGCACATGTACTCAGTTCCGTGGCTGGGTTGCAAATGGCAGAGTGACGTTATTCTACAACCAATATGGCAGATGAACATAAAGTACCGAAATGACACTTGCGACATCTAGTGAGCTTAACGTGTAATTTTATAAAGTGTCTTTTATCCATATAAAAATAATGTTGATAACAGACTCTTTTTAATGATAACCTTACTTTCTGAAAATTTTGAGAAATGTCATTTTTCCATTTAACCGACGATATTATATGCGTGTCGTAAAAAATGTAACGTCAAGGGGCTCGTTCGGTATGTCCCAATCGGGCCATGTGCGCGCGCTCCCACGCGTAGTTGACACACAAGTGTGCGCCAGCGCCATAGCATACGATCATAGCTACTCGCCTGTGTGCGTGAGTGAGCTGCTACTTCCTGGTACAATGCGCGAGATGCTTTATTTAAATTCTCCCTTTGTGTGCGTACGTTGTATTATTTATATTCATCTACCTCTACAAGAATATTATTACATTAACGCCGTGTGTGCGTCAAGTCCTTTTAATCTCCATTGTACTTCCTGATTGTGCGCTAGTGTGGGTGAGCCACTTGTTTGAATGTTAGGGCGACTTATCTCAGCGAGGGACATAGTGCAGCGTCCGATTACATTATTAGTTGGATAGGACTGAGTTGCTTTTGTTTATATTATCGATATTTAATATAAATGTTGTTACGAATATTTAATACGAGATCCCTAGTGCTCCTTATTTGTGCACTTATCTACGTATAGGTCTCTAGGTATTTGGTTTAGGTACATATTCTATGGTTTCTGGTATACTTATACGAAACCAAGTTTAAGAGGTCTTGGTTTTCATTATGATGTCGTTAAGGATAGACATTTAGGTCGCCTGAGCCCCGAAGTCATCTATCGTCTCATGTTTACATTTTCATTGGCAACAGGAAGCATGAACTCCGCAGTAGCTATCGTATCAAACGCATACTGTTCTGGGTATGAAACAATACCAGTTCCGCTGTTGTTTGCAAAACTGCCGGTTTCAGGAAGTAATCGTAAGTACTTGGATCGATTCGTTGTTTTTATCGTTGTCATGTACCTAAGTACCCATTAAGTTTAATTGTCTTCATTAAACATGCACACAAATATTACTAGTGTCCTTGTTTTAGATAGTTTTATATGTAGGTATTTTTTACCTATTAAAGGGTGATGATAATTTAATATAAGAATATAAATCTAAAACCTGCTTATCTATCTTCATCTTCCATTCTCAAGCCATGATTCTGGATATAATTATGCCTATTCCAACTGAAATGTTTAATAACAAATTTAATAGACGATCGCTTTTCTTCTCTTGACAAAGGCAGAATAGAAAAGTATTTTAATCGATCATACCTAATTTCGGTAGGAAAAAAAGAAAAAGCGGCTTTAGCCAATAACGATATCGACAATCTAAATAGTTACTCACTAGTCAAATAGGAAGCAAATGGACAGATGCGACTCAAAGCCAGCAGTTTGCACAATTCGGTAGGGTCCACGTTTTCGGAGGGAGGGTTATGAATTTTCATTGCCATCCCTCCGTCGTACACATCTGTCGCCATCCTCTGCGGATTAGATACAAACGTCATTAATTGATTTTAGATGTGAAGGGTTAGAGATTACTGCATGCACACATGCTGCATTGTGTGCTGGAAAAATCGATTTGTTCCTCTAAATATTCAAATATCGAGGTGGATATATTTTTCCTTTTCCTCTTGATCGTGTTTTGTTCTGAGGAAATTGGAAATTGGGATATCCTTAATGATAATGTAATTTTTGTACTTATTGAAAATAGAACGGATTTTAGTTCTGGTAATGTACCTACATGTTGTAGCAAAACTATGTTAGATATGTTATACCTACTAAAGGTAACTAAGGTACTAAATACGAGTAAATCGCTGTAATGCGTGGACGTCAGCGCTTGGATAATGCAATTATTGCAGTTACGCATGTTTATGGTCTCAAATAGACACCGAGAGAGGCACTTGTAAGGTTTTTGCATATTCAGCCAACTTCCTCGAATATTATAGTACATACCTACTCGTTGCTTATTATGTGGGACAAAACCAAGACAGACGTAAGGTTTTTATGATAAAGATGACTTAGGAATGACGCAACCTGATCGGCTTGTTTTGATAGGCATTTTTATGGCGAATAATATTACTTATGTGAACTTTAAATAAATAATCTTTAAGATTGTATAATTTAGTACCTACGAGTATAAAAAATGATGATATTGATGATACAATGAAATATTTTACTTATTTGATACCAACTTGATATCTATACCTACTTTCAAGCCAACGCACCATATTCAAATCTAATAACTGACACACATACATTTACACAATCTACTTAACTCAAAAACCTCCTGTAATATCATACCTACTACTACAGAGAAATATACCAGGTAAGTACACACATTTTTTATCCACCTGCGTATGAAAGCATGAGAAGACAAGCCAACCCTTCATTAAAAGTCGCACAGGTGTAAAATCATTCCAACCACGCCTCACCCTTGCAAGGGTTCACGGATTCTATTTCTGTTTTCTTGAGTGCTATAATTAGATGTTATCGGGAAGCGGGGAGAGACATTAATATTTTTTAAATTCTAAAGCTTTTGTAGATTAATAACGTTCTTCTCTCGCTGGATATCAAATTATACCTACCTAACTTACGTATAGTTATAAATTCATTTTATAAACGGTGGATAATAATATATAAGCTAGAATGAAATCTATAATATACATAAAAATGAATCGCCAAAATGCCTATGTACGCGCATAACTTCCGAACGACTGCACCAAATAGATTTTTTTTGTTGTGTTTAAAAAATTGTCAGGAAAAAAACATTGAACATTAAAACAATGCCAACCCTGACTGGAACTCTAAATTACACAATTATGTCGACTGGATAGGTTTGGAGTCGTGTTTGGACTTGGTAGGCTTGTTTTCGTGAGTAAGTTTCAGTCTTTTTTATTTTATTGTATTAATAATTCAATGGTATTAATAGACAAAACTTTTTTTACTGACTTTTTTATCTTTCAACTTTAAGTATGAATTAAGGTGTATCATGTAGGTTGGTAAAGGCACCTTCTTAGTAGGTTTAAAATTCAGCATTGACGTAGCCAGGCGCAATACAAATAAAATTGTAAAGCTAGATGTAAGTGTTGCAAAAATAAAAAAATAAAATAAAAATAAAAATTGTGTTTTCAACTCGTCTTGTCGATTAACCCGTACTTTTCTACCTCTCTTTTATATGCATATGGAACGTATATAAGTATCACTGTCTCTATTATTCTATCGTGGCTTCCTATTGCCCCCCGTACTCGCGTGCACGCACCACTAACAACCTTATTATTACACCAATACTCATGTGATGCAACTATTATATCAGACTTGCTCATTAAATGTTAATAATTAACATTGATTTGTGTTGCGTTTTAACACAATACGTTAAAACGAGTATTGAAACTCGTAAAAAGTTGCTATCGGATGTAGGTAATACACTCACAATCGTAAGAAGCTGATAGATATTATATTATCATAGTTATGCAAGAAAAATGTTGCTATACTGTGATAAGGAAAATATTTTCATAGTGTGGAAATAGAAGTTTGACGTCTATAACGAATGACGTCGAGTAGGTTAAATGTACCTAAATACTTATATCATTTTTTACCCGACTACGGCAAGGCCAAAAGGAAGGGTTATGATTTTGGCAGTCTATGTATGTATGTATGTTTGTATCTATGTGTGTTCCAAGTTCCAACTACCACACACAGCGGTTAAACCTTGGTTAAACTACTGGGCCGATTTTTATGAATGAAGTGTCAATTGAATCGTTGGTATGGTCCGGTTGACATAGGCTACATCATGGCTACATTTTATACTTACAAAATCGGTCTGACGGATATTACATCCAAAAATGAAATGTCAAACGAAAGAAGAAAAATACTGAGTTCATAAAGATAAACATAGTATACTAGTAAAATATACCAAGCGCCAGAAACCCAATTTTACTATAATATTTCAGCGTTTATTAAGACAATCGCAGTCGGGTTTTGGTTTTCAACTTTATCTTGTTTGAATTTATAGACAAATTAATATATTTTAATTTTAGTAATACAATTTATAATAAACACTAAAAATATCAATTATTCAACTTACTTAATAATATTGCTCTACATAAAATATGTAATAGCGAATTAACATTAGCGTAATAGAAATAACAATTAATTGTGTATTAGTACGATTAATAAAGGCCATTAACTCAAGGATAACACAAAGCAGGCGGACTGCATGTGATTATTTAATTACTCTTAAACGCTGTTTCCGGTTGGTATCAACGGCACCATTATTTTCCCCAAATGATAAATTGGTTACTCTGTGGCGTAATTATTATCATACATAGTATGCTATGAATTTACATTATACCTACCTACCCTACGTATTTAGTAATTAGTAGGTACACTAGTCGCTACTATTAGAATGAAAACCACTTTGATATACTTTAGAAGGCTTTTATTCACTGTTCACATAGTAATTGTTATTTATATCAACACAAGAGCAAACACCACGTTCTACGCGCCATTTCAGTGTGACGTTTCGCATAGATGCTACTCCGCAGAGCCCGCTACAGATAATAAAATCACCTAGTTTTTATCCGTCTAACACTACATACCTACTTATACATAAGTTTAGTACAATATCTAGTCCGTGTTAAAATCATTTGTTCAATTTAATGCGGAAAATTCTAATACACCTGGCAATTGAGACCTGAATGAAGAAGCATTTGTTAGGATTGGTGATGATATTTCGTCTTAAAACAACGAGGTTCCCTAATGTCTGAGAAGACGTCCAAATCAAAGCCAAGATCAAACTTCAAAGGTTTACTTGGCAATGGTTGTTGGTCTGCCGTGAAATTTCAAAATTTCTACTTTCGACATTGAATAATAATAAAACCTATATAGGCTTAGTGGTAACAGTCGACATCCCTAAACTAAGAGTAAAATGCCTACTTACTCATTTAAAAAACCAAAATCATGTTAGTGCCATCCAGACTTTTTTGTGAAATACCTTTACAACTATGGCGTGAAATTACAATAATGTAATCACTTAAAAAAATGTAATAGCGTGTAACTTTTCCTTTTGTAAATGGAGAAATTCATTTTGCCCGCGACCACAAAGAGTGACATCGTGAATACATGTCATGTCACCCGCGAACCCCAGCTTTGTCCTAAGTGTGAAAGGGTTCACTCATTAGGAAGATTGCGAGGGCGCGCAGCTATGCGAACATTGTCTTCTGTACCAGCGTTGACACATTGTTCCTGCTACCACCTCAATGTTGCTAGTAGACATTATACCGTCGCCTATGCTCAGGAAGTATTCATTTCTAGCGAGACTCATCACAAAAGCAAATGCATTCGGGTTAAAACAAGAGCGAAGAGTCTAACCGGGAAATGGTGGATTTAACGCGGCCATTACTGAGATTACACCATATTATATTTGAACTTTCTTTTATAATTGTATTTATTTCTAAGTTTACGTCATGGAAATCGTTTATCGTCATCATAGAGATAGTAGGTAATAATTCATCTAAGATCGTCATGGTTTACGTTTTTTACTTCAGTAGAATTTTTTTGATTTCCCTAGATAAAAGTAGCTATGTGATTCCAGGTTGGCAATATTTAAATGATCAGAGTATAAAATAGTTAGTGGGCTTACCTTGTGTAAGTGTTTAATATTTTTTGGCATACACGAGACTTATTATAAGCGAATAATGAAAAATTGCGCGACAAGTTCCGCGGTTTTTGTCTCGTTATTCATTATGTAAAGGATTGTGAGACTGTGCTCAGAAGACGTGGTTTTCTTATCCAAATATATTACATATTTATGTCTAGGTATTGTTGGTTTACGGACATTGTTAATATTTACTTAGCTGTAGGTATAACCAACTATTATAGTAGGTATATGTGAAATGGTAAGAATATTTTGAACTCCCGAAGCATGTACGAACATAAAACCTACGTACCTACAACATGTTTCGTTTATATTATTAATGTAATTTACTAAGAACATTTTTCAGAAATTTTACAATGTAGGTACGTTATCTATTAATATAGGTTATCTATTAAAGGGAGTTCTAGTACAATATTATTTATCCAGGTATAAATACCTTCTTGTAGCAATGGTAGGGCAATTTCAATTTTGGAGACCTCTATAATACCTAAATGAGGGTCGGGTGCCCTGTCCAATTGTTCCGCGTAAGTTTTTGACTCACGATATTTTTCTACGGTCAGCCCTTGTACAGTTTCCCAATTTCCTTCCCTTAAAGAAATTCATATTTTTATCGTCGACATGCATCACATTCAATCTTTTTCGACGTACCTACGTTAGCGTTGTTTCTTCTCATCTTCATTATATCAAACTGCGGACGATTCAACAGTGTACTGTTGAACATACGCCCTCCCTCATGAGCGCCTCCACAGTCCACACATTGTCCCCACTTATCCAGCTGGTTCCCACCATCCTCTTTATATCCTCATTCCTCAGTCCATCGTACCGGAGGGTGCCCAACGCCATATCCTTACTCTGTGCCCACGCTACTATTACATACTAGCACGCTTACTATTACATATTATACGGTTTCCATCCACTCGTGGAGTTTTCAGCTCTAACGGCCTCCCCCCTGGGCCCCTATGACAAGCGTGACTTGTCCACTGTAACTAGAAGTAGGTAGGTATGATTTTTTTGCGTTCACATTTTGCACTCAATGTAAACTGTGCCTAAGTATAACGCTCGAGTCAAGACACAGGTAAGACGGCAACGAGCAGGAAGTGAAGTAGGAAAACGCTCTAGCGTCACTCAAGGTCGACGACGACCATCCACTCCGTATGTGATTACACGGTGTGCCGCTCCGGCTCGGCTCGAATGTAACTATATTGTTGGCTGCAATTTTTTTATCATTACGGCGTTTCAGTACATATATTTTGAATGAAAATTAAAGCAGCAGCTATTAGGGGCTTTTTTCGTAAAAAATTACAATAATTTTGTGTAGATAACGAATGCACAGAACAGAAAACGATTGAAGTTTTATTTGAATAAACTTATACAAAATGCTTTCGGATAGTCAAGTGAATTTACCACTGGCACTGGTCTAGAATGCTCTTTCTGCGAGCTTTTCGAGTCAGTGGTAGAATGTCGATTCATTTACAAGATAGATAGATGCACTTACAAAATGGACCTTTACGAAATCTACTACGCAGTCCTGTGCAAACTACCTACAAAGTTTGTGCTGCACAAGGTGTTCTGACTTGCAGGCTTTGCACCGTTGTACACCTTATGGAATTTGCTAGAAATAGGTTAGGTATAGACAATCATAACGTGCTACAATAAAAAACCGTCGAAAAAAATGCTTTTCCACATTATGTAGTGAGGTTATCTTCTAGGCAAGCGCGCTTCAACCTAGTCCTCATCTCTGCATGATTGTCGTCAAGCGCAAGCCTATCTCTTGCAATAACATAAGATGTATTACAACTTACAAGTTACAAGTAACTCTTGTTTGTTAAATAAGTATATAGCATAACACAATCTGATTATGTATAAGTATAGGCTTTTTTGTATCCATTATATTATAAAATATGATGGATCAGTTCCAAGGAATACGTACCTATCTTTGTGCGGTTTTGGAGGAGTGGTTATCTTTTTTCCGTTGATCAATTACAACGGCATGCCCACTTATACTGCTTCTGCAATGCATACTTTGCATTTTGATCTTTCGCGGATATTTCGTCTATTGATAGAGCTCCCATAATAAGTGTGCAATCCGCACACTTATTCTATAGAAGGCAGGTAACGTTTGCGGTTACAATAGACGAATTTCGTTCGGGCTAAAATATTAACTTTCACACAATGGGAAACATTATATATCCAGTATGGAGCACTTCTTCACTTCCGAACAATAGATTGAATGGGAAACGAAGTGGTAAACAGTGGTTCCCTTGGAGAACCAGCTCAGTGCGAGGTTGGCATTGTGCTTTGTTCCCGGAGCAACGAGACTAGCTTTTTGAGCGGATAGCGGTGTTTGAGATTCTGCTTTTATCATAACAAAGCGACGTTCGGGTTATCTTTTTCTAACATAATGTAACGGAATGTACCCGCTAATAGCTATGTGGTTGCACATAACCATAATTATTAGTAGTGCTATACTTCCATATCCATATCCATACTAATATTATAAATGCGAAAGTGTGTCTGTCTGTCTGTCTGTCCGTATGTCTGTCTGACTAGATTTGTCCCTTTTATTCAGTAGATACCTAATCTGAATGGGATGAATTGTTATTAAGTTTCAATAACCTTTTTTAAGGCTTGCCTAAGTTTCCGTTCTTGTTGCTATACCTAGTATTGTAATCAATTTTCCATAGTAATGTAAACCTACTATGTAATGATAAAGCTCCTGTTTTTGAGGCCTTTTTAATGATAGCATAAGATTATCCCACTACATCCTAACAGTTTCAATTGTTATCCCACCCTCTGTGTACCTACTACGATAGGACAATACTTTCTATTATATCTTGGGCTATTCGCAGAAAACCCAAAAATAAAACCCAAAAATAGGATATTAACATTTAAATTCTTTCGGAACCATGAAGAGAGGAAATAAAGACTCGAGTGCTTGGCTCATTATTTGTGGAAACACAAAGGATTGCCAATGAAATGGTGTCTTGGAGATGTTCAGTACATTGTCCCAGCTAGACGCCGCGCGCCGGCGCTATACTTTTATGTATAGAGAAGCTTATGTCTTTTGTCATTTGTGGCTGTCACAGATAAATATCACAAATACATCGTCAAGTATGATGGCAATATGCGTACTTGATGTTAATAAAATTCAAATGAATATGAAAGGGCTACTGCTACTATCTAATATTGGATTAACTTTCTTTATTTATTATTATAGGGTGCGTATGCGTATAGTATAATACAACAATATTGATAATAATGTGTTCAAAATCCAAAACATCAAATGTGTTCCGTTCGGACATATTGTAATAAATTATTTTAATCACTTGAAAATATTGCTGCAATTATTTATAATAACTTCCCATCAGATATGCATTGGGTATCTTTAAAATTCTACTTTTGCCGACGCATTGTCTGCTCGCTTCAACTCATCCCAAAGGATTTCAGATCGTTATAATTCCGGCGAACATTTCCATAAAAATGATTCCCGATCGTTATCTCGTGAACAGGTCTCGGATTCTTTTTTTTCGGATGCATCATTTATTATCTTTAAGTGTAGAAAAAGTAAGGGTCTAAAGCGCCGCGTAGTCCCTTCTAAGAAATATCTTTAGATTTGTTTGACACTCCTCCGTGAGATATAGAGCGGGCAGTGGACAGCACAGTTCGACGAATCCGGACGTCCACTTCAGTTTGCGCCCACTCGAGAACAAAGAGGTGTAAATTCCCACTTCGTAGATTATATTCATGAAGTTACCACAACCGGCGCTAACGCAGATTGTGCCAGCTGATAAGAAAGGATTACATCACAATTTTTTGTATCGCGTCAAAATTAGAAATTTTATGTCAATTCCTTATGATATATCTCAGTCTTTTTGCTGCCGTGGTAATTTACAATACTTATTTTCATTGTGACCTTCAAAAGAAAAGGTGCAAGTCTTATCTGAGATACTTTTTATAGCTGATTCTGTTCTGTACTGATCTTTTTTACTGCCGTATCGCTCGTCTTGAAATCGTTTTGTTCACAACAATGTTGCTCAGCATACCGTATTCTGCTCCCTTATCTAGGATTACTTTTAGCATTATTGTACCTTGGTTGAAAGGGTTGTAAAAAGGCTTCGATTTGCGCCTTCTAAGCACGTATTAAGTGAGTTTGATACAGCCTCCGATAATGTGATGGTTCAAAGAGCATTAAAGGAATAACCGTCATTGCACAATTTCCCATGGTCCCAAAAGTAAATACCTTTGTGAATTAAGGCACAATGGCAGGGCAAGAGTCAGGTAAAGCGCCTCACGCTGCGGGGTTCCATTGCAGAAGTTTTATATTTCCGCTTCTTTGTCATATATGTAGGGCCAATTAATAATTTTCCTAGCTGACCGGAGTCATTGTCACATCTTCTGCCCGGGCCTTTGCTCCATGCTGTCTGACAAGAATTGACTCCTAACAATTGTTCACTTTTATGGACTCCTTTTGCTTTATTTCTGAATGACGTGCAAGTTTATTGATTATCTGCTCTCTTCATAGTGTTTATGTATGGTTAATGTTTTATTATATAACTCTACTTATGTATGTTCCTTTGTAATTTTTGTGTAGTTTTCCTAATTAATTAACGATTTCCTTGTTAAGGATCACGTAAGAAAAATTCCTTCCTTAAACGTCTACGTTCGTACCTCTAATGTATTTTATGTATAAAATGGTCTCTTTGTCTTTTTTGTTCATCTGATTGTCCGCGTGTTGTGGCGTCTTGGTATTTCCTGTTCGCAAAATTAAATTCAAATATATGCATACTTTTTGTCGACCAGTTTACGAGCAAGCAAACGTCGCTGGGAGACGATATGCTTACGAAAAACATACCTAATGGCGAACATGATCCTAGGTACTATTATTATTTCAAATGATATTTAAACAAAAAGAAGCCGTTATTTCTTGCATAAATGTTTTGATATATATTTAGTTAAGTCGAACCATTTACTTTAGAGTCGTATAACTATCAGTACCTATATACATACTTTTAATTGCTTGTACGTTATGAATCAGACTGTAATTAATAGATTTGCGTTAGGTAACTTGTATATTAAGTACAAGGTATGTCGTGCTGTCGTTAAAATTGGTATGCAATTTGGTAGCTGGTCCATAGCCCAAATGCAAACCATCTTTTTACCCAGAGAGGTCGTCGGTGGTAAAGAGTGGATACCTACTGGATATTATCAAAGCTTATATTGAAGTCAATTTAACCCAGACAAGTAGGTAAACATTAACGTCTCATCAACGTGTAGATACTAGATATAAAAGCTACATAATACCCGAGACGTATCATCGGTATGTAAAAGTCTGCCAAATAGCCATGTGGACTGTGGAACACCGATATTAGCGCGTGGGCGAACTTCCTGGCGCGACAACCCGGCATGCGACGCTCGCCGTCGCGGTTTGGTCCATAATTATTCTTAGTATGAGCTTTTATGTCTCACATACGTTTCTATAATTCGACAGACGAAACACAATAACGACAGTGTAAAATGGACCTAAAGATCTAACGTTAAGATTTGATTTAACTTCAAAAATTCGTCGATGACGACGACGAAGAGTCTTCCCGATCGATCTACCTAAGTCAATCGGGGTGCGGGCATCGAGGCTGGCTCTCCTTGCCCGGACATTTCCTCACAGGTAGCGCCTTGCTACTTGCACCCCTTTATTTTTGACCTGGAAGGACAAGCTCTCATCTGTCTATGACTTATCCCTTGTGATATATTTTCCGTGTAGTGTCGAATCCGATGGTGTCGTCAATCCCTTGCGTTGTCCTGTTCATCACTACTGTCTCTTGCGTTGGGGTCTGGTATTGTGGCGACCGCGGAAGCTGAGGACTCGAAAGGTAACGGATGAGTGATGACGAAGGTCATTTCTGACGTACCTGGGAGCTCCCACGATAAGAAGATCTGCGGATCATGTAGTCGCTGCTTCTGGTACTCTGAGCAGAGGGCGTTACTATGTAGCTGGCGCCGCGTACGACAGCGGACGTACCTTAGCACCGTAGAGTTAGACTCTTGTTAGTTTTATTTTCAGCGATAGTTTTGAGGCAAAGTACCAGCGATTTGAGTCCATATTTTCATCACTTGGAGTGCTGGCTGTAAATGTTTGGACAAAGATGAGCTTAACAAGGCAGTTAAACTCCATCTTACTTCATCACTGAACTCAAAACTGTTAAAGCCGAAGTGAAGTACTCTAACGTTAGATTTAAAATATCATACTAAGCCTACTGAATGATGGCAACTTGCTCTTGCTCCCGGTTCTCATGTTCCAAAATAAATCTAGACGGAAGATAAGGTAGTAGGAAGCAGTATTTTCTTTTCGTGTTAAAATTCAAAACAAAAATAAATCGAGTTATATTTTAGCTCTACCCACAACATTAAAACCTGGGTATTTATTTTATTACTTTTTTGACATTTAACAATTTTGCGTAAGAGGCGCGAGTTGTTAGGTTATAGGTATGACATGGTTCTGCCTGCGAGACCGCGCGAGTTTATTCGACTCGTTTCGTTCGCTGTTGTCAGGTGAAGTTGAGGATAATACATACCTTGATAATACTAAATAATTTGCGGTTAATTCATTAATTATTTACTTATCAACATATATACTTAGCTACATTTTAGCGGTTGAGTGATAGCGAGATATCTCTTCCGGTTCAATTTCCTACAGTCATTAGGTATGATACGAGTGTAAAACAAGAAATTTTATAATCACCAATAGGTAGGTACATTTAACACACGGGTACTGACAATGTTTTGTTTTCACTTATTTTTTCTAATGTTGCCTATGTTTTTCTACTAGGCAAGTCATATTGTGTAGTTATATTATTATATGGGAAGAAGGCGCTGCAGTGCGTACGAACGCATTGGGTCCGTATTTAAAGTGGATTATCAAATTGAAAATCGCAAATTTAGAGTGGTTTTTGTGATAAAAGTGTAAAACTATACATAAATCGCAAGTGAAAATGTTATCAAAGGTGTACATCATAAGAAAACTGTGAAAAAGGCTTATGAATATATCTTCTCTCAAGTCTCAACCGATCAAGTTCAAGTGTTGTAAACAAAAGTCATAAAATATAAAGGCAAGTTATCGGCAAGTACAATTAAATCTGGACTAAAGTAATTACAAAAACTATTTTCTATTGATGTTACTGCAAATAATAGCATTATAAAGTAAAATCCAATAATTTTTTCAACGAAAATAATAAAAACCAAATTTAGTGAACTGTTGAGGGTTGTCTGAAAAATAATTAGACAAGCATACACCGCGGGTTCGCAGATAACGATTACGTATTTCGACACTGTGTTCTAACAATCGTTTGGCTCAATGTGAACATCGCTGGACTGAATATCAAGATTACCCTGATCGATCCCCGCTCCTAAAGAGTGCACTTTTCTTTTTTTTTTTTTTTTTTTTTTTTTCTTAAGTATTTTTTGTTTTAATAAAAACAAAGATGGAAGAAATTGTACTACTATTGAAAAAGATACAAGAAGATATTAATGAAACAAAAGATAGTGTCAAAAACAGTGAAATAAACTTACTTAAGAAAATCAACGAAAAATTTGACGATATCCAAATTAAATTGCAAAATCTGGAGGTCACAGTTAATTCACAAGAACAACGACTAGACCTTCTCGAAAAACAAGCCAGGGAGAGAAATATCGTTATTTTTGGTGTTGAGGAAAAAGAACAGAATTACGAAGATTTACATAATAATTTCCTCGAGATATTCAATAATAATATGAAAATAGATTGTACTAGTCTCGAAATACAATATATCAAAAGAATTGGTAAAAAATGCGATAAACCTAGACCTGTTGTCGTTAAACTTTCTACATTCAAAAGAAAAATTGAAATTTTACGTAATAAAAAACACTTGAACAGTTGAATTACTATATAAAAGAAGACTACCCATTAAAAATTTTACAAAAAAGAAAAGAACTTCAAGAAATGGCGAAGGAAGAACGAGAAAAAGGCAAAAAAGTAATAATCAAATATGATAAGTTAATTGTCGTTCCACAAAAAGAGACAAGTGAAAATACAAAACGAGGGAATAAACGCAATCTTTCTGAAACCCCTCCCGATAAGCATAGCAAATTTACAAGGAAACCAAAAAAGACGTCCCAAAACCAAAAAAATAGCACCTTGACATCTTACTGGACCAACATAGACACCCCAAACAATCAAAACGAAAAATGCAAGAATCCAGAGCCTACAGCAACACCTTAACATAATGTATAAACAGAGTTATCTAATAAACATAAAACTTACAACCTAAGGTGCCTCCTCCTCCTCCAAGACGGCCGGTCACCGTGGAGGAGTACGACCGCAACCCCCCCGGTTCTAATATATTAATCACTATCACTCAAAATACATATATACATAAATATTTATGATAAATGCATATATAATATATTTACATATGTTAAAAACAGGTATTATTTACATAATTAAGCAATACTTACCTACGAAAGGCTATTAAGATATTTACTAATGTGTGAAAGGCTATGATGATACTAATGTGACTCGTGAAGAATCCAAGGAAGAAAAATATAAAAAGAATTTACCTAACTAATTTATATAATTATTATGGAATTTTCAAGATTTTGCTTTTAGGAAATATAGAAAATAAAGACAGAACCGGGGGGAGGCCTTATACCCAAATATGGGATCCTTATCTGGACTGAATAGTGAATACCTATCTACTAAATACTACTACTAAATAAATAGATAATTAGGCAATAGTAATTAGCAATAGATATAAATGTAGGTATATACTAGTTTAAAACTTCTGTAAACTAACAGTTTTACTAACCGACACTGCACATAACATTATATTATACCTAACATGTAAACCTCATAAACGCATACACATACAAATGTCAAAACATATAATATACTAAACACATATTAACAAAACTAACATAAAGGTAAAAATTGTAAAATAATTAACTAGATAGTTGTAAGAAAGCTTATTGTAATTTTAAAGATAAGGAAAATAAATAAAGGCTTAATAATAATAATAAAATATTATTATTCATTGATGTGTAAATGCGATGGTAACGATTTTAATACAAGTTATATTCTAGACTTCACCGATTCCCACGGCATTTAAAAAAAACTAAAATCCACGCAGACGAATTTCTGTAGTTTTTTGATAAACACTCTACATAAAAGGATATTCTACTTCTACCAATCACCGCAATTCAAAGGTAGGAATTAGGAAGGTACTTAAATCAAAAACTGCAATGTAAACAAGTTCGCGAGTCCCGTCCCGTTTTGTAGAGAAGGCAGCTTTCTGCTTTTCAGCTACAACAGGACAGGGTTTCCTATTTGGTCATGTCGTGTAGATATAATTTGTAATTGCATGTGCCATTCACCTAGTTAGAGCTGGGATTGAGCATCGCATCGTCACGGAATGTTGCCTGTCTTCCAACCCGCTTGCTAAGTGTCACCGTGCCTTAGCGGTAACCTTGCACTCTACTTGTACTTTTAATTACGTACATGGTTAGGGGCCATTATGAACTAGGTATACACTGAATAACGGTACGACTATGATAAGCCATCAAAGTCCATTAAACTGGACCTTAATTGAAATTGACTGTTATTTTCTGGGCTGAAACACGCTAAAATCAAAATGAACCTAGGCTCAGAATAAGGACTGTTAGAAGTAGCCCTATTGTGACACTTATTGTTAGAGCGAGATAGCTAAATGCATTTAAGCTCTTGTTAGAACGTGACAAAATGATTATGTCTTGTCCTTATCACCGTGGCCACTTTTTTTGTTTGTCAAAATGTATTTGTACGTGAGTATTTGACAAACAACGTGAAGTGTAGAAGGAATGACATTTCACAAGTAAGAAAATCTGCTTGAGCGAGAGGGACTGAGGGGGCCACGCTAGTTGCAAATCTGGACATATCTGTGACCTAGGACATGGTTCTATAATGTATACCTATTGTACCGTTTGGTGTCTAAATCTTGGAAATTGAGATACAGAGCTAACACATTTCAGATTTCTGGGATAAAAAGTATCCTATGCCCGTCTCCTGAATGCAAGCTATCTCTGTACCAAATAGATGATGGGCGGGACTTCATCCACATAATATTTATAATTCGGTTTTTAGAAAAATCTCGTGGGTACTCTTTGTTCTGGGGCAAAAAGTAGCCGATGTGCATCCCCGGAATGAAAGCTATCTCTGTGCCAAATTTCGTCAAAATCGGTTTAACGGATGGGCCGTGAAAAACTAGCAGACAGACACTTTTGCATATAATATTAAACTATGGAACTGGAAGTATGAATAGAGGAAAAATCCTCGTCCCAGTATACCGCACACAGTGTGGTATAGAGTAGTGCCACATATTGTATGTGACAGTTAGCTAGTTTTTCCCGCGCGTCGTATCCGGGTCGCCCGCGTCACGTAACGGGTCCGATGATAACGGGAGGCCTAGGTCGCGCAGCGGGATGAGCTACGCGGAAGTAGGATTGCGGACGACGATTAGGGCCTACTGCCCAGACGATTAGCTCGAGACCGACGACATTGCTGCGTTCGTTGATTAGTTCTCGGAGTTCGTCGGCTCGTTTGGTGCGCTGCGCTGGCCGCTGACAGAAGTGACAGACACAAATTGTAAAGGGTTGGTAACAGATACGACGCGCGACGGAAACGTGTCCAACGCTGATATTAGAACGTCTTATATTAAAAGTTTTAATTATCTATGGAACTATATGAAGGTATTTGTATTTCGTACTGGATAGCGCCCGTAGGAGTGGGTATACTCGACATTAGTGTCAAGTGCTTCGTAGTTCAATTTCTTGTATTATGCTTGTGCTATGTACAATGTACATAATATTATACAAATCGTTACTTATGTAGATGCGTTTCCTAGTGTGGCACCCTCTGAAGAGCAGCCGCCGAGTTTCTCGCTGCTTCTTGGTAGGAAGGGGATCTGAATGCAGTGGTAGATTCACCTGACGATTCAAAAGCACTTGTCATAGTTTATTTGAATAAAAATCTGTCTATTGCTACATATTTCTGCCACGCTGCTGCGGTCATGGATTGCTGCCGTCGCGTCGTGGTGCTTTATATCTGCCCAGGTCTCAGATAATACGAGACGTGGAAGTTTTTAGTTTTTAAAAAATGCTTTAGACTTTTTACGACGACGCGACGCTCTTTTTAACAGCTTTGCGCCTCAGCAACTGGTTTTAATGGGTATAGATACCTACTAGCTGATAGCTGCGACTTCGTCCACGTGGATTCAAGTTTTTAAAAATCCAGTTGGAACTTTTTGATTTTCCGGGATAAAAGTAGCCTATGTCACTAGTCACTACAGATAACTAGGTACATCCATTAAAAAAATAGATCCGGTTCTACGTTGCTGCGTGATTGCGGACAAACCAACAAACAAACACACTTTCGCAGTTATAATATTATGGATGGTGAAAAATGATGTTGATTCCAACTTTTTGAAGTCAACAGCTCTTAAGGGACCTGATTACATGACCTGGTTTTTTGGATCAACGATGTATAAAATCACGACACCTATCTACTGTCTGTTCTACTTAGTTGGAAGATTCGGCTACACCAACCGTCAAATCCATACAATACTTTGAACATGAGCAAATCCGCGGTTTGCTAGTATAGCTTGAATGGTTATGTAATAAAACGTTTGGCAGGGTGGGGCGCGCGGCGCGGACCAAAGAAAGCAAGTTCACTGCCACGGCCGGAGCGACAACCTTGCCTGGTGCCACTACCTTCCTCTCAGTCACCGCTCAACGTTATCTAGTGCTAGAGACTAAAGACGTACGGCCAATTACTTATGCATGCAGCAGTTCTGCGTAATCTATTTGTAACTTACACACGCTTATCGCGAATTGATAGACTACTTTATTAGTAGTTTCATCTTTAGAAAATTCTGATTTCTGATCAGCAACAACCCACCGCTGACTGACTATTGAGCACAGGTCACCTGCTGAGAATGAGAAGGTTTGACTATAAGCGCGCTGGCGCGGATTGGCAGGCTTCGCACACCTTTGAGAACATTATGGAGAACTCATGCGCGATGTTTTTGTTTACCGTTAAAGTAAAACGCAAATAACTCTGAAAAGTTAGAGGTGCGTACCCGGTATTGGACCGTCTGAATAGGAGGCCGACGTCTTAACCATTAGGCTATCAGGTGATTAATTCTGCTGCACCCAATTTTTAAACTAATATGATAAGTCTAAATGTACCTACTGCTATCTGTTTCGTTATGCTGTGGTTGCTCCCTGTGGAAAAGACCTGTGGATAGAGACCTGTCTATTTATCTTAGAGAGTACAATAGAATTAGCCATATTTATCTATGATAGCAATTCTAACTCTACTAAAATATCTATAGACCCATACACTGAAGTCAAGAAATAAATCGAGTTGGCAGGAGATCTGACGATCGGATGCTGATGCCCTGGGAATGCTGGGACGCCACGCCACGTGTGTTGACACATAAGCCTCATCCCATATCGGAGGTGAAACAAGCTTTATTACAAAAAGTACCTTATTGATTGACTCTACGTACCTATTTACTTTGCAGACGCATTTGAGAATGTTAGTGAATAAATTAAAAAAATACATTAGCACCTCATTTCTATGAAATAATGTATTGAGACTGTAAACGATAATGCAGTTTGCTGTAATGCTACTGATCAATTCGTAGCATGCAACATTATGTTATACTCATACGTAATATCCATGTAATGAATAATTACTATTTATTACCTACTAGACTAGATGATGTCCGCGAAATCGTCCGCTTCATTTTCGGGTTTTAAAATTTCGTGGGAATTCTATGATAATCCGGGGTAAAAAAAAGTCCGGGACAAGAAGAAGAAGATATTCGTTTCCGTGATGGAACTTGCAATGTTATATCTCTAGATGATGCCCGTGACTTCGTCCGCGCGGCTTTGTTTATAAAATCCCATGGGAACTCTGTTTTTCGGGGCAAAAAGTAGCCTATGTCCCGGGGAATCTATGAGGAATCTAGGAAGGTATTATTTCTGTATCATATTTTGTCAAAATCGGTTGAACGGATGAGCCGTGAAAAGCTAGCACACTAACAGGCGATACATTCACATTTGTAATAATATTAATATGGATGTGTTTTGTGTACTAATTACAAGTGTTATTATTATTAGCATTGTGCAAAAAGAGTTATAAGTACGAAACAGATTTACATGGCCGTTATACCTATTTCACTTCTTGGATCAGACAGGCCTCTGAAAACTGTTTAAAGCATCGCGTATTTTACTCTGTAACCTTTGTAGGGATAAATAGTAACAAATTAATAGTAGATACATGTAAATCCCGTTATATGTATGTCTGCAAAGCCCAGACTGGCGGACATATGAAATCAACAACGGAACCTTGAGCATATGCCAGACTGCGAATTCCGAAACGCTTTGGTTTGTGGACCTACGTATTGCGTAAAAAGCTGAATCACTGATGAGAAATGTTATGAGCAAGCCAGATTCTACCGGCGTATGTGAATCAGCGCGGCCGGAAACTTCGCCATGTTGGCTCACCGCCGCCATGTTTTATCGCGTTCCGGAAGTTGCGCGCGCGCCGACCGTCTTTAGACATCATTTCCACAAGTCGGGCGAGCTACGAGTCGGAAATATTCAGCGGCTATTTTGGGTGCCGACGTTTTTCCGCTTCGTGCAGACATAGTCGAACTCAATCATATATTTGACGACGGTTTCTGTTTTATTTATAGAGAAAATTGCCTTAGAACACATTTAGAATCTCGTAACTTTGTCTGAGATGTTTGTGGCAACTGGCACTAGATGCATAAATCACGGGTGTGAGATAGGTGTGAGTAATTTTGTTTTTCGATACAGTACTTAGTGAAAATTAATACGTAGGTATCGCAGCATCAGCCAGTGAGGGGACGGTGGTAACTGGTAACGTACTAAAAGCACTCCAGCGCGATAGCCAGAGGGATGCAGTCAAGTTCAATCGCTGCCGGTTCCACAATATCTGTGAGTTCACTGCTCAATAGAAACCTGCTATCTTTACTTTGGATGGATATTGGATACGAGTATTACCTTATGTTTAGAGATAAAGTATTGTAAAAACCAAAAATAAACGAGGAAACTAAAGACGAGCTCGTGTTGTAAACTGAGGCAATAACAATTTAGGTTTTATTTGCATAAAATGAGTGTGACAAAAATCGTGAAGGTATTGATTTTAGTACCTACCTACCTACGTAAAGATAATATTATACCGGAAAACCTGGCGACAAAATAAAAAATCTACTTATTACATAATATTACTTATCAATTATTGTGCTCAATTTAGCAATTATGAATCTTATTATTTACATAGTATGCATTGAATATCGATAAGGTATCTACTTCCGACTATGTTAACATGGCTTCAGTACGTGAATCGATTTTAAATTATTTTATTATAGTACGAATTGCTTGCGCCATATGATGATGTTAATTAGTTACATTTTCAATAATAGTGCCATGTCATTGGTCATGCGTTGGAGTTTAATGGGAATAATATTGAGGAAATGTAACTAGATTAGGTAGCTATTTATCTAGACATTATTTTTGATTGTAGGGTTATCACTTCAGCCAGTAGATATCCACATATCTATCTATTGTTTCATACCTACTGTTATGTCACTGTTACTTAGCCCTTTTATATCCATATAGGTATCCATACTAATTATGTATATCCTCCATACTAATATTATAAATGCGAAAGTGTGTCTGTCTTCACTCTCTATACCAATTTTGATGAAATTTGGTATAGAGAGTTCCCGCGGGATTTTTAAAAACCGAAATCCACGCGGACGAAGGGTTTTTTATCTCGGAAAATAAAAGAGTTCCCACGGCATTTTTAGAAACCGACCAAGTGCGAGTCGGACTCACACAAGAAGAGTTCCGTACCATCGTACGGGATTACCTATGTACATTTTTTCAATTAACATAGCTGCCACTTTGAAATTTTTATTATTTGTTGTTATAGTGGCATAAGAAATACACATTCTGTGATAATTTCATCTCACTTCCTATTACGTTTCATGAGAAACAGCCCGCTGACAGACAGACGGACGGACGGACAGCAGAGGCTTAGTAATAATTATGGTCCCATTGGCACCCCTCGGGTAGAGAACACTAAAAACTGAAATCCACGCAGATGAAGTCACGAGCATCATTTAGTACCTAATTAATAAATAATTGACTATGTCGCCACTAGCTAGGTCTTATTATCACTAGAAGTTTTTCATAATTAATTAAGTAATTAGGTACTATCGGCCTACCACAATATGTCGGTAGGTACCTATCATCAGTTTTTACAGAAACTATTTTTTCATAACGACTCCTAGCAACAACTTTTCATAATTCCATAAGCAATATCTACTCACTTACGTATTATAATTCAATGAAACTTTATTATCGACTAGATGATGGCCGCGTGGATTTAGGTTTTGAAAATTCCTGTGGAGACTTACATTTTAGGGGATAAAAATTATCTTGTGTGAAGATACCTATTATACATATATGTCAAGTAGTGCACGTCTATCTTTCGATAGTGATGATGATTGACATTTACTACATGCCATTTGGGAGTCCAAACCTTCCCTGAAATTCCCGACAAAGGGAAATAAATTTAATATAATTTAAACGCGCTAATAATAACTTGTATTGGTTGATGCCCCCCCAGCTTCGATGTCAAACGATACACAATATGTCTGTCCACACTGCTAGACCATACTAGTTTTGCCCACACTGCGCCCTCTGGTGCGAGGTCGCCATTCTAGCAACTTGGAATCATCCCGTCTATCGGCTACCGTCTATCTATCGCCCTCAGCGCGGGGAACACAACCAGCCACGAGGCCCCAAGCCAAGATGGCGGGCCCTAGCCGGTGAAATTCCGGCTAGAAGACCAACACCGGGGTAACATGAATACCCCGCGCCCTGCCCGGGTAAGGAGGCTACGCCTCGAGGCCCGTACCCCCGCTTGGCCTTCGGCCAACTGGAGCAGACCCTGTCGTCGTCCGTCTATCGGGATTTTGATATAAAAATCGATTTTGGCAAAAAAATACGTGTCGTATAATATTAAGAAGCTCTTCCTTTATTATAAGTTGGTACAAAGATGCAAAACTTTTGACATATAGGCTTACTTTTTCCAGTTGGTTTAGTGAACTATGATAGGTACGTACATCCTCCAGATCTATAGGTTTATTGAATTTATAATAGATAGGTACCTACCTACTTTGTCATTTTACAGATTGTTTTAAATGCATTTATGCGTGTTGGATGTCTATTCGTTTAAAAGAGGATCGTTCGAGTGGAGTGGTGGCTGGCTGGGCGTACGGAGGCAGTGAAGGAATGCGGTCGGACTGGGACTCGAGGGACAAAGGCTCTGGAACTGGTTTCGCTTCCTGTACGTGTCGGATGTCCTGCGGCTTCCTGCCCCTACCCCGCCCACCGCCAGCCACGCAACGGGTTAAAACACGGTAGGGCTGTAGCATCTGAAAAGGGTCAACGGTCAACTACACTAATACTATGATCAACCGTTTTCCTCTCCACTTTTAGTATAGGTATATTTATTTTAGTTTAGGTACCTTCAAGTCAAGAGTGAATCGCAAGCTCATTCCATTTTAGGCTGCAGCATCACTTCATCAGCAGATCTGATTGATCTGAAACGTCATCAGCAGGCCTGATTGCAGCCAAGCGCTAGTCTATGAAACAAAATAAAAAATGTTTGATGCCTAGCCACTGACTTTTAGTTCACCTAAGTAGAGATGCAGTAATAGGAAGTGGGCCAGCAGGTGTGGCAGTTTTACTAAACCCATTTCCCTATTTTGTTTCTACGCGGTATCGTACCGAAAAAAAAAACCGCTTGGCTTCACGGCTTACCAGTAGGAATTGTGATGGTATTGAGCTGCGGCCGAAGTCAGACCAGAGCTGATCCATTTTAGAAATTATAAAGTTCTAAATTGAATTGGTTAGATGGGCTGATAACCCTAATGCTCTGGAGATGTGGTGCTGCAAGAGAATGCTAGGAGTATCATGAACTGGAATTTCGCACCAACGTCTCTATACTTTACATTTTTAACAACTCTTTCGACGTTAGTATAGAGTCGAATCCTAAAGTTCTGTCTCCCGGTGTGAGAGTGAGTCCATTGAGCGTCTTGTTATGCAGGGCAAGGTGGAGGGTATCAGAGGGGGAGGAAGGTCACCTGCGCAATGGACCGACCAGACTATCAGCCAGAAGGGAGAAGTGGCGAATGCTCGTGAGGTGTATAACATCTGCCCTAAAAATGACACTTCGTGATGACCACGACCACTCTGCCAAGAGTATTACGACGAAGAAGAAATTGACCCTTCTGGGAAACAAGCGTCGTCACTCTTATAAGAAGGACCACAATGCTCATCAACAGTGCACCAGGGAGGTCATCAAAACACAAAACATCCATAATAACCAATCTTAATGAAATTAGGTGCACAGAGTAATTACCTACCAAATCCTATCACATCGGAATAGGCAATGCAAATTGGCCACGAGAGTCAATACAAATCATTGATTACCTTCGTGCCACTACTATTCAAATATCTCAGAGCATATAGGAAGTAGGAAATAGGAACCATGCCTAATGAGCACATTAACTGACCAAGGATTATTTTTCCCTCCCGAGAAACCCCACTCTGAATGAGAACACTAGGTAACTATCGATCTGCCAAGCCATAAGGCTTGGGAATAATCCCACTATTTCCTCTTCACGACTACGACTATCTATGATATTTAAAAACTATCTCTTTCATCTCATTAAACTGATGTAATTCAAAAGCAAAACTGTAAATGTACCTACAGGAATTACTATTTGACAAAATAATTTAGCATTTGTACTTTGCCAGCCCTGAAGTTCGGAGGCAGGACACGCACGATTGAGGACAGTCTCTTTGTTTTTGTTGCGCTGTGGTCACTGTAATATAACACGAGAGCTTGTCTCGGGGATCAACTACTATAGAGAGTTACTCCACTGTGATATCTTAACTCTAGAGTCTACTGTTCCAGTATATTAGTCCAATTGTCTTCCATTTACCGATAGTCTAGTTTCTACGATATCGAGACGGCTAAGGTTTGGTGTGGTTTTAGGTTTGTCATCTAATAATTTAGAGTAACGAGCTGGCCAGGACCAAAAGGCACACGTAGTAGAGGAAGGCCGTATCGTTGGGACGACGACATCAAAAAAGTGGCGGGACCAAACTGGATGCTCAAAGCTAAAGACAGGGTAAAGTGGGTTTCTCTGGAGGAGGCCTTGACCTGCCCCCCAATTGTGTAAGAATAACCATTTCATGGCTATCGCAATCGTCAGGAAATTCTGCCATTTGATTGGTTGATTCGCTGTTTACATTTTATCACAGCCAATCAAAGGGCAGAATTCTTGACGATTGCGATAGCCATGAAATGGTTATTCTTACACAATTGGGGGGCTGAAAAGGGTTCTTTATAAAAATAAGCATAGCACTAAATTTAAATTATTGTTTTATGTTAACGTCTAGTAATTTTAAGTTTTATTTAATTAATCCCATAATATTATTGTAAAGAGAAGAAATAAAAGGCTAAAATTTATTTATCTAATAATTTCTACTCTAATAGGTATGTGCCGTGGACATGCACGGCATAACGTCGACGGAAATTTAAAAACGTCTTCGTTCCCCGTTTCGCCACGCTTCTGTGCCGTGGCCGTCCGACGTCCACGGTAGGTAATACCGCCACGGTAAAAATTTATCAAAGCGTCCAATGGTGCCTCTGACAGACGTCTTGAAAATCCACCAATATTGCCATAAGCTATAAAAATATAAAATTAACAATACGATTTGGGCTATAAGTCCCGCAAATTGCTATTGCGCTGGAACCATGTCTCATTAACATTGAAATGACGTCACTTAGACGTCAGCCGAAATAAAAATATACCATCAGCTCAAAACTTCAGTCAAGTGCTGACGTCACTAAAATAGCGGCCACGCTCATTAGCAATTTGCGGGACTTATAATTAACTTAATTTAAATAATGAAAGGGCATCGGTTCAGTACGAAAGTTTGTGTGTAGTTTCAAATCTCATCTGTAAAACTTTTGTGGTAGATCTTATTGTGTTAAAAGGAAGGAAATATTTTATATTAGTGATGAAAAAATACCTTTATTGCTTTTACTTTCATAAGAAAAAATGCACCAGAACTAGAAAGACGTTATGCTTGTTGGAAGAAGCCGTAGAATGATAACTGACGTCGCGTTTTGAATTGAAACTCTTAATAAAAATATATAATTTCGAAAAATATGTAAGTAGTGTACCTATTTAAATAACTACTGATCAGATCTTAGAATCAGATACTAATAATAGTCGAATGAGTCTGTGGTCGAACACAGACTCTCTTAAGAATCTTTTTGTGTGTTGTTTCGGATTGACTATGCTGCGTAGGCCCTACTGTAGAATCATCTAATACTCGCTTTTATACCAATCGATTCAAGATGGTGCTGCAACACATCACGTGACTTCTGTCAGAGATAATTAATTATTATAAGTGCGCTAACATTCACCATAATTCAATTATAATGCCTACGTCAATGTAAGAAAAAACAGATTGTGAAAAAGTTCCGTGATTACAATACGCGCCAGCAGAAACCAACTGTCATTGTTGACACTGGGAAGGTATTTGTAAATAAATAAAGATTAACTCAGTTACATTACAGCAATAGCGGTTTCATAATAAATAGTTATTTATTGATTTTGTAATCTTAACGGCGCGGGCGGTCTTTCCGCCATTCGCACCATACATACGTAGTTTGGTTAGTATTTGAATATTTACTAATCAAACTCGATGTAATTTTGCAGACACTTTCTAGAAACTAATATCTATGCCTTCAGTTTGCCAGACTTCCTCAAAATGACTAATTTTAAAGTTACACAGGTTTAAAGATTTGTATGAAATTTATTGAGACCATGATAACTTTAAAACTGAATATTTTAACGGAAACCTGGAAAACATTAGACATAGATAAATTAATAGCTCTTAGAAAGTATCTACCTACAAAATTTCATTGAATTTGATTGGTTAGTATTCAAATGCGATCCAAACTACGTTTGTATGGAGCGAGTGAACGAGGGACTCCTCTTGACTTGTTTATAAATTGCCGGTGCATTTTTGCGATGACTGCGGTCATGCTTCGATCCAGTATCCTTTTCTTCTAATATCATTGGCAGTATCGGTAAGAATTAAGCTTGGTAAACGCTTGGAAATCCTATAAAGCTTATCCTATACTTACTACCTACACAACTACACCAATAAAAACCGACCAAGTGCGAGTCAGACTCGCGCAGCGAGGGTTCCGTACAGTTGTATTTTTTTGACATTTTGCACGATAAATCAAAATCAAAAATAAATTAAAATCTGCTTTAGAATGTACCTACAGGTAAAGCCCCTTCATATGATACTTCCTAAATAAAGGCTTCCTTTTTCCTTTTGAGGTACGGAACCCTAAAATCATAAAAGTAAGAGGAAATCTGTACCTACCTACCTAATGATACTTACCTCGTAGTAATGTTACCTACTACTTAGTATCTAATTATTATGATGATGATCAGCTTGTATCCACAAAAATGAAATAGGCTCGAAATTCGGAAAACTTTAAAATCGAATAGGCATTACTTACATTGGACCAACAAACAGTGTGACGGCAAATATACTGCGAACGCTCTACAAAAAATTCCCTATTTTTGGAAAATATAAAAACGAGACTGATACAATGCGGCAAGCCTGATAATCTGACAGCCCGTATAAAATAAATAAATAAAAAGTTTTTATTTCGACCAACAAGGATCATATTGGTGCTAGTAATTACACGAAACTTAAACCTATTTGTTAGTAAAAAATCTATAACTATAATATTTATAACTATTTAAATTAGGACAGGGTCGATTTGCCAGCACGTGAATCATACAACAGTGATTCAAGTACTGGCAGTCAATCCTGTCAGAAAATACCTTTAGGAGGCCGTTGGGGCTGGACCGGACTCTACGCAACAGGGATGTGCGTCTCGCATAGTAGTATAAAAACAGTCTACATGCGCCTCGGCGAACATCCCTGACGCGCTGCAGAATCTGGGCAGCCCCATCAGCATCCTGAATACATTATTATATTGTACACGCAGGGCATTGTACTGCTTTTGCGTGTAATCGATCCACAGGCTGCTCGTGTAGAAGGAGGTGCAATATGCTCTGAAAAGAGTGATTATATAATAATATATAGTATAAGAGCTGCATAATTGTTATTTGATTTAGATAACAAAAAACTAACTTTTTATTGAGACGATACGGAATAATTTACGATGGCGCGAGAGTAGAAATAGGCTTAGCTAAATATATTGTACTCAGACGCTACATAACAAGACGTGATAGATTGCATGCAAACAGCATGAGTAATATTTAAAAATAACGTTGTTCGTATCCGTTTCCTCAGTCGGTCCCCGCCCCGCCCACCACGGTGCCTGAAACAATGGCGGCGCTTCCGCGTCGTCGCCGCATGTTTTTCACGCGCAAGGCCTATGCCAAGGTCTTGGCTTTCTAGGAGGGGCTTGAATACCGATCGCAAAAAATGTATAATTAGACGGAAAATTTATACCTTCGTATCCAAGATAGGTTATTTTCAGTGAAACATGTTATTTTGTTGTAGGTACATAAATATCTTAGTATTTCAGTTCAGTGTGGGCCATTGAGTTAACATTTGTAGAGAAACAGACATCATTGTACATCAGGTGTCAAAGAGCACGACCCACACTTTATTAACAGGGACGTAATGGAAATCTCGGTTCGAACCGTTTTTTCGGACATCTCACCACCTCAAGTGACGAGACTATAATAGAAGTCTATAGACTCTAGTCTTCTGTTATATATATGGTGCCTCTTTAGTATAGGATGTATTTATCTATAATAAGTATATGTAATTATACTTTAGTTTCTTTTTTTATTTAATTGCGATAGAGATGTTTTGGTTTTTAAGGTACCGTTCCTCAAGAGGAAAAACGGCACCCTTATAGGATCACTTTGTTTTCTGTCTGTCAAGAAACATATAGAGTAGGTACTTCCCGCTGACCTAGAATCATGAAATTGGGCAGGTAGGCAGGTCTTATAGCACACTTAAGGGGGAAAATCCGAAAACCATGAATTTGTGGTTACATCACAAAAAAAATGTGTTCATGAACAAATAATTAGTATTTTTAACTTTCAAAGTGAGATAACTATAGCACGTGGAGTATCATATGAAAGGGTTTTACATTTACCTACATTCTATAACAGATTTTTATTTATTTTTAAGCATAATAGTTTTGTATTTATCGTGCAAAATGTCGAAAAAATATGACTGCAGCGAACCCTCGGTGCGCGAGTCTGACTCGCACTTGGCCAGTTTATAAAAAAAATCGACGACCGCGACCTTTTAAGTTTATGGGTATATCTACAGACTACAACCATAATATCCTGTAAACGTTTGCTTGTAAAAAATATAATATGAAAAAATCCGTACAGGCGACCGTTTGTTGCTAAGTTCACTAAGTTGTATGACAGGCCCGACAGGGTATGATGTGGCGTTGATAATAGTAACGTTCCACGCTAGCTCGCGGTGCTCTTTACATAATCGTCAAGTAAATAATACGTTAGGTATTTGTCTATATTATATACCTACCAGGAAGTAGGTACAGAAGTTTGTTAGCGTATCCGAGTAGGTATCTATTGGAAAAGTTTGTCAGAATTCATATTTGAACAGTTTGAACATGAACATATGATTTTTAGAGGCATTATTATTGAGAGATCGGAACTGAAACGATTCCTATAGCTGGCGAGTGGCGACTGATTTCTCATTTGAAGTTGAACATAATGTAGAGCATTTTAGATATGAAATGTGAGCATTCACATAGTCAATAGGTATAGCGGCAGCGAGCCGAGTCGTGTAAAGAAGTTTTCAGTACCTAAATACTAAAATAATTGTGATTTGTGCGTAGACGACACCTAGGTATCGCCACAGGTAACGACCTCTGCTGAGGGTATCAGTATATTTCGATGCGACAATAGGCTACTTGACTCATATCTAATTTCATCCAATAAATGATTATTTATTATAGAATTTTGCTTAAGACAACGAAATATATCAATAACAATTATTAAAAACGCAGGATGGATATATAAATCCAATTTTAAAAAATACAGTTTTTATTTTTATTTAAAATGCAGAAAACGCTATCAGCCATGATGTGACGTCATTAAATATGTAAACAAAGAAATGTCATCCCTATGTCACGCGGGGACTAACGTAGTATCCATATAAATAAAATTTAAAGTCCTGACTAACTTATATATCAACGCACAGCCTAAACATCTAACCAGCTGGTCCTAGATACATGAAATTTGGTGGGTGTGTTCTTTGTAGGTAAAGAGAAGGTATCCACTAGGAAAGGATTTTTTTGAAATTCCACCCCTGAGTGGGTTAAATGGGGGTTTGAAATTTATGAAGTCCACGCGGGCGAAGTCACGAGCATAAGCTAGTTTTTATATATTTCTAAAAACTCATAGTAAACGTAAAAAAATACCGTTTTCTCTTTATAAATTGAATATGTTATTAAGTAAGACTTACAACAAAGTGATCTTTGCAAAAATAAATTTGGGTTGCAGTCGTTAGTCATATAGGATCCCTTTAAGCAAGTCTTCGCGTGTTACGTATATTTATTTCACTGGGCACTCTAATCCACAACTTTCCTGTGGTCTTTATCGATGCGTTTTTACATTCTCGGATGATACAATAACGATAATTACTATATTTTTCATGTAAACTAGTATAGAAGTCATGTTTATTAAACTTTGGGAGGTTATGCTGTTGTTTACAAATGCATGACGTCAGAGCACAGATAATCTATCGGCCAAACATGGCCGACAGTGTTTTCACCTGTCTAAGAAAAAAATATTTTTAAATGAAAGTTTTACGGTTTTTAGGGCGCAAAAAAATATAGTGTTAATTTTTTTGATCTCATAGGACAAATATTAACCATTTAAGACCTACTTAAAAAAAGTGTCAAGTAGCCTATTTGGCTGAGTTTGTTGAATAGCAGGTTATGTGCACTCGACTATAGCCAAAGGAAATCTTCCTCCGGAGTAGTTTCGTGTTCGGGGATCTACCTGATCCGACCGTTTCAAGCTTCTTGCACGCTTGGAAATTGATATTAAAACTACGTTAGCGCGATTCAAGCTTCACAGTGAGTGATCGATGGCGCCATGTAGTCAGTTTCTTGTAAGTTACTTTTTCGCAAGCTTGCAGTGCTTCTCCTGATGATTACGTAGTACAAAGAAGAACGGCTAGAGAATACTAGAGGTTTTAGTCCGTAGGTCGCTGAGAGAACCTCAGTGAAGTCGCGCATGTCAATTATTGACATCCCTCATGGATGTTAAGCCTGTGCCAGACTGTTGTAAACAAGTCCTCCATATCGGTCTCTACCGGCGGTTTACAACAGTGTAATTTGTAAACACGTCTTGTTTGCAACAAAAATTCGTAGTAAACACTGTCCCAAACCGCCGTTGGAGACCGATGTGGAGGGCTTGTTTACAACAGTCACCTGAGGTTTAAATAATAATCGGAACATAATAGCGTCATCTAGTGTCAGTATGTGGCGTGGTGGAGACCACCACACTGTCACACAGCCACACCCGGGCAAGGAGGCTACGTTAGTACTATTATATGTTCTGTGGCTAGTGGCTACACGTAGAGCCCGTACCCTCGGTCTGACCTTGGCTAAATGGAGTAGACCCCGCTGCACTTGCAGTGTATTTAGCCTATTGAAAATCTTGCTCCTGTTGCAGCTCGGATGTCTCGCGTGGATCGTCTTAGCAATCACTTTAAAGGATGAGGAAAAATACAAAGAAAAATGTCTATTCGCCGGCTATTTACGATTGCATCACGTATGATGAGAAAAAATCATTAAAAGCATGCCAATAGAATGGAATCAAAGCCGGATATAGTGGTTCACACAATTAATGCGACCGTGTAAACATTTCATTATCTAATACTTAACTGATACCTACTTGCATGAATGTAAATAAACACTATAGACAGGTCATGTCATATGCATTAAAAAAAACATCCTTTGCCTCTATAAAGCCTCAGCACTTTTACTCAGCAGTGGCATTTAGGTAGGTACGTATAGTACGCGACAGGTCAAGATGGCTAACGAGGTGGGAACGTCCCGCACACCGGCACAGCCCCCGCACTAACCCGTTGTAGGATAGCGCGGGTGACGTGCGGGTGTGCGGGGCGTCTCTCCGCCTATACTCTGCTAATTCGCGTCCTGACTCCTGTATAATGTCGCGTACTACCTATACTTGCACAGTCCACTCAGCTTCAGCATTCAGAGTAACAAACAGTAAATATTTTCAATTTACGTTGACGTCTTTTTCATATTCGCCATATTAGATTTGTCATGACAAAACTGAGGATCTTAGCCTGTAACACGTCACACGTGAAAGTAGATGAGACGGAGCCAACGATCTGTAGGTAGGTCTTATAGCACAAGTACCAAAAAGGAAAAACTTAGAGAATGAGTAAAGTCGCGGATTTTTACTAGTTACAACTTCGTGCTTCCTTATTAATAGACAGGATACAAACTGGGTGTAATTAATAAGAACGAGTTTTTCCCGGATGCAAACTGAGAAGAAGACAAACGAGCATCAACGCTTTGTATTCAATTACAAATTATTGTAATTTATTGCGATAATTGTAGCGTTTGAATACCTTCTCATTGTATTGTAATGGGTTAAAATAATCTTTGAATATCGAATAGATAGGATATTAGATTTTATTTTTTATTTAATGAAAATAATACAATGAAACTTAAAGCTAGCCTTACCTAATTACTGTACCTACTTACTTACAAACATGCCCGCGTGGAATGGTGCCAACAAGCGGAGCGAGACCAATAATTAATCTATGGGTGCCAAGCATAGATAAAAGAACTTCTGTAATCTGTGGTGCCAAGAATACTGAATGCATGCCATACCGCGCTGGACAGCCAGGCTGATCCGTTGCGCAAAAAATGATCCAGCCCTTCTGTCACCAGATGAGGCTATTAATCGCGGTGAAATGTCTCGTAATTTTTTTTAGCACTAAGTTAGTTTACGTAAATTAAATAAAACTAATATTGAAACTGCAAAATATAGGTACAAAACATCAGGGAATCTGCTTATTAGTATTAAGTGGCAAAATATTAGAGTAATTATAAGTAAAACAAGTTTGATAAAACAAGATTGTACATATAAGTTTAACAAAAAAGTCCACCAAAATCAACTTTGATCAATATATTAAAGGTTAATTCTCTTTTTGTTTAAACGACGAGAAAAAATCAACTAAAAAGACTATTAGAAACAGAGGAAGAATGAATTGACAATTGCATTACAAGTAGGTAAAAACTCAAAGTTAAACCGTTTTATTTTACCCGCTTCTTATAATTACTACATCCTCATGGTCTATGGGATCATAACCCCTAAAGCATTGAGAAGTTCGTCAGGTTGTAATCGGAAAAAAAGTGATAGGTAGGTATATAGCTAAATGAAATTTAAAGAAAAAACGGATTTTGCCGTTACCTCTGCTGCGAGGCTTCGCTTCTTACTCATGATATTAGCTCAACAGGAAGTAGGTAGGTACCTACCCTATAAATGTCGATTTATAATAATATGTCAGTGTCAAAACACTAGCCAGGTTTTTGGCCATAACTAGGGCATATTTTTTTGATCGCGCTGATTTAGAAGCTTATAAGCTAGATTGTAGCTTGGATCAACAATAAATAACTTATCAATGACCTTATGCAATGCAGTCGAAGTAGGTATATTAAGACACAAGTAGGTATGAATAGCAAATAGTATAGCCATTGAACCGAATTATTGCATTGAACTTGAACTCGACTGGAAAGTTGAAATACTTGAGAGGTTCATTCACGGTTCTTTGGAGATGAAAATAAAGTCTGTCGTATATTTATCCAATGCGCATATTTTATTAGATACATCAAAAGGTCTTATTATAAAATTTTTTACAAAAAAAATAAAAACCGACTTCGTTACATAAACACTAAAAATTGAAAAATAATTTAATTTATTACCGAATATATTATGTATACAAGAGTTATTATAGTTCCATAATAATACTTTTTGGTGCCGGTGCCAATTAGCTTTAGCTGCGCGAATCGTCTAGACTTCATATTTTTATGGGACTCCACAATGGCACCTCATTGGCACCGACCCCAAAAAATATTATTATGGAACTATATTAACTCTTGTATACATAATATATTCGGTAATAAATTAAATTATTTTTCAATTTTTAGTGTTTATGTAACGAAGTCGGTTTTTATTTTTTTTGTAAAAAATTTTTATTTCACAATTTTTAGTGGCCCCATGGAATTATGCTATGACTGGTTAAAAATCTACTGTTTACTAAGCTATTACACTGATCGCGAGCAATTTACTCTTATCCGTTGAGGAGTTCCAGTATCTATCTTCGAAGATGTTCATCAGATCTTCACCAAATTGAAATGGGACCAACTTTGAAGTATACCCTTTCAAACAAAAAAAGAATTTTCAAAATCGGTCCAGGCGTTTTTGAGTAATCGGGGAACATACATAAAAAATAAAAAAAAAAAAAAAAAAAAAGATTCCGACGAATTGAGAACCTCCTCCTTTTTTTGAAGTCGGTTAAAAATTAAATAAACTTTTATTTCAAAAGGAAGTACATAGGTCAATTTAGCAATAACTCATTGCTGATGGATCTTAGAGATGTAAAACTTGTAGAAGAAAAAAAGTGTCCCCTCTAATGATTATATTACAAAATACTCTTGAGAAAACTTATATTTTTGTATCTCTTCTTCTTCTTATTTTGCTTTATGGCTTTCAGTAGTGCCACACCGAGCACAATGCACTTCGCCAATATCACGTAGAAATTTTGTATCTCTGTAACTCTTGTTACCATAAGAGATATTGTATCCACGGATCTTAGTAGAGTTGCGTTATATTATAATCTACAGTCTTTACCAGCCAGGTGAAAGCAGTTTTGCAGGACGTCACTGACTCTAGTAATATAACAACAGCTCTCTCTCTCTCATTTAAAATTAAACTTGTTGCTCCTAATTAAATGCTTATCTGCATGATTAGACCTATTTATAGGCTTAAATTACTATAAAAGATATGAATATGTACCTATCTATGTATAAGTATTTTTATCTTAGGCTTTCAAGTTATAATATAGGCATTATATTCTGCAGTTGAACCTGCTAGTATGAACATAATAATAATTAGATAGACCGTGGGGTGTGTAAATAAGGATGCTCAACGCCTTGTTTACTTTTCCTATACAAGTGTAAGTGCTAAGTGTTGTGTGTAATCCGCTGGGTTCATTGTCACTGGTTTCGCTAGCGGCTAGAGCAAGAGCGCACACGTGGATACGGACCGTGCTTGAAGCTACTACTAGTTAGATTATATCATAAGTGGCACATGATATCCTATCTATACTTAATATTATAAATGAGAAAGTGTGTCTGTCCGTCTGTCTGTCTGTCTCAACAGTTTAACCGATTTTGATGAAATTTGGTACAGAGTTAGCTTACATCCCGGGGAAGGACATAGGCTACAGGATTTAAAAAAAATCTAAATCGACGTGAAGTCGCGGCCGTCATCTAGTCTGAAATTAATTAATTTCATTTCATTAAGTTGGTACGTACTTATCTCCTACAAATCTACTGGAATCAGGAACTTCACAACCGTGTTCCTCTTTCACCGCTCAATTTTTCTGATACATAACAGATTTTCCTATCACGTATAACCTAAGCCACTTGATGTGCTGAGATGGAGCACGCTTTTGAATTTAAACTGAGTTTTGTCCTACTCCCATGTTACACCTTACCTTAGGTACATCTAAGTGCTGGGAAGACGGAAACCGGAAAGGCATTCCTATATTAAATACTTTAAGTGATACGAATCCTAAACGAGGAAGCAAATTGCTTCTAACCTGGCTGCGTACTCGTGGAAACTGGAATGTCGTCTATATAGGGGCTACCTTTATGATGCCTCGCCTGCCTTGCGGTTCAATGATTAGAAATGGAAGAAGGAACTAGGCTTAAAATTTCTTAAGAACACCCTTTAAAATATATACTCTGTAGAACTAGATGGAATTTTTTCGCAATACATATTATTTAGGTACCTATCTAATGTACCTAACAGATATAAGTACGCATTATTATCTAGAATCTCAAGGACAGTTTGTTTTTATCAGACCCGCAAAAATGATAAACATGAAGGAAATGAAAATGACAATATTTTATCGCGAAATCTAAAACATAAAGCCACAGGCACTTCGCGATAACTTTTCTTTGTTTTTATGTCATAATAAAGGGTAATCAGTTATTAGGTAGGTACTAACCGCATTACGCGAACAGATAGCAGTAAAGCAATTTAATTACTTACTTTACTTCGATAACAAACAGGAAAGGAAAAAAATAAAGAAGTATTTGCATGATAAAAGCTATCTTCAGACGTGTGACTTATGATTAGCGACATCCTACTCACATCAACGGATATCATTGATTATACCATTATTATGTATATTTCGTATTCGATGCCATAAGCGATATCTTGAAAGAAATTTGTTGTCCTTGTCATTGAGGTAAATAGCTATAGAGTAACCGATCTCCTGACCTCATATTTAACAGACTTCAAAAAGCATCCGCCATCTAATAAAAACAAAAACTTAAGCAAAGTCCTAACAAAAGTCAAAGTAAAAAATGATTTATTAAATTAGGATCTAAGAATCACCTTTAAAGGTCAATACAATTATTATTCATGAATGGTTTAATTAGCGAGGTAATGGTGCTATTTTTTTTTTCGTCAAACTCAAACTACGAGGTAGGTATCCAAACACTCTTGGGTTTCCTGGTCCGGGAAGAAACCAAAAGAATCTCGGTCATACGTAACTAAAACCCCTGCTAATATTAAAATGTGAATTTTACACAACTACAGTTACTCTTTTTGACAAAATTTAGTATCTATAGAGAGATAGCTTGCATCCTGGAGACGGAAATAAGCTACTTTTTACACCGGAACAACAAAGAGTTCCCATGGGATTTTAAAAACCTAAATCCAAGCAAATTAGAACGCTGACATCATCTTGTAATAGGTAGATACATAATTGTTAAGTTAACATACATACGATTTTTTTCTTTTGTTAATTAACCGTAAAAGTTGCGTGTTCTGAATTATGATACAAATAGCCATATTGTTGACAGACAAACTATAAGCGGTCCCGTGCCAATTTACAGAATGATAGAAGCGGGACTTATATCCTTATATACTTACAACAGTTAGATAAGCCATTCTTCAGGAGTTAGCTTTCTCTAGTAATATAATATCTCCCTGGTCCTTGTAAGTAATATTAGTCACGCGTTCTGAGTAGAAATCTGGGGGCGTCGACTGGTGCACGCGATGCCACTGTCGCTCTCTGCTGCCCTGAGAGGAAAACAATGTGATTTCTACGTTACAAATATGAACAAAAAGTGCGATCGTGCCCGTGAGCGGTAATCATACGCACGTAATTATCTCACGATCGTTTAGAAGATCATTTTTATAATCTTTAACATCTGAACCTCGAGTTGCGAAGCTGAACTGAAGTGGTAATGGGCAGTTTAAAACCCATAGACGCTGGGGTCTCATGAGGTAAGAATAGTGATCCTGCATGATAAAGTATCTAGCCCATGATCTAGCCAAAAGATGGACAAACGACATCAAACGAATCGCAGGGAGCCATTGGATTCAGGCGGCGCAAGACCGTGCCGTCTGGAAGTCCCTACAAGAGACCTATGTCCAGCAATGGACGTCTAACGGTTGACGATGATGATGATGAACCACGATTTTGTCAAGGAAAGGGACATATAAATTTACTATGTATTATACAAAAAGAATAGTCCTGACTCATTAACGCCCAGCCCTAACCCTTCTACTCTACTTAGAACGCTGAAGTTTTGTACAGAGGTTTTCTTATATTATGTAGTCAAGGTACGTAGGACTATTATATATTCTGTGGTCAAGGCACAAGGTGAGATTTTTGAAACTCTCGGAATAAGGAATAAAGAGACGATTGCCATTTGCCAGTGATTTATAATATTATACCTAACTTTTTTACCGGCTCTGTTTGTAAAATCATTTGTTCACATCTTATAAAAGTTCAAAGGGCGCTGGCGTTATAACCATTTCGCTTATCAAAACGCTGCAAATAAAGTTAACATAACCAATAATAGTAATTTACTACCGATATTAATTAAACAAATTAATAGACTGTTGAACTTGTTTGTAATATGACTGATTTCCGGGTCATTTGGGATAGTGCCTATGTCAAAAAATAAATTGTTTCTTAGGAATAATTAAATAGAGTAGGTCTTCCAAAATTCATAAAATCCACGTCCAGTTAGTTTTAAGTTTGCTTAAAGAAATGCAAATTCTGTGAAAATTTCAACTCTGCGGATTACTGTTCATGTGATACAGCCCGCTGACAGACAGACGGACGGACGGATAGCGGAGGCTTACTAAATAGGGTCCCGTTGGCACTTTTCGGGTACGGAACCCTACGAACTTGAAAAAACTTACTTCTAAAAAAAAGAAGACTGGCAATAGGCACTAGTCTAGTTACATTATAGGTACATGCGACTACCTACACGTATCATATTGCACCTTATAAATTTTCACCGGATTGTAGTAATATTTATTTTTCCTTGTATGTTTGTATGTCATGGAATTCTCCAAAGCACGCCCGTTTCTATCAATCATAAAGCTATGATTAACGTAGTATGATGAAGTGACATAACGATAAAATTGATACAATAATTGTTCTACGAAACAATGTATAAATTGTTGTTCCACATATAAAACTGATAATTTTGCACTTCCACAAACAGCATAATAAAGTGCCGTGCACACTTACAAGTTCCAACACATTACTGGACATAACGCTACGGTTAGTGTGATTCTAGTTCCAGCTTCCATCATGTAAGCGTGTAGGTATACCTACGTAGTATGAAACTATGATAAAACTACAAGCACAGAAACGTGGCGTGCCGAATCGAAACGCTTGTGCATAGTCAATAATTATAAGTAGGTAGGTACCTATAACAACGGCAATATATTGCGATTCTACTCGGTGACCTAGGTAGTGGACGTACAGCCGGCAAGAAATATTGTACATCGACCTTTAGTATGAGATTTCAGCTTTGTAGAACGTTGTCTCTGTCACTCATACCTAAGCTACGTGACGTTTTGTCGGTCTCAACGACAGAGACTCTACGAAACCGCTATCTCTTTCTAAAGGTCGATGTACAATATTTCCTGCCGCGTACGGTAGCCTGTTGTAGCTCCCACTACACTCTCCACGAAGACTTCGACACAGTGCCACATGAGCACTGATGATGACTAGATATCTGCGACAGTAGGTACTCCAAAGTAGCAGCGATTAGTAATATTACTATGGTCTATGTATCTCTGGTCGAGGCAAGTAAGCAGAGATCAATATACAAGCAGGTCGCTGTTACTTTTCAAAACTGACACAGAACGAGTTTTCCGTGGCGTCATTACACACTTGTTATAAGTAAGTTGACTTCCCGAAAAGTATATTGGGCTTCAGGCTTTACAAGTGTGCTCACGGCATTGCGATGTGTCGATCATCCGAGTGGCTGTCAACTGGCTGATAAGCGTTATCGGCAAACGCGACCAGCACCAGCTGTCCCGGAAATTGAACCGAGTAGGTACTTGACGTCACTGCACTTCGCAACTCAAATAGCTTATAGGAAATACCACAGTTCCTTATTACTCACGTAGATGATTAGAACAAACTAATGGAGTGCCTATAGAGTTTAGGATCAGATTAGAGTCAGATTCTCCGTTTGTCTGTAGATATACCTAACTTTATATTGATGCACGTAATATTATATTTATTTACAAAGACATCGTTTGATGTTTTGTTACCTACATAGATAGGTACTTACTACATTACTACTTGATAGTAGGTAATGGCCAAAGTCCACTTAAATGCAAAGTAAGCACGTGTCCGAAAAATGCTGAGTTGACAGTCGATATCAAGTGTTACCTATCCTATTGAACTAAGAGCCGGCGCGTGCCAGATATTCGTTATTTTATAAAAGCTGAAAGTATCTCTGCGTATTGTCCTCAGCCCTGGGAGGAACGTTTGTTTGGATGTTTGTTTGCATCATGGTGGCTTTGGGAGATAACAGGTAATAAAGGTGTAAAAAATCTTACGTCAAAGTATAGTCATTTTTTTATATTTTCTTCAGAACAGTATTAGAAATCACGTCATGCATTGCCAGACATTTAGTATCATGGCGACCCCCTGCCAGACAGCCTTAAAGTTTAAAAGTTTAAGGGTGTCTGGCAGGAGGTTGTAGTTGTAGAAGTAGTCATAAAAATAGTTCTATGACTATTTCGGAACGTATTTTCATTGGAGTTTTATTGAGCGTTGAACGTATTGAGTTTGGAGTTCTGCGTTCCGCGTCAGTGTAGATAACCAATGACGTAATTTGAATCTCTACACACACATAAGAAGTTACCTGCGACCATCATCTTTATAAACTTATTTTTTTTCTATGGTCAGTTTTGACTCTGAAATGCAGAATTCTAGTCTTAAGAACTCTAGACCGTCAGCAGTAGGACCGACGTTGGAATTATCGAAGTGCTTACGCAATCGTGTAAACATTACTATAGGCTATAGGTAAGTATTTTCCAATACACGTGCTGAATAAAACGGGTGCATTAAAACTATATAATTATTATCAAACTAACAAAGCTATCTGTAAAAGCGGATATTAAAATAAGGATTTATCGGCAATTGTTATTCGTTTCGTGTTACATAAAATAATGTTATGGCCAAAATACAATAGCGTTTTTATTATTAGCACTTTTATTTTTATGATCGAAATAGTACTTCGTATTTGTTTGTATTTTCTATAAATTTTGCTAAACTTAAAGAGGGGTAAAACGGGTAGTTACTGTTTAACCAGCAACTATCCAGATCATAGTTAGGTAGAAACTAGAGTCAGCACGAAGTAGGTAATCCGTGCTGACCTAGAACCTAGCACCACGGGGGAGATTATTTTAGTTTGTGCAAAATGCCAGTGGGACATGCTAAGCTGTCAGCAGACTAAAGTCCAATTTGATTTTTTCCTCCCCCTGAGAGAGATTTTTTTTTGAAATGTCCGATAATTCTTACCATGAATGGTTGGTTAAGTACCAATAAAGAAAAATACCTACTTATTGAGTAAAATGATATTTTATAGTGGTTTTATAGAAAAAAAACTAAAGAGATAAGAGTAGAACCTGCTCAATCGATTGTATATTTTTAATTTTTTTGATATTCTTATTACATAGGTAGGTACTTAAAAACGACTTTTCTACTAATTGCCTTTTGATGCATAGCAATTACGTACCTACCGGAAAAACCGATTGATATTTAATTTTGTGCTGAATTTCCCGCCTCCTTTCTGGCTACCAAAGCTAGATTAATTGGTAGGTAGGTATATATTTATTTATCTACACAACTAACGTCTACTTTTTCTACCAAGTCAACGTGACTGCATCTGTGCATCTGTCCCTTTGTCTGGCTGTGTGTCATAGCGAGAGCCGAAGAAAAGTTTGAATTTCCTCCTCCATTGAACTGGTATTTTAAAATCGTTATGAGGATTCTCTGACAGCTTTTGGAAAAAGCTACCGTTTACGAAATAATGACTGTCAAAGTTTTTAGCAACTAGTATACCTACGAAACCCTAATTTATGCGTGTTCTAACTTTTAAGTTCTAACAGGCACTTGACCAAGTTATTCAAGGTCTTCAGTCATAAGCTCGAAATGCCGTGATATCTACGCTACAGGGATACTTTCAGTGGCGTGCACAGGAGTTCAAGCCAGGGTATGCATTTAGGATTGAACTTATTTTACTGCAGGTTATAATGAAAAATAAGCATTTATTACAATGAGGGTAAGCAGTGCGTTTATGCTTCTATGAGCTGCACGCCACTGGATACTTTGTACCTAGATCAGCCAATAAAGTAAAGATAGTCCGATGGACACGAGGTTCGAGTCACGATGCCTCACAGACGTTTCTTCTCTGCGTGACTTTCCACACTTACTTATTCTACTTTATTATTCAAGAAGTCGTATTTTAAATTGCTCTATTCTTTATCATTAGGTCATACTAATATCGCTATCAATCACGAAGGGGCATAGAGCTTTACGAGTTGACAAGACTAAGCGGAAGGGTGACGAGCGGTCATCTCGGCCAATTGCTCCAATTGCGAAAAGAAATCAAGTTTCTTTCGTGTGTGTATGCTCGTGTGTATGTGGGTACGCGGGGCATGCTAGATGGGCTTAATTTGTTATGAGCAAAAGGCCTATTGCATATCTCAGTTACTATGTTATTTAGTTGTACACTACACTACGAAAAGAAGACGAGAAGTTATAAGGTTTTAGTATGAAAGTTTTCATAAGTCCCACCTTCTTTGTCGTACCTACTTATATATTATCACCCAATTTTACATTATCTCTATATTTTATTATGTTTTTATCACAATTTTTTGGTCGATAAATGCAAAAATTAAAAAAATTGGCAGCCAGTGTCGACAGAAGTGAAAATTTGAAACTATGAAATAACAGTGGTTATTTTTGGATTTTTGACTGTCATCAATTCCGTGCACTATTAACCCCATTAACATGTCGGAGACGTGACCTTAAATTTTTTACCCACTCCAAAATTTCACTTTAAAAAGAAATGTCCGTAGCTGCGATACGCTATCAGTTATATTTTTATCACCTCGATTGCTTACCCAACACATTAGAAGTTTGACTATTTTTTTGCATACCTACTTTCTGATTAGGTATTTATGGACTAATTACATAGCCACCGAGGTACGGAATAGGCCTGCTAAGCAGCTTCTTGTAATTTGAGACTATAGTCTCGTATATATATTGAGTTCAGGGTCTGTCACAATAATATTATGTCGGTATATTTTTTGTAGCCAGTAGGTATAGTAAGTAAATCACTCTGCAAGTAGTCAATAGACTTTACGGTTTAGACTGTACCAAATATGAATACGATCATTTTTTACTTGAATACTCAATTTAATGCATATTTTTTACTTTATTCTAAAGTGGACTTTTTAATCTCTTTAATTTTCTGGTACAAAAGTAGTCTATGTCCGTCCTCGGATGTAAGCTATATCTGCCGTAAAAAACTAGAAGACAGACAAACACACTAATTTCGTATTTATAATATTAGTATGGATTTGTAAACAAATAAAAATACATTATCAGGTTTTTACAGATGTGGTGGCCAATGGTGGAGACGTGGCGGAGATGATAATTTATGATGATGATAAAAATTTTGGGTCATAAAACGACTTGAGCGTATTCATCGTCCCTAAGTTGAAACATAAGTACCTACAATGATTTTTCGACATTTGCTTACGTTTTTTGATTGGTCTCTAATTCTGAAGATGCTAAGTAGGTATGTATATTGTTCTGTAGTAGGTTCTTTTTGTTACATTTCCTACCCTGACTATACGCTTAGCTCCACAGTGCTGGTGTCGTTTATTTGTAAGCATTCTTGCAACATGAGTTCGTAAGCCAGTCGACAGATGCTAGTGGCCGAAGTGAACGATGACGCCGGCTCCGAAGCGGAAGGGTGGCGGTGTGTTCAATTGGCGCAATTGGCAGTAATTGTGGGCAGAATGTCCGGGCGCGCCGCGACCCGCCGCGTGCTAGGGTTGATGAGCATACTACAATAGATAATGTAATAACCCCAGTCCCCAGTCACTCTACACGACTGCCCAAAAAAGGAGTGGAATGTTTTCAGGCCTCACATAATCCATATTCCATACTAATATTATATGTAAATGCGAAAGTGTGTCTGTCTGTCTGTCTGCTAACTTTTCATGGTCCATCCGTTCAACCGATTTTGACGAAATTTGGTACAGAGCTAGCTTGCAACAAACCAACAAACAAATACACTTTTGCATTTATAATAAGGGTACTGATTCTCCATGCCTTATTGATAATGATGAGACCTACCAAAGTATAATGTTTTTAAATGTGACGAGTGACGACCCTAGAAACCGCAAGCTTGCTCGGACAGACACTGCGTATATCACAAACCGTATTAAAGACGGTCTGCACAAGTGTGCGTGTGATAAACATTGATATGAGCCGGTACTGATTCGCTTTCATGATTCTCTGCCTCTGCGTTCGATTATTAAAATGTCTAAGATATTATTAGTTTTATAACCTTTATTTCTATAATATTAAATTTAGAGGCAGCTAAAGATCTAGTTATAAACTTAGATCTTTGTACTAGGTATGTAGAGAATCTTCTTCTACAGTTTTGGCAGGCTGGTCATGGTCGTTATGTTATGAAGCTTGCTTGATAAACCGTCTCCACTCCTTCTCGGCGGTTGCCCTTCTTGTTCACTCCTTCAAGGAATGAGGATACATACGTTGTATCTATGAAGCCTTTTAGGTTTGAATTGTTCATGTCATCGACGATTTGCCGATGTTGATCTAGACAGGTTATATTATCTGGTATACCTATCTAGATTTTATTATGTATAAAATTATGCTGATAGTAGGTAATCACAATTTGTTTGCCTTAAGTGCAACCATACCTAAATATTTTAAAATATTAGGTGTAACTTTTCTACTTCAAATGTATAATAAGTAGCCTTTTTGTTTTTGCCTTCATGTTCCCGGTAATAACAAGATCCACTTTTAATTTAAAATCAACGTGATACAAATTTTCAATTTTAGCTGTTTATATAACTCTGTATATATCTCCTTATGTTTAATCCTATGCTTTGTCCTTTTAAACGAATAACTGTGTCCCAAAAATAAAGTCGCAATAATCCATCATGTGGGTATCTATTATTTATCACAGTGGCAATCGGTTTTTACACACAGCAATTGGCTTCAGGAAGTTTTTGCAATTTGTGTACGGAAAATGAGTCCCGTGAAGCTATTTCGAGATCGTGCCAACTTCTGCAGTCAGCAAACGCAATAAACAACGTTAAATTACTGTAGCCCCACCTTTTCAATCATCACTTTGATTACAATAAACTGTAATGATACTTTGTATAAAAGATTCAGAAAATACCTAAGTGGGATCATAAACGTATGATGATCGATAATATAGAATCAAATATTCTAAAGATGTTTATGATCTAACGAAATCATGACAAGACAAGGTAATTAAGTATGTAACACGTGGTTTTCATTGATGCAAGAGAGCATTAGTTGTTGCTCTGACATTGGATAAAATTAGCCGAAAGGATTATCATAGCCAATGTGGAGCTATTGAGAAGATTGAACGAGGAAATAAAGATTATTCAAACCATAGAAGAGGAAGGAATGGACTATATTGTGCTGGAACATTTCCTAAAATCTCATGATGATTTTATAAGAAATATTAAATAGGCAAAAATAGAAGAACGGCGGGCAGAGGAAGACCAAGAATAGATTTTATGATTCAAAAAGGTTATGTTGGTCTAGGCATATCGGGAAGTAAAGGAGAGGGCCAGAGACATGTCATGAATCCGGTGAAAACAGCTAAAATGAGTATATTAAAAAAGTGTTGCACTTATATGATTATTACCTACCTACTCTTAATAACAAGTTTACTTCTTGTTTGTGTTACTTCATTAAATAAGGAGTTGTTACAGTAATCATAACTTCCTACAAACAAGTCCTTCTACAGTTTACATCATCATAACGTTCACTACTCAAGAATTATTCCTGTACCTATATCTAGATACAGCTATGTGGTACCTACTGTTACTGCAGCTTCTCTAACGAAGTAATTTTTTTTTTTCTTTATTATTTTTTGAGGGTTTAGTCATCTCTAACGAAGTAATAATGATGTTACCCGCATTATTTTGGCCAATTTCAGTCATTAAGTTATTCTAGGGACGGGGTTTGATGCCAAAGAATTAAAATATCCATATCTAAATTTTTGCATCCTATAATTTGCATTTTACCCAGATTTAAATAATAATAAATCTAATTTCCAAAAAAAAAAATGTTTCGTGCGTCGCTTCTTGCGGCATTCGTGTTATTAGGTACTATTGCTAAAGTCAAGCCAGTTTTTAGCGTCTCTTTCTACTAAGATTATTAATATTATGTTAAAAAAACTAAAGACGTTCGAGCATTTAAATACCAAGCGAGTATATATATTTTTGTAGGATGAGAGATAAAAACAGCTGTTGTTTTATTTGCGTAAAATTAATCAATTTAAAAGAAAAAGGATAAATTTTACTAATGGAGAGTGCTTCGAGAAAAAATCATAAATAGCCATGTTGGGTCGTGTTGGTCTATTTGGACTTTGTTTTTGTTTCTTTTCATTGACTGAAACCCCAAGTCCAGAGTAGGTATACAAAAGTACCTTCTAAATAGGTACGTACATAAACAAAACCCTCTACGAGGGAGGAAAATGCATTTGAACGAAATACAATTAACTAGGTAAGTAGTATGTAAAAAATAGTAATAGTAGTAGTAATAATAGTTCATCAAACGCTATCCTTTAATGGACAGCTTTGCTAAACCGTGATGATTTGATGAATGAGCATGACTGAGGGAGCAGGGAAATATCCAGATTCCAGATAGGTACCTATTGGTCGTGCAAAATCAGTCTCAGACGCGAGATTATCCGTCAGTCACAGTGACTGTGGAAAAACTGACTGCAAAGCCTATATCGTCTAATGGACCCTACGAATGGAGTATGGACCCGTTCAGTCAAAAGCATCATCAGCATCATCATCATCAACCGATAGACGTCCACTGCTGGACATAGGTTTCTTGTAGGGACTTCCAATCGCCACGGTCTTGCGCCGCCTGAATCCAGCGGCTCTGTCGTCTGTCCACCTAGTTTGGGGTCTTCCAACCTGCACCTCCTGGTGCGAGTTCGCCATTCCAGCACCTTGTCCCCAATGTCTATCGGTTTTCTGAACTATGTGCCCTGCCCATTGCCACTTCAGCTTCGCAACCGGTTGAGCTAGGTCGGTCACTTTAGTTCTCCTACGGATCTCCTCATTTCTGATTTGATCACATGATTGATCAAAAGCTTGACAGCTTGCTAGTTGCTATAATCACATCTGCACATGCATTTGGGATGTTTGAACGTTAACCTTCTGAGGCTCGAATGTAACTTTAGCTAAGATTTCACGCTCGCAAGTTTTATCGAAGCGGTGATATCCTAGAGATTAAGACGTCGGCCTCCTATTCGGGAGGTCGAGAGTTCGATCCCGGGCACGCACCTCTTATTGTTCAGAGTTAGAAATGTGCGTTTTAAGTAATCAAATATCACTTGCTTTAAGGTGTAGGAAAACATCGTAAGGAAACCTGCATGCCTGAGAGTTCTACATAATGCTCTCAAAGGTGTGTTAAGCCTGCCACTTGGTCAGCGTAGCGGACTATGGCCTAATCCATTCTCGCTCGTATATTTGCTCGGTAGGTAGTAGGCCGTTGATGGGTCGAGTTTTATCATGTGTAAAGGAGTACAAGTTACTCGGCTAATAATGCATATAGAAGTCACGATCGGTGCGCGGGCGCACGAGCGCAGGGCGACGCGGAAGTCGCACACACTTCCGCGTGCCGCCATCTTGCCGTCGCAACTCACAAGATTCGCCCGTCTGATCTTGCTATTGAATGTCCTATCGACATATTTAATGTAGATACGTGCTAATATTACACTGTCGGTTTTCTGTAATACAATCTAATGAAATAACTTGCCTATAGCCTCAATAGTTAACCCTTAAACTTAACGGCCAGGGAGCGGACTGATATTCGAAATAATAACTGCTCAAACTTCAAACCCGTTTTCCTGTGCTGCAACAAATTTTCAACAGATGTGTTCCACATCAAGACCATAAGAAAATCCGGGAATTAGTTGGCGAGTGTTTTTCGTATCCTCAATAAAAACTGATGTTTTGGTTGCCATATCGTCTGTCAGATTTTATTTGTGTACCTGTAACTCGTTTTAAAAATATGCAAACATCACACTCAACTAGTTAAGTGGTACAAAATATGTACAGTAAGTATAATACTTTGGGTTCATAATATAATAAAAATTAAGTAGGTAGGTAGGTAGGTACTTAGTATTCTTATCAACATTTAGACATTTGTTTACATGTCGGCATCAGCGTTGATGTTTCAGAAAAAAAGCTAAACCAACCAAGCAATCACATACATACTAATATTATAATTAATATGAAAGTGTATCTGTCTGTCTGCTAGCTTTTCACGGCGCAACGTTTAACCGACTTTGATGAAATTTGGTACAGAGTTAGCTTACATCCCGGGGAAAGAAATATACTTTATATCTTGGAAAAATCAAAGAGTTCCCACGGGATTTTCAAAACCTAAATGCACGAGGGTGAAGTCGCGGGCATCTAGTCTAGTTTCAAATAATAATCTTTTTCAATACGCTCATGTAGGTACTTAGTTAGTTTTTTAAGACAGGAAATACCTACTTATCAAACATGCAACAGCAATACTTTAGCTAGTTGTAGTCATATGAAAGAATAAATTAAATCCCAATTAATGGTAATCATTTCGTGCAATCGATAAACTAATTTACATGTGCATAATAACAGCGATAACTATGTGAACTGTGCGAATACCTGCACCCTCTCTTTCTAATTACGGAATATGTGGTGGAACAAAAAGAGATGCCCCAGTTTCAGGACCGGTCGTGCGAGATCGGGTGCGCACCGTTGCACATATTACGTGTTAGAAGATGAGGTTGTATACCGAACGAATGTAGGTATAGGTAGGACAGTACGCGTCAGAAAGTAATGTACATCGGCCTTTAGAATGACATTTCGGCTTTGTAGAGCGTTGTCTCTGTCACTCATCCCTATATGACGTTTTGTCGGTCTCAATGACAGAGAAAATGCTCTACAATTCTGCTATCTCCTTCTAAAGGTCGATGTACATTACTTTCTGCCGCGTACTGTACCCAGTGTTTAACGGAACAAGTCGATGTGAATTTTCTCGCCCTAGTATAGCTTACCTTTTTTCGCAGTTTTCCGATTTCGTGATAAGCGAGCACGGCACTTGTGTAATTGTATTCAGTATGATCTGACTGGAATTGTTGAATTCGCAGCTTATAGCTTTTCAACTTAAGCCAGCGATTTTGTTTACGTGGACTACACAAATTTCAAACCTCTAATTTAGTCGTTTGGGGGTGGAATTTTCAAAAATCCTTTTTCACCGATAACCGAATGTCTAGCTATCTGCATGTCTCCAGCCCAATCCATCTAGTAGTTTCAGCTGTGCGTTGATAGGTCAGTCAGTCAGTCGTTTTTCCTTTTATATAGGTAGGTACTTATTTAGATATTCAGAAACGGCGGGTTTCCTGTTCGTATTTCATGCAACCTGAAGTTGAATAGATATTCAATTTTCAGTATACCAATCCAATTTGCATGCTGAAGGATTTCGTAACAACGCCGGTAAGCGTTTGTAAATCTAAAGCTTAGGTAAGACTTCCGACAGGGCTAGACAAGTCTATAAAGTGCACCTAAGTGTATAAAGTGAACGTACCGAATTAGTTTAATAATAAAGAAAGATGAAAGAAAATATTTCCGAAGAATATGTTAAAGCAGCTATGGAACCTTATGGTTAATGAAAACTGCTGGAGCTGCTGACCCTTAACAATTTTTGTGTTGAAATCAGGTTGAAAACTATAGCTTATCCTAAGGAACATATCTATTCAAATTATAGTGTGTCTGTGATTTCGAAATAAATGACTTTTATTAAGCGCATAAGCAGGTTGGCACTAATTTTCGAAACGGCTGAACTAATTTTCACTTTGTCTGCCAGATAGATTACTTTGCAAGGAGTTATCTAGCCAGACTATTTTTTTCTTGGATGGACAAAGGGTTCCCACAAACTCTCATAAAAAAAACAAATTTCAACAAAGTCACAGGAAAAATCTAGTTCAACACTATTTCTACGAGTTCGTTCGGGGTTTTGGTATTTTTACATACCTAACATCTTTGACTGAACTGACGTGTGGAGGAGTTAACGGCAACCAATCTCCACATAGATTAGCCACCTGGGTGGCAGATATTATAGTGTACGAGTGTGCACTAAACATTTTCTTACTGTCATAGTCCTATGGGATGGAAATCCGACACAACCGCAGAGAGATCAGACGCAGGACGATGGATTTACAGTAGCAGACAGAAAATATTGTACATCGACCTTTAGAAAGAAATTTCGCCTTCATAGAGCGTTGTCTCTGTCACTCATACGTGACGTTTTGTCGGTCTCAACGACAGAGACAACGCTCTCTCTTTCTAAAGGTCGATGTATACTTAATATTTTCTGGCGGGTACTGTAGGTGCTCTCTGAGGCTCAGGGATGCGACTCTGGACTAGTGGGTACCTACTGAGAATTTCTTGACAAAAAAATCCAATAGGTACCTTACAGGTAAGTTTGTATACTATTCGTGGCCCAACCCAAGATCGTCATTCGCATTCGAATAATGCTGACCACTAGACAGTTGGAACTGAAGCGGAATCGAAGGCGTGGCCGGCAGGAGCACACTACAGGCACTAGCAGTCAGCGGCAGGCGGCTACGTAACCCAACGGCACTCAGCACTTCCTGAAGGTGGCGCAAGCGTGCGAATGTCGGCCGCCGAGCATTTCGCGCCACTTTCGTAATCCGTTGCGTGGTGCGACCGGCCGCCCGCTGCCTTGCCTGGCCCGCAGGAAGTAAAAGTTCGAAGGTAAGAAAGTAGGTCTCCACTGTAATTGGCAACGCGCCTGCATACTGATGCTCGCGTATAAATAGGCTGCGAGCACCTGTGCCCACGACAGGACATGAAAAATTGTGGTTTCGAAATTAACAAGTCAAAAGGGCATTTGCTGTGAAATTATTGCGTTTTAGGTACCTGCTGTGAAACAGTCGCATCTCGCAATGGTTATCGTCATCATCATCAACCCATCGCCGACCCACTACGGCCACTACTGAGAACTCCGAACTTGGCCATCATGCTAGCCTAGTGCGAATCGGCAGACTCACACACCTCTGAGAACATGATGCAGATTTGCTCACGATGTTTTCCTTCACTGAAAGCAAGTATTTAATTGCCTGAAACGCGCCTTGCCAAAAACGACGTCTCTCGGCCTTCGGTTCGGCAGGTCGGGGGTTTAATCCTGGGCACGCAGCTCTTACTTTTCGGAGTTATGAAAAATTATATTCTTATCCAATTGTCATGGCGCATTGTGGTTTCGAAATTGACAAGTGAAAAGGGCATTTGCAATGAAATAATTGCGTGTTAGGTAGCTACCTGCTGCGAAACAGTTACATCTCGCAATGTTCGGCTCTTTTATTGCTTTCTTCAGATTTTAAAATGCTTTACGAAGAAATAGTTTAAAAAAGTAACAACAAAATTGTGGCCAGTATCACTTGGGATGATGTAAAAATTGTAACGACACCCTATACATCCAAATCTGTTCAAGCATTTAGAATAAAGAAACTTGTACACACATACCCACCTATATGAACCATGAAATTATTGCACTCCTTTTTTTGGGCAGTTGTATAAAAATCTAAAATCAGTAGACTTTAATTTAGTAGACGAAATGTGCGTTTGCTGAATTCCTCCTACCTATGCTGATTCAGGTTTTTTAAAGATCGCTTCTGTCGTGCGCGCTATTTGAGTGTCAAACGTCACCGTCAGTGTTAATGTGTTCGTAGGCGAGACCGACATCAGCGTAGGAGGAATTTAGGCCTTAAGACTACTGTTATATACAAAACACAACTAATAGATAAGATAGTTTAGCGTTTAGCCGTGGGTACATTCGAGAGCATTTATCTTTATAATATATTATAGTTTAAATAAGAAAAGAAAAGTAAAGGTACGAAAGGAACACCTACATTAGTAACAGCTACCTTTAGGCACTTACCAATTTAACCATCTATTCATTTATTATTATTGCAAAATCAATCTCATTCATAGAAAATTATCCATTTAGTAAACATTCTGCAATTCTCAGAACACAGGTACGCACAATTCGTTTGAAAGAGCCTCGCAGTCGCAATATGCAATCTCGAGTTATCCCCACCGCGTATTTGTTTGCTACACATAATTTCTCACATATTATATCGATTGCAACGAAGCCCTCTGTTAAGTAATGACATGTAAGCGGTATTTGCTATTGAGAGGGCTCGCTGGCTCACGCGGCACGTACGTTACGTTACGTGTGCGTATGACATAAGTTGCGTAGGCCGTCGTCGCGGGCGTCGGGTGACCCAATCTCTTGGTACGCGGTATCGCAAACTGGGTCGACTCGACCGAGATGCGCCGAAACTAATAGTTTGCGCAATTTTACACGATTCGCGAACACCTTTTGTCATTTGGCTGTTTTTGGATAAAGATAGACGGGGCTCTATTGCGAAAATTGAATGCAATCAATACGATAATTCCGTAATCCCATGGTTGAATTGCACTGTTAGGTAACATTTTCAGATTTAGCAAGAGTTGCCATGAATTTTGTCAATTGCGACTGGCATGAGCAGGAATCTCTGTTCTACTCTTCCAAAGATCTTAAGGTCGCCCTAAAGGCAATCTGAGGCCGATTTTACTCATTTCGAGCTTTAGGACTTAGATATTGGTAAATGAGGAAGATTTCTTCGAATTTCTGCCACACAAGAAAGGTCCACATATTTTTATTGTAACTGTTAAGCTACTTCATGCTGCCAAGTATAATAGGTATTATTTACTATGAAAAAAAAATTAGTTCTTTTACTTGACAGGTCCAATATCTGTTCTTGAGGAGCTTGCGTGAATCTGCAACAATAATTGTATGAAGATGTCAAATTACGAAAATATACGAACATATTTTTTAATTACGCAAAAATATATACAAAAATGGGGGGTATAGGAAGTATAGTGTAGCCACAGCCTTGGTGGTGTAGCGGTTCTGAAGAAATTGGGCGGAGCGTGCCGCCTGCCGACTACTGCAATACAGGAAGCTTCGGTAACTGATGAGCTCTTTCTTGCAACAGACGCCTTCTTATCTTTCCAAACACGATGATATCATGAGAACTATAAATTACATGAAAATGTTGGTAATACCTATTAATATGTTTTAGAAATACCGACGTAGTATGCTAGAATAATAATTATTATTAGGGTACCTACAATCTACATGCATCGGATACAGGACATATTATTCGGGTATGGTAGGTATATCATCAGATGTGAATAAAGTAGAATGCAAACTTTTTTATTCAAGTAGTAGGTATTCTTTAACAAAGTGCTTTTGAATAGCTAAATCTAACACTGTGCAATGGTTCGGAATGCTTTTCCTACCGAGAATAACCAATAAGAGACTAGGCGGTTGCTTTTATAAAAAATCATTATCATCACAATCAATATTTAGGGAGCTTTTAATATAAGTTTAAAAGAAGAAAGTAACTTCAGTCTCGTATCGTTCGTTATAAAACAGACTAGTCCTGTAATACACAGAAGTAATTGTGTTAAGTGTCGACTGTCGTGTCGTGGTGTTCGCTATGAAACACAAACAACTGAGTCCTACATTTGTGCAGGTTTGTAATTTTATTTGGTTTCGGTTAAAGGATATTTTATAATAACTTTTAAATTATATGCACATTAAGTTACGTCATACATTTCAAGTTTCTGAGCGATGTATAATTACTTGCACGAGTGTAGAAATGATCTAGCTATTACTTGGTTTCGGTAATTCAGGAAACGCAGCGGCATTTACTAGGCGACAGACCAGAGAAGCGGTCAGGTGATATGGAGCAAGTCGGAGCTTTAGACACTTTACGATAGGTACTCGATAGTTATTTCATTCTATTAAAGCAGACTATCTCTACTTATCCCATCAGTTGGCAGAAAGGAAAATTCGCAGATTTCACAGAGATAATTAGTATCACAGGTCTGTTGTTGAAGCATTATAGAACGGCAATATAGAACTGTTACAACCCAATTTAGGAGATTGCGAAAACCCTTTTTATGTTAAGTATACTATATTACCGCGATTTCGTCCACGTGGACTACACAAATTTGAAACTGACTGGCTGATCTATAAACGCAAAGCTCAAACTACTGGACGGATCGGGCTGAAATTTGGCATGCAGGTAGCTATTATGATGTAGGCATCTGCTAAGAAAGGCTTTTTGAAAATTCAACCGATAAGGGGTTTGAAATTTGTGTGGTCCACGCGGATAAAGTCGCGAGCATAAGCTCGTTATATACCTATTTTATAAGTAATGGAATTAATAATTCAGGAAGTGCTATGATACCGTTACGACTTGCGACATACCGGAGACCGTCTGCTCAGTGCTTGTTTTATAACAACCGGGAGAATTTATAAGTATTAATATTTCATAAATTAGTGAGAGTGAATTTCGTTGTAAGTGTTTGGAATATTAGAAAGAAAGAAAGAAAACTTTTATTTGATCACAATACCTACTACAATAAACCTTAAAAGCTAATTAAGTTAATCTACATAATTAAACTAATAACAAAAAAATATAATAATAAAAAATAATACCTATATATATACAAGTACGTGTGACCAAATATAGGTCTCCCATTCAGCATCATGCTGCAGCAAGCTGCAGCGCTGGTTTTCAGTGGGAGCCTTAACAAGTGAAGTCACGGACGATTTACCTAGTACAGTATATTATAAAAATAAAATACGCAAACAACTAAACTAAGGTCTGAACAAGTAACTAAAAAAAAAAAAGACAAACAATATAAGAAAACTAAGACCGTACATAAAAAAAAAAAAAAAAAAAAAAAAAAAAAATATGAGAAGAGGTATAACGGAATTATTATAAATGATGATTGTAAAAACAATAAGTGCAATATAATATGTGACATAAGTGCTGAAACGATAGGTGCTGATCCGAATAGTATGAAATGATTAAGTAATTAATTTTAACTTGTAATTTTTTGTTGTATAAGAAGATAAGTTTTTAATTTAGTTTTAAAAGTTCCAAGAGATATTGACGATTTTAACGGCGGTGGTAGATCGTTCCAGCACTTAGTAGCTGCAAATTTAAAGCTTCCCTTAAATGCCGCTGTTCTATGCCTTGGTGTAGATAGAAAGAGGTGGGAATTTCGTGTAACGCGTGCTGACTTATCACCAAACCACATTAGTTTCTTACGCAGGTATTCTGGAATTCCGTGTTTAAGTACCCCAAAAAGTAGCGTGGCAAGATGTAGCTTTCTACGTGCTTCCATCTTCAAGAGATTTACTTCGTTAATGTAAGGAGTGACATGTGAGCGTGGTGGAATATTGAAGCAAAACCTAGCACAGGCGTTTTGAACACGCTGAATAATCTTTTTAGTCCTACTAAGGAGACGAGGTCCATACACCGTGTCAGCATAATTTAACCTTGACAGAACAAGTGATTCGCACAAACGTATTCTTAGCTTTACACTAATATAGGGCCTCATTTTATAAAGCAACTTTAGGCGATATAAGCTATTACGGACAGCGTTAAGGATGTGAGTCTCGAAATGTAGTGTGGTGTCAAAAACTACTCCCAAATTTCGAGCTTCTCGTACCTTTTCAATTATATTATTATTAATTTTTATTATAGGATTGAGCGAGTTTATTTTAGCAACAACACTTTTGGAACCCAATACCATACATTGAGACTTACCAGGATTTAGTACTAAACAGTTCCTTTTTGACCACATATGTATTTGCTCTAAGTCGGAATTAAGTTTGGATTCAGCTGCCGCTGTGTCTATGTCACCAAAAGAGATGTACAGTTGTGTATCATCAGCATAAAGATGGTACAAGCAATGATTAATGCAATTTGTAATGTCAGCTGTATAAATTGCAAACAATAGGGGGCCAAGAATGGATCCTTGAGGAACTCCTCTGATCACAGGAGATAAATTTGAGACTGAGAGTGTGCTATCATTTTTAATTACTTCAACAAACTGCACTCTATCGCTTAGGTAGCTATCAAACCATTTTACAGTTGGGTTGTCGAATCCGTAATATGATAGCTTGGAAAGAAGAAGAGTTGTATTCAAAGAGTCAAAAGCTCTTGAGAAATCTAAAAGAACAAGCAACGTACCCATACCCTGATCTTGTGCCGTCAGGATGTCATCTACCACGGTTGCAAGAGCGGTAGTGGTGCTGTGTTCTTTTCTAAAGCCTGACTGGAAAGTTGGTATTATCTTATTTTCTTCCGCGTATTCTGTTAACTGCAGAGCCACGACCATTTCTAAAATTTTTGAGATGCAGGGCAGGATACTGATTGGCCTCAAGTCTTTAAAACTAAGGGGATTATTACATTTTGGCAATGGTTTTATTTTAGCTACTTTCCACACATCAGGAAATGTAGACGTAGATAAGGATTTATTAACTATTGCAGTGATAACATGTAATGTCTGTGGTAAGGTTAGTAAGAGCATCTGAAGAGAATATTAGTGCTTTAGGAAATGTGGCGGTCTACCGACTTACGTAACACAGGAGCGGAGGCCAGGCAAAACTGATTAGATGCTTACATTGATTTGATAAGTTCAAGAAATACTGGACCAGGTGTCAACTAGAGAGTTTCTCTAGTGGATTTGGATTGGTTTGAGAGTTGCGTACCTACCGACATCCCGATTTTGAGTTTTTTTGAAATTCTGTGATACTTATAGGTACTGTATGGATTTGACGCGCAGCTCGATCCAGAAATTTATATGGGATTACAATTAGATTACATCTAAAAATCTCAAGAAAATAGAATTGAGAAATTCTTGGCACCAATATTCCCACGCGGGCATGATTTGTATAGTAATTAGATAAGACTAGCTTTAAGTTTTATTGTAAAAAAAATAAAGTACCATATAATATTGTAGATACCCATTGTGAAATGATGTTAAATTGCGGCAAAGTTCGGTTTCGGTAATTCAGGAAACGCCGCGGCATGGTTTTGCGACTTGCGACATGCCGGAGGTGACTGCTATGAAATGGCGGGAGAAGTTATAATATTGAAACACTTGCAAAACTAGTCACGAGGGAACTATACGACTTATGATATCAAATCGGTTTGTGGTGCTTCTAAAGATAGGTAATATTTTTTACGATGGTAAAAAATCTCAACATAGTATAGGACAAAGTCGCATCCAGCCGTCTGTGCCTCTGTAGGTAGCTGTAGGTACGCTCAAATCTTAACCTACGCCACGGATTTTGATGCTGTTTCCATCAATAGGTAGAGTGATTCAAGAAGAAGGTTTATACCTATCTACCTATAGTTTAATATAGTTTTTGTTGGCCGACTGCATCGAAAATGCTGTCTTATAAAATATAACAAAATAACCACAGTGTGTCTAAATTGCTCCCCTGCGCAGCTGGCGCTGCCATATAAACATTTCACTAATCCTTTATTTATAGTAAACTAGATGATGCTCGCGACTTCGTCCGCGTGGATTTAGGTTTTTATAAATCCCATGGTAACTCTTTGATTTTCCGGAATAAAAAGTAGCCTATGTCCTTCCCCCGGATGCAAGCTATCTCTGTACCAAATTTCGTTAAAATCGGTTGAACGGATGGGCCGTGAAAAGCTAGCAGACAGACAGACAGACACACTTTCGCATTTATAATATTAGTATGGATTGCATTTAGCCAAAGATTTGCCTAGATCTTATTAGGTTAAATTTCAAGTAAGTAGGTTTTACTCTTTTATTCCACTTATTGTTTTCATTTGAATTTATTTATTTATTTTCAGTAGGTACCTACATACAGTACCTATTGATGTCAGAATAAAATATAAGAAAAATGTTTTCCAAATGAAAAAAGTATTGAGGCTAGGTATTTATAATACGATACTGATATGCGGTATGGTAATCTATATATATAAAAGTAAACTACTGGACGGATCGAGCTGAAATTTGGCATGCAAATAGCTATTATGATATAGGGATCCGCTAAGAAAGGATTTTTGAAAATTCAACCTGTAAGGGGGTGAAATAGGGGTTTAAAATTTGTGTAGTCCACGCGGACAAAGTCGCGAGCATAAGCTAGTTTACTATAAAATTCGGTGAAAAGTGTTGCAGAAAATGTCTACATAAGATAAAATGTTAATTCTTTATATCCAAGTACATAAAGCGAAAAGGGTAGGAGTAGGAAATTCTGAATTCAAAGGAAGCCGGAAACCGGAAACATGGTAAGGGTTACAGCGGAGACGACGCCCGTTTCCGGCGGAAGTGCGGCGCCAGGAAGGTGGGTAGAAGATAAATATAGGACGCCATATTGGCGTTTGAGAATCGATAAATCTGATCAGTTTTGCATATTCGTTACGTACAGTTTCCGTCTCCTGTTTACCAATACGAATAGATAAACACGATCTTACAAAATTGAAATTAAGTTCTTTGAGTTATGTAAAGTAGGTAGGTAACTACTCCCTTGATGGATAGGTAGGAAAATGAAATAGGTACCTACTTATGAGTTAACTATCCACTAATATTGTAAGGGCAAAAGTTTGTGTGTGTATGTTTGTTACTCTTTCACGCACAAACTACTGCACTTGGGCTGAAATTTGGAATGGAGATAGATTATACCCTGGATTAACACATAAGCTACTTTTAGCCCGGAAAATCAAATGGTTCCCACGAGGTTTTGAAAAGTCTAAAATATCCACTAGGTTCGAATCTGAAATCCACACGACTTGGTTTTTTAAAATACTCGTGGGAAGTCCCTCGAGTTTCCTAGATAAAAAGTAACCTATGTCTGGACTCTGGATGTGTCTGGGATGCAAGCTATCAGCTCTGTACCTCGTCAAAATCAGTTAAACGGATGGGCCTTTAAAAACCCCGTGGAAGTTCTATAATTTTCAGGAATAAAAAAAAGATTCCGACGAATTGAGAACCTGCTCCTTTTTTTGAGTCGGTTAAAAAGTAGCCCATGTTCGTCTCCGGATGCAGGGTATCTCAGTGTATTAAACGTCAAAATCGGTTATATGTGGTGGCATTCGTACCTACCTACGTTGTGGTAGGTACGAATGGGCCGTGAAAAGCTAGCAGTGAGAGACAGATACCTTTGCATTTAGAGTGTGGATTGTTTTTAATGCACCGTAACTCGTAAATAAACTCATGCTGGCTCATTAATAATAGCAATTTAAGGTGATATTTTATAGGTGCAGAGCGCGTCGGTTGATAGTTGATACAATCATTGAGATATTCTATTACTAGAGCATATACTACACTGCCTGTCTCGGCAAATGATCTCATGTTATGGAAATTTAAAGGTAATAGAAATGGTACCTAGGTACTATTTTTAATACCAGCTGCATCCCGCCGGTTTTTAGGCAGTCATTTATATAGAAATCGTTTGATAGCACATACCAAACTGTAATGTTATACAAATACGGCTGTTTTGAGAACAACCCGTACTGATGTTTCACTAGACATCTACGCTTTTTTACCACTGCTAAGTACCTACAGTACCCGGCAAAAAATATTGTACATCGACCTTTACAATGAGACTGGCTTTGTAGAGCGTTGTTTCTATCACTCATATCTATGTGACGTTTTGTCGGTCTCAACAACAGAGACAACGCTCTACGAAACCGCTATCTTTTTTTAAAGTTCGATATACAATTATTAATTTCTATTCTACTATTCTAAATTATCTTGGTCTACCTGACTGGCAAGAGTCAGGTAGACCAAGGTCTACCTGACTCAGGTAAGGTCAGGTAGGTCAAGGTAGAGGAAGGTCATTCATTTTATAAGTCAGCGCTAGAAAACCTTTAGTTTGTCTTTATTATTGGGACGCATTTATTTTAAGGTGTAATATAGCAAGGGTAAATAGTATAAATAAACAAAGATAATATTATTTTTAGGGTTCCGTACCTCAAAAGGAAAAACGGAACCCTTATAGGATCACTTTGTTGTCTGTCTGTCTGTTTGTCGGTCTGTCAAGAAACCTACAGGGTACTTCCCGTTGACCTGCAATCATGCAATTTGGCAGGCAGGTAGGTAGGTCTTATAGCAGCCATTAGGGGGAAAATCTGGAAACCGTGAATTTGTGGTTACATGACACAAAAAAAATTAAATTGTGGTCATTAACTAAAAATTAGTATTTTCAATTTTCGAAGTAAGATAACTATATCGAGTGGGGTATCATATGAACGGTCTTCACCTGTGAATTCTAAAACAGATTTTTATTTATTTTTATGCGTCATAGTTTTTGAATTATCGTGAAAAATGTCGAAAAAATATGACTGTAGCACGGAACCCTCGTTGCGCAAGCCTGACTCGCACTTTGCCGGTTTTTCATAAAAACATCTATTAATTCCAGGTCATCTTTGAAATCATTAAATAAGGAAACACTTTGTTAATCCCTGTAGTGGTTAGCTCCTCCATAGATATCATCTCACTGGTGACTGGATCTATAGGTATACTCGTAGGAGCATGTCGGTTGGTACAATACGAGGAAGGAAACATGTTGATATTTGGCGTCATGACCAGCAACCGGTTCCACAAGTGTTATTCCGAAAACGAGATGACTCTGGACTTTCCGGACACGATATTTTTACTCATTCGTTGTCTCGTTAGTTAGGGAGCGTACACATCAATCAGCTTCGAGGCTCGAGACGATATCAGTTTCGTTCAGCAATAGAAAGTAAGTATTCACGTAAAATTTAGAATGCTAAATATACTACCTATTTACGAACCTATACTTATTTTACATTTTTTGAATTTTTTTTTACTTATATTAATTTTTATAAAATTTATTTATCACTAAAACGAATTTAAACAATTGAACGTAAAAATTACAGATCGAAAATATCATTTGTAAATTGTAATCCTGTATTACCTATCTAAATCTATGATATAGGTACCTCCCTCCGTCTATGGGCTGGTCATTAGTACTCATTGTGATTGATGTGTCCTGACTTCTGAAACAGATTTTGTAAGCGACAGCCAGGCTGATTCTTTGCCTAAAAAAATGAGCCAGCCCTTCTATCACCATTCACCAGGTAAGGCAATTAACCGCGGTGGAAAATGTCTTGTATTTTTTTTTAAAGACCATGGCCCTAGGGTCTCCACGGAAAACGGAACAAAAAAGTGACTCTCGATAAGAGAAGCATACTTGCGCTGCTTGCAGGTTTCAACGGCTCCCGGTCTTGATGCTGTCTCGCTGATATGACACGGGGCCAATGTGTCAACGCATGTTGCGTCCCACATTCGGGCGGGACCCGTTCACAGGGCAACAGCGTCAATCCATCACTTCTTTTGCCATCATCCCGACTAATCCCTAACGCGGCCGGCTCAATGAGTTTAGGAATATTGTATGGCGGTAAGAGACCTTTTAATCGTATCGTTAAGAGAGCCATGCCGAAATAGCCTGTCGCGGCGCTCCTTTGGTAAGACAGTCCATGAATTCCAAATTTTTTCGATTGTTTTAGATTTTTTGATTACTTTAGTAGAATTTAAAAACAATATTCAGTGTGTAAGCACCTTATGATCATTATTCGGAGGACGACGACAGCTTTTTATTGACGGACATTGGCGAAGGTCACGCGGAACATCGGTCTCTAGGCTGAGATGAGCACGGGCGGCTAACGTACTAACAAAAACTTGTAGCATGCCACTCTTTTTTTTACTCGCTCGTTTACCACTCGCATACGGCACCTGTTTTATTTATTCCAATAATTTTAAAAATACTAGTTTTTAATATGCATAAGTACTAAAGCTGTAATATTATTAGGTACCTATATTCGTTACTTGTACCTATTCGATTTTAAAATGCATACATAGCCATAACATAGGTTACCTGAGTCAGTCTCAAGATCAGACACGAACTCAGCGCGACAGTCGTGTGTTTTTGACACCAACTGTAACCAGTTCTGTACTCTAGAATCGGCCCAGTGCTGAAATAGAATCAAAGATTAGGTTAAGCGCATCTTCATAAAATTCGTTTAAAAAGCAGCAGTTTATTATATTAAATCTCCTCGTTGTTAGGGTTCCGTACCTCAAAAGGAAAAAACCGGCCAAGTGCGAGTCAGACTCGATAAGCCTGCCTGATTTGATTATGTTTTCGGAGAGATGTCTCGCTAACCGCTCAGAGGTCAATGTCAGATGAATAACACGCTCATAAAATTTAAATATATCTCTATATATAAAAATGAATCGCTAAATGTGTTGCTGATCGCAAATCTCGAGAACAGCTGAACCGATTTCGCTAAATCTTTTTTATAATATTCCTTGAATTACGAGGATGGTTCTTACGGAGAGAAATTTTTAAAAAAAATCCTGGTAAAGGATCGACTGTTACGCGGTACGAATTTCGCCGGGGCAGATAGTTTTTATAAAATCATATAACAAAATCACTGTTCAAACTTGAAAATAGGTTATTGTTTGGTTTTAGCTTTCGAATACCGGGTTTTTTCAATACCCTACCGGTATTACTACCGAATTTTTTAAATACCGGTATTGTAAAAATACGAAAAACGTATTGGAAGCCCTAGTTTTAGCGTCCCGTTCTCAAAAGTAAAAGAAACCGGCCCAGTGCGCGTCAGACTCACTCACCGAGGGCTCAGTAGCTTGGAAAGAAACATAAATCATAGAATTATTAATACGCTGAAACACCTGAAATATGCAGGTATTATAGACGGACCGACATACCTAAAGACGGACAGAGTCGCATCATAAGGATTCATTTTCTACCATTTTGCAGAAAACATCTCGATGTCGGTCCGTCTGTCTGTTTCAGCAGCTTTATTCGGAAATTAATAAAGGTGTTTCTGAGAGACAAATAAATAGGTACGAATAATGTTAGGTAAGTAGGTACCTACCTATCTATGCCTTATAAAAACTATACAGAGCATTCTCAATAAGTAAAGGTAAAGCCTATTTACTGACAAAAAATACAAACAGTTGCTGTCTCTCAAAAAATGTTAAAATGTAATTATTTCCTAGTAGGTAGGAAATTCGGATAACGCTACTATGCAAAAAACCATTTTGTGACAAGAAGTGAATTGGATAAAATGGATTTAAAAATTGTTAGTGCCGCTACAGCGGTGCGTAGCTAACACTAGCTTGATCGTAACTGTGGTTACAAAGAATAAGTGTAGCCTCGTACTAAGGCTAGTATAAGATCTTGGAAAACACAACGCGCGTCGTCAACGATGCGGCGACACGACGCCCGATTTCAATCTATAGTACGCGACAGGTCGATATAGCAATCGGGGTATGAGGCAGGGGGACGCCCCACACACCCGCACGTCACCCGCGCTATCCCACACCGGGTTAGCGTGGGGGCTGTGTGGATGTGCGGGGCGTCTCCACCCTGATTGGCATCTCGACCTGTCGCGTACTATAGAAGTTGTGAACAAAAAACTGTAGGCGTTCACACAGAGGAATGCACATGGGACCGTGCTAGTGCAAACGTTATGCGGATGCAGGTACTTCACACAAATCTATTATACTATATTAATCTATTATATACATTCATAGATCGACAAACATAAAGTGGGAAGCTGTGCGAAGATAACGTCCCGTAATGCAACTGTGCCTGGACACGGAACATATTGTGGTGTGTAATCTTATACATACGCTTTTAGGTAGATAGACTTCCGTAATTCGCGGCCAGAGTGATTGACGCATGCTACGGACGCACTGCGGCTGACGCGACATTACTAAACACTAGAGAAATGTATGGCGCTCTTTCGAGCCACCGAAACAGATACTGTCAGCTGCGACCCACGAAAATCTACCTTTATAACGCGTATGCGATTTATACAAGCACACAAGAAACTGTGTAAACTGTTAAGGTACCGCACTGCAGAGTGGGACAGCAAAAAGGCCGCGCGACTGCCGCACCGGGCTCCACTGTGTGAACTGTGAACGCCTCCTTGCAGTTACTACAATTTCTAGCAGTGTCGTGTTGGACAGGTTGTCTACGTCGCGCGTCTTGTGTGTCCATGTCTTAACGATAGCTTGATTGTAACTAAATGGTAATAAAAAATGTAGATTAGGTAAGATTAAATAATATCTACAAGTGAGGTAATATCAAATTGTAAATAATTTGTAATACCTATACCTACGATTTGTAGCCAAACATTCCTACACGTATTGATTTAATCTGTGATATAAAAACCGGCCAGTGCGAGTCAGACTTGCGCACCCGATGGTTCCGTACTCAGGTATTTTTTTCGACATTTTGCATGATAAATCAAAAACTATGCATAAAAATAAATAAAAATCTGTTTTAGAAATTAGAATGTACAGATAAAGCCCTTTCATATGACACCCCACTTCGTACAGTTATCTTACTTTGAAAATTGAAAATACTTAATAATTGTTCATGTTATTTTCATTGTTCATGTTCATGTTCATGTTGTTCATGTTTGTTAATTTTTTTATGATGTAACCACAAATTCACGATTGTAGGTCAACGAGAAGTAGGTACCCTATAGGTTTTTTCTTGACAGAGACAGACAGAGAGACAACGAAGTGATCCTATAAGGGTTCCTTTTTTCCTTTTGAGGTACGGAACCCTAAAAATAATAGATATAAATTAAAAACTGATCATTTCTTTAGCACGTAATCGCATCCGGTATCATAATAATCATCCGGTAATTGATAAACAATAATATTAATAGCTATTTTGATAATAATATGTTCTTATCAATCAAAATTACATAACTTCTGATAACAATATAAACAAGAGTTTGTGCTGTCACTGGAAAGAATGTAGTAGTAGGTATGTATAGACCAGCCTATTGATCATTCTATTGATTCTCCAACTCAGTGTCTAACATTGAATGATAGCTACCTAGCTCATTTGGCATTTAATTTTAATCCACTGAAGGTTTTCTACGAAAAATTATTTTAATATCACTCAGTGGAGCAGCAATGTAGAGCCAACTAATGTCAAATGGGCTGCGTGGCTATCATTCAGTGTTAGATACTGAGTTAGCGAATTACCCTGCAGGGCAGGAGATCAGATATACCTACTATTAGAAATGAATGTTTGTTTTAAAAATTAAAAATAAATATTTCTAACTTTACTTACTCATCCCAATTGACTACGTTTTTGAACAGGGTTGTAGGAATGATATGAGATTTGGATCTGGATACGGATATGGATAATAATATATTGCGAGTATTTTATACGTTTCGTTTACCAACGTCTAGACTAGACTAGATTAGACTAAATCTACCTGGGATCCCCATTCCCCAACCTCAGTGCGGAAAGTCCCCGGCAACCTGGACTTGGCTTCTGGACTGAACTTGGATGGCTGGAATGACAATTCCAGTGGGGAGGGGCGGTTCACTAACAATAGACGGAAAATCTAGTGCGGAAACCTGCACAGAAGGAAGATAGATGTATTATTGTTTATTGATACGGATATGAAATAATTTCGTACATGTAACCGATGGTTTCGGATAAGTAGTTTAAGCTTTAAGTACTTAAGGGTATTAGACTGTTTGAAGTACATATTAAAATTAGTAGAAGAATTATAGCAAACGGACAAAATCCACTATAATTGAATGCAAAATAATATTTTTAGGATTTTCTTTTGGTTAGATACAATTACGGAGCTACAGAGATCCTTAATACCTATTCCTCATATTTTTTTGTTCATGATTGGACGTGCGTTGTCTGTCCAAGTCTGTAGACTTAATCGAAATTTTTAGGCTTTGAGTAGGTAGGTTTTTATTGGAAGTGTCGGTGTGGTTTAATGTGCATCCAATGCGTGGCTGCTCTTAGGACAGTGGTCGTGACATTGAATGAAATGTGATTCATTCCAATTCTGAGTCTATCAACTTCTTATGTATCTAAGTTTTTTGTTCCCAACTCGTTCAATCGATAGTAAATGCCATTTACTATTTTAGATGCCCTTTTTGTCGCTTCCTCCTTTCAAATGATTTACTTTCGAAGAGCTCGATTAATAGAGCAGGTATTTCCAAACACGTAGTAACCAAGGAAGTCTTTTTTACAACAGATAGGTACCTACTTACGTTTTTCGTTGCAATTTAATATACGGGCAAAAAAGCATGAATCAATCAATCAGCCTGTTTGCATCCATTGCTGGACATGGGCCTTGCCAAGAACAAGACCACCTAATAATCTATCAATATTGTGCATACTGACTTGTTTTCCGGAAAAAAAAACAAAAAGTAGCTAGGTACAAGGACAAGCTACTTACCAAGCTGCAAGCAAGGTATGAAACTAAGTAATTTTTTTTCATGTGCTGGTTACCTAGTGTTACTGGTTTCTTTCGAGTAACACATCATTCCTCATCCTCAAAGTTTATAGTTCCTCTTTGTTTACACACATCGATAAATGAACATTGACGCCACACATGTGCAAGTGTTGGTGCAAGCCAAAGAGATGTCATATTACTAGAACCTGCAATGACCTGCGAAATAGCCGTAGGATTACTTTTTATTTTTTTATTTTGATACAACTTGACAGCTATCTCACCTGGTGGTAAATGCAGTCTAAGATGGAATCGGGTTAGCTTGAAAGGATTATGTATGTATGGAGTAGGTATGCAACCGCCGAGTTTCTTGGTAGTTATGAAAGCTCTTGTAAAAGTTTATCTTGATAAAAATATTCTTCTATTTCTATTTCTTGTATGGACTGAAAATGTGTTTGATAAGTGATAACTAAAAAAAAAATTGCAACACACAGTTAAAAGTTACACAGGGTGCGAGGTTGTCATTAAATTATTATGTAATAAATATTTCCTCAAAGGGTTAAAGGTTTGCTCTCCCGTAATGTAACATCTCTCAGGTACAAGTGGAGCGGAGTGGTGGTGGCGGTAGGGTACATGCGCGCGCGGCGTGACACGCTGGCCGGTCCAATTGGTCGAGATTGCGCGTTTCCGGCGACCGACTTCCGGCCGATAACAGCAAGATCGCGACTCGGAGACCGGAGTCGGACCTGCTACGGTCAATGGACTCTCGGGGCTACTTAAAACGCATTACGAATAAACCTAGCTCATGTCTAGATAGATATAGGTACTTAATCTGACAGGCCGTCTGCGATGTCTTATGCCTCTTGAAGGCCCCTTATTTTAAACGAGTGCTTACGCCTTACTTATATTGTGATCGTTTTGCTTTTGTATAAAGTTGTTTTAACTTACGCACGTTTGATATTTTAATATTATAACTGTAAATTGTTACTTATTAAAAGCTTTTAGTTCATAAAAAATTCTATTTTGGAAATTTTGTAAAAGGAGTGCGGTGCGGGATTACTGAAATTTGTCAAAAACGGAATGTTTACCTAACTATCTCTTTGATTAACTGATGCCCGCGACTTCGTCTTTAAAAATCTCGTGAGAGCGATTTTCCGGGATAAAAAGTAGCCTGTGTCACGCTCCAGGCCTAACAGACATACCTACTTACCTACTTTTGCATTTATAATTTTACTAGATGATGCCCGTGACTTCGTCTGCGTGGATTTAGGATTTAAAGTTTTTTTAAATCCCATGGGAAAGTTTTTAATTTTCCGGGATAAAGAGTAGCCTATGTCCTTCCCCGAGAATTTCATCAAAATCGGTCAAACTGATGTGCTGTGAAAAGCTAGCAGACAGACAGACACACTTTCGCGTTTATAATATTAGTATGGATAGGTAAGGTAGTCATACATCAAAGCTTTTACCTATATTATACCTACTTACCTAAGAAAAGCGTAGTTTACTTATCTATGTTTGACTTCTGGAGCAAACTTGGGCAACAGTCGTTCTTGAAATAGGTAGTTTTGTTTACTTACATTTTACTTGCCTTGTTTAGAAATTCCGTGCAATATTATTGGATAAGTCTGTCGAAATCACTTCTAGGGAGTAGGGTGGCAACTAGCTAGGAAGTAGAAACACATCCTCCTACAAGAGGTTGATTGTAATTATACTCGTTATAGTGTTGAGTGTTCATCTGTGAACTGAAGCGAAGACATTGCAAAACATCTCTAGTGTCTATACCTTTATTGAGACTTGAGAGTTGATACGAGCCGTTAACGATTGCAGTGGGACCATATCGCATGCTGCACGAAGGAATTTGTGTATCTACTCGTACCTCTAGGTGAAATATTTTTACTGAGAAGAAAGTCTTTTAAACTAATCACACCATTAAACTGAAAACGAAACATACAAAATTATTGAAATAAGTATAGTGAGAACAATGGGTTTGTAGGTAGGTAGTAGGTACTTTATGTACATCTTTTTAGAGCCTCGATAGCTCAACGGTTAGGTAAAGGAGCGAACTGAAAACCGAAAAATCGGCAGTTCAAATCCTGCCCCTTGCACTATTGTTGTACCTACTCTTAGCACAAGCTTAGTTGGAGAGGAAAGTGGAATATTAGTCATTAGGCTGATATTCTTTAAAAACATATAAAATAAAAATAAAACCTAGGTACTTACTTTGTTTGAGGTTGAGGTTGATTGTGTGTAGGATCTTTTAAAATCTACTGGCCCGATGTGGGTTTCATAATTTGGTAATTGTAATCATCTCATAGCATTTCATTAGATATTTATATCAGCTAGTAGCATACCCTTAGATTAGAAGCCAATTGTAGGCGCTGCATTAGTCTCGGGTTTTTAAAAAAGATTAATGCTTCTCTTGTTTACACAATATTTCCAGCATAAAATTAAGTGGTTTCTGGGGTTATCTAAATATTGACTTGATAAATATAAAAACCTAATTAGGTACGAAGCACGACTCTTCGCGTTATGGCTTTACCCAGATAACGAATGAAGTAAATGATTAAATGAGGCAACTACTCTATTGCACTTGTGTATTACGTCCTTGTTCTTTTCAAGGAAGATCCGGGGCCAGGTGAATCACTTTAAAAGTCAGACAATACCTATTTATCACGTAAACGTGATATTCTATACAATCACTTATCTTGTGTATTATATGTAATTTGAAAATGAGCCTAAGTATATTTTACACTTTATTAAAGCGCTTGTGCACTAGTCCAATACAAATAAAAATAGACGGATCATGAATTCGGATGTTATAGTTAGTGAAAGAGTAAAAAAAAAATATGGTATAGGTATCATAGATTCTAAAATCTTAAATCTGTGATGGTAGTAGCTATATAGTATGAAGTTATTATGATAACATAGTACCTATGAATATTGAATTTATCTATAGGTTTTACCTTACCAGTCTGCCAATCCGCACTTGCCCAGCGTTGTGGACTATGGGCCAAATCATTCTGATAGAAGACTCATGCTCAGTAGTTACGATAACCATTGGCTGGCGAAGGGTTGATGGTGATCGTTTTTACGCCTCACACAGGTGATTCAGTTAACCAAGTCATTAACTTTAATTAAGTTTAAACTTAAAAACAATCAGAACAAAACCTCGCGTGTCAACTTAGTTAACGAGGCATTTTGTTAGGAGATAACAAGCTACTATACTTAGATATCTATTCGATAATAATAAGTAGGTATAAGTAATATAATTTATGTGAACACTAAAAGTCTCAGTAAAATATGAGGATTTTCTGCTAAAGGACGGTTGTTGTGACTTATCAATAACGTCCTCTTGGAAAAAACACCATAAGTTCGTACCGCTGCACTGAGTGATGTTACCTCTTCCGAAATTTCGGATGCTGCGTAGAAATCCTAGAGAGGTTTGGGTTGAATATAACTTTCATACCCTTTCCAACTTATTTACGAACAGTTTTAAAACTGCATTACCATCACTTGGCGAGCTACTGAAGTGCTTCCACCATTCAGGACCTTCTTTGCGACTTCTAAAACCTTAAATTATGTAAATGCTGGTAAAATCTAAATTTACTCGTATCATGAAACAAATAATCACAGAACAGTTCAGACTTTTACCATAAGACTTGGTAAATTTTAACTTTTACTGTAAAATCCTACTGTAGATTTACTGTAGTTCCGACTTTTACAGTAGCATATTTACAGGGTTTAATCATAAAGTATGATTTATGAACTTTGAACACTCAAAAGGAAATAAATTGGATGTAATTTTAATATCGTGTTCGGAACATATTGTGCACTAACAGGAAAATGAATAATTTCACATGTATCTGTTATTTCTCGTGACCAGTACTAATGGTAACTTGATTGTTAAATAATGTATTTTTTATCGCACGGTTAACAGGCGCATAACCTTTACTCTTAATTAAGACCTTTTTGAGATAAAAAAGAAAACTCCATAGGTAAGCATACATTTTGGCCTATGGATAGATGTGCTAGTTTCCAGTAGGTACAGAGATTTTCTTTTCTAACGCCAGCTGTATCAAAATTTGACAATAATGGTTTTTTTATTCAATTACATAAGTTAACCCTTGACTGCGATCTCACCTGGTGGAAGGGTGATGATGTAGTCTAAGATGGAAGAGGGCACTTGGAAGGAGTATGGAAGTTTCATTAAGCCTATAATACCCCTGATTGGTTTCTTACACCACATTGTACCGGGACGCTAAATCGCTTGACAGCTCGGCTTTGCTGGCAGGGTGGTAACTAGCCACGGCTGAAGTCTCTCACCATACCAGAATAGAGACAATTTAGAAAATATAAATTCCCAAATTGCCCCAAATTTGGAGCTAGAGAAGCATTAGTGTGAAGAGCAAAGCAAAGAGCGAAAAGGTTTGTCAATACCAACTTTTTAACCTAGAATAAGACAGCTAAGGAATTTGATACATCTAATGGTCTCCCTACATAAAGGAAATAGCTGAGAGTGGTGAGGCACGATCGCAAGCGGAGCGGAAGTGGCGGCCGTTCCCACGGACACTCATCCGTTACTTCACCTCGACTGCGCGCCTAGCTGCCTCGCGCCAGGCCAAGCCGGTGATTCTATTGCACTTTCTTAGGACAAGCTTGTTTTTCGAACCACTATCTGTGGAATGTGTGAATACATTCGTAAATTCTTTAAAATTGCGTCCGCATAATTTCCCTACTTTCAAATTAATAATAATTTGAGCTACTTATAACCAGCTAGAGAAAGATCGGCTAGACTCACAGTTTTCGCAGTGTTGCGAGTGTTGCTGGAAATGGGAAGCATTTTTTAATGTTCATCTACCTACATTCTTTTACCTGAATATTATCCAAAGATTTTAGCAAAATATTAAGTAAAGAAATAACTATTTGCTAAACCGTTTCAGCGTCATAAATGATTAGAGCACTTATATTTACATACTAACTAAAAATATACTTTCGTGCAAAAATACTTGTCAAAACGTACGAGTAAATACTTGTAGTAGGTAGGCCTATCTCATATTAGTGTAAGTAGACTGAAAATAACAACCCAGAGTGTAGATAAAGTACCTATAAGTATAAACTACTCAAAAAAGCTAAGCAAATAGTGGATGCCAATCACACTACAGTGTTTTGACTAGTTCACCTATGTATATTGTTTTGACTAGTTCTGCATATAGTATATGACTAATAATAACAAAACGTTGGTATTATACCTACTTACCATTTTTTCTAAGGCGCACCGCGCAGCTTATACAGAAGTAGCTTCTGAATTTAGATTTTAGACCGTAACACCGACGTATACCGAAGGCAAAGCTGCCGCCGCCTTCATAATATTATGATGATGATTGATGACTAAACGGATAAGTTAGGATTACAACATTTTAGATTAACCGAGCCTTCGTGGGCGCACTAACAATATTCTCGTACTACGAGTGACAACATAAACTACGCTCAACTGTAACTATAGCAACCCTCATAAATAATGTGTCACGAAACCAATGTCTTCAATGAGACTAGACAACGCTAACTAAACATACGTAGGTCCCTACCTAGACTGGCTCCACCATCCCCTACACGTGTCTGACTTAATAGACTTATATGGATCCGCTTTGTGTCCATGCCAGGCCCATGGCTGAGCAGTGCGCCACCCGCCACTTCTGTGTAAACGGTGTCTAATTCTAAACAGTCAAAACAGTATAGTGGTTGTTTACACAAGTTTAAATATGATCGGTTGTGGACGTCAGAGCTCAGAATCAATGTCATTGTTCAAAAAGTTCACACTTTCCCGTTTGAACCCACTATAGGCCCAGTTGATCTCATTGTTTAGTCTACATTTTACGCCGACGAAATATGTAGTTCCAGAATTCGCTTCCACTAATAAACTCGTAATTTGTACCTATCTACTTACTAAGTGGTAGGTAGTTGGTGGGTATATGGATATACAAACCTTTTCCTATTAATTATATCAGAATAATTCTCTAAACAAGTCAATTATGTCTTTAGAGAAAATCAGTTGAAAGAATACAATTAATTCATCATCATCATCATGATCAACCCATCGTGCATCGCCGGGCTCCGGCTTACTACAGAACACGGGTCTCCTCTCAGAGTGAGAAGGGTTTTGGAGCCTTTGAGAGCATTATGGAGAACTCTCAGACATGTTGGTTTCCTCAGGAGGTTTTCCTTCAACGTTAAAGTAAGTGATATTTAATTACTTAAAAGTTAAAACGCACATAGTTCCAAGAAGTGAGAGGTGCGTGCCGGGGATCGAAACCACAACCTCCGATTAGGAGGCGGATGTCCTAACCACTAGTCTATCACAGCTTTTTACAATTAATGAATTATTACCATTTCAAAAAATAACGTCTTTATTAGTGCCAGGATGTCTGTGGTGCCAAGCGATTCAATCGAATCGGATAGCTATTTTAAAATGATATAAGTAGGTTGAGCATTAAGTAACGGGTCATTGCGCTGCAGCGAGGCGTGACGGCGACTCCTGAGGGAGCGGAAGTCTTGCGCGCTTCCGGACGCACGACCCGGAGATCCGCACCGCGCCTCGCCGCCGATCACGCCTGCCGACAACGGCGACTGACTTACGTGCTTATACGCTGGAACATGACGCTTTTAATGAGTTCAACTGACTTTATTCTTATTATACCTACCATAACAGAATAACAGAATACCTAGGTACCTACCTACTTACTTATAAGCGATGGTCGATGGAACCGGAAAGTTCTAGAATAGATACCGCGTAGTGTGGGGCGCCCTCCAGCAAAATGGACCGACAATATAAAGAGGGTAGTGGGAAGTGGCTAGATAATGAAGACTGAGGACCAGGTGTAGGACTCTTTGGGAAAGGCCTACGTTAAGAAGTGGACGTCTACAGGCTAAAATGATGATGATGATGATGATACCTTATGTTGGTATGCCGTAGACCCACCAGTGGTACCACGTGTACATGGTGGTAGTACCGTAGATCCACCAGGAAAAAGCGGTAGGACCACTGACCCGCCACCTTAAAATCACTGTACACAATCGCACACATCCTTTGTGCTTTCCTAAATAGCTTTGTAGATTTCCATCTGAGCAGCCTCGACTTAGGCTACTTAATCTAGAGGGGTGGTGGCAAGCGCAAGGCTCTGCCAGGAGATGAGCCCTAGCCTCTACGGCTTGATTACATCAGTGGAACAAGTTCTTACTGTTAGGTCCACAACTTCCTAGTCACCCCGACGTAAATCTTCACCATCGTCTCGTGGCTGAATAAACTACCCAAGTCGTAAGCCAACTAGCTAAGTCGCTTGTTTACTATGGAACCCTAAAAACGAGTCATACCGGCAATATTTTTAGTATGTACTTATCACGATTAGCAAGGAAATAACGAAGAGGAAGTGCATATTAGAGTTAAAAATAAATTGCCGTTTTTATACTTATCTGACTTACGTATAATTATATTAAGTACATGTTTAATATAATTATGTAAATGCAATTTTTTTGTCTCTCTTAGAGCCAAACTGCTTAAATACAAGAAACACGTAAAACGAGACATTTTACAGTGTGGTTCATACATAACTAGAATCGAATTTCAAAAATAAAAGAGACGATGTTAGTAGGTAGGTACGCATTGGGTTTTTTTTCTTTCTTTCTTTACAGTTTCTAAGGTCAAAGCGATCATTATCGAGCTAGCTTACGCTCACGACTGTCCGCGTGGATTAAGTAAATTTCACACCCCTTTTTTATAGGTTTGGATTTTCAAAAATCCTTTCTTAGCAGACGTCTACGTCATAATAGCAGGACTGCCATAAATCATAATAATATCATTATGTATCATCATTTACACACAGCTCAAACCTTGAGATCTAGAAACTTGACTAATAACTTGCATAGTAAAATTATTTATGTACCTCCCTACTAGGGAGGTACCTAAAAGTCCCTACTACATAAAACTTCTGTATCCACCGTGCCAGGTTGCTTCTATTAATTTTATTTAATTTCATTATTTATTAATAATAAACCGACTTCAAAAAAGGAGGAGGTTCTCAATTCGACTGTATGATTTTTTTTTGTTCTTATGATAATCATCTGTGAGCTATTTACTTGCTCTCTATAAAATTCTTTTTGGGTGAAGCGAGGCTGAATGAAGAAATATAATTAAAATTTCTCTTTGCCAGTGTCAAAATTGTCCGTTATACACTTGGTTATACAATAATACCTGCGTTTTATTTTTTAAAGATTAAATTTTAACTTTATGATTATTTTCAAAGAAGTTAACTCAATTTTTTTATACTTACAGAATACAATAATATATAGTACTTATCCTTACTCTGTGATAAAATGAGAGTTCCTTGGCGTCAGAAATGCAATCTCTACAAGAGCTCACAGATGATGAAGTTTTAAATCCGCTGCCGCCTTTGATATCAATTAATTTACGAGCTAAGCTAGACGCTGAGAAGGTAACGATAGAATTCTAGGTAGGTACTTATTGTGTTTGACTGCACTTCCTATTGTATGTCCTTCGGTTTTCCCTTCTTCCTCTAATAGGTTTAGTTGCCTACTAACTCAAATTTATCGGAGCAATGTTTGAAATAAATAACAAAATTATCCTATTAGGTCTGTAGTCCTAAGTTAGTCTTTAGTCACCTAAGTAAGTAAAAAATTATTTCTGAAAAAAACTCAGAAATATCTATATGAACTATGAACTATTTCTTGATCCTCTGAGTAGTTGCTCTAGCAACCATAGCGTATCTAAGAAGAGAAGGCTCCAGCTTCTCTACAGGAGCTATGAAAATATGCTTAAATGCTTAGATATCCATTCGGCCGAGCGAGTCTCGATAGAAGCCTGAGCTAAATATCAGCCTTTTAGGCGTAGCCCAATACTAAGGCATTATCTGATTCTATTTTCCGCTCTCATTTCAAAAAACCAGTACATTTTAGGGTTGAAGACGCTCTGGACACAAACGAACGGCACAAGATTGTGCTTTGTAGCGATTCTTGCAATAGACCTTATCCTTAACATGTTCAGCAGTGGAATTTGTTGTGGTTTCCAATAGGTTTCTATTGAGGACATCACGCATACGGCGCATACTAAGAAAAGGCCAATGCAACATCATGAGGCTAAACAAGACCACATATTGAAGAGCCAACCTAGACCTCTTCATGATCTGGAAATTATATGGTGCCCCAGTGTACTCGATTTTGAAATTGACGATGTGGAAATTGTTTATAGATAACGGTAAGTTTATATTTTTAAAAATACTTATTAAATAGGTTTAGCAGGGTTACTATAAAGGTGTGCAAAGGCTTGGATAGAAACAAAGCGTGGCATTTACGCGAAGAGGCATCGTTTCAAACGCGTCTTCTTGAAGTTGTTACTAATTTTATTGCAATTGTCAGACGTAGGTACTTACCACACACGAAAAAGTTTCCCTAAGCAAAAGTTAAGAGAAGTTAAGTTTCCAATGTCACTCAAAACCTACTGCGATAGAAACTCTTGGGAACGTAGGTACTTACAGTTATATCAAACGAAGTAAAGAAATGAGTGCTTGATGGATAGGATTTGGTGATAGAAACTTGACACTAAACTTTGGTGACAGAGCTTTGCACTAGAACGCCAGAGCCTGTAGGTACTAATGGCTGCTGAATTAATTAATAACGTATCTACTTTTTATCTATTTTCTCTAGCGAAGTAGGTAAATGCACCACAACAACAGAAAAAGGGTGTTTTTTCGTTTTCAGGATATGGAATCCCTGTCCACGCTCAATTTATCTTCACTGTTGCGGGTTCTGGGATGAAAAGTGCCGCCTCGGAGCGTATTGGCGTTGCTATCCCCGCACTAGGTTCCTGTTAGCGCCAGGCCTCCCAGTTAATATCTACATTAAGGCTACACCTCGGGACTACAGCCCGATACCACATGCCACGATAGCACTACAACTAGCCGCCGGACATAAAAGGGATAACGTTGTTGGTTATTTTGTTGTACCTATACGAGTTACGTTTTTGAAATACTTACCACCTTCGTCTCGAGGAGAATAAATTTGTGCTGTATTGAAACCGACTTTATTAACAAGTTATTTACTGTCGTTCTATGCCGTCTGGCATCCGTTTTCCCATCCACTTTTAATATGGGTACCTTCAAGTCAAGAGTGAATAGGCATCTTCTAGGTAGGCGCGTTCCATCTTAGACTGCATCATCACTTGCCAGCAGGTCAGATTGCTTATTGCAGCCAAGCGCCAAGCTTAATTTTGACGACCACCTATCTAGTAATTAGGTAACTTTGACGGTACCTACTGCCTAGTAGGGTATGCTTCTGAACAACGAAAGATTGTATCAATAAGTAATTGTTTTACTACTTAGTTTTTGGTTTTGCGTGATGCATGGACTAACGAATGCACAGTACCCTTTATGAAGTATGAACATCAAAATCATTGCAAGCCGTGACCTACTTGTATAACAAACTAGGTACTGTTCAGATCAAATTAGTGTGTACTTGATTGTTCAAAATAATATGATGGAAAGCATCGTTTACGTACGTACCCAAGTCGCCGTATGAGTTACATCATTTGAGCAAGGAGGTATATTCCTAAAATACCTATATAGTAGCATCGTCGCTCGGAATAGCAATCAAGATGGATCGCAAGCAAAGTCCCTATGGGCATTTTTCCATGGATCACGCACGATTTGCGTTTACAATGATATGCAACACACGACTTGTCGTGCGTAGGTAGCTACATTTTTCTACGAGTGACTATTGTCTATTCCAGCTATGACGCGGTAGCCGAACGTTTTAGTAAATTTTTTTGTAGCCTGGGGGAATGAACTGGGCAACTGTAATGTCTCCCCAGGTATGTTTTGTATCAATAAAGAGTAAAGAATAGTCTGTGAGCATAAAATAGACAGAATTTTGTCTGTGAGGCTGTATCTCCACTGCAAAATACAACAACATAATAGCACTAACGACGTCCTGCTGATTGGTGTCGATATAATATGGCGCTAAAGAGTCGTTGTCGTCTTGTCGTGCGGTTGACTGTGGGCACACACCCTTTTGCTTTGTGCGGGCATGTGTATAATATTAGGCCTAATAATCTCGTCGGTGACTCAGAGGACTGACTGCCTTTGTCCTCAAACGTTTGGAAAGCCGTGCAACTGATGATATAGAACGGCCGGATGCCGGATTGCTTTATTATCATCGTATTTATATGGGACGCATTATATTCCATGATTAAATTCTCCGTTAGGTACCACAGTAACCTAAATATCTTAGACAACGCTCTACGAAACTGCTATCTCTTCCTAAAGGTCGATGTATAATATTTCTTACCGGCTAATGTACCTACTTACTTTAATTTAAATACTTACATGTTCATTAGACTAGTTGGTATTAAAGCATATATAGGTACATATTATACTTGAGTAATACTGTTTTAAATAATTTCTCAAGTTATTTATTAAGCCTTGCTTTGTTAAGAAGTAAGTGTGTTAAATGCGTGAAAAGATTTCCGTATGTTGAAAACAATGAGATTGGGCACAATGTTGATGAGTGTGCTACTGGAAATCTCTTGTTGGTGTAACTTTTTTTTTTTTTTTTTTTTACTACTATGTATTGACGAAATAAGTAGATGGTCGTTACTCGTTAAATAAAAATCTGGATAAAGGTCTGGACAGACATGGCGCGACCTAGTGATTCGTGAAGGCATCAGCACGGCATCGGCAGCACTTTACCTGGATGCCTAGAAGATTTAGCGATTAGGCCACCCATTTCCAAGGTAGAAGGCATAAAGTTTATAGTACGTGACAGGTCGAGATTGCAATCGGGGTAGGTATGCGGCGGGGAATCGCCCCGCACACCCGCACGTCACTCGAGCTCGCCCGCACCGTGTTAGCGCGAGGGCTGTGCGGGTGAGCGGGGCGTTCCTTCCCCGATTGCCATCTCGACCTGTCGCGTACTATACACATTGCTTGCGAAGCCTGCATAGAAGCTGCGCTATTGCGGTCTGACGGTGACGCCGTCATAGTCACATGAGTATAATTATTATGTCATAGTCGTGCTTTAGGTGTTTGTGTTAAAATCCGACTTCCGTTTTCCCTGCTAGTTATTATATTGATATTTTCAAAAGAAAAGTGAATAGGTATCTTCTAGGCAGGCGCGCTTCTATTTCTTGTGATTGTAGTCAAACATAATCCTTACTACTCATCATCAACCCATTGCTGGCTCTCTACCGAGCACGGGTCTCTTCTCAGGATGAGAATTTGGTTTGGGGAATGATAGTCCAACACTCTGGTCAAGTGTGGATTGCAGACTTCACACACCGTTGAGAACAGTATGATTAAACTCTCAGGCATGCAGGTAGGTAGGTACCTATACTCACGATATTTTTCTTTACAGATAAAGCAATTGATACCTATATTTTAAAACACACAATAACAACTCCGATAAAAAAAAAACGTTCAGTATGTATAGTACGCGACTGGTCGAGATAGCAATCGGGGTATAAGGCGGGGGGACCCCCGCACACCCGCACGTCACCCGCGCTATCCACGCAACGTTTTGTGTGACCATGCCTTAAAGTACGTGCCGCAATGGCGCGAGAAATAGATTTTATGAGTGCGTGCGGCGCGATATTTACGCTTGTTTACACTTGAGACGATTTTATAGGCGCAACGACACCGTCCCTGCGCCATATTTGCATACTGGGCTAATATGCTAGGGACAAACTTAGGTAAGTAGTAAGTACATGAAACGCTTCCAGTGTACATATTTTGAAATTGATTTCACTGTTATGTTATGAAGTTACGGTAAGGTTGAATTACGTAATGGTAGGGGAGCCCAAGCGGGGATTTTGGGCTTTACTCGTGGGCGTAAGTTAATTAGATGCAGAAAAGTGTGCATTTCAATAGTCTGACAATTTGAGCGTGATATAAGGAAATTGGAGAGACAAAGTTTCAAACATCGGCCATGACTTTGTTTGCGTCCAAATCGTCAGTCTTTTGAATAGACCCAAAAACTAAACCCAAAAAGTAAAATACTTAGTGACAAAAGCTTAGTCATCGTAGTAGGACGAAAATTTAAAAAATGTATTAAGTACCTATCAACTATCAATCAATTTGTGATAAGGACAGTGTGGTGTTGTGGAGTATCTACGAACAATCATTACGGCGAGATACGGCTTCCGTGTAGATTGATGCCGATTGGAATCGGTAAGTATTATTAGCCAATAGCCACTCTTCATTCCGCTTTAGGCACAATCGGGACTCTTGTAAGACTAGAAATGGATATTCAGTTTCTGTACGACTAATGATGTTATGTTATCGAATTATTTGATAAATAGAATATAGATGTTCTTTTCTGCTTATCTATAATGTTTCCTCAATAATTAATCTGTGTAGCTTCTATTGCCCTTCATTCTTCCTGTCATCTATTTGTTTGAAGATTAGTTCCAATTAAATCTTGCCCTAGGTCGTACTTTTTACTTGCAGTAGGTACATTACATTATATGACTACAAAGATATCTTTAAAATGTTTCCGTACTTATTAGTTCCTAGTAGGTAGTAGGAATTTTATAAATATCTTTTAGCACCAACTAAACTTCTAACTATAAATTTGTAATGAACGAGCATTTATAATTAAGTAGAAATTTATCACGCAATTTATTTTTTTTCAAATGATATAGGAGAATCGATTCCTAGCGATGTCCTAGATTCTTCACTATATTTTTGTAGCCAAATTATTGTACAATAAAATTAACTGAAGAAGCATTTATAAGAATGCAGAGAACAAAGCTATGCACTGAATTAATTAATTTCTCCCAAATTAGGTTTAAAATATCATTAATAACACTCAACCTTTTATTATCGTCCCATAAAATATCCTTTCAAAGTCACTGTTTTGTTTTGCAGCGTTAAAATTTATCACGAAGCGCCTTTATCTTCTAAATTCGTAAAAGGAATTTCTCTAACCATTTAATTTCATCATCTCTTGTGATGTTCTATTCGGAACACAAATTATCGACTTGGTTTGATCCCACGGCTAAAATAAAATATCATATTTCCTGTCAGTCGAACGCGCTTCAGCGTTGAAGTGTCTTTTTTCTACATTTTTTCAGGGCACCGCGTTTTTAAAGGAGCAGCGTCGCACATGTTTGCTCAACATAGGCGACGTCTTTCAATTATATTGTGTTTTTTGTCATCTCGTGTTGTATTTGTTGAACGTAAGCTCGCCTTACATTCTATGGGAGCTAAATTCATCAGTTATTTATTATCTTAAGTATTTCTTCTTTGGCTAAATCAAGGTAGGAATACTTTGTTATTTTGGTAAGTATTATTTATTACATCACCCTCTACAAAATATTATAAGCTCGTAACCTTTTGCGTCTTCAGAAAAGATGTACTTTTGATATAGTAAGTCCTAGGTATCTACATCACATTATTATTTGATATAATATGTACGTAGGTATTCCCATTCTGCACTTACTTTTTTAAGAAGCCCTTTTAAAAGTAAGCGTGCTTGTGCTAGTTTTTTGTATTTAGTTGTGAGTTTGTAAGTACAATTAGATATACTTACTACAAAGAGTACCTATGTTTTGAATCGTAGACCTTCCGGATTTCAGTCCTCTCCTTTACCGTTGAACTATTGCGGCTTATATGCTAATCGGTGATGAGGTTTATTGAACCCTGATAAGTATTGTTTAGTACCGCTATAACAGCCATTCTTTAACTTTAACAGACATCGAGTGTTGCGCCGCTTCTCACGCACGACGTACTGGTTTCGCGCGCATTGCATAATGGTGGCACGTAATACGCGTAACAGCGCGCATTATAAATGTAGGGCGCGTCTAGACAACATAGGTCTCGTATTATATGTTCTAATTTGACGAAATTGAGATCGACAATACTTACTACACTACATAAGGAACAATTCATCATCATTATCATCAACCGATAGACATCCACTGCTGGACATAGGTCTCTTGTAGGGACATCCACACGCCACGGTCTTGCACCGCCTGAATCCAGTGGCTCCCTGCGACTCGTCTGATGTCGTCCGTCCACCTAGTGAGGGGTCTTCCAACGCTGCGCCTTCCGGTGTGAGGGCGCCATTTCAGCACCTTGAGACCCCAACGTCTATCGGTTTTCCGAACTATGTGCCCTGCCAAGGCCTTGGCAATTGCCACTTCAGCTTCGCAACCCGTTGAGCTATGTCGGTTACTCTAAATCTCCTACGGGTCTCCACATTTCTGATTTGATCATGTAGAGAAACTCCATCGCCCGCTGAGTGACTCTGAGCTTTCTTATGAGACTTTCTTATCTAGCTTTCTTATGAGGCGACCATATCTCAGATCCATATTATGTCATCACTGATGGCAACACGCACTCTTCAAGCGCTGAGGAATTTTGGACAAGAAGACATCTCGAAGTTCCTGAACAATTAGGTATGTAATTTAAGCCTCACAGCTATTCAGCTGACGATGGATAGAGCTGCTCGAAGTATCTCTATGCTATCGAATTATAAATGGAAAGGTCAGGTCGAAGACCGGAGTGACCGATAGAGCTCACCGAGAGTCGAAGTTGATGCGGCAATGGATGGGGTACATAGTTCGGAGACTACACTACTAGGTGGACGGAGCAACTGGACGCAACCGGCATAACACCGTGATTCGTGAACTGTGGAGTTCCCTGCAAGGGTTGATTCAGCACTCGAAGATTATTGGTCATAGGAGTCAACGACAGCAAAGGGATATAATATTATTTTGTCTATAAAGGCTAACGGCGTAAAGACGCCATGCGGCATTCCCTTTTGAAAAACTTGTTCGTCCATTTCAGTAATCAAGATAAACTTTACGTGGTTCAACGTCGTGGGAGACATTTTCTATGACAGTTTTTCTAAGCGTTATGTCCTCTAACAACTATTATACGCTTTGAACTTGCATCATCCCCATTCCTCGGTTGACACGGTCAAGCCGCGGTCAAGGCATCAATTTAGATATTACATGTTCGCAAATGGCTGTTGAATGTAACATGAGAATAGGGTTATGGAAATTTCTATGTGTAGTCAACTAGTCAATGCTTATGAGATGAGATTGTAATCTCATCTCATAAGCATTGACCTACCTGTAGGTAGTAAGCAAAATAAAAATGAAACCGATGCGAAGCTTGCACAGACGTTTAGTAGCTTGCAAGACTTATAATAGGTATATAAGTAAGCAAATATCCACCAAAGTAAGACAACAGTCAAATATTGTGTCCAGATTATATCTAAGTAGAATATAGAATAGAAAGATTTTTTATTCAAATAAATTTTTACAACTACATACCTACTTTTGAATTTCGAGTCAAAAGAATCTACCACTAATAAAAAACTTTTATAAGTATTTTTTGAATCGTCAACAGCATCTACCACTGGTCGGGAATGCCATTCCGACCGAGAAGAACCAGCAAGAAATCAGAAACTCGGCGGATGATCTCTTCTGTTCAATTTACATACAGATTTACATTTACAATGTATTATTGTATATGTAATTAACAATAATATTAGGTATGCAATATCGTAAGTCCATATAAATTGGAGTCCCTCGCATTGCTTGCTGGAGCGAGTCAAATTTATAGGTAGGTACCTATAGTATATAGGTAGGTAGGTACTAGGTATGCAAGCAGTAGCACGCACATCATAGCGCGTAGAAGCACTGCTTACCCTAGTTGGAATAGCTAAATACTTACTCATTTCCTTTTTCATTATGCTCTGCCTGAAAATAAGTATACTACACCTGGCTTCGAACTTTGTGCACGCCAGTGTATGCAAGGATTTACTGAACACATGTCAACTGTTAAATAGAATGGTAAACGATTCTGAGGATACTTTATCTACCGATCGAGACAGTTGACGCATGCTGCCCCATTGTAGAGCTACCACAAAAGGTTATCCGAATATCGGGTTACAAGTGAAGATGACATGCGCACGAGACATCGCAAATCTGATAAATGCCTAAATATCGCCTCCGACAACAAAAGATCGAATTGCAGGTCTGCAATCGAATCCGCGCCCAATCCTCGGAAGCTACAGGCGCCAGCTGCCTTTGCCGTATCAAATGCCACACAGATAATAAAGGATTCTTTGATACGATAAAACCGGTCAAGTGCGTGTCGGAAACGTGCAGTGTAGAGTTCCGTAGTTGCCCATTTAGCAATTTTACACAACTAACAACTTCATCTAAGTTTTCAAAGTATTCAATGTTTAGACGACTCCTAGTAGGTACATTTTATAAATTGGTCGACTATTACGTTGGTACTAGGTATATAGCGTAGCGAGACCAATAATTAATCTATGGTAGGTACCTATATAGGTAGGTACTAAACCATATTATATCCAAAAATAACAAAGACACAATCGATTCTTTCAAAATTTTATTTTACCGCTTTGTCGGCGTGATTAATATAATATGTATGATCCTATGCCAAATGACAGCTTTCTAGGGCTATAAGAGTCTCTGAGCTAGAATGCGGACGGACGAAGTAGACGAAACTATAAGGGTTCTTTGACTATGGAACCCTGAAAAATGTTAAGCGAATCGGGAGGCATGTTCGAAATGTTTTTACGCTAAATCAATTCCAAACAGAGAGGTTCTGTTGTAACTTACACCGACCTCGCTTTAAGTAATCGCATTGAAATTCTCCTAACAACATCATACAGTCGAGTATTATAGCTGATGTTACGCGAGAATTCCATATTTGGCTTATTACGTAGGAAGTTGCGAACGTAATAAGTTGTTTCGAAGTATTTTGTTGTAACTTGTAGGCAGATTCCAGATTTTAGCAGAATATCCGAACATTGTAAGTTGTAAAACATCTTTCTTGACACAAGTTAGAACAAGACTGTGGAATGCGCAAATCCCCCCAAGATATCCCTACCTAGCTCATTGAGTTATTGAAGATCACTATATAGTCTTCATAATATTAATATGAAGACCCGGCTGTGGGTAGCCATCCCTTGACACGAACACGTCCTTTCTTTTAATCGACATTGAAGGTGCTAAATAAGCAGCAGCATAAAGAAGCCTAAAAAGGATTGCAGTTTTATGAATGCGGTAATGTTATACCTACGTGTTGGTCTATTTACGTATAGATAGAGGAAGTAGATATAAGATAGATACATAAATTAATTCAGCTGCCATATTCGTGCACGCTCGGGCGCTCTGTTGCAGCGAGTGTCAAGTTTCTGTCGCCGAAGCTAATTCATCAAATCTTTTATTGTACTTGGAGCTCAAAATAAATCTTATCGTGAGTAGTAAGTACTTATAAGAGTTTTTCAAGAACTCTTTATGTGTACAAATAAAATTTTGAAAATACCTAGTAGCTGTAGTAAAATTTAGATTATTATGAATAACTAGTAAATAATTTATAATCATTTTAATAAAAATAATTATAGGTATACTTACGTATATATTATTTTGATGGAATTGACATTTTTCCTTGAATAGAAATGTTATGGAAGACCGGACACGGATATCCTAATAGTAGGTAATGCGGATAAGCGGGACTTGCCGCGGAAGTAACTGCCTTCCTGCTACGGATACAAGCGCACTCAGTTTCATAATAAAATTATTATTAGTTCGAAAATAAATTGTAAAAGATTTTTTTATCTATAGTAAGTAGTAAGTACGAATATTGTACCTAGGAACATGCACAAGACGAACATTGTTCAAGTTACGTCCTAATTAATGAACGAAAGTAGATAGGAACATCACAATATTATATTCTTCTTACCTCTTCTATTCTACCAAACTTACCGATACAAATTAGCAACATGGGCATATTTAAAGTGCAGGAAACTGCATTGAAATTTGTCCTGTACAATAGAGATGTTACGGAAGTTCGGAACTTCCGATTGATTTTTCATTTTCGATTCCTATTTCGGTTCCGATAAATTTTAATCGGAAGTTACTAAGTAGGTAGGTATACTATAGTTACTTACTATTCTACTAGCTAGTACTTTGATTTTCGATTCGAATGTTTTTATTTTCAACACCCAGACCTGTAGGTATTATTTTTTGAACTGATTGGATACTTAATGTGTGTAATTTTATCTTCTTAGACACATCCCTCTACTGCCTCCGCCTCCGATTCCGGTTCCGATTCTGGTTCCGGTTCTGACATACCAAATTAAAATTTCCGCTTCCGTAACATCCCTTCCGTAGAGTCGTCTGTTGTTTTTGTTTGTTTTTAATTAAGTGAGTAGGCACCTATAATAAACGAAGAATAAAAGTAGACTTCATAAAATGTAGGACTGCTCGAAGGACCACAAAATGCTCATTAGATAATGGAAGCTCCTAGGAGCTTCCTTTAGGACCTAAACCCTACGAGGCTACGACGCGACGTTAAAACATGTAAGTAGGTATTTCAATCAATGACTTAAATTTGAACAATATTGAAATTTGAAATGTGCCCAAGTGACTAAAGTCTATGCTTTTAGGCAGATCTGGATTTTGAAAGTATTATACCTACCTTTTATTTTGTTGAGGCATGGTGCCATCGGTCGGAGTATCGCTCGACAGGAGTACCTAACTGTAATGAATTAATCAGCACAACGGATGGTGACGGATGTGACTCCCGAGCGCCTGGCGCCGCCGACGCCACGGTAATGTTAGCGAACGGGCATTCTACGCAGTAGGTAGTAATATGATCTTAGATTACATACCACTCTTTTTATATTGTACAAGTAGTGACTAGCGACATACCTACCTTTTCCTCTATGTATTTATTAAAACGGCGACAATATCATATTTCTATCTACTGTTGCTAATTGCTATTCATCAAGACGTAATGGCACGCTCTCGGGGAGACCTGTCCAGTGTCCAGCAGTGGACGCAAACGAGCTGATTGATTTATTGAATTGCTAAATGAAATAACATCCAGAGTCTCTAAAACATTGATCATGGATTGAAAGCATTTAACCGGGAAAATTAAAAGTGAAAAAGTGACGACGCAGTCTGATTTGGTTAGGTTAGTATAGTGGTTTTTATATGAACAAAAAGTGAGGGTACTTAGGTTAGTCCGTTAGTTCATAATTGAACACATTTCATTGCACCGACTTATCAAGAATGACATGTCATATCACCTTGTCATTCTTAATAATGCCCTCATTAATCACTTGGTCCATAGTTACGACACCGAGGATAGACGAGGTACAATTTCAAATTGCAACTTTTTGAACGATCTAAAGATTCTGAAGTTATACCAAAGTGTACTCTAACATTCTCTATCAGACACTCCGTGCTTATATTTGAAACTAGCTGACCCGGCGAACTTCGTTCCGCCTAACAGTCGCAATAATTTTGCATTATCCGCAGTTCCTGAAACATTATAGTTTAGGAGTGCTGTACCCTACATCATCAGGGTTGAGGAGTTGAGACTTGAAGTCTGAGAATAAAGTCGTTGCTTGGTACCTACAATATGAATTCACTATGCACACTTTCTGAATCTTGATAACTCAGGCGGGCAGTAACCCTGCAGCATCAGGATTAAGGAGTTGAATCCAGAATTTTTATGTGATTACCACGAAAACTTTTTTTGTTGATTTAAAAAAAAATTTTGCAAATCGGTCCAGAAACCTCGAAAAAATCGATGTAGAAAAAAGAACCACCTCCTTTTTTACAGTCGGTTAAAAACTGATGACCTTGAAATATTTACGGAACAATTTTTAAAATATCCCTTTTCTAACAAAAAAAGAATGAATGAAATCGGACTACGCGTTAATGAATTACAACTCAGTATACATTTTAACTTTCATCCCCTCTCCTACGGGAACCATGCTGAATTTCGGGATAAAAAGTATCCTATATTCTTCCTCATAGTATGACCTCAAATCGTACCAAGTTTCATTGGAATCCATTCAGTAGTTTCAGCGTGATGCGCGGCCGTGATACAGACAGACAGACAGACAGACAGACAGACAGACAGACAGACAGACAGACAGATAGACAGACAGACAGACAAAAATGAAAAAAATCACAGTTTTGAGTTCAGTATCGATTATAGAGTGCCCTCGAAAAAAAAATTTCAAAATATCTTCAATGTACAGAATTTGACCTGTTACAGTTTTATTATAAGTATTGATGTAAAGATAAATATGGGATATCATTAAAAAATCGTAGTAGCGTATGAGGTCATTAAACTAGATTTTAGTGGCGTTGTAATTACCTACGTCTAGATAAATGAGTTTTTGAAAGCTGCTAATATGCTTTGGGATCATTAAACTTTTGTAATACTGTAAACAATGCTAATGGCTTCTGTTTGTCAGGTAGACAGATGTTAGCAAAGAGAATATAATCACTACGTTGATATTAGTAGATAATAATACGTTTATTAACACTCATACTCGGACTCCTCTTAATTTTAAAGGTAGGTACTACTATATAGTTAGTGGATAGGTTCACATCTCCCAAAATGGCAGCGGTTTATAAAGAAGGATATACTCGGAGATTTTCTACGTGACCAAATCAGGAAGGAGGAAATCCGTAGAAGAACCAGAGTAGGTAATATAGTAACGGGTTACGAAGTTGAAATGGTAAGCGGAAAGGGCACATCGTTCGAAAAACCGATGGACGTTGGGGTCCCAACTCCAAAGATTAGCATCTTTGAAGACCTCGTAATGGCAAGTGCAGCTTTGGCAGATCACCCACTAAGTGGACAGACAACAACAAACGAGTCGCAGGGGCCACTGGCTATGCAAGACCGTAGTGTCTGCAGCTGATATCTACCTTTCAAAGCGTCAATGGTTCAGTAGTGTAGCGGTAGAACTAAATCTGATTCTGAAAGGTACGTGGGTACTAAAGATTCAAATCCAAAGCGTTGGACTATTGTGTGTCGTATTTAGTTCTGACCAATATTTTCTCTTATATACATAATTTCCAATTTGCAATGAATTATTTTAAGCATAAACAGGTACCATTCTCCTTGCCGACCTGGCAAGAATAGTGGCTTGTTTCGATTCTGGAATGAGCTCGGTTAGCTGGAATACCTATTCCGCCGAATATTCGGGGAGCCGCACCAGCATGTCTTGCGTACAGTGCGTACAACGAACAACTGCATGTCTGCATGCCGAAAAGACACCCAGAATAAAAAAAGAAGAAGGTACAATCCTAGCCTCTAACAATATTTTTCTATACTGCGAATGCTGCGATACATCATCAAGTAGGTATGTAGACAAATTAACATAATACAGAGACCTAATGATGTCAGAGATGTAAACCTAGAGCTGAGGTTGCACGTTGATAAACTAGTTTAGTAGTGTAGGTAGGTACCTATCGTGCATTATGCTGACAAAGTCGTGTAGCGTAAACTAGGTAGGTACCTACCTAAGTCGCCTCTGTCCGTTTGTCGGCCTAATTAACAATTCAGTATTATTTATTAAGTATGAGATAATTATATAACATCAGATAAACAAAGTTACGCACACGTGTGGCCAGGCCATCGATCAGGACAAGTGCACTGACACAGACGCTTCGTTCTCGGAAGCGAGTTTATTCTGAGCATGACGTCAGGCCTCCGCTCGCCGCTTCCTTATTCTGCTTTACTCACAAGTCACAAATAGGTACATACCTAAATCTAATCATTCGCATCCGAATGGGTTAATAGATGGACTAGCGATTTCGCGAGAATTGAGATAGCTACCTAGAGCTATTAAAATATTCCCAACGACTATACTCTGTACTCTGTTGTTACAAGCGAAGAACCTCTCCGCTACGCTCCGCAGCGGAAATCTGAAGAATATAATCGATGCTTGGTGTATGATGATGATCAGTACCAACGCATTTGGGACTCTGGTTTAGCACAGTTTTAGGTTGTTTTGCTTGGAAATAAGTTCAGATTTGCATTCTGTGGGCCAAAAACATCCAGATGAAAAATAACTATTTTGATCAGAAGTGTAATAACACCGTTTTGTTCACCAGCTCGTCAATTGGCACACAGTTGTGCTTCTACACGACAGATGTAGGAACAATGGGCGCCGCGGGATGTCCACGTTTATGGCGCCTCATTGAGTTTGCAATTGACGTATTCACACTGCATTATTATTACCTCTACCTCTTACCCCACGAGAGGGTCTGAAACAAAAAAAGCCACTTCATTCAAAGTATTGCATGGTGTTTTTTCAATGGAGCTTATGGTAGTTATTTAGTTTGTTATCGATATTCTAGATTGATTGTGTAAACAAGAACTATTATTTTCATTTGTACATCGCTATTGACAGCGCTTTATGCTTCCAAGAGGCTTCCAACAACAAAAACTACGTCATAGGTAGGTATAGTTTCTTTTTGTTTTTATTTTTAAATTGTTACGATACAATTTTTTTTAGAAACTTAATCTATATACATATATAGATGTATATAGATTAAGATCAGTCAGCTTTTAGATTAAAAACTGACTGACTGACTGACCAATGCACAGCTCCAACCATTGGACGGATCGGGCTGAAATTTGGGGTACAGATAGCTATTATGACGTAGGCCTCCGCTACGAAAGGATTTTTGAAAATTCTATCCTTAAGGGGGTAAAATAGTGGTTTGAAATTTGTGTAGTCCACGCGGACTAAGGTAGTTATAGTAATAAGTACCCAAAAATTAGTTTTCATTTTCAAAGATATTATAATATAATTAATACAGACATTAATCCTACGTCTTTCTTAAAAAGCATTAATTAGTGCCATAGTTATAAGTACCTATCTTCGAAATCATCGCCACTAAATTAAAAAATATTGATTGAAAAACGTTAAAAGCCTCGTCAGGCGCTGATTGGAACCACATGACGTCGCTGAACGACTAAATAAATTAAAAAACAATCACCAGCTCATTTAAGTAAACATTAAAAAAAAGCTTAAGCCTCGATGCAACCGAGACATTTGCTCCCGAAACAGACCCCGTACAGTCAGTCGCTAACAAAAAAGGAGGAGTAGAAGTTGAAGTTAACCTTTTATGGTTTATCATTAAGGAAGCGAACGTAAACGTTTACGTTTTTGTTTCAAGGACTAAGATATTCTCAGCGTGGGAAAGCTCAGTGAGGTCAGGTGGTGCCACATGTGGTTCTCTTCTGCTTAGGGTGTTTAAAAATAATATTTAACAAAATACAAAGTGTAGGTACCGAGTAGATATCGGAGCGCGCCTTCGCGGGGGATATGATATGTACACATACCTACATGATACACCTACCGCCTACCCGGTGGTCTGTAAACAATAACAAAGTATTATTTTATCTTACGTGATGAGCATGGTTTCAAATTTAACAGAGCATGTGTTTGTGGCTTTCATCGTATTACCTTTTTAATAGATGCACTTTCATATCTGTAACATTTTGCGGCACGCTTTATATCATAAAATCGATTACAAATTTTATTCATACTTTAGAAACAATTCACCAGAAGGATCTGTTATATTTAATGAGTTATTAAAGGAATTTTAAAATTCGTTACACGACCTGCGGTAATGTAATAACTGGCATCTGGGGAAGCCATATTACTTCACTTACATAATTTCATGTTGGATGAAAATTCAGTAGTTACAATCAGTTCATGCGATCAGCTGGGAAGAATGTCACTTTACAAAAACTAAATCCCTGCACTCAGTACCGCCCAATCCTGGCTCCTGTTCGATACATGAACCCGTGGGATGAACATGATAATGGGCAAAACTTTGCAACGTGGGTGTCCGGCTTTCTTGCACATTATGCAGAATTTTTTATGCTCTTGCGTTATTGGAGATTTTGAAATTCATCGATGCGGCATAATTCATGCTTTGTGAATGAACAAAACAGTGCAAACAAAACTACTGCCGCGGACATTTTCGGCTATTGATAAGTAGAGATAAGTTAGAGACGCGTGTATATACGACTTTTATTGATGGCATGGCATAATGGCATTCTGAATTACATGAAATAGGTAGGTACCTATCTATGTACTTAGCATAGATCAAAGTTTTTTTTTTTCAAAATCGTCCTTTTAGCTTTATGTATAACGTAGGTACTGTACCTACGTATCTCAAAGTTTAGTTTGCAAGATAGAGTCGGAAATTATTTTAAGTGATACAAGTAGGTCGTACGTCTTTGTACGTCTGTCGTGTTACCTTTTATAGGGACCAGGACCAAAGGCGTAGCCTGTATAGTAGGTATGCTGAAAGTATTCTGAAAATAGATAGGTAATTTACGGAAAATAAGTCTTAGTCTCTTTATATTTGGAAAACAAAGATTTCCCACGACAGATACTTTGAAACGCCGTCGAAATCGCTTCCAAGAGCTATCCTACATACCTACTTTTCGTAGCTATATATGTAATATGTCAAATGGATATAAAAGCTTTGAAAAGTAAGACAGATTTCGGTCGCAATGATTAGGTATCTTGCACAAGTAATGCAACGCCGCGCCGCAGCCGGTGCCGTGAGATCCATGACAGGCACACGGAAGTCAAATGCTAAATGTGCACCTACTCGCCTACTGCGGCGGTGACGCAAGTGGCTTATTAAGTTAGTAGATAAGTACCTATATGCCATTACTATACTTATATACCTACCAGGCTACCTACATGTACAGATGTCCGTGACTGCAAGAGATTTACGGATGAGACAATGGGTAGGTAAGGTAGGTCTATCTATTCCTATCTTCAACAAGATTTGCCAGCGGCATTGAAGCCTGTAGCTAGGTATTCGCGATTTTTAGAAATCCCGCGGAAATTGGGGAATTTTTGTTTTTCTGTAATAAAGGGATTATTACAACAGATTTTAGAATCTGAAACTCAAATCATTTATTCAAAACGTGGATTTAGGTTTTTAAGATAAAAGATAAAAAGTAGCCTATGTCACTCTCCACTATGGATAGTCTTTGACCGTCGATCCGTGGCTCCGTTGCGGCGTGAAAGTGTGTTACTACCCTATATCAATTTTCGTAGGCACCTGCATAAATTGCATAGAAATTTTAAAATATTCGTCGATATGAATAGGTAGGTACGCTACAGAGGTAACATAATCGACGCGTAAACATTCAGTTGACACCGAGTGTCTACTCGCTAGAGTTTAGGTCAAGATCAGCGAGCTAACATCCTTCACTTTGCATAACGGAAACCCTTGTAAAGGTTCGGTTATTTAATAAAAATAACTTTTTGTAGCAACATTTATTCAAATGCGCGATTGTAACAGTATATATTATATTAATTACAGTTAAGGTTAACGACTAGTTACCGTAGACGGCAGACCTTTGATATATCGGCTTAGCAAGCATAATCTTCAAAAGTTAAAACTTAAAAGTACCGTAATGATCAGTAAAATTCCGTAAGGATCAGTTTTCTTGTCTTTACCCAGGATCATGTCAATGTGAGAACAATTGATAATTATAATCACTGAAGTAGCCTAAAGAGTATTGGTCCAAGAACCCTATCAAAAACGTCTTGAAAGTATTGTCCTCGATGACTAGTGGGTTACTTACCAGCTGTTGACAAACTGTTATCGGAGTTGCATCAAATCTACGAGTAATAGTTACATAAGCACAGTGGCGCGTAACAGCGTATCGGGGAGAAAGCACGCCGGCCTTGGCAATGAAGCGTGCTCAGCCGGGCGTCACCGTACAAGACACGCGTCGGCCGCGCCCGCGGTCCACACTTAGCACATCAATGTTTGTTTGAACTAAGTAGCTCTTGCCTCGGATTACGATTATGAAGCGAAGCCACATGAGTAGATATGCAGCGAAGCTCCGTTTCAAATGTGATACTTATACGCTATACCTAATTACGGGGAGTAAAATGAGAAAAAATCGTCACCGTTACCGCCACCGAGGAGACAACTTACTCTCTCACTTTTCACCGCACCCGGGCCAATTCAGACGGTTGTTACGCCCGGACGGGTCCCGCCTGGTACTTTGTATCTTTATAACTAAAAAATGCGAAGTGCGCCTGGCCTCCTAGTACTTACTCGTAAAGGACTAACTAGATGTCGGTATCTAAGTAGTTAGTCCTTTTGGATGTCGGCATCCAAAATAGCTAATAGAGCGTAGAAAAAGTGGTCAATCTCCATATCGATGAAAAAAAGGAACTCAAACTATTGTGGTGAGACAGTGAACATTTTCATTCTTCCCGCGCTACTTTGTGCAATTATAATCAATCTTGCATCGCAATGCTATTATAGCGCAAGTTTCACGCACACACTTTCATTGTCAATGAACTTGGAAAGCGGCAAGCGGGGATGCGCCCGCGGGCCGCGACTAGCGTCATTGTCATTAGGTGGAGAATGCACTCTCCCCGCTTAACCTAACTGCTCTATCTTAGATAAATTATTTGATCGCACGCGACTGACGCAAGAACATTTTGTTAGTGACGTATGTATATAAAATATGAAACGATTTTTTATAAAATGCAGACACTAGGTACTAAGTTCCATTTAGTAGATAAAGATGCCCACTCAAAATTAACACGAATGATGCCCGATTCTAAAATGAAGGGATGGTGCGTGCAATTTAATGTCCAAATATCTCTCGATGATCTCTAGTCTCTAGTTAATAATTTTATTTAAATTACAATCATTACAGGCAAAACAACAAATTTCCATCAGCAGCTAAACTAAGTTTTTCTATACAGTTCCAGTAAATAAATTGGCGCTGGACCCCTGCCACTGATTTCTGTCGAATGATGCATTTCTAACGGTATTGTAGTAGGTAAGAAAAAGGAAAATTAACTAGGTACTTACTTAATTGAATTAAATAATTATTTATGAGACTACGAGATATTTTCACTACGGTTAATACTAATTAATAGTCTCATCTGGTGACAATAGGGTTGACTCATTTTTCGCAAAGGATCAACCTGGGTGTCTAGCGCGGGAATGGAATCAGTATTCTTGATACCATTCATTCCACGCAGCCATGATTTGTAAAGTAATTTTATTTAAATTTTTAATTAAAAAATACAACAAAAGTTCGAAAATTCGCAGATTAATAATTACCTGTTGCACTATTTTTGTATCAACCCTACCACAAGTCCTAGTGCTCACGCTTATGTGGGAGAGAAAGGAGAATTTTAGTGAGGTTATTTAACATAGTAATATTTATTATCATAATAAAAAAGTGAAGACGCATTTGACGCCTGACGGTTTGCTGCTCCATAGAATATGTGATATCACTGCAATTCGCATTGTACATCGGTTAATTAGTGCACGCTGTAGGGCTTCGGGTGACAGAACGGCGCGCCCTTCGGTGACGGTGGGAACGTGTAGGCGGTTGGGCACGCACTTGACGCTCCACCGAACACGAAAACTACGCTCCTTAGAACACAGCCATGTCTTGAGATGTTTATTTCTCCACATCTTATTATATAAATGCGAAAGTGTATCTGTCAGTCAATCGGTCGACTAACTCCACTGGACTGAAGTCCCGGGCATCATCTGTTTAGTACAGAGACAGCTTGCACTTTGGAAACGGATACCTACTTAGATATTATACCTGATATATAGACATAGGCTACTTTTTATCCCAAGGAGTTGCCTTAGGGATGGAATGAAAAAAAAAATTTACAAAAAAAATAAAAACCGACTTCGTTACATAAACACTAAAAATTGAAAAATAATTTAATTTATTACCGAATATATTATGTATACAAGAGTTATTATAGTTCCATAATAATACTTTTTGGTGCCGGTGCCAATTAGCTTTAGCTGCGCGAATCGTCTAGACTTCATATTTTTATGGGACTCCACAATGGCACCTCATTGGCACCGACCCCAAAAAATATTATTATGGAACTATATTAACTCTTGTATACATAATATATTCGGTAATAAATTAAATTATTTTTCAATTTTTAGTGTTTATGTAACGAAGTCGGTTTTTATTTTTTTTGTAAAAATTTTTATTTCACAATTTTTAGTGGCCCCATGGAATTATGCTATGACTGGTTAAAAATCTACTGTTTACTAAGCTATTACACTGATCGCGAGCAATTTACTCTTATCCGTTGAGGAGTTCCAGTATCTATCTTCGAAGATGTTCATCAGATCTTCACCAAATTGAAATGGGACCAACTTTGAAGTATACCCTTTCAAACAAAAAAAGAATTTTCAAAATCGGTCCAGGCGTTTTTGAGTAATCGGGGAACATACATAAAAAATAAAAAATAAAAAATAAAAAAATAAAGATTCCGACGAATTGAGAACCTCCTCCTTTTTTTGAAGTCGGTTAAAAAGCAAGATCGTAGATTCAAATTTCACCAAATTGTCGCTACCTACTACAAGTTTCGCTTTCGTGTCCAATGCGTGTCCAACATAACTTTTCAAGACTATTGCAATAATGAATAATTTTAGTTTTTCATCAGATTTGAAGCTTTTAAAGCTTTCACTTTATAAGTACAATATCTTGAAAAAGAAACTATTTGACGTGTCTACAGTTTTCTTTAGCCTTAAATCAGTGCCAACAATAAGAAGAGTTCAGGAACCGCGCTCCATTGGCGCCGAAGTTACGCCGGTTACGCCATCCCTTCGACACGACCTGACCATCCAACTGACGACTTTTATATTTTTAGGATCCCGTACCTCAAAAGGAAAAAGGAACCCTTACAGGATCACTTTGTTATCTGTCTGTCTGTCCGTCTGCCCGTCTGTCGTGTCTGTCAAGAAAACCTATAGGGTATCAGGAATCATGAAATTTGGCAAGTAGGTAGGTCTTATAGCACAAGTAAAGGAAAAAATCGGAAAACTGTGAATTTGTGGTTCCATTACAAAAAATTAACCTACTTCATTATTAATACTTTCAATTTTCAAGTAAGATAACTTTACCAAGTGCCAGTGGGGTATCATATGAAAGGGCTTTACGTCTTGTACAAACAGATTTTTATTAATTTTTATGCATGTTCTTGATTTATCGTGCAAAATGTCGAAAAAATACCCGAGTACGGTACTCTCGGTGCGCGAGTCTGACTCGCACTTGGCCGTTTCTTTTTATAAAGTATTATAAACTTATATGTACTAAGTATGATCTTAAATAAGATGTTTGTAAAAACATAAAATGCCTTTTCTAAACACCTACAACTTATAGAAAAATCGATGGTTTTAAACTACAAGACTGTATGAATATTATTATGCACTTAGGTAGGTACATATTATACGAATACTATTCAAGTGCGCATTTCTTTGTATAGACCAACAACCAAAAATTTGTACTGATGTAATGTACTTCGCTACAGTACAGTAATTCATTATTGTATCTACCTAGCTAGTGATAAAGAAAAGAACACTTCGAAAAAGTTATTTTAGGTAGTAGGTACCTAGGTACATGTGTGCAGAGGACAAGATAAATGCCAATCACTCTTAAAACAGCTATTTTCTTATCTTTTGGTTCAACACGTAGGTATTAACTTACCTATGTACATTTAGTACTCAGGAAATAACTTTATCTACTAAAATATGACTAGGTAGTAGGTACATATTTTTTATGCTGAGTCATATTTTTTTTAATTTGTTACTACTTTGTATCCTTTTTCCCGCTTTTTTATCTGAAGTCATTTTAATTGTAATTTAAAGTTATTAAATTACACAGTACCGTTACATGTTCTATTTAATTTATATTCTAATGATTGATAGATAGGTACCTACTATTTTTAAGTTTTCTATAATTACGAACGAATAACATGTTCAAATAAAATTGACATAATAAGTATTATTTTGAAAGGCGCCTACCTAAAACCGGAAACGAAATAATAATAAACCTTTAAATTTATGCAACAACGTAGCAACAGCAATGTGGACCGTAGTGGCCTTTATACTCGAAATTATTTCACTTACATAATACGTTACTCGTATCACTGAACCAAATAAGTATTTCAAAATCCGTATAAAGCTGATTTCCGCACAGCTCGAGATTAAGTCGGCGGTGAGGTAATTAATCATCAACCTTGACAATCTCTTATCGTTCAGGAAAACACTCAGGAAATTACTCAATATCTAGGCATAAGAAATTTTGTACGTGCGCCATCGATCAATTGTAAAATTTTACATCATAGGTACCTATTTCCTGTTTCGCCAAAACGAATTAGGTAGAAAACTTAAATAAGTGTTTGTTCCTGTGTCTACCTACCATAAAATATAATTTACAAGTATAATAATATGATAATTTGTAAATTGAGTACCTAGTTAGGTAGGTTACAGGGATTTGTATTAAGATGACCTCATGATGTCCCGATTGTCATCCTGGATATATTATTACTAGCTGATGCCCGCGACTTCGTACGCGTGGATTTAGATATTTAAAAATTTCCCGATCCCGGGAATCCCCGAGATAAAAAGTAGCCTATGTCACTCTCCAGATCTTAAACTATAGGTACCCACGTCGATCTGTTGCTCCGTTGCGACGTGATTGAAGGACAAACCAACAAACAAACACACTGTCACATTTATAATATGGGTATTGATTATCACATAGGTATAGTCTTTAAACTCTGACAAGGTACCTACCTATAGTAGGGATTATTATGATTTATGCAGCATACCTACCCGGAATCCCGCACCTACCTATGCAGATCCTCGAAACTCCTTGAATCCAGTTGCTATAATATTAATACCTGGAATTAACTCCAATAGGTTTAATAAATAGAATTTCTTTATTAAGCAGGTAGGTACCATATCGCGTCATAAAAATTCTTACTTCGGTAGGTACTGAGTACGGAACTCTAAAAAGTAAATGAAGGCGTGACTAATGCATAACTTATAAGTAAACCAGCTGATTGTAATGACATAGGTACTTGTCTTCTACGAAGAACTTACTTATTGGTACGAGACTATTAGATTTTATAATGAAACAGAGTATTATCTCGAGTAAACACTGACAGCGGAAAATTCCATAGCATTTTTCCGCAATACTTAAATTTATAGTATATACCTAATTAAGGCTTCAACAGACAACATACCTACAACAGCAGCGACGCGACGGTGGGAAAACAGTAGAGGCTCTAGTTATAGCTTTTAAAGTTAACGTTAACTGTACGGAAAACTGCATTCATTTAGTATGGAATATTTACACTGAATTTATTGATATGAACAGACATCAAATAAGTCGCAGGGAGCCATAAGATTCCGGCGGGACAAGACAAGACCGTGGCGTGTAGAGTTCCTACAAAGAACCTATCACCTATATTATCCTAAACTTCTAAGCATCCGTCTCTATCCTTCTCACACTCGGACTCAGTACGACTTAATAATTAAGTAGGTACCTATACTAAATACTAACTTCAAAGCTCATATTTTCACATTACATTTGTAACCATCGATACTTTTATAACGTGCAGAGGCATAGGTAATATTATGTAGGGTGGTCTACATCATTTAGCGCGTAGACAGTAGACATTCGCCTAGAGTTTCTTGTATAGGTGACAGCTTCTGCTGCTTCCAGAAGCTGCGATGGATAGGTACGTTTCCACGCGTTGTGTCTGTTAAAACCTTTATTATTATCTCTGAGACGGTAATCACAGTCGCTGGGACGGAGGCAAAGGAAGTGAGCGGACGCGGCCTTGACATTTCCCGCCACGCAACGCAGACATAGCAAACACGAGGAAGTGGTGGGCTGTGGGCACCTCCTTGCCGCCTTCCACTCCACCACCACCGGCCCACCCTTTGTAGCTATGGGCTTTATTATAAATAATAGTAGGTATATGAAGCGAACTGAGGTACCTACCTATTTAAAAGAGTAGGCAGATATAAGTCATATAAAACTGCAGATAGGCAAAGCTCATAAATTGGTGATAGTGTAGATTTATTATGATTTTCCACGACTCGTAGGTGCGTGTAGGTATAAAAGCTTAAAGCTCACAAAATCTTACAATAGAATATTGTAACAATTGTTAACCTAGTTATCTATTTAGGTTTGAAAAATTACAATACAGGATCTCCTTATTATCGTAAGTAGGTAGGTACATAGGTAGTTGACTGACCTGACTTAAATTTGGGCTAAATAAAACAAAGCCTTATATTTCTATACTAAGAAACTATTGGGCTCTTTACCACTGGTTGGGTCATAACTTTTATTGTTTGCCAGGAAAAAGACTACAGAAAAAGGAAACTGAAATCCTAAACACCACAACCAAATATAGGTAATCATATACCAAAATCAAGGAAGAGTAATTTCATACGTCCAATTATGTCTCAGTAATAAAATAAAAAGTCAATACGATAATAAGAACAGGCAGAGTGCATTAAACGTGCACAATACAATGTGCCCGCAGAAGGCAGACCATAGCTACTTGAATCACGGCGCGCTTTACATCTTGATGAAGCTATAACAAAACCCTTTTGTGTAAGCCTGACATTTTTATATTTTGTTCTGACGCACAACACGGCAGTAAAAATGTAAGAGATCCGGCTTCCTAAGTCTTTAATTTGAGATAATAGGAAATAATTTGTGGTAACACAACTTAATAATCACATTAAAGTTCTGTAAAAATATTATAAAACTCGTTGCATTTAATAAACCACGTTGTAAATTATAACAAAATGAATATCCGTAAATTATTGACTTTACGATACGATACGATTACGATATTATTAACTTTATTTACAACCTGATGTAGGTACAACAATTATGTCTTTCCAATACAAAGCAACAATGTGATAAAATATAAACATGCAAAACAAAATGATAAGGCACTACTAACGTAATATTTGAACGTGTAGCGCCATCTTGTAAGGAGTAGACGAAGTTTTGAGTGCAGGCTATTCGTGTACAGATGTCATGTTGTTGTAAAAGCTCTCTAATAGCAAAAGCTTACTGGTTTTCAAAGATAAATATTTTTAAATCAAAATTATATTATTTATGCGTATTCTATTCTCTAAGATCCCAAACGTCCTTACAAGGTACACCCTGACCTTGTAAGGACGTACTAAGAGTGGTGATTCTTCGTTATGTAAAGTCAATCCCTTTTTTTATTGCTGGCAAATGCGTAATTGGATGCATCCCGCCCCGGAAGTCAGCCAAGCCAGCCAGCCAGCCAGCCAGGGAGGCTATGTGGGACTCGCCGGCCGAGAGGCAACCGGAATACCCTCTAAAACTCAGCGCCGCTCTTCCGCGTCGCCTAGCGACTGGGTCAGGAGAACGCAGAAGCAATCAACCGCGACCCAGCCTGCAGCCACCGACGTCCGTCGAGGCGGACCCTCCACCAGGGGAGCTACTCACGAGGTCCCCTACCGCACGTCCGAGATGCACCAACGATGTGCGCCTCACCCCGGGTAGGTACCCAACGGGCGACAACGCGATCCGGCGCACGTGTCGGTAAGACGGTAACTAGGCTATAACTTACAAGCCAATCAAAACATTTTTTACATATAAACAGATATTAGTTAGGTTACCTATCAAATAATTATTTTTTCACAAATTTCAATTAGTGTACCTACCTATGAGTGAATACGCATGCCAAAAAAAGCCTGTAAAAAGTGTAATAAATAATATTAGACCTAATTCCATAAACTGGCCTATATTGGTACCTATTTAGATCAGACTGAGGGTTCTTCCCACCCAAAAATTAATATCAAAAATCTGGATGACTCCACTTCTTAAGAGGCCGCATGCCCGATTTTCGATTTTTTGGGAACTATTGAAGCTTCAGATATAACGATTCTAATTTAAAAAAAGGTAAAATATCATAGATAAAAACCGAGATAAAACTTCTGTTTCTCTCCAGATCACTGTCACTTTAACTAGGTATATCCATGCAAAAAATTACGCCAATCTGTTGTTTTGTGATTGAAGGACAAACCAGCAAACTAATAAACCAACTAACAAAAACACTTTCGCATTTATAATATGCATTCTTATAGGTGTTTACCTATGTGTAAGTTATCACAAATCTTAATACAAAATAAATAAATCTAACAAAATAATAAAATAAAAACATACTAAAGATCCAAAATTGTGTTCTATAAGAGCTTAGAATTTTTGGAATCGACTACGCAAAGTATCAATATAGGCCTGCCCGACCTAAGGTAAGTATGCCATGTCTATGTGTGAGTGCAGATTACGGTGCCATTGTGAGGTACACGCACACATTTAAAATTCGAGCTGAAACTCGTTAGAGCGCTACAGCGTACGGCCTCTTAAATCCTTCTCTGGGTTCTAAGGATCAATCCTACCAAAGGAAATATATTGTTCATGAAACGCCATATAAAATGTCTCACATATGGGACTATATTATATTGATCAAAACATAGTAGGTACTAGGTAGGTAGATAACTAACTAAGTAGGTACCAAAAGCTTTCCGAGAAAATATGTGACCGGAAGCAATTATGACAGCATTCCAAGTATCAATTTCCATAAACCGATTTTTCCAAATGTTTTCCCATACTGCTTACGTGATAAGTACCCTATAACGTCACCCTTCAGTTGGCAATAAATTAAACTTTGATGTCCTGACTACTTTGACCGCCAAATACAATAATTTGTATTCAAAGTACACTCGAGCAGAACAAGTCCGCATAGTAAGTTGCCACTTACATTTGCTTTTGTGTCATTTAAAGCTTTTTATTTTAATACAAATGTCTTCGTTTAACGCTCCCGAATAACTAAGACCCGACGCTTACCTATGCACTACGGGGTGGCGTGGAACCGAAGTCCGAGGCACTATTTATTTCTTGATGACAACTTATGTGTTTGAACTTATTAATTACCTAAATGCTTAACTCATCTCTGTGTACTGACTGAATACGAAGGAGAGCAAAGGAGGTGAAAGAATGGCGCGCCACGAGTCGCCACGCCGCGCCGCACCGACCGCCCGCCCGCCCATCCGCCCGCTGCACTGCCAAAGTACTACTTAAGTAGCGAACCCGTAGTAAGTAAGCTTACTACGGGTAGTTATTTTATTGTACGTTGGTAAACTTAGAATCTTAGAACTTAGGTCCATACAAAAATGCCCACCCTCCATTGCCAAAAATGCCGAATAATGAGGCCGAAAGTGTGACGGATACTCCTACCTTTATTGTAAGGAGGGTCTTCGAACTTTACAGCCCATTGTACTGCATAAACGAGTGAGTATCTAATCCTTTTTTTCACATTAGTCATATAGTGATTAGTCGAATAATCTATTTAAATACAAAATAAGGCGCTATAATTATATACAGTGCCTTATATAAAAGATTAATATTAAGTAGAAGTCCCTGAATAACAAAACAGTTCACTGAACTCACATCAACTCACATAAATCTGACTGTACTTGTATATATGTAGATAACTACTTATGGTTTGCGACAGGTCGAGATGGCAGTCGGGGTATGAGGCGGGGGGACGCCTCGCACACCAGCACGTCACTCACGTTGGTCCGCACCGGGTTAGCGCGGGGGCTGTGGGGGTGAGCTGGGCGTCCCCCGCCTCATACCCCGATTGCTAATTAAACCTGTCGCGGACCATAGTTCCTATCGAGGTATAATTAAAAGCATATTTAGACACATTAAAAATAAATTATTCTGGTTGTTTAACCTGTTTATGATTATTTTTCAAAATATGCAAAGACTCTGAATGACCCTGAGTTATATAAAAACTAGCTGATGCCCGCGACTTCTTTGATTTTCCGGGATGAAAATTATGATGATTCCGGGATATAGCCTATGTCACTCTCCAGGTCTTTATCTATACCCATGCAAAAAATCACGTCAATCCGTTGCACCGTTGCGACGTGATTGAAGGACAAACTAACAAACAAACGAACTTTTGCATAGGGTACTGATAATAAGGGTACTGTTCAGGAGGTTTCCAGAGAAAAAAATCATAGATGTCTCCTGACTGACTGACTAACACACCAAACCGCCGCGCTTGGGTAAGAAACTTGAAATTCTGACAGTAGTTTTTTTTGAATTAGACACTTAATTCGGAAATTCCACTCCAAATGTGTTAACCCCTTTGGGTTGCAATTTGAATAAAGTCCGACATTTTTCAAGTTGTATCCATAAAAATTCGTATTTAGGCTTCCGGTTAAAAATAAAGGAAGGGGTATTAGGTATAGGGTCTCAGGAAGTTCCAAGGGAAAGGGAAGGAGAAATTTATAGGGACTTTCACAGGCAGGTAGAAAGATATCCAAAAAGCAATGACTTCTATGTATACAGTATACCTACTCCAAAAAATGACCCAGACTATATAGGATTTTTAAAAATTAAATTCTGCCCGGATAAAGTCGCGGAAAAAGCTAGTCACTACCCATATTATAAATGCGAAAGTCTGTTTGTTTGCTGGTTTGTCCTTAATCACGTCGCAACGAAGCAACGGATTGACATGATTTTATGCATGGGCACAGTTGAAGACGTGGAGAGTGACATAGGCTACTTTTTACCCCGATAAATCAAAAAGTTTCCACGGGATCTTTAAAAAAAACTCCACGCGGACGAAGTTGCAGGCGTCAGCTAGTAAACAATAAATGGGGGTCCCAAAGGACTTCTCATACTTAAACGGTCACAATTTGCATTCCATAGGCGAACAAGGATCTGAACACACTTGATGACTAGCGTGGGCCGTCCTGCACATAGTTATTATTCACATTTGGCACAGCTCGCCGTGTCATCGCCCCTAGGCCGGCCGTAGGGCTCACATATTATACCTACTGTAAAAGTGGATCCACACCTGCGCACGCGCACGAACTGTGAACACAGTGCGCACCGAACTTCGAACGTTTATGGACGCGTCACTGTCTCTGTGTGCACGTAAATTTTGGGAGTATTATCATGTTTGTACTCATAAAAACTCACGAACATGTGCACACCGTGACACACATGCACGCGAACCGGTCGCAAACCACTCGTAGACGAGACACGTCCACATTATGTTTTTATGATGGGCGTTGTGTCCGTCCTAGTGCGAGTACGCAGGTGTGGGTCAGCCTTAATAGATGGGAATCCCGGCTGCTAACACGACCAGGATATCGTACAGTAGGTATGCTATGCGTTTCAAATATGAAGACCATCAACATATTTGAAATGTCAAACTAATTGTACCTAAGTAGGTAAGTGTGATTTTTCTTCATTATAGATTTTCTTTTTTAATTAAAATCAGCGAAATGTATAGTCCGTGGCAGGTTGAGATGGCAATCGGGGTATGAGGCGGGAGGACGCCCCGCGAGACTGGGTTAGCGCGGGGGCTGTGCGGGTATGCGGGGCGTCCCCACCCCGATTGCCACCTCGACCTGTCACGAATTATACCTATAACCTACCTATTGACCTAGGTACACTGTTTGAAGTTTGAAAGTGTCAATGATAAAGTTTTTGTGGGCACTTATTTACGCAGTCCCACTGATTTAATTAAACGAGAAAAATAGTTTAATTGTTTCATTAAAAAATTCACGGAAATCCCGTAACGATAAATCTTCTAGACCTCTGACCTACACCGAGATAACGTAATCGGGCTGGTCATGTGGTATTTCCGCGTCTTATTCTGATCTGTGTCCGATAAAACCAGACTAGGTAGGCTGGCATTGAGTAAGACCATAGAGAAGCAAACTTCATAGATCCAGCGTCAAGAAGTAAGAAACTACAGTCGCCCCACTTTAAATTTTTTAAACAAAACGTACCTAAATAGGTACCTACCTTTTTTATCGTTGAAAGAAAATATAGACTAAGTAGTCTAACAACTGTACAAGTCATGGAAGTGAAAATAGTGTCGAAAATAGGTCCCAACTTACTGGCTCATGGCAGCGTATCCAGACAGAGTATTTACGCAAAAAAGAGACAGCTCTTCGTGTTCATCAAAATGAGGCATGCCATGCCATGAGGCAAAGCGACTACACAGTTAGTCGTAGCGTAGCGTTCAACACAGTCGTATTGCGCAAATACAACTTTTGAACTTGTACAAATAGGTACAACATCAATGCTGGAGTTGGACTGAACATTGCTGTTCTAGTAATACGACTGGGTTGAACTTGTACAAATAGGTACCTACAACATCAATGCTGGAGTACGGAGTTGGACTGAACATTGAGCTGTTTTAGCAATACGATTAACTCTCTGTAGGTATGTCATATCAAAATATACTTACAATTAAATTGCAATACTGGGAACGCGGCCAGCAGGAAGCTAAAAGCTCTATTCTGTAGCGTATACTGAATTGTAACTTTGTAGCTATTTTGTAGCTATCGTAGCAGAAATCATCTCCTTAATCCACGTCTAATTGTCGTGATACCAACTTAACAGCTCTTGCATAAACAACGCTTCCTGTTCCTATGGACCTAACCTATTGCAACTCTATCAAAATTGCAATCGTAAAGATAAGTGCTGTTACGCCTATTTCGCAAGTTGCCGAGATTGTCTCGATCTCGGCTATTAGGCGTTAAGCCAAATCATTGCATAATAAACTTAGTATTTAGATGTAAGTAACGGATTATTGACAACTTGGAACCTGCGCTGCGTTGACTATTTCTTGAAGTAAATGGTTCGATTAATAGGAACCTACAGGCTCCAATACTTTTAGGTTATTTTGTAACTTATTAGGTATTGATATGTAATTTTAAAGTAGGTAACAGGGGTACGTTTCGTTTTTAGCATAATACCTAAGCTTAAAGTAGGAAAGTACACCATTAATGTTAAAGTGATCTCGAATAATCGCAGCGGACTATGATACGGAATTTTGCTATTGTTTTTCTATTCTTCTTTGTTTTAAATTCATATTAGGTAGGTATTTGATATCATAACGTACCTACTTATGCCTACACCTAATTTTACCTGCGAGCAAGAGCATTCACTGATAGCTGGTAGTCCTACCCATTGCGTACCAACGGAGTCCTGGATCAGCAGATTAGACTGCCATTATGTGAACGGCTGCTAAAGCATTTAGCCGGTGCGGTGCGGGACGCGGCAGCGTACTGCATAGTGTAGAAAAATGCAACACGACGACGAATGAGATTTCGGCTTTGTAGAGCGTTGTCTCTGTCACTAATACCTATGTGACGTTTTGTCGGTCTCGATGACAATGACAAGTGACTGACAACGCTCTACGAAACCGCCTATCTCTTTGTAAAGTCGATGTACAATATTTCCTGCCGGGTACTGTAAGTACCCCTGTAAGTTAGGGTCGTACAACCGATAGACGTTGGGGTCCCAAGGTGCTGGAATGGCGACCTCGCACCGGAAGACGCAGCGTTGGAAGACCTCCCACTAGGTGGACGGACGACATCAGACGAGTCGTAGGGAGCCGCTGGATCCAGGCGGCGCAAGACCGTGGCGTGTGGAAGTCCCTACAAGAGACCTATGTCCAGCGGTGGACGTCTATTGGTTGATGATGATGATGACTGTAAGTACTTACCTGTGTATCAAAGTTTAGAATGACTCATTCTCTTCCTAACCCAAGAATTAAATAGAATAAGATTAAAGGAAATTGACCACTTCTATAACTTATCCACCCTGGGTTACGAAATCTTAACACACCTAGTTCGTTTATATTAATTCAACAATCCCAACCCATATTTGAATTGAACAAGAGACTGGTCACGAGACCCCTCCATAAATTCAGTCACAACAATCACAACCGAATTAAAAATAATGCGGTGTTCGCTAGGTATTCGTCAATCACATGTTTTTAATACAGTGACTGAATTTCAAAGTGACCATTGTTATTTTCGCTTAGGTAGCTGGCCCTCATTAATATACCGATGGCAGAAAAAATGACAATGGTAAGCATGTAGGTATTAGGTAAGTACCTACCTAACCAAACCGTGTCACCGTCAATAGTTTTGCGGCATTCTGGCTAGTTGGGCCCCCGCGACCTTACTAGAATACAAAGACAGGTTGACGACGACTCCCTGGTCCTTATGCAAGTCAACACCGCTCGAGCTCGGTCACCGACTCTGACCCCCCCCCTCTCCCCCCTCCCTTGACTTGTCCCCGCTACCACGTGCTGCTTATACCGGTCACAACTCACAACACATCTACCGCGAAAATGGGCATTTCCACGAACATACCGGAAACCCAAACGCACATTGAAATATTCATCTTACAGGTTTACCGTCCTCTTTTTTAGGGTTCCGTACCTCAAAAGCAAAAACGGAACCCTTATAGGATCACTTTGTTGTCTGTCTGTGTGTCTGTCAAGAAACCTACAGGGTATTTCCCGTTGACATAGAATCATGAAATATGGCAGGAAGGTGGGTTTTATAGCTGGCATTAGGGGAAAAATCTGAAAACCGGAAATTTGTGGTTATATCACACAAAAAAAAAAATTGTGGTCATAAACTAATAATTAGTATTTTCAATTTTTGAAGTAAAATAACTATAATATCAGGTGGGTATCATAATATGAAAGGGCTTCGCCTATGCATTCTAAAACTGATTTTTATTTATTTTTATGCATCATAGTTTTTTAGTTATCATGCAAAATGTCGAAAAAATACAACTGAATTATGGAACCCTCGTTGCGCGAGCCTGACTCGCACTGGTTTTTTTATTATTATCCAGATAGATGTTAGCCCTGGACTGAAATCTCACCTGGTGGTAAGTGATGATGCAATCTAAGATGGATGCGGGCTAACCTGGAAGGGTATGGCAGTTTTATTAAACCCATACCCCTTTGGTTTCTACACGGCATCGAACCGGAACTCGCTTGGCGGTAGGGTGGTAACTGGCCACGGCTGAAGCCTCCCACCCCACCAGACCAGACCAGAAATTTAGTAATTATAAAATTCCAAACCCCTGCCGGGAATCGAACCCGGGGCCTCCCACTAACAAGACCACAGCGCTTACCACTGCGTCAGGGAGGTCGTCAAAATCTTCTAGGCAAGCGCGCCCCACCTGGCTTGCATCATCACTACGATTTGAAGTCAAGTGCATGGCTATATTGTTAAAAAAACAGTTTATTAATTTCTCGTATGTAGGTACAATACAAATTATTTATCGGGGTCTTCCCCTCATCACTAACTGAGAAGGAAAATATTTAATACATCGATAAGATCGATGATTTAATAATAGGTATAGGTAGGTGCGACTTAGCAACATAGTGAGCATACCTACCTACTTAATTAATACTGCATTTCACCTTTAGAGTTCGTCCAACGATTTTGCCTTACTTACTTTTATTTTAATTATGCACTTACCTACCTATGCGTATACCTACATAGTACATACTACATAGGTCCTTATGCAAGTAGTAAGTACTGACTAGATAAAATATATTAGATACTTATAGGGGGTTGTCTCACAAAATATAAAGATTTAGGAAAGATTTAAGAAAATAATATAATGTTCTACTAATGATAAAATATAATGTTGGACGTACAACCCATCGGAAATATCTGAGCACCTCGTTGGTATGCGTTTCCCCGCAGCTCGTCCATTTTCACCTATCCAGTACCCAAAGAGTACATAAACACTACGCTCTACCATTGCCAGTACCAGTGCCAGTACCGTTGCCAACGCAAGCACGTGGCATGACGTTATTCTCAGATATTTCCGACGGGTTGTACCTAAAATCAGTAATATCAATCACCTACTACCTACCTATTTCCTGACCACAATAATGTTTAAACGTCGCATCGTCTCAACGTTCAAAACACGGAAGTATTAGATAATAATAGTCACCCACAACACAATAATAAGGTTACGAGCGTATCGCGGAAACAAAGGGCTCTTCCAATGTTTCCTGCATCGAGTACGGGAACTTGGGATTGCCGCAAGCTTATCTCCATCCGTATTGGGTAACTGCAGGAGGCCTGAAACTTGACCGCACACTAGAGTCTAGAGGTGATCGTAAGGTCCGCACGTGCCGTACGCGATTCATTTTTCGGTATCTATACTACAGTAGCCGGCTTCGGCTTCGTGGATCTCTGTCATCATACCTTTGTAACGTTTTGTTGGGTCAGGATTTGCAAACGAGACAACGCTCTACGAAACCGCTATCTCTTTCTAAAGGCCGATGTATAATATTTGCTGCCGTCGCGTCGTATTAAAAATGCGAATGACGTCACTCACGCCCTCAGTGCTTTGCCACGAGCCATAAATGCGGACTTCAACTGTATTTCAGTGAGACGGATTTAGTTGACGCGTTTTTTGCATTAAGGATTGGATAGATAGAATAACCATAACGTCAGCTCTGAGAGACAAATAAGAAAGGCTCTCTGTAACAAGTAAATTATTGTATGTTCGGTAATCGGTTCGGTGCAACATGCTCGCACGCAATTATTCGCGGTGTACGGCTGAGGCAAAGCTGACGCTGTTTAGAGCATGATACTTATTATTGTCAATTCTTTTACACGTGTCTAGCTGACACATGTAAAAGTCTTAGGTCTCTACTTAGGTCAACTATCTCAACTATGCATCAAAAGCACATTTAGCAGCACTGTCTTCGCGCTTTGTCCTCCAACTCTCTTAGACTAAAGTTAGATTATTACATTGCTACAATCTCTATTGATATGAGGTATTCGTGCAGCAACAGTACATTATAGCCAATAGTTAAAGAGTGTTAGCCAATCGGAGGTAATTGCGATCACCATTTTCTAGTTGTAAAACTACGGCGGGTCTACGGCCTCAACAGGGTTGGTTTCAACCTGAGCGGAGCAAGAGTGTTCAGAAAATCAAAACCAATCAGATCGACTGAACACGTCTCTCTCCGCTCTGCTTAGGTGGAAATCGGCCAAAAACCTTCGCGTTGGGCGCGTGCGATATGGCAGTAATCTGCGATGAGCCTAAGCAACACTTGATGTAACCACAAGTGCCGCAACCTTTCCGCTGACGCAATCCCCAGCTGGTCCTACAGACGTATTAAATAGTGTCAGTCGTACCGATGCGGAAATAATTAGACTATTGCATCATCGCTCTGAACAAGTTTCGTAAAGGAGTATCGAGTTCATATTTCTTGTGTTGCCTGTACAAAAAAATAAGTACAGGTACATCCACGCTAGATTAAGTTGATCTTATGTCCGATATAAAGCTATTTAAGACTCGTATTTATTTATATACGATTGCTGGCCTCTTAAGCACCTACATACTACCTATGTATATAATATTATTTGTATGCGACGGTACAAAACAATAAAAGAAAAGTACCTGCCTTAGTTGCATAAAAAACAAATTAAAATGCAGAAAACACGCTGATGCCCTCTACGATTCCTGATACGAGGCACTGGTCATCATTATTCAAAAACAAAACACAGCCGTTGACATAATCGCGCCTCCATATTGGGCAAAAATACATTGTTTAGTGTATGTTCCCGAACAATAGAGTTAACAGTAAGGCTGCTTCTTATTCCGCTCGGATACGGACACAGAGGGACCGGTTGAAGTCTGTAAATTCCGTACATTGTAATTCAGATGGGATGTCGAAACGCACGAGTCGGCATGCGGCTATGCGGATGCCTCGGTCGGGACTAGGGTTTAACGCACTTTGAAGTATGATATAAAACTTTAAAGTTTTCATAAACTGCGTTAAGTACTTTTATTAACCGACTTCAAATATACTGTTCTAAAGTCATTAAAAATTATAGTCGACTATAGTGCTGGCATTCTAGGAAGCTGTAGCGTTGGCTCCTTCCGCATCACAGTCCACTTTATTAATCAGTAAATGTCTCGCGGCCAATAAAAATGCGGCGTTTATAGACCTGCCATATAATTCTCATAAATATTCACCCAAAGAATGGTCTGATCCCGTGAACACAACCCAACATCACAGAAACTGATTTCAAAGGCACGTCGTTTTTCATTGGCACAATAAAATCAGGTGTTTATAGAATTTTGTCATTTTTCAAACCATTTTGTGAACACGTTAAAATTATAATGGACTTTATATTGTATAATAATATAAATGTGAAGATAGAAATTAATAGCTTTTTATAAATACTACTACCTATACTACTTACATATTTCTGATAAGTTTTACGTTTTTGTAAACCTTCTAGTCAACATAGAAACTTAAATTATAGTCTATATCACACTCATCAGAGACTGACACTATTTTCCAGTCTGGTATTTTAACTTTTTATTTTTTGGCCCTCGTATTTTTTCTTTAATAAAATAGGTACAAGACTTCGGCTTTGACACATACCTACCTATTAAACGAATGTTCGACCTCTATGAATGAACTCTACATTCGGCAGCATCCACTTTCTGTCCATCACTATTTTAATTCAAACCTACACCTGCATTTTTAAGGTTCCGTACCTCAAAAGGAAAAACGGAACCCTTATAGGATCACTTTATTGTCTGTCTGTCTGTCTGTCTGTCTGTCAAGAAACCTACAGGGTACTTCCCGTTGACCTAGAATCATGAAATTTGGCAGGTAGGTAGATCTTATAGCTGACATTTGGGGAAAAATCTGAAAACCGTGAATTTAGGGTTAGATCACACAAAAAAAATTAAATTGTGGTCATGAACTAATAATTATTAGTATTTTCAACCTTCGAAGTGAGTGACTATGATTGTGGGGAGTGGGGTATCATATGAAAGGTCTTCACCTGTACATTCTAAAACAGATTTTTAATTATTTTATGTATCATAGTTTTTGAATTATCCTGCAAAATGTCGAAAAAATACGACTGTAGTACGGAACCCTCATTGCGCGAGCCTGACTCGCACTTGGCCGGTTTTTTTTATTTTGTAATTCGAACCGCGAAAAGGAAAAATCCTACAAAACAAATAAAATAGGTGCACGGGGTTTCTACCTACATGTCATGTGATAAGGCTTTGTTTGTCCACATATCATATTAAAACATTGTTCTCAAGAGTTGCGATATGATTCGACAGTTTAACACAAGTGCTTTGGTTATCCTGTGGAACAATCAAAATAGAACCTTTCAATGGCTTTGCGAACGGCTGCCGAACTTTTTACAAATCTCTTGTCAAAGGGCCCCGCGCCGTAAGGTAGGTACCGACAAAGGTAAAAAACCGGTCAAGTGCGAGTCGGACTCGCACACCAATATTTCCGTACCATCGTACACTAGGAATGTTTTTTTTAATAATTTGCATGGCAGCCATTTTGAAATTCGCCATCTTGGTTTTTAGGGTTTCGTACCCAGAGGCTCAGAATACAGAATAAACTCTGTATTTTGAGCCCAGAGGGTAAAAACGGAGCCCTGTTAATGTTACTCTGCTGTCTATCTATCTGTCTGTCTGTCTGCACGTTTCACGTGCACACGGGTCTCCAGCTCGTTGACGAAATGAGTTACAACCCTGATAATTTTGGCATTTGATGTAGACTAGACAGTTGACACAAAATCGAATATTGAATATGACATTCAATAAAATTATTTTTAGAGGCCGATGGAAAAAGAGCCGGATTTTTTTTCTTTAAGAAATGGGGGCCGGTACCTAGGTACATATACTAACTAATTAGGAATATGAAATTGCGGTACTGCCTATATTATCTACCTACTGTATTTAAGCCTGAAAAGATGATAACAACGATTCGTAAAGTTCTTACATAGTTTGTAAGCTGTGGCCAAAACAAACGCACATATTATTTTGGGTTTTTCTTTCACGGTTTGCTGCGATAATATGTCTAGCTCGGAAATGAAATATTTCATACACCCAAAATATATTATTTGTTGTTATTCTTAGTAGCAATAGAAATACAGACTGAAAATTTCAACTCTCTACCTAGCACGGTTCATGAGATAACAGCCCGCTGACATCAGACAGGCGCACGGACAGACAGACCGACAGACAGCGGCTTAGTAGGTTATCCCGTTGGTACTAGTGGTACTACGGAACCCTAAAAAGCGGAACATCGATTGTTATGAGTTGATACAATATTTTTATTGTGAGAAACCGGCTTTTTTTCCGTTTCCTACACGAGTAGGTATTTATATTTCACATTTTGTAGGTAATTCGATCACAATTTTTTTAGTAAAAAGGCGCAAGGTCCCTTTGTACTTATTACGCTGGCCATACACAATCAAGTTTACCGTCAAGTTTGCAGTGGACTTGAAGCGAGGGGCGGCGTTCAGTCAATAGCCAATACCAATTCATATACATGGACCGTCAAGTTCCGTCAAGTTTACTGGACCGCGCCCGCGGCCCGCGCCATCACGCTTCAAGTTCGCTGCAGGCTGGAACTTGGCCTGACGCGCTCCGTGCGTCTCGATTTACGTATCTAGCCTAGGTATACTACACCAAAGAGTAAAGATGTTTGTTTGTAATCGATAAACTAAAACTAGGGACTGAACCGATTATAATCTTTCATCACTATATCTACCACAGAATATATAATAGACATATAGCATATACCTGCTACCTATACCTTTGTAACAATGACAATTCTCAACAATATTGACTATACCCAACGAAGTTGAGAGTGAAGATTGAGTGAAGCTAGCTGCTAGCAGCTAGTAGGAAGCGCAAAACCGTGCCTCTTAGAATTTGAATAGGATTTAAGGATTTAAGAAGGTACCTAAGTACTACTAGTGGCGTGCACAGGGTTTGAAGCAGAGGAGGCATTAGTTAGGTAGGAACCTGTTTACTGGCAGGTCATAATGAAAAATATGCATTGAGCTATTACAGCAGTGCATTGATGCTCCTATGACCTGCACGCCACTGCCTACTACCTAGCATTGGTACCTAGTAGCAGAGATAATTTATTACAATAAATTATCTCTGCTAGTACCTACCGACTGTTTCCTATAGTCCATTTTTTAATCCCAGAGACTAATCAAACTTAAAAATAATGATACCATCCTAACAAAAATAGTGTTGTCCACATGGTTTCGGTAAGAAATTAAAATCGTTAATAAAATAATTTTTAGTGCATAACGAGTAAAATAAACTTACAAAATGTGTAATTACGAGATCAAAGATTTAATTAGTGCTTCGTAAGTATCGATTTCATCACATCACTATTAAAGAGCCGTAAAAAACAGGCAAACGCCATTTTTGTCTCCGGGATTAAAAAATATACTATAGGTCACTATCGTCACTATAAAGATCACTGGAGGATCACTGCTTCTTGTAGCTATAGCAACACAACAATCAATAACCGTAGCGTAGCCTATCTAAAGATAGCTGCAAATTCAGATCTTTTAAAAGAACTTAGTTGTAGGTATCTGAATGATAATTTTGTATTTCGTTGTATTAGAATTACCTAACTACCTGCCTACCTTACTGCCTACATGCATACCGGCAATGAAATTCTCTATGACGTCCTTTGAGTGTGGAAATACCGGGTAAGTAGATAATATAAAATGATCATCATAGTTAAATACTAATTATTTAATTTAACCCATTAGAGGTCAAATGAAAACTACAAATATTTTTTTGGAACCATCTTAATTTATGTATTAATACAGAACAAAGAAATATAAAATCAAAGAAAAAAATTATGAAAACATAGTTTTCAGGAAATTACAGGGGTGTACACAAATGGGTACACTGACCGTTTAAGTATGAAAATTTTCGAAACATGCTTTTTCGACACAAAGTGTTTTAGGCACTTCTTACGTTGCCAGCATTACTCTTGAATGACAAAGGACACACTGCAGCGGTTTTACAATTTTGGTGGGATACTGGCAGCCCTGGAACCACTGATGCAGACTGGCGCAATTTTCTTTGTTCACCTTGGTGTAGATAAAATCGTGCAATATGACGGCGGAACGCGAGTTGATCCATGGGAGCATCATTAGTTATTACATGTAAACGCCAGGAATTAGCAATAACTATGTCCAACATATATGTAAATAGCACCCATCACCACTTTTTACCATGAACAGCAATTCTATATAGCGAGATGCACTGATCTAGTTCATCAGCCCCACCCATATTTTTGTTATAATTTTAGAACAATCGTGGCATCGCCACGTCGGTCTTCTCCCGCTTAACTGGACACCATCGCTTGACAGACCCTAGTGGTTCAATGCTATCATAGTTCGTTGCCATTATACACACACACTATTATCTTTCCATCTTACCATAAGTAGCTCACTTCTCTTGTCAAACCTGTAGTCGTAAGAGGCACGGTCCATCTTTTTCATGTCCTTTGTGCTAGTCGGTGGACATTGTTAGTCCTGTTTTCTGTTATAGTCCCTGTAGCACGGTAACCTAGGTTTTTCAAGTGTACTAAAACATCGTACCTAGCTGGTAAAAAAGTTGTCAAAAAAACCTCGTGATTTGCTGCACAATTCAGACATTTGCCCCAGGTTGGGATTGATCGGCGAGTAACATCTTGTTGCCTTCTTTTCGACGCCAGCGGTTCATCGTCACTGTCATCGCTACCACTATCTTCGTTACCACCATCCTTACGATTCGTAAATATCTCGATAGTACCAGGCACGTCATGCGGTATGAACGACGACACCATATCGGCCCCTTCTTCTTCATCAGTCAACGCACTTGGATCAGGTGGTATGATAGCCATATCAAACGCATCATAGTCGCTATCTCGCAAAATGGCGTCAACAGCCTCTACAAGTTCTTTGTAGTTGTTTCGAGCCAAAAATATTTGTTGTTTGCTCATTGTTAGGAATCTGAACAAAAAAATAATTTACTTATGGATGTTGTCATTGTACACAATCGAGTACAGCAAGATTTATATGGCTATAGTTTTGTTGTAATTATAGTTATGTGATTAGAATGTTCTTTAAAACTTACGTTGACATGTATTTTATGGTAATTGAATGTGAAAACCAATTATTATACAGTAGTTATTATAATATTTCCAAAATTATTCACTTACCTGCATAGTACTCCCGTGACACAACTTCGACTGAGATTTTTATTCAAAAACAATCACACTACTCACATATTATTTATCTGTAGCTTTGAACACTATTGTTATGAAATAAAATATCAAGAATAATTCCGTCAATTGTTTGAAATATAAAACCCACACTTAATTATATGGCTGTACACAATTGAGTACAGTGACTTCTAATGGGTTAAGACAAGATGGAGCGCGCTGGCCTTTTTTTCGTACAGGCTTGCCTAATACAAATACAAACATTTCCTATAGGTACCTATTTGAATATTAACGTGTCATTAACCAATTGAAATGATCGTTCTACAAATTAAATATCTGTAGTTATCTTGGACCTTAGCTTAGGTAAGTAAGAAGGTAGGGAGTAGGACCTAGAAATAATCTTGGTTATTTTTCTTGGATCACAATAAAGCAGGTACCTAGGTACCTACCTAGATACCTATATTATGTATTTTTTTTTTTTTTTTTTTTTTTTTTTAATAGATATAGCGAGCAAGCGAGCAGGCGGGTCACCTGATGTTAAGTGATTACCGCCGCCCATGAACATTTGCAGCACCAGAGCAGCCGCCGATGCGTTGCCGGCCTTTTAGGAATTTGTTGGTCCGCCCCTTGAATAACCCCATGTTATAATCTAGTGGGAACACCGCCGATGGGAGTTGGTTCCACAGTTTGCACGTGCGTGGAAAGAAGGATCTGGCGCAGCGGACGGTCGAAGTGCACCAGACACCCAGATGGTGGGGGTGAAATTCCTTACGGTGGCGCGCGGTGCGGTTGTAGAAAAAAGAGGGTGGAATGAGGTCAAAAAGCTCTTCAGAGCACTCCCCATTATACAGGCGATAGAACACGCATAGAGAGCTAACGTCTCTGCGGTGCTCCAGGCTTTCCAACGAGGCGGTTAGTTTGGGATCGTCCACAAGTCGAACAGCCCGCCTTTGGATCCGATCAAATGGAAGGAGTTGGTACTGGGGTGCTCCAGCCCAAAGGTGGGAGCAGTACTCCATGTGAGGGCGGACTTGCGCCTTATAGAGTAGGAGCCTATGCTCGGGCGCGAAGTACCGCTTTGCTCTGTTGAGCACCCCAAGCTTTTTGGAGGCTAATTTGGCCTTGCTTTCCAAATGATCGCGGAATTGAACCTCGCTCGAAATGTGGACTCCAAGGATCCCAATGCTGTTGGAAGGTGTGAGGGGAGTGCTCTGAAAGAGAAGAGGCAGTGTAAAAGGGGACTTCTTGGCGGAAAACGCGCAAACCTGTGTTTTAGTTGGGTTAAATTGCACTAGGTTTTGTGCGCCCCATTCTGACACTTTACCTAGGCAGGTTTCTATGTCAGAAACAAGTTTGGCTCTACACTCCTCCAGCACTGCGCGAGAAAGCTGTGTATGTCCTTTGTACAGGGCATCACCCGTACTGTCATCCGCATAGCAATGGATGTTGTTGTGATGCAACATGTCATTGATATGCAGGATGAACAGTGTGGGCGATAGCACCGAGCCCTGAGGGACGCCAGCATTGATGGGTTTGAGTTCCGAGCAAAAACCGTCGACAGCGACCTTGATGCTGCGACCGTCAAGGAAACTGGCGACCCAATTACACAGCTTCACTGGTAGTCCGTAAGATGGTAGTTTCGATAGAAGTGCCTCATGCCAAACCCTATCAAAGGCTTCTGCAATATCAAGACTGACCGCCAGAGCCTCTCCCTTGCTGTCAATGGCTTCCGCCCAGCGGTGCGTGAGATAAATAAGAAGATCACCAGCTGATCGGCCGTGGCGAAAACCGTATTGACGATCACTGATCAGCTGGTGCTCCTCAAGATATCCCAGCAGCTGGGCGTTTATGATTTGCTCCATGACTTTGGACAGGAGGGAGGTAATCGCGATAGGTCGATAATTTGAGGGGTCCGAATGATTGCCTTTCTTCGGAATAGGGTGAACTAAGGCAGTCTTCCACGAAGATGGAACTGTGCCGGAGGAGTAAGACAGACGGAACAGACGAGTCAGGACGGGTGTCAGCTCAGGAGCACATATTTTGAGCACAACCGCAGGAATACCGTCCGGCCCACTCGCTTTATTGACGTCGAGAGAGAGGAGTGCCTTACGCACAGCTGTATGTATTTAAATACAATATGATAGTTAACTATATAATTTATGAATCTTCATAACTTAAGTAGGTACCTACTTGTGACGATTTTTTATTTTGTTTGCATAAAATATCTAGTCTACGAAAATAATGTAACGGCTTGAAATTGTGTTCACCAAAATGGTCTAATTATTATAAAACTACCAGCTGTAAACTATGATTATGGCATATGGAGTGCGGTCGAGTGCCATCTGTTTATCTTTGGTCAAACTACCGTATCCTTCGTGTTTGGGTTTAGGGTTTAGAACTGTGCGTCATACGTGTGCAAACTGCAAAGTTCAAAAATAAGCGGACTGCTCACCATTTTCTTCACGCTTTATTTTTTTTGTGTACGTAATAAAAATAATTATGAATTAAAATAATAATAATTGAAATTAATATTCTAACGCTAAATCATTTAGGTATATTTACTTTTATTTTAAATAATATCAAAATAACAACAAAAAAATGCGTAAATAGTACCGCTTACTTCAAAATGAACTGTCATTCAAACTTCAAAAATAAAGCTGTCAATGTATGATTTGTCAAACAAAACATTTTTCAAAAGAAGCGGATATTATTTTTGTTAAAATTTCTTAAATTAAATGTTTCAAAATTGGATATTACCCGCGGAAAAAATGCAGACCACCATAAAAGAACTTTTAGATGCTTTAGGGTACAAATTTTTTGTTTAGCTTTCTTATTTTCCAGTGTAAACCGTACATGTTTATTGACTTCAATTAATTCAATTCCAGATGTAATTTAGAAGCTGATCTTGTATTGGACCATCTTCAGAATGATCCTAATTACGGCAACAGTAACCTCTCTTCCAAGCAAATGAATGAATACGCACAAAGACTAGCACTTAAGGCAACCAATGCAAAAGCATTTTTAAAAAAGTATGAGGAGCTGAGACACCGCAAGTATGTGCTTTTATTTATTGGTGTACTTATTTTGGTAATAATTTATCGCAACTTTTGTATCGTATTTGAGACAAGTGCATCTTTACTACAGTACAGCCATTGAAAAGAAAAATCAGAGAGATACTGTCTTATCAGTATTTAAAAACACTAAAGTTTATATGTTCTATGCAAAGGCATAATTATACATTAGTTTTTATATACAAGATCTAAGATACTATAATTTACAAAGTAAGTATTTATACCTTTATCAAGAATAATTTTTGTTTCCAGCACTGATTATTTGCCAGACCTAATTTACCTCTTTTATAAATTAGTTCATGATGAAAAGAAGTCCAGAATTTCCAAGCCAAAAGTGGCCCCTAAACCAGTTTTAGGTGACAATAAACACCAAATCACCAAAGAAGACCTCCCACAGGTAATATTTATTATAAGTAGGTATTTAGTAATACCCGATGCCCGATACTTTCTCTGCATAGATTTAGGTTTTTAAAACCTTACTAAGAACTCTTTAATTTTCTGGGACAAATAAAAGCCTATAGCACTCTTTACGTATGAAACAATATTCATGCAAAAAGTCATGAAGATCCATTGGTCTGTTATGGTGTGATTTAAGGACAAACCAAAAAAACAAACACTTGCGTTAAATTGAATTAAATATATTTTAATTCAAGTAAACTTGTACAAGTGCTTAAGAAATTTCAAATAATTTAATTTAACAATAATAGTAGAATATAATTATTGTAATAATTATTTCTGAAACAATTTTGTTACTATTATTTTTTGGATAGGAAGCAAATGAGCAGGGAAGTCATCTTATGTTAAGTGATCACCGTTGCCCATGAATGTTTACAGCACCATATACTAACAAAAAAATCACTTTACAGATTAAAGATAAACTATTGAAAGCTGTAGATGAAAGCAAAAAACTAGTCATGAAGTCATTTGAAGAGAAAGAAGTCAAAACGCTGCCTAACTGGTATAAAAATTTAGATCTGCCCAACTGGCAGAAGGAGCATCCTGCTATGTCCTGGGATTTTCCTAAGGAGCAATTACCTATTATTTCTTCTTTAGGTAATTATTCTATTTCTTTTCCCTAAAATGTTCCTATAATTTAATTGATGACTGCTTATTGTTCTAAGCTGTTTTAGAGTTTAGAGAGGCTACAAGTTATTACACAGAGTAACTGCTAGGCAGCTACATCCGGTTAGGAATAAATGAGTAGCTCACATATGAACCTTAACTATAAGTCTGTTTATTTATTACAAGACTATATGAACTAGATGATGCTTGCGACTTCACTGTGTGAATTTATGGTTTTCAAGGTTGAAATCCCATGGGATTTCTGATTTTCTGGGATGAAAAGTAGCTACCAAATTGTGTCAAAATCGGTTGAATGGATGAGCTAAAGAACAAAACTGCTGGAAGGGCTTCCCAAACTTAAATGGTTTATCAAAAACATAAATAAAAATGTTTAAGTTATACATCATGTTATCTACTTGAGTAAAGGAATAAGGTCTCTTGTGTGTAATTTATTCTCCTACAGAATTTCATTAACTTGCTCTTCATAAAGCAATAATAAGAAACTGGCATAGGAGTGACAGGTTCACTGAATGCATATGGCATATTTAGTTACCCAGCTGATGGCATATGCATTTAATTTATTAAAGAGTAAATAATTAATTTAATCCATTATTTAAAAAAAGGTATATCAACTTCTTCTTCTTCTTTTATTCCCTATGGCTGTTTGTACTGCAGATTTGTATATCAATTTGATAACATTCACTAACTTTTCTAACTTTTTTTTTAGCCGGAATCCCAGTGCTGTCTCAAGAAAATATAATTATCGATGAACTATTGTATATTTTCTCTGGAATACCTGGAAATTTCATAGTCCACCAACCTGTTAAGGACACATATGACCATAGAACATTCCTTATTTCGGATGATTTAGATGATGCTCTAAAACAGATAGTACAGGAGATGTTGCCACTTGCGTCCAATTATTCTATAGTGAGGAGGTTTATAGAAAATTGTGATATGTGGTCTGGTCAGGTGCTACATGCATTGGTTGGTGCTATTGAAATCCTATTGAAGGACTATTATGTAAGTATTTTACACTTTTTTAATTCTATGAAAAGTTTACCTGACTGACTGAATTGAGTGATTGAGTGATGATGCATGCTAAAATTGAAATGACGTGCTGACATAATAGGAGCATGACAGTTTATGAAGTAATAGCTTCTACTGGAAACTTTTGGAACACAAAATCGGCTTAGGCCAGTGAGAAATATACGGTGGCGCGCCCGGTCCCTTCGACGGAGCTCACGTAATTCTTATCTCTTATGAGAGAGAAAGAGATTTACGCGATAGAAAGAGAGGTGCTTATAAAATTTTACGCCGCAGCGCTATGCGATCTGAAATGCTTCATAACAAAAGTTGCTATTTGTTTAATCATTTTTGTGGATTAATCCTTCTGTACCTGAAAAGTACTAAGTATTTAGAATAGAATGGAATAATTTTTTATTCAAATAAACTTGTAGAAGTGCTTTTCATTTATTTTATCAATAAGTATAGTATTGTGAGATAGATGGCTTTGCCACTAGAGTAATAACTAGCTGCCACTGAATCTTGAGATAATTTAGAAGTAAAAAAAATCTGCTTAAAGTGTGATAAGTTCTGCTAACTGCACCCTTTTTTATTAATGATGCTTTATTCTTCATAGTGCACATATATTTTTTTCAGACAATGATAGCCCAATTAGAGACGGAGCATATGTCCGCAAACCTAACACTGCAGAAGCTCTGGTATTTTGTCTTGCCTACAATGCGCACGATGCAAGTCTTAGCTGCTATTGTTACTAGTATTGGAAAGGTAATGATATAATTAACTAAGTCAGAACCTATATAAGGTCTATTTCAAACAAAAATCGTGTTCTATAAAGCTTTCAAATTAATATGACACTGGGGCTGATTCCCTTGTACACAATCTCTAAACTAAACTAAATTAATAGGTCTAAATCTAGTGCTATCCTTTTCTGCAGGCAAAATTATGAAAGGGATAGCAATAGATTTAGACGTGCCATTGTAGTTTAGTTTAGAGAGTGTGTACAACGGAATTAGCCACAATGGACAAGAAATTAAGCAAAAATAAGTAGCAGCCTGCAAAAATTTTGTTTGGATTGACCAATTTAGTATATACAAATGATACTACAAATATAGAAGTCTGTGTAGTATAAAGTTACACAAAATAGTATATGTCGTTCGTGTCCGTACGTAGGCGTTTTATGGTGCCAAATAAAGCAATAAAAAAAATTGAAAGATGGTGTATAAGGTAGTTATTACTCAAATCATCGTGAAACCATTAATTTAGATAAAAATAAAAGAAATTCCTGCATTATACAGAGTCTAAATTGGTCATCAGTAGATCTAAAATGCTTTAACTTTTTATTTTCGAACTGATTTACAAAATTCGTTCCACCTGAGAAAATAAAGGGTAAGAGCGATTACGCACTGCACTTCCGTCATCCGAGTTCTCTCCGAGAGTCTATCTGGGATGTGCCTCGGATTCAAAACGGACATATGACGTAGATATGTCAAAGATGTCCACTGATTAGCGGATTAGTGCGTAAGCAATATCCGAGTTTTTTATATCCGTATTTTCACGGACTCTGATCTGATGAGTGCGTAACCGCTGTTACATAACCTCTTTGTCTACCCTGGTACACTTGAGATGTGAAAACTTGCGTTCGTAGTTGGTAAAAATAATATTAATTTCAGAGTGAATTAAGAGGCGGCGCAGTTTTGACAGTTCTGCATGAAAAGACCAGTATACTGATGGGTGACGCGCGAGCGCAGGAGATATCTCTATTCCTCACTGAGCGAGCTTGTCGGCCCTACCTTAACATCTTGGACCAGTGGATACATAAAGGGACTATCATTGACCCATTTCAGGTAAGGAAATACATTTCACTCAGGGCGAAAATATTTTGTTCTCGACATATTCAATTCCTCGCTACGCTCAAGATTCTACTTTAGAATAACGCCCTTGAGGAACAAAATATCCATTTTGGCTCTTTGTACCATAATAGGTAGAGATTAAAATTTTCACAGAGTGTGACTGTATTTCTATTGCCACTATAGCAACAAATATTAAAAATTACAAAATGACCTCCATGAAAAATAAAAAGAGATATTTCTTGCACGATGGTACGGATTACGGAACCCTTCGTGTGTGAGTCCAAATCGTACTTGACCATTTTTATTTCATGTAGGTATATATTTTGTAGGAATTTATGATAGAAGACAATGAACTGATCAACAAGGAAGAGTTGCCCGTAGACTACTCGGCCGACTACTGGGAGAAGCGCTACTGCGTGCAAAGGGACCGCGTTCCCAAGTTCTTAGACAAGTTCACCGATATCATACTCAGGACGGGGAAATACTTGAATGTTATTAGCCAATGTGGTAAGTATTTTGTCCATATTGTAGGTACACATGCACATTACAGTACGCGGCCGAAAGTAATATACATCGGCCTTTAGAATGTCATTTCGGCTTTGTAGAGCGTTGTCTCTGTCACTCTTACCTATATGACGTTTTGTCGGTCTCAATGACAGAGACAGTGCTCTACAAATCTGCTATCTCCTTCTAGAGGTCGATGTAAATTACTTTCGGCCGCGTACTGTACACATGTGATAATTTTAGAATGCTGTGATCGGATTTTCCACCGGCTAATTCCCAAACTCGTTATCCCGTCTGCCGGAAGTCCCCGCATGCTGTACCTATATATAGATATAGTTCGAGACAGGTCGACATGGCAATCGGGGTGGGGACGCCCCGCAAACCCGCACAGTTCCCGCACTAACTCGGTGCGGGATAGCGCGGGTGACGTGCGAGTTGCGCGGGTGACGTGCGAGATTGCGCGGGTGAGGTGCGGGTGTGCGGGGCGTCCCCCCGCGTCATACCCCGATTGCCATCTCGACCGGTCGCGTAAAATATTTATATATTTACCAACTAGATGATTCCCGCGACTTCATCCGCGTGGATTTAGGTTTCTGAAAATCCCGTGGGAACTCTTTAATTTTCCGGGATAAAAAGTACCCAATGTCCTTCCCCGGGATGCAAGCTATCTCTGTACCAAATTTCATCAAAATCGGTTGAACGGTTGAGCCGTGAAAAGCTAGCAAACAGACAGACAGACACACTTTCGTATTTATAATATTTGTATGGATAAAAATGAGCCTGAAAATTAAATTCTGTATTGATTTTTTTTGGAAAGGATGGTTAATTCTTTTAATTTTTGGTTTATTTTGTACCTTAAATCTATTCAAAAAAAGGTAATTTGGCCACCCATTTATATTTGTTGTATATTATAGGTAAATCGATAACTAAGGCGAATACAGAAGAAATCAAATACTCACTCAGAGAACAAAACTATGGTGCTATTATACAAAAGGCGTATGCGTTCGCGAGCAAATCTTTACTGGAACTACTATTAAAGGAGTACGACCTCATGGGACGACTGAAATCGGTTAAGAATTACTTTCTGATGAGCCAAGGGGACTTTATAGTCCAATTCATGGATGCTACTGAACAGGAACTGTCCAAGAAGATTGATGATATCATACCATCCAAGTTGGAGTCGCTTTTAGGCTTGTGTCTAAGGTAATTTGTTTTGTAGCATTTGATAAGCATTTTGGTTTTGTGTTTGAGATCAAGGTAGATTCTTCGGGCATAAAACATTCTTGCTTTTAACCACAGTTTTTGATGCCAAACTACAGCTCTTATATGAAAATATATAGATATCTATATATATCTATAATAGATATATATAGATATCTATATAATATATCTATAATAGATATCTCTAACGTCATAAAATGCGATTAAACACCGATTTTTCAATCGTCAAATAACTTTTGTCTGGAGGAGATATCGTCAGATTTTGTACAGGAAATCTGTCAACACCTTAAATTAGTTAAAGTTTACCTGAGGATTGAAAAATCAGAGTTTTTATACACGCTATTATCGAATTTTATAAGCCCTGAAGTCAAGGCCTTGGGGTTTCATATGAAATAGGATAGAAGAGCTGAAAGAAATTTTGCACTTGGCCATATCGAAGCTTACAACTTACAAGGTATAGACACTTTTTCAAAAAGCTGATCCTGCTAAAGAATTTTTATAGAATAGAATATAAAGTATGCTTGAGGTAGAAGGGTTCGAAAGGACTTTCTTTCTTCTTTTGGACTTCACACACATGCTTCCCATCCGTTATCGGGGCACATCCCTGGTAGCGTTGAGGATGCATCATATCAGTTCTTTTACAATACTTTTCATTTCAGACTATCGGCAGCGAGTCACGATCCTTACAACGAAGACATGAGGGTAGAGTTACTGCCCTACGATTTACAGTTCCAGATGTTCAAAATTCTCTCCATCGAAACAGAGGAAGAAAAAGGTTTGTCTTCTTATTTCCTTCCAATGATTATACCTTGACAAACACATTTATGGATTCTTTTTTTAACAGACTTAAAAAACTTTTTGAATGTTTGAAAACAGTCGCTCATTTTTTCTTTTCCCGTCAAATTAGAATCAGTCTCGCTGATTCTTTTTTTTAGAATTTTAAAATCTTACGAATACTGACAGTGGGATGAGTAAACTAAAATATACAAGCACCCATTAATGGAGTCGATTTTGATATCGATCTTAGAGTATATGTGTCCACTGAAGCGGAGCGGAGATGTGTATAGTTGAACAGCCCGAGTTTTATCAGATGGCGGAATAAAATTATCACGTTACCTATTTATAGTGCATTCAATGTCTTTAAAAATGAATGGGCTCTATGAGTATTTGGTTTATTACCCCTATTGTCAAAGTCAAAGTCAAATGATTTATTCAAAATAGGTAATAAATTACTCGTATTGATGGTCTGGTATGGTGTTACATTACACCTTATTGTTTACGTGTCATGTCGAATATTGCTAATGACGGTCTTAAGTGGAAACACACACACACACACACACAGTTTATATTGAATGCACTATACCAACAATCTGATTGGTTAGCTCAAGACATCTCCGCTCCGGTTCAGTGGACAGACACCCTTAATATCTTAAAATTGCTATTTGTATTAATATAATAGTAGACTTGCGAGGTTTAGAGGTTTAATACAAAATATATGTATGAAACAGAGTTCCTTCTGGCGCGTCAGAATATTTTCTGATACATCATGATCAATCCATTTCTATATGCGGCTGACCTTACCCCCTTGTTTGGTTCCTGTAGAGTACAAACAGAAGGACTGCTTACCGCTCACCGGCATAGAGACGTTCTCGTTCGGCATGGAGGTGAAGTGGCCGGTGTCGCTGATCCTGAACCACAAGGCCATCGCGTGCTACCAGATGATATTCAGGCATCTGTTCTTCTGCAAACACGTCGAGAGGCTACTGTGCAGGTGAGGAAATCAAGTCATCAGTCCAGTGGTGGATATCAGTTAGCATTTTTGGTATCATATAAAATATATTGTTATGTTATCTCGTAACAGAGTATGGCTGTACAACAAAGTGGTGAAGAGGTTCTCGGAAGCCCGGCTGTACGCGGACGCATTCGCCTTGCGCCAGCGCATGCTGAGCTGCGTGCAACACTTGCAGTACTACATGTGCGTCGAGGTCATCGAGCCCTCCTGGTGCCAGCTCATACAGAGTCTTGACAAGGTGAGCCCTCTGTACTGCGCTGGCGCATGCTGAGCCACGTGCAACACTTGCAGCGTACTATAAGTTCGTAAATTGCTAATGTGCGTGGCCGCCATTTTAGTAACATAGTAGACTGAAGTTTCGAGCTGATGGTATATTTTTATTTCGGCTGACGTCAAAATAACGTCATTTTGATGTTTATGAGACATGGTTCGAGCGCAATAGCAATTTGCGGTACTTATACATGTGTGTCGACGACATCGAGCCCTCCTGGTATCAGCTCATACAGAGTCTTGACAAGATGAGCCCCATTGCACTGCGCTGGCGCATGCTGAGCCGTTACTACATGTACGTCAAGGTCATCGAGCCCGCCTGGTGCCAGCTACTGAGTAGAAGTGCAACACGGTCTCGAAACAGCTGTTCTTATAATATAATATAGCTGTTCTGTAATAGCGGGGAAATAGGAGCAACTTTACAAGAAAGTGTATTAAAACTAGTGTTCGCCGTCGATTTTGTCGCTATTTCCTCAATAGTTTTAGTCCAGGGACAAATCTAGCGAAAATATGAGAAATTCCACTCGAAGGTATTATTTGGTAATTTCAGGAGAGCGACAAGACACTGTCGGCATCTCGTTTTTGGCGCACTTTGACGCCGCCTGATTGGTGTAAAATTTCGGCGTGAAATTTCTACTTGGCGTGTACATCAACAACTTGAAACTACATATTACAATTTTATGTTAAGTAATATCCCTTTTAGAGATATATTGACCTAGTACCAACTATTAGGTATTTCTATCATCAAAGTTACGATCATTGATTGTAGTTATTATATAGAATTTATGCGTTCCTCGTACTTTAGTCCAAATCAACAGTTTGAAAGTTCTTTTCAGACCGTGTTTGGAACGTTCATAGCTTTAGTTTTAAGTTTCCGCAATTAAACCATTACGTCAATTTATTGGTGAAATTCAACAATTGACAGTCAAAGTGTAAGTTAATTTATAAAAATACTAATCATGTAATCACTTTATTTATTGTTTAAGAATAGTCACATTAAACATTAACTTGAATAAGTAGTAGTACCCTAACAACTATAAAAGCATGAATACAAAAATAAATAATCGCGTTAAAAAATTATCAAAGAAATAAATCGGTATTATTTAATTAAAGTATTTGAAAAGCAATCTTAAATTAAAAAAGTTATTGTCGATGGAATAGTTTATATGTAAAATTGGTCAGTTTCAGTGTGCTTCCAACTGTTGTAGCACTTTTTTCAGTGTACTTTCTATACTGGAAATTTTTGTTTCATATTTTGAAAGCATATCTTTCATTTCGTCAAATTCGGATACGTATGTCCTCTTATGAATAATGACTTTAGCGTTTTTCACTATTTTTCTGTCCAGTCTGTAGGCCTGACACTGTTCAAAGCAACATTTACCGCTTTCAACGTCTTCATAATCGTCACTGAATTTGCCAATCGGTTCTGGGCGAGGTATTTCTATTTTATTGTCTTGGTTAGGTTTGACTGTTATTCGGTATTTAGGCAAAAAGAATGGAAACAGGCTGATTCTTTTAGCAAAAGGTTTTATGCACAACATCTGTGGTTTGATAATGTTTAAATCTTGCAGGGAATGGGGCAGCCATGACCAGCATTTTAGCGGTTTTGTATACATTTTTCCAATAAGGACACTTTCAAAATAAGATATAAGCTTAATTCTCGATATGTGGCCCACTAATTCAGCGTCAGCTCTTATCTCCTGTGTATCACTAACTGCCAAACCATTAAGTAAGTTGAACAAAACAATAGGTACCATAAAAACGAAAACCATGAATATTAAATGACTTGTCACTGGAAATGTACTGAATTTAATAGATCCAGCATCAAACTCGCCTGTTAACATAACTATAGTTTTAAATAGAGACCTTCCTGGGTCTTCGAAAAACTCCTCCTCTTCTTCTTCCTCTGGACCTGTATTGTTAGGGTTTGGCGCTTTTTGGTCTTCTTGTTCTTCACCCTTTTTAAAGAGTGTATAGAAACTCAAAGCGAATGCTATAATTAAAATACAGTACCAAAGTAAGAATTTAAAGAAGTTCCAAGATACAGTCCGCAGCATAACAATATTTGTTGATAATGTGGGAAATTGGCCAATGAGTAAGACAAGCTCTGCGGATGATAATAGAATGGCAACAGCAGACAACTGTTGTTTCGTGGATTCTGGCGCTGAATCGTTAGTCACAATAGCTGCTGTTACAAATATTAAGGATATTTCCATCCAATTTTCGAAACTTTGCAGATATCTAGTCGGTGACACTAATAACTGGAAAAGTTCTCGAATTATTAAGAGTATTAGCCCAATACTAGCTCCAATATGAGTTATGACATTTATTGCTTCGATAGATTTAGATTGTGGTTTCTCGGCGCTATATCCCAATATTATGTACAAAATTAAACTTAACCATAGAAGTGAATAAAACGTTATGTTTGCGTAAAAGAGGCTACTTATTCTTTGCCACTTTAAATAAAGAAAACTAGTTATTACTGGATGCTTAAGAAGTGGTCGCAACTCTTCGTTTCTTGTCATGTACAGAAGCGCTTCTGTTTCTGGTGCTAAGATAGCCTCATATTGTTTGACAGTGTTATTATTGTTAGAATTATCCATTAGGGGCACTTTAGATAGCTCATTTTCCAGGGAGTTATTAGGAAATACGAGAAAACTGTATTTTATACGAATTTCATAGTCTTCGTCACTAGGTCGTTCGCCATTTGTTTCAATACATTCATCCAGGAACGTTTCTAGAGTTCTCGCATTTATATCCGCCAACGGTGGTTCATTGAACCTGTTATATAAACCAACACAAGCCCCTTTTCTAAGCAGTTCCAAAACAGTGTCATTGTCTCCATTTCTTGCAGCGTAATGAAGTGCTGTATTGTCTTTAATATCTTGGTGATTAACGTTTATGTGGTGGTTAACCTTAGGATTAGTTAGCAGTAAATTTAAACAACCTTTAAAATCTGCTTTTGGGATTTTAGAAGCAGACCGCATCCCTTTTACGGTTACTTGAACAAGGGATTCGCTATTTACTGGATCAAACGAAGTTGACTCGTTGTCGATAAACATTTTGAGTATTTTGCAAAATCCATTATAACAAGCAATAGCTATAGGACGAGATGTATTTCCTGAACATGTAGCATTTGGATCTGCTCCCGAATTAAGCAAAGTTAATACTACTTTTTCGAATCCCTTGTCGACAGCAATTTGTAACATTGTGTTCATTCCATTATTAGCTGCAAGCATCGGTCGATGCTCATTTCTCTTAACAAGTTTCGTAAAATCACGGATGAAGTTGTCCTCTTCATGTCTACTCAAATACGAAAACAATTTATCCGCGTCAATCGTCTCTTCGATTTCGGTGATGGCATCGAATTTCGCTAAAAGATGTGGAAAAGCTTCTTGCAAATAATATCTCGCCGTCCTACCTCGAATGTCTTTGTAAACATCCAAATCAACAGGGTCCTTTGAATAGTCTAAGATATAAGTCACAACCCTCTCGAGCCCCTGCTTCGCTGCTGAGTGAACTGGAGTGACGCCTTTTAAATCAGGAGAATTAGCATTGCAACCTGCTTTCAGAAGCCTCTCCACCATATCTTCATAAATATCTAGCTCACGTTCGCGATCATCGTCTAAATCCTGTATTTTTTTGATTGCCATCAGTAATGCAGTGTTTCCTTTAGACTTAATGTCCACATCGATTCTGTCGTCTTCCAATAGAGCGTCCAAAGCTTCAAGATTTCCATTTTCGACAGCAAAGTGTATAGGGGCAGCTCCATGGGTTTCATTAATTTTGTTGACTTGCACTTCATGCTGCAATAACAACTTTACGAATTCAATTTTGTTAGGTTCTGAAACAGCTAGTTCGAGACAAGTCTTGTAATCGGGATATTGGTAAACGTGTTCAAGATCAACGGCGCCGTAGTTTAGTAGTTTCTTAAACGTCGCGAAGTCACTCGTACGAAGAGCTGTCCTTAGTTGCACTTGAGGATCGTTTCCGAACAGGGATCCGCCCCTGGACAAGCGGTTCGTGTTCATTTCGTAGTTGTCCCGTGTCATGTCTCATAACACACTGGCATCTGAAAATACAAAGATTATCTTATTTAAGTCACGCAATTTTCTTATCGAAGTAAACATTTGGAGGCAATCATTGGTTTAGGCCGGTAATCACCGTATTTAATCAATTGGATTCAATTAAGAATTCTGGGTTGATTGTTACTAAAACTTGTTGTTTCTTTCAAGGGACTTACTAATTTACTTTGAACATAATATATGGCTGACAATTTGATTAAAATCCCTAAACGGTGCGGCGTTAGCTGTGTAAATTATCGTGTGAATCCCGTATGATTGGCGTATGGTAGCCGTTAGCTACGTGTTAATCTTTGGAATAACAAGATACCGGTTTCCATGTAAAGTTTTCATTAGTATAAGCTTGTGGTTATGATTCAACAAAAGTTTGTTTGGTATGGCCAACTATTTCCCGCGGCTTCTTAATATTTCGTTCTTAATCCATACTTCCATACTAATATTATGAATGCGAAAGTGTGTCTGTCTGTCTGTCTGTCTGCCTGTCTGCTAGCTTTTCACAGCCCAACCGTTCAACCGATTTTGATGAAATTTGGTATAGAGTTAGCTTATATCCCGGGGAAGGACATTTTATCCCGGAAAATTAAAGAGTCTCCACGGGATTTTAAAAAACCTAAATTCACGCGGACTAAGTCGCGGGCATCATCTAGTAATCATATAAAACGTTATACAAATCTAATGAGCTAAGCCTAAATTTTATATAAGGTCTTTAAATAATTTTATTATGAGTTTGTCGTACAATATTGTATGTTGTACCTATTACATTTTGGTGGTAACTTTACCTATTATATTTATTGTAATTTCTTACACTTTGCTTATAAGACCATAACACACCATTTCACTAGTGAAATAAATATAGGTAAGAGCATAGTTCAATAATTTTATTATTACTGTGGCCACCGGTAATTTCAATCATTAATGATCTCCTACAATATAGGGTGCCATGAGGTATAATGAACGAATGAGGTATAATTCAAAATTTCTCATCATGCCATAAAATTAATGCTTTACGCGCAGCGCACGCGCCGCTAGCTTTTAAGGCCTGGGCAGACTCAAAGCGCGGCGGCATGCAGCAGCATGACAGAACGTCACACACATAGAAGTGAATGCTTCTATGATTTGCAGTTATTATACATATATATTCAATTTTTCCCTAACTGACTTAAAGGTAAAAATAAGAAGCTTCTCGCTGGACTGCGTAAGAGATGCACAATGTACAAGTTGTTGCCGTGAACTAACAATAAAATCGTGATACAAGTGATAAACTAAAAAGTCTAAAGCGCCGAGCAAAGCACGCATTTTCCGATATTTCTATGATGTGTTTACCTTTTAAGTCGGTTAAGGAAATTAGATTATAGTACAAGAAATTGTACAATGCAAAGCGCAATTTATAGGAGCCGTGTTCGATACATTTCCGTTGCGCGTTATATCTGCCCAAGCCTTTAATGAAGGTACGTACATATTATCAAGTAATTGCTCCCATTTGCGCACTTCTTGTGTTACTAACTTAATTGTGAAAAGCTTTTATACTGTATGCTTTTAATACAAAATGAGCCTTAAAATATACGGGATTGCAGCTACAATTCGCTCTTTTCTGAGTTCCTTATTAAGTCTAATTTGTATTCGAACTTTATAGCAGCTTAATTGAATAAGTTGGCTATTAATGAAGCATTTGATGGTAGTCTGTGTATGTACGGTACTGTTTGATACATTACCATCAATTTATATATTCTGCATTTGCGATGAACTTGAGTAGGTACTTTTGTATGATTTTGTGTATTTCCGGTTGAGTATGGTATAATTTTTGTCCACGACTTCGTCCACGTGGATTTAGGTTTATAAAAATCCCGTCCATCCCGTCGTTTTTAAAAGTCCTGATCTTTCGAAGTCTATAGCTCGGACAAACAGATACTAAAATAATAATAAATGGGTGTTTGGTTTTTCATAATGAGTAAATAATTTAACGTATGCAGTTATTTCGAAATAATATTTTAATAGTGCTCGGAGTAGCGATAGATGTAAAAACTTAACTAATGTTAATGGTTTTAATTTACAAAATATGGAATTTTCATTTTTGATACTACAATTAATTTGAAATTCAGAAAAACACTGTTAATAGTTTTAACTTCTGACGGCAGTCCTCACTGACTGTGAGGTTTTGTAGGATTTTTAATCCATACTTCCATACTAATATTATAAATGCGAAAGTGTGTCTGTCTTTATGTCTGTCTGTCTGTCTGTCTGCTAGCCTTTCACGCCCCTCCGTTCAACCGAGGACGAAGTTTGGTATAGCTTGCATCCCGGGGAAGGACATAGGCTACTTTTTATCCCGACAAATCAGAGTTCCCGCGGGATTTTAAAAAACCTAACTCCACGCGGACGAAGTCGCGGGCATCATCTAGTTGAACGATAAATTTATTTTATGATAGAAGATAGAATAGGTACTAGAAACTTCTTCGAACAAAGATTAAGATCATATCGCGAGACTATAGAGCAGACACATTTGCCATGGCTTTCGGATTATTAAGAGAAATATTTGTCTTGGGCTTATTCTTGAATACACCGTGCCTAAAGCTTACCTTGAGTTTAGTGATTATGGCATACCTTACGGTTCTTGGAATTGTAACTTAAGATTTGAGATAAAATATTATTTATTAGATACGTTACATAGTCTTAAAATTATTTTTATATTTTTTACATACCTACCTAATTAAAAATTGACCTAAAAATAGGGTCATTTCAATTTCCGTGAGAATGTCGAAAAATCTGACCTTATTCTTTGTCTACATTACCTAAAGGGAATCTCTTTTTGAAAGTTTCGTTTACTTATCATTTTAAATTCTTCTAGTATTCTCATAGCTAACTGTATAATTTTTTTGGGCATAATCATTGTTTTTAGAAACTTAAAAATAAAACTATTTCCAACATTTTCCTCAAAAAGTACGGGATGTATACAGGTGCCATAAAATAAACTGAAAATGTATTTCGAGTAATACGTAGTTTACTTGCTCGTTCAGCGGAACACTAGCAATGAGATTCCCCACATGTTGAAACACAACAATACCCGTGTTCCCTTTCGTCAGATCGTGACCAGCTATTGTCCGGCCTCGCTCACCGCATTTTTGTATCCAGTTCAATAACAATTTATCGCCAATTGATTAATTCCTTGTTTTTATTTCAAAGTCTCATACTATAAAGATCACCATAGTGATAAGGTTGCCTTTGCAGCTTAGCACGAATTATCTTTCTTCTAGTTAGGGTTCCGTACCCGAAGAGTGCCAACAGGACCCTATTATTATATAATATAAGACTCCGCTGTCCGTCCGCCTGGCTGTCTGCGGGCTGTAACTCGTGAACCATAGTAGGTAGAGACATGAAATTTTCACATAATGTATTTCTATTGCCGCTATAACAACAAATAATAAAAATTAAAAATTAAAAATGGCTGCCATGAAAATTATAAAGTGTTATTTCTTGTAGTACGATGGTACGGAACTCTTGTTGGTGGAAGTCCGATTCGCACTTGGCCGATTTTTTTATGTATGTTTCTGTGTTTTGTTGCAATAAAGCTTTATATTACTACTACTACATTTTATGTGCATGGCAATAATAATAATAAATCATTGATAAAATTAATTATATCTAATGTCCGCTTCCCTTCCGCTTTAAAATAAGACTAACTGCAAAAGTTTGCCAGTAGTCTTTGCCTTAGTTTCATAAATGATAAAATCCAGGCATGTACTGAGTACAACAGTAATACCAACTAGGTTTTACCCGCGACTTCGTCCGCATGATATAATTTATAGCCTGTAGAACTTGAAGATAATTTATAGCAATGTATCAGAAAAAAATTTCAAAATCGATTCATTAGTTCCGGAGATACACCGTACAATACATACCTAGCTACAAACTAAGTTTTACCTCTTTATAATTATGTTGGTACAGATTGTAGAAATTACCGAAATTTTACCTACCTACTGTGTACCATACTTACACGAATACTTTCGACCTGCGTTGCTTAGAGAAAAAAAGGCAATGTAGGTACGTTCCTATAATCATAACCAACCATACAATTATCATTACTAGCTTCCGTTGCTGTTGTGTATTATTATGTTTTAACTCGTTTTTTGTTCTTTACTCTATTTCATAATTGTTGACCACGCCTTTCGGATTTTTTTAGAAATAAGTAAGCTTTGAACATGCTTGCGACTTGTATTAATGTTTGCTACGTTATTAGTGTAACAAACGCCCGCAGCTGCGCTCGGTGAAAATATATGTAAATATATATTATTTATTTGTTGGAATTTCGAAAAATCCGGTCTACCTTATAAAGGAAACCTTTGTGCAAAATTCAGCTTTCTAGGTTCAAAGGGTTTTAAAAGATCCTTTTCTTTTTATCCATACTAATATTATAAATGCGAAAGTGTGTCTATCTGTCTGTTTGCTAGCTTTTCCCGGTCCAATAGCTTAACCGATTTTGATGAAATTTAGAACAGAATTAGCTTACTTCCCATAGAAGGACATAGAGGCTACTTTTTATTACGGAAAATTGAAGAATTCCCACGGGGTTCTCAAAGGCATATCCATTCAACCGATTTGAATGAAATTTGGTAAAGAGGTAGCTTGCGTCCCGGAAATTGACATAGGCAACTTTTCACCCCGGAAAAGCAAAGAGTTCCCATGGGATTTTTAAAAACCTAAAACCACGCGGGCGAAGTCGCGGGCATCATCTAGTATAAGTATATTTAGATAGTAGTGTAGTATATCTAAAAGTTCTCTTCAATTTCTTGCCTATTCTTTATTTCTTGATTATCGCTAAAGATTCTCCACACTAAACAATTGAGTAACTATGTACTAGTAGATGCCTAGCTTAATTATTACCAGAACACAATTCTTCCGGTGTATTAGGTGAAAGTCTCATAATAGAAATAGTGCTTTCCACCTACCTAATAAATAATCACGACCATTTGATGCTGTCATACTCGATTACCTATAATTTTCATAACTCTTTTGTTTGTATGAATTGAAAAATACATATCACCAAAAGCAGAGCTCCAGTAAGCAGGTTATCGTGTCTGGTAAATTATTGTATGTATGAGTGAATCAGCATCCGATTCCTTAAGATTGCCTTGATAACATTCATGCAAATTACACAAGAATATAATATATTTTGTAAATCACAACAGTTCGACCATGTACATAAGTAGGTTAAATTAATATTTCGAATTGAGGTGTAAAGTTAACCATATAGGTACGTTGAATTATAATAAACGAATAATGAATGTTTCTAACTAGCTTTAATAATATGATATCTTGAAAGAATCAAAAACTTTTATAAATTGATACAGACTTAAAACCATAAAGTTCTACTACGTTCTACGTTTTAATTGCATATTTTTAATGACTGCTAGTACCAGTTTTGAGGTAATTCAGGTAAAAACACATAATAACGGCCAAGCATATCTACGTAACGTCAATGTCTCTTTTACAAATAAGTACTTACCGTTTATCAAACAACTATGTGATTATTATCTATACCTGCATTACAAAATACATAAGGGCTTTGTACAGCAAGATTACGTGAGCCATAGGTAACGTTGAGAGGTATCGAGATGGCTTATTTCTGTATCTTGTATGGTAACCTGACCTGACCTATTGCAAAAGGATCTTACATGTTACCTATAGTACGCGACAGGTCGAGATGGCAATCGGGGAGGGAACGCCCCGCACACCCACACAGCCCCCGCGCTAACCTGGTGTGGGCGAGCGCGGGTGACGTGCGGGTGTGCGAAGTGTCCCCCCGCCTCATACGCCGTTTGCCATCTTGAGCTGTCGCGGACTTGAATGTTGTAATGTAGATCCATCTTTAGATATATGGTTTAAAATCTGTCGAATAGGTAATGATTGCCACATATCCGGCACTTGGCCAACTAAATTACTAAACAGTAAAAGCCTTCCGTTCCGCACACGACAATTCAATTTGGGCTATTGGCAATTCTGCTTTCCGTTGAGTAGGTCGGGGCTTTTTGTCAACACTGATGTGCTTAATTTGCTTTGCCCTAAAAATGAGATTGAGCTTTCTACCACTTTCATCATATTATACTAGTGTCGTAATAAGTGTACAATCTATTCGATAGACATATTATTTGGAAAAGTACCTTTTTAGATGTAAATAATGGGCGCTTTTACACTAATCTTAGTCACGCATCGAGTACAACTGACATTGGGTAGTCTAGAAGAGTAGTACCAATATTTTGATAATCATATTGCTAGTTGTGAACTGCTGCATTTATAGTATTCTTGCTCCAACTGTACGTAATGGATAGTAGCGGTCCTTGCTAAGCAGAGGTAATAGCGACAGTGCTAGTGTGATTACGATCGTCATACTGTACCTTTCAAAATACGACGTTAGGCTTTAGGATTTGTGCGGTTCTGTTGCTATGCCTATTTTAGAGCGTATTTTCTCGTATTCAGATAAAACAGCAAAACGACCTTATGGGCCTAAATGTTGTGAAACAATACCGATATTTTCATAACTTTATCCGTTTCACGTCATGTAAACATAAGCTGACAATGGTACTGATTCTGAGCTCACTTAAATTTTAGAGTATTCGCATCCCGTTCTTACTAATGTAATACGAAAGGGACAGACACAGTTTGACAGTTTTAAATTTAATTTAGAGCCGTCAAACTGCGTGACTTAAGCTGCCAGTCGTTGTTTAAATTTGTAGCGTGCACTAAAATTTAGAGTTTAAATTCATGTTCCTTCCTTTTTTAGCAATATTAAAAAGAAAGAGATGCAGATACTCTAAATTTAGTTTAGTGAAAGACAAGAGAATCGTCGTCGATGTTTGTTTATTTTGAAACGCGTTACTCGTAATTGCGTTGCCTGCACATTCAATCGATTCTGCTGAACTCCCGTATCAAAGTGCTTAATAGCCCATAAAAATTCATGTGAAATGGCGTATCATTTACGATACCCTGAACTGCGGGTAAAGCGATGCTGTTTTGAGTTTCTATTTTGAGTCGTTGGAGCGGCGCGGTGTCCGCCGTTTTCTGATTAACAGTTTTTACCGAGATCATTGCTACATTTAAACTTGGTGGCGCGGGCGCACAAAACACTTTCCATCTGTATCCTTAGTATGACTTTGCTCATCTCGGTAACGTTCATAGATTTCGAACATTGAAACACTTTAAAGTAGTAAAATAGCCCTAAAAATGTGTGTGTAAATTGTATCTTGAAGACATTTATTCATTAGCTAAATATAGTGCTTTTTGTTTCTTCAACAATGTCATCGCTTGGGGCGCAGGATGTAGAAGTATAGATGAACACGACCACGTCTATACTTCTATATGCTTTAATTTAATAGTTCCTTTATGATTAATAGAAATATTACATTAATAGAAATATAAACATTTTTATTCAAATAAACTTTTACAAGTGCTTTTGAATCGTCAAAAGAATCTGCCACTGCCTGGTTCCGACTTCAGGATACCTTTCCTATCGAGAGAAACCAGCAAGAAACTCGGCCTTAAAAGTCAGGATAAAAATTTAGGGAGCTTAGGCCAATTTTTCTCTGACGTTATAGTATTTCGACACTCAAATTTATCAACGTTTTCGAGATGTGTAAACTCATAATAAGCCTACTTTTGTTACGCACGGCGGACACCCAAAACGAATTTGCTCACTTCGTATGTTTTGTTTTGTATTGTTTCCGTTATGCCCGAAATATCACTTATGTAGGACTGAGATAAATTTCCGTACTTAATTTTAGAAAGGAGATGTATATATTGTATAATCATAAAGGTTTATTATCTACTTCCTGAAGTAATATAGCATACCTACCAATTAGTTTTCGCCATAGCAAACACGATGCTTTTAGCGACAGCAATCGACGATTTTGCAACTGCATCGATGCTACATCGCGTTTTGACGACGCTCGATCGCTGTATTGAAATCGCGCATTTCGCGATTGTTTCGATCCTGCATCGCATTTTGATGACTTTCTGCGCTCGATTGCTGTATTGAAATAATGAATAAAATCGACTCTGTCGCTGCGGCTGGAGATTGTACCTATGTGTGCGGATTGGAGCGTTCAATTGCGGCATTGAACTTCCGAAAAGCAACTAAATCGCCGATCTATAATAAATCGTTACTAAAAGCGTCGTGTTTGCTATGACCCTATATTAAGGACAACGAAAAATTACTGACACTTTTTTATAATTCTCATAGTTGACACACCCAAATACGATATACCTACCTAACCTACTACAATGCCTGCATTCCTATTAGGAGGCTAATGTTATATGAGGTGATAACAGGTGAGTTACCAAATTGAGTTGTAGCTATACGGGCACCCGTTTAGTTTTTCTGTGTCGGAAGTCAATAATGTATTCATGTGACAAATGAGAGCTTATTATGCATTATTCTCCAATCCCTATTTGGTGTCATGGCGGCATGGCCCACTGTGGGCGAAATGGAGTCACCGGCTATAGTGCATCAAGTCATCGGTGTTATATTGACGGTCATACCGGTTCCTAGAGGTAATAATAACATCAACTTGTTAACACTATATTGTGTGTGATTCAATATTTAATTTATAATGAGAATCAATTCTCAACAAACAATAAACAGTCTTAAGAATACATAGGTACCTAGGTTGAACGAAAATGCCCACAAACAAAACAGCGTTAGGTCTTTTTAATATAAATAGCAAGCTAACTAGCAGGCGAGTTATTTGATGTTAAGTGATGAACATTCGCAGTACAAGAGAAACTGCAAAATGCTAATGAATTGACGGGTCTTAAGGATTTTGTTTATCTGCCTCTTTAATATCCCCATCATGGGTCATATCGCAGTTTTAAGGAAACAGCCGGTGGAAGTATCTTCCACAATCTATTGGAACTTTTTTAAATGGACTAGCGCTTGGCTACAATCTAGATGATGTAGCCTTAAAGTAGCGCGCTTGCCTAGAGCCTATAAATCCCTACGAACCAGAAATGTCCTTGAATGATGAGAATTACGGAATTAGAGTATGTACTACTTACTCTACTACTAGCAAGCATCCAGGTGGTAATCTTTGTTTCTACAACGTAAGATGCAATCACAATAAAGGGAAGATGTTATCACTTCAAACAACTTATCACAACATACCAGATTATAATTTTTACTGCCTTTCTAGAACCTTACTGGATGCTCAGATATATAATACAATATAATATTATAGATGTCAATAAGAACACGAACACATCTTGTCACCTAGTGGTTAAAATTGTTTGTTTTGTTATGTATCGAATTGTTATATTTAAAGGTCTATTATTATGTGATTCTGATTCATTATTTTGTTTACACAAATACGGTACAGTATTAGAATAATTTTTAAAACCTTGAGTTCGTAATAAATGCGGTAACTGAAAAGGCTGCGGCAATAAGGAATTTGTTTAATTTAGACAAAATTTTCCATTGCTGTGTATGTTAGGGCCAGTATAATTCAAAACAGGGGGACAACCCACACACCCGCACAGCCCCCGCGATGGCCCGATGCGGGTTAGCGCGGGTGACGTGCGGGTGGCGTCTACCCGCCTCATACTCCGATTTCCATCTCCATCTGTCGCGAGGTCCTATATACCCACTGAACAGTTATTATCGTATCAAATTAGAATAGAAGGTACAGTTTAAATCCCTTTCATTTCGCCACACTGAATAACCAATAGGCTACACACATAATTTACAAATTTAACTTCGCACACAAGTCCGAACCATGGGATATAGGCGTGAGAAAATTTTAACCTATGGATACTAAATTAATAATCGATGCTTCAAGATGATTGGTGGCTCTATATTCAATTGATGTTATTCACTTATCGGCGAGTTCTTATACATCTTTAGGTCTTTAAGGTCATTTTTGTCCATCATTATGAGTGAATGTCAATTTGTCTATAAAGAGTAAAGACTATCTATTATAAGATAGAGAGTAGGTTAGGTAGATTGTGTAAAATGTCGATAAAATACGACTGTAGTTATAGGTACCGTGCGCCTCGGTGCGCGAGTCTGACTCGCACTTGACCGGTTTTTTCATTTAGATAAGATGAAGTCAAATAATATATTTGTAAGTAAAGTTATTTTGTAAAACACGCTCAATGATTCACTAACAAGCTCTATCCCGTATGAATTAATTAAATAGGTAGGTAGGTAATAAATACCTACTGCTGTAGGTAGGTACTCCCTGCGCACATTTTCATCACCGAGTTATAAAAATCATATCTATATATCATTCCCTATTTGGCAAGCAATATAGACTGTACATATAAAAGGTGATTGAAAGAGGAAGGTAGAGCAGGTACATATAATATACGTTATATTTTAACTAGGTACGAATTATAATAAAAACACCATAAAAAGTGTGCAGCCGGCGCGGCGTTTTATACCTACTATATGAACATATTTCTTTCAATTATGTACTATTAAGTTAAGGTCAGAATATTGTTCATAATAAGTAATATGTTGTTGTTTAGCTTTTTTAAGTATAAGATATTTCATACTAAAACCCCGCCCCAACTTCGCACGGGTAGCTTTTAAAATTTTCGTAGGGATCTCTAATTTTTTTGAAAATAAAATATAGCCTTTGAGCCTAAGAAATAATGTAGCTTTCTACTGGTGAAAGAGTTTTCAAAATCGGTTCAGTAGCTCCAGACATTACTTCTTACAAACTTAACCTCTTTATAATATTAGTATAGATAAAACCGCTGCATTGCACAGTTGCGTAATCTTTAACAAAACAAAAGGTTTGATTTTATCTCAGACAGTATTGATCTTGATACTAGCCAGCAGCTAGTCGATTACGGAAAAGCTGCATCAAACATTGCTGCAAAACTCAATTGTTGTGATTGGCTAAATAGTGAGAGAGGATCGGCTCAGTTCACGACAGTTAAGGGAACTTCTAACAAAACGACGTCACTGACAGGCGTCAAATGTTAGTATGTACTTACATTTGACGCAGGTAGCCCTAATGTAGCTCTATTTTCGATGATTTCACGTCACCATAGCCTAATATTGGACATATCGTCGATTCAGGAATCAGTATCAAACCGATAGTTCCCTCACTCTAGTTCATTCTGGTATCGGTCAATCAGAGGTGATAGTGATCGTCAGTCGTCACACTATAGTTGGCAAACTACGGCAGTAGGCCCAGTGTTTCTATCACTATACAATAATTACATATTACTCATAATATAGGTACCTAACTGCGGGAAAGTTGTATTACCTAGATAAGCGTGCACCTGACTCTTGTAACCTAAAACCTGTTAGCTGTCAAGTAGAACCGCAGTAACACATTACAAATCCCATTCAGATGAGAATAAATCAATACTACTTAATGAAGCTAAGCTAACTTGTTTTAAACAAACGATTCATGAGCTAACTTTAAGCTTCGTCACCATTTAAGCTGCTATTCCTTAAGGCAACCTAAGGCTGTTCATATTGATATGGAACTCACTAAACAAACCGATTGGAGATTGGAATGAGGTTCCTTTGAGCGTAAAGTATCTATCTAGTCTAGGCTTTCGAATTCAGAAAAGTAACGGAGGATTTAAAATAAGAGTTTACAACCCTTTGTTGGCGGCCGCCTGCTTGTGCGCATCGGAAAACATCTACGCACTATAGTTTTATCTATATAACATAATTTCAAGTTTTGCGGAATAAATTTTTACGAAGCACATTCTTAGTTTTAGCTAGCAATTTTGAAATGAAGTTACCCGAATAAAATCACCAATATTTGACGCGGACGTTCAGATAAATTAACACAGATATTCTAAGTTCTAATTAGAATTCTTGTAGTACCTAATTTATTTTACTAACGATAGATTTACAGAATGATGCGCGTAAATAGCTTGCTATAGATTTTCACAATACATATTTTATTATACTTATGGTCAGTAAATATTGCCCGGCGCCGGAAATGCCCGATACTGCAGTTTAAATAGGACATATAAGTTAGCCCACTTTATCAATTACCATAACATATCCCGCGGAGAAGTGTTCACTGTTCGCCGACCCGAATGTCCTGCATCATCATAAATATTATGACGTCATCCCACCGACCTTGTTCGAGGGCTTCCAGTCAAGATCCCACTTCAATTTTTACACCCACATATGTTTATATTATTGACCAATTTTTGTACCTATTTAAGTAGTCTCATTGCCGTTGTTAAATATTTGAACATTTACGATCTTGGCTAAACCGTCACAATCGAACGTTTCCATATTTGAAAGGTATCAGCTTATTATGCAAATTCCTGGCGTCAATATCTTTATTAGTCTTCCAATTATTTGAGTTTGTATACATTCAAATAGTTATTAAATTAGATAGGTATCTATCTACTGTCTTGGCTTTTGTAATGATGTTTATCCTAATGTTCTGTATTCTGAGATCCTAAACTTGCAGAATTCTATCTGCAGATATTTCGCTCATGTTTTTGTATTTGTGCTTACAAATTTTGTATAAGTACATATCTAAGCTTTTTAATAAGATTTGATGAAAATGGTGTTTTGAAATCATTTGTATGAAAAAGTTTATATTTTCAAGGTTTTTTATTACTAATGCACAAAAACATGTCGGCGATTCGAACTGCGCTTAACTTACAAATCTCAAATCTGACTGCCTGAATCCGAATCCTTTCTACCAGAGTTAATTTGTGTCTGGTGTCCATGTAGCATGAGAAACAACCCACCTGAAGAATTATGAAGGATGAAACAATGATATCACTTTTCACAGTCACCAAGCACTTGTTCACTTTGTCTGCTATTGGTTTGGCATGTTGTGCGGCCGTGCACTGCGCGCTCGTCGTCGGAGTGAGGCGGCGCGCGCGCAGCCGAGTGGGAGGCGACAACGAAACTTGCTGATCCTGCGTTCGCAAACTCAATTACCGCTCGTAGAGTCGTATTGCTCTACACCACGTTCGTTCACAACCATTTGAATCATCAATTTATTGACTCGGTCTCTTATGGAAGGTTTAATGTCGAATTAATTCGTTAAGTCCTAAAACAAAACAAACAATTTGTACGTGTTTGGTCTATTTGCCTACTTTTGTGTCTTCTACTTCAATAAAACTTGTTAGAAATAGAAAGATTTTAATTCAAATAAACTTTTACAAATTGTGCTTTTGAATCGTCAATAGAATCTACCACTGCTATAACCTAGCCTGGTTCGGAATGCCATTCCAGCTATATACCGGGAAGAACCAGCAAGAAACTGGGTGGTCGCTCTTTTCAAATGTTCAATTTACAAGTTTTTTTTTGTACAAAATGTAATAATATTTTTTTATCCGTTCAATTCATTTTTCAGCTATTTTTTTTTCGGTTGTTAGATATTTACCAAGGAAAAACATGTAGATACGGAGGGCTGAAAAAAGTTTTCAAACATGTTAGTAGCCAAAAGGTCTCCTGGCAGTACCGACCTACAAAAGTCTCCGACCGCCATGTAGGAGGGAAAAAGGAACACATTAAAAAAAGGTCTCTTGGCGCAAGTTGAAAACCAATACCGAGAGTAAAATGTGATAAGGTCTTATTTCTATAACTAGCTTATGCTCGCGACTTCGTCCGCGTGGACTACGCAAATTTCAACCCCCTATTTCACCCCCTTAGGGGTTGAATTTTCAAAAATCGTTTCTTAGCGGATGCCTACGTCATAATAGCTATCTGCATGCCAAATTTCAGCCCGATCCGTCCAGTAGTTTGAGCTGTGCGTTGACAGATCAGTCAGTCAGTCAGTCAGTGAGTCAGTCAGTCACCTTTTCCTTTTATATATTTAGAAGATTGTCTTTGGACTTAAACGATGGAGGCTGCGGCCGTGGCTATAGTACGGAATACCTTGCCACAAAGACGTATACCCCGAAGCGTTTTTAGCGTTTATGACGTGTAATATATACATCATCCAAGTTAGCCTGTCCCCACCTGAGACAGCATCCTCACTTACCACGGTTAGGTCATATCCATATCTACTCTGTGGTTAGGTGACAGTCAAGTGCTTATAACGGCTTGTCTATTTAATAAATAGACGTTTAGAAAATCGTTGAATTTTTACGTAGCCTTAAGTTTTTGCAGTGGGCGGAGCGGCTTATCGACAACCTGTAGGCGTTTCTTTTCGTCTGAACCACGTCACAGCTGCCAAGGTTGCGTTGCGTTACTCATTGCTTGATACAATGACGGCTATTGTTTATCATTAATTCTTGTAAAGGGGATGAATGACGAAATTGTATTTAAGAACCTAGCTAGGTTCTTGGTCTGGTTTGCTGTTTAAAATTTGTTATCTTGCTTATTTAGTGGTTTTTGTTTTTCTAACTAAACCAACTCAATTCCTTACCTTAAACCGTACCTCAAAAGGAAAAAGGAACCCTTATTTGATTGCGGTATTTCGGAAAGATTACACTCATTCCCACAAATTACTTTCGGACTTTTTCGAGGTGGAGCGCAGGAGTTGCAAGTCTATTACGGTTTCTAGTTTGCTTATCATGTAGATCCGATGATAAGATGATAAGGTAGATCTTATGATGTTAGAAAACATTTTCAATGAACCAACACGGATAACTGTAAATTCAGCCACTTGTATAGATAACATTTTCTGTAACTGTACGATTGTCGAAAAATCCATTATCACGAATCTAAGATCCGATCACTGCGGACAAATCATATCTGTTCCCAGTGATAAACAAGACAGAACAAAGCTAATAAAATATAGGCCAGTTATTACCATTAAAAAGGTAAAACATTTCAAATAAAAGGTTTTAACTGCTTTACCTAAACTTGACTTTACACAGGGTGGTCCGGATGAAGACTATAATGCTTTTTTTGACCTAATTTAAACTCAATTTAATTCTACTTTTGAAATTGAAATTGCAAATACATTTGAGATTTTTTTTCGGAATATTCCAGTCACCACTACTAGTTCCCTTAGTTCCTCGCCAACAGAAGCCTATGATCTACTCAGGGCCAATGTCACTGAATGCGGTGTATTGTTTAGGTTTGAATACGTTACTCTACATGACATTATTGAAGTGTTCAAATCTTTACAAAGCAAAACTGGAGATCAATGGGGGATATCAGTTAAAATAATCAGCAATATAATCGATATTATTGCGCCATATCTAGCCTTAATTTTTGATGAGTCTGTGGATTCAGGATCCTTTCCAGACCTTATGAAATGTAGTAAATTGATACCTCTTTTTAAATCCGGTAGCAAAAGTGACCCAAATAATTACAGGCCAAATTCAATTTTGCCAACACTATCTATTAAAAGTATGCTCTTGAAAAAAGCATATTACACAATTGAAGATTAAATGATAAAAGAGCGTGGATTTAACCTGCAGCTCGTTCCAGCAACGCGCAGGACTGCAAATACTTATTTTATACATGGCATAATAATATTGTAAATTGATCTCTTGAAAAGAGCAACCGCCGAGTTTTTTTGCTGGTTCTTCTCGGTAGGAACGGCATTCCGAACCAGTGGTAAAATTAAACTAGTTGACGATTTAAAAGCACTTGTAAAAGTTTACTTGAATAAAAATATATTCTATTCTATTCTAACGCGGCCACAAACTTGTCACTGGAACGCAAACGGCCGATCACATATCGGGAGTCGGGACCACTGTAGGTACCATTCTTATATTTTATACCTGCAACAGTGCAACTTTAAGCTGTAGAAAAGCTTTTCACTGCGACATTTTTGCCGTGGTTTGGTCAGTCTAAATAAACACTTACGACGTTTTCGTTGTCTGTTTTTAAGTATAAGTTTTCTATTTATTTTCCAGGTCAACAACGTAGACGAAGTTCTGGAGCGGCATAACGACTTCCTAGAGTCGTGTCTCGGCGACTGCATGCTGACGAGCCCACAGTTGCTAAAAGCAGTCACCACCCTTTGTTTAGTCTGTGTTCAGTTCTGCACGTTTATACAGGTACGTAATACCTATACTCTTACTTTTAAAAACATGTATCTACAGACGATGATAGCGGTCGCAAAAAGATTTTTTAATTATAAAAAAAATTGGTTGAGAAAATACTAATAATTATTTTCCGCTGTGTTTGAATGATTACTGAATCGTAACCTGCATTTTATAGTGTCTATAATAATAATTAACATTCGCAAAAATCTATTCATCTTACTATTATAGTAGATGCTTACGTAATGGCTCTTATTTTACATAATGATGAGGTAACAATTCTCTGCCTTTCTACCGTTCTATTTCTGAAAAGCCGTTAACTGTAATTGGTAACCTTTGAATTATCGTCAAAAACATAGGATCTTTCAAAAACTGATGTTTGTTAAAAGCAAAGCAATGCAATGCTACATAGGACTAAGGTTTTCCGTTAGTTTCTTCGTTCTTTCTTCATTTGGTTCTTTGTTCGTTTCTTTAAAAAAAAAAAAAATATATTGTATTCAATTAAACTTTTACAAATACTTTTGTGGTTTTTTTTTTTGGCGATAACTCAAAAACTACTTTTTGCTGTTAACCGCGTTATTTGGCAACTTTGTAGAGAACACGGCACTAGTTGTGGGTACATGGGTGGTATGGGTTATGACAATAGTCATACCTAGGTGATCGCATATCAAGAGACGATCCGAAAATCCGTAAACGCTGCACACTGCATAAAAGCGTTGCAAAACTGTCGGCGCCGTAAAAACGGCCGTTATACAAATGACAGCAACGCTATTTGTCACGGTGTCAAACATCGCTCTCTAGGAATACACGTCATCTCGTTCCTATAGATAATGTTCCAATGACGTCGATGGACGCTATATTATAGCGCTATTTATCGGCAGACACCGCTCAGGAAACCGTTGATTTACTCACGTATTTGTATGAAACATGCGCCTCTTGGAGTTTCCGGTTCTTGAGACCGTGTGCGATCTCCTTAAAACGACACGCCTATAAAGAAAAGTATGTGATTTTCTTTTACAGGAAGACCAACAGATTGAATATTTATTTATTTTAAAGTATGCGTTAGGCATTTTGATTTACGCTCCTTCCATTTGCTTTCTTGGTCTAGTATTATTTAGTAATTAATTTGTTTTTATTGTTTAACGCAACCAAAACACATAATTGGCAAAGGAGATGCACAAGTACTTCGTGGACGCAGAGCTTAACAGTATGCTTGGGCCAACGTATGACAATTGTGATTATAGTGAGGTATACCGCATTATAGATACCGCTTGTGCACTGAACTACATGATCATGTAACTGAACCACTGCATTAGTGCACACATACTTAGTCATTTATAGTCGTAGTATTGGTGATGTAGGTACCTACAAATAAATATGTAATTATTATTACTTATTTCATCAGACTTAAAAAGTAACACTAAACATTTATTAAAGCTATTTCTTTGGTGATTACATCCGCATCGTATTCCTCATTTGTCAGGGGCGTGACCCCTTTCATTAATCACATAACGGAAAAGGTTATTAAAAGGTTATAAGAGAGATTATAAATCCGAATAAAAATAAATAAGGTAATGAAAACCTTCAAGTCCGGGGGTATGGGTAGTTGATAAAGTACTGAAAAGGGATGCACGATACTAGGCGTGACGTCACAGCCCTAAAGTGCGAACATGTGAGAGAGATAGCGACATGTTCCCACTATTACCACACTGTTCATCCAACCTTCATTTAAAATATTAATTATGGTATTGATTTAAAACTAATTTTGAAGCTAATTTTACAGAAAGTTTTGCTGAATTTGCTGTTACTTATAAATCCATAATGATCAAAACCGAACTATCCTGTTTATTACAAAGATAAATTTTTAGAGAAATTGTTGTCGATAGGCGTTCAATTTTCAGTACCTATGGTTTATTTTGGTTCGAGAAACTACTTCGCTTTGCTATTTGATGATTTTTTTGATGATATTTAATTCCTAACGTCTTAATATCCAAAGTTAGTAATTTGTGTTAAAAAGTTTATCTAGTTCTAGTACTATAAATAACTAATTATTATATCTATGAATTTTAATTGATGCGCGAAATCAAAAAGTATTTTGTAGTTAAGTACTGCCTTCATGTAGTATTTATGAATAATCGAAATCATGACATACTCTTGCTTTTTTCATGACTTTTCTGTTTTAGAGTTTCACGGTGAGTGTTTTGTTTTACCTATCTGATTCAGCTTAATTAGCTCTTGGACTACATGCGTATGTTTTTTTGTTTTTCCACTTATGAGTTCAAAATTTTAAAATAACTATCAAAAGTTTCGGAAGCGGTAGGATTTGAATTTGGAAGCTGCATCTCTCTGGATATAACGCCATAAATGTCTTGGCCGTTTAGTCTCTAAAAACATTTACTTTTGACCAACTTCTGCTGTCCCGATTTTTTTCTTTCGATACAATGAAATACTGTAAGTATTGATAAAATGAGTCGATCAGCATTCAAAAAAATTTGTCAATTTCATTATTTTTATGGACAACTCACGCTTGACAAAAAATTGACTATACCAAAATAGTTTTCACAAAAACAAAAAGCTGTAGTTTCCTAAGACAGTTCAGACAGTTTCCCTGTACACCCTATGGTTTTGGATTTCCACATACTGTCCCAGTTAAAAAAACACTATATTTTAGGTGTTATTGCGCGTTAATATCGAGCGAACCTTCTGTACTGTATAAATTATACACTTTCTGTCAGACCGAAGGTTGCTGCGGCGGTGCCTCGAGCGGTTCAGCGGATTCCTTCTCTCAGTCCGTGTCTCGCTACGGACTGCGCTTCACGGCAGCGCTGCTGTCCGTGCTGGCGATCATCGACCAGATGGCGCGCGACAATAACACCAACAAGCTGCTCAACATATCCGCCAGGTACAGGCATTTTTTTTCCTAAAAAACAGTCGAGCTGTCTAGAAAAAATGTACTAGAAATGTTTATTCATATTCTACATAAAAATAAATAAGTAGCTACTCGTATTTATTTTGTTGTTTTAAAAAATAACAAGGGTAACCGGCAACCATTAAGACCAGACGAGGGACTGTCTCCTGCTCCTTTCTTTTACTTCGGTGTTTCGCTGTACTATTAGTCCATAGTGTGAGTTATACAAACTAATTTTTGACCTCCGTGGATATTAGTCCCTTCGCAGGCAATTTCAACTTTCAACCGTGTCTGTCTGCGTCGGGCTGTTAACTTTTCACAGCCCATCCGTTAACCGATTTTGACGTGGTTCAAATCTAGCTTGAGACGGACTTAAGCCACTTTTTATCCTGGAAAGTTAGAGTTCCCGTACGATTTTTCAAAACCTATATCCATTGCGTTACACGAAGCCGTGGGCATCATCTGGTATTACAATATTTCATTTTTTTGTCAGATTAAACTTCAACACGTACTACGTGAAGCAATTGGAACGCTTCACGGAGGAGAAGCTGCTGGAGTCGTCCAAGAAATCCTCCTAGCACAGACTGCCGCGCGTCACCGCGGTCTAGCGTGGCTCCAACTTTATTCCTAACGGTGTAATATTTTAACGTAAAATAATAAATTGAACATTATTTTATAATTTTTATAGTGTTTTACCCACACTTCAAGTAAATTTCTAAATAATTTTAAATGCATATCAAATTTGCGAAGCGGCAGGAATCAAACCCACGTCTCCTTGGATCGCGCCCGACGCTCTGACCACTAAGCTACAGCCCACTTACTGCAGTGACGAAATTTTTGATACGTGTGCTCACTCAGTACTGAAGCGACTTTTTATGCCATCTAATAGCGACATCTTTTTGCAGTTATCGAAACTACTTTCAATCTACTTACTATCGCAATTTTTGATATTATCGGGCCCGTTCTCGTACACCTCGTTCCTGTACACAATTTCTAAACCTAAACTAAATTAACAAGTTTAAATCTAGTGCTATCCTTTTCTGCAAGCAACATTATGAAAGGGATAGCAATAGATTTAGACATATCATTTTAGTTTAGTTTAGAGATTGTGTACAACGGAATTAGCCACAATATGTATTTAAAATTATTTAGAAATTGAACATTGTATTTGAGAACACGAAAATTGACACAGCTTTACTATATTGGTGCATATTTTACGTCGTTTAGCACAAATTAAATAAAAATAATTAATTTTAAATACATATTGATTTATGTACACGGTCTTATAAATAAAAATATCAAAGCTTTCGCATTAGATTAAGTTTGTCATAGCTTAGCCGTCTTGTGAATTTGGTGTTAAAACGCTAATTGTAAAGGTAAAGAGAAATATTTTATTTATACGATCAATAATAATGTCGTCTGTCTAACAAAAGCTGATAGTGTTTTTTAGCGTATCGAGAAACCTGCAACACTAAAAAATATTGTTTTTATAATTTCACCTAGTTTTGATACTAGATTTATTTATACGTACATTAATATTATATTTAATAAAATTTTGTAGGATTTTAGTACATGCACATATGTTTGTTTGAAATGTAGCATCTTATTGTAATACAGCTAATGGAAATCGATTGTCATCAATAATATTATTCTGAAACATTTTATAAAAAAAAACAACATTATTATGAATGTAGTCCAGTTTAAAATCCTGTTTTCTGCTATGTGCACCTCCAAAGCATAAAACTGTGTTGTCAAAATGTTAAATAAATATAAAGTTTCAAATACGTTTTTTTTAAAGTCGCTATTTCGCACTATCAGCTTTCACGAGATAGACTACTAAATTGTGAAATTTGTATCTAAAATGTACGTTTAACGATTCGAATAAAATAATGTTAAGGCATGTTAACGCAGTCGTTAGTACCGTATTAATAAAACTGCACTTTAATCAAAAAGACATGATAACTTTAAAATAATATGGGCACATTAGTTATAGTATATATTCTGTGCTTAAGGTGAATCCAGATTAAGTAATCCATACTAATAATACAAATGCGAAAGTGTGTGTCTGCCTGTCTGTTATATGCATGACCCACATGGACAAAGTCGCGAGAATCATCTAATATCTTAAAAACTGAGTACGTCCACATACTATATAACATTGAAACCTAAGAGCAATCACGCACCCATCCGATCCAAAACCGTGAAAATACGGATATAAAAAAATAATACGTCATATTATGTTGCCATACAAATAGTTCTGACAACTTCGGAACGTGTTTTCACGAAATCACATCGGATGAGTGCATAACCGCCGTAACTGTCCACATTCGAATGTTCAGTGTTGTATTTAAATTAATATCAAATAGGTATTACCTCTCTTTTGTATGATTCACAATTGTGGATACAATAACAATGTTATATTACTGTATAACATCTTTCATATAGTGTCGGCACCGCGCTCGCCCGGTGCGGTCGAGCGCGGGTGTGCGGGGCGTCCCCCACCTCATACTTCGATTGCCATCTCGACCTGTCGCGAACTATACATTAGTTCAGTAAAAAATGTTAGGTATACCTACTTATAGTTCAGACCCATCTTAAAATAGTCTGTATAATCCGATCCGAAAAATTGTGATCACGTTTCAACTCTAGTACACTGATATTAGTACAAATTATTCTTAAAATACTCGATTTGATATTGTTCTCTGCTATTCGATTTGATTAGTCAGCGCGCCTGTCGAGTTTTTATTAAAATTACTAGTATTGTACTACATTCAAAGTTATCTGTAGTAAAATATACTTGACATTTGTCGATTAACTATTTATTGATTAGGCTTCTTGCATATATTTCATAAACTAAGTTGATGCTCGCGCGACTAGGTATGTAGCAAATGGGTAGGTCTTAAAACCATGTTAAAACAAAATTATATCATAATGTGTATACAGTCTATTTATTAGGTACATGTAAGAATGCCCCAAATATTTTACTATAGTACCTACAATAAGATGCATGTATATTTTTAATAGATTGAGTATAAAGTGCACGACTAGGTTTTAAAAATGAAAGATCTGAATTTTGACTACTGTAAACCTCTGGAGTGTGATAGAGACATAAGTAATTAAATTAGTAATTTTTGTTCCTGTTCGCCACAGACACATACTTGTGTTTAACTAAGAAGTTCGAATAGCGCTAAGGTTTCCATTCAAGAAAATTTCCCTACCCTAATTTTGGGATATTTTGGGGTACGGTAGGGTAATATTTATTAGTATACTAGCTGACCCGGCGATTTTCGTACCGCCTAACAGTCGATTCTTTTTTTTTTTAATTTTTCTCTCCGTAAGAACCACCCTCGTACTTCAAGGAATATTATAAAAAAAGAATTAGCGAAATCGGTTTAGCTGTTCTTGAGATTTGCGATGACCAAGCATTTGGTGATTCATTTTTATATTATAGATTAGGCACTAATTGGCATGTTTCTATTCCATACCTATCTACACCTACTTCATATTCTAATTTTAGGGTACCTTAGGGTAATATCCGTGACCTCAAATGATGTGCCATCACTGCCGTATCAGGTCAATCTCATGTATAACGCGTCCAAACTAACAAAGTTTGCTCTACAAAATCCATCGATAATCAAAATATTGACCGTTCATTGTAATTTGGCGCGTGGGTTTGCTGGCACCATTGCAAATCATGAAATAATAAACTCTAAGTTCTAAAGAAAATAATAAACCCTAAGTTCTAAAGAATAAAGAAACAAAGCAATGGTGCCAATATGTTACTCACGCGTCAAGTTACGATAAACGAACAATGGGGCCGATTCTCTTGTACACAATCTCTAAACTAAACTAAATTAACAGGTCTAATTTTAGTGATATCCTTTTCCGCAAGCAACATTATGAAAGGGATAGCAATAGATTTAGACGTGCCATTTAAGTTTAGTTTAGAGATTGTGTACACCGGAATTAGCCTCATTATATTTCTAGTTAAGACGGCAGACGTCACAATATGGCGCCCGTTTTCTCTTTCTTAGCTTGGATATCTAAATAACCTAATAACCTAATTTTATAAAAGTTCGTAGAATAGGTATTATACGTGTTTAAAATACATTTGTACAAGATTTATACAAAAAAAAAAATTAAGTGGTTGACAAGGGAAGATGAGACCTATTAGATTTTGGACCTGAACCTGCAAAATGTTCGTATAGGCATATCAGTTGTGTGATAAGCTATGATTTGGACTTGAACTCTTGCATCTTAAGATATTATGTACGATTAGGGAAATCATACAGGATCTAGTCCAATATTACAATCATAATGGTGCAGCATTATGGGTGCAAAAGACAACTGTTAAAGGTACAAGTCTGAGATGGGCTGCAGACCGCAAACGACACCACTAGTTTCTTTGTATTTGTATGAAATTGATTCCGAGCGCGGCAACACTGCGGCCTGCAGCTGCGGCGCACAGCGGTCGCAGACTGTAACGCCAGTCGTGACCCGAACCTCAGAGTACATATAGGGCTTTCGAATACCGAATTTTTTCAATAACTATAGTTATATTATAAAAAGTCGGTATTATAATACCGATTTTTTTCCAATACCGAGATTCTTTTGTTCGACTTTTAAATAAAAGATCCGGTGTTTTTCTTTTTTTTTTGGCAAATAGCAACAAGTCGTCATCAACTTCCTCTTCTAACGAAAGACACATTTGTAAACTATCGGTAGTTATTCGACATTCTGTCTCGCACGAGAGCATAGTGACTAGGGTATGGTTCTACGCATTCTACGCAATACAATACGCAGTCAGCACTGCAGTTGCTAGCCGCAGTGTCACCTAAGGTTGCAGTCTGCAGCCCATCTTGGACTTAAGGCATTAAATTTTAAGATTTTTAGACTAAGAATAATTGTGTCTGTGGCATAATATAGAATACCTTGCCATAACTAGACAAAGGGCCATGACAGTAATATTGTATGCATGTAGTTGTTGTGACTTGTGAATGTACCTACATGTTTTGTATAAATCATTTTGATGAAAATGTTTAAGTGGCTGTGCTATAATAAATAACAATACATTTTTATTGCTATCTATTAAACCAGTTTTAATTCTGTTAAATTTTCTGTACTAATAATGATTTTAAATTGCAAGCACTTATTTTACACTGAAAAGTTTAAAAAAACGCTTTTTTATCGCAAATAATTTTCAACTGAGGAATACTTATATTTGACGTTTTGTATTTGTAAAATCGTTCAAACTTGTTTTTTTCCAGTTGAGAGTTCAGTCCTAGATCTATAATAATCGGTTAAATATTTGTTTTTATCTACCTACTTATTCCTGGTTATATCCTGATAGCCAATAAAAATCTAACAATAATTATGTTTTTTATTCCCCCTCCCAACTTCCTTTGGAAATAAAAAGAAACACAGGCTATGTAGATCACAATATTCTATATTTTTTAACAGACTTAAATACAATCTTGTTTATTTAACATTCAATTGGTTTCGTTCGGTACATAAAGCACATCACACATCGGACTATATAACAATAAATACATTTTCTAACATTGGGATTACTCACTACTCCCTAAATAGGCGATAATAAAAATTAATTTTAAATAAATACGTTTAAATGATGACACAAAATGACGAGAATGCATGCATTATGATGAAAAATATCAACGTTCGAGGAACTACGAATTAATGTAAATCATTGAGAGATGACGAAATTAGGTATATATTAATAATAATAGCCTGTTCAATAAAAATGTATAAAACTATAACGTTAAAACTATCATTTACCTATTTAGAAGAAACAAAGTAATAATTCAAATTCGTATAAGTTCATCGCACATTACAAAAATACGTATTGCTGACGTATTTTCGCCAAGGAAAATTTGCCACGTGCCGCTGTACCTGTAATGTGCGATCAGCATTAAAGCTCCAGTGCACATTGGCCCAAAGCGTTCGGTAAGTGCTGGCAAAGGGCCTATTTGCAAATTACTCCAGGATTCCTAGTGAAGTTTGAATGAAAAAGGCTGGCGGCCAGAGCTGATTGCACGCGAAAAGAAGCTTTGTACACGTTCGCCGAATGTGTTGATCCAATGTATACAAGGCTCTTTACACAAAACACAACATACGTTCGCAATTCATAGAAAACATTTTATAAATTTCCTAATACCAAAAAGGATATTATTTACATTGCGTTTACACCAAGATCGAAAACATTTGTATCCTACAAATATGCAGTAACTAAGCATTGTTGCCTTTTTTGTTTAGACCAAAAACAAATCAAAGAGTCAAAATTTGTAAAATACTTGTAATTTTTCTCAACTACCTTCTCTCTACTATCTTAAGACGAAAAAATATTATTAACATAAGGGAGAAAAATATTATTCCAAAAACAAATAAGTAAGTAAGTTCTTGACAAGTTTTTTACAAGTTTCGTCGAAAACAATAACCACAAATTGTTTATTGGTATAAACTACGGGTAAGGGAAACAAATACAATTAATATCACTGATGATAATGCGTAATTAAAGTAACTAAACATTATGAACGTTGACTATCCTAGTAAAATTGTAAATACACGATTAAAAGTGAAATGGTAACTGAAAACAAGCAGTATCATTTTTGTGCAATCACTAATCAATGGTAATTTTGTTGCTTGTTTAGTTAGACTTTTATTTTGAAAATATTCTTTCTTTTACCAACAAATTAATACATATAACGAATTCTTAATAAAAAACGTAAAAGAACATCTGCGTTTTTAAGCATGAAGCTTAATTATTAAGATGAGTGTTCATAACACTAATAAAATAGACCTAGAGACACAAGAAATCCTAAAAATCAAATACCTATGTGAAAGGGCGGGTTAACATCATAATGCCTTCCAATATTGATAAAAATAATTAAATTTGGCACCACTGTATAAAGCGAAGCAAAGGATAGCTTTACTAACAGAACCTTTTGGTTGGCCCGCTTGAGATCAGTTTTAGTCTGGAACCACTTTACAATAATTTGCAAAATAAGTTTGACTTGCTAGGAACCTTCGTAATTTTTTTGATGAAAATCACGTTTTAATCACTAAAATAAAATGGATATATACACAAGTACGATGGAAGATGTATGCCATACAAAATGACAGTTATTTTATGTGCCGATTCGAAGTGTTCCACCGAACGTACAAAGAAATAAAATCAAGTGGTGTTCGTGTTGACAGTTGTTTCATTGTTGTTGCCACTATCATTTGTGTGGGATTAAATAACAGAGAGCGCTATACTAACTTTTTTCCGCGGATAGGGTATAGTAGCTTTGATTAAAATAATCAATTTCCTTTCACGTATTCGATTTATAGGAGATACCCGCTGTCTTTCAGTGTATAAACACATTTGCTTCGATATTCTCAGCTTAGGCTCGAATTTTTGCTATTTCAGAATACAAAACTTAAAAGTAAAACAAAGCCGGATTGTCATGAGTTCGGTGCGAAGGAGAGCCGCAGAAAATATAACCGGCGCCAAAGCAAATATGTCAAGTATGTGGATCCTTTCAGACGTAACCACAGTCACCGCAGCGGCTAAAATGTCGCCGTGCTCAGTACTTGACAAAATATAAAAGTTTACGATGTTGTTATCTAATAACTTATTATTTAGGTGTTCGAGCCTCCGCTTGACCCACATTGAGATTAGCTGTCAAATATCGTACTTATTTGTCTATGGTCAGCCTTCATTAATGTGTCCAACCCCATGAGTATTCGATCATCCTGGTCTGTGACGCGACTTAGTGCCGACTAGGATCACAGATCACTTTCCTTCAGTACGCTTTCAAACATCGTGCAGAGTAGAAGTATTGAAGAGTGAAATATACTTAATATTCATAATAAGGCTCATACTGATAACAGCCCGCTCGCAAGACGGCTGAGTTGTAAACAGTCATAGTTTCGCTATACTGTTTAACATGTGAGTTGTCTGATTATTACTTCAGCAACGTACATAATACGAGCCATGTATTGCTTTGGAGGCTGCTCAGCCGACTGACGGCTGCGTAGCCGACCGACGCGTCGGCTGCGCCTGTCCGACTGAGGGCTGACTTGACGCCTGCACAGGCGACACAGCAGCCGACCGAAGGCGTGAGTCGATTGACGTCTGGGACGTCTACACAGCCGACTGACGCCTGCACAGCCGACTGTCGCCTGCCTATTCAAACAGCATCTTAATTTTTCTTGTTTTACTGGCCTCTGTGGCTCTGACTTAGATTCATAGCCGATCACCTAGATCGTCGGATTATATGAATATATGGGTAATCTTTGGTCGGATTGCTTACATTGATAGCGCTCTGCGCACTTGGATGAAATCGTAACCATAGCGTTGAATGTCTATATAGAGTAAAGTAATAACTTGGCTAGTTTGACGTTTCACGCACTAAGTAGTGAATACGTTCTAGTACTCGGTGTGTACATGTTGCAACTTGCAAATTGCATTAAAGGTGTTCTAAAGCTAGCCGTTTGTTTGCAGACATTATTGTTGCTGCATCGCTGCCCCAATGGCCTTGACTTTTGACGATATATTGAAGTGGATTCCTCCAGAGGAAGACGCACAAGTCTTTAGAAATCTGACTACAGTGCTGGATGACCATTACCCAGATGGATGGCGCACGTGGGAGGTGGAAAACTTATCCTATACCGAACTGTTTGGGGAGGGGTTATCAGCAGATACAGAATGCAGACTTCGTTTTGCAATTCCCACAGTAAAATTAATACAATGTTTCGATATTAATGCTACTTCTATTAGCGAACGGAAGTTTAAATATATCAAGCGAAAGCTAATTCGTTGGCCATTAGGGCGCGCTTTAATCTACGCCCCGCACGCTCTAATGGAAAAGATGCACAAAGGTGAATTTTATTTAAAATTTATGGATACGGTACATAACCTAAAACAAGCGTTCATTTCGCGCAATGACGCTCAAAAAATTTTAAAAGAGAAAGAAGGGGGAATGACTCCCCCCTCAAGTCTTGATAGACGCAGACCTTGGAGCGAGGAGAGATTGGATTGTTCTCCTGAAAAAAGGACCAAAAGAGAAGATCAATTAATTCTGATGATTCAGAAACAGAATGAAATGTTTAGTCAACTAGTAGATATGTCGGCCAAGCAATGTGCAAGTCTAAATGAGTTAAAAGACCAAAGCCTATTGACACTGGACTTAATGAATCATTTGAATCAGTTACAAGTACCCAAGAGGAAGCAAATACTCAGAGTAATACTGAAACGCAGAGTGGGGAATCTGTACCGTGGCAGGCTCCTACATTTCAGGAGGCAGTTATTTTAAATGATGGGGACCTTCAGCTGTTTAACTTTGACCCAACAACTTCGGAGACAGAACCAAAAATTACTGCAGCTGATCCCCTGCTGGCAAAACAAGGAAAACAATGTCAACGATTAGACTCTCCAGGATGGGCAAACATTAAATATGGGGATGTCCAGAAACAATTTCAGGCATCGCCTGTGTTCTCTAATTTGAAAATAAATAGTATACTTGCTAATGTGACCCCTCCATGGCAGCAAGTTGCCACCTTGGAGAGAATGGATTTATGTTTGGGAGCAATATCACATGGACTCCTAAAACAGAGAAAGTACTTTCAAGAAATTTATGATCAAAGTTCACCAGATATCAAGGGATTTATCAGTAAATATTTCTTAAATCCGGACTCCACATTTAGAAAGACATCAGACTCATTACTACAATATGTGTGTGGTAGACGTGCAGAGACAATCCAACATCGAAGAGCGATATATAAAGGTCGTAATAAACAGCTAAACGAAATCCTCCAAAGTATACTCCCCATCGGAGTCACATCTATTTGCAGAAGCAAAATTATCGGAAGTTATAAAGGAACAAGGAGGGCTTTTCAAGTTTTTTCTTGACAAAAAACCTCGTACCCAAAAACCTGCTCTACAAACAAAAAGGAGTTACCATTACAAAGGCAGAACTTCTCAGTCAACGCGGCCACCAACGATGCGGCCACCGACCACACGACTACCGACCACACGAAAACATGACTTCTCAGCAAATAAAAAGCCCTTTAGACAACACCAAACAAAAGGGCAAAACAGTAAGTTCTTTGCAGGTCAAGTAATTAAGAGGATGGATGAATGGAGGGCAATAGGAGCCCCGGATCCGGTTATATCTATTTTATCAGGCTATAGGATCCCTTTCTATAAAAAACCACCTTTAGTGAGATTATCTAAATTAAATTCCTTACGCTATCTCACTAAGCCTTCTCTTAAGATGGATGAGTGCATTGCTCAAATGAAAGAATGTGGTGCTATAGCAAGAAACTCAGACAAACTTGGATTTTTATCCCAGATGTTCACTAGAAACAAAGGGGATGGCTCATACAGAGCTATTTTTAATTTGAAACAATTAAATGATTATTTAAAGCCACATAAGTTTCATATAGTAAATATATATAGGGTGCCTTCCTTTTTGAAACCGAATGATCATATGATCAAAATCGATTTATCTCAAGCATATTTTCACATTCCTATTGTGAAAGCACATCAAAGATTCCTTAGCCTTTCTTATAAGGGGTACTTCTATCAGATGACATGTCTCCCATTTGGATTAGCTTCGGCGCCCAATGCATTTGCAAAAATCACTAATTGGTTGGCCCATTATTGCAGGGAACAGGGACTAAGGATAATCGTGTATCTCGACGACTTCTTGGTTGTACATCAAGATGCTCATGTACTACAGAGACATGCAAAATTCCTTATAGACTTATTGGAGAGGTTGGGCTGGTGCATCAACTACCAAAAATCAAGAACAATTCCAAGCACACAGCTTATCTTTCTAGGCGTCCAGTGGGACACCAAAAACAACATAAAAGAACTCCCGGAGGAGAAATCAAGAGAACTGATGAGAATAATCAACATCATACTAAAAAAGAAAATTTGGTGCTGGAAAACGGCAAAAATGTTACTAGGAAGACTGAATTTCGCAGCATTTACGGTACCAAGGGGGAGATTGCATCCAAGACTCATTCAAATAAATGCGAATCGATTACCAGAGAACAAACCATACCAAAAATATGTTATTCCAAGGGACGTTACCAAAGAGTTACAGTGGTGGCTAGACCATGCTCGAGATCAATCCCCAATAGTCATGAAGAGCCCAACGGTCTTCATGATAACAGATGCAGCAGACGTAGGATGGGGGGCATTGGTGAATTCCCTTCATCTAAACGGCTTATGGGACCCTATCCAGAAATTTTGGCACAGCAATCAAAAGGAACTCTGGGCGGTATACGAGATTCTCAGGTTACAGGGGTCCAAGTTGAAAGGGGAATCAGTAATGTTACAAACAGACAACAAAACAGTCGTTGCTTACTTGACAAAGCAGGGGGGAACAAAATCAATCAGACTCTTAAAAATGACATTTGCAATATTCGAACTACTGAGAAAATTCAACATACATCTCTTGGCTCGGTATCTCCCAGGTCGATACAATGGAATCGCAGACAGTCTGTCTCGTTGCAGTCAATTGCCAGAGTGGCACCTGAACAGGGAGATAATACAAGTAATATTCCAGAGATTCGGTCAACCGCAGGTAGATTTGTTTGCCTCAAAGGAATCTGCAGTGGTGAATGCATATGTGTCAGAAGACGCTCGGGATCAGGAAGCCCTATTCATAGATGCTTTCACAAGGACATGGCACTTCAAGCTAGCATATGTCTTTCCTCCTCCGGGACTGATACCCAGAGTTTTACATCACCTAGACAATTGCACGGGAAGTTATCTGCTCATTGCACCCAACTGGGAAAGAACTTTTTGGCAGCCAATGTTGAAACAGAGGGCAGAGTTAGCCCCAATGACAATTCACAATTTAGAGAACCACTTAATAGATCTCCGGACGGGGAGGCCACCCCCAGCAGTAGAGTCCTTACAATTGCAGGTATGGAAAATACGGAGTGGTCCAATCTCTTAAGGGGATGGCCCCAAAATAATATCAAATTACTAGAAGCGTCATGGCGCAGGTCTACACAAAAAACCTACAAACACGCGTGGGATAGATGGCTGCAATGGTGCACACGGGAAAGGTATTCACCTCGTAACCCATCAGTAACACAATTAGCACAGTACCTGGGCTATTTACACAACGAGATTAAACTCGCTCCTAAAACGATATTGCTACACAAATCTGTGGTGGTGAATTTCGCTAATCCAGAAAAGGCTGAGCTCATGAATAACCACCCAGTCATAAAACACATATTAAAAGGAATTCAACTAATACATCCCAGCGTGGGAATGCCAGCAATATGGCCAATTGGAAAACTCATTAACTATTTAAATGAATATACCATCAACACAGAAAGTTTATTCGAAGTGTCACGACACCTAGCAGTTATTCTTCTGTTGGCTTCAGGTCGCAGGGTTCATGACCTCACCTTGTTAAAGATGGACAACAACTCTCTGGTGGACCACGGGTCTGAGTTAACTTTATGGCCACAGTTTGGTTCAAAGACAGATAGGGCTGAATATCGACAGTCAGGTTGGAGGATTATCAAATCTTCCAATCCAAAATTGGACTTAGTCACGTGGGTACGTACTCAAGTTGAGAAATCGAGTGAAAGAAGAGCGAGTCATAAAGAAATATATAATCTTTTTATTACAACAAGGGGAAAAGTGAAGAATGCCTCTCGTACAGTCATAGCAGGCTGGATACGGACATTATTGAAGGAAGCCGGTATACATGGCCCATCAGGAAGCTTCCGGGCAGCGGTCGCATCTGACATCTTGTATAACAGGCATGAATCAATAGATGATATCTTGAAGCGGGGAAATTGGAAATCTGAAAATACAGTATTCAAACATTACTTTAGAGAGATTAGTCCAATGAATGTAAATAGGGCTAGGAATAATCCATTATTGAGCAGTTTTACTCCAATATAATAACATTTGATTTGTATAAACCGATTTTGTGTAATTGCATAATATAGTGAATAATTGGGTTCCTATATGTTTTTCATTTCATTACAACCATACATTCTGGTCACAGTACGCGATTAGCGCCGTCAGAATATAAACACGTCTCAATGTGGGTCAAGCGGAGGCTCGAACACCTAAATAGAACCGTTTTCCCCCCGTAGGGTAGAAAACGATTATTTAGGTTTCAGCCGAAGCTTGACCCACACACTTAAAAACTTGACAGCTATTATGAGACAGGTACTGAAGGAAAGTGATCTGTGATCCTAGTCGGCACTAAGTCGCGTCACAGACCAGGATGATCGAATACTCATGGGGTTGGACACATTAATGAAGGCTGACCATAGACAAATAAGTACGATATTTGACAGCTAATCTCAATGTGGGTCAAGCTTCAGCTGAAACCTAAATAATCGTTTTCTACCCTACGGGGGGAAAACGATTCTATTCATTAAGGGCCGATTTTTCTATCATAAATAATAAGTATGTTTGAGGTTTTGACAGTTTTTGTATAGCAAATCTGTCAAAACGTCAAAATTATTCATCAGATAAAAGTTAACTGCCGATTGAAAAATCAGCCATTAGTCAACTTGGATTATTGTTTCAAGAATGTGATTATTATTGGAGTTTAAATTCACATTTAGGTTCTTAATTCAATGCTTTTTTCGTTTGAATAGCGCCGCTTCGCACCTTGCTAATGTCAAAGCCAGACTGAACAAGGTGTACTGACTGCAGTTCAACAGAATGAGAGTACGGTTCGCGAAAACTAGTGCGTAGTATTAATTATTATGCGAACAAAATGTTTTTTCGAATTCTAATTCTTTTTGTGTCAATTGTCATGTCAAAAGTACGGTTTTGGTCCTTATTTTAAAGGTGAACCGTACTTTGATATGACAGTTACCCGTTAAGTTAAAATGGCGCGTGAGATGTCATTTAGTACGGACTTACGTAATATGGATTATTAGATCACTGCTGACATTTGTGCCGCTGTGATATGGTCAATCTGAATACTATACTAATAAGTAAAATAAGTAAAAATGCCTATGCGTAAATTCACCTAGATACAGGAGTATGTATGTACAGAGCTCTGAGCTCCTATTCACTAATTCACAGACTAGAGTCTTCTTGTTGGGCAGACCATCACCACATGTGGGTTTCGCGGATTTCGCTTATGATTTGACCGGCGCGCTGCAGAGCCTGCAAACAAGTTGTTGGGAACACTTTATGGACAGTATTACAAATGTCGTAAGAAAGCTCATCACAGAACCTTGACCATAATCTGTGAATTTAAATAATATATTTAATTTCAGTTTTTAAGAATATTAGCCATGTTAAATGACTAATATTCCCCTTTCCTCCCGACTAAGCGTCAGGCTTGCGCTAGGAGTAGGTACGACAATAGTGCAACGGGCGGGGTTTGAACCGTCGACCTTTCAGTTTTCAGTCCACTCCTTTACCTGTTGAGCTATTGAGGCAAATTATGGTGAAGTGAAATCAGTATTTAAATAATAAACCGCATAAAAGCAGCCGGGAAGTTTTGCGACGATTGTAGAGAATTTGGTAACTTTAGGTTATTATCCACAAAAAACATCTATGGCTTATTTTATTACTACCCTACCTACCTACTAATATTATAAATTACGAAAACATGTCATTCAGTCTGTCTGCAACCTTTTTATGGCCCATCCATTCAAGCGATTTAGACCAAATTTGGCACACAGATAGCTTGCATCCCAAGGACGGACATACTTTTTGCCCCAAAAATGCAGACGTGTTTTGAAGTGGAGATTGCGTACCGGTAAGCGTACTGGACGACCTCCAGCCTGCTGGAACGACGACATCAACTGAACGTGACGGGAAGCTGATGGATGAGAATGACGGAGGACTGTTTTGGTGGTGTGCTCTTGAAAATGCCCATGTCCAGCGGTGGCTATGGATAATGTACGCATATAGGCTGATGGTTTGGATTTTTTAAAAATAAAAATAGCGAGCAAAGGAGCAGGCGGATCATAATCTGATGTTAAGTGATTACCGCAGCCCATGCACATTTGCAACACCAGAGGAACCGCCAATGCGTTGCCGGCCTTTCATGAATTTGTTGGTCTGCCGCCGAAGGGAGTTGATTCCACAGTTTGCATGTGCGTGGAAAAAAGGATTTGGCACAACGGACGGTCGAAGCGCACCAGACACCCAGGTGATGAGGGTGAAATTGCTTAGGGTGGCGTGCGTGATGGTGGCGGTTTACCTTGAGCATATCGGCCGCTTCCTTCCTCCGATGCGCGATGTGTTCGGACTCGTTGAGCAGATTGTCGGCCTGGTCCGACTTGTAGAGGTGTGTGACGAGCTCGGACTGCAGGTTGTCCTTCACGTAGTTCACGAGGAAGTGCATCACAGCCTTCGGTACCGTGTCCTTGATCGACTTGCGTACTATGTAGAAGTACGACTTTATCAGCCGCTCTGTAAACAGTTTTTTTCTTAAGAATCTCTCTTTCGCTCTGCATAGGGCTGTGACCCTTTTACATTATTCACAGAATGGTAGGCAGGCGTTTTCTTGGGATAGTAAGGCTGGGGTTCCTAGATTCCTACTTGCCCAGTGCGTGAGGCCAAATTCAAATCATTTATTCAAATTGGGTACCATTGAACACTTTTTGATTTTCAATGTAGAATTTGTAAATTAACGATTTGATGCTGATAATTAATTACATAAACCTAAAGCTACGATGCGAGGGTACCAAACGCCCCCGCTCTTTCTAGAATGCCCTTGACAACTTCTGCTAACTTTATTCAAAATTTTGTAGTCCCCAACATAATTTTTATTTATAAGTAAATAACTATCAAGGAGGTTTAAACGAAATTAATACATCGAATATTGAGATTTAATATTATTAGTGCATGTTATGATAGTGAAGTGCTCATAAATAAATAAATAATCAATCAAACAAGAGGAAACCAAATAGATGGTTAAGCTTTAACTACACATCGATACATAATTTAATGAAAATATAATAGTAAATACCTTCTCACTCCTATTTACACTGTTTGAAAGATCACATTTAAGTATTTTTGTTTAGAAGTGAAATTATTGGAAAGATTTTTTGTAATACTTTACATATTATCGTAAAATAAAATATGCATTTCAACACAATAGGTACACATAAAATTACTTGAAATGTAATGCTGACAAACTTGTACATAGTAAACTCAAGGTTTCTTTATACTTCTTATTTTTACGTACTTACCTAATTCTTATTATAGGTTTCTAAAAAAAACAGTAAAATTCAAACCAACCGAAAATTTTAGTTGATAGTGGAAAAGTTTGGTAGGAATTCGAATTGCCTTTTCAGCTGAAATGCATAGTACAAGATCGTTGCGCGTAAATAGAAGTAGGAAAGTATAAACTCAAAGCGGCAAGCACACCAGCAATTCAGATGGAAGGTGGTCGGAAACCGATCAGTGAAGAGAATGAGTGTTGAGTAAGCATTATTTGCGCCACTATTAGTATCTCACCCACTAAGTCACCCATATTGCTCAAATGCATCATGCGGATGTTTTCTGTGGTCTTTGTGTTAGAATTTTGGTTTGTTGTGTCGCTCCGTCCACCTAGCATCACAAGAGAAAACCAGTGAATTGCCTATCTCGTGTTCACGTTGGCTAGCACGTTCGGCAAGTATCAGCCAACGCGTAAACGCTTTGCAAATTGCGCCAAAAATTCTTTGATGTGTATATGAATAACCACATCGCCAGCCAGCCCTGTACAGTGAACGACAAATTGAGGGACCACAACTCACGTATGGTTAAATCACAACAGAATCATGATTGGTTCCTACTGTATGCGACAGTTGCCTCTGCCGTGATTGGCCGACTCAAAAAGTGACAGTTACGGAGAGCTTCAATCGAATACCGCCAACGAATGTTTCTATGCTTTGTCGTTCACTACTCTGTACACGTTCGCCAAAAAAGTTGGGCCAACGTGTACTAGGCACTTTAAAGTTATAGGCAATCTGCTTATATTTGGTTTAATATAATTTCTTTTAGTACTGGAGCAGGCATGATATGGCTTGATAATACACATTACATAATATTATAATTATTATTATTTAGTAGTGTTATGTTATATTATGCAATATTATAGTATGATTTATGATAAACGACTGTGAAAAACGTCACAAAGTAGATAAACAAGTGAAAATAGCTAATTTCCAAAGTAGTCCTTTTTTACAGAACAGGAAATGAAGGGTTTACTGACGACCCAATAGCGCGGCTGCATGGATAACCTGGCAATTTTCGTACTACCAAATAGATGGATATAACACCCAATGCGTAACTCTGATTCGTAAACCCATACAAATGAAAGAGCCAAAAATTTCAGTGGGCGTTAGCCGTTAACCATTTTGAGTCACTAACCAATCAAACTAAAACTCAAACTCAAATCATTTATTAAGATTGGCTATTACTGTAATACACTTTCTGATTGTTACTTGCTGAATTTGCAATACAATGATGAAGCGATGATAATTAATACGTCAACTTACAATCACAAACGAAACTATGCGCCAATGTTTTTTTAAATATTTTCGATTTTTTTTTTGAAAACATGTTTGTCAAAAAATGGTTTACACCCACTGCGATTCTTGGCTCTGTCATTTGTATGGGATCACGTAACAAATAGAGCGCTATCATCACCATTACCATCAGCATCAACCGATAGACTTCCACGTCTCCACACGCCATGGTCCTGCGTCGCCTATACTAACTATAGATTGCTATACTAATTTATTTTTGTGGATGGAGTATAAATTTGGTAGCTTCATAAAACACGATCTTCTTATGAAAAAGCTTTTCTAAGGGTACTAATACGGTATATTTGACAACTAGTCAAATCAGTAACTTTATATCAAACGTCAAAACGCGCGCTTAGTATGCGAGATTCTATGAAATACCGGTGTGTGACGTCACAATCATTTGACGTGCTTTTTTTTAGTTTAATCGATAATTTAAAATGGTTATTACACTTAAACCCAAAAAAGGACGTGGATTTTACGTATTTTGGAAGACCCTCTATTTAATAATCACTGAGAAATAATTTATTTTTGTAGTAGTCAAATAGGTACCCAATTTAGTTCAATGATATCACCAAGTGAGATTCCAGTCCAGTTATAAAAGTCTTACCAATAACATCGCAGTCGTGTAGTTCTTTGTCGGAGAGCTTGCGGGAGGTCTGGCTCGGCACCTCGGGCAGCAAGTTGACCGGCTTCTGTGGCGTCATTGCTTTGTTTTCCGGACTGCCATTCACCTATTCATATACTGAACTTGTAGATCAACATTCATTATTGTTTTTAGGGATGATTCATTCTATAGTACGCGACAGGTCGCGTGGGTGTGCGGGACGTCCCCCGATTGCCATCTCATCATCAACATACACGGGTCTAGCCATGTCACGGATATACGCCACAGAACACTTAATAGTACTTTCGAGGTACAGAAGGTAGGTTTTGTATTTTTAGTGATTTAGTATGTTTCAAACCCGCAATGTATAGCGTACAAAAATATGCCACCTACGACGCGGCATTGACTGTGAGTGGCCAACTTACGCAACGTTCATTGACCTCTACCTTCAGTCAGATGTTTTATTTGCAATATATCGTGAACTTTTACAAAATATAGGTTTTTTTTCGCGTTTTTTATGGTACCATATCAGTAATCATCAGTACTATCACCTGTCTTCGTTTTTGCTAGCGTTCTGTAGGGCGATTGTCTAAAAGCTGCATCAATCATTATTACAATCTCAATTGTTGTGATTGGCTGAATTTGTGCAATTCTTGTTGCAACAATGCATTGTAGCCAATAGTGAACGAACGTCAACCAATCCGAGGTGATTGCGATCGTGACATTGTAGCTGTCATTCTACGGCAATCGAGCAGCAGAATACAAGGTGTATAGTAGAGTACATCATACCTGTGGTGTACCAGGGTAGTCGTGGTTGGCATGCGGTGGCGACTTGTCCTGCCCGTCCGTGATGGCCGGCACGTGCTGCAACACACGACGTACTGTTACCTCATGCGTTCAAGTTTAACACTGCATGGTCAGAAATGAAGTCATTTCTAACCATGCAGTGTTAAACTTCCAACACGTGAAGTGAGTAAAGCGGCACTGATGTTGCAATATTTTGTAAATAATTCACAAAATATTCATAGTACTTTTTATAAAACCTACTATTATAACAACGTTTTTCAAATTCCACGTGGCTTTATATCGGCTCCTTTACTCTGTGGCTGTCTTTTTTTATTGCGAGATAGGCTTGCGCTTGACGACAATCATGCTGAATAAAAAGCAATGTTGAGGTCTAGGTTGGATCGCGCATGAATAGATGTCTATTCAGTCTTGAAGGTATTGCCTTGTCGGTGACAAACTTTGTGACTTTGACATTCGTCACAGCGCAATAAAATGACTGATGATTTGAAATAAAAAAATTATTGTTATTTAACACTTATGAAGTTAGTGCTTTTTAAACAGTGACGCGGCGAGCTGACTTTTTACAAAGTATTGAAAAGTTTAAATCATTAGATCTTCTAGACTGTGTTGAGCAGTTTTTTTTTTACATAATAAAGCTTATATACCGTTTTTGGCTATGAAATCGACGCCATAGTTCTTTATTTAAAAATATTTAAGTAAAGCTTCGATTTCTCCCAATTAACTATTAGGCAGAGTTCAGAACAATAAATCCTTAAAGCTAAAAATTACGCAAATAAAAAAATGTATATAAAATATTGCAACCTCAGCGATGTCTTGTCGAAAGAGAGCCCATATTATGGCGCGAAGCTATGGCAAATGACATTTTAACAGCATACTATGAAACAATGAAAATGCTTTAAATGCTATGTTTGTATGGACTTCGATCACGACAATTTACCTGACCGCAATCCAGTAGCTTTGCCAAGAATACCAGTATGGACCCTCTTTCACCCATTTGGCGAAGGAATAGCTACGAACAATTCGCAATAGTTAGAATAGCTTGAAGACTTGATGAACTAAAGGAGGCCCCGATATGTTTTGAGGTTTTTGTATCACTTCCAAAAACATCGAATAGTGAACTCACACTACGCTGCTTTTGCTATTTAAGAGTTCTTTTATAAAAGTCATAAATAAATTTTGCGTGCAATTTACGAGTATTTTTAATAAAGAAGATTTGAAAGTCAACAGAACCAGAGCCAAGAAAAAAGGCGGAATAAATTAGAAAAACTGTAGGTTTAAACCACATCTCTTGGGCTGACTGAATATATTAATTGATTTGACAAGACAATTTTTAAGTTATAGGTAAAATCGGGAACTTAAAGATGGATATTTGGCTGATAAACATATACCAAATAAGATATCCTTGAATGTTTAAAACTACCTATTATTTTACTAAAATAACAAATATGAACATGTGATTCACATCACATCACAAAGCTGTTAATTGGTTAGTACAATAATTAACAATTTATCTAAATAAGGTTTCTGAGAGATTGAAAAAATGCAGAACAGGGTTTTTAGATTTATCAATTACTTACATACAGGATGTAACCAAAACGCTAGCAAAAACTTAGCGATGTTGTTAAACTATCTAAACATAATGTAATGTAAACCATTTGCCTCATTTTGTAGTTTTAATGATTTAGTATTTTTCAAAACTATCGTGCAAAACCCTACGACGCGGCATTGACCCCCTAGTGGCCTACTTACGCAACGTTCGTTGGTCTCTAGCGTCAGTCAGATGTTTTACTTGCAATACATCGTGAACTTACAAAATATAGAATTCTTAAATATTTTTTTGTTTTTTTTGTGGTTATCATCTCAGTAATCATCAGTACTATCACCTGTCTTCGTTTTCGCCAGCGTTCTGGCTACAATCTATATCTTAAATCAATTACCAATTATGATCCGATGCCTAAGAAAATTGAGGATTTTCATCCTTTCCGGATCAGGATTTTCCAGCGGACCTTCTGATACCTTTCAGGATCCTTGCAGATGCAAATTCCGACTTACCCCTCCTGTTAGTAGCGGTTAGCACAACTCCCTACATGCAAAGAGATCAAAAGCGATATATACTCTTAGAACGGTGGATACCGGAGTGGAAGTGGGGCGTGGGTTCTTCTGGCGGTACATCGAACCGTGGTCGTCGACCAGACCGTCGCTCTTCAGGAGGGCGGAGACCAAAGCAGCTTCGCTCCGGAAGTCCGGATGTTTCGTGTTTATGTACGCTAGCTCGATGGCTACTAGGTTTTCAACCTGTAAATAATAAATAGACACTTAATACTATAATTAATGCGAAAGTGTGTCTGTCTGTCTAGCTAGCTTTTCAGACAGATGGTCATATTTCGGCATATTTTATACAGTACTAGCTGATGCCCGCGACTTGGTCTGCGTGGATTTAGGGTTTTGAAAAATCCCGTGGGAATTCTTTAATTTTCCGGGATAAAAAGTCTATGTCAAGGCCCCGGAATGTAAGCTAACTCTGTACCAAATTTAGTCAAAATCGGTTGAACTGCTGGGCCGTGAAAAGCTAGCAGACAGACAGACAGAAAGACACACTTTCGCATTTATAATATTAGTATGGAAGTATGGATTAGTTTGCATTATTAAAGAGTAATTACTGTTGAATGAAAAAAATCCGCTGCATGGATTTTTTTGCGTCAAACTAGAATCTTTTTTGACTCAGTGGTTTATGGCGAAAATGACGCACACGGCACAACTCAATTCTTTATTAGGATTTCACTCACATTCTTATAATTTTATTATTCCTAAATTCTTAGTGATTTTCTTACTCCTAAGATTTCCCTCCCATCAACAAAAAAAATAGCAATGCTAAAACTACCTTGGATCGTAAGCCGTTTCCGTAAAGCCCTCGGGAACCTAGGCAGTCTACTAGGCTTCTGTAGCGATTGGATGGTTGGAATGGATTGGAAGTGACGACTCCGGCGGGGAGGAGAACTCTGTTTAAGTGCGGAAACTTAGCCAGAAAGAACAACTCACCATAGAGTTGGTGCGGGAAGCGCTGCAAAGACTGCTACACCCCCATGGTGCAGTACTGCGCAAAGCCTCAATAGCTCAACGGTTGAGGAGCGGACTGAATTCCGAAAGGTCGGCGGTTCAAACCCCACCCGTTGCACTATTGTCGTACCTACTCCTAGCACAAGCTTTACGCTTAGTTGGAGGGGAAAGGGGAATATTAGTCCTGATTAGCATGACATGAATATTCTTTAAAAAAAATATGCGGTGTGGTGTGGCTTACCATGGAGTTAGTGGCGGGCAGGCGCGTGCGCAGCAGCAACGTGACCACGTCCACGATGCGCTGGTGCAGGCGCGGGAAGCGCTGCATCTCCTGCTGCACCTCCGTGCCGCAGTGCTGCACGATGCGCTGCATCTCCTCGTGAACCTGCAATGACACAGTGATGACACAGCAACAGGGATCGCTGACTATAGGCCTGTAACAATAACGAATGCCTAAGTCGTTCCACCCTTAGCAGTTCGGATAATAAAATGTTGAGTATAAAAGTTCCTTGAGATTGGATGTCAACCAGATAGGGATGATAAAAAGCGGTGATAGCCTAGTGGTTAAGACGTCCGCCTTCTTTTCGAGAGGTCGGGGGCTCGATCCTGAGCACGCACCTCTAACTTTTCGGAGTTATGTGCGTTGTTAAAAAATTAAATATCACTTGCTTTAACGGTGAAGGAAAACATCGTGAGGAAACTTGCATACCTGAGACATCTTCATACTTTCAAAGGTATGTGAAGTCTGCCAATCCGCATTGGGCCAGGAACGCGTATATCATGTTTGTACCCAAAAACTCACGAACATGTGCACGCTCGTGAACCACTCGTGAACACTTTCACTTTATGTTCTTACTAGCTGATGCCCGCGACTTCGTACGCGTGGATTTAGGTTTTTATAAATACTGTGGGAACTCTTGAATTTTCCGGGATAAAGATAGCCTATGTCCTTCCTCGGGTTGCAAGCTACCTCTGTACCAAATTTCGTCAAAATCGGTTGAAAGGTTGAGCCGTGAAAAGCTAGCAGACAGACACACTTTCGCATTTATAATATTAGTATGGATGATGCACGTTGTGTGCACGATTCGTACGCGTGCCCGTGACCAGGTGTGAATTCGCCTTATTATTTGTTACAGTTTTGACAAGTATTTTTCTTACCAGCTCCACACAGCGTAAGGAAGGATCCTCCAGTCTTCTGATCTGCCGTTTGACCAACAGCTCAAATGAAACCTCGGGAACAAATAGCGCCGGTCTTGGGCCGGTCGCGTTTCTTATTGCAGTCAGAATATCCATGCGCGTCAAACCTGAACAATGATATTCGCAATTATTTTAAAGCATTTATAGTTCAAAAAACTATGTCAAACAGCAATGTTGCTGTTTTGTATAATGTGTCAGTAAATCTGCAAAACCCCAAGCAAGTTAGCCACCCTTTTCAATCTTATATTGAGATTTAATGAGCATTCATTTTAACGAGCATTCTATCGAGCGCGTTCTGGTGAGCATTCTAGCGAGCACACGCGACCGTCCAGTCTGACATTTAAATGAAGAATAGACGAGCATTCGCTAGAATGCTCAAAATTTTCGTAGCAATATTTGGCTCTATGCTTGGCTCGGCTCGTTGTTCAGTTTGTCAAAAATAAAAACGGCGAATGCTCGATGTTCTGTTACAAGTGAATGCTCAAGTTTATCAGCACCTTTAGACTGCATCACCTTACCACTAGGTGAGATAGCAGTCAAGGTCTAACTTTTCATTAAATAAAAAAAGAATTCTAGGCAAACGCATCACATCTTAGCCCACACCATTACTTCACATTAAGTGTTACTGTGGCGAAGCATGTGCCTATGTCTGTGAATAAAAAAAACAAATCTTAGCTTATTTAGCTGTTGATTTCTTACAAACTCTTATGTTAGGCATGAGTAGTGTAACAATGGTTCTCTCTTAGATAAATTATGTCATTTACTCTGACCATAAAACAATAGAAAAGTGCGCAATTGTCTATGCTTATTAGCGACTTGAAAACAAGACAAATCTACTGACCTACTAAAGGATGTATAGAGTCCAATGTCCGTCCGAAGGTTTCGTGGAATATGTAGCATATTCTAGCGCCGCCACACAACTCTGTGGTTTCAATATTCCTCGACGTGCCTTCTATGGTGGAGCAGTACGCGCTGGCGAACTTCGTGATGATTTGTAGCAGCGTCTGAGACGTGTCCGATACGTCTTCGCCGTACGAATTGAGTAATGATTGGAACTGTGATATCATTACGTTGACGCGCACCTGAAATATTGCATGTGAAATTTAAAACAGACGGACAGACGTCTGTCGACAGTCACATGAATTCATCCACAACAGTTAACATTGTGACATTTGGCACGCACGTACGTACGGTACCCGCACAGAAACACGCACGTATGGGTACATATACGCACACTCGCACACGCGTACGCACGTACGTATAGTACGCATGCATTCACGCTCGTAAGAACGCAAAGCTTACAAACTACTTTATGATTCGTTGTTTTCAGTATTAGTTGTTTAAATACGTATATGGTACAGTTCTTGCAATTCACGAAGGCGAGTGAACTTTACTTGTGGTTACATCGCATCCATCGCATTACAGACCCATTTCGCTTTTGTCCGTTCTTGCAAAAGTAATCGAAAGAGTAATTAACGTCAGACTAAAACAATTCCTGGAGTCTAATAAACTACTCTCCCCAAATCAATTCGGGTTCAGGGTAAACAAATCAACGGACGATGCCATACGTGAATTAACGTCTTACATAGTAGAGAACTTAGATGAGGGAAGGAAAACTATTGGAGTATATTTAGATCTAGCTAAGGCTTTTGATACCGTATCCGTTCCAATTCTAATCAGGAAACTTGAGTATATTGGTGTACGTGGCCAGTCATTGCAACTATTAAAGGACTATCTCTCTAATAGACAGCAGCATGTAAAAATAGGTCAGTATGCAAGTCAGGAAGAATGGATTAAATTTGGTGTGCCACAAGGAAGCGTTCTTGGCCCAACATTGTTTCTGATTTACATAAACGATTTATGTAGCATGAACTTAACAAGTGGAAAGATAGTTACTTTTGCAGATGACACAGTACTGCTTTTTGGTGCGAAGTCTTGGCAAGTAGCGAATGATTTAGCTAATCAAGGCCTTAAAATGGTCACTACCTGGCTGGATCATAACCTTCTCACGCTGAATTTAGACAAAACCAAATTTATAAAATACAACCAGAGCAGAATTCAGTTTGTATTAAAGCCCATACATGTACTCAATTAAATAGCTGTTCATGCTATAGTATTAAAAAGACAAGTGTTATTAAATATCTTGGTGTATTAAATGATCAGAATCTCAATTGGAAACAGCACATACAAAAATTAAGCAGCAGGGTAAGAAAATTTATATATATTTTCAAATTACTCAGGAACGTTTGTTCAGCGAAATTACTATTAAGCACCTATTATGCTCTGTGTCAATCTATAATCACTTATGGGATGAAAGCATGGGGAGGCACATCCAAAACCACCTTATTAACCATTGAAAGAGCGCAGCGCGCTGTACTTAAAGTAATGACTTTCAAAAAATATAGTTACCCAACACACTTATTGTATTCTGAACTAGAGGTGCTTACAGTACGTAAATTATTTATCAAACATGCGATTATTACACAACAAAAAATTCAACCAGTTTCTAGAACAAAACGTAGAATAGATATAGTATACAAAATCCCTCAACTTAAAACAATCTTTGCTCAGAAATTCATAAATTATCTCGGTCCTAAACTATACAATGCAATATGCAGAAAGATAATGCTAAAAGATTTTACAAGTAATAAACTGAAAACGCAATTAATAAAATATGTCAATGCTCTAAATTATAACGAAACTGAGGATCTTCTGATTAAAATAATATGATTGAAACAAACTAGCTAATATAAACAACAAATAATACACATACACACATACACACACACGCACCGCACAAACACACACAAATACACACCTTAACACACGCACACACGCACTCGCATACATGCAAACCACTATCACTTGTAATAGACACCGGTATAACATGTCCGACCTTAGCGCACCAAATTGCAATAACATTTATTCAAGTTTTTAGAAATGGAGAAGGCAACCCACTGTAATACAGTGTTTACTAGTGCAGGGGTTGCCCATTCATACGTCTACTAGACCTAGGTCTACTTAATTATTACTTGTTTTTTTTTATCTGTATTTTATATGTAATTTAATATGTAATAATATGTAATAGATTGTAATAGATTGAATAATAATTAATTGAATTGAATTAAGGGTGTAGTGTACTTTATACCGATACGACTTAAACACAAGCATGAGCCACTCGCCCTCGTGAAACGCAAGAACTATATAATAATAATAATAGAAATACATAATTTACCAAAATTCCGTATTCCTAAATAGCGCAATTTTTAAGATTTTAGATTTAGGATTAAGAGACAACTTTGACGGCCCCCTATTTCTTTATAATTAGGGTTCCGAATCTCCAGGAAAAAAAATCTGTCCATCTATCATGGGAATCAAAATCTATAGGATACTTCCCGTTAATCATAAAATTTGGCAGCTAGCAATATCTTATAGCACAAGTAAGGGGAAGAATCCAAAAACTGTGAATTTGTGGTTACATCTGCATTAGACAAAGTTCCGGCGTGCATTGTATATGTGTTTGTGTGTGCGTGTGTGAGTGTGTGTGTGTGTGTAGATTTAATTATCGTGTGCAGAAAAATGGAGTGATAATTACCACTTATGTATATTTACAGTACAGTTCATGGTCACAGAGTAATAAAAACAGTAGTTAACTAGTTACACACATTCCAATGTCAATTACCTTTAGTTCCGGCAGACAGTCCCTTATATGGTGCATTAAAAGCCGGTTTAGGGTCTTCGCCAAGTAAGGTGTGCCGTTACGTGACGCTATCGTTGGATACTTCCTTTGGAGGTACGTAGCTTCATCTTTGAGGGCATCCTATAAGGAAATAGTTATTAAAACTGGCATTTCTAGTAAATGTTCATAAATAAGTTTTATATTTTCTTTGTAGATTTGTCTTTAACATATAAATCATAACTAATCAGTTAGTTATGATTGGTGTTTTACAATTAGCCCCTGTCCACACGTACGTTTTTCTAACGCGCGTTAAAGAAACAACGCAATGAACCTTTTGTATAGCGACGCTATTTTTTGCATAATGTTAGATTTTGAACGTTAGGCTTTTTTAAGAGTTAAAAACGTAAATGTTCTTTTTGAATGACGATTCTGTTATCTTCTAACTTTTTTATATATTTACTTTTACACGTTTTATGGCATACACATGCAATTTTCTTTAATAGAATTTCATAAAATGATTGACATAATGTCCCACAATTTAGCTTCACCACAGTAATCATTGACGCTGAGCTGTAACTAAAACTGGCTGTAACTAAAACTGGCTGATATCAGATATCATTTCAGTTTTTGCTGGCTGTAAAATGATATACTACTGTCACACATTTTTTACAAAAACGTGATAATCATTATTTTCTCTGTTTTAATGATTTTTATTAGTGCCTTTTCGTTATTTTTAATAGAATAGAAAGTTACTTTTTAAGTAATCTTCGAAATATAAACCTGCTTTTCATGTTGTTTAAAAATAAAAATAATAATCACTCTTTATAATATAGATAAAATATCCGCCATTTTTTTACCGTGATAGTTTTTCTGTCTATGATGTCTTGCTGCGACCGATTTACGACGCCAATGATTCCCAGTTTGACCGGGATCACGCGTCCACACAGAATGTCGATTGCATCAGTTCCTAAAATATAATTTTATCATTACATAATTATAATTTTACCTACTACACAGTAAAAAGCTGTGATAGCCTTGTGATTAGGACGTCCGTCTTCCAATCGGAGGTTCGATCCCGGGCACGCACCTCTAACTTTTCGGAGTTATGTGCGTTTTTAAGTAATTAAAATATCACTTGCTTTAACGGTGAAGGAAAACATCGTGAGGAAACCTGCATGCCTGAGAGTTCTCCATAATGTTCTCAAAGGTGTGTGAAGTCTGCCAATCCGCACTTGGCCAGCGTGGTAGACTATGGCCAAAACCCTTCTCACTCTGAGAGGAGACCTGTGCTCTGTAGTGAGCCTGTGATGGGTTGATCATGATGATGATGATGACACGGTTAAAGCTGTGATAGCCTAATGGTTAATACGTCTAGAGGCTCATTCGGGGGTCGTCGGGGGTTCAATTCCAGGCACTCACCTCTCTTTTCGGAGTTATGTGCGTTTTAAGAAATCAAATATAGCTTGCTTTAACGGTGAAGAAAAACATGGTGTGGAAACCTGCCTGCCTGAGAGTTTTCCATAATGTTCTCAAAGGTGTGTGAGGCCTGCCAATCCACACTTGGCCTAAGCCCCTTTTCATTCTGAAAGGAGACCCGTGCTCAGTAGTAGACCGGTGATGGATTGATAATAATTTTATTTTTATTTTATTTTGTTTATTTGAAAGTAATCAACAGCGTAAATACATAATTATTATTTAAATTTAAATCTAGGTATAACAGAAGGCCAAAAGAGATTACTTAAAATTATAATTAAACTATTTTAACAGAATAGAGTTAGAATAAATGTAGGTATATACAATAATAAAATAAAATTACAACAGTGTGTGTATGATTGTATGTGTGTGTGTATGCGTGTGTGAGTGTGTGCTTATGAGTATGTGTGAGCGTGTGTGCATGTGTGTGTGTGTGTAAATGGGAGTGTATGATTGCATGCATATTTAGATGTTAGCTACTTTTTTTTTGTTTTACGATGATAGTTTCTTAATTCCTTTTTAAATTTATTGTTTGATAGGTAAAATAAGTCAAACTCAGCGAACTGATTGTTATAAGTACGTACCAAGCGTGGAATTATAGAATTTCGCGCATAATTTGAGTTAGATTTGGGAACATTTAGAAGGCGCGTGTGACGCGTTCTTGAAGGTTGAGCATTAAATGAAAAGGCTGAGAGTAAGCTAGGACAATCGATTGAGCCGGTTAAAATTGCTTGCAGTAACAACATATCACATTGTTCCCTTCTATGTTCCAGTGAGCCGATACCGTAGTGAGTACACGCTTCCTCATAACTATTAAATTTTTTAAAGTCTTTAAAAGCTAAGTATTTAAGAAACTGCCTCTGTATGGTTTCAAGCCTATGGGCATATATTATGTATTGAGGCGACCAGATATTACACGCATATTCTAGAATACTCCGGACATACGCGAAGTAAAGTGTTTTTATGCATTCCACATTACTAAAAGAACGGGTTACCCGTTTATAATAATGATTACTTACTACACGAAAATCTTCCTGGCGGAGTAGTGAAGAAAGAACCTTGTAAGAGGGAGATCTTGAGATCGATTCCCGACAATTGATTTGGGAATATATGATTTTTAAATTATCTCTGGTGTGGCGTGGTGCGAGGCTTCGGCAGTGGCTTTAGTTAGCACGCGATTTAGCGAACCACTATGACGCCGCGAGGAAACCGCTTAGATGTGTATTAAGGTATTAAGCCATTGTACCATAATTTTATGCAATGTCTTGCGAACATGTATTCTATTTGTAAAACAATGCATAAACTTTATGGTTTCGCTATCTGAGTTGACTATACATGCGTCAACGGATGTGTAATAAATTATTGTGTTTTGCGGTATAGTTGTGACCAATAAACAAAAAACTTTTTCAAATCCATACTAATGTTATAAATGCGAAACTGAGTCTGTTTGTCTGTCTGCAAGCTTTTCACGGCCCAACAGTTCAACCGTTTTAATAAAATTTGGTAAGACAGAGTTAGCTTACATCCCGGGGACGGACATAAGCTACTTTTTTTCCGGAAAATCAAAGAGTTCCCACGGGATTAAAAAACCTAAATCCACGCGGACGAAGACGCGGTTTACGGTTGACGTCGATTTTAAAAATCGACTTCAACCTTTACTTGAATTAATTTACGAACTATATTATAAAATTGTTAGCGATGTTTTGTTACAGATAGAATTAAAATTTTGGCACACCTATAACTGAATAAAATTTAATCAAGTGCCAGGGAATGACCATTGTATACCTATATCTGTAAAGGTGTAACTCACAATATGAAAACTTAAGCTACATTTTAGTATAGGTCATATAAATTAAAAAAAACTTACCAGCATCCATGAGATCAAGCTTGGTAACCACAGCCAATGTTCTCCTTCCATCAGGATCAACCTCCTTGGCCATTTTGATGGCTTCACTGGTGGCCATGTCTGTGTTAGCCGCAGTGACTGCCAGTATTATTGAATTAGGGTTGGCAATATATTTGATTATAAGATTCCTAATTTGGTTCTCTATGTCTTCTGGTTGATCTCCTATAGGCACCTAGAAAAATGTCGTAAGTCAGTAGGTCACTTTTAGTTTTGTAAAAAGAAAATCACCGCTGTTTTAATGCACACAGAAGAATACAATACAAACAGAAATAGAAAAAAATTCGAAGCATGCAAAGATTGCCTTAAAAGTCTTTGAATTTCCCGGCCAAAAAGTAGCCTATGTGGTAGCCTGGGATGTAGACGATCTCTGTACCAAACATCAAAATTAGTTATATATATGGGGCCGTGAAACGCTAGCAGACAGACACACACTTTCGCATTAATAATATTATATTTATCAACAGCCATTAAGAACGTGCTAACTGATCCATAAATCATAACGATCATAGGGTTGTTCGGACGCAGGTAACTAGGGTATGTGGTAGGGTAGGTAGGATAGGTAGGCTAGCTAACCAGGCTCCAGTTCCATAAGGCCTGTAAGTGCGAGCGCGATCAGCTGCGCGATTGCGGGAGAATGACAGCTACAATATCACGATCGCAATCATCACTGATTGGTTAACGCTCGCTCACTATTGGCTACAGTGCATTGTTGCAACAAGAATCGCACAAATTCAGCCAATCAGAACAATTGAGATACTGATAAAAATGATTTATGACTCAGTTCACGCGTTCATAATGTCTCAACTATAGTACACTATGGATGTATAGCAATTTGAACATGTTATTTACATGGTCCCTACATTGTTGTACAAAGTAAAACCTGCTTTGATTTATCCATGTTAAATTAATACCTTTGTAATTCCAGGCAGGTCTACAAGTGTCAAATTGACAACCCTGGTAGAAAAAATCTTGAGATTGATTGCTTCTGGGCTTATTCCCTTGTTGCTGCCGGCCATACGGTCCGTCTCCCTCTCTATCTCTTGCCGAATTTCGTCGAAATTCGAATAGATCCTTTCCTTTGTATGCAGAAATTTGGCCCATTCTTCCAAACTTACAGTTCCTAAAACAAAGGAAATAGAGTGGAGGTATCTATAGATATATACATAACATAATAAGGTTGACACTACAGGTACATGGACTAGTTGCTTTTTCCTCATAATATTGTTACAATTATACTATAATGATATAATGTTCAATAATTTCGACCCCCCTTAGGAGTTGTATTTGCAAAAATCCTTTCTTAACGGATGTCTACGTCATAATACGTGAACCGTACTTTTGACATGACAGTTGACCCAAAGAGTTAAAATGGCGCGTGAGGAGTCATTTTGTACAGACTATACAGTTTTTTAAAGTAATACAAACAAGTATTATGTGCTTTTTTATGCATGACCTAAACTAAATAAATCAGCAGTATCATGGATGGAACTAAATTGTCCATTTTAATGCAATACAAACCTTTGGGTAAAAGTTGGACTAATGGATTCCATGATACACTTCCTGTTTCCTGGTTTCTATATACTGAAGTGATTAAAATAATATACTTATACAATATACATAAACACAAAAATAAATAGCAATGTAATTTTTTATTTTATTTACTGTTATATTTTAGTGTGCTGAGCTTTTGACACTGTAGTCTGTATGTATTCTAGAACATACCATGGCTTTACTAATAGAATCCTACATACAGTTTCAGACACAATTTAATGGGAGCATAATAATCCATAATTCCATACTAATATTACCAATGCATAAGTATGTCCGTCTGCTAGCTTTTTACGGCAAAACCATTAAAACGATTTGGACAAAATTAAGTACAGAGATAGCTTGCACCTTGGGACAGACATAGGCTACTATTTTATCCTGACAAATCAAAGAGTTTAAAAAACCTATATCAACGCGACGAAGTCATGGGCATCATATTTAGTAGAATATAAGACAAAATGTATATAATATTATAAATGTAAAACTATTTGTCCTTCTATCATGATGCAACAGAGCAATGGATAAATGTGATTTTTGCTACATTTTATTTCATAAAGTTAAAAAGTTCCCAATTTTTTAAAAAGCTAAATCCACACAGACAAAATCACGGGCATCATCTAGTATTGCATAATAAGTTCAATACCTATATGCTTATTGTTTTTATATCACTAATAATAGCCAGTCATTGCTTCTAATTTATTCTTTGAAGTCTTATCTGTGTAGATAATAGCAGTCCTGTCATTCTGCTACGTTAGTCCCTAGCCTGAAGTGAGCAATTTTGCAACTGTCTTATGAATTGGTATAAAATGAAGAATGACTATTAATTAATGTGTTTACATTAATTAATAGTCATTCACAAGCATGAATAATGAAACATTTGTATACAAACAAAGAAACTGTTGTTATTAGAACAAAATTGATTGAACAAAATGATTGCAGTCAAGGGCTAACTTGTATCTGAATAATCATAAAAAAAAAATTAAAAAAAATAATATAAAATGAAATAGGTACATGATTAGAAAAATTACAAAATAATTACTTAGTACAAATAGTCAATCAACACTCATTAACCAATAACACAATGCTGTTATGATCAATTGCTGTGCTTGCAAGAATGACAATGAAAATTGGATCACTGAGAACTGCATAACAAAGAATTGCATTCAAAATAAAAAATGTAAACATTGCTAATCACTTGTGAATCATCATTGTTTCAAATATCTGGGTTAAGGTGTAGTCATTGTTTCAAGAATACTAGACAGATAACCTATGGTTCAAGTTCTTGAGATGCAACAAAAAACATAACTACTTATTATATTTATTAAATGAATAATTGTTTGTTTCCAATAGTTTTAGACTTTTTTTTTTATAAAAAGAATATTAGCCATGTTAAATGACTAATATTCCCCTTTCCTCTCCAACTAAGCGTCAAGCTTGTGCTAGGAGTAGGTACGACAATAGTGCAACGGGCGGGGTTTGAACCATTGACTTTGCCCGCCGTTTGGTTTTCAGTCCACTCCTTTACCCGTTGAGCTATTGAGGCTCTAATCTTGTAACTATAATGTACTTATTATATAGAAATACATATTATGTACATTTTTTTAGAATTCACATATGTACCTTTTAGGCATTAAATCAATGTAATCTACTTCCCAATATAAGCAGGTAAGTATTAGAAACATGTCACCTATCAGATAAAATTCTATTGTAATCCACAAATTGTAATAATTCACTATCAAGTAGTGAATAAGAAATTTTTTTGTCAACTTGCTGATAAAAAGCTGAATAAGCCAAATATTAAAATGGAAAAGAAAGGAGTGGATGATCAAAGATACCTTCTTCTGCTGAGCGATGTTCTTTGCTGTCTTTTGGACTGTACACCAGTTGCAGGATGAGTGGACGGCGTGTAACAATGCCTGGACCCCGAGGTAAGAAGGAACGCCCAACAAGGCTCTCTATTACTGAACTTTTGCCTGAACTCTGCAAGAATATAGGTTTATGAATATTTAAGTTTGACAGTGACATCATAGACCTAAGGATTTACTTATAAAGCAGTGCTTAGCAAGCAAAATAATAGAAAAGACTAGTTTTATTTGATACTTCTACTATAATACAAAAATTCTTAAGTGATTTTAATTCATACTAGCTTATGCTCGCGACTTCGTCCGCGTGGAGTACACACATTTAAACCCCCTATTTCACCCCTTTAGGGATTGAATTTTTAAAAATACTTCCTTAGTGGATGCCTACGTCATAATAGCTATCTGCATGTCAAATTTTAGCCCAATCCGTCCAGTAGTTTGAGCTTTGCGTTGATAGATCAGTCAGTCAGTCAGTCAGTCGGCTTTACCTTTTATATATTTAGATTCTCACTTTTGCATATCAATCATCATTCAACTATGAATGGTCATCGACAGGGAAGTCCAACAGACCAGAATGAGGACAAAGAATCTCTGACATCTTTACATAATCGCCTTGTTATTCATGAACAAAATAATACGGACATTGGTGGACTTTGAGATGTCTGAATGAAAATGACGAGACGAAAAATGAAATAACCTGAGTCCCCAGTACAACAATTTGAGGTAATTGGATGGCATCAGCTCCTACGGTGTTGAAAACGTCTTGAAGCTTGTTAATAACTGGAATAAGTGCTTCCATAATTAAAACGCACTAAATAACGATCACGAATTATCCTAGATAGTATTCTTCTTTTTATTTACAGTCAGTACTGTTTCACTTATTAGGACGACTAAAATTCAAATCAGAAAAGAAAACACATAAACCGACCGGTAAAAGTCGGCCATATTGATTAATTCATAGACTATTCATCACCGACCAGAAATAAAAGCTATTAGCAAGCCATAGATGATATACCCAGAGAAACCCAGAAACCAGAAATGTGCTATAGATTAAACATAAATGTGCCCTTATACGTCAAAAACGAGCCTGTTGAGATAGCGCTAAACAGGAGTTTGTTCTTTTCTTTTCTACTAGGATTCGTGACAATGTCACAATCGCAATCACTGATTAGTTGAGCAGCGTCTACTTGTTTATTAAATAGTCGATAAACTTGCAGCACAGATTTGCAGTCTGTGAATTTCATAGACAATTGAGACAGATACTTTGATAAATGCGAAGTATATGTTCCAAATTCGTTTTCGGCTGATTCTAAATTAGATATTTTAGAGAAATTCAATATGTTGGCTCCTGGTATTAAAATTTTAAATGATGAGTCACTTCGTCTCCTAGGGGCTCCCGTACTAGATGCATCAGTTCCTCTATTTGTTGAATATACTATTTCAAAATTTAGTAGTAACTCCCACCGTCTTCTGTGTGAAATTAATCTACATATGGCTCTCACAATATTGCGGTTTTGTTAATTTGTTCCAAAATTTACGTACTATCTAAGATGTTCTCCACTTTGGAAATTTAATACTCTATTGGACAATTTGGATGCTTTTGTTAAAAATATTCTCACTAGTATTCTAAATTGTCCAATAAGTAATCAAGCATGGTCCCAGGCTTCTCTTCCAATCAGGTATGGAGGTCTGGGAATTCGCAAAATTTCTAGTGTTTCGCTGCCAGCAATTCTTTCCTCTGTTTACAGTACACACACTCTCTATGGCAAGATTATATCCAATTCTTTGGGTTCCATAGAGGTGTCTGGCTTAACAGAGGCAAGAAATGAATGGTCCATGCATAGTCCCAGCCAAGTGCCGGTTTCTTTTTCTTCCCAGAGACAGTGGGACGACATTATTTGCAAAACGACATTTGACACTTTACTAGCAAACGCAAATTCTAAAAAAGACCGTGCTCGTCTTCTCGCTGTCTCTGCAAAAGAGTCCGGCTACTGGCTACATGCTCTTCCCTCTGCCAACCTGGGCACTATGTTAGACCATACGACACTTTCTGTTCTCATTGGTCTTAGGCTTGGCGCCACAATAAACCAGCCTCACCGTTGCCACTGCGGTGACTGCGTTGACGCCTTCGGCCACCATGGGCTCTCCTGTTCGAGAAGCGCTGGACGCTTCTCCCGCCATAGTACCCTTAACGACATCACCCGGAGGTCCCTTGCCACCGCCCATGTGCCAGCTGTACTAGAACCTATTGGTTTGGCACGTAGCGATGGCAAGAGACCTGATGGTATGACGCTCGTACCGTGGAAGATGGGCAGGTCGCTTGTTTGGGATGCAACTTGTGTAGACACTTTAGCTGCATCCCACATTCAGGCGACCTCCTCTATGGCGGGTGCAGCGGCCATCAGCGCCGAACAGGCCAAGAGGCGCAAATATGAAAACCTCGATGGGAGCTTCGTATTCGTGCCTTTTGGTGTGGAGACCTTGGGGCCGTGGGGCCCGGGGGCTCAAGCTCTTTTTGAAGAAATTGCGAAAAGAGTTATCGAGTCAACCGGGGACCCGAGAGCTGGCAGCTACCTTGGTCAAAGAATTGCCAGCATCTTGGGTACAATGCCTCGCTGCGGTGGTCTCGATGAGGTTTTAGATTTAATTTAATTTATTTTAGTTTTAATTTAATGTTGTTTTTTTTAGATTTAAGTTTATTAATAGTTTATTTAAATAATTTAAATACAAATAATTTAAATTTAAAAAAAAATTGAGACAGACATGTATGTTACATGTTACGTTTATTTGACAGTTGACACTGACAGTTTTATGTTTGATGCGGCGTCAAAAGCAAATAATTGGGAATTGAATTGAATTATTTGTTTCGAATCCCAAAATCTAAATCCAACCAAATGCATTTTTTGTTTTCAAGTTTCCATTATTTTAATATATAATTTTGCAGAAAACTGAAAGGACAGCATACTTTAATTGAACCAATTTTATGTATTTTATAAGTTATTCTTCATAACGTAAACCATTGCCAAAAAAAAGAAAATAATATGTTTGTTGCTGAGGTAGGTAATCAGGCTGTTTCTGTTGTAAGTTTAATTTCTGCACTTTGCTTACTTTGCTAGAACGCAGTACTTATATCTTCTTTGTCTACAGGGAAACCGTATTGATTCGGGTCGCTACACCACGAATTCAAATTCCATAGAATTCGGCCCATGGCACATTTCGTATGATATAAGTTGTATATTACCCAGTGTTTGTTCTACAAAAGTTGTTTGTGAACGAGATGATGATCAGTTCTGTCAATTTTGTTTGTAAGTATGAAGTTCTGAATCTTGCTTTAGATTACCTTTTGATGTAGGCAGTAAAAATAGTACAACTAAATAGCACTTACTGACTTAAATTTAGTCTTAGAATTTTTAAAGCTTAACTATAAAATATTAAAATTTGGTAGATGTATATCTTATAGAGTGTAAACTGAGGAGGCATGAGTTAAAACAATTTGACAAAAACCTACCCCGGGCAGTTACAGTTTTTAAAATGAGTGTTTGTAAAGTTAAATCAAAGTCTTATGTTTGTAAACCTCACTAAGTTCTATCCTAATCCTCTGGGTAGAATAAGTCGCCAGCAACTGTATAGAGTATAGATCATAACCAAGAGATACAGTTTACTCTTTTTCAGATACTGTAAAGAATTAGGTATACCACATTTTCCTGACATGGTGTTTCCTAAAAATGTACTAAGACTGGGGCACACTAGTGGTGCTGAGATACAGTTTAATCCATTGGATGCATTACGCAGAGTGTCCAGTAGGTTAGAGGCTATAGAAGTGTCTTGTGCTGAAGCCTGGCAGGAATCTCGGTAAGATAAAAAAATATTGTTATTAATACTTTCCCTATATCTCTTCTCTACTATGCTATAAGAGAGGTGCCATATACTAGTGGTCATTTCCTGCAAAATAGTCAACCGTAACTAGTGCCAAGAAAACTTTATTTTTATTCAGATACAAGTTAGCCCTCGACTGCATTCTCACCTGGTGGTAAATGCTGTCTAAGACGGAAGTGGGCTAATCTAGAAGGGGTGTGGCAGTTTTTACTAAACCCATGCCTCTTTGGTTTCTACACAGCATCACTAGAACACTAAATCGCTTGGTGGCACAGTTTTGCCGGTAGGGAGGTAACGGCCGAAGCCTCCCACCAGAAAAGTTGTTGTATATTCACTTTGTAGTCTATAGTATGTCAACAATATTGATGTTTGGTATCTTAATATGATTCAACTTTTATAGTATTGTACAAGTACAAGAGCAAAAGTGATACATTACATTTCATTATCATTATTATCAACCCATCGCCGGCTTACTACTGGGCTCGGGTCTCTGCTCAGAATGAGGCTTTGGCCGTAGTCCACCACACTAGCCAAATGACTTCGCACACCTTTGAGAACATTACACAGAACTCTCATACAAATTTTTAAGTCTAGGGATACTTTTTGACACTTGATATTACATAAAAAATGGCGGCATAAACATTCTACAAAAAGCTATAAAGTAGAAATCAAGCAAGAAGAAGATAGCAATACTTACTACACTGAAACTCTCAATTCAATCAACTTATCAATCCAGTTATCTATACTTTAAATAATTATAAATGCAAAAGTGTGTCTGTGTCTCTGCTGTTTTCATGGCCAACCAACCCACTTAACCAATTTTGACGAAAGGCTTGTGTCCCAAATATGGACATATTTGGTACAGAGATAGCTTGCATCCTGGAGATAGACATAGGCTACTTTTTATCCCAGAAAATTAAAGATTTCCCACAGGATCATTGAAAGATCTAAATCCACATGGCCGAAGTCATGGCATGATTTAGCATAAAACATAGGAACTATTGCATAGTTTGATGAATTGTTTTGTATATTTCAAGGCCTGATGCAGAGAAACCTAAGAAGCCATTTGATTGGACATTTTCTACAGACTACAAAGGCACACTGTCAAACAACATAACTGTGGTACCAACCAATGAGACTATAGACTTTGATATTTTAAAACGTAAAGACCAAATCCTGTTTTACCATGATCTTACTCTGTTTGAAGATGAACTTCATGATCATGGGATTTCCAAGCTATCTGTTAAAATCGTAAGTAGCAAAGCTTCTTCTTCTTCTGTACCTTTTCTTTCTTTCTTCACTCTGGGCTGGTTTCTGCACTTAAACGTTTCCGTCTGTTGTGCGTGCATCGGCCCTCCCCGCCGAAGTCTTCACTACAGCCATCCAAGCACACTCCAGAAGCCAAATAGACCGCCCAGGTTGCCGAGGGCTTCATGGAGTGAGGTCGGAGAACCTAAATGGCGCTCGCGTTGATCTGCTACGTCCGTGCACTCCAGGAGCACGTGCGTCGGTGTTTCATCGACCTCCATGCAGGCCCTGCACAGAGGACTGTCGGTTCTTCTGTACCTTATCCTAAACTACGTGGGGTCGGCACAACATGTCTTTTTCTTCCACTCACCCCGGGGCATTATCCACCCCTTTTACACGCATATCCTCGTTCACGCAATCCTTCCACCTATTCTTTGGTCATCCTCTCCTCTTTTTCCTTCCACATGCATACTTAACATTCTTCTATTGACACGGCTTTCTTCCCTCCGCATTATATGCCCATACCATGCCAGGCTATTACACCTCCTCTTTTCTACCACTGGTGCTACTTTTAAATTTCCCCTTATATATTCATTCCTTATCTTATCCATCCTTGTCACACCACACATCCATCTCAATATTCGCATTTCAGTCGCATCTTTCATCTAGCAAAGCAGTTTATTAAAAAAAGTTGATCTTGGAATGTCTCACTGTCTGTGATTTTGGGAGGCATGTTCATGGAATATTATGTTTCTTACCTAATATTTTCATAACTTGTTGGACTGCTTTTGTACTGGGTATCCTGTAGGTATTTTTAGGGTTTCGCTACATCTGAACGAAAAACGCGACCCAGGTGGTCACTTTTAGGTGGCAAATTAGAAAATAAAAAAAAAGTTTTACATACTTTGAGACATTTAAGTAGTTTTTAAGGCATCCAAAAACATGGGAATTTAGAAAAACTGATGTCTCAAATTTACATAAAGAGATATATTATAACAAAGATGCTTGTACAATAGGCGGCCTTATCGCTAGAATAGCGACCTCATACTTAAACTAATTTAATTAAAAGCATTATATCTTAGGAAGATCAATTTTGAAAATACTTTCGTTTTTGGTGATAATAATGGCTCAATAATTTTATTAATTTTTGCAGTTACTTAATTTTTAAAAAAGGACGGCAGATTTCCCAAAAATCTATTATGAGTCAGTGTGTTACTAAATTGTGCTAGATTTTCAGAGAGTAATGCCGTCATACTGGTATGTGTTACAAAGATACTTCCTAAGAGTTGATGACGTGATGGTGCGCTCACACGAGACCCGAATGTTTCATATGCTCAACACAGACTATGTTCTCCGAGAATATTCAACCAAGGAGGCGAAAGCACAGGACATAAATGTAAGTTATAGTGACACGATAATACTCGGGAGATTGTTGAAATATTATGGAACTTATTCGAATATATGCTATATTTTTTACAGATTCCTACATCTCAAATGAAAGAAGCAGATGATGTGATACCGTTATTACCTGTGAAACAAAAAGTAACGGAAAAACTGTTAGTAAATACACAAACTAAATAATATTCTAGAAGTGATCTCAAATGTATCATAATATAAGTAATGTTTATAATAGCTTTATTTATAAAAGCATTAAGATATAGATTGCTGTATTTTTACTGAATTTTCATCTGCAAAAACCTTAAAAATTACCAACTGGTTACAATTGGTTATTATTATTACACAGGTTAGTACAGTACGCGGCCAAAAGTGATGAACATCGGCCTTTAGAATGACATTTCAGGTTTGCAGAGCGTTGTCTCTGTCACTCATGCCCTTATGAAGTTTTGTTTATCTCAACGACCGAGAGAGACCGAGCTCGACAAATCTGCTATCTCCTTCTAAAGATCGATGTTCATCACTTTTGGCCGCGTACTGTACCATAATTTGTAAGGTTTTGGTAAAAAAGTTTTCGGGCCCAACCGCGCTAGTTCCAATAGCTTATCAGCTACAGTCTAAACCTCTTATTGGTCAACACTTTCCCGCTAATGCAAGAAATTATGCTGCGCTGTACACCCATGTGGGGCGGTGTCACAGATGAAAATATTACATTTTGTTTTTATCTGTAACACCAACAACAAATAAATGAATTTTCTTTCTTGCTTTCTATTTGCTAAAATGCAATGTTGCTGCAAAGATATCATAAATTCAGCCAATCACAATTGAGATTGTAATAATGATTGATGAACTTTATCTGGAGTTGACCTGCTGGATAATAATGAAGGGTATCTGTCTGTCCGTTTCGGTATGTATATTACGCGACAGGTCGAGATGGCGATCGGGGTATAAGGCGGGGGGACGCCCCGCTCACCCGCGCTATCCCGCACCGGATAAGCGCGGGGCTGTGCGGACGGGGTGTCCCCACCTCGATTGCCATCTCGACCTGTCGCGTACTATACTTTTCTGCGATGCGGGAAGCGATAGGTTCACTGACGAACCAATAGTGCGGCAGCACGTACAACCTTCAGTGGCCTCGCGCCTCACTTCGTATTAGACCAATAGATCCATAAATCACTGGACAGGTCAAAAAGATCTTTTAGCTAATGGTACGATTACACCTAACGAGTACAGTGGCGAGTCAGTGTCCTCGGCCGAGTACTCGGTTGGTATAAACACTTACGAGTGCTCGGCGCAATTTCGAAATACGTATTTAAACGGCCACCACAGCACTGTCTTGGCCGAGTGACATTTTACTGTCTCGCTTCACTACTCGGTAGGTGTAATCAGCCCATAAAGCAAACTATAAACAGTAGATATTTTGAACAGGGGATTTAAAATTATTTTTTTATTTCCATTCAATCCAAAAAATTGATTTGATGAATTATCAGCGAACGCTATGTGTTGCAACGCCTCTTTCAATTTTGAGATTGACAATGTTAGAAACCTTCACCCAAGTGCCAACAACAATTAGACCTGAATTTCAACTGAATCGGATAAATGATGCGCGAACGCATAGGATGCAAACGCGTAAATTCTATAGTCTGACCAGAGATAAAACAGTTCCCACAAAGAAGAAACCTTTAAATATTGTACATAGGTAAATTTAAGTACATAAATCAGTTACCGCATGTATGTAAGATCATCAATTGAGAACAAATCAACCGATCCCATTGCTGCCATTTTCCACTTTCCACTGTTAAAGATTGCGCCCTATTTAATTTTAGTGCGAAGCACAGAGTAGGTGCATTGAGTATAGGTGGTGCGAAGCTATGTCTTAGGGCTTTTATATTGATAGGGATTTAATGTAATTTGGGGTAAAATCGAACTTCAGGTGGTGGTCACACTATTTTTCATACAAATAACTCCCCTGATGTATAAAAATGACAACGTCAGAATTCCATCGAATTAAAAATTAGAGTATACATACATGTTTTGTGAGCTTCAAATAATAACAGAGAAAATCATAATAATATATTCAATATGGCGGACTAACCAAGATGGCTTGGCCAATTCCTTTAAAAAAGGAATAAGTGGATTATTAAAAAAGATAACGAAGGTAGGTAGACCTAAGTCTTCTGACGCTAATATTCGAAAGTATAGATAAGCAAACTCAAGAAAGTAATAATTCAAATAATTCCAGTTTCCATGCAGATGAATGAGTCAGATACAGACTACAGTACGCGATTTGTAGAGCGTTGTCTCTGTCGTTGAGACCGACAAAACGTCACATAGGTATGAGTGACAGAGACAACGCTCTACAAAGCTGAAATGTCATTCTAAAGGCCGATGTACATTACTTTCTACCGCGTACTGTAAGTGCCGTGAATAATAATAATAATTAACGCCTATAATCCATACTAATATTGCGAAAATGTGTATAAATGCGAAAGTGTGTCTGTCTGTCTGCTAGCTTTTCACTTCTCAACCGATTTTGACGAAATTTGGTACAGAGAGCTTGCAACCCGTGGAAGGACATAGGCTACTTTTTATACCGGAAAATTTAAGAGTTCCCACAGGATTTTTAAAAACCTAAATCCACGCGTACGAAGTCGCGGGCATCAGCTAGTTAACCTATAAGTGATAGCAATCAAAAAATACTGTATTTATCAGACAGATCAAGATTGTGATTAAAATACACTAATGATGTAATATTAATTATTGCCGTTTGTTATACTTTGTAGTGATTTTTTTATGTAAACGACGGCCGTGAAAATATGAATAAACCGTGGCACTCTAGGAAAATGTACTGGACACTGTTCTTTTTTATTTTAACCTGTGGTAAGTTTTCTATAAATAGTTTGTGAATTGTAATAATGCAACAAAATAGTATGATAACGTCCGTGAATTATATACACTTTATATACTTTAGGTATTTGTACCACAACAAGAATGAATGTAAAGTGAAAAGAAGTGAATGTGATTTTAAGATATTTAAATAATAGTAGGTAAGTGAATTATTTTTTAAAAAGAATGAATGAAGAATATTAGCCACGTTAAATGATTAATATTCCCCTTTCCTCTCCAACTAAGCGTTAAGCTTGTGTAAGTAGGTACGACCATAGTGCAACGGGCAGGGTGGTTTAAACCGTCAACCTTTCGGTTTTCAGTCCACTCCTTTACCCGTTGAGCTATTGAGGCTCTCAAAATTGGTTAAACAACGTTGACCATTCGGTAACACATAACAAAATGATCTGGTGGAAGCCTACGGCCGTGTTTATTTACCACCGCACCAGTAAAGCCGTGCTGCCCAGCGATTTAGAGTTCCAGTAAGTTCCAGTTGCCGAGTAAAACTGATAAGGGTTATGGGTTTAATAAAAAAAACTTCCATACCCTTGCCAAGTTAGCTCGCTTCCATCTTAGATTTCATCATCACTTACCAACAAGTGATATCGTAGTCAAGGGCTAACTTGTAATCGATAAAAGAAATCTGACATGTGCAATCCTTTTGTTAACTTTAGACAACCTAGTAATCAAAAAATGATGTTCCCAGACCCACAGTATTTTTAAAAGACCTATTCAACGATACCCCACACTATAGGGTAGACGAGAAAAAAAAAGTTCATCCCCACTTTACATGTAGGGGAGCTAGGTAGGTAGGTACACTAAAAAAATATTTATCAAAATTTTATTTCACCACTTTGTGGGCTTGATTAATATTTATACCCATGTGAAATTACAGATTTCTAGCACTAATAGTCTCTGAGATTAACCGAGGACGGACGGACAGACAAACGGACGGATATGGCGAAACTATAAGGGTTCCTTGTATACTACGGAACCCTAAAAATGGCCAAATATATAAAATATAAATACCCAGCGCGTACAGAGTTTTATGTTAGGTATATGGGATTAAAATATATGATTCATTATAAGATTTTTAATTTATCAAATTCATTTTGGGGTGTTAGGATTCAATAGAAATGCCATGAGTCAAACTACGATCGATCTGAACTTTGAAAATACTCTTCTCACACAAAGTGGACTTGGATGGCCTTCACAGTTAAAAGTGGTCAAAGGAAATGTTGCTCTCATGAAATTGCGAGTACCTTTGGGCAACCAGCGATCCTGCACTGTGACAGATCCGTCTGGTGTTCAATTTGATGTGAAAAAACCTTCAAGTAATAGGTAAGTCAGTCTGTATTTTTTATAGGTTTCCGTACCTCAAAAGGAAAAAATTGGTATATATTGTAAATCGGACTCGCACTCGAATGGTTCCGTATCATCGTACAAGATAGGTTCCTTACCATTGTACAAGAAATAACTTTTTAGTTTTTATGACAGCTATTTTGAAAATTTTATTATATGTTGTTATAGCGCCAATAGAAATACACATTCTATGAAAATTACAACTCTCTGCCTATTACCGTTCACAGTATACAGTCCTTTGATAGACAGACGGACGGACAGCAGCAGCAGTTGGCACCGTTCGGGTACGGAACCCTGAAAAGGAACCCTTATACCACATCGTTGTCTGTCTGTTCTCTCTGTCGTGTCTGTCAATTCAGGGGAATCAAAACCTTATACTTCCCGTTGACCTAGGATAAAGAAAGGCAGGTAGCAATGTCTTAGATTAAATTGCCATAGGTATAATATAATAAAAAGGTAATGTTTATACCTACATCCAAAAACCTCCAAATTATCCAAAAATATTTTTATATGAAGGCGTATTACATCCATACTATCCATACTATTCCATACTAATACTAATATTATAAATGCGAAAGTGTGTCTGTCTGTCTGTTTGTCTGTTTGTCCTTCTGTCTGTCTGACGGTCTGCTAGCTTTTCACGGTCCAAGAGATTAACCGATTTGGATGCAGTTTGGTACAGAGGAAGCTTACGACCCGGAAAGTGACATAGGTATTGTTTTTGTCTTGTTTGTTTCATGTTTTCTGTGCAACAAAGTTTTTCTATCTATCTATATAGTCGACGCATTTTAAATTGAGTCGTCGAGTTATCTGTCTGTTTACCTACGACTTGTAAGTGCGAGCGAAACAGACAGATAACTCGACGACTCAGTTTAAAATGCGTCGACTATAGGTAACATTTTATCCCGGAAAAGTAACTGCCATGGGATTTTTAAAAAACCTAAATCCAGGCAGACGAAGTCGCGGACATCATCTAGTATTTACACATTTTGTTAATAAATTAAAGGTACGAACAATGGGGAGACGGGTGCGGAGTTCGAGTAAAAAACGTAGAAGACAACGATGAAGGACGATGGCGCCTGACTGCGTCTAGAGTCAACGACTCCATTGTGGGATGGACTGACTTGCATGTGTTAGGTAGGTGCTAATTTTGTCCTGAGTACTTGCCAGCTGGTCTGATTGCAGCCAAGCGAAACGCTAGCCTATGAAAAAAACCCAGCCAAGTGCGAGTCAGACTCGCGTGCCGAGGTTCCGTACTCGGGTATTTTTTCCTACATTTTGCACGATAAATAAAAATATAATTTTACGCATAAAAATGAAAAGTCGAGTCGAAAATGGGTTTTATGGCCGAGTTATACACTCTGCTTTTCACTTCGATCGCGAGGAAATGAAGCAAAAGTCAAAAGTCAACGACGATGTCGTCTCCAAAACGTAGATGACTAAATCACCCTTATCCTAATCCTTAGGCCCTTTTCTTCCCAGTCCAGTTTTCTAAAAATGCTTTCTAGGACTGCAGTGAAAATTTTCGGTGCTAATGGGTCTCCTTGTCTGGCGCCTCTATTGATGGAAAATTCAGCTCCTTCTCTTTTCAGTCTAATTCTTGCCCGGTTATCTAGAATATACACTTTTGATTATATTTATGTATTTTTGAGACACACCTTGTTCTAGTAATGACGACCATATTCTATTCCTATCGATAGAGTCGAAGGTTTTTGTAGTCGATAAAACACATGTACGTACATCTTTATGTCATATTCGTTTGCCTTCTCTATCATACCGTAATAACTGATCAATTGACCAGTAATTATTTTAATTGGTACCTAACTGGGAATTTTGTATCTTGTCTAATCAAATAATCATATTATTAAGATTTATTTTTTATCAATTTGATAATATTCTGATGGGAACACTCATATTATACCAAAACAAAGATGTAGATAAATGGAGACTACCATCGTTGCAAAGCGTAGGTATAGACCAAACCGGGTAAATCAAATTATTCGCATAGTGAAGATCAGCGAGCAGCGGATAGCCTCGTGGTTGAGACTTCGGACTCATGTTTGGAGAGTCCCTAGAGTTCGGTTCCAGGCACGCACCTCTATCTTGCCGGAGCTGTGCGCGTTTCAAGCTACAAAAAAATATCACTCGCTTTAACTGTAAACCAAAACTCACAAGCTTGCAGGTTCTCTCACGTTTTGCAATCGTAAGGTAACCTGCATGCCTGAGTTCTCCATAATGTTCTCAAAAGTGTTAGAAGTTGGCGAATCTGCACTTGGCCATCGTGGTGCACAAAAGCCTTCTAATTCTGAGAGGAGACCCGTGCTCAGTAATGGGCTGGCGATGGATTAAGATGACGAAATCTTTGCTGTGCTTTATCTTCTATATTTCTTTTCTAGAAAAAACACCTCCTGAAGCAACCCCGCCTATATCTCTTCAAGATGGCGAGACCCACGCTAAAGTCGCGTTGTCATCGATAGACAACGCGTATTGCGTAGTCGCTAAACCGTTTGCAGAGAGCTCCTTAGTCCCTGGCCAGTGCAGCGTGACCCTCGACAGGACAACTAGAGCTGTCCAAGGGAACTGGCAAGTGTTCCTGGGCTTGCCTGGAACAGTGGCCGAGGTGCAAACGAAACGACATGTTATAGTTCAATGTGAGTATAATCTACCTAGATGGTACGCGACAGGTCGAGATAGTAATCGCGGTATGAGGCGGTGGGACGCCCCGCACACAGCACGTCACCCGCGCTATCCCGCACCGGATTAGCGTGCGGGGCGTCCCTAACCCGATTGCCATCTCGACCTGTCGCGTACTGTACCTTAATTTTGAAAATATTTTGAGAAACATTTTGAGTTCCGAACTGCCATAAAGTTTAGGTGTAAGAATCGAGAATGATCCATTGTAGTTGATACTATGTCTTGATAATTAAGTTTTCGTAACTAATACTGTAGTCAATTAATTTATTTATTCTAATTGGGCTTTGTCCATTCCAATAAATAACAATAAATATAATAATTTTTATAACATGCTACACGATACACCTGGGTGCTTTTGCTCCTCAGACACCGACTAAATAAATGTCACGAATAAGTGGGCGCTTTAGCGCACGTAGGTTCGAGCTCGAATTCGAATTCAACACTTAAATCACAAGTCACATCCTCGAGCTGGAATTCAACAAAATTCGCCGGCTTTTCCGTGGAAACCATGAGGATACCAATAAATAAATAGTAATGTAGGTAACCTGAATATCAAATTTAAAAATATACAAGGATATTCAGGTACCCTGAACGTACCTACTACTACACAATATTCTTGAATAATTACTACTACACTACCACACACACGCACGCACGTACGCACGCACGCGCGCGCATACACACACACACATGAGAGTTTTAATGAACGCGAGGCATACGCATAATATTGTAGTAGGTACATTTCTTTTATGGGCACTAAGAAATATTTATCGTAAATCTATTTAATATATTATTTTAGCGGAAAGATTAGACGTGGGCTACGTGCACGATACGGCGGATAAGTTGCACGTGTACTGCAACATCCTACATTCCAATAAGGAGATCACTTTCTGTCGATTCCAGAGGACTTCCAATTCTTATGGATACAATGTGATAGATGGTCTCAGCGATGGCAGTTATAGGTAGGGGACTTTTTCTACTCATACTTTTGATATAGGCCCCAGAAATATTTTTTTTTATTTGGATCAGCCGGACTAAGACAGAACATATGTTCTGTGACTTCGGTGGCCCCTCCAGTTTCTCTGAGATTGCTCTAGATGGCATAACCTTACCTGTTTGTTCCAATTTCCGGTACCTCGGTTCGCTCTTCCAAAACGACGGTAATATTGACCGAGACGTGAACAATAGAATGAATGCGGGATGGATGAAATGGCGACAGGTCTCAGGTGTTACATGCGACCCGCAAATGCCCCTTAAACTTAAGGGGAAAATCTATAAAACAGTCGTTAGACCTGTCACATTGTATGGTTCAGAATGTTGGGCGGTAAAAGGGACGGATGAAAGGCGAGTAGGTACATGCGACTGAAATGCGAATGTTGAGATGGATGTGTGGTGTGACAAGGATGGATAAGATAAGAAATGAATATATAAGGGGTAGTTTGAAAGTAGCGCCAGTGGTAGAAAAGATGAGGGGTAATAGGCTGGCATGGTATGGGCATATAATGCGGAGGGAAGAAAGCCATGTCACTAGAAGAATGTTAAGTATGCATGTGGAAGTAAAAAAGAGGAGAGGACGACCAAAGAAAAGGTGGATGGATTGCGTGAAAGAGGATATGCGTGAAAAAGAAGTGGATAATACGTTGACGAATGACAGGAATGAGTGGAAGAAGAAGACATGTTGTGCCGATCCCACGTAGCGTGGGATAAGGTAAGGTAAGGAAGAAGAAGATACAAGTTTTTTTTTCATTTTTTTTTAAATTTATTATTAACATACAAGAGAAAATTACGCATAATAGGTAGCACGCATTGTAAAAACCACAGAGGTTTGACCCTAAATGCGTACGTCTGCGCATTACATCATGCCTACTTATATCATTAAAAAAAGATTATAAATAAATAGTATTACTATATTATAATTTATTTTATATTTACTAACCATCCAAATCGTCTGGCAGTGCAGTTGACAATGCCGCAGGCGATCCGTCGACTAAAGAGAAAGCATATACTGGATAATTAGAGACTTATGGAGTTTTCCCGCTGGGGAAGTTGTCTCCAATCACGCCAACCTATCCTCCAACCAATCTGCTCATCGTCCATCGACGATCTAAGAGAAGTTTCTCTAGCGCGCTTCGCAGCGTTCTTCATACAATGTAGTTTGGTTTTGAATCAAATTCAATGAAAGGAGACACATTCTAGGAAGTAACATTATCTGTAGATTATCTGTAGGTTCAAGATTTGCATGCAAATCCTTGATGTAGAACACTTGCAGTATGTTTAAAAAGTTGTAAACTATCAATGGGGCTAGGTAAGCCATTCTCATTTCTAGTATTTTGTAGTTATTATGGAGATGGTTTCGTACACAAACAATGCGGCATAACTATAGAGAAGCCATCAGCCATAGACTACTCCACGTGGCGATGTTCCGTCGGCGTTGGAGTGCGAGTTGACAATGAAATACATCAACAAACTCCGATGCAAGCTTTGATTAGCGTCACCCGGAGTCCAAAATGTAAGTTACATTTGAAACATATATTTTGCGATTAGATATTAAGCTGTATTCCTTAATTCTTCCGAGAAAATCGTGTGCATCTAAAGTCGCGACAGGTCGAGAGGGGTAGGAACGCCCCGCACACCCGCACAACCCCCTTTTTTAACGGTGGGAAATGTGTTTACGCATCCCCCCTCCTGAAAGCCAGCCAACCAGCTGAAGGGAAGGTATGTGGGACTCGCCGGCGCTAACCTGGTGCGGAAGAGCGCGGAAGCTGTGCGGGTGTGCGGGGCGTCCTCCCGCCTCATACCCCGATTGCGACCCCGACCTGTCGCGTTCTATACAGCAATGTTTAAAACCTACTTTGCATGACTTTGCTTATAATGTTTGTGGCTCAAGAAATAGGTAGGCCTCGTGTAAGGGGTGCATGTAGGCAGCGAAAGTTGAGCCTCGCATCGGTATAACATGCGCCGTGTATCTTGCTATATACGTATACTTTTGACTGAGATGACTCGTGAGCACGTTTAACTATCATTCATAGCAGTGACTGGCAAAACTGTCACCATAACCCATCGTCAGATGGACGCCATAGGTACATTTTTCATCTGCGCAAGCGTAACCCGAGCGGTTTAGTTATATGTGTTGGCTGCATGCAACATAATAATATTCATAAGGAGGGTAATTGTTTTCAACCGATAGAAGTCCACTGCTGGACATAGGTGGATTTCCTTACGCCACGATCTTGCGCCAACTCAATCCCGTAGTTCCCTGATTCCCTGCGATTCGTTGAAGTCTTAAGGTAGGCCTTCCGCCTTAGGACTTCAACGTCGATCGGTTTTTCGAACTATGTGAACTACGCATTGCCACTTGTCGACCCGTAGAGCTATGTCGGTTGGTTGGTTCTTCTACTAATAGGGGGATAAAGTTACCAAAATCGTTTTTAGCCTTACAAAATGTTGAGAGGAGTGAAGAAGCAAGCAGGAAAATATTCGTGCAAAAAGACTCGCCGTTTACAATCACTTGTAATGCGGGAGTGTCCCTCAGGTACTGCTGGTTCCAACACCCGAACGGAACCCAGTTCACGCCTGTAAGTCTTACAAATGAACAACAATTATTCTGGTAAGTCATTTATCATTTTAATTTTTGCGGGGACATTTATAATACATCCGAAGAAGCACAAGTTAGGGATATGTCCATAAAGAGAAGTAGAAGCAGCGAAGATTCTAGATGTTTTCATTTGAGTCATTTCTAATGGCAGGTTTTCCACAGTAGGTAATGTATATTTTCACTAGCTGATGCCCACAAGTTCGCATAGAATTAGGTTTTTAAAAATCCCGTGGGAACTCTTAAATTTTCCAGGAAAAAAAGTAGCCTATGCCACTCTCCAGGTCTTTAACTAAACCCATGCAAAAAATCACGTCGACCCGTTGCTCCGTTGCGACGTGATTGAAGGAAAAACCAATAAACCAACAAACATACACACTTTAGCATTTATAATACAGATCTTCTAGAACACAGTAAACGTACGTTTCACTCCTACACCGGAGGATCCTCAGGAGATGTAGCCTCCACAATATATTCTGACACAATGCGCGCCGACCAAATAAATCGTGAGATTAACAAGATGCTTTGCAGTATTGTGGGATTAGGTATACTTGAACTTTAATTCTTAATTCTGTATGTTGTCTAATAAATTGTTACGAAACGTATTTTCAGGTATACCGGCGAAAGCCTGGAGGTTGGCAACTGTGGTATAACCTTCGCACATTCTAATGACTCTGACAATGGGATGTGGTCTTGTTTTCTGGGTCCCAGAGACCATACAGGAATTGAAATCAAGGACCAAGTTGAAGTCAGAGTTACCGGACCGTTAGCTGCCAATCTGAAGGAGGTTCCTGTGCCACTCGGAGAGAATGCTACGTTGTACTGTCATACATCGAATGGAAGGAGAGCGTTAAATTATTGCAGATTTCTCTCACCTCAGTTTGTGGGTATGAATCTAGACTCTTCTGTTACTCTGGAAAAGTGAGTAAAGAGATAATAACTCTGTTTTCTAATGTTTTTAATGCGATTAAGTAGCTTGGAGTTTCTCTACGTGATCAAATCAGAAATGAGGAGATCTGTAGGAGAACTAGAGTAACCGACATAGCTCAACGGGTTGCGAAGCTGAAGTGGCAATGGGCAGGCCACATAGTTCGTACAACCGATAGACGTTGGGGTCCCAAGATGCTGGAATGGCGACCTCGCACCGGAAGACGCAGCGTTGGAAGACCCCCCACTAGGTGGACGGACGACATCAGACGAGTCGCAGGGAGCCGCTGGATACAGGCGGCGCAAGACCGTGGCGTGTGGAAGTCCCTACAAGAAACCTATGTCCAGCAGTGGACGTCTATTGGTTGATGATGATAATGATGAAGTATATTGGAAATGTGGCTGGTCTTGATCCTAACATGAATTAATTCAGACTACAAATTCTGTGTCCTGTTTGTGCATGGACTTGATATATACTAAATCGATCCTTAATGTAATGGTTCGTAGTTTGAGTGTTCACTATCATCATCATCATCATCATCGTCACCATGATCAACCCATCGCCTGCTACTAAGCACGGGTTTCCTCACGAAATAAAAAGGGCTTCGCCCATAATTCGCCTGGCTAGCAAAGTGTGGATGTGCAGACTTTCTTAGGCATGCAGGTTTCCTCACGATGTTTTCCTTCACCGTTAAAGCGTGATATTGAATTACTTAAAGTACACATGACTCCGAAAAGTTAGAGGTGCGTGCCTGGAATCGAACTCCCGACCTGTCGAATAGGAGGCCGATGTCTTACCACTAGGCTATCACCGCGTACCTACTCTATAACAATACTCTAGTATAAAATCACTAGGCTTGTGGTGGGCCTACTTCAAATTCACATTTGATAAAATCTTATTTCTAGGGTTCCGTACCTCAAAATGAAAAAAGGAACTCTTATAGGATCACTTCGTTGTCTGTCTGTCGTGTCTGTCAAGAAACCTACAGGGTACTTCCCGTTGACCTAGCATCATGAAATTTGGCAGATAGGGATGTCTTATTGCAGACGTAAGGGGAAACATCTAAAAACCGTTAATTTATGGTTACATCAAAAAAAAATTGAAATGTGTTTATGAACAAAATAATTGGTATTTTCAATTTTCAAAGTAAGATTAACCAAGTTGGTATGAAAAGGCTTTAACTATACTTTTTAATACAGATTTTCATGCATAATAGTTTTTGATTTATCGTGCAAAATGTTGAAAAAATACGACTGTAGTACGAAACCCTCGCTGCGCGAGTCTGACTCTCACTTGGCCGGTTTTTTGTACAGGGTTCGTGCCGTAAATCACTCTTGAGTCTTGTGCCAATATTTAATTTACCGATGTCATATTTCATTTTAGCGCGATATTGAATCGCTTCCACTTCACTCCCGGCCGGGATCTGAACTCTGGAGATTGCTCCCTCAGTATTACTTCTGTCCAAGAGGAAGATATCGGAGCATGGACTTGTGCTGCCGTTGTTGATAACGAGATAGTAGAGTCCAGGGACACCATACGAGTTTATGTTGATGGTAAGATACAAATATCGAAAACACTTGATTTTGTAGATGTTCATTTTAGTTAAATATGTACATATATTTTAAGATAAAAACCTGAAAAAGGTTACGTACACAAAAAACAGGAGTGGGCAATGTGCTTTTTTACTAAGACCGGATTCAACATTAGTTTACTGATTAATTAATTCAGAATTCATCTTTCCTTGAAACTAATTTGATAACAGGTATAGCCTCAAAAAAGAGTAGGTAGGTAAACGTTTTGTTGATAGTTCTTAAGGGAAAGACTGAGCCCACGATCGCAATGCACCTACATCCTACGCATTGTGACATTTGATTACTAGATTTATATGAATAGATTAATTATTTATTATTATGGAACTTACATACTTTTACTTTTATCATAGAATACTTAATAGTACCTTTCAGGTACAAAATGATCAACCTGCAAACGTTTAAATAAATTACGACTCTTGTTTACGACGCAATAAAGTGCAATTCAGCTTGCACAGCACTGAGACATAAAATTTGACAAACACCTCTCTTTATATCGCGTAAACTAATATTTTTCTCTCTCTTTTATGAGATAAGACGCGAGAGCCGTCGAGGGGCGGCTTATATAATATGTTTCCTGGGTCTCGTGACCAAGTGAGCGCGGTGTTTACCTTAAAAAACTGACAAAATGTATTGTTGTAGAGTCACGCCGCCATCCTAGATTGCAAGCGGGCATCATCGGGGCAAGTGCTGGTCTATTGGCTCTTGTTGTACTGCTTATCGGCTACGTGTCGTACAAGCGCGGGTGGATACAGCGCCTGCGTAGCTTCCAGTACAGAAGTAACACCGCAGTGTCTTCCAACTATGCACTGCATACTCGCAGTGCTACCTCGGGAAGTATAAGCAGCGATTCTTCGGGAAGCGTGAGAAATGATGCTGCGGGAAGCATAAGCAGTGCTGCTTCGGGAAGCGTCAGGATCAATGAAGAAGAAAGCGTTAACACTGTGTTTACTGTTGAAGGATCAGCAGTTGGTGTTTGATATGACATTGTTTAAATTACTTGAACATCAATAAAAGTTTGAGATTTATTTTTTAGTTTTCTTTTGTACCTGGCATCTTTTAAATAAATGTAATATTTGTGTATTAAGGAAAATAAAAATCACCATTATAAAAAATACATTTACTAAAAATATAAATGTGCAACCCTCCATAATAGAAAAACTGATTCTTTACAATGCACAATTTATAAATAAATAATAATTTATGGATCCTCAAGTTAATATTTTAATTGAGTAATACATACCTAATAATTTAATTATTTATACAAAACAAATGTAAAAAAATACGGATGCTAATTAAATCGCATAATTGCTGCATAATGCCAAGATTTATATCTAAATGTTTATATTACTTTGTATGGTAGGATTTTTAATCTTATTATGTAGGTACAATTTTTTAATGTCTGTTATATGTAGGTAGCTACATATAACAGACATTAAAAAATTGTTTTACATTGTTGACCTTGAATTATAATAATTTGTGAAATATAATTTTTTTATCTAGCTATAAAAATTAGGGCCCGAGCTATATAATATTCTATCGAATAAAATTCCTTAGTGCGCTAACACACTAGGACGCCATGGTGACGTCGCCGGCTACGTATCCATACAATACGTATTTAAATGTATGATGACAGTTAACTAACTTGGCTACCCAATTTGGCAGAGTAGCCACGACCGACTGACCCCTAGGTGGAGACTGGATACTCTGGCGACCTGGCGATGCGAAGCCAAGTCGCCAGTATATTGTATACAAATAACTTACGCCTCTCTTACTCAGTGGCCAACTGTTTGACAACCGCATGTTTGTGTTCACTACTGTTGTTTTGTTGTGCTATTTATTTGCTACGGTAGGTAGCCAGAGGTAGCCAGCGATATTGCCATGGCGTCCCTGTATGTTAGGGCTCTTACGGAGCTCTCACATAGTTTTCTTAGAAATTAAAGCTATCATAGTCTCTCTTTGTAGCCTATAACGATGCGGGGAATAGTAACTTTGGAGAGGAATTTGTTTATAACTTTGACTATGGCTTTCACAATCTGCTTTATGGCGGGAGGGGCGAGGTCGTCCATGAGTTGACGCCAGTTATCGTTGGCGAACTTAAGGGTTGTTTCCGCTGAAAAAATTAAACCGTTTGTGAATATTTTAGCAATTAAAATATCGTGAGTGATATTCATTATTATCAGTAGGTACCCATATTATAAATAGGAAAGTGTTTGTTTGTTGTTTTGTTATTCAATCACGTCGCAACGTGCATAACACACTAGTTCTTGCATTTAACATTTTTTTTTTGTAAATATATCAAAAATTTGGCACTCGCTTCGCACGCGCTTTTGTTTTATATTTGTACCTGCTCGCAAATTCATCGGCATGGATTTTAACTCGAACGAGAACTCTTTGATTTTCCGGGATTTTTCAGAAGTTGCAGTTTAGTAAATAAATAATTAAAGACGAAAAAAAAACTACTTGAATGCTCCTAGAAAAAATCATAACGTACCTAATTGTTTATTGCCATTAAATAAATTCTTCAAGTCAAAAGTGGTGGACTCAATTTCATATTGGTAGTTCGGAGTCAACATTTTCAAATGCTCCTTCCCAGCTTTGTCCTTTATGTGCATCAGCAAGCTGCTAATGTTAACTTCGGCGTTTTCTACGGTCAAAGTAAAATAATTAAAGATTAAGTTTCCCTAGCGCGCTCCCCAGTGTCCCCGGCCCTTTCCATACAAACGTAATTGGTATAACCGTAATATTTATATTTATACCGTAATATAAACGTAATATTTGTTTATAGAACATGTCTATTACATTGTTTATTGTTAATACGAATTAGGTGCCCACGACACAGGACTACCTAGTGTGGGTATAGTGCATTCAATATTAGCTGGCGTGTTTCCACTTGAACGTAAACAATTGTCATTATTAGTAGGTAGGAAGTAGTTAGTTATTGCTTATTACTTGAATAATAATTAATTAAACGAGGATAATCGTAGGTAGTTACCCATTATACTTAGTAGTTAGTATCTACGATTATCCTCGTTAGCTCAGTTACATTACAGCGTAGATAAATCTAACTCACGTGCTGTCTGGCGCGTAGCCACCAAATTCAATTATATCTACCTACTAGGGTCATATATCTATTAAGGTTTGGAATGCTCCACAATAGTCAGTGGCGTAGCTACCTAGGGGCTAGGCGGGGCAGTGCCCCAGGGCCCTCAAGCTCAGGGGGCCCTCGAATCCCTACCAGGAAATCTCAATCGAACTAAAGTTTTGAAAATTTCTCCCATTTTCATAATAAATAATGATAATTCGAAAGTTACTAGGGAATTCCCCTAAATTCTTTCTGTGAATGTATTTGTATATTTAATATTTTTACTTGATAAAACCTAACCAGCTTAGATAGCAGTGGGGCCCCATTTTTGATTTGCCCCAGCGCCCTTGGTTACCTAGCTACGCCACTGACAATAGTAGGTATCTAATTTATGTGACCAAAGAGAGTAGGACGTTAGAACTATTAGACTTACTACATTCGATAACAGCATCCCCATCTCCTTTGATCGGGAGAATCAAAATTCTTCCATCTGCATTATAATGGGCAGTTAGTCTTAAATCTCCCTTTACTGCTAAACTGAACGATTCGTTATTATTACCCAGTTGAATTCTGAAACAATAAAATTATATCACTACTAATACCTATCTAAATATTATATAAAATTCAAAGTCCTGACTGACTGACTGACATATTATATATCAACGCACAGCCTAAACCGCTGGTCCTAGAGACATGTAATTTTGAGGGTGTGTTCTTTGTGAAGAGTAGGTATCCACTAAGAAAGGATTTTTTGAAATTCCACCCCCAAGTGGGTTAAATGGGGGATGGAAGTTTGTATGAAAGTCCGTCATTTTTGAAGTTACATCGATGAAAATTGTTATTTCAGCTTTCGGTTAAAAATAAAAAGTACGCATTTCACGATTTTTGGAAATTCTACTACCAAGGGGGTTAAATAGGGGATTAAAGTTTTTATGAAAGTCTGTCATTTTTCAAGTAATTTACATGACAATTGGTACTTATTTGTGTTTTCGGTAATAAATGAAGAAATATGTATTTCAGGATTTTTGGAAATGCAACCCCCACCTCGATTTTCTAAATTGCACCCGAGCGAAGCCGGGGCGGGTCAGCTAGTGTATTATAGATCTGAAAGTCGGATTGACATGTGGTTAGGACGTCCGCCTTCTAATCGGAGGTCGGGGGTTCGATCCCGGGCACGCACCTCTAACTTTTCGGAGTTATGTGTGTTTTAAGTAATTAAATATCCCTTGATTTGACGGTGAAGGAAAACATCGTGAGGAAACCTGCATGTCTGAGAGTTCTACATAATGTTCTAAAAGGTGTGTGAAGTCTATCAATCCGCACATGGCCAGCGTGGTAGATTATGGCCAAAACCCTTCTCACTCTGAGAGGAGAGCCGTTCTCTGTAGTGAGCCGGCGATGGGTTGATCATGATGATGATGATATTCTTATCCCGAAAAAATCAATGAGTTCCCACGGGATTTCTTAAGAGCTAAATCCACGCGATCGAAGTCGTGGACATCAGCTAGTTACCTATACTTAAAAATGCGAAAGTAGGTATATCTGCTAGCTTTTGACGCGATTTTGAAGAAAGATAAAGAGATAGCTTACATCCCGGGGAAGGACATGGACAAGTCTCAGAAAGTCAGAGTTCACACGGTTTTTAAAAACTTAAATCTACATCGAAAAAGTTGCGGGCATCATTTGGTACAGAACAGAGATAGCTTGCATCTCAGGGAAGGCTATTTGATATCCCGGAAAATGAGAGTTCCCACGGGATTATAAAAAAAACCGGCCAAGTGCAAGTCAGACTCGCGCCCTGAGGGTATCGTATTTTATCGACATTTTGCACGATAAATCAAAAACTATTATGCCTAAAAATAAATAAAAATCTGTTTTAGAATGTACAGGTAAAGCCCTTTCATGATACCCCATTTGGTATAGCAATATTACTTGGAAAGTCGAAAACAGCAGTATTTGTTCATGAACACATTTAAATTTTTTTCTTGTGATGTACCTAATCACTAATTCACGGTTTTCAGATTTTTCCCCTAATGTCTGCTATGAGTCCTATCTACCTGCCAAACTTCATGATTCTAGGTCAAACGGGAAGTACCCTGTAGGTTTCTTGACAGACAGACAGACGGACAGACAGACAGACAACAAAGTGATCCTATAAGGGATCCGTTTTTCCTTTTGAATAGGTACGGAACCCTAAAAATGAAACATACGCGGACGAAATTGCCGGCATCACCTAATTTTTAGGGTTCCGTACCTCAAAAGAAAAAAACGGAACCCTTATAGGATCACTTTGTTGTATGTCTGTCTGTCTGTCGGTCTGTCAAGAAACCTACAGGGTACTTCCCGTTGACCTAGAATCATGAAATTTGGCAGGTAGGTAGATCTTATAGCTGACATTTGGGGAAAAATCTGAAAACCGTGAATTTGTGGTTACACCGCACAAAAAAATTAAATTGTGGTCATGAACTAATAATTAGTATTATCAATTTCCTAAGTAAGATAACTATATCAAGTGGGGTATCATATGAAAGGTTTTCACCTGTGCATTCTAAAACAGATTTTTATTTATTTTTATGTATCATAGTTTTTGAATTATCCTGCAAAATATCGAAAAAATACGACTGTAGTACGGAACCCTCATTGCGCGAGCCTGACTCGCACTTGGCCGGTTTTTTTCTATATCTTTGTCTATGGACTGTAGTCGTTTCTTAGTCAGCTGTTTATCGAGTTCTGATTAACACATAATTTGCATACAATGTGCAGTTTTTCACTATGCACAAACAAAGTGTATTGTTAATTATTGTCTTGGTCACTTAATTAATATTTATTATTTCTAATACCAATTGAAGCGCAAAATAGTTGATGCAATTGGAAGAATTGCTTCACTGCAGTAGATAATGGTCCATTAGTCATTACCTAAGAGAAGAAACATTGAGAGCTGTTGGTGTAGCAATAAACTTTTTTGAATTTTTTTGAATGTATCAATAGAAAATCGCCCATATATATTTATATATCTGTAGGTGACATTAAATTACCCCCCATGTTGAATAATAGTACATTATTTAACATGGGGGTAGTGTAATGCCTTATATCACGGGCGCCGGGATTCCCAAGTGTAACGAGGGAAGTAAGTAGGTAAATATTATTATATCTTACTTAAAATCTGCCAGTTTTAATCCGGAGAGACCATGCATTTTTGCATCACTGAAATTCAGTTTAAGCCCACTTCCATCTACAATAATGTCGTTTAAATCGGCAGGGTCTATAGATGGCACCGACATCTCAGGAATACCCTTGGCGAAATAAGGCAGGCACTCCACTATTTGTTCTTTGACACAGTTTTCAAAATCTTCATCAGCAAGGGTGCAGGGATGGATATATTCGGCTAAAACAAAAAAAAGAGTTATTTTCACTTTCGAACCTTTTTCACAAAGAGTGTTATACCCATGTCCTGAAATAAACTAATTTAATCAGACAATAGACGACATGATTCAAATGTCGCTTCTATTAAATTTATTTTCATAACGGCGACCAACAAAGTGATAATTTTAATAAAACTGGTCATGTGCACGCATTAGGTAGGGTTCCAAAGCCCTGCTAGTCGCTAAGAACTTTGATGGTTATTATTTTTTAAACGGATTTTTTTTCAAAACTGAGAAATCTCATACTTTATGATTTTAAAATACCTAGGTACCTTTTTTTTCATAAAAAAACCTATTTTGAAAAAGGTATCACATAAAAGGACACCATTTTTTTCGTGTTCTTCTTACTTCTCATGTTCATTAGGTAGGTAGGCCTGAAGCATATTTTTTCAAAATTAAAAATGTCTCTGTACTTTTCAACCTTACAATTTTTAATGTTTAATTTTTAAATGGCTGTGATACACAGACAGATGGACTGGACGAAACTGTAAGGCTTCCTAGTTTTAGCACGGAACCCCAAGAAAAACTGGTAAGAAGCTAAAATATTTAAACCAAGTCTTTAACTACCTACAATTTAAATTAAAATCTCGCTTTTATTTAATTATTTTTTATAACTGTCTGCGCAATGATATTAAAATGAATAAAAACGGGTTATAAGAAGTTACCTAATTGAAATATTTATTGGACAAGGTCTTTACAAGAGCATGTAAAGATGCAAAAAAGCCAGACGGAGCTATGTACCTATCTATCTACAGCTGGCTAAGCGAAACCTAAAATTCGCCAGTCTAAACCATAGTCTTATTAAACAGATCTAAATCCATCCATTCTAGAATTGAAATAAATAAGTCGGTACTCAGTAGGTGAGTAAGTGCCTTCCTAGGATCTCATTACAACAAACTCGGAAAGGATCAGGCTCATTATAGTTTTATTATTATCATGAAAAAGGGAGAGTTCCTATTACTCCTGACTGGGGACGTGAAAAAAATTAATTAAGTGGAAGACTCTTTCTAGTGGAAAATTCTGTCTGATATTGTTTATTTTATTAAGGTCAATGCATTCAAATTGTCGAGGGGTTGGAATATAGGAGCATTTGAGTGCCTACCTAATATCATGATGCTCTAAAATAGTGCTAGGTACCTATAACCTAATCGGTACTTATAACCTAATCGAGATGGCAGTAAGTCAAAAAACGTAGTTTCGATAAAACGGCGCTTAAAATTTTGCATAGGGCCTAGGTACAATGTAAAAAATATTTTTGTTTCTACACGTGTATGTGTGCTAAAATCGGGGAGGTGCACGTTTTGATTTCTAGTTTCATTTATTATGTTCGCCCGACTTCATACCTACATACATACCAAAATTTATTTTTTACTTTGTAACGGTTTTGGAAGTCGGTTTTTTAATTTATTTAGCGTTTAAAAAGTACACAAAAGTATTTAAGTATTTTTAAAGTACTTAAGTTTAGTCATTACTTAGTTCCTAAAATATCAATTCACCAGCAAAACTTTCCAAATCCACACTGCTTAGGAGTTCAGTACCTTGCAGCATCAGGATTGAAAAGTTGGGACTTGGAGTCGTTGCTTGATACCTACAATATTAATTCACTATGAACACTTTCTGAATCTTGATAACTTAGGCGAGCTGTACCTACTGTAGCATCAGGATTAAGAAGTTGGATCCAGAAATTCAAAAATCGGTGTACAATATACATTTATAAAAAACCGGGCGGAGAATAACGGAATTGAGAATCACCTCCTTTTTGGTAGTCAGTTAAAAATCGGTCAAGTGCGAGTCGGGCTCGCATAATAAGGGTTCCATACAATCGTACAAGAAATGACAGTTATTTTTTTTTAATTTTCATAGCGGCTATTTTGTAATTTTTATTAAGAATTTGTTGTTATAACGACAATAAGAATTCACATTCTGTGAAAATTTCAACTCTATAGGTACTATTACGATTCCGAGACACAGCCCGCTGACAGACATGAGACAGACGGACGGACATGATAGCTCAGAAACACGTAATAGGTACAGGTAATGATAGGCATCCTTCGGATGCGGAACTCTAATTGCCAATTTGAGATGGATATAAAAAGATAAATCATAAGTAATAAAGATATAATGTACCCATAGCTATCGAACTTTTTTATCACAACTAAGTAAGTACCTAAACAGATTTTACGTGGGTATTTGCTGTTTGTTTTGGAATGGTGAACAACCTAGTAACCTCCAACTTAGCTATTCTACCGCTGAGATACATCTACCTAAAAAGATCTTTGAATAACTAAACTAAATTATTGGCATTACTGCAAATTGTTTGTTACACAACAAACAATTTGCTTTTTATTTAAATACCTACACATCAATAAAAAGATTTTATTGATATAAACTTTTACAAGTACCCACCTACTTTTGAAAAGTCAAGTGCATCTAAGTAGGTACCACATCAACCACTGGTTCGGAATGATTTTTCTCCTGTGAAAATCCAGCGAGAAACTCAGCGCAGCGCAGCGGTTGCTCTTTTCAACGATAAGATCAACGTGCTGGAACGGGTTTCTTATATCGACATTCGTATGTGATAGCTAGAAAATGCTGAGAAGAATATGTGATTCCAAAGACTGATATTTTACAACGAACGGGTGACTCTACTCGGTACCCTGCAGTCTGGTACTGAGTCGGGTATCCTCTTAGAGTGAGAAGGGTTTAGGCCATAATCTGCCACGTTTGGCCAATGTTGATTGGCAGACTTCACACACCTTTGAGAATATGGAGAGCTCTCAGGCATGCAGGTTTCTTCACGATGTTTTCCTTTACTGTTAAAGCAAGTGATATTTAAGTAATGGTTTTAAAAACGCACATAACTCCGAAACGTTAGTGGTGCGTGCCCGGACTCGAAGCCCCGACCTCCCGAAAAGAAGGCGGACGTCTTAACCACTAGGCTATCACCTTAATACCTAGTGGATAGTTTATATTAATTGAGTTAGCCGCTAGAAATCATATGTTATCAATTAATTATTTAACAAATAAATATAAAAGATGCACTGCAGTAGATAACTACCTACCTACCTAATTCGTTGAAGAATGTAGGAAACCAATCAATGTATGTTAATTAATTATTTATTTATTGTTAGAACAGTAAATAGGCAAGTAATAAATTTCAATTAAACCCTGTAAACTGAAACTTAAAAAAACAAGATGTAAAAACAAACAATGTTTAAACTTCAGTAAAAAATCATCGGCAATTGAGTGCCTATTATTATTAGTTATTAATACGCAATTAGGTAGGAAGTTATTAAAACACTTTTTATTACAAGCACCAAGTATCAAAGGCCCTCATTAATAACAAAGTAACGTTGACTTTAGCTTCTTTGAGAATTTTTATTTGTTCCATATGACATAATAAAGTTTAATGTACCCTAATTACACTTACACAATTTGTCTTTGATCTTCTTCGATGTAAATAATAAAACCCTTTTAATAACCTAATTGCATATATTATTATCTGAAGTGGTAGGTTGGTATAATTTACCTACTTTTTGCCGATGCAATTAATTATGTATTTTCAATACATCTATTTACTTTGAAACAATTGATTATTAATTACTGGTAGTTAGGTAGGTAATAGTTTGTTATTAGCTGATATCCGCGACTTTGTCCACATAGATCTAGGTAGATTTTGTAAGGATCCCGACTCCACGCACACTTGTCTATTGAGTGATTTGAAAGCGCGAAGCCAGAAGATCGCGAAGGAGCTTCTGAAAGAAGCAAGTCTACGAGGCTGAGTGGAATGAAAGAGGGAGGTGGCAACGACATTCGTAGCGAAACGTAGGTCGCCAGGCTTGCTTCAACCAGGACCTCCTTCGCGAGCTTTTGGCACCCTTTGGCTTCGAGCTGAACGGAGGCATTATAAATTGGGTATTTTGCTAATCAAAAATATTGCATAGGTAAGTATACATACCCACATACCTATATTATTTTATTATTTAAAATGAAGTTTTAATATAAGTATAGAAGTTATGCCCACTTTCATCATCAACCGAGAGACGTCCACTGCTGGAGGTCTCTTGTAGGGACTTCCACACGCCACGGTCCTGCGCCGCCTGAATCCAGCGGCTTCCTGCGACTCGTCTGATGTCGTCCGTCCTAAACCTAACCTAATCCAACTAATCATTTGCTATCCTTCAAATTCATATCGGTTAAGATAGATAGGGGCTCACGTGGGCTCACGTTAGAGAGATCACTTCTTGATCTAGGGGTGAGAGATAGTTGTCGAAATAATCGTCAAATTCTGACACCAATAGTAGCCAACTTTATGACGTAATAAATACTTCCCCCACCACTTTAGAGAGCAATGACATGCAGTTTGGTGATCCGTAGATCACGCTGATTCCAAGTTCCAACGATACCACACATCCATAATCCATACTAATATTATAAATGCGAAAGTGTGTCTGTCTGTCTGCTAGCTTTTCACGGCCCAACCGTTCAACCGATTTTGATGAAATTTGCTACAGAGTTAGCTTATATCCCGGGGAAGGACATAGGCTACTTTTTATCCCGGAAAATTAAAGAGTTCCCACGGGATTTAAATAGATAAAACCTAAGTAATTCCATCTTCAAGTATATTATAAAACTTTCCAGTCTTACGAATTTCGTATTTATGCGACTTTTTCAACTTGGCCTCTCTACTACGACCTCTCGAAAGAAGGCCGACGTCTTAACCACTAGATATCACCACTCATTATTTATTAAAAATAATTAAATAAATGTCCTATAAAATACGAAATCTGGTTGTTACTTGCAACAGTTTCCGTGTTTCAATAAGTCCGTACAAAATGACTTCTCACGCGCCATTTTAACTGTACAGATCAACTGTCATCTCAAAAGTACGGTTCACATTTGAATAGACTAAAATCGTACTTTTAACGTGACCGTTGAACCATAGAGTTAAATAGGGCGCGTGAGAAGTTATTTTTTACGCATTATACCTACATCTTATTTCAAAAACTAATGTAAACTACCCTACCTACTAAAATAATGTAACTGACGTTATTTTCCAAACTAAAAAAAATAATGTATTCTGATTAGATCATATTTTTACTCGCCCACGACTTCGTCCCCGTGAAATTAGTTTTTGTTAAAAATCCCGTAGGAACTCTTTGGTTCTCCGGGATAAAAAGTAACCTATGCCCGTCCTCGCGATATAAGCTATATCTGCCATTAAAATCGGTTCAACGGATGAGCCTATAAAAATCCCGTGGGGACTCTGATTTTCTCTTATAATAAAAAGTAGCCTATACCCGTATATTTCGTCCCCTGCATGCAAGCTATCTTTGTAGGTACCAAATTTCGTCAAAAGCCCGTGAAAAACTAGCAGATGACAGACAGACACAGTTTTGCATTTATCAGTAACATATATCAAGGATTGGTCCCCGCCAAGCTACGCTCCGATGCAATCCTTAATCTAAGATTAGCAAGGATAATTTTTCACACATTTATATACCGGTTTATGGAAAAATCTAGCCATTTTCCTGTAAACTTGTGTTTTTTGCATTTACACCAACAAACGCAGAACCCGTTGAACGCTTCTTGTCCCGGTTCAATAGGTCGCTTTACTTCATTAAAGGTTTTATGGAAAGAAGAAAATAATATGAATCATTTATTTTATTAGATTCAAGTTTCCTCAGAGGAAAAGTGGGTTTTATAAATATTTACTTTAGTTAAATACGTCCAAAACCGATTACGTACGTACCTCATGGAGTCCTGGAGGTAAGTATTTCAGCTGATTGTTATAGTTTTAATTGTTATAATAGGTTACCCTACCTACTTACAATATAATTATTGATCGTATTTGTGATGATCAAATTTATGGATCAGCTATCAGCTTAGTTTAGTGATCGAATTGCAGGAATGATTAGAAATATACCTACCATAATTATTAGAAAAAATATATTAATTTTGTCCTATTAGGTAAGTATATTAAGTCTACAAAAGCTCCATGTCCGATAGGTAGAGCTTAGATAATTCAAATTTAAAACCGTCAAACTCAGATCGGTACCGGATCGCGCTCCTGTTAGCCTTCTATTAATTTTATATCTTTTTCTCGTTGCGTGCTACTCCTCATTACTGAGGGTTGTGACTCTTTCCTATTAATCCCATAGTGGTGGAAGTTTTCTTGGGATAATAATGCGGTGAGTTCTCAGATCCTTCCGCATACAATTCTACTAATAGTACAATAATTATTCTACTAAGTTTCGACTTTATACTAGTTATCATTTTATCAGTTAGTAATAATATTTTTATAAATATTCCACTTTTAATTTTTTTGGATTTCAATCATCAAAATTGTCGTTTTTTGCCAGAGCAGTCAGAGGGTACTAATAACTAAATTATGATATAATATTTTTAGCACTGATATTATAAAAGAATAGCTGTTCATGTACTTACGTAAAAAGCCCTCTTCTTCATCTTTAGCGTAGCACAAAGTAACTAGTAGCACTAATGTCGATAAGTATTTCATTGTTTCGTTGCTACAAAATGATGGTAATGGTAGAACTGACCAGCTATTGTTAAGAGCTCAGTATCTACTGTGCTGTGCGATCATTGTGCTACATATTTATGGTCCTGACGGTCAATGCCATGTACCCAGGAAGGAACATGACGTCTTCATAGTTACGAGTATTTAAAATTGTATGATTCAAAAATATTGAGTACCTATAAAGATTCAGTCATTACCACCTGGCTGAGTGTAAATTTACCTATTGACTAGCAATACGGTTTCAACACTTGAAGGTAGGTAGGTATTTCCGCTAGCTAGAAAAACCGGCCAAGTGCGACTCAGGCTCGCGTAACGAGGGTTCCGTATTTTTTCGACATTTTGCACGATAATTCAAAACTATGATGCATAAACATAAATACAAATCTGTTTTAAAATCCACAGGTGAAGCCCTTTCATATGATACAGATAGGTTTAGGAATTAGATTTTTTAATTTAGGTACTTACAAGTTTTTAATAGCGTCGACACCACTGCAGTATTTTAATTTTATTAATAAAAGTTAAAACGCCCGATCAAAACCACAAGCAAACTTAATCGGCTATGTTTTTATCAAAGCTTTAGGATCAGGCGATCGCGTGAACAAAATGATTTAGCCACAACGGAACGCGACGGGGCGGCGGCGCGCGTCGTGTAAATTACTGAGACTGACAAAAGGCCCTGGTTTTATATCTCAGTGTAATTCATAATGGATGTAAAATTGACAATTATTATGGTATCTTTTTACGGGTCCTATTTGTTATTTGAACATGTTTTGGAATTTGGATCTGGAAGGAGTTGCTTCTGACCGCCTCCGAGTTTGCTTGACCAACCCAGGGCCCACCCAGGACTGTAGTGCTGTAACGCTTTGATGATAATTAATAATGATGATAGTGTTCAACGGGCTTCCTATTTATAGAGTGAAGATAAACAACATTTTTAGTGATGTGTTTTAATGGTAGGTAGCTGTGTTGTGGGTATTCTACAATAAAGTTAGTTGTCATCCGATACGCGTTTCATTAACACAACATGGTGGCAGCGGTGTGAAATTAAATGTTTTAGAGTGGAAATAGTGCAGTAATTTCGTTGTATTAGTGAAATATAAGTTGCTTTCGGTGGTCTACATATTTATTAGCAATGGAACACGCAAGACCACCACCAGAGCTTAGTGTGGATGGCAGCCCCGTCAGCCGGGCTGACGCGTGGAAAAAATGGAAAACGCAGTTTCAGTTGTTTATAAAAGCTGCAGGCGTGCATAAGGAAGATCCAGCGGTACAAGCAAGCTTACTGATCAATTTAATAGGGCCCGATGGTTTTGATGTCTACCAAACATTTACTTTCGAAGCTGAGAAAGATCGCGATGACGTTGCAGTTTTGTTGAAAAAGTTTGACAACTACTTTGGTGTGAAACCGAATATTACGTTAGCCAGGTACAATTTTTTTACCCGAAATCAAAGTGAAGGCGAATCAATAAATCAATACGTAACTGCGTTAAAACTTTTAAGCAAGACCTGTGTGTTTGCCGCGCTCGAAGAGGAGTTGATTAGAGACAGAATTGTGTGTGGAATAAGAAACACTGTAGTTCGGGATCGTTTACTTCGGAGCGACGAGTTAACTTTAGAAAAGGCGATAAAAATATGCCAGGCCGATGAGGTTTCAATGGACGGCACTCGTCAGCTTGAATCTCATGCAGCAAGTTCGGGGCGAGCGTCCATCGATGCGGTGGAAGCGCGCGGCGGATATCGTGGGGCTCCGAACCGGCAATGGAACGCAAGCAGTAGTGGTGGCCGCAACGCGCGAGGCAGCGCACGCGGCTCGACCGCCACGCGCCGAGGCGGTTACGCCGCCGGCGCCGGCCGCCGTCGGCCGAGTCGACAGCCGTGCTCCGACGCCGTGTAAAAATTGTGGCAAATATTGTGATTCGCGTTCTTGTTTAGCGCTTGGTGTAAAGTGTTTTTTATGTGGAGGCTATAATCATTTTGCTAGGATGTGTGCAAATCGGGCTAAAAAAGTATACGATATCGATGTTTATTCGGAGATACCCATAGAGGATTGCGATAGTGACGACGCCGAGTCGTTTTTCATATCAACAATTGCACATACATCGCAGCGTGACTATGCGGACGAGTGGTATGAAACATTAACTGGTGAGTGTGGCGTTGAAAAGTTTAAACTAGACACAGGGGCAGATATAAATGTTATAGCACTAGAGAGGTTTTTGTCATTGGGGTATGATGCTAGCTTAATTAATGTGAAGAGTAATGTTAAACTCCAATCGTATAGTGGTGATATTATTCCTATAAAAGGACTATGTAAATTAAAATGGTGGTATAAAAATAATTTATATATTTTGAAGTTTGCAGTAGCTAGTATTAGCTGTCAAAGTGTTCTGGGAAGGCATGCGTGTACAGAGTTAGGTTTAGTGAAACGCGTACATAATATAAATATATCTGCTTATGATCATTTGTTTCGCGGTATTGGTTGCCTTCCCGGTACATATAGCCTTGTTATAGATGAGTCTGTGAGTCCGGTGGTCAGCGCGCCGCGTAAGGTACCTCTAAGTCTCAGAGATAAGTTGCATACTGAGCTAAATAGAATGATCGAGGCTGGCGTGATCAGAAAAGTTACTTATCCTACAAAATGGGTGAATTCATTAGTAATTGCGGCTAAGAAAAATGGTGGTATAAGGCTATGTCTTGATCCGCGTCCACTTAATTGTGCGATTCAGCGGGCACACTTTCAGCTACCGACAATCAATGAATTAGCCACATTATTAATATACATACTACTTATATTATAATTATTATCTTTATGTTCCCTAACAACTTACGTACACCTTAAACCCAGTTTTCACTAGCCCTTAAATCCTCTTCAACCTAGTTGCCTGGTAGAGATCGCTTCACAGCGATAAGGCCGCTGATTGTATGTTCTTCTTTTTGTGTCTTTTTTTTTTTTTTTTTTTTTTTGGTGTACAATAAAGAATATTAAACTAAAAAACTAAACTAGCCACAAAGCTCAATGGGGCACAGTATTTTTCTGTATTGGACGCTAATTCTGGATTTTGGGCTATTAAATTAGATGACAAAAGTGCGGACTTGTGTACTTTCAGCACGCCGTTTGGAAGGTATAAATTTTTACGACTACCTTTTGATCTGAACTGTGCATCTGAGGTATTTCACTCAACACTTAAGCAGTTGCTAGAAGGATTAGAGGGGGTGGATTTATTCATTGATGACATAATCTGTTGGGGAGGAAATAAATATGAGCATGATTTGAGGCTTACTGCGTTGCTAAATAGAGCACAAGAAATAAATCTAAAGTTTAACAAAGACAAATGTAAAATCTGTGTACAGGAGGTGGTTTATTTAGGGCATGTTTTTAACAAAAATGGAATGAAACCGGATAAGGAAAAGGTGAAGGCCATTAAAGACATGCCTACTCCGAATAGTAAGAAGTCGTTAGAGAGATTTTTGGGTGCTACTAATTACCTATCAAAATTTATTCCAAACTATTCGAATTATACTGTTCACCTTACTCGATTGCTTAAAAAGGAATCGGTGTGGTACTGGGATAGTATTCATGATGAAGCTATTGCGAAACTGAAAGATTTGGTTAGTAGTGCCCCGGTTTTAGCTTTGTATGACGTCACGCAGCCCGTGGTGTTGTCGGTAGATGCCAGCAGCGTCGCGCTCGGCGCAGTGCTCATGCAGGACGGGCGCCCGGTCGAATACGCGTCGCGCACACTCACGGACACACAGACTAGGTACGCTCAAATTGAGAAAGAGCTCGCTATTGTGTACGCTTGTGAAAAGTTTCATCAATATATATATGGTAAAAAAGCAGTAGTTGTAGAAACAGATCATAAACCACTAGAGAGTATATTTAAAAAAGCCTTGGTGTCTAATCCAGTGCGTTTACAACGAATGTTACTTCGACTTCAAGGTTATGATTTGATTATTAAGTATGTACCTGGTAAATATATGTTCATTGCTGATACTTTATCGCGTGCGCCGCTTCCAGACTCTTTTGAAAGTGAGCTAGATGTTAAATTATTGCATGAAGTAAATCTTTTATTTGAGCATGTTCAAATGTCTGCAAATAAGTTGAGTTTAGTGCGAACTGAAACTTCAAAAGACAGCGATCTTAATCAACTCTGCGAGTACATTGTTAAGGGATGGCCGGCGCGAAAAGATGATGTTTACGATAAATTAAAGCCTTATTGGTCGTTACGAGATGAGTTGATTGTGGTGGACGGTATCATATTTAAAAATAAATTAATACTAGTTCCAGTTTCTTTAAGAAGTCAAATGTTAAACATCGTTCACGACGGCCATCTTGGAATAGATCGATGCAAGAGGCGTGCGCGCGAAGTTTTATTCTGGCCTGGTATTACAAATGATATAGAACTTTACGTTAAGCGGTGCAAAGTTTGTCAGGAGAACTTAAACACACAAAGTAAAGAACCCTTGATTCCAGTGCAGATTCCTCGCCTACCGTGGAATAAAATTGGGGCTGATATATTTGAATATAGGAAACAATATTATTTGATATTAGTAGATTACTATTCAGGTTTTGTTGAAGTCTGTGATTTAAAAAATATTTGTTCTAAATCTGTAATAACGGCGATGAGGGAAAACTTTGCTAGACACGGAATTCCTGAACTGGTCATAAGTGACAACGCAACTCAATTTTCTAGCCGTGATTTCAAAAGGTTTGCTAGTGAGTGGGGATTTAATCACGTAACTTCATCGCCAAATTATCCCCAATCAAATGGCAAGAGTGAGCGAGCTGTACAGACGGTAAAGAAGTTACTTGTTAAATCTATTAATAGCAATAGTGATTTCTACCTTAACCTGCTTAGTTATAGAAATACACTACGTGATAAGGACTTAAGCTCACCTGCACAGCTATTAATGGGACGTAGACTAAACTGCAGGCTTCCAGTTCATCCTGATTTATTAAAGCCAAAGGTTGTGCACGACAAAGAATACGAGTATCTAATTAATAGGCAGAGGAAAGTCAAAATGTATTATGATAGGCATTGTAAAAACTTACCAGAGTTAGATTTGGGAGATCAGGTGATCATGCAGGATGGGGACAAGAAAACTAGAGGTCAAGTTGTGGCCAAAGCTCCAACTCCACGATCATATGTAGTGCAGAATAACATAGGTAGAACCTATCGTAGAAATCGCCGCCATTTAAAAAAATGTGAACCCCAACTTCATGATTCTCCTGACCCCCCACCTCATGATTCTCCTGACCCCCCACCTCAACCAGGTTCAAGTACAGATGGTCCCGACGTCAGGGGTGAGATAGATGCTGGCTGTCTAAAAGAAACCCATCTCTCTCCTCCTATGACAAGGAAAAGAGCTAAGAGGCTACAATTAGACATTGATTAAAAACTGTAATTCTTTAGTAAATAATGTATTGGTGTGTAATTTTTTTTTTCTTAAATTGTTTTGTTTATTTGCATTGTTTGTTTTATTTGTATTTTTTTTTCTTTGTTGGGGAAGATAATCCTATGTTAATTTGTTTATTATGGGGGAGATGTTGTGGGTATTCTACAATAAAGTTAGTTGTCATCCGATACGCGTATAGGCCGATAAAGGAGACGCGACCGGTAGAATTAAAATATAGCTTTATTTGCTCGAATGTAGAATAAAACATTCAGCAATACACTTTTCTTGTTCTTAGGTTACATTACTATAATAAACCGATCAAAATGTCATATTATTTTAAAGACTGATTTCTTTCTGAATCAAATACCTTTGCTAATGCTTGTTTCTGGGAATCGCGAAGCTATTCAAAAATCTTCGAATTCTTTTTCGTAATAACACTTTGAACTCTTTTTTAATTTGATCTGTTCTACATCTGGAAAGTTACTCGTGTCACCAGGGGTTGGGCATACAGGAACAAATGGCGGCGGAACACTCTGCTGCATGATCATCTGCCAAGGTATATCATTAAACCAGGGATGGCTCTTAATCTCATATACTCCGCCCTGGAGACACCCTAACCGTTTTGTTGGATCCACTTGCAATAAACCTCTAATTATGTTCTTGCAGTCGGGAACCAAACTGTCTGGGCACTTATAATGACCATTTAATATCTGTTCATAGAGTTTAGAGGGGTCTGATGCAAAGAAGGGTGGGAAACCTGACCCCATCTCAAAAATTAAAACACCAATCGCCCACCAATCAACGGAAAACGAGTAGCCTTTCGACATAATAATTTCCGGGGCTATATATTCAGGTGTGCCACATAAGGTCCATGTTTTTTTCGATAGTATTTTACAAAATCCAAAGTCACACAATTTTAAATATCCGTTTATATCAACCAAAATATTTTCGGGCTTTATATCTCTGTGTACGATTTCACAATAATGTAAATACTCTATGGCTAAAATAACTTGGCTGGCGTAAAATTTAGAGACATGGTCTGCTAAACTGCCGTACTTCTGTATGTAAGTAAATAATTCACCCCCTGCCACATAGGGCAATATAAAGTAAAGATAAACATTATCCTTGAAAGCATCATCTAAAGACACAATAAAAGGATACTGGATACACTGAAGTATTCTCTTTTCTGTGATTAAATTTTTAACATGCTTTTTTTCCACGATGATTTTTTTATCTACCACTTTCATGGCATGATAAGTTAATTTGCTTTTATCTCTCACTAAAAAAACTTCTCCATAAGCACCATTTCCTATTGCTTTTATGTTATCATAGTTATCTGTTCTCTTATCAGAAATTGGAGGGTCTGCGTACCTTTTTTGAAATTCAGATTTTAACATATCTAAATATCTCTGGTGGTCTTGATGCGTTTGTTTTGTATATGATGATTTTGCCATCTATGTATAACGATACTTTTAAAATTAAGTATCCCATTTAATGTTACAATAAATCACCTAGTAAAAATAAATAAAGTTAAAAAAGACATAGTACCGTATAGTAGGTACTGATCTAGTTTCAGTCAGTCAGCTAATAGGTACATAATATGTCAATAATTAATCTATGATGTCAATCAATGTCAATTTAATTACAAGGTGTGCGAGTGTGGTAACCTGTGGTAACATCATTAATATGGGTAACAACATGGATATAGAAAGTGGAGAAAGTGTAACAACTAGGTAACAAAGGGTAACAAACATACAGTACGACAAGGATCTTTTGGCACTTGAATAACATCGACAGGGGGGTGCAGTTGTAGAAAAAAGGCTGCCAGCAAATAAAATCTCCTCAATTTTAAAGAATATGTTGTCAGTGTTGAAAATCGAGCAAGTTTTACCTATAGTTAGGGAGGCGAGGTAGCTAAATGGCGTAATTCAACGGCGCCGTCGAGACCTATCAAAATCGAAAGATAAAATAATTTCGAAAAGAAAAGCTCGTATGGTAAAAACCATTTTAGCGGTGGGTTTGGCGTGTACGGTTTTTCAAAAATGTTTAAAAAAAACAGTTACTTGAGCATTCTCGAGCGCGTCAGATATTCATACTACGTATGCCCCAAGTGCCTCTGATAACAACGGTATACTAATCTGCCAGTTTGCGTGGTGGGGGTAGGCATATAAAGTAGTCAAAAATGCAAAAAAAAAAAAATTACTCGAGCGCGTCAGATTTTCGGAAGGGGTGTTGAGTAGGCCCCAAGGAAGCTCCCTTTAAAAAAACTGACGATTTCGGCGCGACGATAAGTTACGATGAATTTTTGAAAATGCAAAAAAAAAGTTTTTTCAAAATACTCGAGCGCGTCAGATTTTCATAGGGGAGGTTTATCTCGGTATCCTGAAAGCATATTTTCTTAATCTGACAAAAATGTTGGTGGGTTCTCTTAATCTGACCGAAAAAGGTTTTTTGGTTTTTTTTTTCCTTTCTTTCTCCTTGATAAAACGGGGAATTTAAGAATGACAATAAAGCGATAGATACAACCAACGTAAATGTAGATGAAATATAGTACGAATTGTATTATTTATTGTATAAAAAAATAAAATGATATAAAAATAGTAATTTCCCGAAATTTCCCTTCTACCGCTTTTTCCCTCACCATCAATGTTGCGAAATTAAGGAAAAATACTGGTAGGACGGCATATTTCCGCGAAGCGCTCAGTCTGTATTACATGTTTATGGCAAATTCCTCTTTTTTGCTTCAATTCTTCACTTCGTTTTGCTTACGGTACGTCCAAAAAACAATGTGAGGATCAACAGGCTATTGAATAATATACATACATGAAACTGTACATGTTAATGATACTTTTGTATAAAGATACGCGTAACTTTTTCCGAGTCCACGAAAATTGTCGAGAAGCTTTAGAAAAAAAAAAATTTGAGATATAATAAAAGTCACATAATTTAATTATCGTTATTTCATATCAATTTTTTTTTAACACCCTCAATTTTCGAGATATACAGATATACTCAAAAAACCGGGAGTTTGAGTTTTTATGATGCTTTAAGTCAAAAAGTTTTAACTTTGGACAAAAATGTAAAGAGACCTTTTTTGTGTAAAATAAAATTACCTTTTTTGTTTATTTAAACTTTTTTTTGGTAAAATGTATCGTTCGCGACTTATATGCCGCAACGCGTTTTTCGGAAGACGAAATGGCTCCTCCACACTTCCGGTCATGCGGAAACCGGCAGATTTTGTATTTTTAGTAAGTTTTAGATTATATTCTTCAAAATAAAAGAAATAAAAATCGCGCTCGAGAATGCCGGATTAACGTTTTTTTTTTACAAGTTCGCGACTGTATAACTCGGCGGCGTCAAGGACTTATCGTCAGATTAGTTAAATTTAGTCTTAAAACACTAAAATCAACCCCCAATATCTTAATCTGACGCGCTCGAGTATTTCAGACTATCGATTTTTTTTTACTAATCTGCCCCCCAATTGTGTAAGAATAACCATTTCATGGCTATCGCAATCGTCAAGAATTCGGCCCTTTGATTGGCTGTGAAAAAATGTAAACAGCGAATCAACCAATCAAAAGGCAGAATTTCTTGACGATTGCGATAGCCATGAAATGGTTATTCTTACACAATTGGGGGGCAGATCGTCTATCCTAGGCGCGCGTCACTACATATAGAGCTAAATACTTTACAAGGTTGTTCTATTAGGTCTAAGGTATCTCTCATATCTTAAACTGCCACGCTCGAGTATTACCGAAAATTCCCCTATTCGCCTCCCTAACTACTAATTTTAACTGAATAAGAAATGAAGAAAGCCGTCCCTGTTTCCACAGCAAGAAAGAATAATAAAAACCATTTATTTGGCCATAGGCCATGGACATGTTTACCAGCTCAAATACTAGGCAACCTATATGGCAGACACATTTATGCTGTATCTATTATCAGGATATATCGTAATATTATAGATATGGAATGGCTCTAATATTAAAAAAAAACCGGCCAAATGCGAGTCAGACTCGCGCACCGAGGGTTCCGTATTGCAGTCGTATTTTTTCGACACTTTGCACGATAAATCGAAAACTATAAAACGCATAAAAATAAAAGAAAAACTGTTTTAGAATGTGCAGATAAAGCCCTTTTATACGAAACTCCATTTGGCATAGTAATCTTACTTTTAAAGTTAAAAATACTAATTATTTGTTCATGAACACATTTTTTTTTATATAACCACAAATTCACGGTTTTCGGATTTTCCCCCTTTTGTACTACGAAGTAGTGGTCATGGAGTCAGTGCTGATTTTTTTTACGATCATCTGGTGACAGGAGGGTTTGCTCATTTTTTGCGCAACGGATCAGCCTGGCTGTCCAGCGTGGAAATGCAGCCAGTATTATTTGCACCATTCCACGCGGGCATGATTAGTATAGTAATTAGTTAAATCTAGCTTTAAGTTTTATTGTAATAATTTCAATAAAAAATTAAAAAAATGGCGCGTGAAAACTCATTTGGTACGCATTATTTTAGAACCACTATTATTTTCTTTAATTATAATGTCAACTTATTGGCATTTCACATTTCATGAAAATCAAATAAAAAACTTATAAGCTGCCATAAGCTAAATATACTTAAGCGAAAATTTTCAAATTGATTTTAGCAGATTTTGAAGTTATGGCAGACGATACCAACCGTTATATTATTAACTCGCCTCGTAGTGGAGGCTATTCGACTGCGAAACAAGAACAATACAGCCAATATCTTCGAAAACTCCATCAGGATTTCATAGAAACTTGGAATGCCAAATCTCCAGTCGACGCAAAGTTAGGTGACTTTGTAAAACAAAAAGTATTAGGTACAGGTGCTTTTGGTGTCGTGTACTTGGCGAAGCATATCGATACAGGCAGATACTATGCGATGAAAGTATTGGAAAAGGAGAAGATAGTAAAATTAAAGCAAATCGAACATAGTTACTATGAGAAGAAAATCCTTTTAGGTCTTAATTTTCCGTTTTGTGTGTACATGAAATACTTTTTCAAGGATAACGTATATCTTTACTATATTTTACCTTTCATACCCGGTGGCGAAATGTTTTCTTACTTACGCAAATTAGGTAAATTTGATGAAATATCCTCAAAATTTTACGGTGCTCAGGTAGTTCTAGCGCTTGAATATTTACACCAATTGGAATTAGTGTATCGTGACTTGAAACCGGAGAATATTCTTATAGACCGCAATGGTTACATAAAATTAACAGATTTTGGTTTTTGTAAGCTAATCCGTGGTAGAACGTGGACTCTCTGTGGTACTCCTGAGTATTTGGCACCAGAGATCATTCTAAGTAAGGGTTACGGTTTATCCGTAGACTGGTGGTCACTCGGTGTTCTATTGTATGAAATGAGTGCCGGTTTTCCACCATTTTATGCATCTGACCCAATGAGAATCTATGAGAAAATTGTGTCTGGAAAGTACCGAATTCCTAATCACTTTTCAAGTGAATTAAAAGATTTATTATCACGTGTACTGCAAACAGACACGACAAAACGATTTGGGAATCTGAAAAACGGCGTCTTGGATTTCAAAAATCACAAATGGTTTAGAGATATCGATTGGGATAGTTTATTGAACAGTCGGATTCCGGCACCTTTCCAACCGAAAATACGATCATCCGGAGATACGTCGCATTTTGATAGTTTTGATGATGAGAAAATTAAAGAAAGTCTAGTGTGCTTGTACGAAGAAGAGTTCGCTGACTTTTAACTGTGACGTGATTTGCAATAGTAATTACTATTATTTTATTTTATTTTTTAAATTGTATCATTATTAGGACTTTGCAATTAAGTTTAAAGCTGGCACTAACAGATTGCTTGTGATTTATGTTTCGAGTAAGTGTGGTATGATACTTGCATGATATATTTTATTCTTTGCTTTTTATAATTGAGTGTAAGCACCTATATTATTATGTATTCAGGTGTAAGTAAGTAAAGAGTTATTTATTATTAATAATTAATTTTGGTTTTTTCTTATTTTTTTTAAATCAACGCAATCATAAAATCGAGTTCCAAAGTTACTGTAAAGCTGGCTTGCTGGCTGGTTTAAAAGCTTTTCACACCGTCTGGCGGAGTAGTTTCTTATTTCAGTGATTTCAGTTGGTTGTGGACTGTGACCGGGAATGGACGTTCCCGAATCCGGCTATATTTGTTATTCTTCGAAAGTTACATCGAAACCCGGCAACAGAGTATTGTGAATTTAAAATAGGTACTTATACCTTTTGTTGCATCAAATGTCATTGCAACACAATATGTTCGTTAATATTTAAAATCTGCATAGGTGTACAGTAATCCCGAAGTTTTATCAAAATTCTCGTATCTAAGTTATCGAAGACAGTAACTTATCTACTATAAGCACAGTGAGTATAAGAAAATATTTTAACACATTAATTATAGTTATATAATATTAAATCGTCACGTGCCTTTAATTTATAAAATAAATAGGTACCTACGTAACTTGTGACCTCTTGTACTCCTGACCTTAGTATTATTATTCTTATTAGATATTTTTCATACGTCCAGGTTTTAGTGTACCTATGTAAGTTTCCGTTACTATAGTAAGTAGGTATATATTCAAACTTATGTAACTTTACGCATTGCAGAACTTATTTTAAAATATTTTATAATGATTTTTCGATTTTTACGTTGGTATGAATAATTGGTTTGTGTAACATATAGGTACTACAATCGATTTTGGCCATTAAATTATATAAGAAAAATAATAGATTATAGGTAGTTTTTGATATTTACATAAAAAGTAGAATTCGTGTTAGGTACTGAGTATTTATTAAAAGGCATTAGGTATAAAATTGTAAATAAGTTAGTTATTTAAAAAGTTCCTCATACGGAATTTGGTGGCAATCGTCTATTACTTGCTGGGTAGTGGTACCACATAAAATATTATGTAAAGGCTTGTTCTAAGTAAAGGTCGTTTGGCGGATGAGAGGCGCCAGTGAATTACTCCAATGACCTATAATTTGCTAGGTCAATAAAGTGAAGACGTAACTAAAGCAAACATCATTGATTGTTAAATTATGCTTTGTTAGGCCCTCAGCGATTTTATGTATGTACTTACCTGCCTATTTTTTATCTAAGTATGTATAGGCAGGTTTTTACATCACATTTGCTTTTCCTTTGGAAGTAGGTAAAACGCGATTCTTACATTACATACTAGGTACGTACATGATTTAATGCCTCTAGTCTACCATGATAAATTGTGATGCTAAATGTCTAATTAGAATACTGTGAAACGTTTGTGCTAAATTATGCAGTGTAGTATCTATATTTTGTATAACTATAGCACGCGACAGGTTGAGATGGCATTCGGGGTATGAGGTGGGAGGACGCCCCACACCCGCACATCACCCGCGCTCGCCCGCACTGGGAGCGCGGAGGCTGTGCGGGTGTACGGGACGTTCCCTCCCCGATTGCCATCTCGACCTATCGCGTGCTATCCCTACCTGAAATCGTTAAAAAGGGCTAATCGTTAATCGTTAATTGCGTTATAAAAATATTATATTGCCGTGCCCAAATCAATTCCTGGTTACGGCCATGGTCTTGTATCTGGAAAAGGTGCTCTACCTAACCTATGTATACCTAAATTCGTTTTTTCCTGTGTTTCCGAGATCTATTAAGTGTAGTAGTAGTTAGGTACATTATTACATGAATAGCTTAGCACGATTTTCGTAGGTAGGTACATAATAGGTCTTGTAAAAACCATTTTTGATTAAAGTATTATTGGTACTATAAAGAAACTACACAAAAACCTTACAAATCTTTTAATATCATTATGGACATAAACCTCAAAAAAATAATGAACAGCGCCATGTTTATCTCTAGTCGTGGTAGTCTCATAACTCATAAATGCATGTTCTACATTAGTAAGAAACATAATACTATAGGTTGTGCTGCGCTTTTTGGTTACTAGCTTTTAGATGCATTTTCTTGCAGCAAGTTCTAGCCTCTACGTGAAATCTCGTAAAACTATCATGTATGAAAAATGCGCTAGCAAAATTTACACTTAGATTTCTGATAGAACACGTTTTGTTTCAGATAAAATGGGAAGTATTTCGATAAATAAATATGTATAGAATACATAATTCACGTAGATAATTTTATAGTTAAATAGGTAATTTAAGTAAAGTTCGAGATGTGTAAGGGAGTGAAGGGGGTTAATTGGGAGACTGAAACGCTTATGGGATCACCACCCCCAGTGTCAAAATGGGAACAATTCGTTCCCCGTGCCGCCCTGTCCCATATCGGCCTTTTTGTAGCACTGATGTTGTACACTGCTGGAGGAGGATTGGTAAGTCAAGTATAATAATTTTTTACAAGCTTGCCGTGTTAGTATAATGGTAGTGGAGCCCAAGAGGGGATTTTGGGATTTACTCGAGCGCGTCAGATTAAGACAAGGTAAGTTAATTAGATGCAGAAAAGTGTGCATTTCATTGATCTGACAATTTGAGCGTGACATGAAAATGGGAGAGTCACAAATTTTCAAACACCTGCCATGACTTTTGGTTGCGTCCAAATCGTCAGTTTTTTGAATAGGAGCTACTTGAGGATTCACTTAACATCCCTTCTCAATATCTGACGCTTTTTGGGTCTATCTTCTTTTTAATTTTTTTTTTTTTTAATTTATGGGCTCGCGCTTGGCTGAAATAGTGATAATGCAGCCTAAGGTGGAGCGCCCCCTTCTACACCTTGGTACGATCACCCCCACCGTGCAAACAGGCAGATAAATATTTTTGCGATAAAAAAACACGTGGGGCGCATATCTAAAGCGCTCGAGTATTTCTTTGTGAGTATATTTTTTTTACAATTTTAAAAACCTGTACGCGCTCTCCCCACCAGTGAAAGTGGTTACATCATATAACTTTTTTTCTTTTTAGCACCTAATCTTCACAATCCAATAGGTCCCCACGACGCTCAAGTAAATCCTTATTTAGCATCTTGGGCTCCCCTACTATAAGGTCATATCTTGCAACTGAATTTTAGACCAGTTTCCCCCAACCGGTTTAGCTGAAATTTGAAACACGACACACTTCGATGACAATGCAATAATTTATGATACGATGAAAGTGGTCTCGTAATGTACCTGGAAGATGGCTTACCTTACTACCTTACGTGGTTTGACTTCTTAGCTTCTCAAGATAACTTCGTCGTGTTGTGTGCTCAGTAGTGGGCCGACGGCGATGGGTTGATGTTGATGATGGTGATTTTGTCGTTTGTTATCTCCTATATATAATCGCAAATCTCGAGTACAGCTGAACCGATTTCGCTAATTATTTCTTTATAATATTCCTTGAAGTACGAGGGTGGTTCTTACGGAGAGAATTTTTTTAAATAAAATTCTTAAAAAGAATCGACTGTTAGGCGGTACGAAGTTCGCCGGGGCAGCTAGTAGGTATATGGTATAGTATAAAATAAACATGAATAGTTAGTATATTGATTCTTCTTTTTAGTCAAATTCTCTTTGGGTTAGGTCGACGTCGACCTGTCATTTAGTGCCAGTTTGATATTAATTATCAAAATATTATTGTTTTGCTATTATTTAATATTGTGGAAGTTTAAACAAATTATGTGTAAGCACGATGTTTAATGAAGTTTTACAGTGCTTTAGATGAAGTCATGAAAGTATTGTCTTTCGTCAGATATTTCTTTACAATGATTTTTACATGAAATGGTGATATTCGATAAACGAGAAGAAAAAGCAGAAACTTACTCTTACGAGCTGCAACTTACTCATAATCGATATTTAGATTCGCTTAAATATGAGTTTACGAACCGATACAATAAGGTTGCGAGTAGAAAGTACGACAAGCCTGTCGATGACTTTGATCTCGTGAGAGTTTTAGGAGTTGGAGCTTTTGGAACTGTGTTCTTAGTCCGTGATAAAAACACGTTTGAATATTTTGCGATGAAGGCGCTAGTAAAAGCTGAGGTTGTGAAACACAAAAACGTTAAACAGTTATATACAGAAAAAAATATTCTACAGAGTGTAACGTTTCCATCTCTAATATCTCTACATGTTTCTTGCAAGGATAATCTCTACATTTATCTCGTTTTGCCCTTTGAAGCTGGCGGTGAACTATTTACATTAGTTAGAAGAATGGGCCAACTTTCAGAGCCGTTAGCCCAATTTTATATGGCTCAGGTTGTTTTAGCTTTGGAGTACTTACACCATTGTTCCATAGTGCACAGAGATTTGAAACCAGAAAATATATTGCTCAACGAGTCTGGATACATTAAACTCGGAGATTTCGGTTTCAGTAAAGTAATAAAAAATCGAACTTGGACTATATGTGGTACTCCGGAATATATAGCTCCAGAAATTATTTTGTCTAAAGGATACACTTGTTCTGTAGATTGGTGGTCGTTCGGTATTCTTATTTACGAAATCATCGCTGGTCACCCACCATTTTATCATTCTGAAACAATGAAGCTGTACGAAAAGATTTTAGTGGGCAAGTTCAAAAGTCCGGATTATATGACTCCGGATTGTAAGTCTTTGATAAAACATCTTTTAGACGTAGACCCGACTAAGCGCTATGGTTCCCTCAAGGCAGGTGTATTTGATATTAAAAGCCACGCTTGGTTTAGTGAAATAAACTGGCAGAATATATTGCATCAAAAAGTATTTCCACCATTCATACCGATTTGTAAAAATCCTGGTGACGCTGAAAACTTTCCAGAGATGAGCGAAGCGAAACTAAAGAAAGCGTCGAAATGTGCATTTGAGAAAGAATTCGAGCACTTTTAAGTGTATAATTATCGTGAACATTTTCTAGCTGCATTTTATTATAAATTTTAATTTATAAATATTTGTTTTATTTTTATCTGTAGGTACCTACTTTACCTATACAATTATTTGTTACTTATCTAATATTCATTCAACAATTATTAATTAATTAAATACGAATCTATGCATAACAAACGTAATTTTAAAAAAGATGCAGTCCCTAAAGCCACCCTAAAAATCTGCCACTCTACTCTAGGCTAAATTCTACTCAGCCTGCTGGTAAGCCCACCCCCACCACTTATTAGAGTATTATTATAATATGTATATTCTGTGCCGCTACTGTCAAAAAGCAATTAAATGTTTTAAGGTTTAAAATATCTGTCGAAAAAAATAACGGTGCTTGCGCATGCGAAAAATATATTGAATTCATCATTTTATAAATGTAGTGAAGTAATATATTATGTATGTATCATAACTCATAACGCATAATATTAGACAACCGAAGACTATTATTCAGGAAGGGTGGTATCGTTTTATACCTAACCACCGCACCACCAGGTATTATCGCCAGTAATCCTAATTCCTAAACGAGAATATATGTACCTAAAAGAGCGTGGATTTGACTCGCAGCTAGCTCTAGCAATTACCTACTATTATTAGCCTCAATAGCTCAACGGGTAGAGGAGTGGATTGAAAACCAAAAGGTCGACGGTTCAAACCCCGCCCGTTGCACTAATGTCGTACCTACTCCTAGCACAAGCTTTAAGCTTAGTTGGAGGAGAAAAGGGGTTTTAATATTGGTCATAATTAAAATGGCTAATATTCTTTTATAAAAATAAAAAAATTGAAATGAGCAACCACTGAGTTTCTTGCTGGTTCTTCTCGGTAGGAAGGACATTATTTCTAAACAGAAGTAGATTCAGTTGACGATTTAAAAGCACTTGTAAAAGTTTATTTAAAAAAATCTTTCTATTTCTTAATAATAAGCACACAGTAGGTACTATACAAAATGTAATTTATCTGTATTTTTTTAAATTTTGCTATGATTAGGTATTTCGAGCCCTTGAATATCCAGCAGAACTGGCCAAACAGGAATACCTAAGAGATCGTCTACTTACGGAAAGGTGGAATCTTATACGAGTAGTAGCTGATTATAATATGAATGGCACTGAAGATGTAAGCTTAGAGAAAGTCCTAAGTGATCAGCTAGCTGTTTATGAAAAGGTAAGTCAATTCGCACTTTTTGACGGGCTTATTCTAAGAACATCTTAGCTTCGTTTTCTTGTTTTTCTGTGGTTATGCCCTACCCTTCGTCCTACATGTTTTCAATCATGCGACAGATACCGAATCTTTATTATAACTCCCTTCGCTTTCTAATATCGTTGTCATGATAATATCAGTAATACAACATTATGGAACTCTGGGTTCATCTTCAATCCTGGTGCGGCAGGGGTACCTGAAGGGTACCTACTATTAGTGCCCACCTAGACTAGAATAACTAAAGATTTGCTGATTGGAAAATTATGTAAAGTATATGTAAGTAATAGTACCTACCCAAAGTACTTGTTTTATGTACCAATTTGATAGGACACTTTGCTATTGAATTTCGCGTTTCAATTTCCCAATCTGCTGCAAAGATGTTGCAGGGATAATGTTCATCTGTTGATTAATTATGGATCGGTATTGTAAGTATAATAAAATAGTTGACCTACTAAACGTTTTTATGTTTTTTCAATAGATTTGATTCAATCAGAAAGTAAGCACACAGTTACATCATTTGCTATTTATAATACCCGTTAGTAACCATTTTAAATATAAAATATACCTACGTGAGCGGATATTTACGAGTAATAATATAAATTGTAACATACCTAGTCTAAGAAATCATAAGTACCTACATAACCTAATGTATTTTAATAATTCCGTAAGCGATGCAGGTTAACATTTCCGGATTTCATAGTATCGTTTACTAAGTATTCATGGGTGAAATTTATGATAATATATTAAATATAAATATCTAGTAATATAAGGTAGTTAGGTACCTAAGTATATCTTATATGTAATTAGTCTCTAAAAATGGGCGGTACTTCGCGCCCGAGCACAGGCTCTTTACAAAACGCAAGTCCCCCACATATGGAGTACTGCTCACACCTTTGGGCCGGAGCACCCCAGAACCAACTCCTTCCATTTGATTGGATCCAAACTCCAAGTCCAAAGGCGGGCTATTCGACTTGTGGACGATCCCTAACTAACCGGCTCGTTGGAAAACCTGGAGCACCGCAGAGACGTAAACTCTCTAAGCGTGTTCTATCGCCTTTGTAATGGAGCGTGCTCTGAAGAGCTTTTTGACCTCATTCCAACCTCCTTTTTCTACAACCACACCGCGCGCCACCGTAAGCAAATTCACCCTCATCACCTGAGTGTCTGGTGCACTTCGACCGTCCGTTTTGCCAAATCCTTCTTTCCACGTACTTGCTTGAATCAACTCCCATCGGCGGTGGTGTTCCCACTAGATTACAACATGGGGTTATTCAAGGGGCGGACCAACAAATTACCGAAAGGCCAGCAACGCATCGGCAGTTCCTCTGGTGCTGCAAATGTTCATGGGCGGCGCCCGGCGGTAATCACTTAACTTAACATCAGGTGACCCGCCTGCTCGTTTGCTCGCTATCTCTTTAAATAAATGTCTCACAAAAAATTAAAAACTATCAAAATATTTCAAAATATAAGTCATAGGAAGAGAACAATATACCTACATGGCAGCAAAACCTACAGAGTACGAATTTTTAAATAGGTACTGAAAATTTGACATTACAGCAGCATCGAGTTTGTCTCACGGCGACTTTAGGCAAATGGAGATACTGCGGTCATCCAGTGTCTTCATTTTCCCAAATGCGGGCGAATTTGTAACACAAGACATCTCACAAGATCCCCTTCAAATGTTACACTGAGACCCTGGACGATTTATAGGTTAAATCGTCCAAGACTGAGACCAATAATTAATCTATGGTTACCATAATATGATTACACTTTTCCTATTTGGACTTACACTAGAACTTTTAAACGCGTCATGGCAACCTATTGTTGTTCAATTTTTTTTAAATATTTTTAGGTGCTAGAAGACGCATCTGGTAGCGGAATAGCTTTCGATATAGAGAAGAAATTTCCCCCACTGGAAGAGAAATGGAGTATATTGCAAGCTGTTTTCTTCTCTTCGACCGTGCTCACCACAATAGGTGTGTACGACCATGTAAGCATACACTATGTATCTCTACATCAAATAAAAATAACTACCTAGGTATATAGTTTGTTCGCTTTATAGTTTTTATCTAGTCTTTGAATACCAACTAGCTACAACTTAATCCGTTATTGATATCATTTAGATGTAAAGGAAGATAGTTCATTTAAAAAGATACCTCTGGATTATAATTTCGTTACTTGTTCAAAAATTCAACAAATCTCAAATCAGTTTAAACAAATCTTCAACTCAAACTACGTAAGCCTCTTTATATTATATCGCTGTATAATAGGTGTTTTTTTTACTAATATTCATATTTTTTCAGGATATGGCAACATAGTACCGGAAACATTCTGGGGGAGATTATTTTGTATCGCGTACGCCCTTATTGGGATTCCATTAACGCTGACTGTGATAGCCGATCTCGGGCGAGCGTTTGCAACAGTTGTTTCCATTGTGGCTAAGCACTTGCCAACAATGCCGAGTAAGTTTGTTGGAAAAACAAAATATCTATAGGTTTTGGTACGACAAGTTGTGATAATTGCTACGACATTGATGATCTCTATGTACTTTCTTATTATTTATCCTATATGATCCTTATACATCTATACATATAAAAAGAAAAGCTGACTGACTGACAGAACGGGCTGAAATTTGACATACAGATAATTATTATAGCGTAGACATCCGCTAAGAAAGATTTTTTGAAAATTCAACCCCTAAGGGGATAAAATATGAGTTATTAATTTGTGTAGTCCATCCTCCGGACGAAGTCGCGGGAATTAATTAGTCCTTATAATATGTGGAAACAGTAGGTACATAGGCGGTAAGAAAACTAGCGGATTTAGGCCCGATTTCCACCTAAGCGAAGCGGAGAGATATATTCAGTCGACCAATCAGATTCTTTATAGAGAACGTGAGAAAATTATCATATCTTTTTAAAATCAGTTTGGTTCACTGAACACAATATCTCCTCTCCACTGCGCGTAAGTGTAAACCAGACCTTAAGTATTCTGCAATAAATCTTAAACGTAAAAGCTTCTTGTACCTACTACCTTGTTAATTCTTGTTAACTGTTTTCACACATCTAATAAATTTTTATTGTGATCTTTGCTGTTTTGAATTTAATGGCTCCTATAGCTTAAAGTACTCGTAGCTTTTACTGGTTTGTTACTAGATATTATACCTATCTAAACACCGTTGGATAGATTTTTCCTAGTTAAGCTCATTGTCCTGAGATTGTCATTACAGAAACATGAACATTAGAGAAATCTATTACTTATTTATTTTCAGTAATTGTTAATTGTATTTAGAATGGTGTAATCGACTGTCGGAAAAGAATCCGGCGGGTCAGAGATCTTTGTACGCGTTCTGGGCCGTCGGCTTCTTGTTCGTCTACTTGTCGGCCGGGGCAGGCCTCTTCAAGATGTGGGAGGACGATTGGACGTTTTATGACGGATTCTATTTCTGTTTTATCACGATGACTACCATTGGATTTGGAGATCTCGTTCCAAGTAAGATGATTTTTATTTACAGTACAAGATTGCTTTAGTCGTAGTTTTTAGAATAGGTACTTTTTCGTTTTCATGTCATGGTCTAGAATTAATTTAGATTGTCTTCAAAAGTAGGTATGAACTATGAGGTAGACTTCAAGATACGTAACCGCAACTCCAGACACATATCTGGCAAAGATTGTAGATAAGTAATCTGAATAATACACAACGGGGCTCCTAGAAGTTGGAATATATTCAAGAAACTATGTGAAAGCAAAAGGCGTTCACATAATCCTGCAAGCCACGCGCATGCAGTCGTGCCGCGTGCGCCGCGCGGGCGAGCGCGGGTGACGTGCGGGGCGTCCCCCCGCCTCATACCCTGATTGCCATCTCAACCTGTCGCGGACTACATGCACGTATTAGTACGACTAACTCACACCCAGTCTGTACTTACCTAGGTACTTGGAAAATTGGGATTGTCCGTGTGTGTGCAGTGTGCGTACCTACGTGTTCGCACGAGTCAAATTCGTACGAAAACGCATCTAAAGTGCGGTCGGCCTTAAACTTTATAATAAACGTTGTTTTCTTTTCCAGAAAGACCAAAATACATGCTACTCTGCACTCTATACATTTTAATCGGGCTAGCACTAACTTCGACCATTATTGAGCTAGTTCGTAGACAGTACGCCAGATCTTGGCAGCAACTGCGAGCGCTCTCCGGTCCACTGGCAGACACATTAAGGAGGCTAGGCGACGCCGGGCGCGGAGTCGACGTGTCTGCGCTGCATAACGACCTCAGGAAGGTCTTAACTGTCGTAAGTAAAGCTTATGTTTTGAGCCTTGACCCGTACTAGTTCTATTAATTTAATAGAGCTACTATTAAACTCGCGAGCAAAGAATCCGGGTTGTGCACTGAGTATATTTTTAATTTTTACCCAATTTTAATAACGACCGACGATCCGGATCCTTTGCTCGCGATTTAGTTATGTGATCCAAAATAATAATATTATTTTGTTTTAATGTAAGTATTACTTAAATGCTTACATAGCTTTTAGAATTTATTTAGGAAAAACAAAAAAAACAAAATGTATAGGTATTAGACCTACCTACATAATAAACAAAAAAATCTATGAAGAAAAAATCAGTCTTCAATTATTTAGGTGTATGGCCGTACACGTATATATGATTGTTAAAAGCTGGGTCCAGCTTCCAGAAATTCCAGAGTAAACTCAGCATCTGGCAAGTAAAGCCTCGCAAGGCTGTCTATTATTTAGTTTGACCTCAGATAATAGATATTACCTATTTACCAAATTACCTTTTTGATTTGGACGCTAAAACATAATAAGTAATATACCCTTACTAAAAATATCAGTGTAGGTCGTAATTTTTTTAATAATAAGACGCATATTGTGGCTAATTCCTTTGTACACAATCTCTAAACTAAACTAAAATATCACGTCTAAATCTATTGCTATCCCTTTCATAATGTTGCTTGCGGAAAAGGAAAGCACTAGATTTAGACCTGTTAATTTAGTTTAGTTTAGAGATTGTGTACTAGAGAATCGGCCCCACTATCTAATGTAGGATAGGACATTTTAATGAAAAATAATTTAATCGTTTTTAATGTAATGTTATTTTTATAAATAAGAAAAAGACGGAAGAAAAAGCGGGTCACGAGTTGGTAAGTGGTAACCGCAGACTGCTTATGGGCATTTTCTATTGCCTATGCACTGCTACAAAATGGGGCTTATCTATAATGTCTCAGGCGCCTATAACAAATTACCTAAATTTGGCCATAATATTATTATCATAGTATCAATCAAATCATTAAGTAGCGCTACGCCTCTACGTGCGAGAGAATGTAATGTATTGCCGTGATTTTGGTCTAATAATATCGTCGAGTAGGTTACGCGTATAACGCTATGCATTTTAGCCTGCAATCCCGCATATCAAAACCTGCAAAAGCCGGCATATTTTTCAAAGTCATGTTTGAGATATTTTCTAAAGTAAATAAGTATCTACATACCTAGTCAAAGTAAAAAATTAAGCCACAATTTTACCTTCGGATGGTAAAAGTTTGAAATGTACCTACAGCAAGAGCCCAATCTCGCTAGTCTAACAACTACAGTAAGTATGACGATCGTAATCACCTCTGATTGGCCAACAACCTCTTCCTATATGCATTGTTGCAATTCTTCCGGAATCGAACAGCAGAAATATTTTGCCAATGGTAGTCTCTATTGAGATGCATAACTATTTGATAGGGGCGACACCTGAATGCCACGTCGCGTCACGCGGGAAAATTGGAATGTGCACTTTCCGTGCGGACTGCGGAGACGTGCGACGAGACCATGTTACTCTCAAAGCCGCGATTCTCTCGCTCGCGGAGGCGATGCCTTAGTTAAATAAGTATTTCTTCGTACAATCACTGCTATAAAGTTGAAGTATAAAGTTGAGCTTCTATAGAGAGCTTCGCCAATAATCGCTACTTTACTTTTCTTATTTGTCAGAAGCGAACAAGTCACATTTTAGTAGGTAATAGGCTTATTTATTTACTGGCTTTCGCCCCTCTATATTCACATTTCCTATAAGTAAGTATAATAGCCAATGTAGTAATAATAGCTGACGAGTTGACACAAACCTACCAAATGTTAAAACATAATTGGCAAAACACGGAAACAAAATAATTTATGGAGGAAAATTTAACAATGCCCAAAAACACCACCTATAAAATGTTATTCAGGGTATAATATAACCCCTAAGAGTTGAGTATGGTTTTAATAAATATTTATTTATGTGCCACTGTTGGTGTACTATGACATAGGTAATATTATTATTTTACAATATCTGTGCATGTATAGGAGGTAGAATAAATATTGAATATTTATTTACTAACCACATGGTTGGTAGCTACGTAATAGGTATAGATTTTTGTGATAGCTCGACTAAAGTCTGCGGGAAAGTGGAACAAAACTATACGTGGAACATAAACAAATTCAATTTGCAATTTGTTAGGATCAGTTTAGACTGACTGTGAGTACAGTATACTGACACATCTCAACAGTTATTATTGAGTATTCAATAAGCGGCTTGTGGAGTGGCATCGAACCACGACCAGATCAAAGTGTGTCTCGAATACTTGATTGATTAGTCCGTCGCTCGTGCCGACAGATATCGCTCTTGTAAAGGTCCAGACATGCACGAAGCGTGACGACAGCGATGAAAAACCAAACTTCAGAAGATATCAAGCACTGAGCAAAGCGCATTCGCTGTATGAAGTGAAGAAGCTGGCGAACAACCTAAAACAGGTTCTGTTCGCAAAATTAAATTTTACAGGGCGGCGAAAAAACGGAAACTAGAATTATTGCATTTTTAAGATCATTGGTGTCGGCTTTGTTTGAAAATGTACTTTTTGCATACTTTTTGAGACTATTTTTACATAATTTTGATCCAGTTTTGATTAAAAATACACTAGACTAGGACTAGACTCTCTTTGCCAGGTCCTCATGTAATGAACGCCTATACAATTTTATGGAGCACAATACACAACTGTCAACAGCCGCGTTGGATACGTTACCATCGCGCGTCGCTGCCGTCACGCGTTGGTTCTGTCCGTGTCTATTTCCGTCTTCGTAAACACACGACTCGCCTCTTTGATGGCCAACTGAGATGAGAGATATCAGATCAATATGGCGAGAGATTGGTGGAAGTGAGGCTGAAAACAAATGTCCTGCAAATATGTAGTACGTAGGTACTAGAGACCACACATCGCTTTAGTCGGTAAAAATAATTTTTTTATCCCGTACGCATTTCGGAAAATCCAGTCTTATACCTTGTGTACATTATAAAGGAATCTCTGGGAAAATTTTCAGCTTTTTAGATCCAAGAGTTTCTAGGCTCGGCTTTAATGAGTCAGTCAATGAGTATGTCTGGGCTTTTCTTTTTTTATTTAGATAATATTATCTACAAGTAGAATTATATATTACTAGCTGATGCCCGCGACTTCGTCCGCGTGAATTAACGTTTTTCAAAACCCCGCGGGAACTCTTTGATTTTCCGGGATAAAAAGTAGCCTATGTGTTAATCCAGGTTATAATCTAAAAATTAAATTTAATAAATTTCAGCCAAATCCGTCCAGTAGTTTTTGCGTGATTGAGTAACAAATATCAAAACATCCAAACATCCACACTTTCACATTTATAATATTATTAGGAATTAGGATTAGGATAAGGATTATCAATAAAATAAAACCTGTCCCAGTTTGCTGGGACAGTTTTGGACTGGGACGGGATTTTTAAAAACCTAATTCCACGCGGACGAAGTCGCGGGCATCAGCTAGTTATTATTATTAATGACTAGCTGCCCTGTCGAACTTCGTTCCGCCTAACAGTCGCCCAATTCAATTAATTTTTTTAATTTTTCTCTCCGTAAGAACCATCCTCGTACTTCAAGGAATATTAAAAAAAAAGAATTAGCGAAATCGGTTCAGCTGTTCTCGAGATTTGCGATGAGAAACACATTTAGTGATTCATTTTTATATTATAGATTAATGAGTAAGTAGGTATTGCTTTTAATAGAAAAGTTTACGGTGACTATTCAAATTAATTTAATACAAATTTTTACTTACTAAGGCCTTTTTTAATTTTATAACTGCGACATAATATTATGGTGATTATAAAATATATCAGAACCCAGGGTGGATAGTACTGATGCAATCAGTAGTGATGATTAGGAGAGTGGTCGATAGTTACGATAGCAATTGTATTTCCCAGCTGAGATTGCCGCTGCGAAAATCCAAGACGATATCTTTGAGCATAGACTGTTAAGATATTGTTATTGTTACAGTAAAGCCAAATATAACAGGCAGCTTATGATAATAGCGCAGCAGCTATTTCTGCGTCACAACAACGGTATCAAGATTCAAGATAGCTTGTAGCCTATTCTGGCACTATTTATATTGAGTTGCTTGCATACGTCGTAAGAATGAGGTCGACGAGTGCTTCAATGTCGCAATAGCAACCCTTTTAGTTTTAGTACCTCATAAAACGCATCGAATAGCACTATAATGGCTGAAATAAAACCGCTGGCCTTTTTTGTTCTAAGCCTCCAATATTCTTTTCCTATCACAATTGATTTATTGTATCAATTTCTACTATCGACCGAGTAAGTAATAACGAGAAATGTTAAAAGTATCACTGGCAATAAGACGAATTTTATGGTATATTTTTATAAGTTTCCGATGTGGTGGTTGTAAAATGTGCTGTTATAGAAGTGCGTCAGTGTTTCTTTGTAGGGATGTGGGAAGCGGCAAAATGTATCGATATAATTTAAACTAGATGATGCCCGCGACTTCATCCGCGTGGATTCAGGGTTTTAAAATTCCGTGGGAACTCTTTGATTTTCCGGGATAAAAAGAAGCCTTTTTTAAAAAAAAAATTTAGCCATGTTAAATGACTAATATTCCCCTTTCCTCTCCAACTAAGCGTCAAGCTTGTGTTAGGATTAGGTACCGACAATAGTGCAACGGGCGGGGTTTGAACCGTCGACCTTTCGGTTTTCAGTCCACTCCTTTACCTGTTGAGTTATTGAAGCTTGCTATACTTCTGATCCGCTCTTAGCGGTTTAGGTCAGTGCAGACTGCGACAAGGGTGCGACTTGATATTTTATACCGAATACCGATATATCGATATGTCGAAAAATTATAAGTAGGTAGGTATGTCTCACAAAAAATATTGATATATTATCAGAAACAAATATCGATATATTCATATATTTTCAACAAGCCTATTTCTTTGACCTTCGATGAGATCTATCCGACTGTTACGTGTCAATGCTGGATGGATGTTGCTACAACCTCCCGATTTAAAGATGTTGTAAAATATAAATATTTTGGTAGGCACACCACATCGTTTCGGGTTACGTATAAACTCGCCGCATAATACTCTGAGGTGGATTTAAACTAAGCTCTTTACAAGTATAAATGTACCTAAGTACGTCTTTATCTTTCTAAGAGCTGTCTAACTTTGCAACTTGAATCAAGTTTTTAGAAGTCTTGTTTTAACGTGTGGTTTAAGACAAAAAGTTTATTTATAAAAGTTTATTTGCTTCACAATTCACTCATTCTTTACGCATTATAACTGAAGTTTGGTCCAGTTCCACCCAACAGATATAGCTAACATTGTATAACATCACACATTAATATAACAATAATTATGGTGTTTAAACTACCGTGAGTGATTTCCATTCTAACTAATATCTGTCCCGGCTTTACTCACGTGTGTAGTCGACGTTAGCCCGACTAAGTTTAAACCGGGACGGGACGCGCGTGCCGCTGCCACTAGACCAAAACCGCGCGCGCGCGCAGTCAAAACCGCGGCACGTGCGCGAACGAACTCCCTTGAAAAAGGACCCCGTATGGGTTTGAAACTAGTCGGGCTAACGTCGACTACACACGTGAGTAAAGCCGGGACAGATATTAGATAGAATAATTATGGTAGTGCTTGAGCTCGTTGGATTTGTCTTGACAAGTACTACAGACCGAGATTATGTTCAGGGTCTCATAATGGAGACGGGAGGTTGTCATAGGAACTCCTCAACTACGCATCATATCCATCATTCGTCTTTGAGCTCATTGGATCTGTCTTAAAATATTCGTTTTACTTAGTACATGGCGAAAAGAAAGCTTGCTTTTAAAACGGTTTTTTAAAATTGAAATTTTATATTTTTTACACATTTTATTATAAAATTATATTTACAACATACAGTTACCTCATAGATTAATTATTGGTCTCGCTCAAAGGCTTAGCTTTGAAAGCTCGATCCTATATATTGTGTTTGTATGTTTTAATTTAACGTTGCTAGAGACAATTTGGCAGACTAGCTGAATTGTTCTAGCAACTGTTGCTAAGGCAAACGTGCTTTATTTATTTATTGCGCGAGTGCTGCTTAACTTGTCAGAGTGTAAAGTAATAGTAAATTAAGTAATACCAGTTTATTAAAATACTATATTAGTATGGAAGAAAGTGGAAATATGGTAATACAGTACCTATTTGAATCGTGCTATGTCCGTAAATTAATGAATTTGCACCTATCTATTATAACTTTTAAAGAGATGATAATATATATAATTTAAATATCGAGTATTAAATACCAGGGTAGATATTATACGTAAATGAATATGCGATTTACAGTGGTACGTAGGTAGGTAATCAGTATTTACTTTAGTATTAGTCATTACTCATTACATCCACCACGAAATAAGCTCGTAGAGAATTAGGTACCATAGGTAGGTACTTACGTATTAGGTAGCTCAAAACTTTCATGAAATATTTTCTTTTTTCCTAATTTTCGTGTCTCTTATTATTTGATATAAATAAGTAGATAAAATTGGAAATGGCTAGGTTTTTATCGAGTTGAACTCACTTATTTTTTTGTTGATCTCGAGGGACAATTTTCGATTATGCTGGAATGAAAAGCAATAATGTAATTTTCCTTCCTCGGTTATTTTGTCGTGAAATAAAAACCTTAACCATATTTTCTGACCACGGACTATTATATTATTTATAACTTAAATTAATTGGTGTTCAATGAGTCGAATAAATTAAAAATAATAAAATAGAAACTTCATGATTCTTTCATGTTCAATGTATTCAGATTCGATTCAGAGTTGATAGTAGTAGCTTGGGACAAAGATAAATTGTTTTGACCCCCTGGGCCTTGAAGTTCTGCGTCAGAAAGGGAAAAATTTGAGGTTGCATTTCGAAGATTTCACGGATATTTACTAAATGTAAAGGACAAAATGTTTGAATATTTCGATTACCTCCATAGTTGTCGTGACTCATGCTGTAACAATATGGATATTATGTAGGCATATCGTTGTTTGAGTCCCTTTACGGAATTATAATGGTTAGTTTGTATCTTTAAAATTTAGGCTTATAAATATATTATTATTTTACTACCTACTTATGCCGGAAAATTCTACTTATAGGTGCTAAGTTTATGGGTTCAAGAACGTAATGAATAATGATATTAAGAAAATTGCTTAGGTTTTAAGTATTTTATTGTAGCCCGATGTAGAATTTCTGTTTTATTTTCCAGGTCACCATGCCTAGACTAGGTCGGGATGGTCTTGGTGAAAAACGCCAGTTGGAATGGGAAGCAGCCGTCGAAGCGGTTATCAGAGACATCACTAGCCCTATATCATCGCAACCAAAGCCGCCTATAGTTCAAATTGTTATATACGAATCGTCTGTTTAATTTTATATGTAGTTTTAAATTTTGTGAATTCTGCCTGTCTGTCTGCGGTGGTGTTTGTTAACTTTGCCAGTTCGAACTTTAGCAACTTTAAGCTCAGATAAAAATTCAATTAAAATTTTTTCAACGACCGCAATTTTCGAGATTATGTGTTACTCTGGTGATAATAATGTACAAAATATAAATATAAGTACATACAAAAGTGTGGACGCAAATATGCCTGTCACGGCACACCGGATAGGCCAGTCAACAGGCCGGTTTTTGTAGATTGATTTATGATACTTTGATGTTTCAAATTTCACTGAAAGATGGGTTTGGCTAATGGCTACGGTTTGACCAAAGAATCTAGTTATGCTTACGTTTTAATTTCGCGTACATCTACACTCTGTTCTATTCGAAAATTATCATGAATGAAAAATCAATAAGTATAGGTAGCTAGTTTGTAGCCATCTGCTGAAGCGATAAGAGTAGATATCCCTACTCGTGAGCTGAAGCCGCCAGCTTTACGTCGTTGCAAAAAAAACCGCCGGAAATTTTGTACGCCTCATAGGTGCACAACAAATCGAAAGTTTCATTTCTTTCGCGTACCCACTAGGTTACATATACACTGAATACAGTTATACGCATAGATGTCGAAATGGTTACACACATTTTCTTAGATTATCTTACTCACATTCTATTTATACCGAAAACAACTCCATAAGTGAATATTGGCTTCCTTGAATTTATAAAATGAGAAGCTGTTCTTGAAAAAACACTTAGTTCTGAATTTTGATTGTAAATAGTAAATACTCAATCAGCTTTAATTTTATGATATTATTCATTGCTAAGAAGCTAAAAATAGTATAAGAGGCCTACTTATAGTACCTACTTACGCTGGATTTGATGATACATCGGGAAAGATACAACCAACAACATAAATAACAGATAGCATCTCAAGAGATCTTAATAGCACTATTGATAGAAATAGGTAGTAAGTAGGTGCGTAATTGTTACATAATAAGTAAGTACCTACCTAATCCATTTTCACATTCACTCAATTAACTCTATATTTTTTTTAGATACCTACTTAATATATTTTTACTATTTTCTATCATTTCTGCCTTTATACAGAGTGTAAATTGGAATGCTAGCGAAAACTTAGCACTATTATTATACTTTCTAAACACAATCCAATACCAATAAGTACTAATATTGTTCAAACCCATAATGTAAGTATAGCCTGCAAAATTCGAGGTCAATGCCCCACCTACGACGCACCATTGACCCCACGGCACTTATCTACGCAACTTTCATTGACCTCTAATCAGTCAGATGTTTTATTTGCTATACATTGCGAACTTTTAAAAAGACTTTTTTCGCGTTTCTTTGTGGTATCTTCTCAGTAATCTTGATGATTACTGCTTTATCACCTGTCTTCGTTTTTGCTAGCGTTTTAATTAAAGCCTGTACTTATATTTGTATTTCTTTTCGTACCTGCCTAACAAATTTAATGGAAGCATAATGGCAAAATAATCTTTGTGTTACCTAAGTAATTGATATCTTAACTTTCTTATAAGATTGTATCAACGCGTCTTATCGCCATAGAGTCGGTATTCCGCGTGACAAAACGGCATTAGGTCTTATCGCTTAAGGTCACAATACGGCCAGGGAAAATAAATTCATTAATCCATACCTAATAACTATTTTAGCATTTACAGGTATTTTTATGTAAAATGGATATAGGTATACCTAATTAATACGAATCGTCATATTATTTTGTATCTAAAAAATTCTCATGAAAATTCAGTAAGAATAATGTTTGGAAAGACATTTAAGTAATATTTTTCATTATAAGTATGTATTGTGAATGTCGTTATGTAAATATTGATTTTATTTATAACAGAATGAATGTTTCTTAGAATTGCTAGAAATGCTAATAAATAATAATTTGAATTTTGTACATTGGATGTTTTATTATCTTCAAGCTGATGATAGGTATTATGTTTAAGACTTGGTTTAAGATTTTTAAATATAATTTCCATATTTAAAATATTATATTACATAATATAATAGACTTTCTGAAAATCATCTTTAGGTTCTAACTTGAAGTAACATTTCAAATAGATTTTGGACGCAGCGGTTTATGCATTGCTGTCAGTCAGTCAGTTTATCCCAAATTATTTGTTTAGATATAGTTTATTCTAAGAAATTAGTTTGCCAATATGTTAAGTTCAATATGTTATTAGTAGACATATTTCTGCTGCGACTGCTCTACGCTTCACCAAATTGTCGGAAACATAAACACGATTCTCAGAGTTGCGCATATAGACAAGTGCAATGGTAAATACCTACGTGAAGTAGTGCGATTAAGAAATATTTCGAACATAATCATAACGTAGGTATAACTAGAATCTAGATTATACAGGTGGGTCTCACTATTCCCATCATCATCATCATGATCAACACATCGCCGGCTCACTACAGAGCACGGGTCTCCTCTCGGAGTGAGAAGGGGTTTGGCTATAGTCTACCACGCTGGCCATGTGCGAATTGGTAGACTTTACATACCTTTGAGAACATTATGTAGAACTCTCGGGCATGCAGGTTTCCTCACGATGTTTTCCTTCACCGTTAAAGCATGTGATATTCAATTAATTAAAACGCACATAACTCCGAAAAGTTAGAGGTGCGTGCCCGGAATCGAACCCCCGACCTCCGATTAGAAGACGGACGTCCTAACCACTAGGCTATCTCAGCTTACTATTCCCATAACTCATTGCAATGGTAGACTGTACGTTTTTTCAAATCATCAGTCTCACTATAAGTACCCATTTGAAATAGTGAGACTCATGTTCTCCTACGAAATGTCTCGGTGTTCCCATTTAGAGCGTTTTTTAAACGCCTGGTAAACATTAAAATTAACAATATCTTACAGAAAATCATCATCGTCAACCGATAGACGTCCACTACTGGACATAGGTCTCTTGTAGGACTTTCACACGCCACGGTCTTGCGCCACCTGAATCCAGCGGCTCCCTGCGACTCGTCTGATCTCGTCCGTCCACCTAGTGTGGGGTCTTCCAACACTGCGTCTTCCGGTGCGTGGTCGCCATTCTTGCACCTTGGGACCACAATGTCTATCGGTTTTACGAACTATGTGCCCTGCCCATTGCCCCATTGCCACTTCAGCTTTGCAACCCGTTGAGTCGTCCCTATGTCGGTTACTCTAGTTCTCCTACGGATCTGCTCATTTCTGATTTGATTAGAGAAATTCCAGGCATAGCTCTCTCACAGAAAATAGGTAAAACAAAACATAATGAAACAATATCTAGTGGCCAGATCATAAAGAGGTAATATTGAGTCGAGAATATTATGAAAATATAAACAAACGTTTTCTGGGTCGCGAATCGTCTTGATAAAAAAACGCAACGGGAATAATGATACACGTATGGGAAAGCTGAACGGGAATAGTGAGACCCACCCGATTATACAGTGAGCAATAAAAAATTATCATGACTGTCGAATTAGGTGTCTACCCATTGTTTACCTACTGATTATTTGTTTTACAGAGAAACACTCTGTACCTACCCTGGAATAGTAGTTTGTCAAGGAATCGTAGTTTGTCTTGACGTGATCGATAATTATAACTACCTATCCAAAATTATGGTTCCTTCCACGTTGGTAACCAATTTTTCGTAACCAGCTACGAAATAAGATGAATTATTAATTAATTTTATTTCGTAGCTGGTTACAAAAACTTGGTTACCAACGTGGACGGAACCAAATAGAGTAGGTACCTAACTATAGGTTTATACGACTATTTTAGAAATAAAGTGTAACAGCTATTCGAAATATCCAGTAACGTTTCAACGACTCAATCTATCGAATTCCGACACATTGCGGTACATGCGGGCTAACGCATTCGTACATCGTCTTTCGATTTTATAGTGCAATAAAATATATCCCAATGTTTGTGTAATATCTATAATTTATAGCGTAAACACTGCGCGGCGGGCGGTTCGCTTCGAGTAAGTGGCCGACAAATGTAGCATAGACGAAGAGCTGGCGATTGCAAGATTTGCGTCATCTAGCGAATTGATTTTGTTATATCCAAAGCTTCCTGATAGAGTTTCAAATATAGTATAGCCAAAGCTTCATAGATTAAGTTTTACCCGATCATTCTCGGCATTCTAAATCTACGGAGCTGATGTCTCATTTTAACCAATAATATAGGGAAACTGCGCGCAAATAACTAAGGAAAACTGCGCATTAGTCTACGTGTGAAATGTGAATAGTGTATAGGGTAGTTGCCTGTAAATGGGTAGTAGAGATCAACAGTCAGTCATTTTTACGAATCCCGTAGGAATGCTTTGATTTTCCAGGAAAAAAGTAATCTGTGTCACTCTTTAGATCTTTCATCATCATCATGATCAACCCATCGCCGGCTCACTACAGAGCACGGATTTCCTCTCAGAGTGAGAAGGGTTTTGGCCATAGTGCATCACGCTGCCCATGTGCGGATTGGTAGACTTCACACACCTTTGAGAACATTATGTAGGTAGAACTCTCAGGCATACCATATAGGCATAGGTTTCCTCACGATGTTTTCCTTCACCGTTAAAGCAAGTGATATTTAATTACTTAAAACGCACATAACTTCGAAAAGTTAGAGGTGCGTGCCCGGGATCGGGGTTGAAGGACAAACAAACACACTTTCGCATTTATAATATTTATAGTGAAATCATAACTCGTTAACTTTGTTATGACTATAATATGCCTGATTGCTTGGTTAAAATTACCTAACTAAACTGCACGTGCAGGTCAGTTCCGACGGCTATTCCTAAATATTAAAGCAATCCGTATTGCTCCGTGTTATCCGAAGCAGAAAATGACTCACATACACATCTGGTAGGTATTTAAGGATAATCCTAAACAATACCTTCCTTACAAATGACCTTATTCAGGCAGACATGACTAAAAAATATACATTATAGAACAGCTTGGTAAACGAAAAGTGCTTCGCAATACAAGGGAATACACTCTAAGATAACAAATAAACTCACGGCTAAATGTTCACCGGTAAAAGACCCAAATCCGAAAAAGTAGTTACAAAATCCGTTGGGAATTCGGAATACCTACTTGTTGTCGTATCTGCTCCTAGTCCTAGTAGGTACTACTGTTTGATAGAAATTAATTTATTTCCTTTGCCTTTAAAAATATCTAGTCTATCTAAGCGAATCTATGGTAATAGAGTAAAGAGTTAGTTTAAGACATTTAAGAAAAATAAAGTTGTTGTCTGTGGTCTATTGGACGCCAAGTAAAATGGTTTCATTTTAATGATCCGTAAAATTAAAAACTAATATACAATAAAACTCAACATGGTAGCAGACCAGTGGTTCCGATAAACGTAAAAATAAATAATAAAAAACCTATACCGTAAAAATAATAAACATAAAACTGTGTAAGAAAAAGTTGTGAGTTGTGAAAACTCGTGAAAACCAAAATGGAGGAAAAAGACGAAATTTCTCGTATACAAAGGCTTACAAATGAAAAAAACGTTTACCTTATGGAAATTTCAAATAGATATTCATCTCCGAAGTACTGATTTGTATGAAATCACACTTGATCCGACAGACAAAACGTACACCTCCAAAGAAGAAATAAAAAAAGATGCCCAAGCTAAAAAAATTATCACCAGTACAGTTGACCGTAAACACCTACCATTATTACTATCATGCAGTACTGCATCTCAAATGTATAACAAGCTATGCTTTATCTTCGAAAAGAAAAGTGACCAACAAAAATGTAATACTTTACAAGAATTCTTCCAATATTCTTATAACAAACAACATGATATGACCTTCCATATTAGCTCGCTTGAAAACATAGCATACCAACTGAATTGTCTTGGTGAACAAATAAATGAAAACATGCTCATTTCAAAAATTCTGTCCACATTACCTGAGCAGTACAATAGCTTCATAACAGCATGGGAATCAACTATAACCTCTGACAAAACTATTAACAATTTAATTTCAAGAATATTAGCTGAAGAAAAGCGCTTGTCAAACACGAATAATACTGAAAATGTTGCATTTAAAGCCTATAATAAAAACAATAACAATAGAAAGTTCAAATCTTGCAAATTTTGTCATAAAAATAATCACTTAGAAAAAGACTGCTTTCATAAAAACAAGAAACCTTTTTGCACTGTCTGTAAGAAGAACAATCATCAAGAAAAAGATTGCTTCTGGAAAAAGAAACAAGTATCTTTTCTGGCCGTCAATGAAAATTTCATAATCGATTCAGGCTGTACCAGTCACATGACAAATAACGACTTAATATTACATAATAAAAAACAATGTGAAATAGAAATAAAAACCGCAGAAAAGAATAACACAATAACAGCTAGTAATATAGGCACAATAGAAACTAAAAACTGCAACTTTGATGATGTGCTTTATGTTCCAAAACTTGAAAAAAACTTACTGTCAGTTAATGCTATAACGGAGAAAGACGGAGTTGTCATATTCACAAAAGATAATGTTATTATTAAAAAGGACGATGAAATAATACTACAAGGCGAAAAAAATATTAAAGGTTTATATAACATAAATATCAACACAAATACTGAAGAAAATGTCTTGATTTCATATAAAAAAGAAACAGCTGAAGAGTGGCACCGTAGATATGGCCATCCTGGAAAAGAAACATTGAAAAATATTATTAAATCAGTAAATGGCATAAATATAACAAGTCAGGAAATAGATACACTTACCTCTACTTGTGACATATGTATGAAGGCAAAACAAACAAGAATACCATTTCATACTAGACAAAAATCTGAAAGAAAATTACATACAATACACACAGATGTGTGTGGGCCGATTTCACCCGTAACGTGGGATGAAAAGAAATATATATTAACATTTATTGATGACTATACAAATTATACTCAAGTCTATCTATTATCTAATAAAAGTGAAGTATTTATGTATTTAAAACAATACGTTCAAGAAATGGAAAGACACACAAACCAAAAAATCAGCATCATACGCTGCGATGGTGGTGGAGAATATTCTAGTAATAACCTGAAAGAATGGTGTAAAAACAAAGGTATAAAAATAGACTATACAATACCCTACAGTCCACAACTTAACGGCAAAGCTGAACGTTTTAACCGCACCTTGATGGAGAAAGCACGAGCTATGCTATATGAATCTAACCTAGAATTTGAAATGTGGGGCGAAGCTGTACTGTCAGCAACCTACTTGTTAAACAGAACTCCACGAGATAATCAAACACTAACTCCAATAGAAATGTGGTCAAATAAAAAACCAAATGTGACAAATATTCAAATATTCGGTTCAGAAGTCTATACAAAAATATTAAAACCCCTAAAAAAATTAGACGAAAGAAGTAAAAAACTTATAATGATTGGATACGCTCCGACTGGATATAGACTCTGGAATTCTGAAAACAGAGAAATAATAATAAGAAGAGATGTCAAATTTGTTCAAAGCAAAAAAGAAGTAAAAAGTAATAACCAAGAAAATGATGAAGATATAGTTGAATTAACTCATAGCTCATTACAAAATAAAGAAAATATGGAAAAAGAAATAGAAGAAGTTATGAATGAAGAAAACACTAAGAACAATGAAACAACACAGACACAAACAGACAATGAAATCCAAAAAATATATGAAGAAGAACCAAAAGCAAATGAAGAAGAAATAAATATACCCGATGACATAACAGATACAAATCAGGATGATGACAATACAGAAAGTTCAAAAGGTAAAAGACAACGAAAACCACCGCAAAGATATGCAGATTATGTTATGATTACATATAGTGAAGCAATTAGTGGTAAAGACAAACATAAATGGCAAGAGGCTATTGAAGATGAAAAGAATTCTTTGATTAAAAATGAAGTTTGGAAAATTGTAAGTGAAGAAGAGACTAAAGGAAAAAAGATTCTAAGTAATAAATGGGTATTAAAGATTAAAGATGATGGCACATACAAAGCTCGTCTTGTGATCAGAGGATTTGAGCAAAGAGAGGGAATTGACTATAATGAGATTTTCAGTCCAGTAATAAACAGTAGTCCTTTAAGAATGATTTTAGCAATTGCTGCTCTAAACAATTTAAAAATCAAAACATTTGATATTAAAACTGCATTTTTATATGGCAGATTGGACAATGAAGAAATCTATATGTATCCACCTGAGGGAATGAATATTAACGGTATATGCAAATTAGAGAAAGCCCTGTATGGCATGAAACAAGCTCCTCTTAAGTGGAATAAAACATTTACAAATTATTTGAACAGTCAAGGTTTATTACAACTTAAAACAGAACCATGTATTTTCAAAAATGAGGAAAATTCAATATTTTTAGGCATCCATGTAGATGATGGAATAGTAATTGGGAAAGATGAAAAAGAAATAGACACAATAATAAGAAAAATAGGAAACAGATTTATAACTAAAGTAGATAACAACCCAAAAAAGTACCTTGGTATGGAAATAATACAAAAGGAAAATGAGTTAAACTTAAAACAAGAAAATTTTATAGAAAACCTCTTAAACGATTATAATATGATGGAAACAAAAATATCACAGATACTGTTGGGATATTTTGATTTTATGGGAAAAATATCAGTAAAAGGAAAAACTTGGACGTCCTGTTTTAGATATATATTTGAAGTGAGTGAATGTCATCGGATGTAAAAACAAAAAACTCTTAGAAAAAATAAGAATAAGAACATATTTAAATATAAACAATTTAGTTTACAGCCAGTTCCAACATCCCCCTTTAAACTAAATTGTCTTACAAAAAAAAACTCAACATAAAATATTAATACACAGGAACAAGAAAAAAAAAACTAACATGAGAAAAAACTAAGACCTAAACTACCTGATGATTCTTCTAGTTCAATTGATTCATGCCTATGCGACATAAGTGTCCTAACCATATGCCAGAGCTGATACCTGCTCAGACGGTCAGAGTGCACCTCGTACGCAATATCTTCACTATTCATCTTAGGTGGAATATTAACAGTACAATCAACTATGTACACTGTACAGTCCACCACAGGGCGAAAGCATGACGAACAGAATCACCTTCATTGATGCAGCGGTCGTATTTCTACTCGTGCGGTCGTATCTCCTTCTGGATACCCATCAACACAAACCACAGGTCGTCATGTAGGAAATAATTCCGCATTTTAAAGTAGGAAAGAATATTTTTTTCTTGTTCACAACCAATCTTGTACGCAACAAATACAGCAACAATGGACAATTAATACCACTTTTCCACTTTTATTTTTCCACCTAGAGCCCTTCGTGCTGATAACGTGTTGGGATATTTTGATTTTATGGGAAAAATATCAGTAAAAGGAAAAACTTGGACGTCCTGTTTTAGATATATATTTGAAGTGAGTGAATGTCATCGGATGTAAAAACAAAAAACTCTTAGAAAAAATAAGAATAAGAACATATTTAAATATAAACAATTTAGTTTACAGCCAGTTCCAACAGATACCAATAGAATCGAGTAAAGTAATAGAATCACCAAAGAACACTAAATTTCCTTACAGAGAACTACTCGGAAGTTTAACATACATTTCAAATAAAACTAGACCCGACATAAGTTTTGCTGTTAACTACTGCAGCAGAAAAGTAGAAAACCCAACCGATCAAGATGTACACAATTTGAAACAGATATTGAAATATCTCAAAGGATCTAAAGAGAAAGGTCTTATTTACAAGAAAGAGAAACAAGATATCGAACTAACAGCATATTGTGACTCAGACTATGCTGGAGATTCTGAAACAAGGAGAAGCACAACGGGATATATAATATTCCTGAGCAACTGCCCAGTAACATGGTGCACGAGACGTCAACCTATAGTAGCACTTTCTAGCACTGAGGCTGAATACATTGCCGCAGCTGAATGTTGCAAAGAACTATTATACTTAAAATCAGTGATTCAAGAACTCTTGGACTTAACTAGTGTTAAAGTGACAGTGTTTATAGACAATCAAAGTGCAATTAGACTAATTGAGAATGGAGTTATAATTAGACGTTCCAAACACATAGACGTTCGATTCAAATTTATCCATGAAAAAGTGAAAAACAGTGATCTGATGATAAAATATTGTCCAACTAGTGAACAAACAGCTGACATTTTTACTAAAGTACTAACCAGAATCAAATTTAATTATCATGCTAATAAGATTGTTGTATAAATTAAATTCTGTGTTTAAAATTTAAAAATATTGCTTAAAACTTAATTCAAAGTAGGAATTCTATATAACTTTTGTTTTAATCTAAAATTGTATAACTTTATCTTAAGAATGTTTTAGTAATAAGTAATAACTTAGTAAATAAGTAGTAACTAAACTAAAAACTATGTATAAGGAAAATAAAACAACTTTTTGTTTATATAATTGTCATTTAATAAATAAGTGAAAAAACCAACATTGTTAAAATTTTGAATAAGTAATTTCTGTGTAACTTAGTATAAAAGAAAAAATTGTTTTTGTGTTAAAAAAAAGAAAATTGTGTAAAAGACAAAGGAAACAAAATTAGGGGAGTGTGATAGAAATTAATTTATTTCCTTTGCCTTTAAAAATATCTAGTCTATCTAAGCGAATCTATGGTAATAGAGTAAAGAGTTAGTTTAAGACATTTAAGAAAAATAAAGTTGTTGTCTGTGGTCTATTGGACGCCAAGTAAAATGGTTTCATTTTAATGATCCGTAAAATTAAAAACTAATATACAATAAAACTCAACACTGTTAGGTTGATTGTTGATAGTCTGTTAAATAAATTGCTGATAGCTTGGACTCTCTGACAGTTTTCTTGGTATCTATGCTTTCGGTACATCTATAGAATCTCTGGAGACGCTTGGAAATGTCGATACCTACTTGTGAAATTTTATTTTATTTTATTCGTTTATTTGCAATCAACAGCGATACATACAATATAATTTTACATAATAACAGACTCTCTCGGTAGGAAAGGCATTCCGAACCAGTGGTAGATGCATCCGACGATTCGAAAGTACTTGTAAGTAAAAGTTTATTTGAATAAAAAGATTTTATTTATTTATTGCCTTTTAGTTTAAATATAATTGAGCGCGTAGCGTTGAGTTTGTTGTGGGCTCTTCTCAGACCTGGGCGCGTTTGGAACCCTCGTAGCTTTAGTTTTAAGTTTGCGTTATAATTATCACCACTATATCTTACAAATCTAACACTATACCAGACAATCAATAAGAGTAATTTATTACCTATTTTGAATAAATCATTTGACTTTGACTTTGACTTGCGTAGAGCCGCGAAAAATTGGATGTAGGGGAAGTAGTCTTATGTCTTAAAGAAAAGCTCTTTGGCTTAGTGCCAGTCACGTAAGAGTATAACTTACGGGTATACTTAGGTCCTCACTTACGGTTGTGGTCGTTATGTGGCACAGTATAAAGATTAACAAAGAAAAAGATCGTATATTTTATTTATTTACTACACTATTGACTACACTTTATCGCTCTTGTATACTGACCTCTCCTCTTGTGCCTCTATCCTACTAATACAAGTACACTGGACTCGCTATTGCTGACCTGTTTCTGAAGCTAGTATTTTGTTTTGTTAATTTAGGTGTTAAAAACCTATGTATAATCCGTAAAAAATGACTCCTCGCGTACCATTTGAACTCTATGGGTCAAATGTCATGTCAAAAGCTACGGTTCACCTTTAAAATAAGGACTAAAATCGTACTTTTGACATGAAATTTGACACAAAAAGTTAAAACGGCGCGTGAGGAGTTAAATTTTCGCGTTATAAATAGGTACCTACTTGTATTTTTAATAAGATAAAATAAATAACTAATTAAAAAGGAACTTGATTATGGCCGATTTGACGCTGATAACAGCAGTGAACGTTATGTGAGCATATTCGGGATTAAACGTTAGTGATGAGACATCTCTCAGCACCTTGTCAAGTGTCAACTCGAGGACCATCACTACCTATTATTATAAATGTTAAAGTGTGTTTGTTTGTTTGTTTGTTGGTATATCCTTTAATCACGCCGCAATGGAGCAACGGATCGACTTAGTATGGCATACCATAACTAGCGTAGGTAATTGTGGTAAATATATACCTACCATTACCTGTGCTCGTGTATCGTGTACCTAAGTACCTAATTTATTCAGTCATTTGCATAAACGAGCTGGTAGCGTAAAACGCCATTGTAATACTACAAAAAAGCGCATGCAATCACGCATAAAAATACTATAGAACCATTATAAATGCAGCATATTATTACGTAGGGCCCTAGTTAATAAAAACGTAGCAGGAAATCATACACAATTTATTACGTACTACTTTAAACGTGTATATCTAGGAATTAAAATCTGTGACGTATAGTCCGCGACAAGTCGAGATGGCAATCGGGGTATAAGGCGGGGGGACCGGACGCCCCGCAGACCCAGACGTCACCCACGCTCGCACGTACTGGGTTAGCCCAGGAGCTGTGCCTTTGTGTCATCTCCACCTGTCACGTACCATCCTATTATTATTGTTGATATTTTTTCTTTACCACGCTGCTCGTTATACGTTGAGAGCACTTGACGGACATTATAGTGTGGCCTAGTTATGACAACGCAACGTCACGACCCTCGGCAATGAGTATAATAATACGACGCACAGAGAGAAATATCTACTGAAGCCATCGTAGTGGTAATAGTGATACACACTTCTTGTATAATACACTCAGAATCTATCAGTTTTCCCATAAAAATAAAATATTATCATTACAAAATACGAATTAGACGGAGTTTTACCTACCTACTTACTTTCTTTGAGTTTAAATTTAGATGGACAAAATAAATCTGAAGAAGCTTGTGATCGGCAGGTGTAAAAACATCAAAGATATTTAGTGTTTTATTTAGTACAAACACTCAGCACGAACTGTTTACGAAACTATAAGTATCTAACATAGGTAGAGGTGTGACGCAAGTGCCTATTCTATACAGTAGCTGACCCGCCCCAGCTTCGCATGAGTGGAATTTTTGAAAATCGATGAGGGGTGGAATTTCCAAAAATCCTGAAACACTATTTTAACCAAACGCTCAAATACCAACTTTCATGGATATAAGTTGAAAAATGATGAAATTTCATACAAATTTTCATTCCCTAAGTATTTGACCCTCTTGGAGGTGAAATTCAATAAATCAACCCAAGTAAATCAGTCAGTCAGGACAAGTTTTTTTATATGTTCCTATAGATTTAGTTATACCGGAAATATATTTTCATTCAAAATATGAAACCTACTTATCAGAGGTAGGTACCTACCTACTACTGAATTACATGAATTATCAAAAAATATATAAACTGTCAGTAAAAGTGAAAACATCGTGCCTTGAAATGTTAGCGTAGGTACTTTGAACTCTTATTTTCTTGCACTTTATTCGTTTTCACGACGCGTACTTGCTATTTCTTTCTTACTAAGTAATGATAGTGAGTGGGTGGTTTATTTTGCAATTAAACACGTTTCGATATACCTAGGTAGGTACTACTTATTCATCATCATCATGATCAACCCATCACCGGCTCACTACAGAGCACAGGTCTCCTCTCAAAGTGAGAAGGGTTTTGGCCATAGTCTACCACGCTGGCCAAGTGCGGATTGGCAGACTTCACACACCTTGGAGAACATTATGGAAAACTCTCAGGCATGCAGGTTTCCTCACGATGTTTTCCTTCACCGTTAAAGCAAGTGATATTTTAATTAGGTACTTAAAAACGCACATAACTCCGAAAAGTTAGAGGTGCGTGCCCGGGATCGAACACCCGGCCTCCGTTTGGAAGGCGGACGTCCTAACCACTAGGCTACCACAGCTGTACTAGGCTACCACAGCAGCACAGGTACTACTTATTATAAAAAATAAATTATTTAACGAAGACTCACCCCTGCTTCGCTTGAGTGGAAATTCTTAATTTTTTTCTAAGTGGGAGATCTATTAAAATTAGTAAATAAAATTTAAGTGTATATCTGTAATTTCGAAATAACTACCTCATATGGTTATTAAAACTGTACCATAACTAAATCACACGTTTTTAAAATTTTTGTCTGTCTATCTGTCTGTTTGAACGTGCTAATCTTCGTAACGGCTAAACCTATTTTGACGGGACTTTCACAGACACGTAGACGTAGAGGATTAACCAAGGAGTAACATATATGTTACTTTTTTAACCAACTTTAAAAAAGGAGTTGTGTTTTCTACCTATGTAGGTACACCGAAATCTCTGAGATTTCTGAACCGATTTGCTTAACTTTTATAAATCGATAGAGAAACTTTGAGACATTGTCCCATAAAATACCTAAATGTAAAGTAAATTACAAATAAAAAATATCATTTAAATCACTGTAACTACAATTAAATCAAAATTGAAACTTTCCTAAGTATAAATTAAAGTAAAATCAAATTTGATTGAAGTAATTAAAAACACCGTACATTTATGTTACAAACGCATTTGAATAAATACTAAATATACACGTTATTATCAAAACGACAGTAAACCACTTAGGTAAGTAGTTAGAATTTTAATTTAATTACGTGAATTACCTACATCGTTCTGTGTAGGTAGGTACCTTATTACCTATATTATTCAAATTTGGATTTCAAACACAGTATTAAGTAATTATGTTGGAATAATTAAAATTGTTTCCGTACCTATAACTAGATAAAAAGGGATAAAAAGTTTCTTCAGACAATTTTAAACTATTTTAATTGAGTACTTCACTCAAAGTGGTCGACACATTAACAATGACAAAACATAATCTAGAAACAACATTATTTGCGCAAGCGATACAAAGGGTGCAATTTAATTTTAAAATTTTAGATTTGCAATTAGATGAACGCAATAGTAAAAAAAGTATTTGGGAATTTGTTCGATTCCGATGGCTCTTCTGGTTTAATATGGCTTTGTTAAACTTTGCTACAGTAGGAGAAATTGCTTGGCTTGTAGAAGGCGTATCAACGGGGAAAAGTTTGATTGAACTATGCTATCTGGGGCCCTGCCTAACTTTGTGCATTGCTTGCAACTTTCTATGCACATATTTTGTCAAACATAGTCGCCGAATTCTGGAACTCATAGCGTCCATACGTACTCTCCAATCGATGTCTGCGGAATTAGAAGAAACTGATGTGAAATTCTTGAAGAGTCAAGTTAAAATTTTCTACATTGCAGTCTATACTTTAACTGCCACACAATGTGTTGGGATTACGTTGTTCGGGTTAATCCCGTTTGTCACAATGTGTTTATCATATTATCATTCTGGAGAAGTGGAGTTGGTGTTGCCATTTTTTGTTTTATATCCATTTGATACAACTGACATTCGCTTCTGGCCTATAGCTTATATTCAAGAGATGTGGGGAGGTAAATAATATTCTAGATATTATTTTACGAATTCTTATAATCTAAGCAAAACAATTAGGTATAAACTGAAACACCTGAAAGCTCTCCATAATATTCTTTAAAAAAAAGATTCCGACGAATTGAGAACCTCCTCCTTTTTTTGAAGTCGGTTAAAAAGACGTGTGAAGTCTGTTAATCCGCACTTCTCCAGCATGGTGGGCTATGGCCAAACCCATCTCATTCTGAGAGAAGACTCATGCTCAGCGGTGAGCATAGAGTTGATGATAATTTTAAACCACGAAAGGTCGATGGTTTAAAACCCAATATACCTATTTAAGTTGCTAAGATTTTTTTACTGATTTATAGAACTTTAAAAATATTTTTTATTTCAGCATTATTAGCGTGTTTAATACTGTTGGCTCCAAGCTACCTTTTATACGCTTGCTCTACATTCATCATTTTCCAATTTCACTTACTTAAAAAGGACTTAAGAAACATAATACCTTACGAAGATATATTAGACAAGTATGTTTTAAACGAGGATCTGAAGACAGATTTCAAGAAGATAATTAACCGCCATAGGAAACTGATAGAGTATGTAAAAGGCATATTACTATTTTACTTTGAACGAAATAATGCACATGGCTTCTGAAACTATATTCAATGATCAAATCGGCTGATCAGCATATCAATTGTTGATTATTTCCGAATTGGATTTCGTAAAGAGCAATTCGTTAGCAACAGATAAGTTACTCGTACTTAATTAATTTTCAGAACCTATGAGTTAAGTAATTTAAAACTTCATCTTCAACTTTATTTTTGAAATCTTTCAGGTGTGTAGATTTATTAAAAGAAGCGTATTCTGAATCGAATCTACTCAACGTCGTTATGAGTTCAATACTCATTTGTTTCACCGGTTTCAATGTGATGGTATGCTGTTTTAATTACTATTCTTAACTCTCTTCCACACCGGTAAAAAATTAAGTCTTGTGTTTGTCTGCATATCACGCGGGTAAATAATTATATATTTATACTAGCTGATGCCCGCGACTTCGTACGCGTGGGTTTAGGTTTTTGAAAATCCCATGGGAACTCTTTGATTTTCGTATCTCATACTATATAGTAGCATATTTTGTCAAAATCAGTTAAATGGATGGGCCTTGAAAAATCCCATGGGAACTTAAATTAAAATATCAGCACCCTTATTATAAATGCGAAAGTGTGTTTGTTTGCTGGTTTATTGGTTTGTTGGTTTGTTTTTCAATCACGTCGCAACGGTACAACGGATTAACGTGATTTTTGCATGGGTATAGATAAAGATCTGGAGAGTGATATAGGCTACTTTTTATCCCTAAAAATTAACGAGTTCCCACGGGATTTTTAAAAATCGCGGACGAAGTTACGGGCATGGATTGTTCGACTCAATAAAATGTTTTCCATACACAACAATTTTTTATTGGTGTGAACACGACCTGACCAGAAACTTTTCACAGTATGCTAACATTATTTTAGGCCATCGAAGATTTAGCAATGGCTGTGCCTTTCTTGCCATTTCTTTTGATGGATATGTTGCAGATATTTTTCATATGTTATTATGGAGATATGATAATGAGATACGTGAGTATAGAAATCTAGGTGTTTAGATTTTCTAAAATCGAAATTTTCATGGGCCTACCTATAATTTTCTAAAATTCTTATTTTTCTTTTGGCCTTTGTCATTTTTTTTAGAGTTCAAGTATCAGTGATGCAATTTACGAGTGCCAGTGGTACAGAGCCGAAGCTGCAATTGTTAAAGATTTACTTTTCCTATCTCTGAGGTATTTGCGTCTACTTTTTACTTTCATTGTTTTATTTATAACTAAGACATCTTAGATCCCATAATGTGTTAGGAATAATGAAATTCTGTGAGGAGACCTGTGCTCAGTAGTGAGCCGGCGATGGACTGATCAGGATGATGATGATACCTACTAGACTAGGACTAGAACAGGTGCTTGCGTTAGTCCCAGCAACCATATACCAGTAATAATTGCCTGTACCCGTAGTATAAGATTTTACGTCTCACCAAACGTCGCTAGAATTCGAGAGTCGAAACACGAAGTAAAATGGACCTAAACAGCCTTGAATTTAAGTCAAAAATTTAATGCCACTGATTTTAATTTCGCAACGTTTCCGCTTGGAGCGCTGGCGGTAGATGTGTAGACAAACTTGAGCTTTAAAACAAGGCAGTTAAGATCCAGTTTACTATAACGCGGAAGTGTTTCGATTCTCGAATTCTAGCAACGTTTGGTGAGATATAAAATCTTATACTAAGGGTACTGATCCATTGATAGTATAATTCAGTTTTTTAGCATTTATTAAATTTCAATAACGTATACCTACCTACTTATATGACTCGATTTTCTACAGATCTCAAAAGCCGTGCAAACTAACAGCTCTGCATTTTTCTGATATTAATTTTAAAACATTTACTAAAGTAAGTTTTTTACAGTAATATTTACATAAATTCATTTACATCATTAATGAGGAAGAATAAATTACCAAATAATTTTTATTTTCAGATATTAAGTACTTCTTGGTCGTATTTTGCACTATTGAAGTCAATGTATCGAAGTTGAGGAATTTGCTTAGAAAATAGAAATATAAACTTACCTCTTACGTATAGAAGTTTTACAAAGCAAGAACAATGCAATAATTCTGCAAAACAAAAAAACTCGTTCACATAATATGGTCTGTTTTGTTTTTTCGCTGATAACTATGTTCCTTGAACATTATGAATTTGTTTTATTTGGAAGTATAAGTAGATGAACCTTTATTTTATTATCTTATAAAATTATATTTACTTACCTGTCGGATGAAAGCCAGGAGCCATGAACAGGTAGGTAAATACTAAATACAAGTAAAATTTGGTATAATAATTAATTCACTCATAAATACTTACGACTTTCACCAAAAGTAAAAAGGACGCAAGAGGCGGAAGCAAAGACAATCTAACGTAGTAGGTACCTAGTAGAGGCGTAAACAAAATAAATAAATAAACCATTTATTCTCAAAAAGTCACATATATCACAATAATGGTGAGATTTTAAATAACAAAACATCATCATACTTACACAAGTATATAGACAAAATTAAGTACCTAGGTTTAGTACAAAATACCTATAATACTTATTGATAAAGTTATTAGGTACATTTTAACTATGTCGGAGGCTAAAATTAATGATTCTACGCAACACTTTTATAGACAATATCATAAATTCATAAACACACTGAAGATACTTACAATGTTATAAATATTTTCAATGATCACTATGCGAGGTAGTGATTACCATAATTTATAGCACACTCGAGCAATCTTAAGTGAAGGCAAATATAAACAGTTTGAAAAATGATCTCGCAACGTAAGATAGAGTGTGGTACCAGTCATCCACCTGGTTTGATTAATCATTACCGTAATAATCAACTTAGAGTTAGGTATAGTGATCGTAAAACAAGTAGTCCAATCTGTGTAGTCAATTGTTGGCAGTCAGTTGGAGTATATTATTCTCATTTATTCAGATATTCTCATTTATTTTCGAAGAAAATGTAAATAGTGATATATTCGAAGTAGAAGATGATAAATTATTTTAAAAACCGATCTGTTGTCGTTTTCCTTGTCGGGAAAATTCGAATTGATCTCTGCATTGTTATTCCTAGAAGCCTAGACCATCGAAATGAAATCAATTGAATATATTTAATACTAGAGGATGCCCGCGACTTCATCTGCGTGCATCCTCGAGGTTTTTAAAAATCCCATGGGTACTCTTTTATTTTCCGGGATAAAAAGTTGCCTATGCCAATTTCCGGGATGCAAGCTACCTTTGTACTACTTATAAATCAGATAAACAGATGGGCCTTTAAGAATCCCGTGGGAACTCTTTGATTTATCGGGATAAAAAGTAGCATATGTCCTTCCCCGGGACCGTAAGCTAACTCTGTACCAAGTTTCATCAAAATTGGTTAAACTGTTGGGTCGTGAATAGCTAGCAGACAGACAGACAGCCAAACTTTCGCATTTACAATATTAGTAGGTATATATAGTATGGATTAAGGTTGCAATTGGAAGGCTGAGAGTAAAATGAAGAAAGTCACAACCATCAGCGATATGGGTCATGACACAGAGATATAAAAACTGTATCCTGATTGAGGGTTATTAAGATAACATCAATATTAATTAGTTGCCTAATATTCATAATAATACGTGATCGAAGGTGGAGGGTGTGTTATCTGCAATTAGGAGAGGGGCGTGACTAAATTGCCGTAACCGTATATCATCGTACGTGATTCACTATGCTGTAATTGGAAACCTTAAGAGCATTTTCACATGTAGCTGATTTACATTGCATATAAATTGCTCTGTTTTTGTCGCCGCTCGTTGCTTTTCGAACTACGTGTTATTTTTTTTAAATCATAATTCATTTACACAAATAGTTTTTCCTGCGGCTTCAATTGAGTGATTTTTACGGTTCCGTACCTCAAAAGGACAAACCCTTACAGGAGCACTTTGTTGTCTGTCTGTCTGTCTGTCCGTCCGTCCGTCCGTCCGTCTGTCTGTCTGTCTGTCTGTCTGTCTGTCTGTCTGTCTGTCTGTCTGTCTGTCTGTCTGTCTGTCTGTCAGTCTGCCTGTCTGTCTGTCAAGAAACCTATAGGGTACCTTAGAAACATGAAATTTGGCAGGAAGGTAGATCTTATAGCAGTCATGAGGGGGAAAATCTGAAATCCGTAAATTTGTGGTTACATCACAAGAAAAAAATTGTGTTCATGAACAAATATTGCTATTTTCAACTTTCAAAGAAAGATTAATATACCAAGTGGGCATCATATGAAAGGGCTTTACTTGTATATTCTAAAATAGATTTTTATTTAGTTTTAGTTTTTGATTTACCGTCCAAAATGTCGATAAAATACGATTGTAGAACGGCATGCACAGTGCGCGAGTCTGGTTCGCACTTGGCCGGTTTTTATTTCCGAGGTAAAAAGTATCTTGTATGATGCATGTCTTGCTTTATCTGTGTATTTATTTGAATCCGCTCAACCGTTCATGAGTGATTGAGAAACAGTCATCCACACATTTAAAATCTTCAAATTATACTTGTACCTACCTACTTAATATAGATGTGAATGAAATATTTTGTGATAAGTTGAAAATCTAAGATTTCCCAAGAGCAATTTCTATATAGTAGTATAGGGATTACTCCAAACCTAAGAGTTTTGTCATCGGAAAATATGTTGTTTTGGCTTTTGTTAAAAATATTAGGAAATAAGAGTAGGTAACTAATTTGACACTATAAAAATATAATATTAGTACCTACCTAAATATAAAACGCGTGTTTATTTTAAACCTAACAGATTTCCAGTACAAGTCATCAGTTAATCTTGTTAAATTTTGTGGAAAAAATTATATTCAATCAAGAAACAGAAAAAGAAAATGAAGAATTTCCACTGAAGTTGGTTGTTCAGCAAATAAACATTAAGGTACCTACTTACTTACGTTGCCGGAGACATTTATTTTAATTTGATACGAAATGCTTTTTGGTTCGACCATTAACCTCGGCTGCTGATCCTTTAATGAAATCCCATTTTCCTGTAAATGAAGCATTGAATTTAATAAATATTGTACCTTTCTGGATAAGTACTCAGGCTTAGGACACCAAGAATGTATGAAAATCTGTAAAATCTGTTAAATAACATAATATGAACACACAAAAAATAGTTTTTTTTTAAATTAAGTAAATTATGTTTTATATTTTAAATAACGGGTTTATAACACGATTAACTTGATGATTTTGAATTATCGATATTTGAATCGGTTGCATGAAAAAAGAAGACAAAAAGAGAGCTTATATAGAACAAATTCCAGTCCAATGACAATTGTCGCTAATAATATTATAAACAGATAATTAGACAGTAGGTAGGTACAGTGATACGGCAGTCTCCGCCGTGTGCCAAATATTTAGGATTCCCGAAAATACACTCACTGTACCTACAGACAGCAGTTACAAACAATAATAAAATAAATATCTTCAATGACCATTCATTGTATGAGGTAGTAAATTAGATGATTTACAGCACATTCTAGCTAGCTTGAATGATGTCGATTGTGAACAGGTTGGAAAATGAGTTCTTGACGTAGTTAAACATAACACAAGGTGTTACTGTGTAATGTGTGCCTGGCAAGGATAGCTGATATAATATACCAGAAGATACGTATAACGATATACTTTTAGTACGCGACAGGTCGAGATGACAATTCGGAGTGGGGACACCCTGCACACCCGCACGTCATCCGCATTCGCCCGCACCGGGTTAGCGCGGGGGCCTTGCCGGTGTGCGGGTGTTCCCTCCCTGATTGCCATTTCGACCTAGGTATATCCACATTTATATCAATTGCGCTAACCCGGTGCGGGACAGCGCAATTGATATTAATGTGGATATAATAATATACCTATTTTCATTGGTGTTTATTGTAATCTGACGTTTACGACTGGTTCCATCAGTACTTACCTACTCTTATTATAAATGCGAAAGTGTGTTTGTTTGTTGGTTTATCCTTTAATCACGTCGCAACGGTGCAACGGATTGATGTGATTTTTCGCATGGCTAGGTATAGATAAAGACGGACCTTTTATTTCGGAAAATCAATGAGTTCCCACGAGATTTTTAAAAAACCTAATTCCATGCGGACGAAATCGCAGGAATCAGCTAGTCTATATATATAAAAGGAAAAGGTGACTGACTGACTGACTGACTGAATGAATGACTGACTGACTGACTGACTGATCTATCAACGCACAGCTCAAACTACTGGACGGATCGGGCTGAAATTTGGCATGCAGATAGCTATTATGACGTAGGCATCCGCTAAGAAAGGATTTTTGAAAATTCAACTCCTAAGGGGGTGAAATAGGGTTTTGAAATTTTGTAGTCCACGCGGACGAAGTCGCGAGCATAAGCTAGTAAACAATAAAACTACAATTTTGGTTATCTACTTTCTCAAAGTGGTAATCTTTCAGGGATTCATCATATTATTTTGTTAAGAGGTTCTGACTTCTGTTAACCAGATTTATAAAGTTAGCTGATTTTTATTATTGAATTCAAAGACTATTTTTCTTACTATTTTAATAAAAATATCAATAATCAATACCTACCTCTACAATTTTGACACATTAAAACCCATAGATTTATGATACTACATCACTGTTAAAACCATTTCCAGAATGAAAATCACATTATTCCTTCTCAAGAATATCATATTCTTAAGAAATGTATGAGTAGCTCTAGCTAGGTACCTATCGTGTAAATATAACCACAGGGCATGCTTGATTTAGGTTCTTTATCTCTTGCCAAGAGATGAGATCTTTATTCCGTTGGGGACAATATAATATAACTCCTTAATTTAAAAGTTATTTTCATAAAAGTTTCAGCGGGATTGTAAATAGGTAGGTATGTAAAAAGCTTTCAACGTTAACGTCATTAAATCATAGCTTGTTAGCAGTGGCGCGCACAGAGTTTGAAGCCAGGGTAGGCATTAGTTGGGCAGGAACCTGTTTACTGGCAGGTCATAGTGAAAATTAATGAATGTGCATTGGGCTATTACAACTGGGGTAAGCAGTGCATTTATGCCTCTATAACCTGCACGCCACTGCTTGTTAGTATGTACGTCTCTACACTACTATATTCGATTGATAAGTACTATGCGAGTATTTGATAAGTTTACTTAATAAATAATACATATTTGTATATCACTTATGAATGCTCTCGTTTTGATTGATGTTGAATGCTTGCTGGAAAGACTGATTTTACTGCTTAAAACATAAAATAATTACTATGATTTACCTAAATTCCGTGACAGGTTGAGATGGCAATTTGGGTGTGAGGCGGGGGGACGCCCCGCACACCCGCACGTCTCCCGCGCTATCCCACACCAGGTGAGCGCAGGGGCTACGCGGGTGTGCGGGGCGTTTCCTCCCCGATTGTCATTTCGACTTGTCGCGTATACTATAGTATTTTTATTAACTTATAGTGGACTGTGACTATTATGTCTCGTAAATAAGGTACCTAATATATTTTATTTGTTTATAGCAGCTTCTACGCTCAATTAAACTTTGTACCTACGAGCAAATCGCCAAATTTATTACTGCTACAAAGTGTAATTTATTTTTTATTAGTCACGTAAAATATTACCCGTGAATCGTAATATATTAGATTTTCCCATGCGTGTGATCGATTGTTGATTGTTTCCATTTGTAAGCCAATTTGCATCAGCAGATTAGTTTGACTTGTTTTATATAAAGTGATAAAAGTGTTGTCTTTTAATATTTGCATCATCACTTACCACCAGGTGAGATTGCAGTCAAGGGCTAACTTGTATCTGAATAAAAAAAAAACATTTTATATACATCATCATGACCCATAGCCGACTCACTAGAGCACGGGTCTCCTCTCAGAGTGAGAATGGTTTAGGCCATAGTCTGTCACGCTTGCCCTATGCGGATTGGCAGACTTCACACACCTTTGAGAACATGGACAACTCTCAGGCATCCAAGTTTCCTCACGATGTTTTCTTTCACCGTTAAAGCAAGTGATATTTAATTGTTTTAAAACGCACATAACTCCGAAAAGTTAGAGGTAGGTACATGCCCGGGATCGAACCCCCAACCTTCCGAAAAGAAGGCTGATGTCTTAACCACTAGGCTATCACCGCTATATAATTATGGAAATATTATAATATTCCAGTAAAAAATTCCAAATCATACCTGATTCCATTCTAATGCCATGTACTTATTACAAAAAGAGCAGCGAAGACAAGCGAAAGCGAATTGGCAAAGACATACCTATAATTATATTTGGCATGGTCGATGGACATAGTAGGTACCCTCACTCGCCTTCGTCGATGTAGATTACCAAAGACAAGCTAGTCGGTGAGGAAGACTGATGAGGTTTGTGGCAGATCCCCTATCTACTTATTTGAATTTGAACGCTACGATGCCACAGACAGACAAGGCAGTCCAACTTATAACACCCCTTTGTTTGCAACTTTTCACAAATGCTGTTTTTCAGCAGCGGCAGATATTTGGGATCATAGGTAGAGGTATCTGGTGAAGTAATGTCACATAATAGCACTAGACACTTACTTGTGTCACAGGTGGCAACTGGCATCACTCCCCAAATGTGATAAAATTAACAAACTTTCCCGACACGATGCTTATGCTGAAGAGCCATGTGGCTCATATTGGTTTATTTTCGTAGCGAATTCGACTAGCCCTATGTACCACCTACACATTTACTAAAGTTATAAGTAAGTACAAATGTAGGTGCATCTAAATTTCACAGTTTAGGAATCCAAACTTAAAATAATTAAGTAGCAAAAGTGGTTGAGTTCGTTGGATTAGTAATATTACTGTAATGTTCTAAAATTGAAATTGAATGTAAAAAACAATTTTGAGCATCTTTTAGAGGATGTGTAATTTTTTTCAGTTGAAGAATATTTTGTGGGAAAAGTCAACGAGTCTTTCGATCTAATTTTTTTACGAGAGTAAATAATATGATTTTCGCTAAATATGCGAGCTATTTTATTTTGATCCAATGATATTCAGGCAATATTTTTATGAAAGAACTAGAAAAAAAAATTTAGTGACACCTGCATAGTGCAACCCGACTCCTGGAAAATTAGTTGATACATTAATCTTATCCCTTACACATAACATAATAATTAGGTACTATTCAGTTTACCTATACAACGAACTAAAAGCTTAATTTACCATAATAGACAAATCTGTACGATGCAACATGTAGCATGCGATATGCACCGCTCCCCCTCCCTCTGCCAAACATGCAGGAAAAGCCAGCCACCAAGCAAGCAATACGCATCACCACCACCGCAGCATCACACTAATCCCCCAAATTATTACTTATTTTGAGACTCTTTAAATAATTCCTAAAGAAGTGTTTGACCTATTTTTATAATATATGAATAAACTATAGAAACGGAAAGCTCGAAAAAGACACAGTAACTTGGTTGAGGTTTATTTATTCTCAAAGCCAAGCTTTTGTTTATTCGCTGAAAGTAGATTTCACCCATGAAAATATTAGGCAGTAAAAAGTAGAGATTGCTAGCCGAGTAGCAGATAAAATACTGAAGTAGCAAATCAATCCAACCATTATTTATGACGATTGAAGCCGGTTGAGGAAAACTTTGAGAAAACAAACTCCGGAAAAGCTTTTACGAGAACAAATGTACCTATTGACATTGCTCCAGTCTTCCGTTACGCCCACACTGATGTAAAACGATTTTACACCAGTGTAGCTACACTACAATCCTACAATCCTACGAGATTTTTAAAAACCTAAATCAACGCGGGCGAAGCTGCGGGCATATTTTATACCTAAGGGGGTAAGGTATGGGTTTGAAGTTTGTATCGTCCACGCGGACAAAATAATGAATGAAAATTCATACAAAGATAGCTTAATGTAATTAATCTTAGTTTAGGTTTACGGCAAAGCATGACTACGTAATTCTACCTTATGCGTGTTCTCTGGTGTTTTCACACGCACTTGGTCAGTTATTAGCTCTACGTGGGTTTCAGTAAAACACCAATTACTTTATTAATTACTAGATGATGCCCCCGACTTCGTCCGCGTGAATTTAGGTTTTTAAAAATCCGGTGGGAACTCTTTAATTTTCCGGCATCAAAAGTAGCCTATGTCCTTCTCCGGGATGCAAGCTATCTCTATACCAAATTTCATCAAAATCGGTTAAACGGATGGGCCGTGAAAAGCTAGCAGACAGACAGACTGACAGACGGGCAGACAGACAGCCAGACACACTTTCGCATTTATAATATTATTGTGACGTTGTAAATTTTGAACTACTAACTAGCGTTTCGCTTTTAATAAAAATCAATTTTGTTCAAAGTATGTTGGTGCCACCTAGCATCAAGGTGCAGAACTACGCGTGGGTCGATGTTCAGAGTTCATTCGAGCCACAATAGATGGCGTTTGCTTCGTTGTCAATTGTCGTAAAAATAAAACAAAATAATTAAATAAAACCATAATATCATTTGTTTATTGTTAAGTCATTAACAAAACGGTTCTTATAATATATCCTTAGGTTCCGCAAATATTCAAAAATGAATTGGCTTCATGATCAAACTAAATGAGAGCGGCCACACTCGGGTTGCGTCTGGCAACACCGATTGGTGAGATTTAGAATTTTTCTGGAGTCAACATGTGAAGACGAATTTTTTCGTTCCAGGAAAATCTCACTCTTTTTCGCCCATGGCTTCGCCTGGGAAAATACAATTGTTATAAATTTAGTCATCCTAACGTATTTCAATGTTTCATCAATTATGGTGAGTGAAAAATCAAGTAATGTGGATTCGACAAAATGGCGGTTTGGTTAGAGAAAATCCTAATTTCATGATTTCCCTTTCAGTTCCAGTTATTTTACCTTCCCAAATAAATGAGGATAATGGGTTGTGGGTGGACTCCTGAAAACCATTGGTGGCCAGGAGTTCAATAGGTGAGTTGTGTTTGATCGGGAAAATTCCACGTGTCGAAATTTTCACACAGCACAAATTATAATCTTGTTTTTCTTTGTTACAGGGTTTCCGTTTGCGTTTCCGTTTGCGTTTCCGTTTGCGTTTCCGTTTTTAGTTTTCGGTTTTCCGTTTTTCGCTTTCGTTTTCCGTATTTATTTCTTTTGCACATTCACGTTGGCAACTTAATTCTATGGATAAGACTTGGTGAAAATCTTTGTAATGAAACATTTCGGTTGTGAAGAATCAAGTTAAATCGAGTTTTGGGAGCTTGGCCGATGCCGTCCAGCTACCTTGCAGTCTTCGCACCTACAAGTAAGCAAATGTTTGTATCCTGGAACAGTTTAGTGAACCTTCTTAGTGTATGTGTACAGTAAGAACCCTGTCTTTACTACTGAGCTTTTATTTTGAAACAATTTTATGAATTTTACTGTGTCATTGTCTATTCCATGCCAATGGCATCTTAAATTTAAAACATAGATTTTATGTACTATCTACCTAAGGCATTCTAATGTATCTAAATTAAGTCTTGGCATTAAGCTAGAATAACTAAGCATTATTAGCCATCACTATGTATTAAGCGACCCCGGTAAAAGTTACATTAAAAACAATTTTGCCTAACATCTAGCAAATTTCATTTATAACACCTCATATACATTACAAGGGAGTCGACGGCTAGCTTCTATTCTTTACTAGGTAGATAGATCAAGTAAGTAAAATTATTTTTTTCCTCTAATCTTTGTAAGGTGGTAGATTATTCCGTATCCGGGTATATTTCTATTCCGCCCAATTTACCACCCTTACATTATGGAAATGGAAATGGAAAAGTATGGATTACACATCCACCCATGTTACCTATACCCGTCATGGATTTCATTAAATTAATCTGGTAATCAACTGTCGAATTCTTCCTGTCCCAAACCTGAAATGAAATATTGGAAGAATCATAAATAATAATTATTTAGGTTTGAAAGCAAATAAAAATATACATTAAAAGCATAGCATTGGCGGAAAATAACGTGCGTGCTTTTTAGCTTCACATAACAACGTTTAATCTCACGAACTAATCTTCTAGCACAAAGTATTATTTTATGTCAAAAATTATAGATTATTTTACTCAATATAGTTAACTTACGTCTGCTGTGTGTGCCTTTTATTCAAATGTAGTGCGATAATTTTACCTTTAAGTACCTAAATATTTACATTCGAAGTTTTTTTCAAAGTTAAAAATATTACAATAAAACTAAAAGCTAGCCTTATATAATTACTATACAAATCATAATAAATATAGAATACAAATATCTAAGTTGACAGACAAAATAGGTACCTAATTGCCGTCAGTTTTAGAGGTTCAATTAAATAATAAACGTAGGTATAATTACTATACCTACGTTTTATCGTTTCAGCATGAAATACAAAATTTCTGTTATGCAATATTATAACTAAGTAATATTGGTAGGTACCTATTCTGAGCTTTAATGGTAAAATATTTAATATGGAAGGCCTTGGAAGGCCACTCGATTATTTATCCTATAGGAAAGCCTTTAGTATTATATAATTAATAGATTTTGCGATGTTCAGTACCTATGAAGATAGTATGCCTATCAATGAAGAGTTTGTGTACCTACTATTACGCATAGAGGGCTTTATTTAGTTCCCATTTAGATTACCTTCACCAAGGTATGGTAATCTTTCTCAAAATTTTAACGGATGGGCTGCGAAAAGCTAGCAGACAGACAGACACAATTTCGCAACGCTAATAACATTATCTTGTGTGTTATATAAATCCACGAGAAGATAAAGCCTATGTCGTGGTCTTTATTTCAAATTAATGTTCCTGAAAATACGCTCGTCTTAGCGCTCGTGCTCTTAAAAGGAACTTCGCTGAAATGGTTTAATTAAAATGTGCTATAACAGTTTCTCAAAGAAAATGGACCCGTTCAAAGTTATTTTAATACGTCGCCGTCTGGTGCAACATTAGGTGCAACAGTTTCTTAGTACTTACGAGAAAATGATGCAAGTGTATTTTTATAAAAATATATTGAAGTAGGTAGGTACTAAGTATTACTGTGGTTCGGTGCAGACATGTTTATTTCAGATCTATTCTCTATAACTAAGTAATAGGTAATAATATTATTTATAACGAAATCCTATATAATCATTAATTTGTATTGTGACCATTTTAGGTTCAAACTATGAACTCGTACGTATATTGCAATACCTATCTATACCTAACTATAATGCTTGAAGGTTCATATTAAAAAAGCGGCCAAGTGCGAGTCAGGCTCGCGCAATGAGGGTTCCGTGCTACAGTCGTATTTTTTCGACATTTTGCAGGATAATTCAAAAACAATGATACATAAAAATAAATAAAAATCTGTTTTAGAATGCACAGGTAAAGACCTTTCATATGATACCCCATTTGATATAGTATCTTACTTCGAAAATTGAAAATACTAATTATTAGTTCATGACCACAATTTAATTTTTTTTATGTGATCTAACCCTAAATTTATAGTTTTCAGATTTTTCCCCAAATGTCAGCTATAAGATCTACCTACCTGCCAAATTTCATGATTCTGGGTCAACGGGAAGTAGTACCTGTACCTGTAGGTTTCTTGACAGACAGACAGACAGACAGACAGACAGGGTTCCATTTTTCCTTTTGAGGTACGGAACCCTAAAAATGGCAAAAGATGACCTCAGTTTCATCCATAATATTATGCCTATGACCTGTCGGCTCACGGCTATCACAGCTGCTTAAACGCGACGAATTTATCTAATCTAAATTACATTTTTTTTGTACCAAGCACCTAGATAGATATCAAGAACCTTGCAACGGAATTTCAATTACTGAATTAAATGAATTTTCACACGGTTTCCATAAAAACATTATATTATGAAGTTGGGGTTACAAACATATTATGTTAATAATACTATCTTCAATTCTGATGCTGAAGGAGATGAATCTATCACTTATAGGAAGGAATTGGTATCGTTGGACATGAAACAGTAAAACTAAAAAGAGTTTATCTTAAAAACGTTAGATTCTATCAACCTATGTCTTCTGTGCAAAAGAAAATCGCTTATAATATTGACCGAAATATCCAGGATACTTATTAATTTGTGTTTTCTTCTGTCTATATGGTCAGAGAATACCTAATCTTTATCGGCTGTTTATCCAACGTAATCTACAGAGCACGCACAAGTTTACTTAGTTAGGTCCGTGGTGTGGCGTGCATGCAATATTCTTTTGGATTGTGTTGTACAGACTAGGAAAACACGCTATATTATATATTTTTGTACCAGCTTATGCTCGCGACTTAGCCCACGTGGACTACACAAATTTCAAACCCCTATTTTACCCCCTTAGGGGTTGAATTTTCAAAAACCTTTTCTTAGCGGATGCCCACGGTCCCTGCATGCCAAATTTAGCTGTGCGTTGATATATCAGTCAGTCAGTCAGCTTTTCCTTTTATATACCTATACAGATTAGAGCTTAGAGAATAAAAATCATCTGCCGCCTATTTTGATTTTGTGTAACGACTAAAAATATAAATTATCGAAAAAAATGGTCCAAAACTGACCCCTTCCCTTATTTTTTTACGAAAAAAAATTAATTAAGACTACTTTACTCATTGGGTACCCCACATGCTAGGGTAAGAAAAAATTTTTTTGGGTCAACCTTCTACACCAAATACCACAATTTTCAGGTCTGTAACCCATTTCGTCTACGAGCTAGAGACCTTGTAACTAAACTGACGAGGTCTAAAAAAACTCTACCCTATTTTTCCTTCGAATCTTTCCAAAGGTTACGGTTTAAATTAATTCCCTTAAAGTGGCACGTGTATCGTATAGCAGTAAGACCCCTTGAAATGTTGTGTCCATAATAAACCAAGAACTTTTAGAGTATCGGAAATAATGAGTTCATCAGGCCTAAACGACTTTACGGAGTTCGCGAATTTGAAGACTTCTTGCTCCAAACTGCTAACCCCTTTGGGATAGAAGCTTGGAAGGATGGCATCATTTACTTGGGGAATTAAAAAAGTAAATGATGGTACATAGCCCCTCCGCGCCATGTACGGTGAGCTTCTGCCTTCCCTTAGTATCCTATGACACTAAGTACATAAAATACCAACGAACAGTAGCCCCCCCCCCCACAACGTCATCATTTGATAAACGGCGCAACGTATGCAAGCATACTTTAGAAAGAGGTGCGTGCCTCTCATGATCCCACGATGCAGCCATAGCTGATACAGCATTTTTAGAGTGGTGCTCTCCCACTACAGACCTGTTAATAGGTTTCAAGGAGAGTCAGACTCACTGCGGGAATATCCACAGGCCTTAACCCAACCTTCAATATTTATGTATTGGTATAATAATGTTGCATTTATATTGTGCGTGTATTCAGTAAACACCACAAGGTGGTTAAGCATTCCAACGAATGTCAGAGTACAAATAATACAGCAGCATTACCTGCCCACTGTGATTGGTAGCTATTAAAGCATGCTAGAATCAACTCAGCAAAGGATTCACAAAGCCCGAGATACTAGGTTCTTCTTCATATAAGAATCACAAAGCATCAAAGGCACTGGGTCTCCTTCGCATAAGCGTCTTCCAAAGCGCTCCAACGCATACCAGCAAATAATTCAAAAGTAAACACAGGATACCAGAACAAGACAAAACCAGAAATAGCCGTATGATCTGCCATCGCTAGCCAATCCTATTCTAGTTTCCAATGTAATTAAATCCTAAAGACGAGCCAGGCTCACTGCAGATTTAGTACATGGGCCTACAACTCAATTTAACATCCACTATACTTGAATGCAACCCCATTAACATACGTTCGCACTATGTGTGAACGCACGCCGATGTAATCACAAATTCAAACATAGCAAACTATTGTCAAGAATGAACAAGGCTCACCATGGCATCTACAGGCCTAATCCCTATCTAACATCTAACTGATAGTCAGACGCCAAACAGAGCCAGGCGCACTGCGATACAAACGCCGAAGCGAGGGAGACTATATCCACAGGCCTAATCCCATCTTCAGCATTTATGTACCTTGTAAGTATTTGCAATCACCACGGAATGATAGAAGTCTTCAGAAGAATGTCAGATAGTTCACTAATAACACTGAAAGCCATCTCAAGCAAAGATTCACCAAACACATCCCGAGGGACGCGCGGTTTTCTCCGCCTAAGCAGCCAAATTGTCAGTTCAACCATAAATCGCTCTCAGACTTTAGAAAGTATCGCCTTATAATATAAGAAATGTATCCTTGTACTCAAAGTGGTCCCATTCTCAAATTAGTATTCTTTATTGTAAACCTCATGTGTCGCCCCAGCACATAAGTTACAATATGTAAATTATATTTTGTATCTCCACATCGCCGTTTGAATAGAGCACGCTATGAGCGCCACTACGCAACGACGAGCGCGCACACTCACCGTCTCGACCGACGCGCGCGATGCCGCACGCAACGCTAGTTCAGCAATGAACGCTCCGAGCGCTATTACGCTTTAACCAGCGCGGCGCGCACACAACGCCTCGACGCGGCCCCGCGCATCGCTGTCTGTCTTCGCTCCCGATAACCCGTGCGGCGTATATCCTCGATTCCCAATGTTTGCCAACGTTATGCGTTAGGAGTTAAAATTGAAACTCTTAAAAGTGAACCTTTATATTCTTATGTGGAATACTTTACTGCTGATATGTACTAACCTAATTTCGATAAATTTATAGCAAAAATTTTGTACTATTTTGCATATTAAAATTTTATAATATTTTAGTATGCCAGTTGAGTATCGTTACAACCTGTGATATACGGGCAGACGGACAGACAGACAGCAGAGTGACATTAATAGGCCCCCGTTTTTACTCTTCGGGTATGGAACCTTCTTTCTGGAAATTAAATAGATATTATGGAAATATACCTAAGCATATGTGTGCAGTGCTCAGACAAGCCGCCAAGCGCTTACGAGCACGAAGAAACCAATATTGTACCTAAGTGTTTTTTCTGTTTGTGTGGAAATAAATAAATAAAAAAAAAAATTGTAGAAACTGTCTAGACAGCCAGAAGTGCAGTCGTTCAAGTTTTAATGGAAGTGTACAGTTAAGTTTTAATGGAAATAGTACTTACTTATATTTTCAGTTGCCAGCATACCTCATTAACTAAATAGCCCGACCCAAAATCCGATCTCGCCGATTCCACGCAGCCTTGTTAGTCCTTTTTGTAATGAAGCCACAAGTCCATTCAGCACCACCTATCCCAATTCCCACCTTCGTTTTGCTACGAATGTCACCGACACGTATCCCTCACCACCTTCCCCGGGTTCCCCCCTACACTCATGACTCAGCTCGTTTTGCCTTTGGCGTAGTCTATTTAAAAATAGTCACTTATTAAGTTATTAGTTCATAATATCAGGGGGCACGGTAGTGCCCCCGCCAAGACGAGCCTAATACCTCTCTACCTCTAGCGGTATAAAAGACTTAGGCCGAGGACTGATGTAGCATTGGGTAAGTCTCATTTTTGAGTGAAGAAGCTGCCTCGCGCGCAAAATACGTATAGTTCTAGCGGCCCCGGCGAACTTCGTACCGCCTAACAGTCGATTCTTTTTCAGGATTTTTTTTAAATTTTTCTCTTCGTAAGAACCATCCCCGTACTTCAAGTAATATTATGAAAAAAAAAAATAGCGAAATCGGTTCAGCTGTTCTTGAGATTTGCGATGAGTAACACAATTAGTGATTCATTTTTGTCAACATGTAATCTGAAAATCACTAAAACGTAGTTCTGTAGTGCAGTTCGGCTAATATAAACGTGCCTTGCCTTGAGGCAAGCAATTCTACGTAAGTAAGTAAATAACAACCCGAAATCAAGTAATTTGAAGACCACTATGTAACTGTAGAGACAGTAACTATTTGCTGTTTATTTAATAATAATAAATAATAATAAAAGACGTGCATCCTAAATTGTGTAGGTACTTTTATATATTATACCTTATTATAATTAAATTTCTATACAAGAAAGTATTTTATTTCGAAGCTATCCCCTACCTACTATGAACGGGCATGTCTTACAACGGCGATCCCGTGCTCGAGGACTATTAATCTTTTTCACTGAAGCCCGTGGTTGATTAACGTGTGTAGCGACCAGCAGACTGTGTAACCTATTTTACTTCAAAGATGAAATGTCATTGTGTTACTGCACTGAGCACTGACATTACTTTTAAGGTTGCTCTATAAAAGCAATTTATCCTCGTTACTGTTGCTTGCTTCCTTGCTTCATTGTCAGACATCACCATTATTCTATTGAGAACATTCCAATGAGTCCATACACGAAACCTTTGATATAAGTTAGCGAGGAGTTCTTACAGACGCTGCAGCTTCAGGTCATGGTTACCATATTCTTGCAATACCATTGACGTAACAGTAAACCAATTTCGAATCAATAAGACCTGCAGTTGCTCTCATCGCTCCATCAACTAGAAAAGAGCTGATGATCTTCAAACGGCTGAAAAGATTTTCTTGGATCATAATTCATAGCTCAATCAAGTCAACTTAGAAACAAAAACAACAAAATCAAAATCGGTTCATCCGTTGAGGAGGATGCCACAGACAGACACGTCAAACTTATAATATAACACCCCTAATTTTGGGTATTGGAACAACTCACTCCCGCCGATTTTTCGTACTTCATTCCTTTTACTCAAGCTTTTACTTTACTCTTCTTACGCAGTTTTTACTTCTCTTCAATCTCATTGGAATCAACGACAATGCGGTGCAACCATCAACAATAGAACAATGCCATTATGTACCTATTACATTTGTCTACATGATTGATCTACAAGAAGCAAGCACTTGGTTGGCAGATAAATTGGCAGGAGCACAGAGTACATTGGTGATATGAGAAGGAGTATTATAGGCTTTTATCATGTATCAGAGATAATATATATTATCTCTGCTTTTATGTTGGCAGGCAACAGTAGTCAAATAATAGCAAAAATTATTATGATTGCATTATTTTAGTTATAATCTGGGTAGGTACCTATCTATAAGACAATTCAAAAATGTGGTAAACAAATACGATTGCATATTAAAATGCCACTTTCAGCGAATTTTCGTCGTGGTAAGTCAAATAAGAATATTACTGTAAATTATTGTACCTAAATCTAATAAGTTAAAAGAATTTTGTATGAGAATAAGAAACTAAAAACTCCTCTCCTCCTCCCCTAAAAGAATATTATATTTTAATAACAATTTAATTGCAGAAATGCTGGCAGTATTAAAAACTGCAAAAAAGAACAAAGAGAAACAAAACTCACCAGATGATGAAGAAGAAACCAACGATGACTGTTCTAATTCAGTTGTTACGATTGTAGAGAAACGAGAACCAGACAAAAGCAAACTTGAAAGAAAATGAACTTTATAAAACTTAAACTTTTTATGTAAAAAAAATTGCCTACTTGTACTTAGTATTGGTAGGTACTTTATAAAAAGGGAATGAGTTTAAAAATGTTTAAATGATTATTTATTTATTTATGGAATCAGTTACTGAAACTTAAGGAACTGCCACACACCTACCTTTCAATAAAAAAATCCCACATTAGAGCTGATTGTGAGTTATGCTTTACGCTTATAGACTACTGTACTAGACATTGGGCAATGCTGAAGTCGCGGTTTTTCTATTTCTCTGAAGACACATTAAAGTTTTTATAAATATTATGTTTTTAGGGTTTCGTACCTACCTCAAAAAGAAAAAAGGAACTCTTATAAAATCACTTTGTTGTGGCTGTCTGTCTGTCCGCCCGTCCGTCCGTCCGTCCGTCCGTCTGTCCATCGTGTCTGTTAAGAAAACCTGTAGGGTACTTCCCGTTGACATAGAATCCTGAAACGTAGGTAGGTAGGTCTTTTAGCACAAGTAAAGGAATAAATCCGAAAACCGTGAATTCGTGGTTACATCACAAAAAATATAAAAATGTGTTCATGAACAAATAATTAGTAGGTATTTTCGATTTTCAGAATAAGATAACTAGGTATACTTACTAAGTGGGGTACCATATGAAAGGGCATTTATCTGTGCATTCAAAAACAGTTTATTTTTTATTTTCATGCATTATAGTTTTGATATATCGTGCAAAATGACGAAAAAATACGACTGTAGTGCGGAACCCTTGGTGCGTGAGTCTGACTCGCACTTGGCCGGTTTCTTACTTCCTATTCAGTTACCCTTCCACGACGCATTGCGGCAAATACCGCAAATAATAAACGTGTAAAATGAGACCATTTAGTAGGTAGGTACCTACCTACTTTAGTATTATTTTATGACCATTTAAACCTACTTATTTATTGTTTCCCGAGTTAAATTACGTTTGCGTTCTTTGTAACGGTAACGATCAAGTTTGTGAGAGGATTTTTTTATCAACTGTAAATGGTTTTTATAGCCACGCTAATATTTGTTGTTTTAATTTTGTATTCTTAAGAATGTTTTTCCTAGTGGAATAAATTAAACTTTATTTCACAGTCAATTGTAGACTTGCCTCTGGCATAAGTGTAAAAAATATTTCGACTTTACCCTTAGGGTGGTAAGTAAATGGTAACGGTAAAGCCGAAAGATTTAACCAGACAAAATTTACCACATCACAAACAAAATTTATCTATCATATTTCACTCGAAAGTCAAAACTGATCTGGTTTATATAAACAAACACAAATATTTCCTCTCTATAATTATTATAGGTAGTAGGCATTGATTAATAATTATTGGTCTCGCTCCGGGTATCTCAAAGTATAATAGGTAGGTACCTATCTCATAAAATATGCAATCGGACAGAAAATTCCGATGTTATACCTAATAAATTACGAGTGGGTATATAGCAACAATATTGCAATGTAACAATGCAATAAGCAACTTCGACTTCCACGAATCGTTGAGGTGGGCATCTAAGACAAATATTTCTTAGAATTTGCTTCGGTTTTAAACACCTATTTAGTTACATACTGTAAAAAAAAATATTCTGGACGTCTGCCACTCACAGCTCACTGACCGAGCCGGCAGCCCGCCAAGCTTTTAATAATAGTCAGCTAAAGCCTAAAAAGAATCTCTCTAGAATTTATCTGAAAATAATTTTTATCTCAGTAGTGTTTCCCTGCAAGAATTTAATAGCAATTCATTTCAAAATTTTTATCAATGTAATTAATTGTAAAGGAGTACTTACATTACGCAGCCGAAAGTAATGTACATCGGCCTTTAGAATGACATTTCGGCTTTGTAGAGCGTTGTCTCTGTCACTCGTACCTATATGACGTTTTGTCGGTCTCAACGACAGGGACAACGCTCTACAAATTTACTGTCTCCTTCTTAAGGTCAATGCATATTACTTTACTGTACTGTAGGTAGCTTTAGCGCCAATGACCTATATAATACTAAAAGTACGCTGGGCTTGCGATTGCCAACCTGTGTTTGAAGCAACTTAATTACCGCCATTTTGGCACTGATTGCACCAGAGAGCGTCCTGTGAGCGTACCTACTCGTAAGTGGATGTTATTAATGACTGATGAGCATCGACTGATGAGTGATGAGTTTGATGACTGATGACTGTTGAGACATTTATCAACATAGTGTCAACACGGGAGTATTATTATTATTAATTATACTTACTCCATCTTACTCTCGGTAGGCGCTTTGAATCAGCACATAAATAGCTACATTCCCGAACGCTGCCCAGCCGAGATGGATTGCCCATACCTGCTTGGTGCTGCAAATGTTTCATGGGCGGCGGTAATATTACCCACATCATTGACCCACCTGCTCGTCTGCTTGTCTGCTCGCTATTTCTATTTAAAAAAAACCTAGCATAGACTTGTAATAAGATATAATTTTGCGAAATTACACATAAGTTAAGCTATCCGGGTTAGCTAGTCTTGTACATAAGTGACCAGGGTGACCAGTTAATCAAAATGTGATACGTAGCTTACCTTAGGCAGTGGTCCGACCGCCGACGATGGACGAGAAACGAGTAGAACTAGAAACTATAAACGAGTTGGCGATCAGTGGGAAGTGAGTGTGTAGTTTCGATAGTTTTGTCGCCAGGCTATAAGCGAGTGTGCAGGTGCGACGAGCGATTACTCGCGCCATTCGCCCGCGGTCGCTCAGTCCTGTGCAAACCTGCGCACGCGTTACACGTGTTCAAGTGAGCGAGCATCGCTGAACGAATATCGCTGAGCGAGTTTATTTTCGAATGCTTGTCGCTCAGCGACAAAACTAGTAAAGCGAGTCGTAGCCGGCAGTGTGAACTGTTAGAGAGCAACTTTTGATATAATATGCATCTTTTTCGTTTACACGGAATGTAGGGTACATATTTTATTGTGCGTTTCTTGAGAGAGAAAATCGCCGGTAGTTTTCTCGCGGCGGTCGGACCACTGCCTTATTTAGCAGTTTATTAAACCTTTAAAAAATTCGGTTCCTTAATCTATGGTCCATTCATCTCTGACTCTTAACACTTGGATGAATCTCTATGCTATAACATGACTGTCATAATTACAAATGTCACAAACAAATCACAAACGCGTAAAATGTGCGTAAAATTTAACTCCTCACGCGCCATTTTAACTTTATGTGTCAAATTTCATGTCAAAAGTACAATTTTGGTCCTTATTTCAAAGGTGGGTGAACCCGTACTGTTGACATGACAGTTGACCCATCGAGTTAAAATGGCGCGTGAGGAATAATTTTGTACGGACTATTATTTCTTGGATATAACGTAATAATATAATACCATGGTATTATTACTTTTAAAATTAATTTAATGCTGTATTTTATCTAAAACAAATAACAATAATGTCGTCAAGAGCTTTTCCAAAACGACGGCAACTACCGAAGCTTATGGCTTGCATGACTAAGAACAGCTTAGAGAATCTTAGAAATATAGCTTTGTTTGGTCTCAATACATTAGACGCTAAAGGAATCAGAAGGTAAAAAAATAACAAAAATCATCATTCAAATCAATGAAATCATAACATTATTATACTTAGGTACTTCATTACTATAACTATAACATTATAAATGAGTAAAGTGGGTTTGTCCTTCAATCACGCCGCAACGAAGCAACGGATCAACGTGTTTCTTTGCATGAATATAGGTAGGTACAGTGGTTTTTTTAACAGGGACAGTATGGGGAAATCCAAGCCCATAGAAGATACGGGGAAACTGTTTTAGGAACCTTTAGGTCTTTTTTGTGAGAACAATATGGCAAATTGAGATGTCATATTGAACATTGTTTGAACCAATAATTTTAGTTACTTACAAATTGTATGAAAAATCATTTAAGTAGGTAGGTACCTACTTAAATTTCTGCTGTTCCGATTTTATTCATTCAGTACAATGAAATGATCCTTACATGATATTGAGTCGATCAGCATTAAAAAAATCAGTCAATTACATTGATATTTATAGACAACTCACGCTTGACCAAAAATTAACTATGCCAAAACTGTTTCCACAAAAAAAAACTTAAAGGTTCCTAAGACAGTGTCTCTATATTATTATCTTTTATGGTTTTGGATTTCCCCATACTGTCCCAGTTAAAAAAAAACAGTGAGTGACATAGGCTACTTTTTATCTCGAGATATCAAACAGATCCCACGGGATTTATAAAAAACTAAATCCTCGAAGGTCGCAGGTGGCAGTTTCCTACGTAGTTTGCAATTTACTACGTAGCAATGTTACGTAAGCACTTAGTAAATTGATTACACGTTTGTTTTCCGATTTTTAATTTCTTGAATCATGTAAGAACGGCTATACACGGGTAAAGTTTCAAGCAGTTATGACTCAAAACTGCTTAACCGCCCTCCTTTGAAGATTTGTGTGGCGTTATGTGATGGCTTTGTTTTTCCGCTTCTTTAGTAGTGCGAGGGCGGGGCGGGCGGTGTATAATATCCTGCATGGTATATGCATGGTGCACTATTCCTTAATGCCTTTAAGGCTTAATGTAAGTTTTCGAGTTAGCAAAAAACTTTTCCGTCCCTTTTTCGTCCAGACTAAGTGACATTTTTACGCATAGTAAATACATTAAGGAGCTGGCGAATAAAATACATCAAATAAATACAGTAGAGCAACAAAAAACTGAATCAAAGCTTATGATTTGTCGTAATTATACCGTTTTGTTCGAAATTATAAACTTTGGGAGTAAGTAGTTTTTCTTGACTTATATGTGTATACGTCATTGGTAGTTTTAGAGCATTTTGCTTGACAATTAGTTCACGTGCCTTTGTATTCAGTGGGTCAAAAGTGTCAGTACATGAAAAAAGATTTGGTCAGAAGCGTACCAAACTACACCGTTTTGTTAGCGAGCTAGGACCTCCGAGCAGTTGCTACCGCTCCGAGCAGTCCTATATTACCAAAGATATTTTGAGTATTATCGTGCAGTTGTCTGACAACCACTACTCGAGCGGTCCATTGATTAACTGCTCAAACTCTCCGTGTATGGCCGCTTTAACGGGTAGTATGGAATAAATTAATTGGCGAGGTCATTTGGTTTGTTTCCAGACGGAAACTTCCACTATACGAATGCCTCATATTGGAACTGACAGAATCCGGTTATTCGGAGTCTTCGAATTATCTGCAAGACCTTATCTATGACAATTTACAACTTTTGGCCGAAGATGACATAGGAATTGTTGTTGATTTGAGAAAAAAGGAAGATTATTTGGAAGACATTAGCGCAGGATTAATTAGAGCTGAAAAACAACGTGATAAAGGCAAGCTTTTTAGGGTTCCGCATCTAATTAATATTATTATTATTTAACTGTTAAAATAATTATTTTGAAATATGTTAGGTATTTCATTATTATCTTTCTAACTATTAAGTATTATCATTGCCCAAGTACATTCTTGACACTGGATTTGAAAAGCACGAGTTGGGTAGACATGCGCTTATCTAGCAGACAACTTGCTATTTTACTTTAGCAATAAATGTTGTAAAATCCTGAAGAGCTTTAGATATAAAGTGGATTTTGCGGTACAGAGATATTGGATAAGGAAATAGGTACCCAACTTAAAAATTTGATTAGGTCAAAAATAGATTTATTTACTACAACGAAAGATAACATTAAAGTTATACATACGTACATAAATATCTGACCAAGATTTTTTGTTTAAAATAATTTCTGCTATAGTTCGTTTATCGTTCTTTGGATCTACGAATATAAGTAGATATATGGTAGTACCTAAGTACTATAATCACCAAAAAAAATATTTTATTCATTCAAACTAGATAAGTACCTATAAAATGTAAGTTTATAATTATGATAATTTTAGGTGAATGCAAAAACTGACGATGGAAATGTTTACGTTATATTTATAACGACCTTATTGAGATCAATTTGAATGAAAAAATAAAACTCAGTATAAGTCATTATTCTTTTCGCACATAACAGAACTTCCTTATTGATAGGAAATAATTTTCGGCATAATTGAATTAATAAAATGATAATAGGTAGCTGTTTGTTCAAAAGAATGTTATGTCTCATTATATTTTATCAGAAAATAATAAAAGAAATACAGTTTTTGAAAACCTACTCTTCTACTTTGCATCGACGGCGGTTCCTCTGGTGCTGCAAATGTTCATGGGCGGCGGTAATCACTTATCATCAGGTGACCCGCCTGCTCGTTTGCTCGCTATCTCTATTAAAAAAAAACCGGCAAAGCGCGAGTCAGGCTCGCGCAACGAGGGTTCCGTACTACAGTTGTATTTTTTGACATTTTGCACGATTAATCAAAAACTATCATATTATAGTATAAAAATTAAAAAAAAATCTGTTTTAGAATGCACAAGTGAAGACCTTTCGTATGAAACCCCACTTAATATAGTTATCTTACTTCGGAAATTGAAAATACTAATTATTAGTTCATGACCACAATTTAATTTTTTTTGTGTGATGTAACCACAAATTCACGGTTTTCAGATTTTGTCCCGAATATCAGCTATAAAGCCTAACCTACCTAATACCTGCCAAATTTCATGATTCTAGGTCAACAGGAAGTACCCTGTAGGTTTCTTGACAGACAGACAGACAACAAAGTGATCCTATAAGGGTTCCGTTTTTCCTTTTGAGGTACGGAACCCTAAAAAAGATAAAAACTATTTCCTATCAAATTTTTAGGGATTAAGCTGGACCAACATAATATTTAGGTTGAAATTGATGAGACGAAGACAAATACCCGTGCGGTTTTAGTGGTAAAGATTCAATAATTATAAAATTCATTTAATTATGTTTTTAGGAAATACAAAAAAGGAGAGTTTAGAGCTATTAGGTTTGGCATTATCTTATGCTGAGAAAGGAAAAGGCCTTTTGTGGCTGGCCGAGAAATTCTTTCTGGCAGCGTTAGCCGTATCGAGCCAATATTTGATTGATGGAGGGCGACAGAAAGGATGTTGTAAATATTACTACGCAAGGTTCTTGCTCGATAAATGTGAGTTAATCCGTCTCGGAACATTAGTACCTAGTATTTAATAGTTAAGGACTTTTGATTGAGGGTTAAATCGGGCAAAATTTTCGCATTTGGTTTAATCATAATTTTCTAAGCTTTTATTTAATTATTATTTTTATTTTGGTTTATGTTTTTTATTTTATTAGACAATTAGATAGTCATACTCTGTTCTTTGGCGAGATAAAGGACCACCATTCAATACGTTTAAAAAATTTAAACTGCTAGTTAATGCCCGCGACTTCGTTCGCGTGAATTTAGGTTTTTAAAAAATCACGTGGCAACTTTTGATTTTCAGGAATAAAAAGTATCCTAAGTAGGATACTTAGGATACTTTTTATTCCTGAAAATTCCAGATCTCTTATACCAAATAGATGATGCCCTCGACTTCGCGTACGTGGATTTAGGTTTTCAGTAATTCCTTTCTTTGATTTTCCTAGACAAAAAATTGTCGAGGCAAAAATAATAATATTTATAGCAATAGCATCCCTGTACCAAATTTCGTCAAAATCGGTAAAACGGATGGGCCGTGAAAAGCTTCACACAGACAGACACTTTCGCATTAATTGTAATATAACTAACTTATAATTATTAATCTTCTTACTTTATGTTATCATAGTGTTTAAAATATATGATTGATAATAAAATAATTAGTATACATATAATATTATTTAATAAGAATATTGAATAATTGATGTCTGAATCTTTTTATTATTCCATGGGACATTATGACTGTAGCTTTATTTTTCGGTGCTCATCTATTTATTTTTGATTACCTGCCAACTAGCTTTTAGCGCATGACTTACCTACTTCAACATTTTAAAACTTCTGGAAGCTGATAAAAATGAAAAGATTGGGAAGAGAGCTATTTATAAATTACTTAATCGGCATGTAGTGTGACATACGCATGAGGCCCGCAGTGCACAGTGTTAAAATATTTCATACAAAATCTATCCTCGACACTGGGTACTGGGACCTGGTGTATTAAATGCTGTGGTATAAATTAGTTCCAGACGCAGATCCTGAAGAGCCGTTTGTTATTCTAACTGAAGTCAGGGACAGCGCTATTGGAAAGGTTGGAAATATATTTTTATCAATGTCTAAATCTTGCAGCAGGAGATTGTGTAATTGTGTAATTTACTGACTCGACGAAATTTTTGAAGCTACAAATTGTTTGTATGTAGGTAGGATTTCATTTTCTTACTAGCTTTTGCCAACGACATCTTCCGCGTGATATAATTCATAGCTTTCTATCCTTGAATCAGAATTGGATCATTAGTTTCGGAGATTAGGGTTCCGTACCTCAAAATAAAAACCGAACCTTTATAGGATTACTTTGTTGTCTGTGTGTCTGTCCGTCTGACCGTCTTGTCTGTCAAGAAAATCTATCTAAGGGTACTTCCCGTTGACCTAGAATCATGACATTAGGCAGGTAAGTAGTACCTACTAATTGCACAGATAAGGGGGGAAATCTGAAAATCGTGAATTTGTGGTTACATCACAAAAAAAAAATTAAAATATGTTCGTGAACAAATAATTAGTATTTTCAACTTTAGTAAGGTCAATAAAGTAAAATTAATATACCAAATGGGGTATCATATGAAAGGGCTTTACCTGTTGAGTCTAAAACAGATTTTTACTTATTTTTAGGCATCATCATTTTTGATTTATCGTGCAAAACAAAATGTCGAAAAATACGACTGTAGTAGGTACGGAACCCTTGATGCGCAAGTCTGACTCACACTTTTTTAAATAACTAGCTTATGCTCGCGACTTCGTCCGCGTGGACTACACAAATTTCAAACCAATATTTCACCCCCTTAGGGGTTGAATTCAAAATGGGCATGTCAAATTTCAGCCCGATTCGTCCAGTAGTTTGAGCCGTGCGTTGATAGGTCAGTCAGTCAGTCAGTCAATCCTTTTATATATTTAGAAGATTTAAGATTTAAGATTTATGATTGCAGAATTGGCCGCTCTACGAACCTGAGAACGAGTACGACGAGGTACCACCTGACACGGTGTTCTCTGCGACCGCCATTCAACTCCACCGGGTGCTACTCAGTAAGGCTCGATTGGCTAGGAACGAAGATCCTGCAAAATCAGAGAGACTCTCCAGATTAGCAGAGCGGAGAGCTAAAGACGGTAAGATCACAGTTCAAACCCCCGACATTTTCTACAAGCGAACATTAGGTCGATTTCGTAAAACCTGCATCATTCATTATTACAATCTCAACTGTTGTGACTGGCTCATTGCGCTATTCTTGTTGCAATAATGCATTGTAGCCAATAGTGAACGAGCGTCACCTAATCAAAGGTGATTGCGATCGTAACATTGTAGCTGCCATTCTACCGCGATCGTGACACTGACAATTACTATTTTATTCGACTTAGTTTAGGTAGCTAGCTATATTTTTACCTATCCTAATTAATAACGAAATAATTCCCACACAATCTCCATCCCATTTTTTAATATCTATTTTAATAATTTTTTTTTTTTAATTCTTCTTCGTCAATGATATACCTACTTCAATTTCAGACCTAAAATAAACTGTTTGGATGTTTGAAATTGGCTTGAAAATTTCCTATCTTTAGAGGTATTCTATCCGTTGGTCGGTTAAGAAATTAAGTATATTTTAGGTAGATAATTATATTAGCGACTAATATATCTAATACAAAACCGTATTGAAAACTTCCTTACTGCAATAATGTTTCCATTGCTATTAATTGATAGGTAGTTAAAGGTACCTATGTTTACCATTGACCTCTTCGTGATCAAATCGCACGTCGCGGTCATTCAGTTTTCCTTTTTCCTAGAATGTGTTCTAGTAGGTTAATTGTTATGATTCCTACTAGTAGTTGGTATTGAAATGTCATTATTTACATGTACCTAACAATAAATATGCGTATTTAAAGTACTTGCGTGTTAATCTGTTGATCAAGGTGAAAATGAATTGTAACATTACTGCGAGTCGTCCAGCGTCATTTGCGGAGATGATCATCATCATCATCGGCTAACCCATCGCCAGCTCACTACTGACGCGAGTACATGGTAGCTTCTCAGATTGAGAAGCTACCATGCTGGCAAAGTGCGGATTGGCAGATTTCACACACCTTTGAGAACATTTTGAAGAACTCTCAGACATGCCGGTTTCCTCACAATGTTTTCCTTCATCGTTAAAGCAAGTGATAGTTAATTGCTTAAAACGCACATACCTAATTTCGAAAAGTTAGGACTGCGTGCTCGGGATCGAACCCCGGACCTCCCGACTAGGAGGCCGATACCTTAACCAGCTGGCTATCACCGCTTTGCAGAGGTCATAAGGTTCTTGTTATTTTACAGCCAGTGATATACCTAAAACGGCTGAAGCGATCCTAGAAATCGGTATCAGTCAATTGCTAATGAACAATTTGAATAACGCCCATAAAACGTTTCTTCGAGCGTTCAAAATTTACGAAGCTGACAATAATATAGTGGGCTTATGCGATTCAAGAATGCATCTAGCTGCAGTGATGCAGAGGTAAGTGTTCATATTTGATGTGATAATATAATATTATTTATATGGCAAAAAGATATAAATTAAACTAGATGATGTCCGCGACTTAGTGCGCGTGAATTTGTAGGTATACCTCTATTTTAGACATTAATTTGCCAGGATAAAAAGTATAGACTATATTAATTGTGTCCGGGATGCAAGTTGTCTCTGTAACATTATATATAACAGGTTGAATATACGCGTACAGAATCACATGAGTTATCTTTACATGGTTTTTAGGTTGGGTGACCACGAAACTGCAGCAAAACTGCTTACTGAAATGGGAGCTTTGGCAATGGAGCACGGGCTTCGAAGACAACTCGGTCGAGCGCTACATCTCCTGGGCGAACTTCATTTGCGCAGAGAACGGCCGGACTTGGGCACGCAGCATCTTATCGAGGCGTTTCAATGCTTTATGGGCTTAAATGTGCAATATGTGCGTCGGCGTACTTTATAACTTCATCATCATCAACTGATAGACGTCCACTGCTGGAGATAGGTCTCTGCAGGGACTTCCACACGCGACGGTATTGCGCCACCTGAATCTAGCGGCTCCCTGCGACTCGTCTGTCCACCTAGTGATGGGGTCTTACAACACTGCAGCTTCCGGTGCGAGGTCACCACTCGAGCACCTTTAGACCCCGACGTCTAGGTATCGGTTTTCCAATGGCAATGGGCAGGACACATAGTTTTTGTACTGCCCATTGCCACTTCACCTTCGCAACCCGTTGAGATATGTCGGTTACTCTAGTTCTCCTACGGATCTCCCCATTTTTAATTTGATCACGTAGAGAAACTCCGAGCAATAGCTCTCTCCATCGCCCGCTGAGTGACTCTAAGCTATTTCTATATGAGGCCCGTAGTTAGCGACCATATATGTATATAACTTTTAGCGATTTTATAACTTAGAGTTATTAATATATAATTTTACCACAACCTGGCCTTCAAGCATCAAAATGTTTGTGTCTACGGATACTCCTGCTAGCCATGGTGAGTGCAGATTTGAATCTGCACTCACCATGGCTAGCAGGAGCTTCTTTTTGATTGCTGTACCTAAGCTATAGCAACCGGTAGTGATTATAAGAAATCTGTTTCTGTCCTATAAGACCATACCATCTAAGGCGAGTTTTTAAAATGTCTGATAAATAATAATTAACACTTCTCGCATAATAATTATAAGACACGAGCCAATTATGAGAATGAAAATGATGGATCGTGCGCATAAAAATACCCTAATATACACCGTCAATAATACCTACTTAATTTTTGAAATGGAGGAAGTAATGACCAAAAATCCATGTACGAGTTTTTGGTTCCGAACTCTTAATTTATATAACTCTGACTCTTATAAATACTATTATAAATACTATCTGTCCCGGCTTAAACTTTAACTTAGTTAAACTTAGTAAGTTAGTTAGGCTTAGTTTAAACGCTAAAACTCTGACTCTTAATATTCTCGACTCTAGTATCATAAGGTCGGATGTGGATTTTTGCTACTTTTCAGGAGAGCCAAAACAAAAATGCTAGGGAAATCGGGTCATAATTTCTTAACTACTAGAGATACAATTTCGGTTGTTTTTGTAATATTTAACACTTAACTGTACCTATCATTAATTAACCATTACTAGAAATACTTTATCATTAATAAATAAAATATAAACTCACAATTTCTTCAAAATGGACGATATGCGACTTTATGCTGGTAATATTCGTAACTGTGCTAAAAAATTGTGTGCATAAGTTGTAAACCGACTTTATGGCTGCAATTTTTACTATTACAAATTTGAAATAAAAGTCGGATCTATTACTTAATATTTCATAATACGTCTTAACTGATTATACATAAGTAATATTCGGACAAAAGATCACAGTAGTTATCTCACAAAAATCATTTAGGAGTTTTGTGAGATAGCAACAATGTACCTATCTGATTTTTCTGAAACTGATTAGTTAGATCTGAAACATAATAATTGCATTCGCCCGATAGTCTGACCATTGCATCCGTGTAAACCTTGTGACTTCTGAATGAATGAAAATAACATTTACAAATTTACAAATAAAGCCCATTCATTAAAAACAACGGCCAAAATTTGGAAAAAAAATTAAAAAGTAATTAGAAACCTACAGTGGGCCAAACATTTTTTGTGGAATTGCATACATGACGGTTACATCAATATAGAAATCTAAAACATGCCAACATAGCCTGATTTTCCTTATAATGATTAGGTACGTAAAGTAAGAATGGAGGTCAGCAGGTACCTACTGCAAAAGGTGGTTGTATTTTACAATGGATAATGGTTTCTCATTATGTCGTATATTAGGCGAAAGCGGGGAAGAATTTTAAGTTTTTATGTACCTATAACATAGTAATGAAATACAAAAAAGTCTTCTTTAAAGTAGTTTTTATAAAATAATAACACCCAGCATTCTTGCTTTAGTTGTAGCCAGGTAATATATTCCGAAATCTGAAAATCCCCGCCGTTCTTATTTTATTTTTTTGATAATATAACAAACGGTCTATCCCCTTTGTAAAGGGATGTGGTCTTTAAAAATATGTTGTAGTGCCAAATCAAATTTATCAAAAAGTTTTGTTTCCTTCGCATGTTCTTGTAAACTGTGACCAATCTCTTAGTTTAGTAATCTGCATTGTTTTCAGCTGTTCCCTTTTTTTCTATTTGTGCATGGATTACATCTTACTCCACGTAGGTACATTTTGCATTTTAGCATAATGCTTGTGATTTATCATCTTTTAGTGTGGTAATCCTTATAATAATCATAAGTAAGCCATAACGATTATCATGCTCCGATTATGACCGACACAATTATCAGACCACAAAGTCAATTCTTCAACAATTTCGAGAATACTTTGTTTCTTCTCTAGTAGATTAATGAAATAAGACAAGATACTGTTTTATTCCTTCCGCTGCAGCTGATGTTTTCAGACCACATTAAAGTAGCAACACTGCTGGTAGCATCATGAATCGTTTTTAAGGTGCAGAAACTACGCAGGTATAAGGATTTACTGTTAGTCAAATCCGGCATTGCCACTTTTGTAATAAAAAAAATACTTTCTGCTTTCTTGAAAATTCCATTGCTTCTGTTTCGACTGTTCTTTTTAACAGATACTTATTTAAACTGTTTCTTTCGTGTTTTAGTTAAGTTTTTTTTATTTTTTTTCACTTTTATTAGTTGTTTAATTAATAAATTAATTTATACTACATTTATATTTAAATTAACATAATCTAAAGCTTTCTATAATTAGGTATGTTTCGTTAGAATCACTATCATCACATATTGTAGGTGCCTTATAATTTCTGCTCTCGATTAATATCAAATTCGGTCGATTATAAGACGGGTAAAGAAGAAAAAAATTGATTAGGTACTCTAATTTTTTAAGGCTACCTTAAAAACTAGGGCAATAAATTTTTGAACTGATGATTTGAACTGTGATTCATAAAAAACACCATAAATGCACGGTTTTTTGCTTAGTGGGGTTTTATTATAACATATGTTTAGATTTCCATGGTGTGATTTTCGTGGTCCTAAAAGATTTTCTAGTCTACATTTTCAAAATGTCTTCAGCTTTATTCTGGCTCTTTACTTTTTTCCCGCAGTTTAGTCCAAAATTTTGGTGAAATAGGATGGATCTCTTACCTATTAATCACATCAACTTTAACGTAGTCACAAACAAAAAGCTTTATTTCAACTTACTTCGATGAATTTTATTGCAAAATTATTTATATTACAAGGCAAAAAGTCTTAAATGATTCACAGTCCAAATATTAATACAAAAAATTCGAAGCATAACATCTGTTGTGATTTTACCTAACAAAATTATTACATATTTTAGAAGCAGAAGTGCGTAACTGCAGTACCAGCTAGTATTACAAATAAACTTATTTCGTAGCATAATGGTCGAACTCAAAATACATCTATAATTTTTCTCCATTGCTTTGGTGCATACATACGCAAGTCAAAAAATATAATTATGGTTCTCCAAATTTTTAGAATGTGTTCAGATACGACATTATGCATGTATTTATCTTTGCAACGAAAAGAGATAGAAATACTGGTGTCAGCTTGGCAGAAAGAGCCCGAAATGCTCATTACCTTTATGTAAAAAAGTGAGTTTGGTCGGAAGTACACATCCGACCTTATGATACTAGAGTCGAGTATTATTGTTATCATAAATTCTTTTCATGCATTTTGGTTGTGGCAGGGTAGGAACATTTAAAAAAGTTTTAAACAAGTAGTTACAGTTACCCTATCTAACTCTATAGAGCCTAAATTGTGTTTGATAATATTTTTAAGCAGACTGACGATACTGTTGTAAAAAAGGAAGAGAAGGGCACAGCAAGTGCTTTGGATGTAATTTTTAACACCGATAAGATAGAAGTTTACGAAGAAGAAGCGGAACAATCTAGATTGATGCATGCGATATCGGCTGGTAATTTGAAATCATATAATAACATAGTCAGAACTAATTTCGTGGAGCTAGTTGAGCATGCAGATTTAGTGGAATGTCTATAAATGAATCGTTTGTCTATAGGTTGACATGACAATTAAAATGACGACAAATCTCAAAAAGTGTTGAACAGTGATGTGTTGTACAGTGGTGTCACTCATAGTAGAAACTATAAACACAGATTTAATACAGATATATGTACAAGAAAAATCACGATATAAATAATTGGGTTTCGCAAATAAAATTGGTCAATCATTTTTATAATTTGATTTTATATGCATGAAATGAATTCATTTCATGCATACTAAATTGAATTCAATATCGAATATTAATTCATTTCATGCATGCATATTAAATCAATTTAATATTCGATATTGAATTTCATTTCATACATACTAAATCAAATTCAGAAAGAAGGTACTAAGTACTTGATACTTATCCACCAATCATTTTTATAATTTGATTGAATATGCATGAAATGAATTAATTTCATGCATACTAAATCGAATTCAGAAAGAAGATACTACTTGATACTTATGATACCTATATATACTTATCTAGTAGTAGAGAACCTACCTGTTTTCCTTATTCTTTGTGCCTGCTTTTAATATGCTTGCTGGCAAATAAAATGCGTTGAAAATCTGATCAGCATAGCTATTCCTAAGAAGTTATTTTAGTTTTAAGTTTTGTTTAGCTCTACTTTAACACCTATGGTTTTGTTTCCTACCTCCTTTAAAATCATGTTAAGTATACTAATTACTTGTTTGTAGGGCAAGAAATAATACCGTCATACTTCAATTTGTTAAGAGAGTCTGGTACATGTTCCGTTGCAAAAGTTAAAACTATCGAATGGAAATTGAGTCTGTGTAAATGGTGGGTGCAGGAAGTGCACCACGATTTGATACCCTGTCTTTGCCCACTACATAATCGTACACCTTTGGATGTCTTAAGGTATTTTTGCAATAATAAAACACTTAGGAGGTTGTTCGGGTTTTCCTTTATGAGCTTGTTTTGGTGTATACACTTTCTATACCTATTCATTATGTCTTAATAGCTGTAAGTTTTCCTGTTAAATAAAATGAAATAAAATAAATAAAATATTCAATTATACAAAAATTACAAAGAGACTCAATGGGATCATAGGAGGGAATATCTTCAAGTTTTAGGTATACAGAAGTCTGCAGGGATATGAGAAGAGGATACGATAGAGATAACCCTTCATCTAATCTAAACCGCTTTCGCATTAAAAGTGATCCCTTATTCTTAATTTAGCCAAATTTACCTGATTGCAAGCATGTCCAATAAGTAATCGGGTGATGTATGAAGCAATCCAGCCAATTATATTCTGTTCTGTCATCAAGGAACTTCAGGTTGCACAAAAGCAAATTATTTAGGTACCTTTAATCGGTTCTGATGTAATCCACAAAGTATACCAAGAATTTGTGAGATCAGTTTCTGTAAGAACACGCAGATTCTGAGAGTGGTTCTTAAAATTGGTATAGTTAGGTTTCGCCGGTGTGCCTTGCGGCTAAGAAATCTGTCAGTTTTATTGATTGTTGTATATTATGGGATATGGGATCAAAAGGATAGCTTCTAAAATAGCCATAGACTCTCCTGTGAATAGCGATGTTTTGAGGGCATTGTATTGAAGGGTTATTTTATATTTTGGAATGACTATTTTTATCTTATACCTAAGGGCACTTTCAAATTTGCCACGAAGTGCCGAGCGGAGGCAGCGCGCCTGCAGCGCTGCGGCCGCCCTGCTTTGTAAATCATCAGTTCATCGATCGAAATTATATGGATTTACAAAACAGCGTGGCCGCAGCGATGCAGCCGTGCTGCCTCCGCGCGGCAGTTTGTGGCTTTGAAGGCGCCCTAAGAATCAATTTTATCGATATAAAGTTTGTATTTTAACTTTAGTAGGTATCAATTATTATTTCCTACCGTGATTATGCATTGATACAAACTCATAAACCGGTATTTATAATCTGCAAGTATAAAATAAGAAGAATATTGACTAAAGTATAAATGATGTTTTAGGATGCAATTGGAGGCCGCCGCCATTGGAAATGAGCCGTCTGAAGACGAAAATGCGTTGCTGGGTAGGACTGGTACAGTTGAAGATATTTATGATAAAAATACGTAGTAGTCTTAACTAAGAACTGACTCTAAACTTGAGGACGTTCGCGACGGAGACTCGACGCAAGCTTTCACACCGAGTCACAAACTTCTCCTCCGGGGTACGGGCAGTATAGATTTTCATATTTTTTATACTATGAGAATATCGTAAGTGGTGATCCCAAAAAAAGTTAGTCCAATCTGTAGTTGTAACATTGTGATATGTACAATGTACATATACCTAAGCCCAACTAAGATTTGTTTTTGGAAAATGCGCAGTCATTTTACACCTTGTGTTCAGATTGGCCTATACCAATTTGATTTGCGCGGACTATACCTATAATACTGCTGTATATTTTCATGTTTCGTTTTTGTGAGTGTGTGACCATTGAGCTCATGACTAAGATCCCGGGTGGATTCAAAACCAACCGAACATGTTATATTGAATTATCTTCAAGTTATATTATTTACTAGCTGCCCCGGCGAACTTCGTACCGCCCAACAGTCGACTCAAAATTTTTAAATTTTTCTCTCCGTTAGAACCATCCTCGTACTTCAAGAAATATTATAAAAAAGAATTAGCGAAATCCGTTTAGCTGTTCTCGAGATTTGCGATCAGCAACACATTTAGCGATTCATTTTTATATACAGGAAGATTTTTTTGGTTTTGCACATTTTATTTTATGTTGTATAGAAACGAAATTTAATTAACACGTATTTTTTATTTTTTTTATTTTACTTAAGAATACCAAAGTTATCGTTTACCAAAGATATCCACTTTTGAACAGATGATTAGGGTCACCCTACAAACGTTATCTTCAGCTGTTGGTTAAAATACGTACGCACTCACACCCGATGACACGCGCGGCGGCCGTTGACCTCTGCGCGCTTTAATATCGTCTAAGATGCGAACTTGGTACTTTTTTTAAAAAGGAAAACGTCAGAGTCAGCTAACGTGCTTATAGCGTGCTTTGTTTACGAATAGTATGACCATGATTTGCTTATTTTAAGGTAAAGAAATATTTTCAAAAAAGGTACAAAATTATGAATGGAAATGTGTTCTATTAACGATACAGAACCACCAAAAAAAATTAGTGCAAAACTAAAAAAATCTTCCTGTATAGAGATTTTACTCTTTTCTTTGAGTTATATTGAATCAGGCTTACTTAATTTGAATAGATATATTACTTTACTACATAATCTGTCTATCAGGTTCATCTAAGTTAATATTATATTTCCAACGACATAATTTTAAGCCACTGGGCTGTAAAATGTTCTGAGGGTACGATGGCATTCTATCGTCGTACGTGGCCGTTAAGTTATTGACATTCCTTAGATGTTCATGAATGATGGAACATTTTTAACCCACATCTAAGTATTTTCTTGCATCTGAAAGCGTAATTTTATTGTCATCAATTCGACATCGAGTTTACATCAATTGCCATACACTTGATTGTCATCTTATGTAATTCACGTAACAGGTCTTGGGACAAAGACATGCTAACAGAAGTATCATAGTTTTGTGGTATTACTTACCTATTTTTTAACGCTTAAAAATAATGCTATTTTTGGAATAAAAACCTCAATAATTTAAAATGTTTATTTATTAATACCCTTCATATTTGCAATAACAAATGCAAGTTACTATTTACAGCAATTAATTAATTTACCTAATAATAATAAACAATAATCAAAGTTTAATAACTTAAACCTTGTTCCCTCCCATAAGTTTTATCACCCTAGAATCTAGATAAAACAACTTCCTTCGAAATATAACTAAGTATATTAATTTAGTCAGTACTGGTATCACAAAATGAAATTAATACTAAAACAGTATATATTACATCATGGGTATAAAGATAAAACTTATCAATGACTTTTACCTTTACACCCACGATTATATTGTGGTCCGTTAAGTAGGTAGTAAATAGGTACATTGTTTTGAACTATCACCAATTATTTATCAAAAAGATACTAATTTGAGGAAGTGAAAATATTATATTCATAGTTCATTTTATGTTAATCTGGCCGTATTCCTTGTTTAAATTATAAAGGGAACATCTGTGCAAAATTTAAGCTTTCTAGGTCCAAGGTTTTGTGGGGCGTTGATGTGTCATTCAGTGAGTGAGTCAGGACTTTTCTTTTTACATATTACTACAGGAAATCATAAGCAGTTTGTTTATTTTAACGTTATTATACTGAGTTTATGCCTGAAATTAAATTTCAAGTAACTTATTGTCAAAATACTTTAGCGCTTTGATAAACCTGTAGAATATAGAGTATACCTTACGTTCAAGGTACACAAAAAGCTGCTTCTAGTCCTTTTATAAAAGCAAAATAACACCATTCACTCTTTTTTTACGAAAATAAAAATATGTAAAAGTTTTACTACATTAATTACATATATTCATTAGTAGGATTTTGCAGTACTTTTTCGTGGTTCTAGGCGTACTTTAAATCCCTCAGCTCGTTTTAGGATAATGTCAGCTTGAAGTTGGAAATCTGATTCCTTCAGGTCAGAATAAACACGGAAATTTCTCAGGATTGTAGATAGAAGAATCTTTAGTTTTAGCATTGCGTATTTGCGACCTGTTGAAAAAGAATATGACAATTTATATAACAATAATATGTATTTGTAACTAGTCTTTGACGAACTAGTACAAAATCTATTGTGATCCTCATCGTTTATCGACTGTATTTATTTTAATTTAGTGAAAAATGGTAAGCCTTAGTTATTCCGGTTTTGAATAATTCCCCTTCTTTTATTTTATAAAATGTTTTGTTCAAATATTTACAATGACTGTTTACTTACCAACACAGGACCTAGGACCAGCGGAGAACGGTACGAAGGCATAGTAGTGACGGTTCGCAGAACGCTCTGGTAAGAAATTGTCAGGGTCAAACTTGTCAGGATTCGGATAGACATCTTTACTTCGATGCAATTTGAAGGTTCCAATTACCATGGTTGTACCAGCTGGCACTTTTATGCCGTTGGAAGCTGTAAAAAAGTAACATGTTAGAATTTTGAATTTTGAACTATCTATATAAAGACGCAGGATACTTCTGAAATACTAGGTACTTACGCAGAGTAATTTCCTGCTTCAAGTGCCGAGCAATAATTGGCACAGGTGGAAACATTCGAAGAGTTTCCATGAGGCACCTTTCCAAATACTTCATCTCTAAAGTATCTTGAAAAGTGGCAGGGCGGTCGGAGTCACCGAATATTTGGTCCAATTCTTCAACAACTCTGTCTTGAATATCTTGATGGATTCCCATTAAAGACAAGAAGAAACTGCTACCAGCTGCGGTTGTGTCATGCCCCTACAATATATATATATATTTTTAAACTAAATTCAAGCACTTTGTCATGGTTGTAAGTTAGAATTATACAGGTAGGTACGTACCTCAAACATAATGGTATCTACTTGTTCCTTAATTTCTTCATCGGAAATAACAACTCCACCCTGTGCACTTTCAAGGAGAAGTTCTAAGAAAGCAAGTCGTTTTTTTTGTCCAACGTCTTCATCAACATCCAGATCATCCTTAAGTCCTGCTGACTGTCCAAACGACAGACCCTCGACGGATGTAACCTTTGTAGGCATAGCATCTTTGTTTACACCATTCTCCTCTGTATTAGCAACGACCGACTTTTTCCCGTTCTTATACTCTTCCTTCTTCCTTTTAATGACCTTGTAAATAAAATTAGAAGTAAGTAATGCGAAACAAACAATTAAACAACTAAACAATAATCTATACCAAAATTATAAAGAGGTATTGGTAAATTTGTGAGTTTGTATGTAAAGTAATCTCCGTAACTAATGATCCGATTCTGAAAATTCTTTTACTGATAGATACATGATTCCTTAGGCTATAAATTACATCACGCGGACGAAGTTACGAGCAAAAGCTAGTATGACTAGTAAAGTTATTTTTTAATTTATTTACGTCATATTATAATTGAAATAAAGCGCTATTATCTACCTTTTTCGTTAATCCGTGAATAACACTGAGAAGATTATTTTGTATTTTAGCGTATTGAGTAAAGTTAAACAATAGATCAGGTCTGAGCCAGATCTTAGTATGTCTCAAATGTAAGATATCGCACATTTTCATGACGGCCATTGCATATTCAAATCCACTTTGGTCTTGGGTGCTTTTGCTCACACCCATAGCGGTTTCTGTAAAAAAAACCAAATGTTAATAAGTACATCCTCATTTAGACTTAATCTTCTTCTTCTTTTTGTCCTTTATCCCACACTATATGGGGTCGGTCGGCACAACATGTCTTTTCTTCCAAACATGTTGAAGGTGATTTCCCATGATGTTTTATAACCAGCCGCCTGTCTGACGTCAACCCTCCTTGGGAATGCTTTTGTTGGTGAATCAATATATCAGAACCTCCACCATGCGGCTTATCTTTTAATCGCCTTTTACGACATCCACGGGAAGATATGAAGCGGTCACATTCTTAAACCGGGACCGCACGGTAATGTAGAGACAATTAATAATAATAATTGAAGGAATTTTTTTCTCGGACAAAGTTTTCATGATCTACCAATTTATTACCTAAGGTGTACGTCTTCTAGAGACACTATTATAGAGAGTACCTAGACAATGATCAAAAAATATCAATACGATTTTCCTGTTCATGTTATGTAGTACGCTCTAGTACTTGAATTTCCTCAACATTTGATTATCCTGGCTACCTCCAAACGATCGACGCTTATTATAAGTAATGTTTCCTATTCCTAAAACAGCATGTTTAATCTATAGTACACATCAATTGTTTTTCGGGTGAAAGATTCATACTAATAACCTCGGTTCAATTCAAGACCTTACGCAACAATTCTCGCAATGGATGATCGTACTCCACACCCGTTGATGGTGATTATCGCCCATTAGTATTACGTGTGCTTATGGGGGGTCGCTAAACTTGACACTTAATGCGTAGTATAACACTTTTCCTTATGTTATCGTGAATCATTTAAACGTGCTGCTACTGGACGCAAATTATAGGACCGCTGATGTCGTAATTTGTTTGTAGAATAAACTAATTGCTTACTTTACAGTCTACTCGAACGTGATGCTTAGTTTTATATTATGCCACTTGGAGGGTGCTACACTATTAATACCGAATGGTGATCTTGGATCGCAGGATTTCAAGAACATCCGGATACATTGCGATACAATATCATCAATATTTCCTTGATACAGGATCGCGATATCGCGTATTTGCATATTAAGCTAATTGGTATTCGTTTAGTCTGTTAAGGCGTGTCACCGATTGGGGCAGCGCGGCTTTGAAGTAAACCGCTTGGCAACGTTCAAATTCTGTGTTTCAAACGTTAAATTTGAATTTAATAAATTATAGAAGTCCTGTTGAAAATCAAAATTTAGCAGGTTCTCTGTAGTACTTAAAGACAAATATTTTCATATAAAATTTATTTGCCAAGTCAGAAAATTTAGTATTAAATAATTCGTTTTAGACTTTTATTTCGGCTTATTTCAAGATTTTATTTGATCGAGTGAAGTACTTCCTATTGTGTGTCAAAGTAGCACAGTCTTTCGATAATGTCTTTAGGTATATTGTATATTTTAGCAAGGCCATTATTTAATAGGAAATACCTAAAACATTTGATCTAGCAAATCAGTTTTTTCCGCTTAGCCTCGGTGACTCGCCTTAAGCTAGGGTTTCTAGGAAAGCAGTACTGCACATTACGGCCGCAATGTAGCGTCGAGTGCTGTCACAAAGCTGTCACTGAAATCTTTCCTATCTTGAACCAATTTATTGCACTGGATAGAACCACAACTATTTTATCGTTCAAAAGAAAACCACCCAGAACCTTCTCCTGTTTGGAAGTCGGTTACAATTGCGATTTTTATTCGGAAATACGATAACCATTAAAAATATGTTACCAGTAGGTATAATAATTCTCATCATAATATGATAAATATTGATAAAAATCACGTTAGTATTTTTCGTCAAGACAAACACCCATTTTGAAGCATTTCCGCGCTCGATCCGTGTTGTCTATAAAATATAGGTAGATGTCGGTGTCAAACAACGCTCTGTAGTAAGCCACGCCATCTTGTTTCCATAACATAAGCGGAGCGAGACCAATAATTAATCTATGTTCCATAATAATAATTCCAGAATAATTTGATTGATGCTACATTACGGCCGCTTTTCCAGGAAATCATAGCTTTATGTTCAGAAATTACACGCGATATTCGGTGCCGCTGTAGATATTCGATATTACGCTGGTTATTTGTATGAATTACCGCAGCTTTATGAAATGAAACGTTACATGTTCCTTAGGTAGGTACCCACAATGGCAGCGAATATCGGAGTATCTGAAAATGCATAGAAAATAATATCGCAATCGCAAGATCTAAAATATTTAGAATATGGTTTCACTGCTTTCAAAATAATGTGTCAAAAAATACTTATAGTAACAGGCAGCAGTAGCCATAGGTACATGTTTGTACTTAGGCAAGTATATAGTACTTAACCCTATATAGAAATATGGTAGGTACCTATATTTGTGTAAAAGATGCGCAGTTATTCAGGAATGGTAACCTACCTAGCAACACCAGTTTAGTGCTCATAATTGTAATTGATTATACCATAATTGATGTTAAGTTATGCCATAATTACAGGCGACAACAGTATTACTTAGTAATATGGAAAAATAACAGCATTTTCCATATTCATAGAGTCGCGGACGGCGGAAGGTAACAACGAAGAACCTCTAGAAGTTATAAGTTATAACTACAGTAGAGGACATTAAAAGGTCTACATTACAAGGTTCGTCAATAGCAAACTGTTCAGACTAGTAATTATATCTTGTTTGCACAGCATATGCCCAAGTAGGTAAAGCCTCAAGATCACTGTTCCGCCGGGGCAAGGCGGTCAGTGTTGTCCGTAACTCTTGTACGTGACTAGACACATTAATAGTTTTTTATTTGTGAGCCCATTTTCGTAGCTAATCCTTGAGATTAAGATCGATACACTGTGTTACAACATGTGATATAATTAATTTGCTTTTTCTTGGTCTAGTTTTCGTTTTAGAAAATAACAAATTTATAAACTACCTACTCAAACTGTATCTAAAAGATCGTTTTATTGGTCGCTACAAGATGTCTTTGAATATTAATATTGTTTTCAATCTAAAATAGATATACAATTGTTTCACGTTTTATTTGCGACCACAAACTTCCTTGGTTAGTTTCCGCACTCGGTAGATCAAGGCTATAGTGACTTAGAAATATCATACATAGTCATTTAATTTTTACATATAAGGATATTTAGGTCGACCAGTATTAAATAATAATATCCTTGTTTTTTCACGACTATTATGGCAGATAAGATAAGCTTTTTGGATACACGTTTGTCTAAATTTATATGTTGATCGATTTAGCTAAGGTATAAAAAAATAAAATAAAATCAGAGCCTCAATAGCTCAACCGGTATAGGAGTGGACTAAAAACTGAAAGTCGACGGTTCAAACCCCGCCCGTTTCACTATTGTCGTACCTACTCCTAGCACAAGCCTGACGCTTAATTGGAGATGAAAGGGGAATATTAGTCATTTAATTTAAAGTTAATATTCTTTTTATTTCGGCGTTGCGTCGTTTTGATGTCTTCCCTAGCGCGCAGTGTTTGCACGTTGTAGTCTTATATATATAAAAAGGAAAGGTGACTGACTGACTGACTGACTGACTGACTGACTGATCTATCAATGCACAGCTCAAACTACTGGACGGATCGTGCTGAAATTTGGCATGTAGATAGCTTTTATGACGTAGGCGTCCGCTAAGAAAGGATTTTTGAAAACTCAACCCCTAAATGGGTGAAATATGGGTTTGAAATTTGTGTAGTCCACGCGGATGAAGTCGTGAGCATAAGCTAGTCTCTTATAAATGGGAGATCCTGTGTTTGATTCTTGGTAGGGGGCAATTTAGGATTTATTAATTTGTCTTTGGTCTGGTGGAAGGTATTCGCTATGTTTACTAGCAAAGACGCGCTCTCAAGAAATTTAGCATCTCGGTATGATGCCGCGTAGAAACTGATAGGGAAGGTATGGGTTTAATTAACTAATAAAAGTACCTCTTTCAAGTTAGCTTGGAAAGGATATGGTTGGGTTGGGTATATAAAAATAAACAAAAGTTAAAAGAGGCGGAGAGCTTTTCGTATGATGACCGCCAAACTTTGTTTCGAAGAAGGCATGCGATGATGATGATGATAATGATGATGGTAGGTAATAAAAACACAGTTTAACTTACCAAGAAGTATTTCAACGGTGCACTCGCTCATGTAGTCGTGACAATCGAAGGTCCCAGCTTCTTTCTTGAGTTTGTTAACCACGGTCCTGGAGTTGGCGTTGAAGAGCTCGATAAAACTCTTAAGCACGTTCAAGTGGAATGTAGGAGCAATCAGTTTCCTGTGGGAGCGCCACTTTTGACCTTAAATTGAAATAGTTCATATGAAACATAGATAATGCCCGCGACTCAGTCCGGCATTTTAAAAATTCCGTAAGGACTTTTTGATTTTCTGAAGATAAACAGTATTCTATTTCCATCTCCCAACTACTAACTAATCTATAATCTCCCTTAACACGTATCCGAGAAACAACTTGAAACTGGCTAATCTAAAACGGCTGAGCCAATTTTGACGGGATTTTCGTTAGTAAGATGATATTGGCTACTTTTTCCCGAAAAAACTACTACTAGATACTACGATTGATTCTTTTGAGGGAATAAAAACTATACCTATGTGAAATTAAAACTAGTTATTTAAAACTAAGAGAGAGAGATTTAATCACTTACCCGTACTGATAAGCAGACCGTCTCCAAGCCAGGGTTTGAAGAATCTGTATTCTTCTGCCTTGTCAATGTGGACATTGCTGCTCAGGATAAGTTCGACATCTCGTGGTTCATATAAGAACACGAGGAGCCTGGGACCAATCCAAATTTTGACGGCACTCTCATGATCGAACTCTTCGCTCCTCGCCATGATTCGCTTGAAAATATCTTTAAAGAAAAACAAAGAAATCTGTGACAATTGGATAACTAGATGCTTTATTTATTTATTACATATACACTGAATAAACTATATATTTTATGTCTTCTCAAATAGGTTTAGAAGGTATAAAACAAAGTGATATACTGCGTTTGTTTGTGTATAACTTCTGGGTAGATTTCAGTTCGACCATATCTATATCTATACTAATTTTATAAAGAGGTAATATTAAAAGAGGGCCATAACTAAATCACACGTTTTTAAAAACTTTCTATTATGTCTGTCTGTTTGAACGGGAAAATCTTCGGAACGGCTGAGCCCATTTTGACAGGACTGTCACAGACAAATAGAGGATTAACCAAGGTAGGCTATTTTTTAACCGACTTTCAAAAAAGGAGGAATTGTGTTTTCCTACCTATATAGGTACACTGAAATCTCCGAGATTTCTAAACCGATTTGCTTTTTTTTCTAATCGATAGAGAAACTTTACGACATTGCCCCATAATATTTTTTTTGAGGATTTCAACTCCTCAATCCTGATGCTGCAGGGGACCTGACCCCCAAAACTGATGGGATTTAGAAACTTTGGGCTTATAAATGAATATTGCATGTACTACCTACCTACTAAGTAAAATTTTTATTGTTGAACTTGAGGACCCAACTCCTCAACCCTGATGCTGTAAGGAATTGCATTCGTAAATCGTGGTGATCCCACAAAATTTGGTACAGGAATACCTTGCATCCTGGGGACGGGCTACTACGGATAGGCTACTTTTAGTCCTGAATAAAAACTAAATACACGCGTGAGAAGCCGCGGGCATCAGCTAGTTGATTATAAAACTTGCGCGTGTTGCGTGTGCGTCACAAACGAGGGAGAGGATGCAAGAGAGAACATTGCGTACAATACATGCAGTAAGTATAACCTATCAGAATGGGTACCTATATTAAATTGCCATATTTTTTCCAAGACTTGCTTGCACTGGTCACTTAGCATCCGAACATTGGGTAGGTAATATCGTAAATATGGAGGTTACCTACTAAGATGCTAACTTGTCCAATAAAAGTGATGCCGGCAGCTTACCGACTGAGCCTCCAGTGAATTCCAGAGCATTTCCTATGAGCGGGTATCCAGGAGGTCCTGGAATCTTTTCCGCTAGCTCGTACAAGCGTCTCCTAGAGGCCCTCCAATAGGTGTACCAAAGAAGAATAACAGGCACCAGCAGCAGATAGAACAGGTTGGTGGCTGCCCACGTACTGGACACCAGGACGCTCTCCGCAGCCGCGTAGCTCATTTTGAAGGTAGTTTACTGGTTCACACAGAAATTATACTGATTAATCATTGATAAATAAATACACAGTACGTAAACATAATATAAAGATGTTAAAATATTATACTTTAGGTACTAGCTTATGTTCGCGACTTCGTCCACGTGGACTACACAAATTTCAAACCCCTATTTCACCCCCTTAGGGGTTGAATTTTCAAAAAACCTTTATTAGCGGATACTTACGTCATAATAGCTATATCTGCATGCCAAATTGAATGTCCTAGTCCTAGACCTAGGTCTACTTTAATTGTTATTATTTGTTCTTTATCTGTATTATTAATATTTTTCTGTGTTTCCTTATATAATTTATGTCAGCACTCAGCAACTTAAAGGCAATAAAATTTATGATTTGATTTGTTTTAAATTTCAGCCCGCTCCGTCCAGTAGATTGAGCTGAGTGTTGATAGATCAGTCAGTCAGTCACCTTTTCATTTTATATATTTAGATTTATACTCAGGTAGGTATTTATACTCAACTCAAAGTTCATTCGAGTTCAGACTGTATTTTCAGTCATATACCAGCACAGTTGAATTCTCTGTGCATAACAGTTAGTTTACTGATTGGTACGACGTCTTATGCAAAGTATGTTAATTTCTTTGGACAAAGCCCTCGTACCTATACGTACGAGGGCTTATATTACAGAAGTTGGAACTTCACTTACAGGTAAGATTGGCGTCAAGCGATAGACGTCCATTGCGGTTCTCTGCCACTAGCCACATGGCAAGTGGAAGTATAACCATATCTAATTGGCTAGACTTTATACTAGCATAGGATGACCCATGAATTGAAATGGCGGGTGAGGTGTCATTTGGTACGGACTATAAATAGATTCTAAGCTACAAATAAGTACCTACCTAATAAATTATAGAATATTTTACCAAGCATCTCCTATAAAGGTAGCAAATATTATTATTATAAGCGATCGACGTCTTTTCAACCGTCAAAAGCGCAAAATTCAGTAATAAACCTAATATACAAAACCGGATCTCTTCCGAATTGACCGTAATAAATCAACAATATTGCGTAATGTTTGTTTGATTCGCAGCTTTTATAAATAAAATCTCCATAATTACTTTGTTTTTTAAAGAAAACACGTCATTGAAATTTTATTAATATTAATTCACGAATATATTATCATTAATAAAACATAAGTAAATTAAGAAGTTCTAATGTTATTTTGTACTAGCTTATGCCTGCGACTTCGTACACGTGGAGACAAATTTCAAACCCCTATTTCACCCATAGGGGTTCAATTTTCAAAAATCTTTTCTTAGCGGATGTTTAGGGCAATAGCTACCTATCTGCTTTTGCATGCCTTTCAGCCCTATCCATCCAGTAGTTTGAACATATTAGCTTGAGCTGTGCGTTGATACTTGATAGATCAGTCAAACACTCAGTTTTTCCTTTTATATAATTTAGACTACAATGTTTTATGTATTTTTAATAAAATGGGCTAAAAATAATAGAGAGCCAGCGCGTGCCAGACCTTCGTTATTATAAAAGCGTTATTAACAAAGGTCTGGCACGCGCTGGCTCTTAGTCTATAAATACGTAAATACATTGCGACAGGGACGCGTTTTTTTAGATAATCAGCTTATACTTAGTATGAATTTTTGTACCTACTATGGAACTTATTTAATGTGATCGTTATAAACGATTCATTGAATAATATTGGTGCGTAAATATTATTAGCTGGTATTACTGATAAATTACACGGATTATATATTAAAAACCTGTTACAAACCTATTTATGCCTTTATTATTCATGAATTGATCGTATAACTTTATTGGTTTAAAAGCTCAACTTTAAAAAACCCAACCTTTCCATGCTAACATAAAACCAAAAGATGAGGAAATTTGCCATTTGAGCTTCTATACCTAAAATTGCGGATCTGTGATGGTTCGCGAGTAGTTATATAATATATCCAGTGGCGTAGCTACTTACCTAGGGGCTAGGCGCCGTGTCCCGGGGCCCTAAAGCTCAGGGGGCCCTCGAATCCTTACCAGAAAATCTCGATCGAACTAAAGTTTTGAAAATTTCTCCCATTTTCAAAATAAATATGATAATTCGAAAGTTACTAGGGAATTCCCCTAAATTCTTTCTGTGAATGTATCTGTATTTAATATTTTTATTGATAAAACTTAAGCAGTTTAGATAGCAGTGGGGCCCCATTTGATTTGCCCCAGGGCCCTTGGTTACCTAGCTACGCCACTGAATATATCCGTGGGAGTCTACAAGCTTATCTCTGTAGTTAGTATATAAAATGATAAATACATAGATATAAGTAGATAAATCTTACCAAAAAATCTCGTCATCGCGACTGCCGCTAGCACGAATATAATTGATTTGGTTGCAAAAAAGCAGCGCTAATCGTTACATTGAAAATTATTATTTATAATGACGCATAACCACATGAGTAGATATTATGTATACCTACTCGTGCGGCAAGCCTAACAAAAGTACCTACATTTTATTAAAAAGTATTTTTGTGTACATACGTCTATTTATTTTGTAGTAAGTACTAGTAGTACTTGATATAAATGATTCAAATTTTATCAAGACTGCTTTTTATTAAGGGGGCCCATGATAAATTTACTGCACTTTTTTTAGTGGCTCATCATTGGAAAACGTTGGAAAACGCTGGCCTAGATCATAAAGACACTGTAGTAATATTAATACGTTTATGACCTAGACCGACTCCATCTATGCTTCGCGCCATCCTCGCGCTTAGTCAGGGATAAATAAAACTAGGTGAGTTGTAAGATGTTGAGATTAATTTAAATATCTAGTTCAAACAGCAGTTAATTTAGGTACCTATATGTGATTTTTTTTAAGGTCATGAAACCACCAATTGAATCTCCATGAAAGCTAAACTAGACGCTCAAAGTAGTTTTGAGCAGCAAAAGTAATGTTTTCAAATAGCTGTTGCCTGTTGATAAAATAAGTAATCGCATGATTTTTTAAAAATTTATAGACCAGCGCTTGCGCAGCTGCAATCAGACCTGGTGGCAAGTGATGATGCAGCCTAAGATGGAGCACGCTTGCCTAGAAAATGCCTATTCACGCTTGACTTGAAGGTACCCATATTATAATTGAATTTATAGAAAGAGCAAAAAACTGAAAGAGAGCTGTTGAAATTTCGATGTAATTATGCCATTTGATCGAAATCACGAACTTTCGACGCTATTTTAGCAGTTTTTTTCAAACTTAGCATGGTTTTAGGCTGATTTGCTCGAACATAAGTTCGGATTTGTATTCAGTAGGCTGAAAAGGTCCGAAAGATAAAGAAAAATGAGTATTTCGATCAGAAATGTAATTAAACCTATTTTTCTTTGCCAGCTCCTCAATTCTCCTCGATAAAAGATGTCAAACTCAAACAGCGATTATTAATTCTTATGGAGCTTGGCATGCAAACTCCCATAGCAATACAACATTACGTGAATTAACAGGTTCCAACACTTTAGTTATGATGATTCAGGGATAATTAATGACCGATCAACCGCCCCCCCCGCCCGCTCGCTCGTCTAAGCTACAGCATAAACCGTGAGGACTAAGGTTCAGTTATTAATTTCAGGGTTCCGTTCTTGAAGAGTGCTAACCGGATCCTATTACTAAGTTCTGTACTGTTCGTCCGTCTGTTTTGACGTCCGATTGACGTCATTTTTTTGCATGGGTATATAGTTAAAGACGAGAGTGACATAGGCTTCTTTTTATTCTGTGGAACAGGACCAGGAGTGGAGAAGGCGGGTAGAGACTAAGAGAGGCGCGAGGGGGGTGCAACGGATCGAAATGATTATTTTGCGTGGATACAGTTAAAGACCGGAGACTGGAGAGTGGCATAGGCTACTTTTATCTTGAAAAATCAATCCTCGCGGACGAAGTCGTGGGCATCATATCCATACTTATACCTAAAAGTATCAATTCTACCTAAATAAATAAGTAATGTGATCCATCAAAATTGCTATAACTACTTAAGTGATATCGTACTCATTTTTTAAAGGGATTTTCACTTGAGACACCACTTTCTCACAAAAAACATAAAGTTATGTACACAGTTAATAACTCATTCACATGCCATTGCCACGCAGACGAAGTCACGAGCTACTGTTAGCATTATATTTCACTAATCATGTCTCAGTTTTAACATATTTATTTAAAAAAATATATGTAGAATGTAGATAATTCATTATTGTGGGCAAGCAAAATAAAGTTTGAATAAGTTAATTTTCTTGTTACAAGTCACATGCATATTTACGATATACAATATTATTTTATTTTTTGGTCATCCAAACATGAAATAAATAGGGGAATATATTAAAAAACATACTTTATAATTCTTATTCCAATACCGTGAAATAAAATCCATTTTGTTGTTGTTAATTCAATTTTCAATTTTGCACATCTCACGTCTAAAAAAATATTTCTGTAATATTCCCTACCTTTTTTAACGATCAGCTCTCTTAGGCAAACACTATATTATAATACATATATTATATACTAAAATCTGGTTAAGGGATAACCACTAACCGCGTCTCAGTTGTGACTATCTAATAATTTCCTGCGCAATCATCTATATACACGCCCTTGACGTCACGCGCATGACACCGGCGGCGTGTGATTAGAGGCGTCTTTACCTATGGTGCAGGGTGTGCGGCGCACACTGCACCGGGCGGCGCCGCGCCGGGTCTAAGGGGGCGCCGAGCGCTCTCTAATGCGACACCTCCAAAGATGCGTCGATGCCGGCGCTCTCAAAGACCCTGCGCTCGTGTTATGGCCGACGCCGTCATCATTTAAAATTGCACCATTTGCATCCGAATTTCCGTTTGAAAATATAACTGTTAGTATTCCATTTTGACCCTGCTCCTACTAGACTAGAGGGCGCCAGGGTACTGGTTGCACACGGGCGCCACAAGGGCTAGAGACGCCTCTGCGTGTGAGTTTATAAGAAGATGGATAGTAAATAATTCAATATTATATAAGTAAAACGATTAGGTAATATTTGGAGTATACTTAATATTTTTGTTGAAACTGTCGATTGAGTGTAGTTTCGAAGTTCAGTGAACGAATAACGCTCAAACGAAAATTTCAATGAATGAGAGCCATTTATTTAGTCTGCTATTTTTAGGGTTCCATAGTAAACAAGGAACCCTTATAGTTTCGCCATGTCCGTCCGTCTGTCCGTCTGTCCGTCCGTCCGTCCATCCATTCTCGGTTAATCTCAGAGACTACAAATCTGTAATTTGGCATGGGTATAAATATTAATTACGGAAATAAAATTGAGATAATTTTTTTTTACCCTTCGTGTAAAGTGGGGATGATTTTTTTCTCGCCTACCCCATAGTGTGAGGTATCGTTGAATAGGTCTTTTAAAAATACTTAAAGTGCTTATTTATGCTGAGTCAAGTGTGTTTCCCCCCCCCCCCCCCCCCCCCCCCTCTATCAGCCAAATTGTAGTATATAGGAACGTAAAAAATTCACAGCAGTAGTCATCATCAATTTTAAAGGAAAACTATCATGGCTAAGTAGGGTTACAGGTTAAAAGGAGTATGACTAGTTGTGTCCGTGTCCTCCCCCCTAACTCATATAAACTACCTGCATCTATATTATTGTAAAACCCGAAAAGTCTAGAATTTTATCAAATCATAACGAATTAGACAAAATATTACTAACAATAGTTACTATAGACCAAAATAAGTTAACTTGATCCAGTATTCTAGGTTACTTGGGACAAACGTTATGTACCTAATTAGAGAGTGATAGTATAATAATATTATAAAACACAAAATACAAATTAATGTAAGCGGTACCTACTCGTTTTTTGCTTAAAAACTCTAAATCTTAATATAAAAAAGAGTAGGTAGATAATAATATAGACAGTTTTTATTACTTATATTATTATCTTTTTGTATTATATTAAGATAGGTAATATAAAACTACCAACGATTTATTAATAAAATGCCAAGAATTAAATATACATAATAAAATATAAAAATTTTGACTAAGTTTTTATTGTAGATATACCAACCTATTTATAAAACTTCGGTAATTGGTGTGGTGGTTGGTTTAGACTTTAGGATTAAGTAATAATATTGTTATTCGTGTTAAAAAAATGATAAAATACCTACTTACTTATACACGGGTTATGATCTAAAACATAATAAGAAATTTTATGTACATAGATAATACAGGATAATCAAACAGGAGAACAAAGTTAAACTTTTGCTAGACTTTAAAAATTTATCTACACATAAGTTTTACATGGAAACTAAACACAAATATTAAGAGGCAATCAACTTACTAGATGGACTGAACTGAAAGGATGCCCAATACATCAGGTGACGGTTGAAGCAACCGAGCGAACCGTATGTTACCATATATGTATATATAGGTATATACAGGGTGGCCGGGGATGTGACGTCTTTGAATACCTTATATTAAAGGGTATATAAATCAGCCCACTTGGCGATTTTCAGTAGTTTAGGAGATATGAACTTTTTAAGGATTTTTCATAATTTTCATCCGTCAGTGTTTTTTTTTTTTCTCTTTCTGTAGAACGTTCTTGGACAGTTTTTTATATGGTATAGTAACCATGAACTGAACTATCGCCTAAAAAATTACAATTTACTTAGGCATCATGGAACATGACTAAAATTTTATCGATAGTTCAAAATTATTGTTCGAGCGCAGTAGTTACAAAACTTGACTTTGTTTTAAAAAATTAAAAAATGTTGTTTGGAAATTCGACCATTAAGGGGGTAAAATACGGGTTTGGTGTAGTCCACGCGGACAATGTCGCAAGCATAAGCTAGTTAGGTACCCATAAAATGAAATACTATCTTATTTGCATGAAATACTACCATAAATATATTAACTACCTATAGGGCTGAAGTTACTAACAATAATATTTTAGATGCGGAAATAAACGTAGCCTATAGAGTGTAGGTACCTAGTTATCGTGTTCATTTGAATACAAACCCGGTGTATTAATTATTACAATAACTAGTTTTAGGTATGTCATTATGATGACCATAGCGTTACGACTCTCGTATTATCATAAACACTTCACAAACATCTAGGTATTTTAGGTTAGGCAGGTCGTCATATCATCATCATATCATCATCCAATAAACGTCCCCTGCCGAATATGTATGTGTGTGTGTATGTAAGGATTTCCACACTCTACGGTTTCGTACTGCCTGTGTCCAGCGGCATATTCGATGTCAGAAAGTGGTCATAACGGGAAATGATCATACGGGAAATGGACATACCGGGAAATGGCTCCAAACAAATATAGTTTGGCTCTCATTTGAATTTTCACAGAGTGTGCTTTTCTATTGCGGCTATAACAACAAAATATAATAAAAATTGAACCGTAATAACGGTTCAAGAAACACAGAAACGCACAGCTTAGGCTTAGTAATAGACATAATAGTAAGTAGTAATAGTACGGAACCCTTAAAAGAAATTAAGTAAGTAAGTAATTATGTAGCAAATTCAGGATCAAATATTTTTATGGTCTAAGTCAATAGCTATAGGTACCTATTATGTAATAAAAAAATCCACGTTAAAATTGCGACAGTAGTTTTTCGACGAAAATGGTATCAGTGCAGACGTATAAGTCCCGCAAATTGCTATTGCGCTGGGACCATGTCTCAGTAACATCGAAATGACGTCATTTGACGTATATTTAAGTAAAAATAAAAATATACCATTAGCTCGAAACTTCAGTTTAGTGCTGACGTCACTAAAATGGCGGCCACGCTCTTATACTTATAGTCAAACATAGACACACAACCACAGACAAAAAAAGCATTGATGACCCCTTTTGGGTAAAAATGTCGATCGTTGTAAAAATAAACATATCAAATTCTATTTATAGGTGTAGGTAGTCTTATAGCAAAAATACTATGTAAAATAATAAGTTATTTTCCATCCGTTCTATTAAATCAAGGCTAAATAGTGATTCAGAAGTTAGTATACAAAAACATTTCTTTAAAATTAAAATTGCGCAATACCCAGTAAACATGCAGTTTCTACAAATGGCGGTTTTTTACTTCATTAAGTTCCTACGTACAATGATCGACACCCCTTCTTTCTTCTTTTCTTTCTTCATTCTGGGCTGGTTTCCGCACTTAAACGTTTCCGTCTGTTGTGCGTGCATCACCCCTCCCCGCCGAAGTCTTCACTCCAGCCATCCAAGCTCACTCCAGAAGCCAAGTAGACCGCCCAGGTTGCCGAGGGCTTCTTGGAGTGAGGTCGGGGAACCTAAATGGCGTTCGCGTTGCTCTGCCACGCCCGTGCACTCCAGGAGCACGTGCGTCGGTGTTTCATCGACCTCCATGCAGACCCTGCACAGAGGACTGTCGGTGACACCTATAACGAAAAGGTGTTTGTTTAGTGGGCTATGCCCTGTTATGAGTCCCACCACCTTCCTAAGTTTACCTCTGTCCAGGCGGAGTAGTTTGTTAGTTTGACGTTTGTCTATGTTAGGCAAAGCCTCTTTGGCTTGCCTGCAGTCTGTTGTGTTAGCCCATAGTTTAGAATGTTCTTTTAGTGTTAGTTCATGCAACCAGGTTTTATACTCACTGAAGGGTATGGGTACGATTGGTTCTGGCCCTGTCACCTTCAGTGTCGTAGCCTTTCGTGCTAGTGCGTCTGCTGCCTCGTTTCCCTGGTCTCCATCATGTCCTTTGACCCACCTTAGGGTGATGTCGTTTGACATGGCGAGAGTTTGCAGAGCCTTGTGGCAGTCTTGTATAAGTTGGGAGGTCGTCGAGAATCTAGCCAAGGCTTTAAGAGCAGTTTGGCTATCAGAGTTAATGTTAATCTTAAAGTTTGTTACCTGTCGATTGGTCATGGATATAGCCGCGGTCATAATGCCCACACACTCTGCTTGGAAGACAGAGTTTTCCTTACCGAGTGCGTGACTTATCCTCATGTTCAGTTCTTGGCAATAGGCTCCTGCACCTGTGCCAGTCTTGGTTTTGGATCCGTCGGTGTACACTTCTATTGCGTCTCGTGTTGACCTCGGATTCATATTCTTTCCTGTGTTTATCTTGTAGTTTTTGTCTAGTATGTGTTGTTTTTTGGTTCTGTCGCATTTCCACTCCAGACGTGGCTCTTTGTTTATGCTTTGCAAAAGAATTTTAGTATGCATTGTGTTGTGTTCTTTCCAATGACCCGAGGTTTTCAGTCTCAAGGCTGCGAGTGTTGCTTCTTCTTTAATGTGTAGGTATAGGGGCGGAATCCCCAGTATAATTTCGAGTGCTGCTGTTGGTGTAGTACTCATGCAGCCGGTAATGGCGAGGCATGCTTGCCGTTGGAATTTCTGTAGTTCTTGCTGGGCGGTTGTAAGGAGAGTTCTTGGCCACCATACAAGTGCAGCATAGGTTAGTGAACATCTTACAACCGCTAGGTATAACCATTTCATTATCTTTGGTTTTAGTCCCCATTTTTTCCCCAGCATGCGTTTGCATTGATTTAGTATTGTAAGTGATTTTTTAATTTTATCTTCTGTATGCCTTTTCCAGCTGAGCTTGCTGTCCAGCGTCACACCGAGGTACTTTACTTCAGTGGACAGTTCAAGGCTTGTGTTGAACAAGGTTGGTGGTTTTGTTAGCTCAATTTTTCTTTTGTTGGTAAACAGAATCATCTCTGTTTTCTTTGGATTTACTGTAAGTTCATTTCCATCGCACCATCTTTCGATTAAGCGCAAGGCTCGTTGCATAACTTCATATAGTGTGTTTTCTAATTTACCACTGATTAGGATGGTGAGGTCATCCGCGTAACCAATGGTATAGAACCCACTTTTGTTTAGTTTAGTTATCAGGTCGTCAACTACCAGGTTCCACAGGATTGGTGATAAAACACCTCCTTGAGGGCAGCCTCTCGCTACTATACCTTTTGTGACTCCGTTGATGTCTAGTTGTATAATTCTCTGTTCTAGCATTACTCTTATCCAGCTGCGTATAGTTTTTGGCGCCTTGTATCGTGCCAAGGCTTTGTCAATGCTATCAAAAGTTGTTTTGTCAAAGGCTCCCTCAATATCTATGAAAATGCCTAATGTCGATAGTTTGTTTTCTAAGTCATGCTCGATTTTGGACACAACAGAGTGCAATGCGGTTTCTGTTGATTTACCCGTACTGTAAGCATGTTGGTTGGGATGTAGTGGTATATGCTTTAAAGTTCTATCCCTGAGAGACCGGTCGACCAGTCTTTCAAGCGTCTTTAATAGAAATGATGTAAGGCTGATTGGTCTGAAGGACTTTGGCAATGTGTAGTCACTCCTACCAGGTTTTGGTAGGAAGACCACCTTCACTTCTCTCCAGGCCATTGGGATGTATTTGTATGCTATGCAGGCCCTGTATATTATTTCCAGCCAGGGCATCAGTTGAAGTTTTCCCCATTGTAGAAGTGCTGGGAAAATGGTATCGGTCCCTCCTGTTTTGAAAGGGTGAAAGGTGTCTATAGCCCAGCTGATTCTATCTCGCGTGACTATGTTGTTGGCAAGGTCCCAATCCTCTTCTATTGGATGGTGACCAAGGGTGTTCACCCAGTCTGTTGAATCTACTATTCTACAGCCAGGGAAGTGTGTTTCTATGAGCGTTTCGCTTATCTCTTTGTCGTTCTTGGTGTATGTTCCGTCAGCTTTCCTCAGCGAGCCGAGTGTGCGGGTGTTATCGTTTGCTAGAATCTTGCGTATGCGAGCAGCAGTATCGTTTGATTCTATGCTTGTGCAGAACTTTTGCCAGGAGTTTTTTTCCTTTTCCCTGACGCGTTTATTGTATTGGTATTGGGCCTCCTTATAGTTGTCCCAATCTTGTTCTTGTTTGGTGTTTTTGGCTCTGTTGAAAAGATGTCTAAGTTTTTTCCTCATTCTTTCCAAATCAGGACCCCACCAGCTGTTTTTCGATGGTTGTTTTATGTTGTTTTTCTTTAGGGGACAAGCTTGTTCATAGCTTGTTCTAATATATTTTGTTAGTTTATTTACGTTTCCTTCGATGTTATCGATATCATTGATGTTTTTTGGTTTACTTACACCTATTTGTTGTGTCAGCAGGTTTTTGTATTTTAGTATGTTGGTTTTCCTTGGATTTCTTTTTGGTACATGTTGAGTTATCATGAGATCTAGCTCATAGCATATCCGCCTGTGGTCAGAGAGAGAGGGCTCATCACTGACTCGCCAGTTCTTTACGTGGTCTGCGGCTCTGGTTGACGCTAGGGTTAGATCTATTATGGTTTGGTACCTACTCGTCACAAAAGTCGGTTCGGTACCCATATTAATAATTGTTAGGTTAGTGGTTAGTAGGAAATTTATTAAACTCTCACCACGTTTGTTGTTGGCTGTGCATCCCCAAAGGTTGTGATGTGCGTTGCTGTCGACAGAGATGATTAAATCTATGTCGTTATCTTCACAGTGTGTTACAAGCTCCACCAATTCTTTTGTTGGTATTGCGTCCTCAATGGGCATGTATATTGATGCTAGGACCACTGGTTTTGGCAGTCGCCCCATGCCTTGTTGTATTCCATTATTTATTTTAACTGCTGTCAGATCTCTGGAACAGTATTGTGTTAGTAGTAACGCTGTAATACAGCGTGGAATGTAGATGCATGTTCTTGGTGGTTCATCATTGCTGTGTGAAAAGATCTTACCATGACAGCTTCCGAAACCACATATGGTTTTTCCCCTGACCCACGGCTCCTGGATCAGGGCGATGGTCTCGTCTTCAACCTCCAGCTGCCTACGTAACGTGGCCGTGGCGAGGTGTTTGTGCTGGAGGTTGGTTTGAATGATCTTTATTTTTCTGTCGCCCTCTGTGCCGGGGGTTGTTCGGCAGGGGCAGTTTCTTCTGAAGCGTTTTGTGTCGCCTTTCTCTCCCGGGGTTGTATGAGGTTAGTCCGGGAGTCCGCTAGCATTTCCTCGATGTTGCCGAGGACTGTGCTTACGGAATCGACACCCCTTACGATCATTGGATCACACAATAAGATATCTGATACAAGTAGTAATTTAACTGTTTTTATGTGCACATATTGTATAAAAAACCAACCAAGTGCGAGTCAGACTCGTGCACTGAGGGTTCCTTACTACAATCGTATTTTATCGACATTTTGCACGATAAAGCAAAAACTATTATGCCTGAAAATAAATAAAAATCTGTTTTACAATATACACGTAAAGCCCTTTCATGTGATACCCCACTTGGTATAGTAATCTTACTTTGAAAGTTGAAAATAACAAAAAAAGTGTTCATGAACACATTTTAATTTTTTTGTTGTGATGTAGCCACAAATTCACGGTTTTCAGATTTTTCCCCTCATGTCTGCTATAAGACCTACCTTCCTGGCAAATTTCATGATTCTAAGTCAACAGGAAGTACCCAATAGGTTTCTTGACAGACAGACAGACAGACAACAAAGTGATCCTATAAATCTTCCTTCCTTTTTTCCTTTTGAGGTACGGAACCCTAAACATAAATATAAGTAGGTACCTAATTAATGCTAACGTAACAAACGCAAATATTGTAATAAAAGAGTAGCACATAATTAATTGCAAAAAACCGAAATTCCGAAAATTATAAGGGTTTGAAAGGCATAGTCAAAATATAATAATCACCTCAAATTATGTCACTAAATTGTATTGTACATGCCGTATAAATTATGGAAGAGATCTGACCTGGCATTTCGGCTTTTAAGTTTGGAGGTCCATAACCCCCCGCCCTCCCCCAAATCTCTGCATAATCATTCATCTTGTTCTTATAATTACTTACCAACTTTTTTGTATAGGTACATCAAAAATTTCGCGCTCGCTCCACTCGTGCTTTTATTTTGTTTTAATAATTGATGCCCGCAACCTCGGTCGTATGGATTTAGGTTTAAAAACCTTGTAGGAACTCTTTGATTTTCCGGAATAAAAAGCCTATGTCCATTTCCGGGATGCAAGCTGGCTCTGAGTAGTATCACATTATGCTTAAAAGTCTTCGTAAGGGCCTTGAAAAGGTAAGTATCTAATAAATAGATAGAGAGACAGACACACTTTCGCGTTTACAATAGGCATTATTTAGTAAGGATAAGAATTTCATCTCACTCTACTTTTCTCATTTAAAAGGTTCTAAAAAGTTTGTTATGGCCTTATGTTACGCCTTATTAAAAAAATATATATTGTTGTATTCTAACTTACAATCAAATTGAAAAGTAAACTGCACTTATAGAGATTGGTTAAATAATAGAAACAAAACACATAATTAGGGACAATACGCAGAGAAACTTTCAGCTCTTATAAAATAACGAAGGTTTGGCACGCGCTGGCTCAGTCCATAAGTAGAATCAAAGTTTTTGTCTCATGAAAGGATTAAGCTTGTTTGTTGTTCCTTGTATAGATCATGAACTTTGGCAAAGTAGGGAACGCCAGCTGTTTTTATCCAACATTTTTTATTATAACAGTTACTATGGCTTTTTATAGTATTCACGAGAATAAAATAATAATCAATAAATCCACGTCGAAAGATAAAATTATTTTTTCTGAGTAAAAAATAATAATTTATTTAAACATTGTTGAAGGCTTTTAATTTTCCGGGAGCATTGAGATGGAATGAGATGGAATAAATGTCCAGATTCAATGATCTCTAAATACTCGTGGAATTAAGAATTGTTTATTGTAATTTGATCACGCGCATTTAGTATTAATTAAAATAATTTTACATTTTAATTAGTGTCAACTACGCATGCCTTGCCTGCACTGTCTACTTGGTACATATCATAATTATTATTATTTAATACATCCACGTTTCCGTTTAGTCTAATTAGCCTTTTGTTACTTTTGTTCATTTTAATGAAGTTACCTGAACCTCGTTAGTCTTATGATAGAGGACTTGCATGCAGATTAAATTCACATTTCATGGATGTATGTATGTAAGGTATGTAAATATTGCAATTATAGTACACTACAGGTTGAGACGGTAATCGGGGAGTGAATGCCCCGCACACCCGCACAGTCCCCACGCTAACCCGGTGCGTGCGAGCGCGGGTGACGTGCGGGGCGCCTACCCACCTCATAGCCCGATTGCCATCTCAACCTGTCGGACAATACCTACATACCTGTACAAAAAGTGGAATAAAAATGTGACCTGTGTGTGTGTGTGTGTGTGAAAAAATTAATAACGTATCGCATATGAAATATTCCATTTCATTATTTTACTGTGATGTCCGATGTTTAGTACTGAACCTGTTATTGCAGAATGTTCGAGAGCTAAATACCCACAAGATCGAAAAAACACTCAATCAAAATCAAAACAAAAAAAATTGAATTAAGTAGTAGTTAGTATTAATTTTGCACGAACAGTGTTCCGTAAGAAACGGATTAAAACAAAATTGTTTCATTAGCATTTTAGGTACAAACTAGACTCTAGAGTCTAGATTATCTCGGTAGCTTGTAAATAGTAAACTTTCGATAATCTCAATAATTTTTAACTGAATTTTTACTCTAAATTGCGTAGGTATGGGCACACCATCTATTTAGGGGTAACGGGTTTCTATGACTCATTTCAGCTTTATGGTTTTAGATTCTAAATAAAATGGCAAAAGAGTAGTGGCGGACTAACTAACAGTGCGAAAGAGGGGGCGATCCGCCCCTAACTTCCTGAGTGAGGGCTCCTAAACCTCGAGAATTCCTTCACGAGAAACTCCTTTCAGTGAAATTTCAAATAATATGTTCATCAAATAAAAGAAAACTTGGAGTTGGAGTGGAGGCCCCATACAAAATTATCCAAAGACTATTAGGTTTACGATATGATTCTCCCTGTGGTACAATTAAAGGAAAAAAAATCACACTCGCTTCGTTCGCGCTTGTATTCTGTGATTGAATCGTTACCTACATTTTATTAACAATCTAGCTTATTCCCGCGACTTCGTCCGCGTGGACTACACAAATTTCAACCCCCTATTTTACCCCCTTAGGAGTTGAATTTTTAAAACTCGGATGTCTACGTCATAATAGCTATCTCCATACCAAATTTCAGCCCGATCAGTCGAGTAGTTTGAGCTAGGCGTTGATAGCTATATAGTCAGCTTTTCCTTTTACTTATTTAACTTTTTTTTCCTTATTTGTTGTGGCGCTGGCTGAGAAAGACGGACAATCAGCCTACCGAGGTGATTCCATAAGTGTTTCGTTAAATTACTTTTGAGTACGGAATCCTAAAAATATTTTTTCTCAAGTTCATGCCAAATGCTGTTGACCTTTACAGCGTTATATTTTAGCAGTTTAATCTATCGGAACCACCAAATAAGTAATTATGTATACAATATGTATAAATAACTATGTATTGTATCTACCTGAGTGTATGATTTAATGAGTAGCTGTGTCCTTGGGCATGAATGAAAGATTAATGATACTTATACTTAATAAATAAAAATAAGCTCCGAATGATTTAGCTTAAACAGAATCAGAAATATAACAACTACTAAGTAACTAAGTCACTTATAAACATGTAGACAAACGAGGCCACATTAGAGTTGTATCTATAAATAACCAAGTGAAAAAGTATTAACTGTGAATAGGCATATTTGTATTTGTATTTGTAAAATAACTATATAAGGCTAGGGACAAATTCCGCTTTAACAACGCGACAAAGCGGAGCGGAAATTCCTCTTCGATTCTGCAACATTGGTGAACCTACTTAATTGCACGAAGTAAAAGTTGCCGAAGTTCCGCATTTGCCGTTTTGTGGAGATTCTTCCTGTGTCCGCCCAGATAATATCATCATCATCATCATCAACTGATAGACGTCCACAGCTGGACATAGGTCTCTTGTAGGGACTTCCACACGCCGTGGCCTCGCGCCTTTAAATCCAGCGACTCCCTGCAACTCGCGTGATGTCTTCCGTCCACCTAGTGGGAGATCTTCCAGTGCTACGCTTTCCGGAGCGAAGTCGCCATTTCAGCACCGTAGAACGTACTCGTACTCGACGTACTTGGGAGTTACTCTACGTGATTAAATCAGAAATTAGATCCGTAGGAGAGAGCTAGAGTAACCGATATAGATAATGTCACTTCTAGAATTTTCCGCTAAATATTTCCCTGGCCTAAAACGATACCATTTTCTTCTTCTTCTTCTTCTGATACCTCTCTACTATTTATTTAAGGTTGGCCTTCATCTCATAATAATATTATAATGTCCTTCCTATACTTTGTCAAACGGAAAGTTGTGCAGTATAGTAGCCAACGTATCGGCTATTCCGATCAATTTCCGAATGTATCTAAGCCACAAAATCTTTCTTCTACCGACGCTTCTTCTTCCCTCAGTTTTGCCCATCATTATGGTTTGAAGGAAACGGTAGCAGTCATGTTCACAACATGTCCCAGAAAACTGGCCTTTCTGCGTTTGATGCTTAAAATTTGGTCTCTATTTTTACCGGCAAGCGCCGCCGTAGGACTTTATCGTTTCGACTCAACTTAATTATTTGCAACATTCTTTGGCAGTACAACATTTCGAAGGCCTCTAGTTTTCACAAGCAACCCCCTGCCAGACACCCTTAAAGTAAGTTTAAGGGTCGCAATACGTGACGTGTTTTCTGATACTATTCCATAGAAAAAATAAAAAAATAGACTTTATACTTTGATTTGACGTAATTTTTTACACCTTTATTACCTGCTATGTCCCAAAGCCACCATGATCCAAACTTTATAGTCGCTGATCGTTCCTCCTTGTGTTGGGGACAATACGCAGAGAAACGTTCAGCTTTTATAAAATAACGAGGGTCTGGCACGCGCTGGCTCTTAACCCATTAATATTTCTAGTGTTTGAATTTTTTTTTATTATTTTACATATACCGGAACCGGAATGTATAAAATTATGAATTATTCCTAATACGCAATTCACGATCAGGTGCTGTTATGCAAATAAAATATACCTACCATAAAACATAATACATAATTTTGTGGTAGGATTCCACTCTCTGTGTTGCCTGTGTGTTCTCTGCCATTGGCAGTCAATGTTCTTGTTAGGTAGGTTTTACGTAGGTAGTATTTTTTTGAAGTATTATTTCCAGAGGCGATTATTAAGAATAATGGTCAATTTAAGTTGTAGGTATTAACCGCAGGATCCATAATCGCAAACCGATCGTATCGTTACCCTATTACTAAGCCTCCGCTGGGAGCCCGTGTATCCATCCGTCTGTCTGTCAGCGGGCTGTACTATATCTCATGAACCGCACAGAGAGTTGAAATTTTCAGAATACAGAGTGCCAAATTTCAATTGCCACTATAACAACAAATATAATTTTAAAAAACCAAAATGGCCGCCAAAATATTAAAAATTAAGTTTTTATATTATGTTGAAAAAAAAAAAACAAAACTGAATATTGAATTATAAATTCAATTTAATTATTTTTCAGGGGGGCTCCTATACATGAAAATCATTTTTTCTTACTCTAATAATGTAGATAATGGGTATACTCTTACCACGATTAATTGGCTGATTTTGATTTGTCGATATTTCGCATTCGACTCAGTTTGCTGTTAGTGACACTGACGTGTGACACGTATATGCGTGGCGTTACAGACTACATAGGTAGATACTGACTCTGTGTTTAGGACTCGAGGGTGTCGACGACACCTTCGAGCATGCTTCAAAACATGCCGGCCAGTTACCTTGGTTGGATAGAACATACGAGTGAAAACCTAACGCAAAGAACGCATACCTACAGACAGAATTTGCGTGAAACTGCTTCTCACTGTTAAAATCGGTCATCAGCTAAAATCCGGTGTCAAGGAAAAGCAGTCGTCTCCGTTTATCCTTAAGCTTGATAATAACATAACCAGAAGCTATTTTTTTTTTGCTACTAACCCATTTTATACCTTGGGTTTTTCTCATAATTTATATTTATACCTACCACCGTCAATATTCCGATACAAATATTTTTATTTATTGTAGGTATATATTTCACCACAGGTCAGTCAACTTTATGCCTCCTTAATTATTATTATTATTTTTATGATTTTGTTGTTGTAGGTACAATATAATACAGGCAGTAAGTATACCTATTCGGTACTTAAAAGTTCTTTTTACGACCTGTTTACAATGTAATCACTTAATTTCGAGAAAAAACTCATAATCTAGGCAGAGTTCAGATAAAGTTATATTCATAATGAGATAAGGACCTCTTTCACGATCTTCATCTAAAGTCTCGAGTAGGCAACTGCCGATTAAAGTAACAAGACCACCGCATTCGACGCACTTCTAATTATTTGAATGCAGCCTTATTGTATTTGATCAGTATAATATTATAACTATAAATAATTATTTTAAAACATTTTCAAAAGCACAAAAGCTTTACTTATCCGATAGACAGCAGAATACGTCTTTGGCCTTACAACTTAGTATGATTTATGCATTTGAAAAACCCATTTCGCTGATTTATCCTTAAATTCTTGAAGTGATTTCTTTAGTGATTTGAAACTCGATGAAACGAAAAAGCAAAAACAGCGTTTTTGTCGTACAGTCTACTTCTAGCACAAGCTTTACGCTTCGTTGGAGGGGAAAGGGGAATATAAGTCATGGACTATGTCATCAGGACTTTGGCTAATTTTACATTAATTAATAAAAAACAACTTCTTAATCTAAGAAATAAACTTTACATTATTATCTATACATCGATGCCTACTCCTGATACAAGATCTCAAGAAGTTCAGTTCATCTTTATAACCTTACAGACCATACAAAATGACTCCTCACGAGCCATTTAAACTCTATGAATCAACTATTGTGTCAAAAGTACGGTTCACCTTTATCAAGTACTTACCGTGGTACTTACTAATAGTAATAGTATAAAGTAATAATCTATGGTAATGGTAATAATAAACTAAAATTGACATAAAATTTGACATGATAAGTTAAAATTACGCGTGAGGAGTTAAATTTTACGCGTTATACTTATTTTGACAGTTGACGTCAAGTTTGCCTAGATAGCTAAAATTTTCAGTGTACCTACTCTTTAAAATAAATCAATGTTAACAATGGATCCAAAGCAACAAAGAAACCCGGTTAATAAAAAAGGACGTCCAATTGCCGTTGAAAATAATAATATAGAACCAAGGGTCATAGGCCAACCACCAATAACAGAGATTGTTGAACCAAGCGACTCCAAGAGTATTCCTCAAGAAGAAACAAAGGTAGAAGATGTTCAAGAGCAATACGAAACCACTGACGCTTTCAAATCCGAAGTAGAGAGATTCATAGAAATATCGAAATATTTTTCGAGCCCTTTGAGAAAAACAGCGTCTTACGTCTGCGAAAATAGTCTAGTATCTTATCCTAATCCATATCGTATAGAATATAAGCGGGGGAGCGTAACAACAGAGCACATAAGGTTCAGTAATTTAACTCTTGAACCGGTATACATAAAGCTGTATAAGCTCGTACCAGATTTAGAACAGCTTAAATATATCAATCTTTCACTCTCGAGATGTAAAAGAATACCTCCAGGACTATCCTTCAACTTGGGTTTTATGTACGATGACTTGAACGAAAAACCTCCTTGCAATGCAAAAATGGTTTTTGTAGCTTCACGAAAAACAACTACACCCTGTTATCAGATATGTGAAATTGATTTACAAATAAGCGCCCAGAAGGTTCGGCTTGTAACTGTTTAACTTATTATTTTGACAACATAATTATTTAAATGTTATTTAAAAAAAACATGTTTTATTTCTTCCATTAGTGAATTATTCTTTTCTTGAAGTGTCGTCTCCTATCGAAGGTTGGCAACCTTGGAATACTCTTCCCCACTCTTCCCGTACTACTGGCGTAAATTCTTTAGCCACGATGTTTTTCTTCAGCCAAGTGGTCTTCTGCCGGTTATTTTCCCCTGAATTTTGACCTGAAGGATTTGCTATTTCTCATTGGCCGACGTACTTCAACGTCCGCACTTTACGGTTTTCAGGATTTCAAATCTTTGTAGTACAGTTGTATTTTTGACACGCTGCATCCATTTTGATGAAATTTGGTACAGAGATAGCTTGCATCTCGGGAAAAAGACATGGGCTACTTTTTGTTCCGGAAAATCAAAGAGTTTCCGCGGGATTTAAAAATCCCTAAACACACACCGAAGAAGTCGCAAATATCATCTATTTAGTATAGAGATAGCTTGCTATTCGGTAATGGATAGGTTTATAATATTATTCCGAAAAATCAAGGAGCTTCCACGGGATTTTAAAATACTGAAACTTACGCAAAATGGTCACGGGCATCTAAAGTTAATAGGCATATTCTAAGACCAGTATCTTTTGTCCGGTGGATCTACTTTGTAGGGAAACCATAATAATCAGCTCGTGTACCTTGCCTGAAGGCAAAGAGTTCATGATTGCAAGGAAAACTAGTTGGTATATACATAGTTGAATGCGTCTAATTCACAACATCATAGGACCTACCTACCGGTGGAACCTTACTTGGAAAATCACAAGTTTCTTCTGTGAAGCTGGTAACTATAAAATTTATTTCATACTTATGTATGTACGTTTAAGTATCTTTTTTGGCTAATAATGTTGGAATTTTTCATGTTGTTTCCAAAAGACTCTTTATTTACCTACTCAGCTTTTTATGTAAATTAATTCGCATTTTAATTTTTAATAGATCGTTTTTTAGGGTTCAGTTCCTCAAAAGGACAAAAGAAGAAAGAAAGAAAAGACGTTTATTTACAAAACTGTGCCAGACATCACACCTTAAAACTAAGAGCACATCTTATAAGTTATAACTATGAGCTGGTTATTCCGGCGCTTCTTCCACCTGAGCGTAAGCCCAACGCGCTTCAAGCAAAAGAAGCGCCGGAACAGCTGTCATGTGTGGCACAACCCAAAAAAGGGTTCCAGCTCAGCATTATGTTGTATGCTTTGTTGCACAAGAACATACAGCGCTGATTTTCAGCTGGTACCCTGAACCGGGTGACGCCACGGAATCATAAACTAACAATAACTCTACAATACTCTTCATAAACTAACAATAACTAATAACAATAATTCTACAATACTAATCATACTATGTTAATATTTTAAAACTATATTTACATATTTTGTCGTTGTTATCCCAGTTATTTAGCAGCATACATATAAAAGGAACCCGTATATGATCACTTCGCTGTCTGTCTGACTGTTGTGTAGGTATGTCAAGAGTGCTAGACTGGTCCAGGGAATCAAAACCCATGGCAAATTTGGCAGATACTAGGTAGCAACGTCTTATAGCCAGTTATAGCACGAGTAAAGGGAACAATCCGAAAACATTGAAGTTGGGGTTACAAGTTACAATACAAAGAAAAGTGCATTTCTTGTACAATGATACGGAACCCTTCGTGTGTAAGTCCGACTCGAATTTGACCGGTTTTTATTAATTAATGTTAAAAATATTGGTAAGTACCTACCTACAATATAGTCAATTAGGTACATTACGATAATAAAAAACCAATTTAATTAAAAACAAAATTAAGTATTCTACTTAAACATATTTTGACTTTAATTTACAATAACATACCTACCTGTACACGACAGGTCGAGATGGCAATAGGGTATGAGGCAGGGGGACGCGTCACCCGTGCTATCCCGCACCGAGTTAGCGTGGGGGCTGGTGGGTTAGTGCGGGTGTGTGAAAGTTCGATTGCCATCTCGACCTGTTGTGAATACCTGCCTACACAATATTTTTCAGTCTGCTTTTACACGGTGAAATTTTAGTGGTTGTCTTCGCGCGGCAGAACGATATGCCCTCAGTAGTTCTATCGAAATTTTGAGTTAGACTTAAAAAATAAAAATGTTTTTGTTTTGAAATAATTAAAAAAAAAAATCGACAACTCGAAAGTGTGTGAAAGAATTGTAACGCCCTAGAAGTAACGTGAATAGCAGGTAGACCGAACCGCGCTGCCAATAAAGTGAGAAAGTTTAGAGCAAAATAAGCTCTCGCACGTAGTGATACGACATGAACTAGCCTGCACGCACGCGGTATCACTATTGGTTCGAGGTCTCATTCGATTTTTGTTTTTCTCGATTGTAAATTTGACATTTTTGACTCTAATATTTTTTTATATTTATAACTCGATTGTAATATAACGACAAAATCATTTCGCTTCGGGAAAACAACCATCAAAATTTCAGCGTGTATAAGATCAAGTTGAGATTTATTTTATAGTGAGCGACGAAACATTTAAGTAGGTACTCGAATTTCTTTAAGATGATGTTGTCATGACGTAAGTTGCATAAAAGCAAAAATAATTAATATTTATATTGATTACAAAGTTACCACAAGAATACTCCTAAGTCTTGAATATATGATATATATAATAGAAGCAACACGTGCAATATTCAATGAAGAACCACCTATTAAGTTATGGAATTTTAATGTTAATAGTCTATGCTAAGCATTAGCTGTGCGTACATTTAATAAACGCATTAAACTGTCAGAATAATATACAGTCGACATCGTTGCAGGTAATTATAATATTGTGATATAGACAGACACACGAGGATCACTCGTGTGTCTGTCTGTCTGTGTCGTCCATCCTAACCACGAACGTGTGTCGATTAATTTGAAATAAGGAAACTAATTAGAAAATAGATTTACTACTGTACCATGTGACAATTAATTAATAATATCAACTTTATAAATTAAAAGTTGTGAGGGTCTCAATAGGTATATATTTTAAAATTTAAAAACAAATAGTTTTAAAGTTATCTAAGAAAATAGATTAAAATTGACTTTTCCCCTCATTATCTCCAAAACTACTGACCTTAAAATTAAAAAAAAAATACATAAAATAGTTTCTTTTTTTATAAATTACAGGAAAACCTATAAGAAGCCTTAAAATAACATCTCTCCATATTGTGTCTATATTGTCCAATTTTTTTTGATATATAAACAAAGAAATGGGGGGGGGGGGGTTGTAGTTACAGCCATGGTATAAGGAGTAATCTTCGGAACTAATATTCTCCGGAACTAATTTTATTCCGGAAAATTAAAGAGTTTTCTCGTTTTCAGACGTGTCTGCTAAACAAACACTGTACTAATTCCTATTTGCCTCTCTGTCTCTACAGTATGTTCTAAGAACTCCATAATAAGCATCATCTTTAAGCACAACTAGATCTGTTTAGAACATTAATATAATAGCGTTCGAGAATATTATTTTAACGTACATTACACGGCAAGAAACAAAGGTTTTTTTGTTGATGACGTTCTACATTACAAAAAGCTAATTCAGATATTAGTATCCACATATAATTATCTATCTATAGTTACACTTCAATACAAATCTATTATTAGTTAAAATTGTGGGTCCAACTTCTCTGATATATAGGAGTTCTAGGGCTTCGTCACCAGTGTTGTTTTCTCATCGCTTTTCAATAATAACCAAAGCACCTATCTATCTACAGGCGTAAAAACAGCTCTCGATAAAAAATCTTGTTTAGTTGTTGATCAGGTTATGATCAGTGAACGATAAACCATAAAATGCGTCATTTCTAACTAGTTCACTCTGACATAACTCATAATATAAGTTATCATGAGTCTATATATATAAATAACTCACATCCGTCTAATCCATTAATATACGAGGAATCTAATCTCTACGGTCTAATTCATAGATTTATATGACTAGCAGCCCCCACCAAGTCCATCGACCTTAATCATCAACCCTTCACCGACTCACTATTGAGCACTCAGAATGAGAAGGGTTTTGGGTAGGTATGTTTGTTTGGCTTAATATAAGGGGGGGGGGGGGGGGGGGGTTCTGCGATTACAGATCGACCCAACCCTGTCTTGCCGGCAGGATGATTGCACAGATGTAATTCAGTACGATCGTAAGTTCTGATTTTTGTCGCCCCTGCCCTGCACAGAGATAATTTTTTTATCTCTGCCCTGGATTAAAAACTATTCTCTATGATCCAAGTTTTTAGGATAATTATCTGATATTCTGTACGAAAATCAATAGTCCATGATCATTGATCATGTACCATTAGGGTACCATCACGAGTAGGTAGGAAACAGTAGTTAAACGGCGAAATAGAATTATGGTTATTGGCAACCTTGGCAAATTTTCAACTAGTTTAGGTAACTAAGTAGTAGTTTATGGCACGAAGGCTTCGTATAAAACTTTAACAGTCTTACCACAAAAAAATTAAAACAAAATAAAAGAGCAATTTTAATAGCCCCATAATGATTTTTTGCTCTGTTTCTGTTCCATAGGTAGGTATAGCAGAAGTTAAGCCTCAAAATGTTTTTGACAATAAAAAAATTATCACTGTATTACAAAAAGAAATCAATGTGTTTCATATAGGTACTAGCTGATACCCGCGACTTCATCCGCGTGGATTTAGATTTTGTATAGAAGCAGGCGTTACTTTGCGGAAGTCCATGATATACAATGAACCAAAAGCTTAATTTGCTGTAATCCGCTGAAAAAAGTCGACTCTGTATGGTGCAACATGCAGCATGCGAAATGCACCGCCCGCCCTCCCACTGCTAAACATGTAGGAAGAAGCAGCCACCAGGCAAGCAATACGCACCATCACCATGCAGCACCACACAAATCTAAAACACAATCGACGCACGTTTCGCCCCGACACCGGAGCATCCTCAGGAGATGTAGACCTTACAATGCACAATTGCAAATGTGCATCGATTGTGTTTGGGATTTGTGTGGTGCTGCGTGGTGGTGGTGCGTATTGCTTGCCTGGTGGCTGCTTCTTCCTGCATGTTTAGCAGTGGGAGGGCGGGCGGTGCATTTCGCATGCTGCATGTTGCACCATACAGATTCGACTTGTTTCAGCGGATTACAGCAAATTAAGCTTTTGGTTCATTGTATAGATTTAGATTTTTAAAAATCCCGTGGGAACTCTATGCTTTTCCGGGATAAAAAGTAGCCTATGGCACTCTCCAGGTCTTTAACTACTTATATCCCTACAAAAATCATGTCAATCGGTTGCTCCATTGCGACGTGATTGAAGGACAAACCAACAAACAAACACACTTTCGCATTTATAATACTGGTAGTGATAGGTAAGTAAGTACTTATGTAAATAAAAACGCATCCTAACATCCCTAGAATAATAAATACTATAGAACGCTGATGAAGTTACTTTTGTATGAAAACCGCGCGAGCCACCTCGCACACTATCTTAAAGAATAGCGTATTCAGCAACACAGCCATCGCGACTCTACTATTGGTCAAAAAATTACAAGCAAAAATCGTCTGTATCTTCTTAACGGTAGGGTTGATTTTCAAGTACCATTCAAGTATTGTATTGCCAGCTATGATAAAAATTTGCACAATAAATATTTTCAGTTCCTAATATCATGTTCCAAGCGTTGATAATTATTGTGCTTATTGTGCAAACATCTGAAAAACATGTTTCACTATATAAAGTACATGTCGCTCGAAGTAATCACTTTAAAAATAATTAATTAAATTATTGTGAAAATTTTTGTACTTCACTGGCAATACACAAGCCACTGACAAATAGTGATGTGTAACAATTGGAAGTCGATATCGATAATAATTATCAATACGTCATAATTATTGGCTATCTTAAAGGGCAGTTAAAGATGGTATGGCATTGTTTAAATTTATTTACATACATGACGATTTCTAACAGACTTTCGAAAAAAAGGTTCTCAACTCGACTTATATGTATGTTAAATATCAGTATGTACCTACCTAAGTTACCAATCTTCTCACTTCAGCCGAGATCCTGTTCTTACGATTTCAAAATCAATAATGGTACCGGAAATGTCTATAGTTAATTCAGTCATTCTTTAGAATACCTAGTCAATCCATGATATACCCGTCTTGTTTTGGCAAAGTATAAAATATGCAATCTATTGTTGTCCATCATCATCATGATCAATCCATCGCCGGCTCACTGCAGAGCACGGGTCTCTTCTCAGAGTGAGAAGGGTTTGGTCGTAGTCTACCACGCTGGCCATGTGCGGAATGATAGAATTTATATAAGTATATTGATAGACTAGATAGTAAATAGATCAGTCTGTCAGTCAGGCCGGAGGAAGTCTTATTATATAAATAGATCTACTATTGTTGTATTACTACCTACTATAAATTATGCTATAGTACTTAAACTTTTTTATAACAATAGGTACCACAAGAAGATTAACAAAAATACACTATCGATAAAATTATCGACACACGCAAGCCCAAAATTAAGAGCGTTGACGCGTGGGACCACTTCGCAAGTTCTTTGTTTGTTTGAAAATGAAGAAAATTTTTGTATGAATTTGTTTTGTTTGCTGGCCATCTTTTTTCCCCGACCGCAGCGATAATCCTTGAAGATACTTAGTGTATATCCCCTTATAGCAATAGCTTCTAATCTGCCTACAAGAATAGGAACAGAGACGGTATTAAAAGCCTTGGTGAGATCAATAATCACGCCTACTACTTTGTTCTTAGCTTCTATACGATTAACAATTTGATCAGTCAGAAGGTTGATGGCATCTTCTGTATACTTTCCCTTCCGTAAACCAAACTGATTCTCAGATAATAATATGTTATGTCTATTCAAGAAGCTGGCTGGCTGGTTGTTCAGAATTTTCTAGATGACATTTGAAAGCATTGTTAGCACTGAGATAGGTCTATAATTTGTAATTAAGGTACTCCAATAAATTTTGTACAATTGTGACTTTAAGGATTTTTTTTCTGAAAGAAAACCTTCAAGCTCTGTGCACATGTGCTTTCGGTGGCTTTAGTGCCCACAAGACAGTTCTTATATTCTTCTAAGTGACACTGTCAGACTATTCGTATGGACGTATTCGTATGGATAGCTTGGCCTTATGTTTCTTAGCATTGCTATGTATATCTTCTCTTATTGTAGGCATTACGAGATACTCGTGTGTTTTCGATGTTTTAGTAAACCACTAAAACAAACGGGGCTTTGAGTATTGACTGTGTGAAAGACTGAGTTTTGATATCACTGTAGTTTTTGTATGTTACAAATAAATGTCTTTGTTAGAAATAACCAGAGAATGTTTTGTTTTTTAAAAGAATAAGGATTTGATAGGAATATTATTTTTCAATAAAATTAATAATTCATTAGCAATAGATCTTTAAAAAACGCTTGTTCTTAAATATTTCAACCTTTTTATTCGTTATTACTCCTAATATCTGTAGCACTTCACACATGAATAATTCCAAAAAAATCGGTAATTGTGTATGAACGCTCTTAACATTGTCAACCGATATAATTTTTCGAGATTATGCCTCGATCTACAAATATTTTAGTAGATTTTTATCTTATGGACGAAAGAAATTCCTTTATTAACCCGGACTCACATTTTTATTTCGCATACGACTTATAATTACAGTAAAACTCGGCATCTTTTCGAGTTTTGTACGGCAGCTCTAATCACGGTGACAATTGGGCAAAAATGGCCCATAGTAATGTGCTCAAAAGACTTTGATATGAGCGTTTGCTCATATCCGCGGCTCGCCTGCCCCGCCCACATGCTTCATCAAGTAGAGGGGGATTCCAACATCAATGCTAACATCATCTCAACAATATTATCAAGATGATGCTTCCGGTTTATTTTATTGACGTAGGGGTTAATTTAAATGGATAAGTTTTTGGCTTATTTTTACGGAGTTTTTCGACGATTATCCTTTATTATAATGTAAGTGCAGGGGGAAATGTTAGTTGTCATTTTATCGACCTCGATAAGTACGTCCATCATCAAATCAAATCATCTACTTTTGGCAACTAGATTTGTTATTGGAGTTATCTGAGTCCTAACAGCATTCAGGGGGTGAATTTAGGGAGTTGAGTATATAAATAAACCCATCAATATCTCGTGAACGTCAGGATGGCCGGTGAGGTCCTGGAAAACTGATGAAATATCTTCCAAATAATTGTACCTAAATTGTACTATTTAGTACCTTTATTAAGATAATTAGTACCTTGATCAATTAAATAATAATTAAAGAATCTCATACACCGGCCATTCTGACGTCAGGTTCGCCGTTGTGTTTTTGTACCTGGCTTATAGCTACGATTATCATTCTAAAAGTTACGTAGATAAATTGTACCTAAATAATACCTACCGAATCATTCAATGCATAATGAAAATCTCACCAAAATTGCACACAAAATAATATTTGTTTCCGCGATATGATATTATCCTTAGGGGAGCCATTTGTATGGCACATTTCGTCACATTTCGTCATTCATTTCATTGAAGTAGCAATAAATAAAAATGGGCTAAGTATAGCCTAGAATAATAACCCGGACAAGCTCTACTAGTCGAATTTTCTTACAACTGCTACGTGTTTTGGAAATTCATCATAAAAGCAAGCTAACGCCATCTTATCACGCATATAGGAACTAATTCACAGATACCGTGTAACTAGTTAGCACAGCTACCGCGGACTTGCTATTTCACAATTCGATGTTAGAAGAAGTTACCAGATGGCGTTTATTTAATAAAAATTACCAATGGAGCTTTTTCAAGCTTTTTCTATGCAAAAAATCCTCATCTGTAGATGATCCTTTTATTTAATTACAACTCAAGGTTTTATTTAACTTGTCAATGTGGTCAAAATGCCGATTTTTCATGAGATTCTGGTCTACCTATAGCTGCGTATGTATTTTAGCTAAGCGTAAGATAGAAGTTTTACCACAGGCTTTACTTTCGTATTAGGACTCGATAGTACCGTTAGCATTGAGTAGGACACTACGTGCGGTTAAGCAGGATTCAAGACATTAGCTGCATTGCATTTCCTAGGAGGAAAAACAAGTTTGTTGTAATGATTTTAAGGGGTTTATCTACACTAATATTATAAAGAGGAAAACTTTGTTTGTTTGTTTGTTTGTTTGTTTGTTTGTTTGTTTGTTTGTTTGTTTGTACTGAATAGGCTCAAAAACTACTGGACCGATTTTAAAAATTCTTTCACCATTCGAAAGCTACATTATCCACGAGTAACATAGGCTATATTTTATTTTGGAAAAAAATAGGGTTCCGTAAGATATTTGGGTTTTTCGGACACAAGGTGTAAAAAATCAACCAGAAAAGTTACTTATTTTGCGTACGCTGCCTAAACTATAAAAGATAGAACCATAAAATGTTCTAATTAATTGTAGATCTTATAAATATCTACAAAAAAGTCCGCGACACACTATACCCATCTATGTCGAGTGAGGCACAGCAACCATTTTTTTATTTAAAAATCTTGAATTTTTTTTGGACTACATTTAAACGCGTTTATTTTACTCATGCTATTAATCCTTATCAAAATAAATGATTTCATCACTAAGAACAGTTTATGGAGATAATATTTGGTCTTTGAATGATTAAAATTGGACGTTTGGTTTTGAAGTTATGGCGAAATTAAAATATTACGATTTCTGCTGCACGGCCCGTTGTATTTCTACACTAATATTATAAAGAGGAAAACTTTGTTTGTTTGTTTGTTTGTTTGTTTGTTTGTTTGTACTGAATAGGCTCAAAAACTACTGGACCGATTTTAAAAATTCTTTCACCATTCGAAAGCTACATTATCCACGAGTAACATAGGCTATATTTTATTTTGGAAAAAAATAGGGTTCCGTAAGATATTTGGGTTTTTCGGACACAAGGTGTAAAAAATCAACCAGAAAAGTTACTTATTTTGCGTACGCTGCCTAAACTATAAAAGATAGAACCATAAAATGTTCTAATTAATTGTAGATCTTATAAATATCTACAAAAAAGTCCGCGACACACTATACCCATCTATGTCGAGTGAGGCACAGCAACCATTTTTTTATTTAAAAATCTTGATTTTTTTTTGGACTACATTTAAACGCGTTTATTTTACTCATGCTATTAATCCTTATCAAATAAATGATTTCATCACTAAGAACAGTTTATGGAGATAATATTTGGTCTTTGAATGATTAAAATTGGACATTTGGTTTTGAAGTTATGGCGAAATTAAAATATTACGATTTCTGCTGCACGGCCCGTTGTATTATATAAAGAGGTAATGTCGTTAAGTTTGTTTGTAGGGGGTAATCTTTAGAACTACTGAACCGATTTTAAAAATTCTTTCACCAGTAGAAAGCTACATTATTCCTGAGTGACATAGGCTATACGGGATCTTTAAAAACCTAAATCTACGCGGGCGAAGCCGCGGGGATCAGCTAGTTTTCTTATAAACCGGCGCATAGCGGCGCAAGACCGTGGCGTGCGGAAGTCCCTACAAGAGACCTATGTCCAGCAGTGGACGTCTATTGGTTTGTGATGATGATGATGATTTTCTTATAATATTTTATACGAATACGAAGACTTAGAAATCAAGTAAGTATCATCGTCAACCGGAACCGATAGACGTCCACTGCTGGATATAGGATATAAGTAGGGATTTTACACGATACGGTCTGGCGCTGCGGCCACCTGAATCTAGGGGCTTCTTTCTTCTTCTTTCTAGTTACTCTCTCGTTTTGTTACTCGTTTGTTTCTTTCTAGTTAATCGTTTGAAATCGTCTGTCCAATTAGTGGGGGGATCAGCCAACGCTGCGCTTTCCGGTGCGAGGTCGCTATTGTAGCACCTTGGAACGCTAACGTCTATCGGTTTTTCGAACTATGTGCTCTGCTCATTTCCACTTCAGCTGCGCAACCCATTGAGCTTTGTCGTTACTCTGGTTCTCCTACGGATCTCCTAATTACTAATTTGATCACGTAGAGAAACTCCAAGAAGGACTCTCTCCATTGCCCTATGAGTGACTGAGCACTCTTATGAGGCCCATCCATAGGACTACATTTGAACACTACAGGGATACATAATGCAGATCATTACAGTCTTTAATAGTAACCGATAAATAAATCTTTTGCTTGAAGCGCGTTGCGATTATGCTCAGGTGGAAGAAGCGCGGGAGTAACCAGCTCATAGTTATAACTTATAAGATGTGATGTGTGGCACAGTTTGGAAAATAAACGCATTTTCTTTCTTTCTTTCTATAAAAAAGTTTATTAAAATATCCGCACAACTTAACAAAACCTTCAATTAGAGCAATCTTATTATTCCTGGCTATTGGTTAGAAGGTAATAAAATAACGCATAAATAAAGAGCTGGCTATTTATTTGCTCATAAAAGAGGCTTTCTTAGAACGTGAGAAAGCGAATGCATTGCACGGACGTTTACAACAACGAGCCAGGAACAGGGGGCGTCACGCGGAGTCTATTCGTGAGTCATTGTTGCATGTCCGGAGCATATGACGCCTTTTAACGGGAGCTTTCCATCTCAACAGTCCGGCAGGATAACGGGATCGCTCCCTTCAATTTCAGTTTCGAACTCCTTTCGATTTCGAGTCTTCTGTCGCCGTTAGCCGACCTCCAGCCCGCCTTGCGTCACCTCTGTGTAATCGAGTTTTAGAAAATGAAATTCAGCGCGCTCGTGTCCTTCTTTATATGGTAAAGTTTATGCTCTTTTGGATCTTCGCTCGTGGTTACCGTTGTGTTGTGTCACGCCGCAGAGCAGAGCGTCCTTTGTCGTCACGTTCGCTTTTAGTTGCGTAAGCGTTGGCGCTTCGATGCAAGCGTCTCGGGTGACCATTACATGTTCACATAAACCTACACTGCAGGTGTAATGGTTTTCAGAATTTTATTTTATCCAAATTGAGGAAAAATTTCGAATCGTTACCTACTTACTTTCAGTCATTAAGCGAAAAATATTATAATTAAGTTTTATATCGTTCCAATTACATTTTGTTATTCGATATAATAATTTGTACGTGTTCCACTTGTAGTAGCGGAAATCTCAACATTTTATTACAATTTTTATCCATTTGTGAACTGCTTGTCGTTGTCACTACGAGATCAATAACCCTTTTAAATAATAAATATATTATGGTCCGATTATAATATATATCTAATATACAAATTTCAACCGTCTAATTAATATTCATGACATGATAATAATATAAATATTATGTCCGGCTTGATAATAAATAATATCGTGTCGTAGGAAGGTCTACCTTCCTATATCAATTAACATTATGAAACACAATAAATTATTAATTATTTTTGGGAGTACCTAACACAACTATATTAATTATTTTGTGAATTATTGTTAATACCTCATATTGCTAATTTACATGAGTATACCTATACAATAGTCTTATTTTAATTACTTACAAGAAATTTTGCTGCTTGGCGATAATATACACCTTGCTGGCGACTATAACATGCCGACAATAAATTGGATTCGACACGGCGCGCATATGGAACCGCATTTAACTAATAGTAATTGTTTAACTAGTCAATATCTTTGTCAATTCATGACTACATTGAATCTATCACAATATAATTGTTTTGAAAATTATAATAATCATATTTTAGATCTATTTCTATCCAGTAACAATGATTGTAATGTATCAAAAGCACTTACTGCCTTGGTGCCACCTGATGGTCATCATCCACCTTTCTATGCACTATTGCCCTTTGCTAATAGACCACATATTCCTTTAAATACACATACATACTTCTGTTTTAAACAAGCTGAGTACTCAATTATTAATGAAGAGATACTTAACACCAACTGGGAAATACATTTTAAAAACAAATCTGCTGATCAAGCCGTCAGTTTATTCTATGAAATAATCTATGGATTCATACGTAAGTATATCCCATCTAAAACTATAAAGGCAAAGAGCTTCCCAGTATGGTTTAATTCATCCTTAATACATATATTTAAAGATAAAAAAAGGGCTTGGATTAAATGGAAAAATATCTTCTATCTAACTATCTTGCCTGTACTTTCAAAGCTCTTTGAGCGGCTTGTACACGATTCCATTTATCCATTGCTACATAATATTATAATTCCACAACAACATGGATTCGTGCAGAAACGCTCAACAGTAACCAATCTTCTTGTTTTTGCTTCACAGTTATTTGAAAATTTAGATAACAATAGGCAAACAGACTGCATTTATACAGACTTTCAAAAAGCTTTTGATAGAGTAGATCATAAACGCTTATTAGAAAAATTAGCTTATAACGGTATACGTGGTGATCTTTGGCGATGGTTTAAATCGTACATATCAAATCGTACTCAAAGAGTTATTATCAGTGGCCATCAATCAAAATTGGTTATGATTACTTCTGGAGTTCCACAAGGGTCAATTCTTGGACCTCTTTTATTTATTATATTCATAAACGATATTCATAAATGCTTTAAGCATAGTAATTTTCTACTATATGCAGATGATCTTAAAATATTTAAAACAATTGAATTACGAGATAATCATGACCATCTTCAGGCTGATTTAAATAGATTTACTAAATATTGTACAGAAAATAAACTTAATCTTAGCCTAAATAAATGTAAGCATATTACTTTTACTAAAAAGAGATCCGCTAGCGACTACACATATTCGCTCTGTGGAGAAAGTCTAGAGAAGGTTAGTAATATTAAAGATCTAGGAATAATATTGGATAGTAAGTTACACTTAGACACGCATATACAAACCATTGTAAATAAAGCTTTTAAAATGTATGGATTTATAATGCGGACCGGTACTAATTTCAGGAGAGTTGATACATATCTACATTTGTATAAATCACTGGTTCGCTCACAACTTGAATATGCTGTTTGTATCTGGAATCCCTATTATAATAAATATGTTAAGAGATTAGAAAATGTACAGAGAAAATTTCTACGGAGGATGCATTATAAATGTACGAGAAGCTACCTTCCTTATGACCAGCTTCTTGAAAAATACAATATACTTGACTTGCAGTCGAGGCGCAAACAACTTGAAGCTATGCTATTGTATGATCTGTGTCATAATAAATATGATTGTATTCCTTTGACTCGTAAACTTTGTTATAGAATTCCTGCCAGAAGTCATGTACGCAGCACTCTAACACACAAACTTTTTGCTACTTCAAGATGCCGTACAAATTCTGGTGAGAGATCACCACTATACAGAATGACACAGTCATACAATGCATACTTCGGAAATATTGACATTTTTTCCTCTCGAGTGGGCTCTTTCAAGAAGCTGGTCATGAATTATCTTAGGAATAATATTGCTATATTACACTAAGCCTGTAGGATAATTAGAATTTAGATAGATGGTATGGTACTAATATATTCTTTATTTATATTTTATACTACATTTATATATTTTTACACATGTAAGTATATTAATTAATAATAATAATTATGTGGTTGACGTAGTGGGTAGCACGTATATTATTACTAAGTTATTTTATTACTGTTTTTTATCCAAGCACTGCGTGCTACTGTTTGTTGATCCGAATAAAAAAAAAAAAAAAAATAGATACATAGATCGGTATAAGAATTATTACTTCCTACTTCCATGCCTAGATCCTAGATATAATAAAATGTGTAATTTCTACATCTAATTTTTTACAAACGATATTATTATGAGACAAACTTATTTGTAAAGCGAAAAAGGACAAACACAGAGTACATTATATATTGGTGACTGTAGTGAAACACGCATACACAACACACACGCTACACTATCGCAACAAACACGCTACACTATCCCACCGCTGTCACCATGTAGTGAAACACACATAGCTGATTCAATACTGATTCATTTAATACCCACATATAGGTACAATAATTATTTATTTTCAATCTACCTACATACACCACAGGGACAAAACTCAAAAGTGTTATTTTTGCAAGGACCGGAAAATAATGGTAAACTTCAGAAGAAATCAATGGAAAAGACAAAAATTCAATTAGCACCTACCTACCTACTGAAAGTCTTTTCTAATGACGCCAAGTCTCCTGAGGTGCCGTTAACCATTGAGTTGGTGTCTAATAAGAATGTAAGCTACATTACCTTTGCTCCGTATTTAATCCATATCTTAATGAAAATTTCCTGAATTATAATATCCGGCAGCTACTAAAAAATTTTGAAAATTGCTGCTTTATTGCCCCTTCCGATTGCAATGCTTCTTCAACAATACAACATATTAAGAGTGACTTCCTATCATGGTTATGTTTTAAAATAAATGTTGAAGTTGACTATTTGCATTACAAAAAAAAATTTATTGATCGACCATTACAAGTACATATTGACCACTGCAATAAAAACAATTCACAAGTAGTAGGTACCAAGAGCTCTTTGTTGTCATATAAAAAAGGCACAATTCCGTTTTATTTTAATAAGATTAGCAAAAGTAACACAGATGAGATAAAAGGCAAAATAAGCATAATATCCAAAACTACCAGCTTAAAAAATGATACGATATATCCTTCCCAACTAAATAAAACTACTACTAATATTTCTAAACAGAATGATAGTCCAAATACATCACAGTTTTTTCGTCCCTAATAACCATGAAATAAATTTAAAAGTTTTTCATCAAAATATAGCGGGCTTACTGTCAAAACGTGATTATATTGATTTTGCGTTAAGTGATCTTAAAAAAGATATTGGCGATATTGATGTGCTATGCTTTACAGAAACATTCTTGAAAAAAGGTACGGAATCAAATATGAAAATTACTAATTATAAACTAGTCAGTTCATTTTCACGCAATATTGAAAAAAGAGGAGGCTCTTGCATTCTCTTAAGAAATAATATTAATTTTATGCCAGTCTCTGTAACAAACTCCAAAAGTTATGAATTTGAAAGCTGCGCAGTTGATCTTATTGACTATAATTTAATTATTGTTTGCATATATAAAACACCTACAGCATCAGCTCATAATTTTATACAAGAGCTTGATAAATTACTGAAAAAATTTACTAGAGGTTTAAAGAAACAAATAATTGTATGCGGTGACTGGAACATAGATATATTGAAACAAACTAAATATTCAAAAGAATTATTGTCTATTTTAGCGAATTATAACTTAATTAATCACATTACCACACCAACTAGAAAACTGACATGTATTGATTTAATTGCTAGTAATTTATTATCAGTTGTATCAAAACAATTTTGTTTAGGCCTCTCTGACCACGAGCATGCACAGGTTATTACTGCAACAATTAATGTCAAAGGCAAAAAACGTAACCTAAATGAATTCTGGTATGAAAAGAGGAGAGATCTGGGGAGTGAAAATATTAAAAAATTTATAGAAGCCATGTCATCTTTAACTTTCAATGAAATTTACGAAGAAATAGATACAGAAAGAGCATTTAATAAATTTCATGAATTAGTTATTCTATTTTACGACTTATGCTTCCCCATTATCACAGTGAGAATATCAAATAAAGCCATTAAACACAAATGGATGACAAAATCCATTAAACGATGTTGTATACGGAAACGTTGTATTTATCTAAAATATCATCTCTCAAAGTCCAAACTGATTAAAAATATGAATAAAATTAAATATCGTAATTATTCTTCGATATTAAAAAAATGTATAGTGCACGCTCAGCGGATAGTGAACCACAACAAGCTTCAAAAATCTAAGAATATATGTAAATCAGCTTGGCAAATAATTAAGGATAAATTTAACTATAAAAATAATAACAGTAACAATTTATCAGAGATTAAATATAACAATAAAACATACACAAAACCGAACATTATATGTGAAAAATTCAATGATTTTTATATCAATTTAACAAATGTTTCTAAAAAATTTAATAAATGTAATCATAATGTTGAAATTCCGTTTAATTCTAAAAGTATCTTTTTATCTCCTGTAAGTCCACAAGATATCTATAAAGTTATAAAATCATTAAAGAATACAGCATCTACTGGATATGACAATATCAGCACTAAAGTTTTGAAGGATGCTGCTCTGGTACTAGCTTCTCCATTATGCCACATTGTAAATTTGACACTTGTCCAAGGGCATTATCCTACACGACTGAAATTCTCAATAGTTAAACCACTTTTCAAAAAGGGAGATAAAATGGACATTAGTAATTATAGACCGGTCACTTTAGTGCCTATATTGTCAAAATTTTTAGAAAAAGTAATGTTTAATAAGTTATATGGCTTCCTTTCCTCTTGTAATATTTTAAAACCAGAACAATTTGGGTTCAGAAAGAATAGTTCAACAACTCTTGCATGCTTCGAATTAGTTAAAAAAGTAACAGAAAGTCTTAATGCAGGTGTAGCTCCGGTAGCAGTGTACCTCGATATGAGTAAAGCATTTGACTATGTTGACCATGATATTTTACTTTATAAACTAGAACGCTACGGAATAAGAGGACAAGCCCAAGATTGGTTTAAGTCATATTTAAAAGATAGAAAACAATGTGTAGAAATCTGTAGTTTTGTAGGAAATAATAAAACATTGTTTCGTTCATGCTACAGGGAAAATATATTAGGAGTACCGCAGGGTAGTGTACTAGGGCCATTACTTTTCCTTCTTTATATAAACGATCTCCCTGACGCTATAAAACACGAATGCATTCTTTTCGCAGACGATACTACCCTATTAATTAAATCTAAACAACGTCAAAATAGAAAGAGTGAAGTACAAAGTGCACTGATGGATGTGGTAGGCTGGCTTAATAGAAATAATCTAAAAGTAAATATATCTAAGACTAATATAATGCAATTTCAAACGTATAAAACTAAACCACAAAACCTTGATATAAAATTTAATGATGTGAGAATTGAAGAAGTAGATAACATCGTTTTTTTGGGAATTACTATGGACAAGTATTGTAATTGGAAGGCACATATTCAGAATTTATGCACAAAATTACATAAATATGTCTATGCTTTGCGTCGTATTCGACAAATAGTTTCGGTGGAAGCATCACTGTTAGCCTATCACGGATATGCCTCATCTTTGTTAAGATATGGAATAATACTCTGGGGAAATTCCACCAATGTACAAGAAGCTTTTAAAGCGCAAAAGCGTTGTATCAGGTCTATTTGTAATGCTGATTTTACTGACAGTTGTAAGCCTCTATTCAAAAAACTTAAAGTATTGCCACTCCCTTGTTTATATATTTATGAAATTTGCATCTTTGTTCGTAAATATCCCCAATATTTTAAACTGAAAACAGATATAAAACCTACGAGCAGACATAAAAATAAAATTTGTTTACCAGCTCAAAGATTGGCTTTATATACCAAGAATGTGTACTGTACGGCAATACGTATTTATAACCATTTACCGTCGCACAGCTATGGAATGAACCTCAGATCTTTTAGAAGTTATTTATTTAATTTTCTACTAAATAAAACTTATTATAGTGTTAATGACTTTTTTAATGACAAATTTTAAATAATGCATGAATAGAAATAGACATTTGAATTATTAAAAACATTTACATGATGAGTATGAGTACACGATGACATCGCAATATTAATGAAATTAGATAATTTAGAAATAATTTTGCACGCCATGTTTGGCAGGATATGTAACTGATTACCTAACTTTTAAGACCCCATGTAAATAATATACATGTACCTACCATATCTGAGCAAAATAAATAAATGATTATGATTATGATTATGATTATGATTATGATTAAAAATAAAAAGACCGAAGAAGGGTTCCGTACTACAGTCGTATTTTTTCGATATTTTGCACGATAATTCAAAAACTATGATGCATAAAAATAAATAAAAATCTGTTTTAGAATGCACAGGCATAGACCTTTCGTATGGTACCCCACTTGATATAGTTATCTTACTTCGAAAATTGAAAATACTAATTATTAGTTCATGACCACTATATAATTTTTTTTGTGTAATGTAACCACAAATTGACAGTTTTCAGATTTTTCCCTGAATATCCGCTATAAGACCTACCTACCTGCCAAATTTCATGATTCTAGGTCAACGGGAAGTACCCTGTAGGTTTCTTGACAAACCGACAGACAGACAACAAAGTGATCCTATAAGGGTTCCGTTTTTCCTTTTGAGGTACGGAACCCTAAAACATTTCGGAAAAGGGGCTGTTGAACAACCTTTTTGGAATGTTGGTGAGAGAAGGTAGGAAAAAACATGGCGTCTGACGATGGACACCGTAAAAAAGGGTTGAGTGTAAAAGTTGTAATATAGGCAATGTAAAAAAGAATCTGTATAAGTGTCATATTAAATTAATATAGTGTATTTAATTAGTATTTGGCGTTTTATTTAGGTGTATATTATACTAGTCACTGATCACCAGTTATACCTACTGTAAGTATACCTATATTGGCAAATTATAGATCAGACTATTACCACACGCATTCTGGAGTGAGTCAAGGCAGTACTTTGGGACCTACCTTGTTCTTGATTATGATTAATGGCTTGCCTGCAGTCATAAAAAATGCAAAATGTTTGCTGACGACTTGTTTGTATGAAGAGGGTTTAAGTAGGCCATAGTCTGCCACGTTGGACCAGTGTGGATTGGCAGACTTCACACACCTTTGAGAACATTATAATGAATACTTCTTCATCATAATGTTTGGCATGTAGGTTCAGCATGTAGCTTCAGGCATGTAGGTTTCCACACGATATTTTCCTTCACCGTTTAAGCATGTGCTCAGGATTGAATCCCGACCTCTATAGAAGGCAGACGCTTGCGTATGTAAGTATAGTCCGCGACAGGTCGAGATGGCAATCGGGGTATAAGGCAGGGGGACGCCCCGCACACCCGCACGTTAACCGCGGTCGCCCGCACCGGATTAGCGCGGGGACTGTGCGGGTGTGCATGGCGTTCCCTCCCCGATTGCCATTTCAGCCTGTCGCGTTATTACAAGTGTTTCCTACTACCTACTTTAATAAATTTCGTTGGAAACGACGATGTCATCTCATCAAATGTGTTTCCGCTTCTACGACGCCATTTTCCGAATATGCGTGCGAAAATATTTCGAGAGACAGAGACGAGGCTATATATTTACGGTGGTTTGAAAGAGAGGCAGATTGCTATGCTAGGCTGCCACGGAGGTCAGGGAACCACAAGTGGGTCGCTCCATCCTTAGTCCACGGGTCCACGACTTGAGCGACTATTGAACTTGGACGCAATGGTTGGCAGAAACACGGTTTTTGAATATGGAACGTATTTCCATATCTCATTCTTTCCATTATAGTAGGTACCTAACTAATCCAATAGTGTCCAAAGTCGTGTCTCATTATCATAAGGTAGGTAGGTATTAGGTATGTGATAACTTGGTGATAAGCGCTGAAATTATTGGAAAACATTTAGGTATGCTTAAGTTTATTATTTATATCAAACTAGATGATGCCCGTGACTTCGTTCGCGTGGATTTAGGTTATTGAAAATCCCGCGGGAATCCCTTTCCGAGATAAAAGTTGCCTTTGTCGACTTCCAGGACGCAAGCTACCTCTGTACCAAATGAAATCGGTTAAACGGATGAGCTTTTATCATCCCGTGGGAACCCTTCAATTTTCCAGGATAAAAAGTAGATAGCCTATGTCCGTCCCGGGGATGTAAGCTCGGCTCCCTAGGGCTCCACACTGTACCAAATTTTATCACTAACGGGTAAATTAAACTGTTGGGTCGTATAAATCTAGCAGACAGACAGAAAGACACACCTTCGCATATATAATACTAGATAATACCCGCAACTTCGTCCGCGTGGATTTAGGTTTTTCAAAATCCCGTGGGAACTTTGATTTTCCGAGATAAAAAGTAGCCTATGTCCTTACCCGGGATGCAACTTGCTTCATGCAAGCTATCTCTGTACCATATTTCGTCAAAATCGGCTTAACAGATGGGCCGTGAAAGGCTAGCAGACAGGCAGACAGACAGACAGACAGACACACTTTCGCGTTTATAATATTAGATTACTATGGATTATTATGCAAGTATGGATAGCTAAGTTGATTTGATATCTATATTCTATACTTCTATACCTACTAATATTACAAAGAGGTATATAAGTTTGTTTGTGGGGGGTGATCTCTGGAACTACTGAACCGATTTTGAAAATTCTTTCAAGTGGGTAAAATAAAGTTTTGAAATATGTTTACTCCACGCGGACGAAGTCGCGGGGAAAAGCTAGCCTTTTGATATAAATTGATTGATATGATTAAACATTATCTATTTTTATATTAGAACATATTATATATTATGTACTCTTTATGTTGCGACTTTGTAGGGAGCACAAAATTCCACGGTGACCGTATGTTGGTCAAAGAGAAATGACCGCCGTTGACCATTTCGGCAGTTGCGTCATTTCGCTTGCGAGTCATGAATTTAAAATGGAAGAAAAAGACTTAACATAATTATTATCGCTTAGAGCACTATTAGTGTAACTATAGGTAGGTAGGTACTTATACAATATATAATATGTTTTTAACAATTTTATCCGAATACTTCATCATTGAAAAATAGAAAGATAAAATTGAAAATAGATTTTTTTTCGATAGTTTCCCAAGATTTTATTCTAGGACCACAAAATCATAAAACCGGCTGCGCAATTGCGGGAGAATGACAGCTACAATAACACGATCGCAATCACCTCTGATTGGTTTACGCTCACTCACTATTGGCTACAATGCATTGTTGGAACAAGAATCACACAAACTCAGCCAATCAGAACAATTGAGATTGTAATAATGATTGATGCAGGTTTTACGAAATAGGCTTATACAGTAAGTAGCTACCTACTTAGACAAAATGAAGTGCCTGCTATGAAAATATTAATTCTGGCCTTACAAAATATGTAAAATCCCGATCGATAAAAGAGTTGGGATTTTTGGAATTTAAATACCTAATTATTCTTAAATAATGTATCTATTAAAGTATATTTTTTTAAATATGGCCTTTTATAACCTAGTGTAAAAAGGGAGATTAACGAGGTCAGGGGTACGAGGCGTAGACATACGTGATATACCTATTATACGTCTAGTAAGATATGGAAAGTGGAAACTGAATATAGATAGCAAGACATTTATTATTACAAAGAAATATTGGTATTTGCATTTTATAAATCAGCTTCGGCACAATAATAACTTCTCAATCTTCCACAGTAAACTTTTATCTTAGAAAGCGACAACCCACAGCCTCCTATATGAATAAAGAAGGCTATGGACAACCCCAATTATTTCACTTTCTATAGCTGTTACTTTATTTGACATGGTAAACGGTTTTAGTTCTTTTGTAATAGAAGGGGGTTGTCTAAATTGCCTTTTTGAGTCAACAACGACGTCTCCATTCTTTTGTCCTCAAACGGTCAAAGAAATGTTTAGGAATCATAAATTATATGACTGTCCCTAGAAACTGAAAGCGCAGTTAAAACGAAAGTAAAGTAAGCACCTATAGTCTAATAAAGTTTCTTTTGTTTCTCTGAAAACAAATTGTACCAAAATTCTAAAAGTGCAACGTAAAAACCCCCGCAGTAAGCAATTCGTCATGTTACACCAATTTGAAATGGTCAAAAACGGTTGCATTTTATACCTAACTTCAGTGAAGATACGTTTTAAGAGTGCTCTCCATGGTTGCTCAAAGTCGAGCTCAAGCTCAAGTACCTACTCAGTTACTCAAGTAAATACTTATTAAATTGTTATCAACATTTATACTCAAGAATGAGATGCGTGATGTGTGAACAACGCGAATCGACGTTAGGATTTTTTTTAACAAATTAAATTAAATTATTATTACTAAAGTAAAGTTTGCAATTGTATTGTTTCTAACATGGTTTATTGGCGCATCAAATTGCCTTAAAATTTGGATTAAAGTTGTTTCAAGGGTCATAGCTTTCAAAATAAATATAATTTTACTATATTTATTGTCTTTGTGCATAGATAAAGGAGAAATAAATCGATATCTGGCTTAGTTATATCTAGAACAAGAAATATTAAAATAAAATACGTGAGATGGGTGTCCTTAAACCCACGATTCAAATTTCGATAGAATATTCCCTGTATGCCTTTGGCTCCAATACATTTTCAAACATACATAATAGCTATTCATTGATTCAATTTCCTGTGAATATCTAAACGTTTAAATTTCGTAACGTGTCTCGGTTATATTTAAGGACACGCTTATGATGAAGTAGGGATTGATTCTTTTGTAATGTACTTCTATCTGAGGCTGAATAACAAATTTAAATTAAGGGTAACATGGTGAATTAAAGACGTAATCCTAGGTCGTTCTATGTGCACAAACATGTTACATTAACCTAGTCCTATTTAGACAAGTATATAGACCAATATCCACATTGGTTGGGCATTTTCCTTTATCAGGCGTGTTTTTTCCAATTAACTTATTTTTCATTTTAATAATTATTGAATAAATTAGTAAGTATAATATATGTAAATATAATGGGAAATTCCTTTTTGTCCCACTGGCGGTGGAGCCGATGAGCTGCTGGGGCGAGGAAGCGAAGGGTTTCGTACGTTGGTCGTCACCTAAGGGAAAGAGGCTACCATCGCTTCAACCCACACTCTTGGGCCTATCTGTGGTCCAAAGATTGTCCATCGCCATTCAGCGTGGCAATGGTGCCAGCTTGATTGACCACCTTTGGCCCAGAGGCAACCAGGGGTGGACTTTTTAACGACGAAGTTGGATAGTAAGATTGTAAATATTGATGCATTAGTTATACCTATATCTTCATCTTTAAAAAAGTAATGATAATATATTTTAACATTTCAAATATTCATCATTTCATGATTATAGTGGAGCTGGTCCAAAAACCAAAAAGATTGAAATGCGAAACCATGTGGAGGATTTTTTCTTCTGTTGTAAGAAATAGAAAAATACCTAAGTCCAGAAAACTCCATATTTCCGTTTGAAGGACCCACTGAATTTGTTTTTTCAAATAATCCTAAGCAACGCCATTGTTGCCGCTCGTCCCGTATCAATTTTTTGCATACCTATACTTATTTCTTTTTTGATATTTTGTTCCTATGAAGTTAGGCATCAAAAGGGATCATGTAGATTTGAATTTATAATTAAATTGTAAAAATGGGCTTTTATCGTAGGCTAGTAGGTACCTACTTATCATCGATGTACTTATACGATGGCTGTGAGGTTTGTAATAGTATTATTGAGTCGATGGACTAGTCATGTTTGATTAAACACATACGTATGTAATTAAGTAATGGATTTTAGGATTTAGGTAAAATACCAGATTTCCATGGTTTAAAGAAAAGTGTGGCAGTTAAACAGCGCAGTGCCCAAAAATAATGAATATAACGAAAAATGCCTTTAAACTATAAATAAACTGCGTTTTTTTACCCCGACTGTGTCAGGAAACGGAAAATTTGTGCCGCTTCATCATTGCATTACAAATTGTTTTGCTAATGAAATTTTCTTTTTGTAGCATTAATTTCTTACATTTTACAAACTAAGCACCTATATTATAGCTACATAGTATATGTACTTAAGTATTATATTGATTTACGAAGCAAGTGTAACTCGGCTTTATGATCGCAATTTGATTGATAGTTCGCGTCACGTTGGGGCACATGCGCAAATTGTGCCCGTGCTTTGGCACGTGTGGTGGGACCTTGGGGTGGTTGTTGGATCTCTCAACATTCATGTATGCCTGTAGGTTTTTAGGCCGAGGGCCCTGGATTGTTAATAAAAATATATTATTATTCCATTGTTCAGGGATTTGAGATCTAAATAAATTATCACGCCAACTAGTTACGTGCTTACCTACATGAAAATTTAATAAGACACTCACGGTCGAATATTAAAAACGGATCCTGTAGGTAGGTTAGGTATCTATCTATTACAATAATTTAATGTACATCTGTACATAAATAACAATTACAAGCAAAATTATATCGATTTCGCATTGATAATTCTATACGTTCTATGATATTCTATAGAATTTTATTTTCTAAAGATGTTTCATTAAAATAGTACTTTTAAGTCTTAAAATATAAGTAGCTATGCACCTATATAAGTTAACTACGAGTTGTTTACTTGGACTTAGGTCCTCTATTTGCATTAGCCACATAACATTTACAGTCGGTTCTCACGAATGGTTCGATAAATTCGAGGCACGTGCAGTATCGTGGTGCCTGCGAATGCCAGGACGAGCAATGTCGAATCGATAACTAACTGTACTCGCTGCCAAATATTGATTCAACGAGAGATCGTGACTGAGTCGAGAAGGACACAGCCGTATTACAAATAAGGACTCGGTAATGATTGAGACCCTAAAACGAGGACGCAGGCATTGTGGTTCTGTTAATTCTTTAGGAGCGTGCTATGTTTAGCTTGCAGCATATTTCATCATTGTCATCATCATCATCATCTCAACCCAACTACTACTGTGCGCGGATTTCTTCTCAGAACGAGAAGGGCTTAGGTGATAGTCCAACATGCTGACCAAGTGTGGATTGACAGACTTCACACACCTTTGAGAACATTAAGTATAGGGAACTCTCAGGCATGCAGGCTTACCCACGATTTAGTACCTATATTTATTAATTCAATGCTGACGATGCTTTCCTTCGCTAAATTAGAGGTGTGTGCCAGAAATCGAACCCCGAATCTTAGGAAGTAGAAGTTTTAACACAGGGCCATTAGTTATCACCTCTTGTAGCATATTTGTTGACTAGCAATTGTTTGCTTCTTTGTCTGTGTTATTTTCTTCCCATGAGATTACAATAAATCTCGCAGAAAAAATTGCCTTGATCATATCTTTGAGAGCCTAGCTTGGATAAACAGACCGATATCCCCTTTAAAAAATTCAAAATAGTCGACTGTACCTATACAATTCAATTTACTTAGGCAATTCATTTGTAAATAGGAACACCAAAGTAAGTCGCTAAGTAATAGTACGTTACGTACCTACGTGTGCGAAACCGGCTCAAAAACGACATAACTTAAATGGTCACAGACTAACTGGACATAGAAGGAAGCGAATAAAACTATCAGAGTAATGACGGTGTAAACTCCGCAATCTAGTTACTCTAAATGAGGATGCGCCTCACCATTCTTGTAGGTATAACTGGTTTCTTGCTTCTTAAGCGAAATGAGACATAACAGTTACGCCACAGCAATGTTTATGGAAAATCTCGCTTACCCTCTGGTGCGAATATTAAACAGTTCTAAGCAGAGATATGACAGTATTGCTTATGCGTAGATTGAGTTATGACTGCATACAAAGGAACAGTTGGTCATATCGCGATCTAGCGTTGTGATCTATGCATATAAATGAGCGAGGTTTGTTTAGAGGAGAGTCATCAGTCTTGACTCTTGAGTAAGAGACAACGGACTATTGTCCGCGCAGGACAAAAATTGATCACATACCTAATTAATGAACTGCATCGCATAGGTAACGCACATAATGTACGGCGAAAACCCCTAGTAAAAACCAGCCAAGCGCGAGTTTCGAACTATTGTACAAGATATTTTAACATTTTTATGCGCAACACTGCAAGATAATGACAATAGCGCCATCTATATGTGATTTGATAAATTAAAATTAATTTATCAAATCACAAATAAATGGCGCTGTAGTTCAAATGTGAACAGATTTTTTTTCGTGATGTAACCACAAATTCACAGTTTTATTCCTTTACTTGTGCTACCTATCTACCAAATTTCATGATTCTAGGTCAACAGGAGGTTTTCTCGACAGACACGACGGAGAGACGGACAGGCAAACAGACAACAAAGTCATCCTATAAATGTTCCTTTTATCCTTTTGAGGTACGAAACCCAAAATGACCAGCAGGGTGATTCGCTTACTTTTTGTTCAACAATTACTAATTAGTTATAGCCACCGTGCTCATTTGAGATTTTGTTTTCAATCCATTGAAGGTTTTCCACGAAAAATGAATTTTAATATCACTCAGTGAAGAAGCAGTGTAGTATGTGGTAGTACCAACCAATGTCAAATGAGTTCGGTGGCCATCATTCAGTGTTGAACAGAGTTACCGAATCACACGCAGGCATTACTTATTATGATTCAGAACTCTTTGTGAGAAAAAACTAACCAAAGCTGATTATTTCATTTTCAAATACTTTTGTTTATATCATAAACAAAAGCCGCAAGCGATCTGTCTTACTCCGTACCAGAGTGAACGATCCATACTGAGCAAGGTTACAGTGTACTGATCTGATGAATAGTGATGTGCATCGTCGGCGGAACCAGACGTATACAACGAAACTTGACTCGAACACGCTCACAGCACTGTATCACGGTAATGTATTCTACAATTACACTCACTTGCATGAAAAAATTATATCCAAAAACATAACTCCCGCTGTATTAAAAAATTATGATTGAGTAGGTACTTATTTATAGACGATTGACTCCATTTGGGTGTTTCCTGTAGTACAAACTACCTGCTTGTGTCCGTCTGTCTATCGTGTCTGTATAAAGTACTTCCCGTTACCCTAGAATCATAAAATTAGGCCGGTAGAAAGGTCTTATAGCACAAGTAAAGGAAAAAGTAAATTACATATACCTAGATGGCGCAGTCCGTCCTTAACTTGCAGTGTTCTACGTAAAAGTGTTAGGTGTATCTTGTACAACGGTACGGAACCCTTTGTGCGCGAATCCGACTCGCACTCGACAGGTTTTTCGAACTATATCCCCTACCATTGCCACTGCCACTTCAGCTTCGCAACTCTATGCTATGCTTGAGCCATATTTACTTTGGTTCTCCTACGGATCTTCTCATTTCTGATTTGAACACTGAGATCAAGATGAGAGAACAAGATCCTCAATATTTTCCAAATAGTTACATATTTGGAATCAAGTAATGCATACGGGTTTAAAATTTAAATTATTAGTTTAAGTTAAACTAACTTATATCTAAATAATTCTAAATATATAAAAGGAAAAGGTGACTGACTGACTGACTGACTGATCTATCAACGCACAGCTCAAACTACTGGACGAATCGGGCTGAAATTTTGCAAGCAGGCTATTATGACGCAGGCATCCGCTAAGCAAGGGTTTTTGAAAATTCAACCCCTAAGGGGATGAAATAGGGGGTTGAAATTTGTGTAGTCCACGCGGACGAAGCCGCGAGCATAAGCTAGTCCGTACCCTTATTATAAATGCGAAAGTGTGTTTGTTTGTTTGTTGGTTTGTTGGTTTATTGGTTTATTGGTTTGTTGGTTTGTCCTTCAATCACGTCGCACCGGTCGGTGCAACGGATTGACGTGATTTTTTGCATGGGTATAGATAAAGACCTGCAGAGTTGACATAGGCTACTTTTTATCCCGGAAAACAAAAGAGTTCCCACGGGATTTTTAAAAAGCCTAATTCCACGCAGACGAAGTCGCGGGCATCAGCTAGTTAAAATATAAAATCAAAAACCTAAATTTTCCAACACTAATATCACCGTGTTAATTGGCCAAAGCTCCAGCCTTCAACAAAGAGATATAAGCCGCGTTGCCACGGCCATTACTCATGAAACCCACACCGTGTACATAACTAACTGTGCAATTTAATATAAGTAAATAAGGTTGTTATGTCCAAGGTCATATTGAGGTCAACACATTACTCTAGGAAATGTTTTAAACTAACCAGTAAGTAGGCTTACCTACGTATCTACTAGGTGATTCAGCGTTATATGGATAGGTAACTAACTACCTAACTAAACATATTTCACCCCAGACATTTCTAAACGCAATACAAGTGACGTAAATATGTGCACAGTTATGAAAAAAAAAACGGTCAACTACGAGTCGTATTCGCTCACGAAGGGTTCCGTATCCTCGTACTAGAGTATGTACTTTTTAGAGTTCCGCACACGAAGGGTGCCAACGGGACCCTATTACTAAGCCTCCGCATTACGTCGTCGATTGGTCTGTCTGTTTGGCAGCGAGCTGAATCTCGAACCGTAATAGGTTGAGAGTTTTTCAGTGTGTATTTCTATTGCCACTGAACAACAAATATTAAAAACTAGCTGTTGCCTGCGACTTTGTCCGCGTTCCTCGGTGACTATTTTCCTGTGGAGTTTCTAAAAATTTTCTTTCATACAAAGCTTGTCCAACAATTGCGAACACAACAAAAAAAGAATTATCCAATTGGGTGCATTTCGGCGATTCATTTTTATTTATATACATTTCAAAATGGGCGCCATGTAAGTTCAAAAAGTACATCATCTTGTACGATGATACCGAACTCGTCGTGTGTCGTCGAGGTCCTTACACGCACTTGACCGGTTATTAATTATTTTAATTTACATGGCGGCCATTTTGAAATTCTTATGTGTTGTTACAGATGCAACAGAAATTGTACACTCTGTTAAAATTTCAATACTCTACCTGTTAGATACTATCATGAGCAGTGGCGTGCACAGGGTTTGAAGCCAGGGTAGGCATTAGTTAGGTGAGAACCTGTTTACTGGCAGGTCATAATGAAAAATATGCATTGAGCTATTACAGCTGGGGTAAGCAGTGCATTTATGCCTCTATGACCTGCACGCCACTGATCATGAGATACAGCCCACTGACAGACAGACGGATGGAAAGCGGAGGCTTAATAATAGGGTCCCATTGGCCCCCTCGGATACGGTACGGAACCCTAAAAACATGGATTTACAGAAAAGGCGTTCGTTATTTTCATTAGCAGCGAACGAGCGACGTTGGAGAGCAATCAAAAACGCAATCGCTGCACTTATTCGTCACACGTCTATTTCGGAATGTAGAATGGCAACGCTACTTCCACGTAATCTCTGATTGGCGGTAAGTACCGTTGGCCGACATCCCGTGCGAGCTCTGCGACAAACGCTGTCGTCTATTATGTTGCGTTGCCATCATTATGTTACAATGCCATCGTAAGTTTGTTGAACAACGAACACGATATTATTTTGTAAGTAGTTTTTATAGTTTTCAAGGAAATTCCTAAAAAATTGTTACGATAATAGTTTCGCAACTAAGTAGATGGCATTAACTTCAGTACTAAGTGAACATACATAATATGTATTATCATAAATTTCGTCACTGGCAGCAGGCGAACCGTAGCTTAGCGGCCAGAGCTTCGGGCGCGATCCCAGGAGACGCGTGTTCGAATCCTGCCGGTCCGAAATTTTTCAATCAAAGGTAATCAATCAAAGGTGACATACAAGATTAACTTAAAAATAATGCTTTACTGCTCTATTACCTTGACATCTGTAACTATAGCCTTTTCTACTTCAGACCTTACAATAAGTAATCCTTGGTTGATCTTCCTCATAAGATTATGATCGATAGAGTTACCTTCGAAAAAATAATAGTCATACACTACAGATGCTAAGCTTATTTTGGTTAAAATGTACTTACCTATTCTGAATTAAAGTTCTTAAAGGATAAACAGACCGAAGACTGGAGTCCTCCAGTTTAGCTGTCTACTGGTCGTCTCATAATATGTTACAGTGCAAAGCCACAACGCCAGCGTTTCAGCGTTACGTATTTGTAATCATTAGATGGAGCTGATGGATTAGGTTTGCTGTTACATATAGATATCATTCCACTGCCTATAGGTATTGATGACAGTCGACACCTATTATCATAAAGCCAGTAGAAGCCAGTAGGTAACGTACTGTCAATAATTATCTCAGTACAACGTAATAAGCAGTGTAAAACCTACAATACACATGCCAGTAAAACGAGACAGTCGTAGTTTGACAGTTACAGTGTGACCACAGCAATTACAATAAATAGGTACTTATAGTGAAAAGATAAACTATCTTATGGGAATTATAGGATACCGTGAGGTATTAGTTCGGGGCGAACCACTAGTTATCACGATCACGTAAATTACTTTACGCATTCAACAATTTACAATTAAAAAATGTATAATGGTACAGTATTTTCAATTTGACTTTGACTAACCATTAGGTTATCAACGTAAAGGTGCGTGTAATACCGGCTTATCGCAGAGCGCAATGTTGTCGGCGAGTAGCGGTGCGAGCTAACGGCGCGACACGTAACACGTTATGTCACTCGGCCTTGGCCTAGCGCTTGTTGCGGCGGCCTCATATACACTGCATCCGAACTTGGAAACATTCAATGACATTGTGATTGAAGTATTTATATAATTTTATCGAGATTTGTACATGCAAGGTTTTATGAATTCAATACTTAGGTTAACCAATATGTATCAGATATTAGTAATAGTATCCGGACTACGGAAGGTATAAGGGCCACCACAAACAGATGTAGTCGAGTGGAGTCGAGTCTTTTTGATAACTACCTACTAGACTTTATTTGACATACAAGAAAACACGAATGACGCGCACTCTTCTTGGGCACAGAGCTAGGAAAACAGCGCGCCTGCGCAGCGCCTCTTTGTGCCAAAGTTCCTTGTTCATGAAGACGAGCTAACAGAAAAATAAGAAACTGTACGTCATTTGTCGCAGATTTAACGGACATAGTGATATATATTAGAAGGTACAAAGCTATACATTGGTACCTATATAACAAATGTTGGTAAAGATAATAAAAAATAGCCAAATAACGATATACTTATGTAAATACCTACACCTATAAACATAGGCTACATATTTATAATAAGTTTTTTTTAGTAGGTATTCATAACATTAATGGATGAATTTTGGCCAAGAATGATAGTTTCCCTTTGGACCATCTATAGAAATAGATGCTATACCTACACAAGTCTCTAACAATAATTTTCTACAACGGCTTTGGCCCACTTGGGCCCAGGGGCTGTTAGCGACTCCAGTCTTAAGAATAAGATAAGCCAGAGTGTAATCATAAGACCCGGCTGGCAACGGCTTGTGTTATTTTGCCGTGTTTTGTCCTTTAACGTTAACGATTCAAGGTCACTTAATTTCGTCACCCAATTAATAACACAATAACGCCGATAAGCAATTACGAACCTGTTTGCATGCCGCCATTGTTCCTGATATGTATATGATACTTAAATTTAAATACGCATTGGATAATAAATTATGCAAACGACTGGCTCAATTCAATATTTTGAGTACAATGTACAGAGAGAGAAGAGATTGCAACTGCATCGGATTCGGTGGATCGTCGCGCTAGAAGACTCTGGTCATGAAACGCTGATCAATTTTAAGCTTCAAAGTTTGGAAAATTGGCGCAAAGTAGCCTATCGGTATTCTAACTAAAGTATATATTTCGGAGAGTGTACCCAAGAACTTTTCGACCTGGTTCTTCCTTCACCTTTCTACTATAGTACCGCAAGGCATCGCCAAGGTCTGCCCCCTTACGTAGTCGAAATTCCGAGTATACGTACGAAGCGATTTGCCTCCTCGTTTCTAATTCGAACCGTTAGGATATGGAATGCTCTTCCAGCATTAGTTTTCATCTCCAATATTAATATGGGTACCTTCAACTCCAGAGTAAATAGACATCTTCTAGACAAACGCGTTCCATCAAGTGATGATGCAGCCTACTGCATCATCACTTGCCAACACGTCTGATTGCAGCCAAGCGCTATCAATGAATTTAAAAAAAGCTTTCTCATTCTTGCTCTCGTTCCATTTCAGTTGATATCAGGCCTCCATGCGTCTATCTTCGTAAGCGCCAAGACTTCCTGTTATCGGTTTCCATTGGAAAGATGTTAGATAATGGCTTAAACTTCCCTCTCGACATTGAACCATCTACCTGAATCTTCCTACCTACCTACCAAGAAGGTACTACTTCCTTAGTGGGTAGTCATCGATTTGTATAAATGCTTAAATCTGAAATCATAATCACTACCCATATCATTACCCATATTATAAATACGAAAGTGTGTTTGTTTGTTGGTTTATTGGTTTGTTAGTTTGTCCTTCAATCATGTCGCAACGGAGAAACGAATCAACGTAATTTTTTGCATGGGTATAGTTGAAAACCTGGAGAGTAGGTACTGGATAGGCTACTTTTTATTCCGGAAAATTAAAAAGCTACCATGGGGTTTTCAAAAACCTAAATCCACGCGAACGAAGTATCAGCTGGTACCTAATATATTCGCGGAGGTTAAGTATGTGAATATATTTTACAAAATATTTAAAACTTCCTCATGAAATGTACGCATTGAAAATGATGATTGGAACCGACTTTGAAATTTTACCAACGTGGATAGACAATTAATATGCACGAGAAATATTAAGAGATTTTTACTTAGGTAGCCGCTATGTTACCGCGCTGAGAATACCTAAGTAATTATGGTACCCAAAAATGCTGGTACTGTCACTTATATACTAAACCAATGCTCGTAACTACTTCATATTATGTTGAGTAATTTGTATCATAAGATACATAAGATAAGACGTAAGATTTTCTGCTAACGCTACACGTTTTAATTAACGGTATTTTTCTGTGCCAATGCCATGTAACTTGAAGAAAAAGGAAATACAAGATTGCACTTACTCTTAAGTCTCACGGTACAGTGGTTTTACTTTAACAATATTATAATTATTAGTACTTATCTTAGTATGCGGCGCAAAACAGTTGCACGTGGCTATGGAAGTCCTCGTCTATCGGTCAATGGTGATGGTGATGATCTTGGTAATCTTAGTATGAACAAAGTATTATACCTTTTGGTATTTAGAACAAAGTAAACTTGATATATAAATAAGTGAAATAAATTTAAATACCTAGGCAGTTTAAAACAAAGTAAAAAGATAATGATTTAAAATGATATAAGTCCCGCAAATTTTTATTGCGCTGGAACCATGTCTCAATTACATTGAAATGACGTCATTTTGTATATTTAAGTAAAAATATACCATCAGCTCAAAATTTCAGTCTAGTGCTGACGTTACTAAAAAGGCGGCCACGTGAATTAGCAGTGTTAAAAATTTTGCTTTCGATTTTTTGACACAGCTCAATATAACATTTAGGCTACGTAGGCTTTTGGCTTAGCAAAATTTGAAACAATAATAATTAATAGATAATAATTAATAATTAAAGATAATATTTTTTTAAGTAAATAAAGAAATAATAAATTGACGTCAGCCTACATAAAAATATACCTACCATCAGCTCGAAACTTCAGTCTAGTGCTGACGTCAAAAGTGGCGGCCACGCGCATTAGCAATTTGCGGGACTTATACGAAGTAAAATGCTGTCGCAATATTTTAGATACACACGTCATGTGGTATTTTCAAAACTTTTGTTTAAAGTATGCCCAAAATATTTGGTAATTCCACCTCAAATAAAACCCCCGACTACAGACACGCTGGTAGGTCCAGTTGTCATACCTACTCAGACTACGCAGAAGACCTTGCCAATTTCCAGCTTTTATCGAAGGTCTTCAAATCTTTAGATAGGCAGTTGATAGCAGAACACTAGCAGAAAAAACTAAACCTATTAGCTTGCTTGCAAAAAGTTGAAGTTGTACAATTATATATGTACTTATTTATTTACTATTTATTTTACCAGTTAAAGCTTTGATGATAAAATTTCTGGCGTGCCATTTGTCGCTGCGTTATTATACAATATTATACAATGCGTAAAATTTAATACAGGCGCCATTTTAACTTTATCATGTCAAAAGTACGATTTTAGTCCTTATTTTTAAGGTGGGTGAACCGTACTTGTGACACGACAGTTAACCCATAGAGTTAAAATGGCGCCTGAGGAGTCATTTTTTACGGACTAAAAAAGATAACCTAAAGTCTGGCCCTTTCTCAACTAATGCCAGACTTTTTTAACTAATGTCTCCTCATGGTCTCCTCTACGTGCCTCTACTGTCGGGCTATAATCAGAAAGACCAACATTATGACGGTTCTAAAACTGTTTATATGTCATGTTTATGTATTCCCGACTTATTTGATTGCCAATGAGGCCAGTCGCCGCGCCGCCGCTCATATAAATACAAAGTGCCTTTACAAAGAATTTTACTTGGTAGGTAGGTACCTACTTATAAAACCGACTTTGCATAAACAAACGCTTTGTTTGGTTACCTACTTTAGATTCTTTAAAAATTCCTTACAGCATCAGGGCTCAGGAGTTGGTTCCTTAAGTTCACAAGGTCTTTGTTTGGTAGGTACCTCCAATATCTATAATTACAACCGACAGTTTCAAAATCCTATCAGTTTTGGTGGTCAGGTCCAAACCTAAGTAAATCCACGTGGGCAAAATCACGGGCATTGTCTATTTGGTCATTGGTGCAGAGATAGCCTGCATCCCGGAAACCGACATAAGCCACTTTTCGTCTTGGAAAATCAAAGAGCACAGCTAGCTATACCTATCCACGAGAATGTTACAAAAGCGAATTCCAAGCGCCCGAAGACGCGGGCATTTAATTAGATATAAACTATGCTTTTATAGAGAAGTTCACAAACGACTGTTGCTAGTCGTTAAACTTATGAAATATTAAAAGAAAAAAATATTTGCAATAATAAGTACACGTATCCAATTAGATACAAGTAGAAAACGAAGTATGTAATACATTTACGAGTTGTTGTAAAAGTCAACATTCAACGTACTGGCAGGTGGTTTGCTTGTGGCGGTCATAAAAACACCATGTTACTCAATTTAATACACGTTATGATGACAAATTAGGACGAGTAAATTAACTAATTTTTCGATTTCGCAAAAGCTTCTTAGGTCCTAAATACAACATACTAGCGACTGCAGCCTACGACTTCGCTCGGTGAAAATATACCTATGTAAGAAACATTTCGGCTTTTAAAAGTCACATAACATAATATCACTATTATTATAATAATAATATTATGTCCTAAAAAGTAAATCAAAAGTATCAAAATACTTATTCAAATAGTGCTAAAAAAAATTACGAGACATTTCACCGCGATTAAAAGCCTCATCTGGTGACAGAAGGGCTGGCTCATTTTTTGCGCAACGGATCAGCCTGGCTGTCCAGCGCGGAGATGCAGCCAGTATTCTTGGCACCATTCCACGCGGTCTTGATTTATATAGTAATTAGATAAGGCTAGCTAAAAAAAAAATGTGAAATAAAATTTTAGATGTTATTGAATAAAAGATATATTATACTAAAAAACCAAAAAAAAAAATTCAAATAAAATATCCGTGATCTTTATTTGAATTGGGATCTTTTAAATACAATATCGGGTTACGAGAACACACAAAAGTGTGTAAATAATATGGAAAACAGCGATCGTGTTACACAATATAATATAAACAAACGAATACATAACCGTAAGTTAGCAGACATGCAACAGGCATAATCAAGTGCTGGCAATCGCTAATTCAGACCTTGACCGTGACTGCACAGCGGTGCGCTCCACTCCCGCGCACCTCTACCACCTCTTTCATTCTTCAAAGACTAAACTTAATATTATCATGTTTTATTTTATGCTGTGCCTGTCGCAATTATGTCTCTGAGAGGCTTATACACCATCCATTTTCAACTCATCGCCGGCTCACTGCTGAGTACAGGCCTTCTCTCAGAATGAAAAGGATTGAGGCCATAGTCCACCACGTTGGTCAAGTGCGGTTTGCCAGACTTCACACCTTTGAGAACATTATTGAGAACTCTCATGCAGTTTTCCTCACGATGTTTTCCTTCACCATTAGAATAGGTATGTGATATTTAATTGCCTAAAAACGCACATAAGTATTAGCTGAAATGTTAGAGGCACGTGCCCGGGATCAAACCCCCGACTCCTCGAATAGGACGTTGAAGTCTTAACCACTAGGCTATCACTATGGCATGACAAAGCTTTTCACCAAAATCTGTAACTTGGTTTTTCGGCGACTCTGGTTGCTTTTGCACCCCTTGGCTTTTGCTGGTCGTCTCCTTTCCAAATTCATCGTAATTGAGCAATTTTTAGATAACACAAATATAAGGATATAAATAACCACACGTTTGCCTAATAAAGCCGTGCAACAGTAGCTATAAAATTAAATCCATCTAAATAAAAATGTTCAGAGTGACACATCCGCGCATTATTTCTGCTCTATATAGTCTTCGTGGAGGCGCATGGAGTGCTTGGGCGCAATTCACCGCGCTGAATTATTACCGTCGCTTGTGCAATGCAGCGTAATAAAGTGTTATAAAGTTTTATCATTCTAGTTCCTGGAATGCCGTGTCTATAATTTTATTACTATAAGTACTTATACTTTGTCAGAAATTTTTCATATTACTTACCCGTTTTAAAAATACAACCATAATTTTAAAAAAATACGCTTATTAAGTTGCCTATTTGGCTGGGGAAAATGGCTATGCGTAGTACCTAGATACTACTTAATATTATTTCCTTCCAATAAACTATACTTACTTATTGTATCTTTTTGAATAGAGCAGACTTTTGCTGACTTTTTCGTGGTAGAATCTGGTTCCCAGACCAGTGATAGAGTCGCTACAAAAAGCAAAACGAATTGTTTCAAAAGACCTAGATAAAAAATTTACCTAATTTACCCGGTTAGGTAGACTTTAATTTACCTAAAAAGATGTCAACTGGTTTTGGTCTTACCTGTCCATGGTCGTCAGGAATGTCGACGAATTCAATAGATAAATTTATTTTATATTTTATTCCTCTTCAATTTGGCGTGTCGCAAGCTCGCAGGGTGGTGTTCCTCTCCTCTTTCATTCGCCATTTCTTTCAGCTTTCTTTTCATTTTATTGGTGGTTTAATGATGACAACAGGTTGCAAATTCCTTTAGTCCAGAGGCGTATGAAATTCCTTCACAGTTAAGATGGTAAAACTCTGGAATGAGTTGCCGAGTGACATTAGAAAGTCGAATCAATAGTAGGACAAAACTAGGTATAGTACGCGACAGGTCGAGATGGCAATCGGGGTGGGAACGAACTTGCGGGTGTGCGAAGTGTCTCCCCGTTCATACCCTGATCGCCATCTCAACCTGTCACGGTCTATAATATATTGTTGCCCGTCCACTATTACCTATTGGTGTTTTATAAAAAGGGTTGTCTAGACTCTAGAGAACACTTTTAGTGATAAGACTTACTTTATTTTTCTATTTACTAATTTACATAGGTATTAGGTACCTGCAATATTTTATGTGACAATACAGTATTTATCTATCTTACTATTTATATAAGTTTTATTGTATTAAAAAAAAAAAAAAAAAGCGAATAAAAAAAATATTTATCTATCTTATTATTTATTTGATGATTCGTAGTTGCTATAATTACCTATTTAGTCTACTTAGTTATTATATTTCGTAAATTATTTTGAGGTTAACTCTGTTTTTTGCGCAACTAATAAATCACATAATGGTCACACATAATAATGCAGTGAGCTTCAAGATATCTTCGGAATTTTCACGTTGGGGTTTCATACTAGGTACTTATTGAGATGCAAATTAATTCATCGATCGAATCGAATCGCACCTTATAGGACAAAACTAAAAAAATATTGGTCATGTATGCAACATCTGCGTTGTACTTGTACCTATACTGAGTACTGCGAAACATATTGAACAAATAAATTGAGAGTGTCAGATAAGATCTGGAAACACGGACTGTTGTAAAATAGCACTACGCAGAATGGAAACAATAGTAGGTACCTACCTACTCCAGGGCAGGTTCTTGTTGCCAAGTTGGCTTACAAGTACAACCAAAACTATCTATGTACTTTTGTTTTCAAGTAACTATAAGTATTTACCTACCTACATTTTTATGTAGGTACGTAAATACTTATATTTGAAAACACATTGCAGAGTTCGTTTGGTAAAAATGTAATATGTTTGAGATACCAACCTTCCTACTACATCCTAAATGCTAAATAAAGGTTGATAAATGGTTTTCTTTTATAAGTCGAGGAAACCCATTGCCAATTTAGCTTCATTGCATTTGCATCAGCAATACATTGATGTTCGCAACCCGTTGACCTATGACAGTAACAATGGTTCTCCTATGGATCTTCTATTTCTGATTTGATCACGTGTCTGTCACAAGAAGAGAGTGGATAAGATAAGGATCCGTCGTTATCTTATCACTCTCTTCTTCACAACCTCGTAAGTCGTAACTTACTCAAATTCTTTTTTAAACTGAGTTTTATTGTATCCCTCGCAGTCGTCAACAGCTTAGGTATACCTTATACCTACTATAGTACGCGACAGGTCGAGATGACAATCGGGGTGGGGACGCCCCGCCCACCCACACAGCCACCGCGCTAATCCAGTGCGGGATAGCGCGGGTGACGTGCGGGTGTGCGGGGCGTAACGCCACCTCATACCCCGATTGCCATCTGGACCTGTCGCGTGCTATTGATATAGCAGCTTCAAAGTTCAGTTCTGGACGTGGTTTTTATCGGAGCCTGCGACCGGTTCGCATCCTGTTTGTCCCGTGCTACGAACAAGTAAGACAACATTGTGAACCTCGGCGGGATTGCAATTCGCAAATCGGGATCGACTTGACAGTATTAAATCTACTAACCATTTCTATGGATGAACTAACTAATAACATCTGTTGAAGTACTCTATCTCTCACTGTACTCTTCTTCTCTCTCATTGATAAATTGTTTAAAATTATTTAGTTATTTTGTATAAAGCACTCATTGTATATAAGCATAACGCAACAGGTCGAGATGGCAGTCAGGGTGGGGACGTCCCGCACATCCGTACAGCCCCGCGCTAGCCTTGTGCGGGATAGAACGGGTGATGTGCGAGTGTGCGGGCGTCCCCCCGTCTCATACCCCGATTGTCATCTCCACCTGTCGCGCTCTATGGGTAGGTAGGTACCTATCGGGAAAGAGATGACAATAAACCAATGTTAGCCGCCACGGAATCAAAAAATCAAATCATTTTAAAAATAAAATATGCTAAAAATAAAATATTGCAGAAAAATTAATTAAGAACTGTTTCGATTAAAACTAAAAAATCCAAATATTTGGAGCAGTTTTCGGATTTTTTTCTATCGAGGAAATTGTATCCGACCGTGTTTCTTTCTAGTTCATGAAGAATTTAAATTTTAATGACCCAAAAAATACAGTGAAACATTAAATTTTTTATAATATTATTATGTACCTATGTAATTATATAGTTTTGAAATAAAATGTTTTCAAATATATAGTAAATTTTTAGGCCCACATATACAAAATTTCGTGCCCGAAGCCGAAAAAGGACTTTATCAATTGAATTGAAATTGAACTTTTGAAAACTCTTAACTTTTACTACGATCGCGATTTTCAAGTTACAATTTAACCGGTGTGGCTACGTATAGCTACATACCTATGTCAACGTGGCAAAATACCAATAAGTCGTTTATCAACCATGAGTAAAGTTAATTGAAGGAGAAAAACTCCCAGTCTATTGATAGTTACCTAGTTACTTGCGCACTTTATGCCAGCCTCTGAGGCATGCAATGTTTTTTTAGTTTAACTAGCAGGTGCTATTTTTAGAGTTCCGTGCCTCAAAAGCAAAAAAGAGAACCCTAAAAATAGCACCTGCTAGTTAAACTTTAAAAAAACATTGCATACCTCAGAGGCTGGCATAAAGTGCGCAAGTAACTATCAATAGACTGAGAGTTTTTCTCCTTCAATTAACTTCACCCGGGACTAATATATACTCGGATGACCTGAATATGTAGTAATAAACAAAAACCGCTCAAGTGCGAGTTGGACTCGCGCACCGAGGGTTCCGTAATACAGTCGTACTTTTGACATTTTACACGATAATTCAAAAACTATGATGCATAAAAATAAATAAAAATCTGTTTTAGAATGCACAGGTAAAGCCCTTTCATATGATACCCCACTTGATATAGTTATCTTACTTCGAAAATTGAAAATACTAATTATTAGTTCATGACCACATTTTTTTTTGTGTGATCTAACCCTAAATTAACGGTTTTCAGATTTTTCCCCTTATGTCTGCTATAAAAAAAACGTACCTGCCAAATTTAATGATTCTAAGTTGTAGGTTTCTTGACACACCGACAGACTGGCAACAAAGTGATCCTATAAGGGTTCCGTTTTTCCTTTTGAGGTATGAAATCCTAAAAAGTGTTATTTCTATTACGATGGTACGGAATCGTTCGTGCGCAAGTGCGACTCGCACTTGAGCAGTTTTTGCTTATCACTATTTAGTTCATACGAGTATATTAGTTAAGTGGTAAGAATAAGTAGGTATACAAATGTGACGCTCTAAGTCTAATGAATGAGCAAAGCTGAGAGCATCCAACCACTGTGTCACGACGACAAAATGTGCTAAATTCGACGGACCAAGTCAAACTCGACGTGACCAACCACTATTCAGTTATTTGAACCACGAAGTAGGTACCTACCTTACTAGTTAAACATAATTTAGGGTTGTCGTTTTTAAATAAATAAATAAAAATATTTTTTACGGTTCCGTACCTCAAAAGGAAAAAGGATCCCTTATAGGATCACTTCGTTGTATGTCTGTCTGTCTGTCGTGTCTGTCAAGAAAACCTATATGAAATTTGTAAAGGAAAAAGGAATACATCTACTTTACTTTACTAAATCACATCAAGATGGCGCTGTCCGTCACTAACTTGCAATTTTTTATGGATGCTGATTTGAGATTTCTTGTAGGATGGTGCGGAACCCTTCGTATGTGAGTCCGTCTCGCACTTAACCGGTTTTTATTCAATTAAACTTTTACAAGTACTTTTGAAAAGTTTTATGCGAAGAAGCAAATAAAATGATAAAATAGACATCGACACCTATGTCATACCTGTATATAAAAGGTTGAGAGGATTTATGCAGGGAACAGTGACCTCAATTTGCTATAATCCACCAAAACAAACAAATCGGTGTGGAACAATGTGCCGCATGCAGTATGCATCGCCCGCCCTCTTACTAAACGTGCAAGAAAATCTTAGATAGGTAGGTAGGTACCTACTGCCGAGTTTTTTCGCTGATTCTTCTCGATAGAAAAGGGAATACCAAACCAGTAGTAGATTCACTTAACGATTCAAAAGCACCTTAAATAAAAATCTTTCTGCCTTTTCGAGTCCGAGCCGCCAAACACGGTCCTCCGCATTGCATTCCTCATCCACTCGCTTCAAAATTCCCATATCGAATTGTTAAACGAAAATTAATTTTCCTATGTGTATCGAAAGTGTTAAGTATAAACGGGTCTTAATTAAATACCTGGATAACACTTTAGGGACACGAAAAGGTGTTATACGGTGTAATTGATGTTGTGAAATTCCACTCTTGTCTATTACACCATTAAAAATAGTGACTACCTATTTCACGAAGTTAAATTAGTTTACGGCGCTCATCGTGATGTTGGATACTATTATTATTAATCGGATTCAGAGGTCAATACTCCTGAAGAAGTAGGCCAACGATTAGTTCGTCTGTTTGAATAGCTGCAAGAATTATTACAATTTAATCTATAGGTATCTAAATATATAAAAGTAAAAGGTGACTAACTGACTGGCTGACTGATCTATCAACGCGCAGTTCAAACTACTGGACGGATTGGGCTGAAATTTGCTATGCAGATAGCTATTATGACGTAGACATCCGCTAAGAAAATATTTTTAAAAATTCAATTCCTAAGGGGTTTGAAGTTTATGTACTTAGTCCACGCGGACGAAGTCGCGGGGATAAGCTAGTACCATATCTCTTTTCAAAGAAAGAAGTCGCTTTTGTTCGATTAATTTTCAATAATTTATCCCTCGTTAGTTACTAGGTACAGTCCTAAAATACAAAAACACAAAATAATAACTATGTTCTATAAATTATACCTACCATCTTACTTAAAACTTAGTCATATTATTTAATTTAGTAGGCATACTTATCTACATAATTGTAAATAATTCATTGTGAAATAATGGATAACCTGATATAGTTATCGCGTCATTTAAAAAAGTCTCACGCCTTCGAAGGTTCCCCGAACGCAAATAATATTATTGAGGTATGGACAAACACTACACGTGACGGCAACATGTCCAACGCGGTTCTAGAAGTTGTAAAAACAAAGAACTGTAAAATAATATTCCAGAGCGCAGCGCATATTATGAGCCGCAAAGTGCTTACGAGCACGAAGAAATCAACATTGTAATCTTTTGTTTTTTGTGGAAAAATAATAAGCTACTGCTGTTTCCGTCACATTCGGCTTGGCGACGTATTTCCTCCACATCGTACTATAAGATGGACATTATTGTTACTTTTAAATCATTTTCATTTGGTAAAATTATTTTTTCTTCACTGTGATTTAACATAGATTTTGCACAGAAAGTGATTTCCCAATTGGCGCACTTACAATTTACCTTATTAGATGTTCTTCTATGTCTAACACACGCGGGTCGATGTCCACCGTGTGTCAAAAATTAAAGCGGTACTATTGAATATGTTTTTTTTTTTAATACAATAAAACTTAAAGCTAGCCTTATCTAATTACTATATAAATCATGACCGCGTGGAATGGTGCCAAGAATACTGGCTGCATTTCCGCGCTGGACAGCCAGGCTGATCCGCTGCGCAAAAAATGAGCCAGCCCTTCTGTCACCAGTTGAGGCTATTAATCGCGGTGAAATGTCTCGTAAAAAATTTTTAGCACTAAGACTCCATGGCCCCAGGGTCTCCACGGCAAATGGCACAAAAATGTAACTCTCTATAAGAGAGGCATACTTGCGCCGCTTGCCGTTTTCAGCTGTTTCTGCTGCGGCTCCCGGTCTTGATGCTGTCTTCCTGATATGACACGGGGCCAATGTGTCAACGCAAGTTGCGTCCCACATTAGCGCCCGTCCCCGTTCCCAGGGAACCAGCGTCAATCCATCAGGTCTCTTGCCATCATCATAGACCATATGAATATGTTCATAATAGTTTTCAAACTTTGTGATATTTTGCTTCGTGAGAAAGGTAGTTGTGCGATAACCTACAAGTGTTACATAATGAAAATGCTTTCCACGTGATTTCACATGTTAAGTGTAAAATAGTCGCTCTTAGACTACGTACCTTTTTTTATTGTTTACAAAATATTCAATTGCATTAAAATACACAAACCGCCATCCTTTGGAAACTTAAGTTTATTGCTCTTAAAACGCACTCTGTGTTACGACTTGTGATGCCGTCACTTGTCGCTGCAGTTACGCTTCGTGTATGTTCAGACCTTATGGTCGGAGCGCGCGGAGGTCAATACTCCGGCAGTGGGTCAGCTGAGTCGGAAGCGAAGCACGCAGGCCGCCCGAGCACGTTGTGTTCTGCCAAAGGTAGTCGTAACTTAAAAGACAAACGCTCTGTGTTATTCTTATAAAGTGCCTCTTTTTAGGAAATACGGAAACGGATTTTAGGACTGTAAGACCGTGCCATTTTTTTTTAAATTTTGTTGTATGGATAGAAACTCAAAATGCTAAGGCCGCTCTTAAGCAAAAAACCGATCAAGTGCGAGTCGAACCCCTTGGCCCTTTGTTTTCTACACGGCATCGTACCGGAACGCTACATGGCTTGGCAGCATGGCTTTGCCGGTAGAGTGGTAACTAAACACAGCCGAAGTCTCTTCACCAAACCAGCCCAGAGAAAATTTAGAAATTATAAAATCCCACATTTCCCTTGATAGGAATCGAACCCGGGACCTCCCACTAAAAAGATCACCGCACTCATCACTACGCCAGAGAGGTCGTCAAAAAATAACGCGGATCAAACTCAAGATTTTGCATACATCATTCTCTCCATGATTTTTAGTCTCCAAAATGTTTCACAGCATAGAGACATCTTCGATTTATTTACCTAACAGGTTAATGTTTAAAGATTTTTTACTGGTGTTAGAAAAACAAACCAAATAGCCAAATAGCGATTCTCATCCAACTGCAATCCACTACTAATTAAAAAATCCGGCCTAGTCATTTCTCTGCAGTCTAGTCATGCACTTCATTCAACCGATGTGACAAGTTTGATTCTATATGACTCAGCAGCGAAATTTAGGACATCGTAAGGCGACCTACGTGTAAATCTGTTGATGTGGAAAATCCGAGAATACGTACAGACAACGCGGAACTTGAGTGCTACCCTGAAAGCACAATGTACTCGGTACCTGAAAGTAACATTCTGACTGTGACCTAGTTAGTAGATAGGAATACAAACTGCTTATTAATTTTCACACTAAGATAACCAGTGACTTAAGTTAAGTATAGTAGTGACAGGTCAAGATGGCAATCGGCGTGGGGACGCCCCGCACCCCCGTACAGCCCCCGCGCTAACCCGGTGCGGGATAGCGCGGGTGACGTGCGAGTGTGCGGAACGTTCCTCTGCCTCATACGTATACTATAGCTTATTTGGTCGATATTTGCATTTGTCTCATCTGAAACAATCATGAAACTCAAGATTGATGGCATTCAATTCACGCATTTTTTAGATAGATGCTGACGCGACTTCATCTACGTGGATTCAGGTTTTAAAAAAATCCCGTGGGAATTCTTTGTTTTTCCGAGATAACGAGTAGCCTAGTCCGTGCCTGGGATGCAAGCTATCTCTGTAGGTACCAAATTTCGTCAAAATCGTCAAATGGATGGGACATGAGAAGCTATCAGACAGCCAAACACACTCTCGCATTTATAATATTAATAAAGTATGTTGATAATACGCTTGACGACTATCATGCCTCAAGAGAAGCAACGATGTTGGAACGTACTTGCCTAGAATATGCCTATTTACTCTTGCCTTCAAGATACTAAGTTATACGTGGCTGGAAACATGGACGCCGGAAGGAGGTTTCAAACCTTGGCGGTTCATAATATTAGAAATAGAATGTGTAAAAACGAATATACCTAGCTTCTTTATTTAGCCAACAAACAGGTCTTGAAAGATACAAATTATAAACTAAAATAAACTACTTATACAAAAAAAAATCAAGCACCAAATTGCTCTCAACATTGTAAAAGTGGAGCTTAAAATTTTATGGTGGCTGACAATAATTACAAAGATTCTGATTTTAAATCTCCATTTTAACTGCTTGTCTTATGAGTTTTTTGGCCCAATATGTTTTTAATAATTATATGCATCGTATACCTACTAATGATATTGAATTTGAAATGTTTTAGAACAAGTTTACCTAATTACTTGATTGGCTTCTTTTTCGGGAAAGTTTTCATGAAATAAGTTATTGAGTTATTCATGCTATGCATTTCAGTACTATAATTGACCAGCGCGGTGGACTATGGCCTTTTCATTCTGAAAGAAGACTCGTACTCGGTAGTGGGCTGGCGATGTGTTGAAATGATGATTCAGAATAGGTAGGTACTAGGCATATAGATTTCGTACAGGAATAAAGGATTTTCAGTTTTAAGTAAAATTATAGGTTATCTACCTAACAGTTGGGCTCCGGGCTTCAGAGTAGCTGAAAACCTCTTTCTTTCTTTGGAAGGCTTTGTTTGCTCGGCCGCTACGCCGCACCGCCTCGGGCATATTATCTCTGGCCTCGGGTCAAGTGTAGGTATATGTATTGATGAGGATTGCGGATGAAAAAAGAAAATACTAGATCCACACAGATTAATAGGTAATTTAGGTTAAATTGCAACAATTATTTTTTGTTAGAAGGTACAAAGTAGTCGAAGCGTAAGCGTAACTAACACACCTTATTTACAGCCAATGTTCAAGTTAGAATGACTATGCAAATACCAAAGGCAAACATAAAATCAAGCGGAGAAGACTTTAGCGATTGGTCTCTACGATGTATCTATAACTCAGTTTGAGGACATGATAGGTCATTCACCTTCAGCTTGATTTTTATCTAGCCTCTGACTTTTTAGACCAACATTTAAATACAATTTTTAAGATTTATTACTTAAATGTACGATATTATATTTCTGAATTATTCTTTGATAAACAGATTATTTTTAATATACTTAATCTCTACTAATATTATAAAGAGGTACAGGTATGTACCTATTAGTGATGTACCTGATCCGATGGTGAAAATTCTTTCACTGATAGATAGTTACATTATCATCATCATATATCATGGTTCTGAACTCTGATTTTCTAATACTGCCTAGTTGAAGAATCGCCCGGGATTCGCACGGGTTTGTTTGGCTTCAATTGTCACATTTCTGTAATCTACACATTTCATACGATAAAGTTAAGCCAATTGCCGTTAACGGACATGTCATGACTATCGTCCATTTTTTTTTAATATTCTTTATTGTACACCAAAAAGAAAAGACACAAAAAGAAACATGTAAAAGAAGAACATACAATTAGCGTTCAACAAGAACATACAATTAAAATATTGCCTCGTGAAATATTCGAAGTAGTAGTGAAATACACCGAGAAGCTATAAGAAAGTGATAGCGATGTTACACAGAAAGCTGGAGATCTAGGTATCCTTAAACCAAGAGTGAATAGGCACCTTCTAGGCAAACGCGTCCCATCTTAGGCCACATCATTACGTCCCATCAGGTATGATCGTGGTCAAGCGTGCGCCTATGATGAATAATAAAAAATAAAAAATAATAGATTGCGACTTTGTATTAAACTGTTTAGGGAAGAGGTCTAGATAAGATATTTTAAGTTTATGTAAAGAACAGTTGAAGAAAATTATTCATAAGCTAAGCCTTTGTCTATTTGACGGCAAGAATTCACTCAGCAAGGGATAATTGGACAAACAGTGAAGCCTGCATGGAAGCACAAATATTTCGCAAGATGGCCTGCACAGTGTTTGCGAGGTAATTAAGGCTAGGCAAACATTCGATCGGTCCATCAACCTCACGTAATGATTGTCATTATGAGTTTTAACTGGAGATTTACTCTTATTGCTTGCAGTCGGACTCAACTTACAAGGATCTTGAAACTAAAAACTAATCCTTATCGCAGACTACCGATAAAAAATATTGAGTACAGTAGTGTAAGATTTTATATCTTGACAATGTTGATAGAATTCGATAATGAAAACACATTTACGTCAGAATAATATAAATTGTAAATTTATAAATCCCAAAAAAAACCCTCTAAAAATTTAATCATTTACGCGTGAAGTAGCTTAAAAGGTACATGATTAACTTACGACTAATTCACTTATGTAAACATTCTGATTTAGTGTCATTTACCTTAGTTTTGTTGTCAATTAATTACGTGAGTAAAACTTACAGGACGTGTTATTGCGGACGTGTCTATCCTGTGGTACAGAAAAATGCAATAATGTGATCATGTAATGGTGGACTCCCAGGTCCTTTGGTACATTAAAAATCCAAACATTCGCTTTGAACTTTGTCTCATTAGAGTATCGCCTTGCGTACTACGCTTAAATCAAGCTAGGGTGATACATATTGTACTTTTACCTTCATTTATAACAACTTTCATTGGCTGAAGAAGACGCATCGGTCCTTATACAAAAGTTTTATTTTTACACGTCGCATCATTATGATTGATCGGGCCTATTCACAATCACACACCTTGTGTGCAGCGAATGTATGCAAAATATTATAAGTACGTAATGCAATGTGTTTCTATCAATTGCGGAATCTCTTGATACTCTCACAATAAATAATGGACATGTCATTCTCTGCATTCATAACCAGTGGAATTGCGTACACGCAGTGATCATCTGCCACTTCACAAAAAAAGTGAAGTAAGTAATCGCCAGTGTTTCGTATTTCCTTTGTTGTATTTTTAAGTCGGTATGTTAGTACTGTAGTAGGTATGTGGTAAGTAAAGACAAAGCTGAAATAGTTTCGCTGCATCGGTGTGCATCGGTGTCCAGTATAGGCAAAGGATCTATCTATACCTATGGTTAAATACTTACATGAGTTAAAATTTATAACTTACCTACCAAATATTAGCAAATGCGTTTTTTTTTTTTGTTGTTTATGTTAGTAGTCTTTTCGAGGTTAATAATACAATTCTTTATTTTCATCATGTGTGTAGGTACATAAGATGTTAAATCAAAGAAAGAGTCCAGCACAGTCATGTCGGCGTACAAATATAGACGGTGAGGTTACTAAGTATAAAAATATAAAATAGTTAAAATAGTTTGCTGAACAATGCAAAACAAACTAATGTTTTAACACATAGTTACTTGTATGTAGCTTGTATTCTGAAGCCACATATGAGTTATTATGGGATATTTTTATACAGGAAATCAAAGAGAACAGAATTTCTAAAGTCCATGCGAACCAATATCAGTTAGGTAAAGCAAGATATGGAATGATAATAATGATTGCTGAACAAAGATACTGCAATAATTTCAGAGAATATGATTTGGTATGTTTAGTTCAGTGCGGCATTAACTAAAAATGTGTATCATTAATTTTTATTAAGCTATCCAGATGCAAAACAAGGTATGCAAATCTACACTCACAAAACCTAGATAGGTACGTAACTACAGTACGCAGCAAAAAGTAATGTAATTCGACCTTTAGATTGAGATTTCGGCTTTGTAGAGCGTTGTCTCTGTCACTCATACCTATGTGACGATTTGTCGGTCTCAGACAAAGTCAAAGTCAAAGTCAAATAATTTATTCAATCTAGGTAATAAATTACACATTTTGATGGTCGGTTGTTGGATTTGTAAGATGATAATAATATAGCGGTGCTCATTTTTACGCGAACTTGAAACTAAAGTTACGACAATGCTCTACAAAACCGCTATCTCTTTCTAAAGCTCGATGTACATTATTTTCTGCCGCGTACTGTACTTGTTTTACTCATAAAGGAACCCTAGAAAGGCAACAATTGTGCAAAATCTATGCAATCTGCGTTTGCCAGCGTTGCGGTTGGCGAGATAATACAAATCCTGCAAGTCATGTGCTTGCACAATGCTCAAAGGGTTGGAACCTGGAGCATATGCCATTTACTAAACGACCGCCTGCTGAGCAATGCAGATGCATCATGCAATGTAGAATGATAGCTACCTACTACAATAATTGTAGGTATTTATGTTATTGCAGTTTGAATTTTATTAACATATCCATTTTTGTCTGTATAATATTATATCAAGAAACAAGATTGTCAATACAAAACAGATCTACATTATATTCGGGATAACTTCTAATTCAACTTCAAGCGCTCCCGAGCGCGCCCCATACCAACAAAGATTTGTATGACGTGAATCTTTGAGCCCGTGTAATTTTGAAGCTGTCAAATCACAGATACAGATATAGGTATGTAGTTGCAAGAGCACAGCTACAAAATTTTGTGTTTGTTTGGTTAATAATCTATATAAATTATGCTTATAAAAGGAAAAGCTGACTGACTGACTGACTTATTGACTGACTGATCTATCAACGCACAGCTCAAACTACTGGACGGATCGGGCTGAAATTTGGCATCATGCAAATAGCTGTTATGGTGTAGACGTCCGCTAAGAAAGGATTTTTGAAAATTCAACCTCTAAGGGGGTAAAATAGGGGTTTGAAATTTGTGTAATCCACGCGGCAAAATTCGCGGGAATAAGCTAGTAATCAAATAAGAATCAAATTTCGTTTGTATGGAGCGAGCACCGAATACACTCCAGCACTCCTCTTAAAACCATAAAAAGATATTTGCCTCATGTTTCATACTACGATTTTTTATAAGTTTAACCAACTGACTCAAACAATATGCATTAGTAATTATATCGATAGACAGTTTACACACCACAAATATTAGCTTCCTAAGCGCTGACCACTCGAACATGGTGGTTAAGTGTAATAAAGGCAAATTTTAGTACACCTTCGTGCCATCCGGCATTTAAGCGGCAGATGCAAATGTTTGAACATACTTTGAAATTTTAAAAATAGTTAATTTCCAACTCCACGAGAGTTGGAAATCAGCTATTTTATTTACCATCACATTTACCTGTCAACTACATCTAGTAACACGAGATTAAATTATTCCATTAATTCTATAATCACTACCTCTATTATAAATGCGAAAGTGTGTTTCTTTGTCCTTCAAAAAAAAAAAACACGTCGCAACGGAGCAACGGATTGACGTGATTTTTGCATGGGTATGGTTTAAGACCTGGAGAGTGACATAGACTATTTTTTATCCCGGAAAATCAATGAGTTCCCACGGGATTTTTAAAAACCTAAATCCGCGCGTACGAAGTCGCGGGCATCAGCTAGTATTAGATATATCTATTTTGAGCAAAACCTAATAAAGCACAACTAATAAAAATTATTACGTTTAAAACAGTAGGTTTTGATTATTACAAGTTAAAAAAAAGTCACTATCGATCGCGCGTTGAAGTCTTTTGTAAGGATTAACAGCCCTCCATACCTCAAGTTAAATGCATATTATTAGCTAGCAAGAAGTGAGATATAAGTTAGTGACATTTATCTTATACTAGATGATGCCTGCGACTTCGTCCGCGTGGATTTAGGTCTTTTAAAATCTCGTGGGAGCCCGTCGATTTTCCGGCATAAAAAGTACCCTATGTCCTTCCCCGTCTGCAAGCTATCTCTGTACCAAATTTCGTCAAAATCAGTTGGACAGATGGGCCGTCAAAGGCTAGCAGACAGACAGACACACTTCCGCATTTATAATATTAGTATGGATAAATAGAGATCAAAAGCAAACGGGGTACGATTGATTAAGAGTTAAAAAAATCAAAGAAAAGGCTTAATTTTAAGTTTTTAATAATTCCTATGTTCTGCTCTACAACACATTGTATTAGAGTCAGACCTGTCCTTTATAGACTATCAGGTAAGAAGCGTCAAAGCTAACTTATATATAAGGCACAATCCTTTTGCTCCCGTGGGAACTACAGCAGATGTGTTTCTAGCCAAGATGCCTTTTTTCTAACTCATTACTAGTGGACCTATGATTTAGAATATTTCAGGACATCACTAACAAAAAAAATTGTAAAAAGCATTCAGGAAAGTCAAGCACCAATAACTCATTACTAAATATTCCAATAGTTAAGTTAGGAATTTTTTCGTAATTAAATACTATTATTTAGAAATTGTAAAATCAGCCCTCCAACATCACACGCATAATTTAAAAAGGGAAAATATTAAGACTTTTTGTTTAGAGAGCCTTGAATGATTTACTTGTCCTACTAATGGGTGTTATTATAATAGTATTGCGCAGTAAATCTAAATCTTAAATATATAAAAGGATTGACTGACTGACTGATCTATCAACGCACAGCTGACAGCTCAAACTACTGGACGGATCGGGCTGAAATTTGGCATGCAGATAGCTATTATGACGTAGACATCCGCTAAGAAAGGATTTTTGAAAATTAAATCCCTAAGGGGGTGAAATATGGGTTTGATATATTTTGTGTAGTCGACGCGGACGAAGTCGCGAGCATAAGCTAGTAATATATAAAGATTATGTGTCCTAAACAATGAAATGTGCCTCTCAACTTTCTTCTTAAAATGTATCGTCTGGTCACAGTATTGTCAATGGATTGAATCGATAAGAAAACAGGAAACAGTAACTGCAATCGTTCACTTTATAAATAGTCGTTTCAAGTTAAATATAAATTTTTAAATAGTTGAAACGTGCAGTTTCCGGTTCACGTGATATTTGTGAGATTTTGCAAATTTGTCATTCGCAAAACTTTTTACATTTAGAAACCGGTGACCTGGGAACTGTTATACCACCTGTTTTAATTACGTGTATTTGAAATAAATAATTAATTATGATTATGATTAAAACAGATAAGTACTCGAATTATAAAAATAAAAAAATAAAAAATGTTTTTTGTTTGTATAAGAAGTTTTTGTTTTTCGTCTTTATATTATTCATACATACATCTCTTCATTGATTATATTATTTTCGGCCCACCTAGTGAGTCCTAGTGGAATCTGCCAACGAACGCTGCGTTTTCTGGTGCAAGGTGATAATTCCTAATGCGAGGTTTACCCATTACCTAAATCATCTAAATGATATTATTATTTCATTTAAAAAGATTTTTATTGGAAAGAACTGTTTTATTTTATTGGGGTTTATGTATCTAATAACTTTTAGAATATCGATTAAACAGTGTTTTTTTAAATCGTTCCTCGCTTTCCTAGATTTTTAAGTATGTATCTACTATGTATATCGATATGGCGACCCCGGAACTTTTACAGCGGTCTACGTTTTCTAACGTGAACCATTGAGTCAAACGTACCTACCTACTTAATTGCATTTTACTTCTTATTTGGAAGATAAGAACAAATAAAGATCAAAGGAGGTTCCGAAAGAAAGTTCAATAGGATGGATGGCGGTTCCTTTTATTCAGAATAGAAACAAAAAATGATGTGTTCCTTTGTTATGACAATATCCCTTTAACTGTTATTTTGTAAGGGTTAGAATAAAAACTAAATAAGGATGAACAGAATTATTGTAATTACGTTTGAGCGTTTTAAATAAAAGTCCAAAACTGATTAAGTGATAAAAATACGTATGTTGTTTACTTTAAAAGCGATGAGGTCATTACTCAATATTTTTCACTACACTAATAGTGCGGAATAACAGCTGTACAATAATAATTATTATGTGTGGCTTAAGTATCTATTAATTGCCAATTTGCCTAGTAATTGTTTATTACATCCAAATATCTAAATGTTAATATTTCAAGTATATTATATAGGCTTACTTTATAGGCACGTAAGATGGGTCATCAAAACTCTACCATTAAATCTTAAACATACATACTACATAGATAACTATGCATTAAATTAGTTTCTAATACCTTTAATTTTAATTTTTAAACATTCACTGACAGTCCTCAGCCATATCCGGTGAAATCCTAAAAAAACTAATTCAAACAAACACATGACAAGAATAAAAGCAGATGGCGCCTCAATCTGGACGGAAATCGAAAGGGATTTTTTTATCTGTAGCAAAAAATCCATGGGAACACTGTTTTTTGGGAAGTGAAAGCATCAATATTTATTTTTTCTATTAGAAGTGATTTGTAATTTATAAAAGGCTAGATGATACCCGCAACTTTGGCCGCGTGGACTTAGGTTTTTAAAAAACCCTTGGGAACTCTAATTTTCCGGGTTAAAAAGTAGCCTATACCCTTCCCCGGGATGCAAGCTATCTCTGTACCATTAAATCACGCGGACGAAGTCGCGGGCATCATCTAGATTCTAGTAGGTATATAATATTATACTTACGTAGATATTATTACTTGTATGTTTTTCGAATATTGTATTCATTTCCACAATAATAAGTTATAGATACCTAGTTATAGTATCAGTTATATTTTTTTAAAAACTATTTCGACAGAAATTCTCAAATAATTTGTAATACATACCTACTTAATATGTTACGTAAAAAATAAAATAAGTAGGTGTGCACATACAATATAAATTATATGATGTAGGTATATTATGGCATAATAATTTTTGGCGACCAAAAATAATCATAAAACTAAAAACAAGGGTACGTATGAAAAGGAGTTAAGAACAACACAAAATAATACATATTATATTATATCTTTATAGAGTCAGCAGTTCATGACAACCTACAACCTCAGAAGTTCACAAAATACAATAATAGATGTTACTGTAATAGACACTAACGCATGTTATATTTGTAGGCACACAGGGAAAACGCACAGCTCAGTAAAAATATTACTTGCAGGCATTTTAGAACTTATAGCATTTCATAATAAAGATTATAATGAATAGTGAAGCTTTAAAATATGATGTGGCGTACGGAATACTATACAAATGCTTGATGAAGAAAAGGCAACTACACACGTGGTATGTTGTTTAAAACTCTATTGCCTTTAATGCAAAGTTTATTTTGCAATAATTTTAATAAATAATTCGTAGTAGGTAATGTACTGTGTAAGTAGTTCGTAGCGTGGGAGACCGCCGCAGGTGCGGTGGTACAAAGCGATTGCGTTTCCTATAAAGCCTGCAGAGTGCAGATGCACTTCCCATAGATTACTAACCGTTTTAGGGTCACATTTTTTCAGAACCTAGTTTGAATCAAATTAAAATATAGGGTAATAAGTAGTACCTAATAATCTCAATATATAAAAGAAAAAGGTGACTGACTGACTGATCTATCAACGCACAACTCAAACTACTGGACGGATCGGGCTGAAATTTTCATGCAGATATAGCTATTATGACGTAGACATCCGCTAAGAGAGGATTTTTGAAAATTCAGTCCCAGGGGGTGAAATAGGGGTTTGAAATTTATGTAGTCCACGCAGACGAAGTGGCGAGCATAAGCTAGTTATTAATATACGCCTTATCAAAGCTATTGAGATACCTAACACCAATTATTATCACGATTCATGGGTGACAATATTATATCTACTTAATTCGACAAAATATATAAATGCGAAAGTGTTTGTTTGCTTGTTGGTTTGTCCTTCAATCACGCTGCAACGGAGCAACGGGTCAACGTGGTTATGAATATTATACTTATACCTAGTTAAAAACCACCTTGCAGTAAGTAGGTACATATTATAAACATGACATTATTAAGCACTAATAAAATGAAAATCTGCAATAAAAAACTTGAGCGCTAAATAAATAATAACAAAGTCAAATGTCCAAAATTATAATAAGCATGTCACTTCAAAAACCTCAGCAAATTATTATTAAATCAGCATACCTACTTAGAACAAGAAATAAGCGTATTTCTAAGCCCCAGAGTAAAAACATAATTATTTTTACTTTCAAGTATGTAGTTACTAGTGAGGGAGTTCGTTGAACTCTTTTGTACGTACCAATGTAAGCATTAGCATTTTAATATTCTCATTAGGAAGTTACTCCATTTTTGATCTATCACTATACTGAGCACGGGTCTCCTCTCAGAATGAGAAGAGTTTGACCATACTCTACCACGCTGGTCAAGTGCGGATTGGCAGACTTTCCACACCTTTGAGAACTTTCTGGAGAACCCTCAGGTTTCCTAACGATGTTTTCCTTCACCGTTAAACCAAGTGATATATAATTGGTTTAAACACAGATAACTCCGAAAAGTTAGAGGTGATAACAAGCTACCAAAAAAATTACAAAAATTGTATGCAGTCGATAAGTGATAGATAGAAGATAAAACGCGACCCGCCATATTTTTAAGTTCACAAGTTCATGAGCTGTCATGATGTCACAACTCACACGAATTGGCAAGCCACGGTGTTTTTCTTAGTGAAATACATTACAATTTCAATCCATGTGAGGTCACCGTCAGCATTAACATGGAACCTACGGTATCATGTGTTTTGGATATTTATAGAACAGATAAAAAGTGAAATCTTTAAAGTTAATTATAAAATTAATTTTATAGTTTTATAAACGAAAATTAACATTTTTCGATTGCTTATTGCTAATATTATCTTGTTTATACATTTTTACATTTCTTTCTCGCATAAATTACCGTATTAAGACATATTCTAATTTCTATTTTTAACCTCTTCTTCTTCTTCTCGTGCCTCTTCGCTAAGTATTGGAATTTGGAGGTTGGCCATCATCTCGTCATATATTTTCTATCTTTCGCCAAACAAAAAAGTTGTGCTACGTTGACTATCCCAGTCCATTCTCGAATGTTTCTAAGCCACGACTTTTTTCTTCTACCGACGCTTCTCTTTCCCTCAATTTTGTCCATATTACTTATAAAATATTTTTACTAAACATTACCTACCTACTTTGTGATTGAGCTTAATCATCATACAAAAACGTATTTAAAAAATATCTAATGACTTAATGCTCGTCATGTTCTAATATCATGCCATCCGAAGTTACATTCAAAAAGAAACAAAAATCTGAAAACAAAAAGAAAATGAAATCTCTACAGCCAACCCGACACCTGTTTGTGATTATTTTTTTCAATACACATTATTGATGAAATACATTTCAATATCACAAGGTGCAAATCCGTAAAAAACAGATCGTTTTTATTAACCTTATAATATAGACATAAGACACTTTTGTCTAAACATTATTTAACGACATTACAAAGAAATTCGTAAAGTACTCGTATGATTTGAGTGTCTAATGTAGCCAAACATCTGTTATAGCATCCAATCACATTAATTCTCCATTCCTCATATAGGAAACAAAATTATGTCTAGTATTTTATCTGCGCTATCCTTATTAACATCCTTTGCCCACAGCAATCGTTCTGGTCCCAAAACAAAGAAAATCAATACCCGAAAATAGCAGCTAAAATTATGGCCTTCGTAACACACACCCTATCAGCTGCCTTTTCGACCTTGTTAAAATGTAGGCCAGTTAGAATTGTGATAACTTATATTAAGCTTTACTACTTTGCATTAGATGCCTCTTTTATTTAATCATTTTTAGGAAGAGGTCATAGAATTAATTTTATATTCGAAATCTGTGTCAGTGATGAATTTCCTTTCCAAATGAAATGATATTTTTCGTCGATAACTGGTGACAGGTGTGTTTCGAGCAGACAGCCTCTTTTAAGGATTAAACGGCCACGTAATGTGTATTGTTTAAGTAATAATTGTATAGGATTTGATAAATAAACAGATAATAACATAATCGGACTGTATTCTGAAAATACTTCCACGGAAAAAAAAAACCACCTTAATGACATAAACCAGGTTCGCTTAATTCTATGGGAAACAAACTACCCTTCATGACTGCATCCCTGATCAAAAAACGTTTCTATTGAATCGGAGATGAGTTTAACAGAGTTGAGATGATTAGAAATATATCAATCAGATAATTGAAAGATGACGTGATAACTTCATCATTTTACCATCTCACAACAATATTCAATTCATTCATTCATTTCTGTTACGTCTCGTCTCCACTCCACTCATCTCAGCTTGGGAGAAAATGTACTTTTGAGTTTTGACATCAGATGAAATCACAGGGAAGCGCTAACTTATTCTCAAATTAAAAATAAACCTTTTTGACAAACTATCATAAAGGTTCTCTCGTAAGTAAGAAGTCTCGGATATGATGTTCATATACTTTGTCGAAATATCTTAAATAAAGCGTGCTACATATTCAGATAGCGTTATATTTTAAATCGAAAATTATATCTCCCAATCGTAGTTGAGAAGATATTTTCACGGAAACTTTGACGTCCTTTCAGCTTGTAATTATTATTCACTAAAGGGATAATAAAATTAAAAAAAATATGTGTGTGATAGCACTTGGTTATAATCTACTAAAGCTAGCGATGTTTATTACTTGAAACATTACAGAAAGGTTCACATTGGTTACACGGAAATCATGTAATTATGCATTTGAACCACTTATATAGGCAATGTTCGCACGAATATAAAAAAAATTAACGTACAAGTCACGTAATTAACATTTTTAAAGTTAGAACAATTTACCCACGATACAGTCTGATCTAACACAATGGTGTTCCCACATAATAACTGTCATGATCCCCTGTTTAAACCGTATTACTCATATTGCAAACAAGAAAAAGTTCAAAAATCATACGAAGACGTTCATTTGAAATCCAGAACTGTGACGCAGATCATTGAAAGTTAAACCAAATAAAAATCATATAAAATAGTAATATGGCAATTAGGTATCTTAGTTGCTAAGTGGTAGATTTAAAAAGTGATCTACTGATATAATTATACTTATTGGGAAATGAAATCATAGTTATTTGAAATTGTGTAACTCTTTGTTAAATTTTAATTTTACTAATATAATTAATGTCCTAATAGGTATAAATTAAACAAAAATATATCTTTTTAGAGTTTAGTCTCATAGCTACCTACCTCTAAGTATAAAACTAATTAAAGGAGCATGCATATAAAAAGGGGCCTGACGAACAGACTTATCAACGTAAAGCCCAAACCACTGGATCTGAAAACTTATACATGGCAATTCTTTTTATAACGTAGAGACGCAACAAGGAAAGAATTTCCAAAGAGATTTTTAAAAACCTAAATCGCAAAGAAAAGTTATACTATTTCTAAATAACGTCGCAACCAATAAATAGATTATTTATTATTATTGTAAATGTAGTTATATAATAGTTGGTAACACAGTATCATAATACCGAGCCGGCGACATAACCGCGTAATGGCGGCGCGCAATCTTCCGTGATAGTGAACTTGAGTTTTTTCGCGCAGCACGAACCGTTAGCTAGGGCTACATTCCGCGGTTGTCTCCGTCGCGCGTCGTCCGCCAGTTGACGCCACCGCGACATATAAGACGAGTTAGACAAGAAACTTTACATAGGTCCTACCATCATACTGATATTTATACTTACTTATAATATATTATCCATACCTATTACACAGATAATAACCTTAACTATAATATAAATGTGACTGTATTATGTTGGTTAATTGGTTTGTCCTTCAATCACGGTGCAATGGAGCAACAAATCGGCGTGATTTTTTGCATAGATATAGTTAAAGACGGAGACTGAAGAGTGACATAGGCTACTTTTTATCCCAGAAAATTAAAGAGTATCCGTGAATTTAAAACATAAATCCACGCGTAGGTATGATGTCGCGGGCATCAGATAGAAATGTGTAAATATTAATAATCAATAGCCATATTTTTATTTTTATTTTATTTTATTTATTAGGAACACACACAATACATTAATTTAACACAAACTACGACACTTATAGACAAACACAGGCTGATAAATGTATCTATAAAACACAATAAAATGTGTACACAGCATTTGCAAAATATCTAGACAAATAAAAAGAACTTAACTAACTACTTAACTAAACAATTAATAATTAAGTTACTTAGGAGATGAACCCACCGTAAAATGATAAGAGTTTTTTTTTTAATGCAGTAGCTGAGTCATGAAATATGTCGATGCCAGGTATCTTTTTTGATATTTCGTTATTATTAATTTATTATTAATTATTATTAATGATTATTATTTATTAATAATAATTACACTAAATAGCATTTTCAATAATACTTTTGAAGATCGATTCAGTAGGTAGCTCTCTACATTTTCCAAAAATATAAACACTAAAAACATTCTTAAAACAGTGGATTTTAAAAAAATCATTTTCCATTTTGATGGTTAGGTTTAGGTATCGTTTTATTTTTTAAGTTGCTAGAGTTGCTGTGATTAAAACTGTAGTGTCTAATGTATTACATTTTACTCAAGGAAAATAAAGACATGGATGAAAATGGGGTGCAATAATAAGAATATTTCCATCTAAATAGTGTTAGGTTCTGCGGGAAACATAAAATATTTGAAGCGAAAATAGGAATATATACTAGCTGATGCCCGTGACTTCGTCCGCGTGGATTTACGTTTTTCAAAATCCCGCGGGAACTCTGATTTTCCGGGATTAAAAGTAGCATATTCGTTAATCCAGGGTATAATCTATTTCCATTCTAAAATTTCAGCCAGTTTTAGCGTACTCGAGTTACAAACATCCAAACATCCACACGTTCACATCTATAATATTATTAGATTTTATATTTCATTTTAAATTAATCTGATCTTCTACCTACCTACCAATCGATTTTAATTGCGATTAAATTTGCCAGCCGGGTTTCGTAATAAATAGATACACTCTTGTAGTAGATCTACTTACTATTGTATCGAGAATTTTATTGTAAGGATTAGAAATGCTCATTTGGATAGATTTTCTGTAAGTGTCTCCTTGTTTTCCAAACCGAGACTCCAGACGTTTCCATATGAAAACAATGTACCTACTACCTATAGATGTACTCATCAACAATCTTACTGGCTTTTGCCAAATACCAAATGTACCTACCTATCTAGTGGAGAACTCAATTTTTTATCGTTCCTTAAAAGTAGATACTACCTAGGTACTAACATATTTCAGGAAACAGAAAAATTGAGACTAGCTTAGGTAGAGCAGCTTATTTGCTTTTAAAATATTCGACAAACTTATGCGTATGACCTTAACAAAACATATCTTACCTACCTACAGTCATAAAATGAACCGTTTTATTCCACATAAACGAAATACCAATGAAAAGTCAAAATAATATACACAGCAATCTCGTTTAAATAAAACAAAAACAGAAAAAACTAATGTTGACGGAAAATAACAACCTCTCTAATGTCAGATCTAAGCTTTGAAGGCTATGCGCGCTGGGTCAATGACCATTGCCAATGTCAGCCATCTTGAGTTCCGCAGTCGCTTACGTTCTTCACGTAAGAGGCTGTAATGCCGCAATAGTGTGAGTTAATGTTCCTTTTTCTATGTCAACCACGCCTGTGTGCGTGAAAGGAACGTGCACACGCATTCATTGCTCGTCTGATTGTGTGCGAAGCTAATACGTTTTGTGGTCTTAGAACAGTACTAGATGGCGGCTCGATCGATGATTATTGCAATTTTATACCGATTTTCTTTTGTATGAGTGAAGCTCTATCGTTATTTTTGCGCATTAAAAACTACTTACTCGATTCTATCCAGCTTACAGCGTTTGTAATGAACAATAATTTTATAAGAAATAAAAATGAAAATAATTTATATTAATAGTCGTATGAAAATATTAATTCATGATGATTTATTGAATAACGCGAAAGACAACCTCATTTTCAGTTAAGTGTAAGTATACCGTATAAACGATCACTTTGCATGTCCTCTATTCGATCGATGAGGATTATGATGATACAGTCACTAGTCAGTATTGGTGTCGGAATGGTAAGCACCGTGCAGAAGGCAATTTAAGTATTTCAAAGTATGGATGGTAAGTATAATCTATAACACTGCCATACTATTTAACATGAAAAGTCCTACCCAGTAATGAGTATCATGTTTAATTAATAATTCGCAGTACAAACCTGTTACAAAAATTTATATAGGCTTAAATTGTTCTAGAAATAAAATAACCTGAAAATTGATAATTTGACGATATAGGTAGTAGGTATTTGATATGGTCATGCTACCAAATGTTTAATTGAACATAGGTTTCGAATAACATATACCTACCTTTGTCGTGGAAAAGCCTACACTAAAAGGTTTCAACTTTATAAGCAAATACAAAATACAATAAAATCAAATGCAAATTCCTATTTTTATCCTATTTTATAGATAGAAGTATCATTGTTGTGCATATTATTATGAATAATAACTATAAGACAAAAAATTTAATGGGTACATATAGGCATATACGAGTAAATATACCTACCAACTGAATATGCAGTACAGAGGAAACCACTGGCCTTATAAATTTGAAATTTTATAAGGAGTTTTACCATTAAAAAGGATTTTGATACACACTCGAGAAAATCTGGGGATCAGCTAATTCCTTATAATATTTAAGTATTTACCACAGAACACTGCAATATACCTACTTCAACTATCAACAAGGACAAGGGCTACAAAACTTTGTGACTACTAAATTCATAACTGCACTCACGTACAGTAAATTGTAGGTAGGTACCTACAGAATATTTTTATATACCTACTAGCTGAAGCCCGCGACTTCGTCCGCGTGGATTTACGTTTTTCACAATCCCGCGGGAACTCTTTGATTTTCCGGGATAAAAAGTAGCCTATGTGTTAATCCAGGGTATAATCTATTTCCATTCCAAATTTCATCCAAATCCGTCCAGTAGTTTTTGCGTGATTGAGTAACAAACATCCAAACATCCATACTTTCACATTTATTAAGATTAGGATATTTCACGCTAAGCTTATCTAACATTATAGCTCTTCAGCTAACTTATAAGGTTTGAAATAAAAGTTAAGTCAATTACGTTTTAAAATAATACTCAATTTAATTGCGCCGAAATGTGTAGGTAAGTAAAATAAATTTTATTCTAAGTAAAAAGAGCAAGAGTAAAATGTTTTATTGGTCTAGCTTTTAAATGTTAAGTTTCCTCCTTTATGATAGGGAAAACACGCTTTTTTGCACATTCAAATAAATATGACGATGTGATTGGGTTGCTATAGCATGAAATACAGTATCGTATTATATCAATCAATTGTGCTGGCTAAGCAACTTTGATCCAAATCGGTAACTGGAGGGCTGACTGGCTTAGAAGGTCCGAACTCCGAAGTAGGCTTTTACACAACACTAAGATCTGAAAATGATAATAGCCATAAAAAAATTTTTGGTTTAAATCATACTTTGATCTTTAGTGGAGTCACCAAATGGAAGGACCTGAGCGTCCACAACCTCCTACTTGTTTATCTTGTCGCAGAATGACATAATCACCATCAACAACCCATCAAGAACGGGTCTCCTCTCAGAATGAAAAGGGTTTGGCCATAGTCCACGACGCTGGAAAAGTGGCAGACTTCACACATCTTTGAGAACATATCGAAAAATTCTAAACTATGCAAGCTTCCTCACGATGCTTTCCTTCACCGTTAATCAATAAAGTGATAAGTATTTATTGTTAGTTGCGACGTGTTTGAAAAACAAACTAACAAACCAATAGAGCAACAAGCAAATACACTTTCGCATTTATAATATGTAGCAACGGAAGTAGTCACGACCCTCAGCATGAGAATAGCAACGTAGAGAGAAATAGAGAACGCACTAAATTGCTGCGAAAGAAAAAATCCGCATGGCCTCGTATCTAGGGACCTTCAACGAAATGGTACTGTAGTGCGATAACCCGCAACCATTGTTCGTTGCGAATCATTCCTATTTTATTTATCACAATCACGATCGTATTCATGACTTCCGCATCATGCAGATTGTGAATTAATAATTAAAATTTACGATTCTCGCGGATTTATTGCAATTTGGAGCTTAAGAATGTGGTTAAAGAGATTTATTTATTAATCTCGCGCTTTAACCGGGTGTTTTATCACGCCGTCTTTGAGCTGTTGAGCTCACATAGTTTCATAAAAACGTGGGTGGTCTCATACATATATAATAAATGCAAAAATGTGCCAGTCTGTCTATCTGTGTGCCTATCTGTTATATACCTTTTCACGGTCCATCCGCTTAAAAACGATTTTGACGAAAGGTAGCCACAGAGATATGCTTGCTTCCGGGAGACGGACATAGGTTACTTTTTAATCTCATCCAATCCCATGGGAATGTTATTATTTTTCTGGGTTGTTAAAAATGAAACACCAACATTCAACAATTCAATTTATTACTTTCTTCTTAAAAATATGAGCTTACAATATCTAAAAATTATAAGAGTGTGTTTCCACTGAAGTAGGACGAAATGGAGACGAACTCTATAGGTCAATCAGGTTTTTATTATTTAGATGACGTGATACTTTTAGCACATCATCTCTCAATAAATAATTATGTGATTCGACGCTCCGCTCCACTTCAGTGGATCGCACCCTTAGGTACGTCTACTTACTGTTACAAATGAATACTTAGTAATAATCTGATTTCCTGTTCCGTGTCCATATACCTATTCATAGGTATAGATATGGATTTAGATATATTCGATTTTGAGTCGTAAAACTTACCTGTAGTATATAGGTACCTATAGGACCATTCTTCCAGGTGCTAGTTATTAATAGCACCTACAATTAAATGGTCAGAATGTAATGGGCGAATGATATCATTATAATTTCTTTCGAGGTCAAGCGATCGGTCCTTGTGCCACTAACTAGGCGACGTTTGTCATGAGCCCCGATTCACTTCCGTTTCCTTTGCTATTGTTACAGACTTCCTTGTAACATGTATCTAACTAAAATGACGGTTTGCAAAAGTACGTTCGTTAGGTATTCAAAGAGTCATCGAATATGGATTTATAGTGATGATATTTGATAATCCCGAAAGACATACAAATAAATTAAAACTTCCGCAGTCAAAATTAGTACTGCGTACCTCGAGTCCCTACGTAATGTCTATAAAGATATTATATAATAATTTGCCAGACAAAATTCGTAACGTGGACAACGAAAATGAATTTAACAAAATATTAAAAAACTTTTTATTAGAAAAGTGCTACTATGCCATAAATGATTTTCTAAACGACGCAAAAAAAAAAAAAAAATTATGGGTCTCCCTACTAAGGTATAGACCTATCAGACCAAATTGCTACACCTAAACTGGGTATCCATAATCCTACCTTGTACATAGTTACCAATACAATCGAAACATTCATAGGTATACTCAAAATATCCTGACTCGTAAGTGCTGTCGTGATAGTATTGAATCCAACTTTGGCTTGCCCAAAAAGCTTTTATAAAATACTAGCTTATGCTCGCGACTTCGTCCGCGTGGACTACAAAATTTCAAAGCCCTATTTCACCCCCTTAGGAGTGGAATTTTCAAAAATCCTTTCTTAGCGGATGTCTACGTCATAATAGCTATCTGCATGCCAAATTTCAGCCCGATCCGTCCAGTAGTTTGAGCTGTGCGTTGATAGATCAGTCAGTCAGTCAGTCAGTCAGTCAGTCAGTCAGTCAGTCAGTCAGTCAGTCACCTTTTCCTTTTATATATATAGAAAAAGACATCCTCATCACTTATTATAAGTAGTCCCATAGTGTTGAGCCAACGGTCATAACGTATTTTCTACAAAAGACTTCGTTACTTTTTTCAAAATACAGAAAAAATGTCTGAAATCCCAACAAATTTAACGAAAATGATCTCTATTTTGTTGATGATTATGATTAATATTTGTTTGGACACTTAGGTCTGCTGGGATAAATAAGCCTCACCACACCTACACTACCTGTGCACGAGATTCACCCCTAACCTTTTGAAAGCCTATTATGAATCACAGGGGTGGTTCACAATACACCACAATAGAAATACGAGCGTGGGAACAAGATCTTGCATGAATGGGAGACGAACTATGTGGCACCTGTAGAAAACAAAGATGCGGAGGTGGTGGCAGTTATACGCTAGATTAGATTATATAGTTAGATGCTATTATAACATATATTGTAATGTATTACAATATATGTTATTGTATTGTATTGCAATGTATTACAATATATTATGTTATAATAGCATCTTTATTGACAAATGTCGATTAAATTGTGGGAATTGGTGACTATCCAGAAATATTGAAAAGCAAGTAAGTAAGTACTTTACTGACTACGTAGACTTGGTAGATTTTGTTTGATGTAAAATAAGTAGATACGTGTATCCAGTGGCGTGCACAGGGTTTGAAGCCAGGGTAGGCACTAGTTAAGTAAGAGCCTGTTTACTGGCAGGTCATTATGAAAAATATGCATTGAGCTATTCAACTGGGGTAAGCAGTGCATTTATGCCTCTATGACCTGCACGCCACTGCGTGTATCTAAACTTAAAGTGAAGGCTTTGGGTACGTTTTCACTGACACGGAGCTGGGCGGAGTGGAGTGGAAAAGAGCAGTGAAAAGAGGCAAATGTTTTCATTGAAGCGGAGTTGGGCTGAGTAGAGCTGAGCTGAGTAGACTATAGCTTAATTTAGCCATGTTCCAATCAGTCAAAGTCTACCGAACCCGCCGCGCCGCTCCGTCCCACTACCCTCCACTTCGTGCCTTCCGCTCGGCACTACAGCATGCTCGACTCTATTTTGTCTGGCTCGGGGTTACGCGTTCATATCACCTATACAGTTTCCACTGATAAGGAGCGGATATTTCAAGCACTGTGATTGGCCAATTGACGGTCTGCTCCACTTCACTCCGCCCAGCTCCGCGTTAGTGGAAACGCACTCTTAACTAAGTCATTTGGCGCACGTTTGTAGAGCGTTATCTCTTCTACTCTCATACGTTTTCATCTTCTGTCTTACTCATCGCTGATCACGAATTATATTATACGCCATGTACCTAATATGGTAACATGTCTAGGGCTGATAGACGTGGAGTCTGCATCTCCAAGATCTAGTCATTTCTTGTAGAGTAAACTTGTGTTAGACCTATGTATTGTTTGTACTTTGTAGACATCCAAGTTATCAAATAGGTAGAAAACCTACGCTACGCAGGGAAGAAAACTTCACTTTGCATCTCTAGGTAAGTAGGTAAAGAGGAAGAGTTCTCGCTCTCTCTATAGGTTTAGAAGTAGAGATCCTCCAATAATTCTCATATTATAATACAAAATACTATTTACAAATATTTACCAGGTAAGTAGTAACATCAACCGAGGCGCAGGGAGCCATTAGATTCAGGATTCAGGCAGCGCAAGACCATGGCGTGTTGAAATCCCTACAAAAGACCTAGGTATATGTCCAGGAGTGAGCGTCTGTCGGTTGATGATAACGATAACGATTAAAATTATACATATTATAAAAAATATGGTCGGCACCGATCTGAGATCAATCAATTCTTCAACTCAACAAGTTGAAAGCACTAAATGTATAGATACAGCAGCTATACGACTAAACTGTTACCTGTATATACGTGATTTATTGTTTTCTTACACAGGATAAGGGATAAAAACCACCATGTCATTAATTTCTTACTGATTATAAGACGGGATACGCATTTGTGAGTCGATTAGATGGTATATAAAAGCAGGTTCTGGAACATGATTTTTAAAGAAATTCTGAATTAAGTCGACGATTTCAAATTTATAGCTAGCTAGTATCAGTAACAAGTTATGAAATGGATTATATATCACAGAAAATAAATAAATAAACTTTTGTTTCAGGCATAAGTACACCCATAATTGTGTGTTAGTACAGAAACAATTACTTAACCTATGTTAGTACCTACTTATTACTAGCTTAAACTTACACTTAACATTGAAAACTCTGAACACAAATCCCAAAGAATCACTAGGTCATCGGCTTACATGATGTTATGAAATAAGTTCATGTAGATTGTACATCTGCACGTTTCCCTACAAAATTATAGACAGATAAACAGGACAGAAGGTACAATTTTCACTGATTCCCCTAAACGTGGCCTCGGCTTCAAAAGTGAAATCATAATACCTAATCAAATGGGGCGTTACATAATTTTGACTACAGATCAGCCTGTGATGCAATCACACTGAAACACCACACGTTACGGTATCTCCTGAATAACACTTGCACGTGCCTTCTGTAAGTCAAATCCTGCCGAGTGGCCTAAAATGGCGCTTGGAAAAGTTTTTTTTTAATTCATTATAGTTACACGCTTGACCACAGTCACACCATGGAAAATGATGATGTAGCCAAAGATGTAACGCGCTTACTTAGAAGATGCCTTTTCACTCTAGTTTTGAAGATACCCGGATTATAATTGATAACGAAACTAACACCCTAATTTTAATATACAAAGCATCACTTCATCATCATCATCATGATTAATCCATCGCCGCGCCGGCTCACTAATAAGTACGGTTCTCTTATCAGAATAAGATAGTTTTAGGCCATAGTCCGCCAGGCTAGCCCAGTGCGGATTGACAGGCTTCACACATGCATACAAGTTTTGTCACAATGTGTTCCTTCAACGTTAAAGCAAGTGATATTTTGTTTACCTAATTGCTTAAAGTTAAAACACACATGACTCCAAAAAGTTAGAGGTGTATGCCCGGGACTAGACCTTCTGTATAGAACTACCGCTCTTGAAAGCGTGAACGGGGTGCGTGAAGAAGGGCGAAATTTAATCGGAGGTAACAGAATACGTAAGGTGCGGTTTCATTTTAGGACTCCGATTTAAGTTGTTGCATTACAGTCGTCAATTTGATACAAATCGTGAAGTTAATGTCCACGTGATTCTCGCTAATACGTGAAATTTGATAATGATACGTGCCAAAAATATTTGGAAAACGTACCTATGACTAAATATAATTACATACCTACTTGTAAATGAGCATGGAAATTAATGAAAAGTTAGGTGTCAAAAACAAAGTGGAGGTCTTGCAACGCTGCGGTTTCCGGTGCGAGGTCACCAATCTAGCACCTTGAGACCCCAACGTCTAACGATTTTTACTACGTATGTGCTCTGCCCATCGCCACTTCAACTTCGCAACCCGCTGAGCTAGGATATATCGGTTACTCTGTTCTCCTACGGATCTCCTCACTTCTGGTAGGTACAACATGGTTCAATTTGGAGGTAGGCTAAGAATTCCTTCACCACCAATATTTAAAAACGAACTCGAGGTACTAGAGACGCAATATTATTAGTTCCATTTTGTAAAAAATAATCTTTATTATAATATAGATAGGTAGGTACTATGATATTTTGAATGTTATGATAATGAGTTAAGACTAGTGACATAACAGGGACATGTACCTATTATGTAGAAGGTTTGTTTTGTTTTTCAGTTGATATCTACTGAATTATTCATTTCAGCTTCTAGATATTTGGCTTTACAAACCTGTGATGGTATTTTCCAAATCAAGTGAAAATTTTATGTTCTCGTAACTTTGAGAAAATATAACGTTAAAGAATGGTACAAAATTTTACGTGGAGTGTGTTTTGTGCATTGAATAAGTAGGTATGTGTGCTTCAAGTTGTTGCGAGTGCAAAACTCCAATATCTAGGTAAGTAGGTACTTATTTTTAAATTCCGTTTAACAGTTATGATTTTATGACTCAGTTTTAATTAAGTATAAAATATACTTAATTCCTATTTTTAAATCATATTGAAAATCGAAAAAATACTAGTACAAAATCCATTGAAAATACTATAAAATAGCTGCATCCCACATTCAGGCGACCTCCTATGGCGGTTGCAGCGGCCATCAGCGCCGAACAGGCCATGCAAGAGGCGCAAATATGAAAACCTCTTTGGGAGTTTCAAATTCGTGCCTATTGGTGTGGAGGCCTTAGGGCCGAGGGGCCCGGGGGCTCGAGCTCTTTTTGAGGAAAATTCTCTAAATTAATAACTCTTTTCGTAAAGGATTATCGAGTCAACCGGGGACCCGAGAGACCTTGGTCAAAGAATTTGTTTGGCCATCCATTGATCGTAGGGATAGAATCCTATCTATAATCTTTCGATATGTCAAAATGCCTTTGACCATAAAACATAACAACGGCAGATTACATATAGATTGACTATTAATTTTGGCCGTAAGCATTGACTTATTCAAACGGGTCGTTCATTAGTATCTAAGAGGTGGCGCTGATTTATTTGGTTTCTAAACCGCGAAAAATTTTGTTCGTTTGACCATATTATATCGAGGGCCGTAAGAGACAAAGTTTACCGTAGGAAAACTCTTCAAATAGGTATATGAAAAATAGAACACAAAAAATATAATTTAATACTTACCTACTGTTTGTTTCAAATTCAACGCCGGTATGAAATTACACTAGGGCCTCCTCATGACAGCTACTCATAGAAAGGCATACCTACCCAGGTACAGGTGATATCGAAGGACATAAATTAATATACTTGTAATAAAATCAGGACAAGGCAGTGATGGTTGCATTACACAAAACTTAATTCAACCGTGACCAAGGGCTATTGTGCGAGTAGGTGGGTATGATGATAATCGAATAAATATTTATTAATTCCTTAAATGGTGCCATACTGAGTCAACGTGTCTTAACCTATATAAACGGTTGATTTATCTCGCTTAAATTAATTATTTTGTAGTAAAATAATGTGAAAATAAAATTATTTTATAATATAATATATATACCTAAATAATATGATTTTAACAAAAGAAAAGACATATAATGTATTTCTTACTAGCTGACGCCAGCAACTTCGTCGGCGTGGATTAGTTTGTTTGTTGATTTATACAAATAAACCAACAAACAAACACACTTTGGCATTTATAATAGGGGTAGTGATTATCATCATTTTAATTTAACCCATTACTATAGAACTACAATAACTCTTGTGTTAGCTTATTGAAGTTAGTTTAATGAATTGGACAATATTTGACTCATCCGATGTCACGCGATCTGTGGCGGGGAGCCATCTTGAATCGATTTGTATAAATACCAGTGTTTGAAGGTTTTTAAGCCAGTCTCGTTCCGACTCGAGACTCAACGACTATTAAATACTTTTGTGTTTAGGTCGATATTCTGATTAAGTGGTTACAATAGCAATTGTGCCCTAATCAAGTTAATATTGCAGTTAGGGTATTATAAAGATTAAATCTCTCGATAAGCCTCTACGCGTTGTGATCTATATCCACGTGCAAGCTTTATATGACGGAACATTTTAATAACTTATAAAATTAGTTAAATTTAACCTGCTTTTCTGACTATTGCTTTTAGTTCAGAAGTGGGATCTAACTTACGTTGCCTTGATTTTGCTTTGCTATCTACACAGTTATATTTTTGAAAACGCGAGTAATTTAAAGTGACTAAAATTAAAAATATACCCGCAGATATTTTTTTATAAAGTACCCGCAATTTTCTTGTTAAATTTGAACAGTTAGACGCCACCGAGTTTCTTGCTGGTTCTTCTCGCTAGGCCGTGGCAATCCGAACCAGTGGTAGAATCGCTTTAGAATCAAGTAATTTAGTACAGTAGATGATGCAGATTTTGTGTACATCGAATGAGAGATCAAACGTTTAGATTTATTGTTGTGTGATTAAAACTGACAGCGGGCAGTTCAAGGAATGTTTTCATGTTTTGATTGATAATGGGCGAATACCCTCTGTTTTAGTTGTTGTGAACATTACGGGGTCACGCAATAAAACAGTTTAGTTGTTGTGAACATGAAGGGGTCACGCAACGGGTAGTCGGTTATTTCACGAGACGTGAAGAGGATCAGGAAAGGCCGACTGTTAGCTTATTGAAGTTAGTTTAATGAATTGGACAATATTTGACTCATCCGATGTCACGCGATCTGTGGCGGGGAGCCATCTTGAATCGATTTGTATAAATACCAGTGTTTGAAGGTTTTTAAGCCAGTCTCGTTCCGACTCGAGACTCAACGACTATTAAATACTTTTGTGTTTAGGTCGATATTCTGATTAAGTGGTTACAATAGCAATTGTGCCCTAATCAAGTTAATATTGCAGTTAGGGTATTATAAAGATTAAATCTCTCGATAAGCCTCTACGCGTTGTGATCTATATCCACGTGCAAGCTTTATATGACGGAACATTTTAATAACTTATAAAATTAGTTAAATTTAACCTGCTTTTCTGACTATTGCTTTTACTTGTATACATAATATCCAATATATTATGTATACAAGAGTTATTGTAGTTCTATAATAATAAATTAAATTATTTTTTACTTTTTAGTGGTTATTGAAGTCGGTTTTTTTTTATTTTTTTTTTATTTTTTATAATATTCGTTTTATAACCTTCGTATTGAAAATCATAGCAAAGTATGTCTCATATCTTACTGACTACCTGTACTAGTACAGAAAATTTAAATGTCAGAGTTATTAATTTAAAAAAATGCATCGTTGTGGCAGTGAGATATATAAATAATACATAAAAATCAAATCAATTTACAAAAAAAAACTATCAAACAATAGTAGACTTTAATGTGCAATGTTTTAAAATTCACAATCGATTGTTCTTGCAAGCACTTCGTACCTACTGATTCGGATGAATTTTATTAAATAAAAAAATGTCTTATCCACGACAGTAGCTCAAAGTAAATTGAATACTTTTAATGGGTAACTAAAGTACATATTTGTAAATTGCGGCTGTATTAGGTCGTATTGTTGTAGAGATATAAGTATTGCGCGTAGAATATTGCGCGGAGGCCGCTGAGGGTCGTTGCCTCCTCAGAGACACGTGAGAGGACCGTTAGCCTGCACACCGCACACGCCAAGCCGCCAACACATGAAAAGGAAAATCTGTAGAATTGTAACGTTGGCAAAAGCTCTCGAAGCTTTGAGAGGAATATATACTTAGGTACCTAAAGGACGTATAGCTTATTCACCCGGCTTCATTTCGACACCTGATAGGAAAAACATCGTATCTCATTTTTGATAACTTTACAGGAGAGCATGTCAAAGATTTAAAAAAATGTTATTAATTTCTGTAAAGCTTTAACGCCATCCAACCCTAAAAATATTTGTCAGCAAGGTATAACCTACACTTTCATGTACCTAGTTCATATGTTCTTATTCTAAGTGCTTTATTATTTTTTGTGAATTAGAATGATTTTCCACAGTATATAAATACAAAATTTACAAAATAGCATTGTAATTACACATACAATTTAATATTGTGTGTTAATATTTCCTTTATTCAGTAAAAAAATTGTAAGTTGAGAAGCTAAAGCCAGAGTTACGATGAAAGTTCGCTTAATACTAAAATATGCTTGCCGAGAACTAGACGATATCTTACATATTACAATTTTAGTTACGTACATAATCTTTTATCGTTATAATCTTTTTCTACTGGCTAAAATCGCAATGCGACTTAATTAAGATACAGGGATGAGCGCAAAAAAAGAACATTTTTATTCACTATGAATATGATTGTAACCCAAAATTGCTAAAAAGTGAGTTACGATGTTATCCTTGCAGGTGTCGATTTATCTTTTATTATTATCACTAACCCATCGTTGACTCGACTTGCTCTCTACTGAACACGGTTCTCCTCTCAGAATGAGAAGGCGTTGGCAATAGACATAGTCCACCTTTTCCACAGACCGAGGTTTTTCAAAGGCCCACCCAATTTTTAACGACATTGGTTAGGTTAGTTATTTTCGCCATTTAGGTTATCTACACAAAATCCATAAGCTACAACGATCACTGGTCTAAGCAAAAGGTACTGATCCATAATAGTATTCAAAGAGTCCTTAATATTATTGAAGAGAACAATATGTGGATAGAGCGGAAGGAAAAATTATTCAGTAATCATTTAAATGCTGACCGTACAAATATTGAGTTTCAATGTAATGGTCAAACACGTATAATTCCGTCATAGAAATATACACATTATAGTGTTACACACAAGGTTTTAATTTATTTATTCTTCAAACAACTTGTATTTGTGTTAAATTTAACGTACCTACATAAATACCTACCTTTATAACATCTATATGTAGTTATTACTCATAATAAAACTCTGTATCCTTACATGACCGAGATTTTAATAAGGCTACAAGCAAAGGAGGTGGTTACAAAAGATTTACATTTAATTCAGTTAGATTTATACATCGATGGATTTAGATATTAAAGTAGGTACTCACTAATTTTATTAATACTTCAGCAGGTGTGTTGTATTATGCATACCGACCTGAAAAGTATTAAATGCCCATGACTTCAGCTGCGTGGGTAAGGTTTTTAAAAATCCCGTGAGAACTCTTCGATTTTCCGGGATAAAAAGACGTCTATATGTAAGTCTCCATCAATTGATGCAAGTTTATCTCTGTATCAAGTAGATAATGCCCGCAACTTTGTCTATGTGGATTCTGGTTATTAAATATCTCATGGAAACTTCCTTCCCGTGGATTTTCCGGGACCAAAAGCCGATTTCTGTCTCCAGGACAAAAACTATCGCTGTACCTTTCATCAAAATCGGTTTAACAAATGAGCCGTGAAAAGCTAACAGACAGACAGATACACTTTCGCATTTACAATATTAGTATGGATAACGACATATAAACCTAACATAGTAGGTACCTACTTAACTGGAGTTTTTTAATTGGACTGGATTGTTTATCTACATATGAAATTGAACTTATAAAATATTTTTTATATATCATCATCATCATGATCAACCCATAGCCGACTCACTACAGAGCACGGATCTCCTCTCAGTATGAGAAGGTTTGGCCATAGTCCACCACGCTGGCCAATTGCGGATTGGCAGGCTTCACACACCTTTGAGAACATTATGGAGAACTCGCAGCCATGCAGGTTTCCTCAAGATGTTTTCCTTCACCGTAAAAGCGATTGACATTAATTTCTTAAAACGTACTTAACTCCGAAAGTTAGAGGTGTGTGCCCGGGATTTCGGGATGCCCGGGAAATAATAATAATAACGTTAATACGATAATATTTTACGTATATAATGAGCCGAAATGTATGTAAAGCCTGACCAGAAAAATAAAACACCTCGCCATATTGCGGGAAACTCGCGGAACTAATTTAAATAATACATAAATACTTAGTGAGCATAGACCGTAATATACTAGTGGTGCCCTCAAAGCAAGTTTTTTCATTTCTGGTCAGGCTTTAATCTTTCTAAATGGAACAGTCATTGCTCTTCAACAAAGTTACAGTGAAATGGATATGAAATTCAAAACTCCGTGTCATATTTTGCTAACCCCGTTCGGTTTGTTTACGTCCCGAATAACTTAAAAGGTCAATATCTCGAATACAATTATCCCCAATACTAAAAATAGGTCAAAAATCATATAACAGTCTTTGAATAATACATTTTTGTTGATGGCCTGAGTTGGTAGGTACCTACCTATAAGTTTTTAGACTTCATAAACAAGAATTTCATACCATGAATTAATGGTAGAGTTATATGTATAGTTACTCATATAAGTAGGTAAACCTTTATGAGGTATCAAATATCAATCATGGGCTACAGTGGTATCAATCCTTCTTTTTAGGGTTCCGTACCTCAATAGGAAAAAAGGAACCCTTATAGGATCACTTTGTTGTCTGTCTGTTTGTCCGTCTGTCCGTCCGTCCGTCTGTCTGTCGCGTCTGTCAAAAAAAACCGGTACTTCTCGTTGACCTAGAATCATGAAATTTGGCAGGTAGGTAGATCTTATAGCAAAGCACATGTAAAGTAAAAATACGAAAACCGTGAATTTGTGGTTAAAATGTGTTCATGAACAAAATATGAAGTACCTATATTTTTCTTCCTGTTTGAAACTTTCTTAGTAAGATTACTATATACCAAGTGGGTTATCACATGAAAGGGCGTTAGCTTTAGATTCTATAACAGATTTTCATTTATTTTTACGCATAATAAGTAGTTTTTAATGTATCGTGCAAATAAATGTCAAAAGAATACGACTGTAGTGCGGAACACTCGGTGCGCGAGTCTGACTGGCACTTAACCGGTTTTTTTTATAATCTTTATTTATAGAGCACTTTGATTTTATAATAATATATGTACTTCACGATCTAATAGGTACATTATCTTTAGTTATCTACTTGAAATTATTTATATCATACAAAATATATTATCATAATCATATTTTATAAATGTACAATATAAGGAAATTATTTTAATTAAGTTCAATTAAATTTAAATATAATTCTTTACTTACTCAATAGATAGACAAAAATTCAGCACGACATTCCGAAATAATTTTAGGTACACCTACCTACAGAGAATCAAATAAATACATATTTCTTGTATTCATGTTACAAACCCGCTGATAAAAGAGATATAAATAGAATCTTCAAAAAAAATTGATTCATTTCTAAATGAATTTATTAGAATCCTGTACTTTTTACAGCTTTCTTATACAAACGACATCAACGAGCTCGAGGAATGCACGCCTCTTTACATCCTGAAAATGTACGGGTACCTACTTGGAAATCTTGTAACACAGATTTTAAATAAAAATGGTTGTAATTTAATTTAATTTTTAATTTAGATTTAAGTTTATTTAAAAGAATTGTCTGTTATTATTATACCTTCCTTAACTTAATGAAAAATTAATAAATATTTAAAAATGGTTGTTTAATCCATGTTAATTCACGTTACATCACAATTAAAATAGATCTATCTTATTTATATTGAGGGCATGGAAGTAGGTACCTACTTGTTAGGTCTATTTCTAACGGACTTGGTTTTTTTTAAAACTACAGATACATAATACAAATTATAAATACACTGTACACGATACGTACATAGGTACGGGTATTTCCCGTAGTTTTATACAATACGGTACCTACCTATATCGTAATATCACGAAGTATGACGTATAAAATCATATTTTGTTAAAGCTCCTATTTATGTTGTTTCCTTTGTATCCTCTTAACTTAGGGAAGATTTTCGGAAATATCTTTATATTCAAAGTTTGACTTACAAACATATAGGTATTATCGAATATTAATTTTCGGTTTGGATTACAAAAACATAAAGCTTTCATTAATTGTTTATTCATGTTCCAATAATATGGGGAAAATTAATAAATAATGTGAGAAAAATTAAATTATGATAATGCTGAGTAGCCTGGAAGAAAAAGGGGGAGGCCTTTGCCCGCGTTTGGGATGACCTCTGAATTATTAGAGCAAGATATACCTTATAAGCAATATAAAACAGAAAAAAAAGGTATTAATAATTTGAAAAAATGAAAGAAAGTAAAAAGAAAAAAAAAGAAAAAAAAAGGAAAAAAAAAGATAATAAAATAAAAAAGATAATAAAAAAAATGTATATATACACAAAATATATCAAAAAAAAAAATTTAGAGGTAGGCTTATTTATTTATTTATTTATAATGCTGAGTAGGTGCTGAATATCGTGCTCCAGGGGAAATCCATTTTCCTTTCTTTCCTTATCTTCATGGTGACCCAGTGGACTTTAAGAATGTGGGCACCTTCTCAATTAGTTAGTTATATTGTTTATCTCATGCTGATTCACAGCCTAACCGAAATAAGTGAGCCGGTCTCTGTGTCCCCATTTTTTGCCACAAACAACTTCAGAGGGCATTACCCTCTCTCTTTCTCTCGAACGAAAACACCTAGCTTCGGAGCGAACGTAATAACTATTACTGGCACCATTGAAAAGCTTTTGAACTAAAAGCGTATTCAACGTTTTCAACATCAGCAACGAATTTTTTGCTCTTTATTTTTTTTATCCTTGTTTTAAAAAATATTTCACCATTTCATTTATAGGTAGGTATTTATACGTATTTCAATTTTTTTTTGTTTGACTAAGTATTAGGTGTAGGTTTTTGTTTGTGAAGTTAAATAAGATTGTGCTGTCAATTGTGTTAAATAATTTCTTTAAATTAGTCTGATTAACTCCTACATAATGTGATCACTGATCAACAATGAAGAATAAGACGTATAGAAAGAATTCCATTATATAAGTATACCTAGCTTATGCTCGCGACTTCGTCCGCGTGGACTACACAAATTTCAAACCCCTATTTGACCCCCTTAGGGGTTGAATTTTCAGAAATCCTTTCTTAGCGGATGCCTACGTCATAATAGCAACCTGCATGCCAAATTTCAGCCCGATCCGTCCAGTAGTTTGAGCTGTGCGTTGATAGATCAGTCAGTCAGTCAGTCAGTCGGTCAGTCAGTCAGTCAGTCACCTTTTATATATTTAGATATGCAATATTGTTCTTATTTTATCTTACTTTGTAAGAATATTTATATAAGTACCCACTAATAGACATTGTTGACTTGGATTTTACATTTATATTTACTTTGATAGATGACACAAACAAGTAGTTGCATAATATAACACAGTTGTGTTTTAATCTCCACACGACGAAGTATCACTATCGCTTAATAGAAAACGAAAACATACAGAAACAGCTACAAAGTGTAGCGTTAAAATCGCCCACGGAACACAAATAACGAAAGCATTATTCCACTTTGGTGAGGACCTTACCCTAGACATTGCTATTTACTACGCAGTAAGGTTGTCGCCGGTCATCGCCCGCCCCCTTCCGCTCCCTCGCGACCTCTTTTGCAAGAACTCGGCAGCTTTAGGGCGTCTACACGCTAGCTGCTTGATCATGCGTCTTTAAGTCGAACTGTACAAGTTTTTAGCACACTCTTTATAGAAGAACCTAACTTGAGTTGAACGATTTTATCAGACACTTCCTTCTTGCTTTGTTCCCTCATTATTAAGAATCCTGGCACCTATTTGATATGACATTCTTGATGATATCTTTCCACCTCTGCCGGTTCGACAACATGCAGTAAACACTGTTAAATCATCATCATTCTGCAGCACTACAACCTTTGTGGCTCTTGGCTCCACATCGACTCTTCGGCTGCTTTCTCCAGTTTGTGTCTTTACCCATTATCTTCAAGTCTTCTTCTAGCATTCCGTCGGACGCTTGTTAGGCCTTTTTTTACCAACGAGAAAAACTTCTTAAGATTCCCGAAGTCTTGGGTAACACATCAGGTTATGTAGGATTTTTACCGACTAAAATCCTCTTGTTAGTCACCCTCAGTATATATTGGGATGCTCCGAGATCTCTTGCCCTCCTTGCGCGACGCTCATTGGGCTCACCCCAGAGAGGGTGCTGCTGAGGTTGTCTACCTGTTCATAATATAGCACTGAAGATCGGAGAGTCAAATTGATTCACCTGGTCTATCTAACGTCTTGGGCTACTTACGCGTGTCCTCTTTCCTTGGAAACTTGTCAGACACGGTTGAAGTCAAATTCCTCTAGCTTATCTACTCATATTAAAATTTAAAAGTCATTGATCTACCCATTGGCTATTGTTCTTAACACCCACACTGCGTGTATTATGTGTGTTTCGATCGTTAATATGAATGAGTCCTTACCAAACCAACATGCCGAATAAAAACTCAAACCACCATGTTTATTAGAAGACTCTAGACGTCGGTTGGCTGACTCCTATAGTTGTTTTTGTCGTTTTATCAGCGATGGTGATGCTATTTATCGTTGTAATTGACTTGATCAATAAATGTATTCGGCAACTAAATGTGTTTTTTTTTTACTAACTTTTATGATAAAGTACATTTTAAGTACTTAAACCTACTTTTTTCAAAACATATCTACGTGTAAACATCTGCTACTTGCAGAATATTTTTACATAATAATAATGGAAAACTAATGTTGTAACCATTGGTTGTAACTAATGTTTTTGAAAAAATCCAAATCAAAAGTACAGCGAATGGAATAAATAAGTTCGATTTATACTTACTCATGAAGATACCTAAATTAAGAGAGTACCTAATAATATCTTAGTATTCTGTAGATTTTTCGATTTTCTTAGAAACACCGAATGTGACTCGTGAAATAGGTATTACTAATAAGTATTTCTATTTTATATAAATAGACATTCTAATTCATTACATTATACACACATCTACACTAATATTATAAAGAGGAAAACTTTGTTTGTTTGTTTGTTTGTTTGTTTGTTTGTTTGTTTGTACTGAATAGGCTCAAAAACTACTGGACCGATTTTAAAAATTCTTTCGAAAGCTACATTATCCACGAGTAACATAGGCTATATTTTATTTTGGAAAAAAATAGGGTTCCGTAAGGTATTTGGGTTTTTCGGACACAAGGTGTAAAAAATCAACCAGAAAAGTTACTTATTTTGCGTACGCTGCCTAAACTATAAAAGATAGAACCATAAAATGTTCTAATTAATTGTAGATCTTATAAATATCTACAAAAAAGTCCGCGACACACTATACCCATCTATGTCGAGTGAGGCACAGCAACCATTTTTTTATTTAAAAATCTTGAATTTTTTTTGGACTACATTTAAACGCGTTTATTTTACTCATGCTATTAATCCTTATCAAAATAAATGATTTCATCACTAAGAACAGTTTATGGAGATAATATTTGGTCTTTGAATGATTAAAATTGGACGTTTGGTTTTGAAGTTATGGCGAAATTAAAATATTACGATTTCTGCTGCACGGCCCGTTGTATTATATAAAGAGGTAATGTCGTTAAGTTTGTTTGTAGGGGGTAATCTTTAGAACTACTGAACCGATTTTAAAAATTCTTTCACCAGTAGAAAGCTACATTATTCCTGAGTGACATAGGCTATACGGGATCTTTAAAAACCTAAATCTACGCGGGCGAAGCCGCGGGGATCAGCTAGTACATTATATAGGTATAGATAATAATAAACTAGGTGCCTACATTTAAATTACCTACAAAGCCCAAGAAGCCTAATTTCTGTTATTACTTCCTGCTTCAAATATTTCCATTAGATTTAGCATGAGAGCCTACGTTATCCAATACACTGATTCTGCCGTTCTTACCACCAAAAGCTTAAGCGTAGTTTAAGTGTTGATGGTAAGACTGATAAGATATGTACATTGAAACTATTTTTATTCAAACCAAGCAGTTACACTTCATCACTGACTCCTGACTTTTTTTTAATTTTTTTTTTTTATATTACAGTAAAACTTAAAGTTAGCCTTATCTTATTACTAAATTTAATTAAATCATTTAATTAAATCACCTAAATAATAAATTCAATTTATACACAAATCATGCCCGCGTGGAATGGTGCCAAGAATACTGGCTGCATTTCCGTGCTGGACAACCAGACTGGTCCGTTGCGCAAAAAATGAGCCAGCCCTTCTGTCACCAGATCCATGGCCTCAGGGTCTCCACGGCAATCGGAACAAAAATGTAAATCTCGATAAGAGAGGCTCCTGACTAACATTAAAAGCCGAACTCGGCAGCTATCTTACAACTTTATTAAACTATATTAGCTATAAAAGCACAATTCCTGACAGATTTTGGGCGGCTATTTGTAAAACAGAAGAGTTATCAAAATCGGTTCTGATTTGACGGAATTATGAAGTAGTACCGACAAAAAATTTCATTCCCTATCCCACAACAACCTTATTGATTGTCGAGATAAAAACTATCCTAAATGTTACTCAGAGTATCCGATATTTAAATTCAGAGATGCATTTTAATTCGTTTTGTAGTAGCATCATACGTGTTAATCATCCACACATAAATACATGTTATATTAATTTATGTGTTATATTAATATTTAAAGCTAGCTATATCTAATTACTGTACAAATAATGCTCGCGTGGAATGGTACCAAGAATACTGGCTGTACTTCCGCGCTGGACAGCCAGGCTGAGCCTTTGCTCAAAAAACGAGCCCGCTTTTCTGTGTTATACTTATTACCTACTAAATAGTAAATAATAAATAGTACTTAACAATTTTTATTTTTTTTAAATGGCTCAAAATTCTTAGCTTCTATTTGTCCACTTGCTCCTACAAGAATTCACTGCCTGATATATTTTATCACTTGCTACTTTGATTTAAATGTGTAATGATTAATCATTCGTTAATCATTCCAGAAGGTTAAGTAAAGCAGTATTCAGTTTTCAATTTTGGTATAGCTCTTCTCTAAGCTAACTAAATACTAATATACCTACATTTTCTACTTGCTTGACATTGACTTTTATATTTTTAAAAAGATTAACGACCTGAACACAAACTTCCGTGACTATATCAGTAACGATATTGCACAATATTGTGTTAATTGCTTTTACAATTAGCTCGTTCGTACGATTTGCTCCAGTTGTTAACGATTAAGTTTTTACTTCGGCCCAAGCTTTACAGTTATCCTCAGTTGCTGGCGTTGTAGCCAAGTTATGAGAGTTTTAACAAGAAAACTTTACTGTGTGAAATTGATTACGAAAGGCTATGAGTCTAATGTTGATGAACTCTGCTAAACCACGAAACTTAATACGTCACGACACAAAGATTTTAATTATAAATACTAAATTACGACTTCACTAGCTAACTCGCCCTGGCTTCGCACGGGTGGGCTTGCACTAATATAATTTGAACTTGTAATGGTAAATTCCACATAAGAAACGGTAATAGCCTTGTGGTTAAGACTTCAGCCTCCTATTCGCGACGTCCGCGGTTCGATCCCAGGCCCCTAAAATTTAGAGGGGCTATTTAAAAAATGCTGAATTCGTCTCCACTTTATACCGTGATATTATATTAAGAGCAATAAGTACCTAATAAGGGTAACTTTTGCTTGTTCTTGTTTTAATTGCAATATGTTGCTGAAATCGGGGGAAGCATTAATAATATGGCTGAATGATATATTTACGGTATTAAACAAAGGTTTTCCAAGAACGTCTCCGTCAGCGGAGGTATGTAATTTATGTAGAACCATAAATCAGTAAGTAATCAAAGCATTTGATATTGAAAACTTTTTAATTAACGTAATAAATAACATGGACACGTAATCCCCGGCGAATTATACCGTTAAGAATTTTGACCTGTTTTTATATTATTGAATAATATTTTTACTGTGACTTATTTTTGATTTCCGTACTTTGTTTATGTTATTACACTATACTTTCGTGTAACTGACGTGCGGCATGTGGGCGGCCTGGAAATCACAAACTTCCAGACTTGTTCAAAGGAATTTTTGAGTTATCGTTAAAAAACATAGGGGTTTTCAAAACCTTTTTTTTTACCATTTAGTCATGTACCTAATTATAATAATATCATTAAGACACGAAACCCAGAATACCTAAATGTCGATTTTCACGTCTCTAACTCCAAAAACATAGGACTTGCATACAACCTTTGACCCCCCCTTTCAAAACCGTTTCTTAGCTGACCCCTGTGATTAGTCAGTCAGTGAGTGGTATTTCTCTTTTATATATTTAGATATGATATTATAGTAGGTATCGGTGATAGAGTAATAATAAGGTAGGGAGGAGGGAAGTTAAGTTTAGTTAGTTACCTCAAGATAAATGAAAACGCAAACGAAGAATATACGCAGCATGTCATGTATTATAGTTAAAATGCAGGGCACGCACGCATTCAGTTCAATGTATGCACGAATAGTATCGCCTACTTCTAATATCTGCATATACATTACTTCCGTCGGTTCGTGTGGGCGCCCGCATAGATATGTTTCACAGACGATACCATTCTTATTGCTTTTTTAACTTTGTTACAGCGCTAATGCAAAATTTCACTGCTTGGAAAAGTAGGTAATATTATTATTATAAACTGTGGTGATAGCCTAGTGGAGACGTCCGCCTTCTAATCGGAGGTCGGAGATTCGATCCCAGGCACGCACCTTTCACGAAATTTTTCGGAGTCAAAAGTTATTTTTTACTTTGTAGTGGTTTTGGAAGTCGGTTTTTTTATTTTAAGATTTTAAGATTTTTAGTGTAATTAGTCATTGCTTGGTAGGTACCTAAAATATCAATTCACCACCAAAACTTTCCAAATCCACACGGCTTGGGAGTTCAGTAGGTACCTTGCAGCATCAGGATTGAAGAGTCGGGACTTGGAATTCAACAACAAAGTCTATGCTCGCCATTTACAATATTATTTCACCAGGAACGGTTCCTGAATCTCTATAGTTTAGGAGTGATGTACCATGCATCATCAGGTTTGAGGAGTTCGGACTTGGAGTGTAATCATCAAGCCGTTGCTTGCTACCTCAAATATCAATTCACGATCATAAATTCCCGAATCCCCACTGCTTAGGAGTTCAGTACCTTGCAGCATCAGGATTGAAGAGTTGGGATCCGAAGTTCAATGGTGCTTCAATGGTTCTGTGCTTGGCATCAAAAATAATAATGCATCATCCGCAATTCCTGAATCACTATAGTTTAGGAGTGCTGTACCACTACATCATCAAGGTTGAGGAGTTGGGATTTGGAATCCAAGCATTAAGTCGTTGCTTGGTACTTACAACATTAATTCACTATGAAAACTTCCTAAATCTTAATAACTAAGGCGGGCCTGCCTACCCTGCAGCATCAGGATTGAGAAGTTGGATCCAGAAATTTTTATGGGACCACCACAGAAACGTCCTCTGTTGATTAAAAATAAATTTTGCAAATCGGTTCAGAACCTCGAAATAATCGGTGTACATACATTAAAAGAAGAAAAAAGGGCCGAATTGAGAACCACCTCCTTTTTGGAAGTCGGTTAAAAACACAATACAATTTTCTACCTAGCATGAGCACAGTTACAGAATATACTTCTCGTACCATTATTTGAAGCCCTGGATGGGCATACAAGTGCAGAAGTGTGTAAGAAAACGAGTTTCAACACGTAGCTGTTAAAACATGTTTAATTAAAACATGTGACAGGATTGCTCCATACTAAGACCGGACGCCGCTGACTTCATCCGCTCACAATAGTTGTCACTTGCCTGGAACGTGAACTGTTTACACTAGCATCACCAACCATCATTCTATACAGGGACGTCCTGATTAAGATATCGATAATCGATATGTCATTAATCCTTATTGACAGCGAATTTCCCTAATACTTTCAGCAATATCACCCATTCACTACCCATATTATAAATACGAAAGTGTGTTTGTGGGTTTTTTGGTTTGTCCTTCAATCACGGAGCGATGGATCGACACGCTTATTTGCATGGATACAGATAATACAGACGTGGAGAGTGATGCCAGCTACTTCTATTTTGGAAAATCAAAGATTTCACACGGAATTTTTTGAAAATCTAAATCCTAAACTTCAATGCTAAGGATGGTCGCTGGCAGAGATAAATGTTTAACAAATAGGAAAATCGGCACAAAACATTGTGAGGAAATTTTAGCGTTTAAACTACCGTGAGTGATTTCCATTATAAATACTATCTGTCCCGGCTTACTCACGTGTGTAGTCGACGTTAGCCCGACTAGTTTCGAACCCATCCGGGGTCCTTTTTCAAGGGAGTCCGTCCGCGCACGCGCCGCGGTTTTGATCAAGGGAGTCCGTCCGCGCACGCGCCGCGGTTTTGACAGTCAAAACCGCGGCGCGTGCGCGGACGGACTCCCTTGAAAAAGGACCCCGGATGGGTTCGAAACTAGTCGGGCTAACGTCGACTACACACGTGAGTAAGCCGGGACAGATAGTATTTATATTGTGAGGAAACCTGCATGCCTAAGAGAGTTATCCATAACGTTCTCAAAGGTATGTGAAGTCTGCCAATACGCACTTGGGCAGCGTGGACCAGCGGGAAGCCGTGCTCATTGGTCACTAGTGAGCCGGCGCGGCGATGTGCCGATGATGATGATGACGATGTCTCCGGCTGAGTGACCCATTGGCACTACAGTTGTATTAAATGCAGACGTCTGGGTTTCCATGTTATTTCAATTCATTTTTACACTTACTCAACTTGTAAGTGGTACTTGTAGCCAGTTCTTTGGCGCTGTAAAGTCAGAATACTATGTAGTATGTACTCACAAAACCAGTTACCATGCTCTACGGTCTATGTCCTGATTCTCAAGACTCCTTTGATTCATTGCAGACTTCCTGATTGTTTAACGAGAAATTATATTATTAGTTATAGGTACCTAAATATAAGTTGAAAACTTTATGAAGGAATTCAGCTATCAACAGTAACTCTTTAATTCCCAACCAAAAATTCCTTACGGGCCATTTTAACTTTATGCGTCAAATTTCATGTCAAAAGTACTATTTGAGTCCTTATTTCAAAGGTGAACCGTACTTTTGACATGACAGTTGGCCCATAGAGTTAAAATGGCGCGTGAGAAGTCATTTTGTACGGACTATATTTATGTATTAGTAAAGTATGATTGATGCTTTCGTCATTCAGTTGTGTGGTTGTGTAATCCATGTCCGTAACATTAATTTTTTTATAAACTAGCGCTTGGCTGCAAACAGACCTAATGGCAAAAAAAATTAAAATAATAAAAACAAAAAATATACCTAGATAGATATGTCTGTGATATACAAATAACAATCCTGTGGTGCTGTAGCTATCAAACGGCTTGACTAATTTCACTACATTTTTTTAATTGATGATGGGTTTAATCATGATGGTACATAGGTAGATAAGTATGAAAATAATTTTGTCTCAAATATTACTGACAAATAATTTACTTTGCAGCAGATACTGACTTTAAGTAAGATAAGTATCTACGATAAACTAAAGTGTAAAGATTGAGTAGAGTTGGCACTACATTATTCTGACATCAAAGAAGCCTCACAATAAGATCATCGATGAGATTTTTATCGATTCTCAAAACAATCGCTAACCGAAACTCTGACTTCAGGTTTGCGTCACCAATTAGCATGTTGCTATTTTTAGGATGAAACGGTGACTTTCCGATTACAGAGGGTTCTTTGTTACGAGTATATAGACATATTATATAGAGTCTATACTGTATAGACATTAACATACGCTGTGTATATATGTTTAAATGGACAAACAATAACACAGATATGAGACAAGTTCACATTTGATCTAACGAGTTACTAAAAAAATTAGCACTCTAGCTCAGTTTGAACTCGGCAAGGTACTCATTGGTCTGTATGTAGTAGGTAGGTATGTTATAAAACGGATGTTAGCAAATTATAGTTTTTGTTAGTCAGTAATTTTCTTAGTAAGTACTTACTCTTGTCTTTTCTCGAGGCTGCTCTTACGAACCATGAAGTAAACCATCGTCACAGGAAACCAGAGAGGTGCTATGTATTAGAAGTAGTGATGTCTCACATAAAGGCTTCGATTTGACTGCTGATCGACGCAGACCAGGCGTGCTATTTTGTCAATCAGTAGGTAATCGTCGCTTTACCCAAAGCTTTAATTTTCAATTACCTACTAAAATTACACTTGGGACCAAAGTCTTAGGTAGGTTATAGGTAAGTAGTATTTTTTTTCAAAAAAGGTATCTCAGTAGCGTTCGGTTGTCAAAACAGGTGTTACAGTTTTCGTTATTTATTTAAGATTTTAATATTCAGCTACTTTAAATAATTTAAACCGTCAATGAAACGGCTCTAACGTTTGGATGAAATTTCGTATTTACTATTTAGAATAACCTTTTACTATACAAGTTCACCTAGGTCCTAGATAGGTAGGGTATTGTCCAGAACACAGAAGCTTGGTCGCCTAGGTATCTACTGCCAACAATATATATTTGCATTGATCCTTACTTCATCATCATGATCAACCCATCACCGGCTCACTACAGAGCACGGGTCTCCTCTCAGAGTGAGAAGGGTTTTGGCCATAGTCTACCACGCTGGCCATGTGCGGATTGGTAGACTTCACACACCTTTGAGAACATTATGGAGAACTCTCAGGCATGCAGGTTTCCTCACGATGTTTTCCTTCACCGTTAAAGCAAGTGATATTTAATTAATTAATCCTTACTTACTTTATGGTAAATTGATAGGGGACATTTTTTGATGCCTGATGTATGAGGCCTGCAACTACGAGTATGTGTGCTCTCTGTGGTCTGTAACTATAACTCAATGCAGGAAACAGTCCATATTTTAATGCATCATGATAAAAAACGCACCTACTCGTTTCAAAATAAATTGCTTTGGTAATTTTTATTGATGTACTAAATACGATGAATGTAGTATTTTTAGGTCTTCTTACCAATTTAATCTTTTACTTCTTATCAAGGTACCGTTTATTAAAACTTCATAAAATTGTAAGATTAAGATAAATCTATCTATTACCTACTAAAATCATGTTAGTTAATCTACTCCTTTAGCGTGTACATATTCTCTCTAACCGAATTGAACTTTTTGCAAGCAAAGTAATTTGCTACATTTCATTGCGTATAACAGACATACCTACCTCATTATGTGAATATCCTTTCATAGGTCGTCGACACAGATATCGTTTTTGTCTATTTTTTCCTATGTAAGTAGGTAGGTACTTATGTGGTGCGAAATTTAACACCGCACTATCATTTCACGTTGGATCGATGACAAAATAAACTGATCTGATTTTGCTTCGTCACATCCTAAGTGGATGTTCGTATAATTTCAGTTTTTAGCTTCGTAGGAAGATCAAGATAAATTAATGAAATGTGCTAATGTGCTAGTGTGAGCTACTCATTACTGTGTCGTACTCTAGAGGCACGATATAAAAGGGCAGTTATATTTTTACTGTCTACAGTTTGTAAATACCTACTAGAATATCGACATCAACATCATTGTTGGCAGATAGATGTTTAGAACCCATATTTTCAAATCCTTTTGCAAGAGTAACTTTATGTACCTACCATGCCCCTCACAATTTATCGTTCGTTTGCTCGCTATTTTTATTTAAAAAAAAAGAAAGATAGGATGTCTAAGTATTGATCATAGGTCCACATTCGCATGGTTGCTGATGATTTCTAACGGCATATAGGATAATCAAACTTGACCTATGTAGTGATTCCCACAATACTGTATTGTATTGTTTTAAACAACAACTCACTGCAAGTTTAATTATTCATTATTGACTTTTCTAGTTAAAAATTATAATGTAAGGGTGACCGGTAAAACTTCACGGTCCCGTTAGGACGGGATTATTTTATTTGTGCTATAATGTTCGCTACCTAGACCTTTTACCGGTATTTAATTTTAAAAATCTGCGTTTTTTCCTGAAAAACAAAAACACATAATTATTCTGGGGTCATTTGATAGCATTACTTAACTTCCTTTTTGTCCTACTATAGACCCACAACGGAATTGTGACATTTTACAGGTCATCCTGAGTTATATTTTTCTAAATCTATTGTATGCATTTTGTGTAACAGTTGAAACATCAAACAATGCATTTCCATTTAACCTAACCTAACATTTGTGTTTTACCTAATCTATTTAAATTGTATTGAGTATTTTAGCTAGTTATACGGGAAAAAATCAAAATTGTACCTATTTGGCACACGGCGCGCTCTCGTTCACCTCCACCGCTATATCAATCCATCAACCATCCACCATTGAGATCCATGAGATCCCAAATGACGACCTTGCACCGGAAAGCGTAGCGTTGGCAGACGCCTCATACTAGGTGGACAGACAACACCAAACGAAAGTCGTGGAAGTCCCTACAGAGACGGCGTCCAGCAGTGGATGTTTATCGGTTGACAATGATGATGATGCTGAACTTATCCACTGCCAAGTATGGACAAATTAGCATCTGCTATAGATATTACATACTTATAGATAGCTAGTTCGCCAGAAACCGTGTCACAGCGCGAACACATTAGCTGCGTGCGACATTTTGTAAGGAGGACAAGTAGGTAGGTACATGAATATGCAAAGGTACTCTTTGTCGCGACGCCTCTAGAACTCCCTGCCCATTCGTTACACTTGCCATTTGTCTGTATGCACTTCTTTTGTAATATGTACCTACCTAGTCTGTTTGCGCGGTCAGAGTCAACTTGTTAAAACTAAGTTGAGACTATGTAGTAACTTCTCAAAACAGTAGTTTATTATGTTCGTATTTTTCTTCTTCGTTCTTGCTGGATCTTCTCGGTTAGAAAGGCATTCCGAACCAGTGGTAGCTGCATTTGACGATTCAAAGGTTCTTGTAAAAGTTTAATTAAATAAATAAAAAAAAATATTTTTTTATTTCATTTTTACTGTACAAATCATATATATATATATAAGTTGATATTTATCTACCTAAATGAAAATGTGTTTAATACCCACAGGAAATCATTTAAAACGGTTTATAATATTAAAAAATATAGGTACCTACACGATTTACGTCATAATACCTAGCTAACTTCCTTGTTTTAAGTGAATAGATTAGATAAAACTAAAATATGTGTTATTCTTCTAATATTATTAGCTTTTATATGGCTGAGATGTGAATGTTAGTCAAAAATATAAAAGAAATGTAGGTAAACCTATTTTATTTTCCCAGTTTAGATAACAAACCTATTCTTTATGTTTATTAAGTTAAATAGATAAAGTAAGTAGTAGGTAAAGTTTCAGCGTCCTGTTCTTATTTTTAAGAAAGTAAAATTCTATACTATTAGATTGTAAAAAAGGGTAAAATGCAGGTACAAAATAATAATATTACTTGTTCGTAATATATTATTTTTATTGTAAAAAGATATCCAAACGAAAAATTTGAATAGCAGGTGCCAAAATTTCAATGTCAAGTCCAATCATATTTAGCAATTAGCGAGATGCACATGCCAAAATAATATACTTTCAATATCGCCGGCGCACCTGCAAAACGATACAAATTACGATAAGCCGTAACACGCAAATCACTTTTATATAAAACTAGCTGATGCGCCCTATTTCGGCCGCGTGGATTTCGGTTTTAAAAATCCCGTGAAAACTCTTTGATAATGACCGGATAAAAAGTAGTCGGTAGTCTATCACCTTCCCCGGGATACAAGCTATCACCGTACCAAATTTCGTCAAAATCGGTTCAAACAAACAAAACAAGCAGATAGACAGATAGACTGACACACTTTCGCATTTATAATATTAGTATGGAAGTATGGATAGCTAATGTTCAAGACTTAGTGTGCGTGGATTTAGATTTTTTGGAATAAAAAGTACCTAGGTATCCTATCCTTCTCTAGGAAGCAAGCTATCTCTAATTTTGTCAAGATAGTAGATGATCCATAAATAGTTACAAACAGACACACTTTCCCATTTAACAATAAAATCTAAGTAGATTAGGAGGTATGGATTGCTAATATATTATAGCCACATTCAAATGTTTATGTCCACGTTTCTTTTCGCTGATAAGTAGTCTGTTCTTTATCTATTCTTTTTCTTTAAGGGGACTCAGTTCAGTGCTTTCTTCATACAAACGTAGGAGGGAAATTACAACAATATTCGATATTGTACGCACAAAACTAAGAATTATATCGATTTATCTTGTCATTATCTAGGTTTATTGATATATAAAACATTGAAAAAAACATTGATTTAAAAGTTACGAGGCTCAAAAGATTCCTATTTTAACACTAAATTAATGACAACTTTGGGTGTAAATAAATAAGATTAGGGATATGAAAATTCTAAAACAATTTATCATTAGACGTAGTTTTTTTATTCATTAGTTGAAATAACTTTACTTTGCAAACATAAATTCAGCAGTTTTTTCTCAAAAATACTTTTCCTAAACCCTTTTCGCGCGCTTGATTTCAGTGAAAATCGTCGTGCCTCTCAACTTTCTCATACAATGTCAAGTGAAAAGCAAACATGTTACCCACGTGCGCTGCCAATTTTGGTCGAGCGTCCTGCGTCACCTTAACGCAGCGCGCAGAGAAGTTTCGTGGTTGGCACCTCATCATCCAAGGGCGGATTTGAAGGGGGGGCACGGGGGCACGTACACTTTTGTTTTGACACTTTCATTAACCTTCCTATACATACTTGAACTTGTAGAAAAATCTTGACTTGAAGTATGATACTTTTAAGTTTATTTCTAACTGTTCTTGTTGATTTTTTTGCCCGTCCGCCCCTTGTGCCCCTCCCAGAAAAAAACCTGGATCCGCCCTTGTCATCATTAGACTTTGTCATAGGTAAGTTTGGACTCTACATTCTCTACCTTGCTAAATCCTACAAAATATATGTCGAATTTTAAAGTCAGTGAAGTCTAAAAGAACGTAGCAGGTGCATGTAATAAAACGAAGAATAAAACGTAAAAAATAATTTTCCACACAGTCATTTGTACTCCTGACGAATGAGGCTATTAGAGAATAATTTCTAATTATTTAATGGCCCTCCATAAAAGTTGATTGGTCTACCACCTAATTAAAGCTTAATTATTGCTCTTAAAGCTGCAGCTTTTTTTGTGTTCGAACTTCGAATGAATGCTTCGTTCGCCAAAACTTTAAAAATCAATAGTACTTATGTTGATAGAGAAGCTTGAGGAGGTAATCTTTGGGTGTATCAATTAAGCAAACACATTAGTCAGATTTTTTTATTATGGCTTATAATAGTAATAAGAATTATATATTATAACTAGCTTATCCCCGCGACTTCGTCCGCGTGGACAACATAAATTTCAAACCCCTATTTTATTTCCTCAGGGGTTGTATTTTCAAAAATCCTTAGCGTATGTCTGCGTCATAATAGCTATCTGCAACCTGCATGCCAAATTTCAGCCCGATCCGTCCAGTAGTTTGAGATGTGCGTTGATAGATCAGTCAGTCAGTCAGCTTTTCCTTTATATATAGATAAATCATTTATTTCCGACCACTTCAGACAGTAAATTCATCATAAATACCACCAAATACACAAGAAAAGGATCAGTCTGGCTGTCCAGCGCGGAAATGTAGCCAATATTTTTGACACCACCACGCGGGCATAATTTGTACAGTAGGTAGGTAGTTGGATAAGGCTAGTTTAAAAATAATAAAAAAATATAAAGTTAACCCCAAAATAAAGTTCGGGCACAGTTCATTAAATCTATTTACGGTTTTGTCTCGATGTACGACATACACCAATTACGATGGAATTCTCTGGGCACTCAGAGCATGCACTGAGAATCTCGTTCAAAGTTATGAATCGAACTCGAAATATGAAGAAAGATACTTACTTACTATTACAACAATGATCTGAACACTAGGAATGCCCCTTTATAGCGACCAAGTTATAATCACAAGCTGAAAAAGAACTGTGAGGTGCTAGGGCCCAGCCAGGCCCCAAGCACCTCACAGTCCGGTGCAGGTGCCTATGTAGACGCGTGTTTTACAATAAACTGTAACGCACTCTTGCCCGTTTTATTACATAGCGCACATATTGTACGCACGCAGATAGGTATATAAACACAGCGGTTATGCATCATCAAAACGTGCAGATCAATCTAATTTCTACCTCTATGGTGTAGATCTAGAAAGAATTTCTCGATAGACAGCTTCGTAATGGCACGAAGTGTCTCGGTCAGGGCCAGCGCGGGTGTTGTTCAGAGCGAGTTCAAGTGGAGGGTAAGAGGGGGGAGGGTGGATGTGCGCCGGCGCAAAGCGGAACGCTAGATCGTGCTGCACCGCCGAGCGCGACCGCTAAACCCACGACTTGCATTGCAACATCACTCAAACACGTTTCATTTTAGCCCTTCGCAGCTACGCATCGTGGTGGGTATCATCCTAGCGCTTTTTTGGTACTATAGATAGGTATTATTTGTTTTTCTTACTCTTACTTATAATTTTTTTTTATTAGGTATTTATTTTTAAATAGCAATAGGTAAGTAATAGATTTGATATAAAAAAATCTATAATATAGTATGTAAAATTAATACTTAATAGCGTGAGCCATAAGATTATCGTAGCTTCGAATCTGACACGTCACATGAACCACATTAATTATTATTTCGAACAATAAATTTTATTATCAACTATTCGTAGCCAAGCCTATAACAATATAATTGGCATATTTTTTCCAGCAGTAATTAAGGCGATACATAACGGAAGATTGTTAGCAATGTTTTTGCAGCGAGCGCCTCCAACAACCGTGCAGAGAACTAGCGATTCCAGCCTCTATGTTATAGGACGAGAAGTGTCTGTAAGAACTAATATGATTCGAATACATACCTAATAATATCACTTATGCGAATAATAAATTGCGATGAAGCAAAGTCAATTAATTTAATCACTACTATCCGTAGGTAGTCGTAGCAGATGTAGCTACGCCGTAGAAATAAATTTTGCTCCGATGTTATATCAATATTTACTTTTTTATATTTTGGATTTAACTTCTAAGTATATTATTTACATCGAAGAATGATTTTTATATACAGACCAATATGATTTACTAAATTAATTTACAGACTTGTTTTAATGGTCATTTGTGGACCAGAATTTAAAGTAGCGCTCACCAGTCACTTCATTAAAAAATTGTCATCATCTCATATTGATATTGAGCACCAGTCTCCTCTCAAAAGGAGAAAGGTTTAGCCATAGCCCACGCTGGCCAAGTGCAGCTTCGCAGACGTCACACACCTTTGAATGCATTATGGAGAACTCGCACGCATGCAGGTTTCCGCACGATGTTTTCCCTCACTTTAACATATAAAATGCATATAACTCCGAAAATTTAGAGGTGCGTGTCAAGGATCGAACCTCAGACCTCCCGAATAGGAGGCAGATGTCTTGACCACGAGGCTATCAAAGGTCGTAGATATGTACTAATTATTATTATTGTAGTCGATGGACAGAGAATCTTAAAGTCGTCTCTTACACTATGTAGATTGCAGCGTAGAGATGGAAGGCGTAACCGGTATCGTAAGACTCGTAACGTTATCGACGCTGATGTAAGTGTAGTCGACGACGGCACGTCATAGAAAATCTGGTAAAATCAACCTTCAAATCAAACTGTATATAAATTACGTGACAGGTCGACATGGCAGTCGGGGTATGAGGCGATGGGACGCCCGGCACACCCGCATGTCACCCGCGATGGCAAATAACTGAAATAACTTTATTTCACCAACTTAATTGTACCACTTATGCTATGTCATGACTCTACCAATAGTTCTGAAGGCAGATTTACTGAAAAGAACCGACGAGAAACTCAGTAAGTAGTTACTCTTTTCAAAACGCAAAAAGTCACAATATAGCTTTATCAATGTCACAAATTATTCCACTATCTTTTGGTAATATACATATCGTTGCTTCCGGACTACTTACTGGATGTAAAACAGGAATTAATCTATTGTATATATGTATACTTCGAATTAATAAATTTTATTTCACACACGAGATATTTTTAAAAAATTTACGAGAAAGGTTTACGGGTAGATATTATAACGAATTCATTCACATTAAATGGGGACAAAGTCCCAAGCAATTGCTGATATAGGTATATTGTAGAGTTGCTATTTGGCTAGATAAGATTTATAAAAATACTTACCAGTCTCGATTAAGCTAAACAAAAGCATGTAGCTAAAAAAAAGGTTGACCGATTTAAGCATTATCCAATCAAAAACGTCCTTATCGACTGGGTGAAGTAAGAAAAGCAATTTCCATTAAGCCAAACAGCGAACGGAGGTCGTCGCTCTTTCAGACCAGTGTGACCGGATCTTGGAGGAAGCTTTTTATGTGACCGGCGACCGAGCGTCATGTTTACAGAAGAAACGACCGACATGACCAGTACATATTAATATGTACCAATCTATCAACTAATTGTTATGCACTTCAGTAAGTTAAGTCTGTTTAAATTGCTGTGGGCGTATATGTATAGTCACAGAATATAACAATACATACAGCTTCGGCGTCATATCATCATGTCGCGGTAAAAAGGTAGATTTATATATACAAAATATTGTGTTGTATTTACTCATACATATTACAAGTACCGCATAGCTTTGAAGATAACCAACCTTTATATTAAGATTATTAAGTATATTTTACCTACTTATATAATATTTTTTAAGGAAACAGTTCTGAACGAAACAGGGCTCTAAAAATACACCTCTTTTATTTAAATATTTTAAGTAAGTCTGGACAAACAACAATATACATCCGTATTATGACACATTCTTAAAGTTTGAGACAAACAGACTTTTAAAAATTGTATGGCACGGTTTTTTTTACGCTTTTTGACGAATTAATAAATGAATTTTAGAATTGAATTGAACAGAAAGACATTAATTAAAATATTAATGGATTCTCTGAAAATATCAATTAATTAAAATCTAATTATTATTAATCAAACAACAATGAACGAGGTCAGTGTCAACTGTCAACACTGTAAAAATTGATAAAAATGATCAGATTCCCTTTCATTATAATTTCACTGGCTAAACTCTGTGATCCCGCTACATGACCCATACACATTAGGGCAGTGTGTGTTGGTTAAGCGCTAAGCTATACAATATACATATCATTCTATAGGAACTGTCCGCATGCGCAAGCACAAATCGTACGGCATTCCTGCGCTCGCGCCGCGCGTCTCTGCGCCCGGTCGGAAAGAGACGGCCTACAAAGATGATATCATGTCATCCCGCTCGCTGTACGCTCGCAATCCTTTCCTTTCTACCTGTTGCACTATTACAAAAACCCGGTCCTTAGAGCCGCTACCTTACGTGAATTGAATGAGGATTGCGGGAGTCTACGGGTCGGCCCATATAAAGATAGGGCAAGGGCTATTATATTATGAACGCGCAGCCAGAACTCGTCGGGACTCTTGGGCGTTTTACCGTGGGGATGTATGGACAAAAAACGTTCGTATTTGTGTGAGACGATTGCATAATGACGAGGCGTTTGGGGAGCGGCGTGAGTGCGTGATTGGTAAACAAATCATTTTGTAGGTACGTATTCAAAATGCCTATCGTATTGGTACTCTTCCATTATAGGTACATTTGGAAACCGAAACCTGTGAGTAGATCGAATAAGTAATACCTAATTCAAAAAAATAAAAAACATGACTGCCATGCCAAAAACGAACTAAAAAGTTAAAAAAAATCACATTTGAAAATGGCGCCATACAGCCGCCATGTTGAATTTTTTTTCAACGACTAGGTACGATACGGGATTTCTACGGGATTCTAACGTTATCCCATACCTACATCCAAATCTGTTCAGGCATTTAGAATTTATCTACACTATTATCTACACTAATATTATAAAGAGGAAAACTTTGTTTGTTTGTTTGTTTGTTTGTTTGTTTGTTTGTTTGTACTGAATAGGCTCAAAAACTACTGGACCGATTTTAAAAATTCTTTCACCATTCGAAAGCTACATTATCCACGAGTAACATAGGCTATATTTTATTTTGGAAAAAAATAGGGTTCCGTAAGATATTTGGGTTTTTCGGACACAAGGTGTAAAAAATCAACCAGAAAAGTTACTTATTTTGCGTACGCTGCCTAAACTATAAAAGATAGAACCATAAAATGTTCTAATTAATTGTAGATCTTATAAATATCTACAAAAAAGTCCGCGACACACTATACCCATCTATGTCGAGTGAGGCACAGCAACCATTTTTTTATTTAAAAATCTTGAATTTTTTTTGGACTACATTTAAACGCGTTTATTTTACTCATGCTATTAATCCTTATCAAAATAAATGATTTCATCACTAAGAACAGTTTATGGAGATAATATTTGGTCTTTAAATGATTAAAATTGGACGTTTGGTTTTGAAGTTATGGCGAAATTAAAATATTAAGATTTCTGCTGCACGGCCCGTTGTATTATATAAAGAGGTAATGTCGTTAAGTTTGTTTGTAGGGGGTAATCTTTAGAACTACTGAACCGATTTTAAAAATTCTTTCACCAGTAGAAAGCTACATTATTCCTGAGTGACATAGGCTATACGGGATCTTTAAAAACCTAAATCTACGCGGGCGAAGCCGCGGGGATCAGCTAGTGGTGGAATAAAGAAACTCACATCCATACCTACATAGGCAGGTACCTACATGAACCCTGGAAAGATTACTTTTCTGGGCAGTCCTGCAAAAAGTTTAATTGAAAAATAGTCTGAAATAGCACCTGAAAAATCCAAAGACCGTATGTAGGTGTGTTTTCAGCAACAAACCAACAACAAATTCAAATTCTAATTCAAAAATCTACGTAGGTTTATAAAGTTACCTATATTTTATATGCCTGCCTGCCTAACAATTTATGTATTACAAAAAATCTCAAGAACTACTCTTTTAATCTACGACTTCAAGCATCTGTACCTTCGTACTTGTGGTAGGTAGGTTATTTATCCATCAAATCGTGATAAATGAGTACGCCTCGCTTGAAATTAGATCTATTCAACGTTAGCACAAAGCTCGATCGTGACGTGGCTGACATTCGCCGCGCGGTCCGTGATCTTGGCAATGGGCAATGCTGGCTGGGCGCTGCGGCACAGCAACACCGCTACCTTCACAACCTAAGTATCCACAATTCACCATAACTACAAGTAAAACTCTACCTTAAATGTAGTAGACAAACGTTGATTTTACATAAAACGAAGTGTAGAACTTATGTCGTTTTTGTTTATCGACTCTGGTATTGCGGTCGCTGTACCCAGTTCGTGCCCCCGCGCATCGTTCCCCGCGCCACAGCCTTTTGACAACCGGTATTATAGGTACGTATATAGTAGGTAGTAGGTACACATGAATTTTAAGCGTTTAAGAATTTTCTGACGGCTAATTCACGTAACCACTTACCGATGTGGTAACTTGTGGTTCTTTGGATATTGAAGGAATTCAAATTATACGATTTATTACGGGGCGCCATAATCTTACAAAGACACCCATAGCTGTGTTCTAATATTTTCTAAGTAGGTAGGTATTCTACTTGAGTAAGGGCATAAGAGGCTCGTTCCGTTAAATTAGCCTTTTTGGATGACAAGTGGTATTAAATAGAAAACCACTTTAATACGCCTACTTTAATAGGCGATTATTTAATAGTTTACTTAATTAAATAATTTACAACCAAGCACAATCGACAGCACATAGTATAGCTACCCTGTGGAGCCATCCACAGAGTACCTAGAACAAACATCAAGGTTTTTCCCGGCTAATAGTAGCATTAAACGACTATCTTAGCCTTTAACCCTACGAATGGTGGCTCCCCATCTTGGAGTACCATTTGTCAATCTACGTTTGCGGAGAATAATTAAAACAATAGAATCATATTGTAAATAATCAACTTTTCAAGCTATATAGTTTGTCCTAAGTGCCCTAAGTTTTCATATGACTAAAACAAACTGGACTATCTTATACCATATTCGTTCCCGCCATCCAACTCCATCAACAGGCTCTTGTGATTGCAAATTTTTTTAAAGTACTCATGAAAACAAAGCAAATGAGTCCAAATTTGACTGTCATGCCAAAACAGAGCCATGCCATCAGAGAGTTTCACTGTCCTCCTCACACCTCCATCATTAAAGACGCTTAATGGTACCTACTATAATCATAATATATTGTCATCCAAACCACACGAGTTTGTAAAATTTCACGTCAATCGGACAGGACAAGTAGAAGTAAGCCGAAAAATCAGTTACGACGAAATGATAAAATACGAACAAAGCTGAAAAAGCTTTCAAAAATGACAGATTTACTTCAAAGTCCATGTCATCAGCTAAACTCACATCAACTGGAAAAGCTACACTAGGCCATCTGATCAAAAATCTATAGGTAACTATAGTCGATTCTTTAATTTTATTTTTAATACTTTAATTTTTTCTCTCCGTAAGAACCATCCTCGTACTTCAAGGAATATTATAAAAAAGAATTAGCGAAATCGGTTCAGCTGTTCTCGAGATTTGCGATCAGCAACACATTCATCTATTCATTTTTATATAATATAGAGATGTATATTTTACTTACATCAGTTTAAATTCTCATGTGCGATATATTATACCGTTGCTCGATCTATATCAGCGACACACTTGATACATTGGATCAGAGTTGTGTATACGTGCTTTAATTAAATCAGGTTTTTCCGAAACTCGCTCTCAAGTCTCAGTTTATTTCGCGAATAAGTGCTCTCGATTTATTTACAATGCCGCTCATTTGACTTTTTACTTGGCCTCAGTAAATTGCTTTGCTTTTTGTTTTTGCTTATTTCAATTTACTTATTAGGGGTTGGTAAATTTTTAAAAGCTTTCAATAATCTAAATTAAAAAATGTGCTAAAAAGTCCTGCTTAAATCACTGAATCATCAACGCCCAGTTCAAACCTAACCTAACCTAGAAAACTGAAATATTGCACAGAGGTTCCCTTTATACTTAATGTAAATAAAAATGAAGCCCTAAATTTTATCGAAATTCCTCCAGGAACTAAGCCACGGGCGGTCGTTAGTAATATCTTAACATTAATAAAATACTTATATAAATTTTCTCGGATAGACACACCTATAAGTAGGTATATCTACTCCGTGGGGATTATAGATGGCCGACGCTATTTAAAACCCTTTGATACGCAAATATATAGTTACGTACCTACTATATAATATTGAAAAAATATAATATACTTACTACTATATACAAATACATTTTTTTTGTAATTTTCATGAAAACATGATAAATAGGTAGGTGCATGCGCTGTATTTTTATACATACCTAATTCTATGAGTATGTCTAACTAGCCTTGCTGCGCACGAGTGGGCCGAGGTAAAATTATCTTAATAAAGATAAAAAACGCATTGATGAAGTTTTGAGCTATAAGATATAGGTGGATACTTGATACAAAGACAAACGCACTATTTTGTTTCATACTCGTTTGTTATTATATTGTCAAATCTCAACTTTGGACAGTGTATCGAATCCAAAGCAAAAACTGCTGGCAAGAAATTTGGCATCCTCAACAAAGTCAAAGGGTACTTCACGCCGGAACAGCTTCTTACCATGTACCAAGTACAAGTTCGATCGTGCATGGCATGGACTATTGCAGGCATTTATGGGATGGCTCTGCCAAGTATCAGCTTGATGCATTGGATTCAGTGGCCCGTCGCGCTAGAAGACTCATTGGTGACGAAGCGCTGGTCAATTCCAAACCTCAGTTTGGAACATCGGCGCAAATTTGCAAAGTTTATCGGTATTCAGTATTCTACAGGACATATTTTGGAGTGTGCCCAAGAACTTTTCGACCTGGTTACTCCTCTAATATTGTACCGTAAGGCATCACCAAGGTCTGCACCCGTAAGTACGTAGTCGAAATTCTACGGATACGTACCTTCGTACGTATTTGCCTCCTCATTTCTAATTCGAACCGCTAGGATTTAGAATGCCCTTCTGGCATCAGTTATCCCTCCAATTATAATATGGGTACCTTCAAGTCAAGAGTGAAAAGGCATCTTCTAGACAAGCGCGCTCTATCTTAGGCTGCATCATCACTTGCCATGCCACCAACTCTGATTGCAACCAAGCGCTAGTCCGTAAATTAAAAAAAAACTATTTAAAGAAAAATAGAAAGGGTCTATTTATTTCGTCTCTGTTTCAAACTAAAGTTTTAAAACAACCTACAATAATTAACTGACTACTCTTATGCCTTATTATACTTACCTATTTTTAGAAAGTACTAAATAGATAATATACTAACTCCACACATTCAATCAAGTTATAAAGTATGTCATGTTATAACATTGATTACCAGCATTATAGTTAGCGACTAAACTTGAAAGAGGTTAACGTTGCCTAGAACTTGGCGGAGTTGCCGGCGCGGAACCGGCCGCGGCGTGCCGCGAGCGCTCAAGCCTTCACGTTGCGCAATCTACGCACTGTACCTACAGAATACTTAGACGATATATTGCTCAAGATTTAATTCAGGGGTGCTTGTGGTTTAAGTTCCATCTTTTAGGTTCTCATCAATATAATTTTTATCATTGTATACGCGTTGGCATAACTTTTATAAAATTCATACATGGCTCATTATTCTATAGCTATGCAAAGTTAGCTTGCCTCCTGGAGATGGACAAAGGATAGTTTTTATTCCGGAAAATTAAAGAGTTCGCACGGGATTTTTAAAAACCTAAATCCATGCGGACGAAGTCGCAGGCGTCGTCTAGTAATTTATAGTTTAAGTTAGATGAATATCAAGTCGGTTAAAAAAGCAAGACCATTTAAACTTACATCATATTTTATAGGTACTTTCATCTTAAACAAATAAACATGAACAGTTTGCAAAAACTTTTCTTTATAATATGTTTCATGTTTACGCATTGAGGGACAAACCTCTGTGATTTTTTGCAATGCGTGCTACCTAATATTTTTTTTGTATGTTCATAATAAATTTAAAAAAATGTACAGTCGTAATTCGTAATTTTACACTACCTTAACTTGAAAGAGGCATACCATAAAATAAATACATCTTTATCAAAATTCATCACTCATCACCAAATATTAAAACAAAGGCAAACACAAAAGCGTACCTAAGCACGCTCTTTTCTTTCTGACAGGCAAAAAACTTAAACGTGCAGAAATAAAAAGCAACAATTTTTTATTAGATCTTAAAAAGTAAACACCCGATTCGGTAGCAACACGCTTCTTTGCTTTATTTGAGTTACAAAACAGCAGGTTTATGGACTCGTTAGGTGCATATTTTAATAAAAAAATGATTTATGATGCCAAAATTCAAACACGAGAAGTGCAAGCGTCCCCATTGAAAAAGAATTTAAAACAATCGATTTGTTAATTCGATTCCTTATATATAGATATTTTTTTAAATTTCGAACGGCCCATATAGGTACCTAAATCTTTGGAAGCTTTTATTTGAAGGTATAATAGGTAGGTAACTTTTAACTTTGTAATGTTTCAATAAGTTTTTTTTGGTCTTTTATCTAAATTCCTCATGTAATTGAAAGTAGAAAGACGATTGGATACAAAAAAGCCCCAAAAATCTTCCATATGATGTAAGTAAAGTATTAAGATTTTTAAGTTTTAATCTGAAATGATAATTTATTTTTTATGTAGGTACCTATAGTAGTTTGTTGTTATTATGTGGATGGTAGGTAACAATTTTTAACTCTACATGACATTCATGTACTTAACTAATTGTTTTTGTTTATTAACATAAATATTAGTTTATTTTTAACACTATAATTTTTAGCGGCGGTTTTTTCGTGGCGGCCAACATTGCTTTATACCATCGTATACAGTGAGAAACAAGGTATACACATAAATATATTATACTTCACAGTGAGTAAATCTATCTTGCTCAGATTTTTGCTTGGTTTAGGACGACTGTCGGAAGTCGATCATTGTAACTAACGAAGAACTGCCTACCAAAAATATTTTTTAACTCTCTGGTCTCTTAATTTATGCCATAATTTTTTTTTTCCTTTAAAATTTGATTATGTCCCTAATGTATGGTATATCGTATTTCATAGGTACAACTGTAATTTAAAACTTATAATGACACAGCGTTAAAAATTTAGAAGAATGAAGCATGACTAGAATCCATAATAGAATATAAATGAAAAAACTCCCAAATCCTCCTTAAAAGATCATGCATAAATCTTAAAAGATAAATGTCCGACACGCACACATGCAAAGTAGGTATCCATGCGGTTTATCTCAACTCAACACACGTTTTCGTATCCTTACAATGGATGAGCCACAACAAATGAAACAGTTTTCGCGGGACTCTACGTTTAGGAACTGTTTGTATGGATCAGGACGGCATAATCTCTTTTTTTTAACTTTTACTGATAACTGCAAATTCTTGGTTAAATTTGTATGAAACTTGGTTTTAACAACTAAATAATTGAATTCACGAAGTAAGCTTTTGACGTGTTTCTTCCTAAAATAGTTTCAAAAAGCAGCGGAAGTTCAAATAGGTAATCATCTTCATTTTTATAATATTATGAACTAGGTATGAAGCCGGAAATATTAGGATTTAAGACGCTGCATGTGAGTTTGGATGTTTTGTTCGACATGTTTGATACAATAATTCAGAAAAAACATGAAAGGGTTCTTACGCTTACCGCAACAGTTGGCATCGGTGATATTATTAAATAGCTCAGTGCTTTTCTTACTTTACTTAAGGTACCTACTACTAATATTATGAAGACACAAAGTTTGATGGTTTGTGTGCATAGGGTAATCTCTGAAATTAATGATTCGATTATGAAAATTCTTTAATTGACATATAGCTCCATTAATCCCCAAGTGCTACAGACTATGACTGATAATACGCGGACGAAATTGCGGAAAAAAGTTAGTTAGTTAAAATAGAGCCGCTTCAGCTGTAATGCAAGAACAATATGATAAAAATTTCAATACGGAACTGTAGAAACAAAGCTACCCATAAAATTTATTGTTTACACTTTACAGCATCTTTTGTGCACCTCTGTTCTTTCAGTTATTGTAGGTACCTACCCAGCGCTGATTGCTCCCCGTCTGAGAGAATTCCTTTACTTGTAATAATCCTTTCACTTGAAAGGATGCCGACACCGAACATTGGCGTCTGTGTACCTGATCCTCTTTACAACGATAATATTGCTTATGAATATGCAACTATATTTTAATACTAGCGACCCGCCTCGTGGCTTCGCACGGGTAGTTTATTTAAATTTTCGCAGGGATCTCTTAATTTTTTGAAAATAAAATATAACCATGTCACTCAGGAATAATGTAACTTTCTACTGGTGTAAGAATTTTCAAAATTGGTTCAGTAGTTCCAGGGATTACTTCCTGCAAACAAACTTACAAACTTTACCTCTTTATAATACTTATTAGTAGGTATATTCCTAAGCAAAAAGGAATTTCTAACTTTGCCAAGACAACACTTATAATAATTAGTTAGATAAGCAGATTGATTGTATTAGGTAAGTATTTCCTTCTGTTTTAATTGATTCGCATAATTTTTGAAATTTTTTCATTAATACCTACCTACCTACTTACCTAATCATTTCGTGAGCCATAATTTAAACTTTTGCTTCATCACCGCTAACCTCCAAAATTTTAGTGATTCATATTTTGATGATTCGACTGACACAGATTTAATTCGCAGAATATGAAGATAACAACAATTTTTTTGTTTTAATTTAAGTTTTTTTTTGGAAGTTTCATAAGATTTTTTATAAATAGACCACCTATTTCTCAATTCTAATTACAAGTATTTACCTACCTATCCATTTCTTTCAGGATTCTGGGCTGATAACTTGTAAAAGCTTTCAGCACCTACTCAAACGTTGTGCTTAGACAGCTTAGAAAAGAAAATGATCGTAACAATTTTATTAAAAACAAACTGTCAAACGTCAACTAAAAGCGATAGTTTAAATATATCACGTTAGCTAACATTAGACAATGTTGTACAAGTGCATGAAAAAAATTACGGTATTATTAGTATTACGACAGTCGACAGGGACGTCTATGTGCAAGCACTTTTACTGGAATCTGTATTTGTGATGGTATGGCGATGGCGTAGACTGTAGAGGCTCGCTGCGCGGGCGCACGGGGCCGGGCGGGCGGCGCCGGCGCGGGCGCGGGCGGACCTGTTCCGGCAACGGTGTCGCGGGCACCGCACACCTACGAGCTCGAATCGCAGTCCTTTCCCAGCGGCCAACGGTACTGGATGTGCCGCTAGCTGCTCCGCACAAAATAAACAGAGACGCGAGGAAACTCACCGTGCAGTGTTATGATGCAAACTTGTGTTGATCCAATTTGGACGGGGTGAATTTTTAAACTGAACTTGTGATAAGGACGAACAGAAGGATAGAGTGCAGTGTTAACTAACTACTAAAGATGCCGAAGATTTTCCTAATAAAGAAACGGTTGCACGAGCAGCAACTCGGCTTACAGGAGGGTCAGGAGCTCCTCGGCAAGGGTGACCCGCTGTGCCCTGGCTCTCCTCTCGACGATGGCCCCGTACCGCTCCTCTCCAAAAAGGACAAGGAATGCGGCGGTAAGTTCCAGTTAATGACATCAATATAATTAATCCATTCATTGCTGCAGACATCTTTTTGTAGACGCTTCTCCTGTTATCCTTCGTATAAAGGCTTCTTTCATTCTTCAGACAACCACAGTAAAAATTGCTTTTATTACAACAATGTTATCTTTGGTACAAAGACGTTTCTATTTTAATTCAGTAGGTAATTTGGCATCTCGTAGTGAGCATTCTAAGCTTTCCTTAGTTTAAGATCAGTAAGAAGACCTACGATTAATTTATTACTTCCTCCATAACGGCCACTCGTCAAACCAAAAAAAAAGATACTCACACTTGGACAAAATCCTGTTCTCGACCACACTATGCCAACAGTTTGTCTACCTGAGATCATGTGTGACTTGCGTGATCCTTCGTTTTGTTCTGCTTTTGTCAATTGATTTTAGTTAAAATAGTAAGACATATTTTGAATTTTTTGGTAAATCAGCAACGTGATCACACAATCAATGGTACGGCAGTAATCTACGGCATCAACGGGATAGCCATTATTTCAATAATTCTTTTTACTTGGATACAATTGTAATTTTTAATATATTACTGAATCCATTTTATTGAATCTGTAAATGTGGATAATTTGATGATTCTCATATAAGTAAGAAATATTTGACGGGTGAAATAGGTACATATAAACAAACAGGCAAAACGTCACACAGTAGGTACCTGTCCTTATTAACGGTGCGCTGGGTAGAACGCGTGAATCACTGATATAACTGTCATGTTTTTGCATCTTTCCACAGACTGTTAATTCGCACACTGGCGCTAAAACTAGAATAGGTATGCTATTGTACTCAATGATCTTTTCAGTTATAAACTCAGAATAGTTTAAATAAAGATAAGCAAAAATTTGACAAACTTGTAGAAGAAGCATTATTTCATTTGTAATAAATTTCGATATTGTGATTATGTAAATTGCATATACTTAAAGTAATGTTAAAATATGATAATATCGATAATATCTTATTTGAAACTTAAGTTCAAGGGCATCAGATCGTTGACATTTTAGCATTGGTTGAAAATGTCTTCTGAATCAAACAACAATAAGTAGGTATAGCTAATTAAAATGTATCAAATGAGTAATTTCAAAAATTTGTTTATAGCACAAAAAGTTTTTGCATAATTAGGAATTAAGTAAGATAGAAGAATAAGTAATCAATAATAATAAAAATACAACAATTAGCCGTGACAATACAATTTTTTAATCGAACGTTATGATAAAAACATTGCAAATATCAGGCAATAAAAGTATGTATATATGTAGGGTAGGTACCTACTACAAAGATTTGGATATTTAAGAAAAAAATACAACTTATAAGACTATGTAAAGAAATATAAACATCAAATTAAAGAATAAATGGAAATGTACTGCAACATTAGTACACCACAAGCTTTACCGTGTTACCAAAATTGAACTGTCGTAGACCTCAGGGCGCAGATATTATTGATGATACTATCTTCAAATCAGACGTATATCAGTCTATACATGGTCAAGTCCAACCGTCATCAGGCAGGAACTGTGCTGTAGGCGAGGTGTCAATGATTGCAGCACAATGGGTTTCCGCCGGCCCCGCTCGCCGGCTACCGCTTTGTATTTAGGTCACTCACCGCGATCTCCACTGTCATTTCAATATAATTAACAATATATTACGGTTTTGCATAAAATGTACTGTTTTATCTGTTTGAATGGGACTGTTGACATTGAATTACAAAGAGTTACGAGTGTGGTTCACTAAATGAGGTTTATTGTTTCGGCGCGCTTGTTTCAAGTAAAAGCTACAACCATCAGTCCATGAATATTGTAATAATGAAAACTTAATATTTTATTCATTAACCACGAAAAGCATTCGGATAGACTTTAGTAAAAATCTAAACGGTCTGTATGATGAATAAATAAATTTTCTGAAGATAATTACAGATGAAATTTCTTATCAAAAATGTTTTTACAACAACATAATACCTACATACGTTATTGTAAAGTCTGTTAGATCTATTTAGGCACAACATACAAATCATGCTCGTGTGAAATGGTACCAAGAATACTAGATGCATTTCCACGCATAGCCACACTAATCCTTATGCAGAAATTGATCCAGCCCTTCTGTCACCAGATGAGGCAATTGACCATGGTGAAATGTCTCGTAATAATTTGCTAGCACAACTCCATGTTCCTAAGTTCTCCAAGTTAAGCAACCGGAACAAAAAATTTTACTCTCTTGTATCATTTCTCCTGCTATTCCCGGTATTAATGCAGTCTTCCTGATATGACACGAAACCAGTGTGTCAACGCTTATAATTGCGTACTGTACATTAGCTCATTGAGCGGAAGAATATTATCTACTAGCTGATTCCTGCGACTTCGTCCGCGTGGATTTACGTTTGGAACTCTTTGATTTTTCGGGATTGTTGTCGTTGCTTGGTACCTACAATATGAATTCACTATGAACACTTCCTGAATCTTGATAACCCAGGCGGGCAGTAACCCTACAGCATCAGGATTAAGAAGCTGAATCCAGAATTTTTTATGTGACCACGACGTAAACTTTTTTTGGTGATTTAAAAAAAAATTTGCAAATCGGTCCAGAAACCTCGAAAAAATCGATGTAGAAAACAGAACCACCTCCTTTTTGACAGTCGGTTAAAAACCGATGACCTTGAAATATTTACGGAACAATCTTTAAAATATCCCCTTTCTAACAAAAAAAGAATGAATGAAATCGGACTACGCGTTAATGAATTACAACTCAGTATACATTTTAACTTTCGTCCCCTCTCCTACGGGAACCATGCTGAATTTCGGGATAAAAAGTATCCTATATTCTTCCTCATAGTATGACCTCAAATCGTACCAAGTTTCATTGGAATCCATTCAGTAGTTTCAGCGTGATGCGCGGCCGTGATACAGACAGACAGACAGACAAAAATGAAAAAAATTACAGTTTTGGATTCAGTATCGATTATAGACTGCCCTCGAAAAAAAATTTTCAAAATATCTTCAATGTACAGAATTTGACCTGTTACAGTTTTATTATTATTGATTGATATTGATGATTGATGGTAGCAAGAGCCCTGCTGATCGTATCACTGAGAGAGCCATGCTGTAACAGATTGTCGGCGCACCTTTGCCCTGAGAGTTCGTAAATTCAAAATTTTAAAGTTTGCTGAGTTTTTTGTATGCCATGAAATGAAGCCAGTACCCAGATTCCTATTCAGATAGGGATCCAGCTGCTGTGTCATTTGACAGATTTTAAACCCAAATTCGAATGTGATCACTTGGGTTTTGCAAAATTGCAATGGCAAGTTATATCAAAAGTTAATCAGATAAATATTACGAGCTTCCAGTAAAATTAAATAGGTACACAAAAATAATAAATACTTAATGACTTTTATGCGTTGTAGGCAAGTAACTAAAACAAAAAGAGTCGAATCGATCGCACCGTTACGGAAACCCGCATGTATGCACGCTTATCGTATCCGACATAATATTAAATGGCAAAATAAAGTACCTAAACGTAATTCCAGGTGAATTGACACCTGTATAAAGGGCACACTTGTTCTTAAGGTCAGGGCAAGTGCTAATTGAAAAAAGGGCGAGGGGAGCTGTGCCCTCGCTAGCACTTGGAATTTACGGTATTTTAAGCGCTTGCCTGCGTACATAACATAATGCCTACGTTGTAATCGATTTTATTAATTAGGAAATCATTCTTAATATGTTTTACCAGCTCCTGCAAATAATAGAATGGAAAAAAAACTTTAAAAAATAAATTGCAATATTAATGCCAGCAGATCGATTCCAAAAACTTGTATCAATCATTAAATTACACTTGCAATAATTGTTGCGATTGGCTGAATTTATGGTATTCTTGTTGCAACAATGTATTGTAGCTAATAGTGAACGAGCGTCAACCAATCAGAGATGATTGCGATCGTGACATTGTAGCTGTCATTCTACCGCGATCGAGCTGCTGATCATTTTGGACTAAGAGCCAGCGCGTGCCAGGCCTTCGTTACTTAACTTTTTAACTTTCAGCTTTTGTCAAATGACGAAGGTCTGACACGTGCTGGCTCTCTCTCTATTTTGTAAAACATATCTAAAAAGATACTCGTAAACAAAACGGTAGCACCTTTATTTCGCTTTATACACAACGGCATAAGAAATTCTTTGAGGAAATAATATACCTACAGCTTACTATAATATAATGATGCAATGAAGAAATCATTACATTTAACTTCTTACATAAATAATAACTTATTTGTAAGGATATGAACGAAATATTGTTATAATTTAATATGCAATAATTACGAGCTTTCACATCTCTCCTACAAAAGATTTCAACGCGCCCGCGCTTATCAATGTTTATTTATATTATAGCCGGACTTTATTAATCCAATCTGCTACTACAGACTTGTACTTTTTAACGAGAATATATTCTTATCATAATCTTCACTACCCTAAAAAGTTTTTAGCGACTAGTATGATTATAGAACCCTACCTTATGCGTGTTCTACTTGTGATACATGCTTGACCAATTAATTATATTCAAAGTACCTACCTACTTAATAAAATATTTTTATAACATTGCGTTAACTTAATTATGTTAAATTTAATAATAATTAGTAGGTAGGTACTAGGTACAGTAGGTTTTTGCATATTTTGATGCTAATTTACTGTTTTAATTTAGTAGCAGCTTATTCTTAAAGAAATAATATACCTAATAATGTATTTAAAACTGTGTGTTCAATTATAATTTGATACTTAATAAGAAAACCCTATTGTAATATTATGTATAACGACTAACCGAAAAAGGGAAACAACACAATTTTCTGTTCGGTAAGTTATGATTTCAATAAGCATTATAGCACTAAAAGCAGACCTAACTCCTAACTGAACGTTAATATAATCTCGAATTAGCATAATGCATAAGGAGTGAAACAGTAATCTTGGACGAATATCCAAAAAAAAGCAAACTTTACCATGTGGCCGGCCCGCCATTGTATCCACCGTCCATTGTATTTACCTTTTTAACGTTTTGCCTTTTCAAAGATTTGCGATCATAAAAAATACGATTGCATTCATAATGGAGCAAAACCGTTCTTGGAACGGCTACCTCCAAACAATTGCTCTTAATCGTTATGTTTTTCCACTTACAGGCATCTCTTATCGTAGTATTGAGGCTACTAATCTTTTTTTTTGTTAATACCCATTGGTCATCCGAAGCATAATCTGCGAAACCTTTCATGGTTAGATAAAACACAATTGTAGGTAAGTAGTTTGCGACAGAGACAACGCTCTACGAAGCCGAAATTTGCCGACTGACTCTTTCTAAAGGTCGATGTTCATAACTTTTGGCCGCGTACTGTAGATACAAGATGATGACTTAAACACCAAAGTAGTAGGCACCTATTTCATCATCATCATCATCATCATCAACATACATAGGTCTCTTGTTGGGACTTCCACACGCCATTGTCTTGTTCCGCCTGAATCCAGTGGCACCCTGCGACTCGTCTGATGTCGTCCGTCCAAATAGTGGGGTCTTCCAACGCTGCGCCTTCCGGTGCGAGGTCGCCATTCCAGCACCTTGGACTCCCAACATCTATCGGTTTTTCGAACTATGTGCCCAGCCCATTGCCACTTAAGCTTCGCAACCCGTTAAGCTATGACGGTTACTCTAGTTCTCCTACGGATCTCCTCATTTCTGATTTGATCACGTAGAGCCATTTACCATCGAATAGGATAAGGACTATTATTGTAGTCAGAACCATAACTTTCCATATTACTCTCATTATTGTGTCGGGTTACAGACTTGGACGAGCGTTTTTGTGACGTGAGTACAGCCGGGAGGATAACAACCAATCAAATGATAATACAAAAGTAGGTATAAATACTTGCTAATTTGACCGGTATAATTATTTAATACTTTATTTAGTTCTTGTATCTCTCTGTGCGGAACCCGATTCCGTTTCTTGTTTCAAAGTTATATTTAGAACAGCACCAGCAAAGCCAACGTTCGATACTGCCACTTAAGCGCACCGTGTACAAGGGCTTGCCATTTATTTTTTGCGAGGCCGCGGCAAGATGCGCCGCACGTGATGAGCAACCTACTCTGTTCTAGGAACGGTCACACATGTCTTGTTAAAGTATTCAAATCGGCCGGTTTTGCAATAAACGTACCCAGTACTATCCACCTATGAGATGCGGGCGCGTCAGTCTTTAATTGCTACGAGCTATGGAAAAGACATCTGCGTATTTATTTATATATTTTTTTGTCATTGTCTTTATATGAGTGGACAGCTGTTCTAGCCACTTTAGTTTATGGTTTCTTCAGACGTAATTATACCTAATGATATATTATGCAAAATGTTATGGTATTCTCCCATGTTTGGCATACACAGCATACACACAGACGTAAATGATACACAGTTTAAATACTATAATTGCACATCTAATTTTACAATATTATAGGGCGATGTATCAGCAAATATAATAATTCATTATCGTATATCAATCAGCCTGCGGACGTCCACTGTTGAATATAGGCCTTCCTTAGCCCCTCCACATTATTTTTATCATCGTTAGTTCATCGTGCCAGAGGGCGCCCCGCACTACTATATAGGTACAGTACCCAGCAGGTAATATTGTACATCGACTTTTAGAAAGAGATAACGGTTTCGTAGAGTGTTGTCTCTGTCGTTGAGACCGACAAATCGTCACATAGGTCTGAGTGCCGAATCTCATTCGTCATGATCGATGTACAATATTTCTTGCCGGCTACTCTACATACGCTTACTAGTTGGTACGCGGTCTAGAAAATGTAGTCAATTCGGTGTATCTAATTAATTATGTCTAACCTCACTATGAACAGGCCCAACGAAAACCTCTGCAATCTAAAAATTCTCTAATGCAATATAGCTAGTAGGATTGAAGTCGAGTGTTGACTTATGAGCTACAAATTGCATTTTATTTTAGCTAAACACCAATTTTAATACAAGACGCGATTAGATAAATAAAGTTATCTCTATTCAAAAAAAATTAGCATTTCTAGTTACTACAGCCAGGGTAGACGTTTTTCCAAAACTCGAAGCATGCCAAAGAAACTAAGAGATACCGATTGCATTTTGTCTTTAAATAGCAAAATAATTTACGTTATAACGCCAACAGTATCCATTAAAAAATTACCGCGGAATTAGTAGCAAAAATGTATCAGAACCACAAAACAAATTATACACTAATAAGTTATCATTATCAGGTAATAGGTTAAGGATAATTAAAAAACTAGTTCTGTAATGGTACCTCGCTCGTTGCACTCGTCAAACCCCGATAAAATTAAAAAATAGGTTTGTAAAATTTGTTAGTTAAAGTTATTTGAGTTTCAATAAACTTATTAGATATGTGAACTAGAGGTGTCAAAAAATAATGTACCTAATAAATTTATTAAATATATAAATGTATTCAAGATATTCGTTTTTAGATTAAAACAAAATTGAATACAATATATAATAAGTAGTGAAAATTTGAGAAAATCCTTCCTAAAAAATAACTCAGGCGTTCGATCTTTGATACGCCGCGCGCGGCGCGACCGAGCGACGATATTAGATTAAAATATATTAGGTAGGTACAGCTGAATACAAATATCGTCGCGATTCGACGGTGAATAATTATTACATTGAATTTTCGTATTGGCCTGAATACGAAAACTGTTACATGTTGACTGTGATGATACGAGTATGCGGCTAGTATTTTTATCATTTTGTTTGTTTCGTAATAAATTTTGAATGCAGTTTTATTTATTTGTGAACTTGAGTGTCGATAAATATTTAATGCGAATAATTGTAATGTAGATTAGGCAAAATAATGTAGATTAGGTACATTTTTGTGTTGTGATAGATTTGTGTCGCGCGTTAATAATACCTATTATAGTAGATTTGTTCTTTTTGGAAATACTTGCGTCATTTTATAAATCGTATGAGAAAATGTTTTTCAAAGTGTAGGTATTATCATACATTTAAGTATTATAGGTAATAGGTTAGGTACGTGAAGTGGTATTGTTCTTTTTAGAAATCATCATCATCATTTTATAATTCGTATGATAATAAATATGTAGAAATGTATGATAATAAATATAATAGTTACCTACTAAAAAGATTTTTTTATAGGTAACTAGGTAAACTTACCTACCTATTGTATTGTAGGTATCTACTTGACATTGCTTTATCGTTCTACTTGTTTTTATTTTTACATACATAGGTAGGTACTAGGTACTGTAGTCCGCGACAGGTTGAGATGGCAATCGGGGTATGAGGCGGGGGTGACATCCCGCACACCCGCACGTCACCCTCGCTCGCCCGCACTGGGTTAGCACAGGGGCCGTGCGGGTGTGCGGGGCATTCCCTCCCCGATTGCCATTTCGACCTGTCGCGAAGGTATGGATTGGGTACCTATTAAGAGTAAAATTTAAAATTTAAATCAATCGAGTTAAATACAAGCTATACCCTAGTTCTCGAACTTATTGACGGTTATGAGAAAGTTGTTTTTTGTCATATTTTTGTTCAGTAGGTATCATTCATAGATTGTTAAAATGTTGTTCCCTATGTCAATAAGGTCGAAAATCGCTTGCACCCATTTTTCTGCTTGCGCCTCACGGTTCAAGCAATTTTTTTTTTTGTAACAAAATAATGTAACGTTAATAATTATTAAATACTAGCTTATGCTCGCGACTTCGTCCGCGTGGACTACACAAATTTCAAACCCCTATTTCACCCCCTTAGGGGTTGAATTTTCAAAAATCCTTTCTTAGCGGATGCCTACGTCATAATAGCTATCTGCATGCCAAATTTCAGCCCGATCCGTCCAGTAGTTTGAGCTGTACGTTGATAGATCAGTCAGTCAGTCAGTCATTCAGTCAGTCAGTCAGTCAGTCAGTCAGTCAGTCAGTCACCTTTTCCTTTTATATATTTAGATTTGTCTGTAACACGTGATAATATTGTGATACACACATGAACCTGTATTTGACACCTCTAATGTGAACATACTGGAAACTTCTTGCAATATACGGCTGACGAGCGATTAAGTTATACTAGCGCGCCATAACGTAACGATATTATTATACATAATTAGGGTTATTCGTTTAAAACGAAACGGTAGTTTTAATATCGTTTGCAAATCCCATACTAATCGTTGCAGTACCAAACCGTAACGGCATCTTTGAGGAAGTTAGTAAGCATAATAATTTAATGAACGGCATATTATGATTTTTTGGCGTATGCTCCAACTTTCCAATACAAAACAAATCTACATAAACTGTGACAAGCCGCTCGATAGATGCCCGATAAAAATACAAAGACAATAATACTTTTGTCCGTCTTAAGTGCTTTCTGGTAAAGATGCATATCCTTGGCATTAAGGCTCGTTGCTGTTATCAATACATTAAGACCACCCGGAAGGTAGGCTTAACACTTATCTGAGTTTTAAGAATTCATTCCGATTTTGTGAAAGGTACCTTTATTTTTGACCACTCTGGCGCACCGCGATCGCCCATCTCAATATTGGTATGTACTTAGGTAAATATATCTTTGCCCATCTTGTAACCAAAGTACGAGTAGGAACCTCTAAACCCCCCCGAGACCTTTTTTAATAAAGGGTGGGGCCTTTATTAAAAAAGGTCTCTGACATTATGTCAGGGGAGAAGCCGCCTAAATAGAATCTGAAAAGATCTATTTAATTTTAAAAAAAAAAAACCCCCACCCTGCCAATTATGGTACCTACTCTAGGTATATCTACATACATAGGTTAGATTCGGTTTAGATTGCATCGTCACTTACTGTAAAGATTACATACCACCTGCGCAAACTTTTCATCCTATAAGTATAGGCCAACAAAATCGTAAAAGACTATCTGTATTAAAACAGTGCTATGAATTAAGGGCTAAGGTTGTTCGCACGCGAGCCACAGACGCCACCACCTAGTAGCTAGAACCGGCTAAAAAGGTGGCTGACGCGCGCTACAGCCACTTGTGGTCGGTGGTAGTCTTGCGGTCGGTGGCCGGTACTTTTTTTAACACATGCTTCCAGTATCATAATAGACTGACGATGTAATTGCGCTGCTGGTGATAAAAAAGTCGTCGTAGAAGACGAAAATACCACCGAAAATAAGTGACGCGACAGGAGAGAGGGTTGGGTTATCGCGCAGCGTGGCGCGGGTCGGCGTTTTATGGCGGCGTATAGCGCTCGACGATTGTGGCGTGTAGCGATTACCAGCGAGCGTCAACCGTGTACGGCAAATCCGTATATAATATATATGAAAACTACAGGAAATAGGTCGGTGGCGGCGCTTTGATGTTGTCGCGCGTTTCTCGTGTGCGGGGAGGCTTATGTTTATGGTAATCTATATATTTATATGTTTTCGTTAACAATAAAACCTTTAAAAAACCGAGTGTTTCGCACGCACACATCCCAAGATTAAGGTCATCTCAGCTATTGTTGTGTCATGCTATAAAAGATAATAATCATTTCGTGTAGGTATTTTGGAGCAATTTGCCGAATGCCGCCCACGATCTCTTTAGATTTGAGGACTATGTACAGGCGTTCTACATAACAATTGAATAGCCTCAAAATTTAGAACCTGTTTAACTACTTGGAAGGCATGTTTAGTTCGCAGAACGTATCTAGTAATTTTTGCTGTTATCTAGATTTTACAAAACAAGCTGTCAAGTCCGAAATAACTTGTTTACCGATGAATGTGCTTCTGAGATTTATCATAATCATTGTAACTATAGAAGTATAGAGCAGCTCAAATCTCCGTGCCTAATACAAATGTCAAAATTTAGCCTCCAGGCATCTTGTAGGTTTTGTCTATAATATTATGCTTCTCAAATGACTGGTTTTGGTATTATTTTCGTATAAATACTAAGTTCTACTTAAGTACCTATTACACTGCATAGTGATCAACTTATACCTATATTTTTTTGTAAAAAATTAGTAGTAGCTATGCTGTTTAGGCTCTTTCTTCGGCTTAACCGCCTGTCGACAATTTTATTATTTCCAAAGGTTCAAACAAAACTCTCATTAGTATTTGATTCTGGCTACCTAAAAAGGTAGGTAGGTACCTATAGTACGAGCAATCGTGGTATGAGGCGGCGGGACGCCAAGCACACCCGCACGTCACCGGCGGCGCTCGCCCGCAACGGGTTAGCGCGGGGCTGTGCTAGTTTTATTAGACGTTGTAAATCAACCCATATCGCTTCCAAGCCCGCTTCCATCTTAGACTGCATCATCGCTTAACCACCAGGTGAGATCGCAGTCAAGGGCTGAATTGTATATACCTAACGGAATAAAAAAAACTTACGACTACTAGAACATAATAAATCGATCGCCGCCTTAGATACCGGATTTTTTTCTATTCAGCAAACCAAATTAGTTGGTGTTAGCCTTGAACACTTCGACAAACATATTTGGGTCATTAACCCTTGCCAAATCTGGTTGTGATTCACGCTGTGATCAAAGTAATAATAAAGCGTTGAACAGTTTTTGTAGCCGTTCTTTCAGAGACAAGAAGTAGTTAGGCACCTACCTACCTAGCTATTCAATCGTTTTTTGCTCGACGCGGTGTCGAAATTATCCGGAAGGCTCTTTGGCTTTACATAATAATTATTAAATATTAATACCGGTACTCGGTACCAAACCCTTCTGATGATACCTAGGAGCAATGTGGGATACTTGCATAAAATAGATAGGCACCCTACCCGGTTCATAGTTATCTCGATCTTTGTTAGCAACAAATCAGTCACATAGCTAGATGTTTTAAAAAACATAAGCCTACCAAACTCTAGGCAACAGTTATATATACTAGGTACCTACTTACGTTATCTACTATACATAGATTATTATGTTTGTCGGAGTGTGGCCGACTAGTTTCGAACCCGCCCGGCGCGGCGCGGTCCTTATTAAATGGGTCTGCTGACTGCTCGCAACGCTTACAGTCTCCTGGGCGTAGAGGTCACGAAACGTATAGTCGGGCATACTCCGACAAATAAGTGAGTTAAGCCGTCATACATACCTGCAATATATTTATAGTAATAGACTAGCTAGTAGGTAGAAGGTCTGTAAACGGCGTTTACATATGCGACCGAGCGATGCTACGATAAACAATACACGACAAAAAATGTCCTTCCAAACGACCTTTCAACCGATCCTTAGCGGGCAGTGCGCTCCCGATGTACCGTGTGCTATCGGTACTTATGTTTATGAAAAAAGCCTTCAACGGAATTTTATATGCCCTCCGTTCGGACATCGGAGCGGTTCTTCATAGCTGTCTTCAAGGCTTGCTCACACACAACGCGTGACGGCATCGAGGCAACGGACACGCGTTCGAGCGTTTTCACTGTGACATCCTACTTGCCATGCCGTACCGTCGCGTCGTTGCCATCGTGCTTCGCTGCCTTTACGCGTTGTGTATGTTTCAGGCTTTACGTTTTTTAAAGCGTTAAATGCTAACAGCGTCCGATAACCCCGAGCGCAAGGACATGCTAGTCCGCCCGCTGCTTCTCGTTAGTTTTTTTCTTGTAGTCTGTTTTATCGTCTCGTTATACCTACATACATTGTAGGCAGGCCTGGAATAATCGATATGCTGTTAAAAGCATGATATACTGGTTATAAAGGATGCTTAAATGAAGGTAAGTAATACCTACCTTATTTACGATACTGTAACCTGGCTGAATTAGTAGGATAAAGAATAGATATGGCAAAGCTCGTAATACTTGGTGGGTGGCCACCGAGGGGGTCTTAATTGGTAGAAATCCTACATAACCCGATGCCTTTCCCAGGACGTCGGGTATCTTTGGATTTCTCTACCGTAAACAAAAAAAAGGATGTAGGTAAAGTACGCGACAGGTCGAGATGGCATACGGGGAGGAGACGCCCCGTACACCCGCGCAGCCCCCGCGAATAACCCGGTGCGCGCGAGCGCGGGTGACGTGCGGATCTGCGGGGCGTCTCCCCACCTCATACCCCGATTGCCATCTCGACCTGTCGCTGAGTAGGTATACCTAACTCGTAACTCCCAAGAGTCAGACAGGTAGGGAAGACATTTTGGTCTTCCTACTCCACCGCCCGCGCCACTTCGAATACAGCATCGTTTTTGCGCAAGCTCTGAAGAGGCTGGGTCTAAATTACAAATGAGAGTGAATGCTTGAACATTGCAAGTCACATCAAGCATGCTTGTCAAGCAAGTAAATGCTTGGCAAGCCATTTTTACCATCTAAGATAGCCTTAAATACTGCAGGCGGTACTCTGGGTGCGGGCGAGGCGGTGTCGATGCGAAAGCTCGTGTCTTTTTGGTTCGGATAATAAGGTGGTTCAGTGGAACACGCGGATCGCCCTCAGTGGTCTCAGCCACCTGAAAATCGGCCAAGTGCGAATCGAAGTATGAACTCGCTCATGATTGGTATAGTGTATTCCTAAAGCCACCAAACAAGAGAAGAAGTGCATTCCTACAAAACATATGCTTACAAAATATGTGACGCCCTGGCCATGATTTTGAAGATTTTGAGAAGAGTAGAAAACGATCTCTCTGCGGTAGCTACGCTGACCGGGAGAGTTGCCAGTATTTGTAAGAAAAATTTTAGGTATGTAAGGGTACAAATCTTGGTCGCACGCTTCAATGAGATGAGTTACCGAATCTGATATGGCAGGATTGTTTTCACATTCTCTTTTCCATTTGGCCATACCCAGAGTCCGTGAAAGTGTGACGTCACAAGTCTATTAGGGTTGTGGGCATACCCAACGTGCCCACAACGATGGATCCGCGCTTGGTTTTGAATGAGTGAAATAAAGCCTACTGGTTTCCTCGATACTACCCGCGCCGCTTGCACTTCGCCTGAAGTCTGGATATTGCAGTAACATATTATACTAGATGATGCCGGCGACTTCGTCCGCGTGGATTTAGGTTATTGAAAATCCCGTGGGAACTCTTTGATTTTTCAAGATAAAGTCCGCCTATGTAGCCTATGTCCTTCCCCGGGATGTAAGCTATCTCTGTACCTACCTACTAAATTTCAGCAAAATCGGTTGAACGGGTGGGCCGTGAAAAGCTAGCAGACAGACAGACAGACAGACGGATGGACAGTATGGATTATTATGTTAAACAGTCTTTTTGGCATTTATAAAAAAAAATTCGCCAGCGATGAATGCGTCGATAATTACTTCGAACTTAGGTACATATTTAATGTAACCGCAGAATGCGTTTCTCGCATTAACTTACCGTATCGCTGTTACAACATCATAAGTAGGTAATTGTTAGAATGATTTTGCTACAGGTAGATATCTGCCTACGAATTTATAATGAGACAGCCAAATTGCAATGTCCATTATAAATAACGGTAAGCTAATGTCACGATGTGGGAGCCGGGAGGACGTGTGGTCTAGTTGTTACAACATATATCAATCGATTGCGATTGTTAAGCAACGTTGACCCAAGTCGGTAACTGGATGGGTGACCTACTTTGGAGGTCCAATTTTGACCATTTTGTTTCCTCCGTGCTTCAAAGAGCACATTAAGCAGTCGGTTCCGGTTATTATCACTAACAACTAATAATAACTGTAAAACCTAAGAATCGAAATATCGTTCTCTTAGTGAGTTGTATGCGGAAGGATCTGGGAACCCACCGCATTATTATCCCAAGAGAACCGCTGCCACTATGTGCTTAATGGACAGGAGTCACGAATCTCAGCGATGAGAATTACAACTCTAAGAAGAATGTGACGATAAGTGGGTAGATAGAATTAAAACATGGTATCATTCAAAGGGCGGATCAACAAATCCTTAAAAGTCGGCAACGAATTGGCGGTTCATGTGGAGCAAAAATGTCTATGGGCGGCGGTAATCACTTAACATCAGTTGACCCGTTTGCTCACTATTTAAGTCTATAAAATATATATTTTACATAATACATATCCTACCTACACCCCTGAAAATAATAACCAACAGTAATCTACTTAACTGTTCAATTATAAACCTACCTACATATTAACATAATGTTTCTAAGTAAAACTGCTGACAAACACCGAGGTGATTCCAAGAGTGTTCCGTTTTTATATTTGAGTAGACGGTAGGTACCTATCTACCTAGGTACCTACTAAAAAATGGACTTAGTTACTACAAACATGTTTCTAAATATGTAGTAGGTTCTATTTTGAACACTATTATAGACTTTATAGGTATACTAATTCTATTAGTATACCACCGTATGGCCGTGGAGTGTAGATACGTATAAGAATCACTAATTATTGCCAAAAACCGATGCGAAGAAGGCAGGCTCTGTAATGGCCAAATAATGAGCGCTCGCATTCAAGGTTAGCATACAGTTTCTCGGCAGGAAACGGCAAGTAACTGAATAGATATGGACATGGTAATTACTCGGCCTTGACTTACCGTTTTAGAATAAAAACCGCACTATTTAAATAGAGCTCGTTAACAATGACTTCAATGCTGTGTGCTGTGTATGGTTGCAATTTGCTATGATTATGTAATTTTTTAATAAAATAACTAGCTAAAATTAAAATAATATAGAAAATTATTTTAAGTAAAGAATAGGTACAATTTACTATGTACCTATGAAGGAACTTCTGTATCCGCTGCTAACACAATATTTATGGAACACCTACTTATGTAGGTACTTGGACGAATTAACCACTGTATTAAGACCACAAGACCTTGCTATTTATACTGGGGACTAGGTATTTTAAATCGCCCATAGGTAGGGCAGTAGGAACGTGTTGTAAATACACATTTTGATATTTTACATCAAGACATTTGTTTTAGTTATGGTGTCAAGCGAGAATGAGTGGCACAGATACGGTCAGATGCTGAGAGCCATAATGATGAGAAGGGAAGATAGAGAAAAACAAGAAAAAAAGGAGAGAGAGCAACCAGAGGGTCAGCACGAAGTAATGTTACACGGTTCCGTGCTGATCTCGCAGAGGGGGAGGTCTTTTTAGTCCGTGCGAGTCGAACACACCCTGTCGATAGACAGAAGTCCATTAGGGATTTTTCCTCCTCCTAGACAAAAAAAAAATGTTTTAGACTAGCTTATTCCCGCGACTTCGGCCGCGTGGACCATACAAATTTCTAACCCCCATTTTACCTCTTTAGGGGTTGAATTTTCAAAAATCCTTTCTTAGCAGATATCTACGTCATAATAATACCTATCTGCATGCTAAATTTCAGCCCGACCATCCAGTAGTTTGAGCTGTGCGTAGATAGATCAGTCAGTCAGCTTTTTCTTTTGTAAATAGACTAGCTTATGCTCGCGACTTCGTCCGCGTGGACTACACAAATTTCAAACCCCTATTTCACCCTCTTAGGGGTTGCATTTTTAAAAACCCTTTCTTAGCGGATGCCTACATCATAATAGCTATCTGCATGCTAAATTTCAGCCCAATACGTCCAGTAGTTTAAGCTGTGCGTTGATAGATCAGTCAGTCAGACACCTTTTCCTTTTATATATTTAGATAAGTAGAGTAGACCTACTAGTAGGATTAGGATATTAGGATGACAGGCGACATAGAGGGACTTCTTCAGTAAATTGCTAAAGCACGTGAATTTAATGTTTTCAAACATTTTAAATGCCGCTACAAAATCTCACTATGTTCAAATCCTCTAAGCTTTCAAAAACCTCATAAACGATAATACCGTGCTCTATGACGGTTTTCTATATCGTTGGTGTTGTCACGCCTGGCTGCACAGACGCATACAATTACGGGTTCTGAACAAAAAAGAAGACTCGACAATGCAGGCATCGTCCTTGGGTCCCTAACAAAAGCCGAGAAAGGGCAAAGGAACTCGTTTTGACCAACCTTGGGACTTTCACTGGCTACCTACGCATATTTCGCTGTTACTAGACGATTTAAAGTCAAATTAACTACTTCCTTCCTCATCTGTTAAATATAGAATAGTTGACATAGTATAAATTGAAAACTAATTTACGGTCAAAATAGGTACCTACACCATAAAAATACTAAAGAGCTGTGCAGTTAATAAAAAAAACAGGAAGTATTGTTCCATGGTGAATAATGATAAAATTTCCGCAGCATCAGATTTAGGTCGAGATTGAATTTGTCACTTTGTTGGCTGGCACGTTAATTATAATAATGCGACATAAACACACATTCAACAGTGTTGTAGGTGTATATGTGTATGTAGATGCAGAGGCAAGTAACTTATTAGTAATCTGTGGCGGAGGCGAGTGTTACCGTTATGGAGGCACATACCAGTGACGTCAACGAGGCCTTACGCCTGCGACGCTACTCGAATACTTTATAATCTACAAGAATAGTTACTTACTAGTTACTACTTATTCTAAAATAAACTTTTGATTTTTTCTGCTATGCTCTACACAGAACATTTTTTTCGCAAGAATGAAATACTAACTACGGCCGTTTCTCTGTTTCAGATCGCGACGTATTTGGCGAGAATAATGGAGCTAAAACTTCACAAGAACGACGAAACAAGGAACCCAGACGATTCATATCATCAATACTAGGTGGCGAAATACCTTATGGCAGCCACAGAGGACATGTTCTTACGCAAGCTGAAAGAAAACAGTATTTACCCGTTGTTGCTGAAGACAAAAAGACTGAAGATAAACCACTTATAAAAGAAGAAAAGGATTTAATAGAGAACGAGCCAGTAGTCCTACCTTCCAGAAGTTCCCCATCACCCGAAACCGCTCCATCTCCTGGGATTGATAACAATGTAACTTGTCAAAAAGTATCTGTGATACAAAGAACACCTTCACAGTCACAATTTCGAGACAGTAAAAAAGAACTGTCCGATGTAACTATCCCAGCCACACTACCTGCTTCGGAACCTGAACAAGATCAGCCTATTGACTACGCTATTGTGAAAAAGAGAGGCGAGTCTGAAGACGAGGAAACAGAAAAGAAGATAAGAGAACAGAGGCGAACTAGCAGCTCTAAAATTGCTAATGGAATTTTAGCACGACCTTTATTAGTTTTGAGAAATCGTCCTGGTAGTAAAATTCCCGGTATTTTAAGTGCCGCTGCCGGTCATGGACGTTCTACTGGAGGAAATGGTTCGAATTGCAATTCGCAAAGTAGTGGAGGCTCTGGAAATTTCAGCTCTGGTGCAGGAAGTGCTACTCCATCATCCGGTGGGGGTGGAGCCCTAGGAGGTGGCTCAGGTAGTGGTGGTAATGGCCGAGATGGACGATCAAACTATGGACCTAACAGTCCTCCAACTGGTAGTCTTCCACCATTTTACGAAACCTTAGGACCATCTACTAAAAATGGCCAAAACACATTCAATGCCAACGGTAACTTCACTAACGAATTTAACATTATTAATGGGTTCAACATGGATTGTGAAAACAATGAAAATCCAAACACCAATTTTCCTGAACAAAGCAAGCAATATTCGTTAATGCAAAATGCACATTATGGTTTAGCACTTAAAGATGAAGAAATTGATTATGAAAACAAATTAGAAAATTTAAGTGCCATTGGGTATGGCAGCAACTTTGATGACTCGATGGTTGTAGATATGGGAGAAGATGTGATAGATAATAACCAATTTTATACTACTTTAACTTTCCCACCAAATGAAGCAATTTTAGGAAATCTTTCGGACTCAACAGAAGATTTTGCAAGTTTCCTTAATAATCAGGTGGAATCAATAACCGATTCAGAACTAAGAGAATCTTCGTCAATCACACCTGACTCCGTGCATAATGCCGTTGATATAGAGTCGTTGGCAGAGCAAGTAAATTTAAGCCGACAGTATTATGAGAAAGCCAACTACATCGCTTTTGCAAGCCAAGAACAGGGTTCAACTTACAATTTTGCAAAGGAACGACCTGATTTATTAATGCAACTTAACCCAGCGCTTCTTCAAAACGAAGGTCAAATGCAGCAACTACAAATACATGTTCAACTACAACAGAGACAGCAAATCTTGTCGCCGGGATTTCCATTCAGTAATCCGTCTTTGGACCTTGACTCCCCCACTGGTGTTTCATTGCCGTCGCCGGGTGGAAACAATTCTCTGGACAGCAGTCACATCGAGAACTCTGCTCTCAGCCCTGCTGCCGCTGTAAGTCTCAAGAAAGGCTCTGTCGCCGATAGCAAAATACAAATCTTGCAACAAAGGGTAAGCATTACTTGATTTTAAGGCGAAGCTTAAACTTTCTTTTTCTTTCATCGTCATCAAAACCAAATTGAATACATCATTGATGACATTAAAGATAGAAATTACGAACCGTTATTAAATAACGCTGAGCCTGAATCAACTTATGCTTCAACCTACTGCATGTATTTTTTTTTATATTTATTTATAGTATTATATTATTAGATAATATAAAAGGACAGCTGTAATTGATTACGCTCAGCTTTAAACATTTAAAATTTAATCAAGATTTTCTTGACTAAAAATAAAATGTAGCTGTCCTTAATCAAAATAAATATTTAATAATCTCTATTTTTTTATTACAGTTGGGCCTACCAGCAGAGCTCCCTCTAGAGTTTATCAACGGGGGGCATGGCGTTAAAAACCCTTTAGCTACCGAAGCAAATGCAAGACAAAGAGAAGAAGAAAAAAATAAGCAAGTGCTAGTAAGCGAAGATGATCCGACAAAATTTGTATGTAGAATTTGTACGAAGAACTTCAGCTTACAAAGACTTTTGAATAGACATATGAAATGCCACTCTGATGTGAAACGATACCTTTGTACATTCTGTGGCAAGGGTTTTAATGACACATTCGACCTCAAGAGACATACTAGAACACACACCGGCGTGCGACCTTACAAGTGCAACTTGTGCGAAAAATCATTTACCCAAAGATGTTCCTTAGAATCCCACTGTTTGAAGGTTCACGGAGTCCAACACACCTACGCTTATAAGGAAAGAAGGACTAAGGTAATAATTCATTTGCTACGTCAAAATTCAAATCCCTAAATGTTACTAAATAAATAAACACTTATTTCTAAGTAAATAGTAAATCCTAATTAGAAGTTATTACTTACTAAGAAACTACTACTTAATAAGAAAATAGTTGTTTTAATGTAATTGATTGACCTAATACTTACGTGTTTAATTTTTTACAGATGTACGTTTGCGAAGAATGCGGTCACACTACATCTGAACCTGAAGAACATTACATGCATCTCAAAAAGCAACACCCTTACTCCCCTGCGCTGTTGAAATTCTATGATAAGAGACATTTTAAATTTACGAATGCAACTTTCGCCAATCAGCTTCTGGGCCAGCTGCCTATGCCAGTCCATAATTAAGGTTTATGATATTAAATTAAAGCCAATTTTGTACCATTATTGATACGTACTTACTAATTTATTACTACATTTAAAGTTTTGGTACAAAATTGGAATATATGAATTACGAATTTATTCCGTCCGTTTTTAAGGAATCGATTTAACTTAGAAAGAACTTTTAAGACCCCAGTGCATGCACAAGTTTGTCGAGTGCAATAACACTGAAAAAAAGCTCGGTTTGACACTGTCTTCCAAAATATGGGTATAATGAATTTTGTAACTATTTTGCTAATTAGTTTCAAATGAGGAACAATATCAACCTCTTGTTCCATTTCAACATACCTTAATTTTTTAACAGTCAGGGGAAATCCATTAGCCTTGGTGTAAGGCATGACTGCAATTTAAAAAATCAAAGTATCGGGTATTATGTGCAATCTTTGGTGATGGTACGGGATTATATTAAGTTTAGTTGTAGTGTAAATTTTAACAATTAGTTGTAGTACATTTCTAATGTTATTGAAATTATATAGCAAGTTTCATTTCAATTCAGCGTAAATTAGATCGGATGGTGCTAAACGCAAGTACAGTACTACCACTTCCATATGTTACGCCGATGTACCTGCGCAGAAACCTTATTTTTAAATACGCGAAATTATCTCAGCCAATCATAGCGCTCGTCCGTCTGCTATTGGTTGTTGCCTACGCACCATTTTTGTACGCTCAAATTATGAGCGAGATAGCACGAGTCTCTGTTGGTCTTGTGGTTAAAATCTTAATGTCAAACAATAAGGTCTGTATTTCATTGGTATACATTCGGTTTTAATTCGGTTGCGCTTTTCTGCGCAAACGAATTTTGCCAATGTGACTTACAAAAGTGGTAGTAACTACTGTACTACAATAATTGTCGCTGACTTGAAGCGAAGCTGTAATGATTCGGATGACATTCTTTGTCCAAATCATAAACCTGCGTCAATGTCAATCAGGCATTGATGGTAACTCCAGGATAAGGAATCTCTTTTCCTCGTTTAGTGATATTAGTTTCTAATCGTCTCACAAAATATTAACACGAAAATAATGTCACAAGTTTTGTGTTATATGTATGTACTTAATGTTATGTTTTGTTCTTTGTTGGTACTTATTATTGTAACAAAATTATAAAAATCTTGTACGTGAGAACACACATTAGTCTCACGATAAGTCGTACCAAGTTTAAATGCATTTCTAGATTTATTTATATTATTTAAATGAAAGGATCGATTCGATACAGTTCGTGCTGTGAGTGTGTATGAGAATTGTATTATCTTTGTGTAATTAAGTTATTAAATGTGTTGATTGTTACAGCATAATGAAACATCGAGATAAATATTGTGAATCATATGATTTGATAGTAAAAGTTTTATCTAATATTATTATGCTCAATTTTGGTACATTTGCGCTTTCACGTTGAAGCTTGTGGATATAAAAAATTGTAAATATTTCTAAATTTAGTAAGTAGTAGTAAAAATTGAAAATAATTATTTCTAAATATTTTAGTAATAACTAATAGTGTTTATGAGATTTTATAAAGATAAAATTGTTGAAATGTTTTGTACAATTTGGTAAGTTTTGATAGATCTGAACACAATAAATATATTGGCTTATCATACGGTTTTGTCCCAATATATTGTGATAGCGCAATGCCTTGGTAATACCTACTTCTTTTGCATTTATTAGCATTTTGATCCCATTGTCAAGTTGTTGTTTCATATTTTTTGGAAACGCTCTTGTTATTCTGTACTGATAAGCAATATATCAAGGTTTAAACATTAGCATTTGTTTCATTATGATCCCCTCCTCTAGCCTGTAGGTAGATACACTTTAAAATTCACATACCTACCAACATATAGACTTAACGATCCTACATGCCAAACAGTAAATAAACACTGCTAAAGCCGAGTCCGTAATAATTGCGACCGTACAATAACCAGTTCTGTCGAGTTAGTCAACGGCAATACGGTATTTTACACCAAGAGAGAAAAAATTTGAAAATGTATAAACAAGATTGTATTAGCAATAAGCAGTCGAAAAATGATAATTTCAGTTAATAAAATTATCTAATTCATTTTAAATATTTCGCCTTTTTGTCTGTTCTACAAATATCCAAAACGCATGATACCGTACCGCCATGTTAATTGAATCGCACATGGATTGAAATCGGGTATTTGACTACATCAAGAATAAATTATTTCTCAGTGATCATTAAATTGAGGGTCTTCCAAAATACGTAAAAATCCACGTCCTCTGTTAAGTGTAATAACATTTTATTTTAATACTAGCTGATACCCGCGACTTCGTACGCGTGGATTTAGGTTTTTGAAAATCCCGTGGGAACTCTTTGATTTTCCGGGATAAAAAGTAGCCTATGTCCTTCCCCAGGATGCAAACTACCTCTGTACCAAGTTTCGTCAAAATCGGTTGAGCGGTTGAGCCGTGAAAAGCTAGCAGACAGACAGAGACACTTTCGCATTTATAATATTAGTATTAGTATGGATTAAATAATATTGCATAAAATATTTAAATGCATTTTTATTGCACTTATCGATCGAATAAAATGTTTGTAAATTTTTTGGTAGTTTATTATCACTTTAGGATCAAATTAAGGCACTTCAAAAAAAGGGTAAAATACCCTATTATAAAACTAAAACTCGACAAGGCTCATACATTCGTAGTTTAATAAAATTGAAGCTTTGTACGCTTGTATGTGTCACCGCGTGCGAGCGGCACAGACTGCATTCACGTGGGTTTACGCATATTGGGTACAACGACATATCTATCTACGAGCATGTACCTAAGTAAGTATCTATACTTAGATTCTATAGTAATAATAATAATAATATTTTTGGTTGAAATCATCTGTTGCCTGCTGCGCAAATTTAGCAATTTCGCCTATGGTCGATTCACATTGATAGCGATTCGAAGCAAAAGTCTAAAATTGTACATAGCATAATTATTAATGGTGTATTTTCAATTTTCAAAGTAAGATAACTATATCAAGTGGGGTATCATATGAAAGGGCTTTACCTGTACATTCTGACACAGATTTTTATTTATTTTTATGGATAGTAATTTTTGATTTATCGTGCAAAATGTCGAAAAAAAATACCCGAATACGGAACTCTCAGTGTGCGAGTCTGACTCACACTTGGCCGGTTAATTTTTTATACTGGGAAGAGTTCCATTGGGATTATTAAAATCCAAATCCACGCAGACTGCAGACGAAGTCACGGGCAACAAGTGTTTAGTTAACATTATGGATTAAATTTTTGATTTTTTTTTCAGAATGCCTACATTTTCATACCGCGTAAGTATTTTATTAGATCAGTAACCTGAAAGTAACAAATTAAACTTTTAATTTGACTAAGAAACGTTACTTTTTTAAACTAAATACTAGTGTAAGGTTAAGAAGAATTTAACTTAGTGTAAGGTTAAGAATTATTAACCTTACACTAAATTAAGAATTAAGATACTTAATTATTAACCTTACACTAAATTAAGAATTAAGATACTTAGGTAGCAGGATAAACTGAGCAGATAATGGCACCGATTCTGTTGTATTTCTCAAAACTAAATTTAAAGTGTCTGCATCTTTTTCTTTCTATTATTGCTAAATCGGGACGGAACATGAATTTTACATTTAAAGACTCTAAATTTAATGCACGCTAAAAATTTAAGCGCTCGCGACTGGCAGCTAAAACCACGCGGTTTGACGGCTCTAAATTAAATTTAACCCTATCAAACTGTGTCTGTCCTTTTCATATTACATTAGTAAGAAGATGCGAATACTCTAAAATATAGTGGTGCTCAGAATCATTACCATTTAACTATTAAACAAAACTGTCAAGTTATTAACTACTAAACATAATCGTAATCCTATTTGGTCCTATTTTAGTATTAAGTCTGAAATGTAAGATTATATTATCTGTAATGCTGTTGATTACAAATAAATGAATAAAATTAAAATAATGATTTTATACTATGTTAGTAGGTGTTTAAACTTATTTATTTATTACAGGTGGCCATATGGATCTTACTGGTTATATAGAAACAGCAGTAAATTTCACGTCCCTTTTATTCAGACGATATTTATTGGGAAATACATAGAAAATTCATATACTACTTATAACAAGTAAAGAAAAACTTTTGTTAATTTGTTCTGTTTATTTATGCTTTATTTATTTTGACAAAAGAAAGAAAAATATTTTAATTCTTTTCAGAAGTATACCATAGGTACAATATTATAAACAATAATCAACAACAAACTGAAAACTATTAAGTATTTCATGTCTAAGTTTATATATGACATCGTAGTTTGTGTAAAAATGACATTTTATTATATAAATAGCGTTCGCGAGTGTGTCCCTTACAGTTTAAATTCTTAAACTAATATATATTTTATTGTGCCAACAATGTGTGTTATTCTTCACAAAGGAACTACCATTATGACAACTAAATAACTATTTATTTTTAAGTCAGACTCATACAGAATCACTGGAATGACCATTTATGTCAACAGTTAAATACAACTTTATTCTAAATAAAAGCCACATCTTTGTACCATCTTTGATCTCGTCTGACATCCATATTTTTAATCGAATTTGCCTACATACAACTTTACTCTATACTAGTGTAAGCTAAACTCTTTTTTTTCTGTGATCGAAGGCTAAATTCAAGCTACGTCTATGTTTTGTGGCCAATTTTTAAATAGCGTAATATTTGTCTGAGGAATAAAGAGGTTTTGACAGTTCAAAATGTGGGGTTTATTCGGTGATTGCAAAATCAGTCCTTGTTAATATAACTATGTATTTCAATGTATAACGCGCAAATTTAACTCCTCGCGCGCCAGTATGTCAAAAGTACGATTTTTGTCCTTATTTCAAAGGTGAACCGTACTTTTGACACGACAGTTGATCCATGGAGTAAAAATGGCGCGTGAGACGTCATATTGTACGGACTATATTTTAAAATACATACGTATTTTATTATAACCTCTAACTGCTTTACGCAGCCTCTAAACTGAAATGACATGTCTAAGGCTGAGATCTGGTAGAGCGTGCTTTGACTTTGCTCAGACTTAAGTTTTAGTTAAAACGAGACAGACGTATGCCAGCGATAAAACGCTGTCTCGTTTTTACCGTGTCTTAAGTCTGAGCAAAGTCAAAGTGGCTAAATGTGCTGCTATCTCTTTCATGATGCTCCTTGTGAAAAAGGGTAGCTCTAGATTTAGACCTGTCAATTTAGTTTAAAAGATTGTGTATGACAGAATTAGTCATTTTAGGAAATACGGCGAAACAAGCTCGAAATCTATCTTCTAATAAAGTGTAAAATAGGATAAATGATTCTTCAACCCTTGGATAACTGAGGAAAATTGACAATTCATTTAAATATTTAGATAGAAAATCGACCCTTAATAGACTTAACTGGTCGCACTAAAAAGCATATGGCATACGAAATGCATTTTTCAGTACTTCAAAATACGCAATTACGATTTATTCAATACGAAAAATGAGTTGCGTAAGTATACATAATATGCGATCATCTTTAAATGTTGCGTATCTTTGCTAGAAAAAGCGGATATTAATTTCATACAAATCTTTTTTACTCTATAAAACGATTTTACTGTTTAGAATTTAAATAAGTACTCCCTTTCTATCTCGCCGCAGGTTGAAGTTTATGTTCGGACTCGCACTCGATGGGGATTCTGGTTTTGAGCTCGTGTCACCCTGCTTGATACGTTTATCCTTTCCCATTTGCGCGACCTTTAATAAAATGCGTAAATTTGAAGAATTTGGATAAGAAAATATTTCACTTGGAATAAGGGTCAAAATTCTCTTGCCGATAATAAAAGGCGATATCTGTCCAGCGTAACTGTGCCCACAAAAAAGGCTTCAGGTCAAGTTATTTGGTTTTACCACAGAATAAGGATATGATATTACATAATATAGAGGTTCGACAAAGCCGTCTAGACAAAACAATCGTGCGGTATGTGTGGGACGAAGGAGCGACCTGAACTGGCCTACGTAGTTTCCTACGTAGTTAGGACCCTGTGTTGAACGGTGGTCGTGGTCACCATTTACCACAAGATCACAGGCATCGGTGGGCATTATTGTGGTTTTACTTACCAACAAAAATTCACAGTAGCAGCCAAAAGTTGGTCTTGCGTCTGATACTCTCTCTAGTCGTGTCAGATTGCTGTCTAATCGGACCGAATAAAGAATGCGCCTGTATTTACTGCGTAGTCTCCGTATAGCTGCCGTAACCGAAATTCAGTCCAGAGAAGATAAGAAAGACCTGACAGAAGTGGTGTATACAATAAGGCTAGTTACTTACGGCGCGGCGTCGGCGATGGTCGTGAACTGCCAGTACCAGTGCACGCGGTAGAGAAACGGGCGGTGGTCGAAGCGGTTCGGTCGTCAGGTATGTAGACGTTGCATGGTAGGTGGGAGGACGGTCATTGTATGCTTATAACAAGGTTTTACCTACTGCTTATATGAAGGTGAGCTCGGTTGGCTGGAACGATCCGACGGGGAGCTGCATCAGAGATCTCTCGTACAACGAACGACTACGTCTAAGTGCGGAAAAGAAACCCAGGAAGAGAAAAGGAAGGTAGTTACGGCGTCGTCGATGGTCTTGAACTGCCAGTTCCAGTGCACGCGGTAGAGGAACGGGCGGTGGTCGAAGCGGTTGTCGTCAGGGCTATAAGACTCCGCGTGGTAGGACGGCGTGAGGACGGTCATTTTGTGCCGGTTTATCGCGTAGCAGCGGAAGAAGTGCTTCACTTTTTCTGCCACCTAGAATTTAAATATGTAATATATAATCAATAGAGGATCGGATATGGGTACTGGCCAAAGCTGGGTGTGGGGTTATAGTTACCATTACTTCGAAAATTGAAAATACTAATTTGTAGTTCATGACCACAATTTAATTTTTTTTATGGGATGTAACCACAAATTCACGGTTTTCAGATTTTTCCCCTTATGTCTGCTATAAGACCTACGTACCTGATAAATTAAATGATTCTAGGTCAACGGGAAGTACCCTGTAGGTTTCTTGACAGACCGACACAGACAGATAGACAGACAGACAACAAAGTGATCCTATAAGGGATCCTTTTTCCTTTTGAGGTACAGAACCCTAAAAATACTAAAGGTAAGGTTAACATTTACCTCTTGCGGTGTGCACTTGTTATTCCACTGGTGAACTAGTTTCTGGAACATGCTGAACGGTCCGCAGTTGTAGGTCTTCCTCAGCCGTCCGAACTCCGACAGTTCTGCGTATGTCATTCCCATATCTTGTTCATCGGTCTGCGTTATTTGACCATCGGACAATGGTTCTAATTCCGCTGTCGGCGGCGCTTGGAGTATTTCAGAGAGAGATGGCAAGAAAAATCTGTACAACGAAAGAACTAATGATAATATCGTCTATCAGTACATTTATATTTTTTTGATGGTTCCGTACTAGTCGTATTTTTTCGACATTTTGCAGGATAATTCAAAAACTATGATACATAAAAATAAATAAAAATCTGTTTTAGAATACCCAGGTGAAGACCTTTCATATGATACCCCACTTGATATAGTTATCTTACTTAGAAAATTGAAAATACTAATTATTAGTTAATGACCACAATTTAATTTTTTTGTGTGATCTAACTCTAAGTTCACGAATTTCAACTTTTTCCCCAAATGTACTCTGTAGGTTTCTTGACAGACAGAGTACAGACAGACAGACAACTAAGTGATCCTATAAGGGTTCCGTTTTTCCTTTTGAGGTACGGAACCCTAAAAATGGTATAACATCGCGAATTATGATATATCGAGGGAGCCACAATTCGCAAAGTAGAGGAACTGACACAAGAAGAATACGTAAACCTAATTACTCTTTTCAGTTTTTAAAGACTTATAAAGAAGACTAGGTTAGTTTTTTTAAACAAAAAAGCTCCCCTACGAGTATGTAAACTTGTAACGCAAGCTCGATCTTGTAAAAAGTTTTTTATAGTTATTTTCGTATTCTTTATATTTTTGTTATTTACGATGCGTTGCGTGTATGCGAGTCACGAAGTTGGTAACTTGCCGATACTTTTCATGAATCGAAACACGCAGTAAAGAATATTTTTTACAAACTATAGAATATCAAGACGTTGCAGACTTACCGGCTTTTAGCGTACTGTAGGAAGGACTTTAGATCCGTCTTAGATACCCCTCCAATGGGGTTAACATCGGCGCTAGAGCAATCGTACTTGGTCATATACCCTCTAAGGGCTTCGTCTACGTTGGAAGAGCCCAATACTAGCAGACCACCCGGCCTTCCTCTGACCCATAGCATTAGTTGCGCGAATAGATACGATAGAACCATTCGAAGGCGCGCCTGTGAAAAGATACTTTTACGATGGTATTAGCAGGCGAATTGCGAGCGTGTTCAAGCCTAGCTCACTTGGTCACGTGACCCGAGAAATATCTCATCTCATCTTCTGGTGGTGTGGTGTGTTTACGTGTTAGATAGGGTTTATTAAATTATAGGCTGGACGAGCTGAATTGCACTTTATTGCGTCGTAATAAGGTTCACTAGTTATGTAACATTTTTGCGGAATGATTCTTCTGTACACAGGATGTATTTTCTGCATACATAGAATGTATAGCTTACTGCGAACACGACACGTCAAGTTACACGAGTGGATTTCACGTTCTCACAATATTATTCACCCTTTGGGGTGCATTAAAGCACGCTTCATTATAGTTGGAGACATGTTTTATTTTTCTATTCAGATACCAGTTAGCCCTTGACTGCAATCTCACCTGGTGGTAAGTCATGATGCAGTCTAAGATGGAAGCGGGCTGACCTGAAAGGGGTATGGCAGTTTTTATTAAACCCATACCCCTTTGATTTGTACACGGCATCGTACTGTACCTCTAAATCGTTTGCCGGCACGGCTTTGCCGGTAGGGCGGTAACTAGCTACGGCAGTAGCCTCCCACCAGACCAGTTCAGAAACCATTCAGAAAATATAAATTAGCAAACTGCCTCTGCCAGGAATCGAACCTGGGACCTCCCACTTATAAGACCACAGCGGTCACCACTGCGCCAGAGAGGTCTTCGAACTTAGGAACTTGCTAAACAAGAATAGCTAAAAAAGAAGGTAGGTATAGCTCTATAATACTACTTACCTGAATATTTTGTAAAGCGAGATTTTGCCGAGGACAGCCGCCCTTGCTCCTGAACTTCGGTACTAAACCAGTGGCAGTAGTGAATATACCTATCACGGCGCTCACGGCCGAATCTATCACTATTGGAAAGTGATAACTACCTATTTCACTCGCAAGCTGCAAACATATTGATACTTAGCCTACTAACAAACCCATAGGAGGCATAATGCATATACATATTTCGAGATCTCACTCGCCATTTTAGCTCTATGTGTTAACTGGCATATCAAAAGTACGATTTTAGTCCTTAACCGTACTGTTGACATGACAGTTGACACATAGAGCTAAAATGGCGAGTGAAATCTCAAAATGTACGCTCTATATATAGCATAAACGGTCTTACCACAAAAATCTAAACAAGCGTTAGATGTCTGTTTATTTTAAGCCTAACGGATTTCCCATGCAAAATCTTTCAAACGTTAACTTAATCATCAGTCAAAGTGTTAAATTTTTTGTGGTTAAACCGTAAGATTTTTAAAACAACGAAGCATTTTACAAAGAATTTATCTGATGCAAAAATGTTCAGGACAAACTACCAAGCAATAAACTGGTCTAAAGCGAGTCGTTCGTAGAGCAGATAGTTGAGGCGGGCATCTAGGGCGTTTAAGAGGCGCTCCTCTTCAACTATTCTTCTATAGATACTAAGAAAATTCGGAGCGTAACGAAGCGTCATCACGGAGGCGTCGAGAAAAGGGCACGAGTGGTTAAATGGAATTGGGGATCCACACTGCCAATTTATCCCGACAGGTGGCGCATAAGCAAACCGGCCATAGAGGTAGTATCATCTATGGAACTGGCTATACTGAGCTGCCATAATTAAAAAAAATTGTCATGTTAACATTTGAAACCAGACTAAGTAAGAAACTATGAAGATGACAGGTTGCATTCGCCGGACCTCTTGTGGCGGTCCTGAAATCAGTTTAGCCTGTGGGTCCCCATTCAAACAAGTGAGCCCTTGTCTTGCTATATTGAAGAGATATTGGGGCTAATTCCTTTGTACCCAAACTCTAAACTAAACTAAAATGGCACGTCTAAATCTATTGCTATCCCTTTCATAACGTTGCTTGCGGAAAAGGATAGCAACTAGATTTCGACCTCTTAATTTAGTTTAGTTTAGAGATTGTGTACAAGAGAATCGGCCTCATTATATACCTTTTGTGAAAATTTATAATTTTGCTTTTTAAAATTTATAATTTTAACAATTTTTGTATGTATGTTTATGTTAGTTTGTACTCGTAGTTTAATTAGTGTAATTGGCTTTATGGCCGTTCTAATTAAATAATAAATAAATAAATAATAATAATAATAATAATACCTACCTAATTCATATTTTTTTTAAACAAAGTTCACCTGAGAGGCTCGCTGCTTAGTCTCCTGGCTAGAGTTTTCTGTCGCCATGTAGCACGTGACCAGAAGCCTATTACAAAGCTCCATTGGGTCGGACGGGGTATAATCCGATTGACAGAGGATCTTGCGAACGTCATATAGAACTTGACTCTCTAAAAATAAAATATACCATGTGGTGTGATTCTGTATCATCATCTTCATCATGACCTACTCAGAATGGGAAGGCTTCGGTCATAGTCCACCATGCTGGTCAAGTGTGGATTGGCAGACTTCACACAAGTGAGAACATTATGGAGAACTCCCAGGCGTGCAGGTTTCCACACGTTTTCCTTCACCGTTCAAGCAAGTGATATTTAATTGCTTAAATCTATGTCTAGTTTTAGGATGTTCAAAGGCTCTTTAAGCCCCGAATCGTTTAGGTCCGGTTTGTTGGCAAAAATGTGTATAAATAAGATATTACCTCCTTTCTGTACAGCTTCACATATTTGCGTACACATTGAGAAAACAATACACGCTGTGCTAGTAGAATCTACACCTCCACTGAGGGGTAGGAAGAAACCACCCTGGCCTGATCTTCTGAGATAGTCCCACAACCAACATGCTGGGCCTAAAATTGAATTAAACCTGAATCTTTAATCATATAGTTTCATTTTACACAAGAAACAACAGGCCTAACTCGCTATAAGCCGCCAAAACAGACAAATTATAGATTTGTCTGTTATATTACAGAGTGGAACATACGATAGGTACCGCCCGTATTTCCTGGACATGACTGTGTATCCTGCTTTAATTCAACAGTGCCATCTGAGGTCAAAATTATTGTGACCATCGCACTAAACTGAATCAGAGTGAAGATGTTGAATGTTGAATACTTAGACAAACCACCGAATGAAAAAAAAACTTTTTAAATGCTTACCTAGTTCTATTTCTTCTTCTGGTGTCAAATATTTCCATTCTATCGGTGGGCTAAAACTAAGATTAACGTCTTCGTCATCGGAAAGCGCAAAATCCACGGAAATTCGGGGAAATGGTGGATTTGAGGCAGCCAAATGGCTTCTGGAGCGGATTTTTGTACGATAAGAGCGTATGTCTTCTAAATCTATTGTAGCAGTTATTACTTCCTGAAATTGGGATGGTCAATTAGTTGGATAAAACTTCGATCGCAGTTGAAGAGAAACTGAATATTTAGCTAAGCTTATGTTGGACAATGGTGATGATGCCTAGGTCAATCAAAAATAAATTATTTCTTAGTAATTATTAAATAGAGGTTCTTCCTAAATTCGTAAAATCCACATTCGCTGCTAGTTTTGAGTTTGCTAACTATTTTAAAACTAAAAAATTACGACAAATTACGTCAAATGGCAGACAATTCGAAGACAGAAGAGCATGAACACAGTCGTTCAGTAGCAATTTAAAGCAATTTAAATGACTTTCAGCATAGAATTCAACGTCGAATAAATTACTTGGGAAGTAAATAACTCACAACATCGTGCAGTGCAAACTGCAGCCCCCGACTCACAACCTCTCCATTTACTGCCACACAGGAGCAACCGTTAAAATATATCCTTTGTCCATCGCAGCCTCGCAGATTGCTGAACAAATACGCACCTCCGCTCTTAAATGTAGCGCTTTTTACTAAATTTACGGTAACGTACGCTTTGCGTAGTTCCATGTAACTGCCGGAGCCGTTTGATATTATTTCTACTCCATCGAGGCTCATAGGAATATGCCGACTGCAATGAAACAAAATTTGATTTAAGTGTAACATAGGTATGTGTCTATGAATAGAGACGAATTGGCCGATACCAGAGTGTACAGATTTACCTTTGTGGATTCCATAACTCTTCACAGATTTCGAAGCCAATACACGTGTCTCTGGTGGAAATAACTGCATCCCCTATTGGGACTGTCGTCTGATTAGTGATTGCCGTAATCATTCTTGGTAAATAATATTCTTCAACTTGACGTTCCTGTAACAAAACGACTGGAGTCAACCTTTCGGATTCGGCTTGACAGGTTATTCTGCACGGCCTTTTCACAACACTTGCGGTACGACGTCGCATCGCAAGAACAACGTTGAACGTGAACAAAATTGCATGGGAATTACATTGAGGCCAATGCAATTTTCATGCAAATTCCCGCGATGCATTGTACGATACCGTAGAATTTTACGATGCGACGTCGCATCGTAAGTATTGCGAAAGGGCCCTAAGTCTACTTACTTTGGTCCAACAAGAAAACCATCGCGTCTCTCTGTAGTTACCATTTTCACACAAAATCATCTTTGGTCTGATCAGGAGAATTTTCTTATTGAGGAAAGCTACTCGGCAATTGTAAGAAACATTTCTGTGTTGCACGGGCATCCCAACATCTATGAGAATATCTTTACATGTTGATGATTTTAGTAGTTCCGCCAACACTTGCCAGCTGTGAAGGTATGTGTCTGGTTCGTGGAAGTGATCTTCACAACTATATCCGCTACAAAATAATTTGACTTTCAGACTATACCTAAATAGCTTTATAACACGTATTTAGTTCAAAAGCTCTAGATTTCCTTATCCTACCTACACTTACCATATTTCCAATTCTGGTCCTGTTCTATAAAGAGCCCCCATTTCTTTAGCCTCTTGGATAGACTGCAAAATTCTACTTAAGTTTCCTTCGAAATCCAGAGCCCATTGGTTTAGTGTGCATACGGCTACTACTACTTTACGACCCATTTTGGTATTTTCTGTAAAAATAAGAATTTTCATAAAGTTTTGCCAGCATTAAAATATTATCATTCATTAATGAGAGAATTGGCCACCGATTTATTATGCGATTGAGGCAAAACATACCTAGAAGATGATCAAGAAGAAGATTACTATATTGGAATTAAACTGATAAGGGATTAAGGGATCAGCTTTGAGATGTATTTTATGACTGTCTGAAAAATCGCATCCACCTATCTTTGACAAAATTATTCAGATAGCAGTATAGGTACATAACAATATAGTACCTCACGATTCATTGATGAGTGACAGTGACACACGACAGGGCGGTCTGAAGAAATCGATCCGCGCCGCTCCGTGCCAGGCCGCGGCCAATCACCTCGGAATAGCCTACGACCCCTACAAAAGGTCTACGCACTGTTGAAACAAACGAGTAAGTTGAGTGCACGATGTGCACTGAAGAAGAACCCTACGAATTCTTAAACAGGTTAGGTAACATTGCCGAAATTCGGGAGATATTCTATACAAAAGTATTTTTAATAACCGTTAGAAACTAAACGTGCCTTGATCCTTCAAGAGGCAGTAGGTACACAAATTTCATTTTTTTTTCTAATTAAGTAAGTACATATCAAAATAATAAAACTGATCATGGTACCTATGCTAATAGAAAAAACAATCTAACAACCTGAAGTCCATAAGTAATTAAGGATTTCAAAATATTATAACATCAGTCTTTCAATTTCCCGTCGCGTCGCCATGTCGGATGAAAAAAGGGAGAAACACATTTTAAACAAAACATTGATAAATGTTTTGCTTTATTTTTTTTATTTTTGTGCGTCGAATATCGATGCTATAAGCCAATATACAAGAGTAAGATAATAAAAAAGCTACCACTAGGCAGATAGGTAATAAAATAAAATCTTATTCAGACTACTACTACAGATTTGGAACTATATAAACTTTTCGTAAAACAATAACAACTATTAAATACGATATGGATCAAATAAATTCTTACCAAGAGTATAATTTCTTTGTTGCCAGTAAAGTTTATCGACTTACTAACTCAGTTGCCTTGGCAACTAATAGATATTACTTAATAAACTTAGCCTCGATTGGCGACCTATTTCTACTAAATATTAGAATATAAGTAATAACTATAATATTGATAAACAAGCTTATATAATAAAGTAGAAGACTATAACCTTATAGGCAGCCAATAGATATGCCAGTATAGGTATGTCGTGACAGGTTGAAATGGCAATCGGGGGTAGAGGCTGGGGGACGCCACGCATACCCGGACGTCACCCGCGTTATCCCGCACCGGGTTAGCGCGGGGGCTGTGCGGGTGTGCGGGGTGTCCCCACCCTGATTGCTATCTCGACCTGTCGTATACTATAGGCGAGTAAGTACCTACTTAGTTATTTCAAGAGAAACGCATGTAAATATCACATTGCCGTCGTCTTTTACACTGCTACACTTTTTTTTAAAATTCAAAATCACAAAGAATACAATTTTTTACACGAAATTGTTACAATGAACCAAAAGCTTTATTTGCTATAATCATCGATGGCTATGATTCCGCTGAAACAGATCAAATCTGTATGATCATGCAGCATGCGATGTTTTGATGAATGAGGTGTCAATTATTTCGTTGCTATGATTCGAGTGGCATAGGCTACATAGGACCTTTCCTATATACTTTACAGGAACAAAATCTGACGGATGTTTCATCCAAAAAAGTGGAGGTCTCCAAATTTTTTTTTGCTATTGTATCGTGTCAATAAGTATATCTGTCGCTATCTATCGGCAATTCGCGGGTAGTAGTCAGGTTTTAGTGCTGTTTTAAAACTTTTTCTTGTCACTTTATCGATAAAAATCTTATAAAAAGAATGCGTGGAAGAAAGTGTTTGATCTGTAAAAAATCTTTCACATTTATGGGATAAAAAACAGACTAAGGCGATTCAGGTCTTCGCGTGATTTGTGATCTACTCACATATGTTGCTGGTTGAATCGTTAGTAGAGTACGATTAATTTCGACTCCAACAACAAATTTCGACAAATTGCGTGTGAATGAAATTGGACTGTCAGTAGGCACTTTTAATTACCCTGAAAGAGGGACCGCTTCGTAACTAACCGCAAACTAAGCTCCATTAGAGAAAACACCAAGACCTACGCCAAATTAGAAAAGATTTTATCAACCGAGAATCAAACCAAAAATCTCTTATGTTGCAAAATAAGCATTTCATTTTATAGATAGACCTAACAATATAATAATATGTTGGTGCACTGATACTTACAGTATTTTTCCAAGCATTTTTCAATAAGAATTTCTTATTTTTGTTAAAGCTGTAACGTAGGCGGTACGTACAGCGAAAATGCATATTTGGAACAGATTTAACAATATTTATAGAGTAGGTATACTTAAATGCTATATCTGTCTGTTACCTGGCTAAATATTTGCTGAAATGCTGAAAGGCAGATATGCCTAAATATAGAAGACGATAACGATATTAATTCATTAAAATTCATTACAGTGAATTGGCCAAACTGGTTGGTATTCTGGTAAGAAAGCTTAATATTCTGAACTAAAAATATTAAGTAGGCACTTGTCGGTTTTGTATTCAGATTTAAGTAAGACGTACTTAGATCAGCTGATGTATACTGTACCTACCAAAGAGATTTTATTGTCTTCATAGTGATCGCAAGGTCTTGCATAAACGAGGTTCTACCAAATCATACATAATAAATCAAAAGCTTCTACTACCGACTGAAGATAGAAATCAGGGAAGTTTATTATAATTTTGTACTGGGGACTTCTTCGTATTCGTGTGTCTGCGAAAAGTTTAGCGATTACAATCGAAGTTGGCAGCGAACTTTGAATTGAACCCTTCCACACAAGTTTACACATTACGCGGAAGTGCAGTCACCTTTCAGGTTTTCAGGGAAACGGAAAGCGCATTTTCCTCGTGGCAATAACAGAAGTTAGTAAACTTCAGCGGAAAATTGAAAACTACATCAAGATATTTTTTATAAGTTACAAAATATTTAATTCGATCGTTAATGACCTTTCGACCTATGGTCAAAATAAAACTTCGCCACACAAGTATAAATAAAATAATTCAAACCAGTTTAAAGACATGAATGTAAGTATTTTGCTTCTATAGTTAGCTATCGAAAGCATTTATGAAAGGATATCTGTGAAAATGGTTCACGTACTGAAGCCATAAATCCATTCAGTGCGGAGGTGGGAACGTAAAGAGCCAGTCAAGAAAGCATTCACTGTGATTTTTATAGCCATGCTAATGCTAAGTTTATTAAACATTATGAAGTTAAGAGCAGTTATTGAGAATATGACGTGAATTTTTAAGAAATAATGGCAATGGATAAATTGGAGAAAGAAATACCAAAAAGTGTCGAAAAAGGTAAGCTACGTAGATATTGCTATATTCTATATAGGTACAGGTTGTTTTTTTTTGGAAGCGGTCGGTGAGGCGACTACAAGTTGAAGAGACAACCCGTTCACGGTAGTCAATTAAAATTTAAATTTTGTCAAAAAGAAAAAATAAACGTATGTGTGTATTTCAGGATTTTCCGAAATTTTCAAATCTTCCAGAGTCAATTTTCCATCAAAAATAAAGAAAATTGATATTATATTGATATTCTCTCGATAATAGCTATAAACTCTGGGTTTTTTCAAGCGATTGAGAATACTCCACCATCAGTCAGACAGATACTCCAATAGGAGTATACTGCAGATAGAAATTTGTTTCAAAAATATTGGTTTTCGATGGCTAGCGTCCGCCATATTGTTTTTGAGTGTCGCTCTCACAACCAAGACGAATCTAACGACACCTCATTTATTAAATCAACCTACCCGTTGAGGCTTTAGGCGAAGCCAAACAATTTTTGATACACACATACATACACCCTAAAACATTACCCTCCTTCTGGTGCAGTCAGGTAATAAATTGACAATTAATCTTCATAGAATAGGTAATTTTTAAAAGCTGCCACGCTACAAATTCTAATTGATAGGTTTCCAACTCTTTACTGTCTGACTGACGTCACAAATCACTTGATAAAGCGCTATGCGATCGAAGCATGCCATCAGTAGGTACGGCTTTCGTCTCGGAATAACAATAAACTTTTGGAACACGAAATCCTCAGTTCGCTTCCGTGCGCCGATTCACCCGCCAGTTTATACGAAAAAACCTGCCGATTATCAGTTAAAATAGATTTGCAGCCATGGTGACAGATTATTTAATAATGCTTACAAACGCGATGAGTATACCGTAGCGAACAAAAAACCCTCCGGTGGTAAACTTAGTAAAATGTTATGGTGGAAACAACTTGAATGTGTTCAAGATAACGTAATTATGATAGAGCAAGAAGAACAGAGGCGGGACTACATCGACAATACCACGGTGACGCTGACGCTCCCTACTAGGGACCCGGTATTGCAAGATAATTTATTGATAGCAAATATAGACCAAGTGAAATCTTTGCAAGCTTCCCTCTTTCCTATATGCAATAAAGGTGACGAATTTACACGCTTTAAATACCTGCAACTTTTTTCAATGATAATAATACATATGTATGGGTGAAACGAAAATGATATTTTTTCAGGAACTTTCATATCAAATTTTCTTCACAACAACATCAAAACAAATCAACTAGAAATAAATACCGACATAAAAACTTTTAAGACAACAGCAAAATTAAGAGAGCCTCGAGATTTATTTGCCCTCCCCAAAGAGCTCGACTGCCCACAGCAAGCACCACGATGGCCGTCAGAATGTCAAGTAAGGATAGTTAACCGACTTCCAAAAAGGAGGTGGTTCTCAATTCAGCCCTTTTTTAACCGACTTCAAAAACAGGAGGGGGTTCTCAATTCGTCGGAATCTTTTTTTTTTTTTTATGTATGTTGCCCAATTACTCGAAGACGCCTGGACCGATTTTGAAAATTCTTTTTTTGTTTGAAAGGGTATAGTTCAAAGTTGGTCCCATTTAAATTTGGTGAAGATCTGATGAACATCTTCGAAGATAGACACTGGAACTCCTCAACGGATAAGAGTAAATTGCTCGCGATCAGTGTAATAGCTTAGTAAACAGTAGATTTTTAACCAGTCATAGCATAATTCCATGGGACCACTAAAAATTGTGAAATAAATTTTTTTTACAAAAAAAATAAAAACCGACTTCGATACACAAACACTAAAAATGGAAAAATAATTTAATTTATTACCGATGAGGTGCCATTGTGGAGTCTCATAAAAATATGAAGTCTAGACGATTCGCGCAGCTAAAGCTAATTGGCACCGGCACCAAAAAGTATTATTATGGAACTATATTAACTCTTGTATACATAATATATTCGGTAATAAATTAAATTATTTTTCCATTTTTAGTGTTTGTGTATCGAAGTCGGTTTTTATTTTTTTTGTAAAAAATTGTTTTTAATGTATGTACACCGATTTTTTCGAGGTTTCTGGACCGATTTGCAAATTTGTAGTAGTTTTATTAGTAGAAGTTTTCCTGGTGGTCCCATAAAAAATTCTAGATCCAACTCTTCAATCCTGATGCTGCAAGGTTACTGCCCGCCTAAGTTATCAAGATCCAGGAAGTGTTCATAGTGAGTTGATATTGTAGGTTACAAGCAACGACTTCATGCTTGGACTCCAAGTTCCAACTCCTCAACCCTGCTGAAGCAGGGTACAGCACTCCTAAACTATAGTGATTCAGAAACTGCGGATGTTGCAATATTATTTGAGGTACTAAGCATAGACTACATCATAGAACTTCGAATCCTAACCCCTCAATTCTGATGTTGCAAGGTACTGAGCTCCTAAGCCGTGGGGATTCGTGAATTTCTGATGGTGAATTGATATTTTAGGTATCAAGCAACAGCTTCATGGTTACACTTCAAGTCCAAACTCCTCAAACCATATGATGCAGGGTAGGTACAGCACTCCTAAACCATAGAGATTCAGGAACTGTTCCTGGTGAAATAATGTTGTAAACGATAAGCATAGATTTTGTTATTGAATTCCAAGTCCCAACTCTTCCATTCAAGGTACTGAACTCCTAATCCGTGTGGATTTGGAAAGTTTTGCTAGTGAATTGATATTTTAAGTACCAAGCAATGAATGACTACATACACTAAAAAGTTAAAAATAAAAAAAAAAATAAAAAACAAACTTCCACAGCAAAATGATTAATATTTTTTTATTTTCTTTTTATAATTTTACCTTTAATCATATTGTCTTTTTATGAAATAGGTACCTTACCATATCAACATGATATCAAGTATCAACTAAAGAAAAGATTTTTTGTTAGTGTGCATCTTCCAATATAATGGACCTAGATACCTAACCATCAGGCTCCGTGGTTTAATAGTATAGATATAACGTTGCGAAATTTTTCGAACAAGTCAGAGTGATTGATTTCTGACGCGTTTCCATCAACGACAATTTTTAATGTATTAAAAATATTGGTATTCTCATAAGTAAATCTTCGGTCGATAGGTTGTAGAAGAAAGAATACAGCACATAATGTGGAGTCCGGCATCACCTGAGCCTTACTACATATCTACGGGAAAGGAGCTAAGGCCTCAACCAGTTGGAGAGGAAGCGGGCACAGTAATTTTCCAGTACTATCCAATGAGTGCTGTCAACTATGTAAGATTATTTGTGTTTTACCATTTTCTATCACGATACCCCTTACTTCTGCTTACAACTAAAGTCGGTGTCACAAACTTCCTTCTGTGTTACCTACCTACAATGTTAGCAAGTATTTTTCTAACTGTTTCTTAGTAATTTCTTTATCTTTTACAGTTTAGCCGTTCCACAGTTGGTGGGTCCCGTTTATTTCTTTCGGCGTGTACGAGTGCAGGTGGTGATGATGAACTAAGATTCGAATCACGTTTTGAAAGCGGAAATTTGGCGAAAGCAATTAAAATAACGTCCGCTTACTATGAACTTCACCTCCGTACTGATCTTTATACAAACAGGCACATGCAATGGTTTTATTTTAAAGTTTCTAATACGAAAAAGCAAATGATGTACAGGTAGGTAATATAGAAAATATAATGCGTATAAAATAACTCCTCACGCGCCATTTTACTTTTTGTGTCAAATTTCATGTCAAAAGTACGATTTTAGTCCTTATTTTAAAGGTGAACCGTACTTTTGACATGACAGTTGACACAGATTTAAAACGGCGCGTGAGGAGTCATTTTTTATGGACTAAACTTAATTATCATACCTAAATATTTTTTCTTAGGTAATTAATTTTGAATACATATTTCCTATTTACACGTGTAGATAATTTTAAAGCATTGTATAGTAATTTTGTACAAATGAATAATGTCCCGTTTGTTATTGAAAGCGTATTGAAAACTCAATCCTATATTTTTCTTGTTTACAGGTTTTCTATAGTAAATTTATCAAAACCTGAAAGCCTGTACAATGAAGGCATGCGACCTTTATTATATTCAACGAAGGACGCTCAGCTACATTCGATCGGTTGGAGACGTTGCGGCGATAACATCGCATACTACAAGAATGACTCAACGTAAGCTACATTTTGTCAAATATAATATAAAAGGAGTCGATCCCGAGCGCGCCCCGTCCAGCCGAATTTTTATTCTTAATCAAACCAGAGATAATTTATTACAAGTATAGATTGCTAACGTCATACATACATTTGAAGCTCGCGTTAAACTTTTTAAAGTCTGGTACCTCGTATTTTGACATCTTATAATTAGATGGGGTTACTGTGCAAGCTGAAATGTGATTTATCGAATTTAGTTTGCCATCTATCACTCTATCTAACAGCTGATAAAACTCTAATTTCAATGTATGACACCTTCCCCCAGCGGTCAAGGTATCTGGTTCGTAAATCTCAATACCCGGGTTCGAGACTAGCTAATTACATTTTTACATAACAAAAATTGTAAGACCAAAGGATAACAAAAGAGTAATTTTATTTTCAAGTGTCAATATTGTCACGCCATCTACTGGAATCACGGAATGTTACACGGGCTCAAAGATTTGAACGACATACGAATGTACCTACTAGTTTCTAGAGCGTGTCTACGAATTTTTTTTTTTGGATTGGTTAGTATTCTAACCAATCCAATCCATTCATTCTAACATATCCAAATAATACGAATAAGACTTCGTTTGTATGGAGCGCGCTTGGGACGCTCTAGATAGACCCATTTCAAAAAGTCAAACAGCAGTTTCAGCAGGTTTCAGTCAGCAGAGTCAGGCTATTTTTTCGACATTTTGCACGACAATTCAAAAACTGTGATGCATAAAAATAAATAAAAATGTGTTTTAGAATGCACAGGCGAAGCCCTTTATTAAGATACCCCACTTGATGTAATTATCTTACTTCGGAAATTAAAAATACTACTTAATTTTTAGTTCATGATCACAATTTAATTTTTTTTGTGTGATGTAACCACAAATTCACGGTTTATAGATTTTTCCCCTAATGTCTGCTATAAGACCTACTACCTGCCAAATTTCAAGATTCTAGGTCAACGGGAAGTACCCTGTAGGTTTCTTGACAGACCGACAGACAGACAACGAAGTGATCCTATAAGGGTTCCGTTTTTCCTACGTATGAGGTACGGAACCCTAAAATGTCTTATTTGTCTTTGTAAAGTCTTTTACTTTCTTCACACGCAGATTCTGAGCAGCTCGTAAATATAACATAACATTAAAACAATATTTTCAGCTGCGAAGAAGAAGAACAATATCCAAGTTACACTTTAACTTTTAACATAGAGTTCCCGCATACAGATGATGATGTATACATTGCACATTGTTATCCATACACATATTCTGATTTACAAGAATATCTATCGAGGCTGCAAGCACATCCTGTAAAATCTATGTATTCGAAATTGCGACTCCTATGTCGCACTTTAGCTGGGAACAACGTATATTACTTGACAATCACTGCTCCACAAAATTGTAACGAAATGGAACCAAAGGTATGTAGAATACAATACAATACACCAATTAATAGAAATCCTCAATTAGTATACATTAAAAACCGGCCAAGTGCGAGTCAGACTCGCGCACCGAGGGTTCCGTATTACAGTCGTATTTTTTCGACATTTTGCACGATGCATCAAAAACTATTAGGTACCTATGCATAAAAATGTTTTAGAATGTACAAGTAAAGTTTTTTCATATGATACCAAGGTCACCCACTTGGTATAGTTATCCTACTTTGAAAATTGAAAATTCTAATATTTGTTCACGAACACATTTTAACTTTTTTTTCTGTAAAGTAACCACAAACTCACGGTTTTCGGATTTATTCCTTTACTTGTGCTATAAGACCTACATACCTATCAAATTTCATGATTCTAGGTCAACGGGAAGTACCCTATAAGTTTTATTGACAGACACGATGGACAGACGGACAGACGGACAGACATACAACAAAGTATTAGGGTTCCTTTTTTCCTTTTGAGGCACGGAACCCTAAAAATTCAAATTATATCCTTATTCCGAACAGAAGAAAAAGGCTGTGATAATAACAGCTCGAGTCCATCCAGGGGAAAGTCCTTCATCATGGATGATGAAAGGTTTTATGGACTACTTGACTGGAGACACGAATCAAGCCCGCGAACTTAGAGAAAAATTTATATTCAAACTAGTACCCATGCTAAATCCCGATGGAGTGAGTATACGACTATACTATTTAATTTTAGTACAGATTTCGATTTAAATAAATTCCATAAATGCGTTTAAACATTTATAAAGGTCCATCATTTTTATAGGTCATTGTCGGCAACAACCGTTGTTCACTAACCGGAAAAGATCTAAATAGACAATATCGAACTGTCATAAGAGAAACTTATCCGCCTGTGTGGCATACTAAAGTAATGATACGAAGGTAATTATGCAGTAGATTAGAATAAAAATAGACAATTTTTTTAATTCATAACCTAATTTAGTGTAGGTTACAGGAAGAATGTGGCGTGGCAATGTACGTGGATTTACATGCACATTCGAGAAAACATAATGTATTTATTTACGGATGCGAAAGCAGAAAAAACTCCGACAAGCGTTTGGAGGAACAAGTTTTCCCTTTGATGTTACATAAAAATGCAGCTGACAAGGTATATACCTACCATATTCTATTAGATGTTGTGCATAATTTAACTAGGTACTGCTTATTTAAACTTTATTCATTTCAGTTTTCATTTGAAAATTGTAAATTTAGAATTCAACGCAGCAAAGAAGGAACAGCAAGAGTTGTTATTTGGATGCTAGGGGTTGCCAACAGTTACACAATGGAAGCATCATTCGGAGGCTCTGAATTGGGTAGTAGAATGTCAACACATTTCTGTGCCCAAGATTACGAGAACCTCGGTCGAACATTTTGCGAAACTTTACTTGATTTCTACGATGAAGACCCTAGCAAAGAAAGACTGAGAACGAAAATAGTTACTCGTTTATTAAAAGAGGGCTCTAACGCTGATGAACCAACAAATATCGATCTGTCAGATTATTCAAGGTTTGTAAAACACTTATAAAATTTCAATCCACGTAGTTAAATAAAATCTTCACCAAAACTTAACAACTTAACTAAAAATTACAGTGACGAAGGGGATACATCTAGCAGTAGTTCAGAAGCTGGTCCCTCAAGAGAGCGTTCAAGCAAAACACAACTTGCACCACCGCCATCACCTATCCTACCCGATATTAGCACAGATATTGTAAGTTTAATAAATAATATTTTCATGATATATTGTAACAATATAGGAAAGTATAATTTAAATTTCATAACTAAACTTGATTTGTTTTAGCAGAAACCCAGAAAGCAAAGGCTAACACTAGAGAAAATAAATAGGATAGAGAAGAAGAAAACGAAAAGAGAAACTTTACAGGTCCTGATATGGTATATCATTGTATTAACTAATCGAAACTTTCGGATGCATTGTCAGTTGTTCTTATTTTATAGGTTTCAAGAGCAACAATAGACCTAACATCAGATGCCATGACAGATGCGTCATCGGATTGTGATTCCTTAGAAGAAAATATCAGCCCCATAAGAAGAGTGCGCAAACTGCTAACAATTTCTGGAAAGCAAAAACCAAGGAGAAAAAAGAGAATGCCACCAGAACTAAAGATTTTTCCAGCACCTGTAATTATTTCTTTATTCTATTATTAAATCGTCGTACCTGTTTTATATAAGTACCTACGCGTTTTATAAACGCAGGATGCCTCGAGGTAGACAAAATATGGATCCCAGAAATCTGCTATAATAGATTACGAACATACTTTTTATGGAAATATTTTTACCCCTTTACGCAAAAGAGTTGTAAGAGTTGTGTAATTGTGTTGTAAGTGTGACTGCTTTGTATGTCAGTCGCATACGCGTAGTGGTCAAACGGCTCGACCGAATTGAATGCGGTTTTTATATTCGGAAGCGTGTTTAATCGAGATGGAGTTTAGCTATTTTTGATGAACCGGTTTTGCCTTTTGAAGATTATTAGTTCTTTTGTACGCTGGTGTAGTGATCTCAATCATACAAATTTTTAGGTGGGATGTTATAGCACCTATCTAAATCAACTCAATATTTGGTATACTATGTACCTGACGTCATCATTTTTATGAATTCAACTGGTGGTCAATTGGTGTACCTACAATGCAATCATTATGATAACCTTAGCGTGATACTGCAACCAGGAAGCCTACCTAACAGAAGGACTTCCTAACTCTGCGACAACTTACAGCAGATGTGTCGTAACTCGTATTTAACTTTTCAGCTCTTGGTTTGGTTTTGATGTGTAGTTGGTTAACAGACAGTGACCAGAGTCTGGTTATGGAACAGAAAGCTGGGTCACAGGATCTATCATGTGGTCATATCGGGGGTGATTTAAATTTTTAATTTATACTAATTATTTTCCAGACTAGTGATTCACCATTCAACTCAGATCGTGAAAAAAAATGTACAAAAGGAAGCAGACCAAGAAGTGTATCACTGATAAGTGAACCACTTAACAGAACCAAGTTAAAACCTGCTTCATGGCATCAATTCCGCCGTTTACCACCTCCTAAGTATTATAATTTATAAAAAAATATTTTATGTAATTTAAGAACTCTATTCAGTGACGTTTTTGAGCAATCTAATTTGTATATTTTTACCATAGGTGCTTGTCAGAAATAAAAAGTAGAAATAACCCATCGGAGTTACAGGTGAAATTGAATTTATTAAAGAAAAATATTTGGACTGGAGTACAAAATGAGGAAAAAGGACCTTTGTCTTGGGGAATTTCAAGTTTTGCCATGAATTCATATTTTACAGACAGTGAAGCTTTGCTTAGGTATTTTTTCAAAATTACAACTTAAGTAAATTGTACATTAAACTTACTTGCTCCTTTTAACTTGTATTTTTCATAAGGTCATGCTCTAAAAAGTTGGAAGAATTAGAAGATGAACGAAAGAAAAGCAAAGATGAGAAAAAGAAAAAGAAACTAAAATCAAAGAAGATTTCTGTAAAAGTGCCAAATTCTGAGGACCTACTGGAACCCATTATTAAAACATCTAAAACAAATAAGAAAAAGGGAAAGTAAGAAATATTTATTAAATTATATTATAGGACATCATTCACAGTTCACATAATAGAACTTTTTTAGCCATTAAACTTTTTTATATTAACTAGTTAATTCAGTAATTTTATTTGTGGTTTATATTAAGAACTCAATACAACCTATAAATTAAAAAAAATACTTAACAAAATATAGAGTGGCACACTCTCATTAAAAAAAATCAAATATGGCTATGATGTAGAAATAAAAAAAACAATATAATTTGCTCTATAAATTGCAAAATTAAGTATATTTCAAGAGTACATACAAAAGTGTTTTTTTTTAGGTTAAAATATGCAAAATCAGAAAGCATATCACACATGAACAGCACTAGTTTCACAGACATACCTAGGAATACTCAACCACAAAATAAGCAATCCAAATCAGTCTTCAGAAAAAGTGCATTTGTGGCAACTGCGATTCAAACTAAGAAATCAAATCGGAAAACCAATAACACAATAGTATCGGAAAATTCTGATTCGGATGCATCTATTCAAATTTCAAAAAAAGTTAAGAAAAAGACAAAAGCAACCAGAAACAAACAACAAAAAGCAGCCACTGAAACTAGACACAAAATTTGAGGTTTGTGTGCAATAACACCGTTTAGTGAATGAACCTTTGCAGATAACATCATTTTCACATACAGTTGAAGCATAATACTACATATTATAAGATGCAAGGACTGAGCTGCAAATATGCAGTGGCAGCCTGTTTTCTTTTGACACATACGACTGAACTCAGAAACGTTGTGTGCATAATCTATTGCTCTATAAACTCTTTTGAGTAAAAGAATGTTAGTAGTTAAGTAAGTTTACAAAATATGTGTATAACAGATTTGAAACTCTGATAGATTGAAACTATATGATACAATGTTTGCACTTGTTTACTTAATTTATCTATAAGTCCTTGTCCATACAGCATTTTTTGCACTGCACGTTTTTTGCAGGATATATCTTTCCAAATACATTGTGGCGCATACTTTGCATTATTTGTGTAAACTATTCAGCAAAAACATACACAGTTTTAACTATAATATGATTGGTCTTAGTCTTTGCACCACTACATATTCAATAAACTGATCCTGCAACAAAATGTGCGGTGTTAAACGAGGTCTTAGAGCTGGCACACATCTGACGGAGTACAGCAGAGCATTTTTCACAGCTAAACCATTATCAACCTTATCAACATTGAAATAATATCCAAAATCAATTGACACAACTACTAGTTGCCAAGCCAAAGGTCAGTCTAGTAAGTGTGTCAATTGATTTGAAATATTATTTCAACATAAGCAAAGTTGATAATGATTTGGCAGAGACCAGGGTAATTGTAAACATAATGTTTAAAAATGTATCACAATTTGCAGGACTGCTAGAACTTTGGTAGAACAAATAATCAGCCATAGAGTGAAATACTTAACAGTTTTTAAAATCATGCCTTTAGAATTTTAAAACTTGTTTAAGGCAAGCATGCTCCATCTTAGGCTGCATCATCACCTGCCACCAATTCTGATGGCAACCAAGTGCTAGTCTATAAATTTAAAAACTACCCCAAAATTTCATTTGATTGTTTCAGGGTAAATGTGAACTGCTTATTATGCTACATAATATTATTTGGCGCATTTACCATTTAAAGGGGGAAATGTTAAATGTGCATTGTCATAAACAATAAGTCCAAGTACCTAAGGTTCTCTTTTACTATAAATCAACTAAACATATTACATATATTTTTATGATAAGTATTTCCAATTAAGTATCGCTGTTTACATTTACCCCGGATATAAACACATATTATGTAAGTTCTTTTACACATACAAACATTGCTATTTAACAACTGTAATTTATCAGTAGCAATTAACAAATTGCATTTATAAGTACTTACTAATAATACTTAAATTAAATTGTTTATTTTTGATGGATTGTTTAATTACCTACCTACTTAAAAATTGGACTTTTTAATAATTTAAGTACCTACTTAAACTGAAGTTTCCTGGGTTGCCAGTTTTTTGGTGTAAATAAGTAGTGTTGTGAGAAAAAGAGAAGGACATGGATCACTCTTACTCTGACTGTATTGTATAATCTCATACGATAAATTGATCTGGCTATTTGACCGGCCAGCCATTTAACCGCTCGTTCGCGCACCTAGCCTTTATGTGCCAGCAGAAAATCTTCAACTTGTAACATGCTTGTAACTTACTTATAATACTTAACCTTAATTTAATAAAAAGTTATAAGAAGAATATACTCAAGTACCTATTTAATAATGAAATTAATTTAAAGAACGTATAATCTTAGAAGTAATTACTATACTAGCGGCACGCTATGATGGCCGGTTTGACGTTTGTCCGCTCATGAAGTTCCGTATTAATTGATAACGACTTTGAAGGAAATAATTGTATTACTTTATTGACGATAGTGATGTGCAGAGATTCATAAATTTTATCGAATGTAGTTTTAGGTTTAGGACTCAAAATTTATTTATTAAATTGATTTCTTAAATGTATACAAGTGTAGAAAAATCAGTTTGCACCATTTAAGGGGTGAATGTACTTGTGAATATGAACAATTTTCACTATGTGGACAAACCTCTGAAATCGCAAAAAAATATCAATAAATTTTTAAAAATGGAATCTAATACGATCGTCACATAGGATCGCTGGCTAGCACAACTACTACCTCCGGCAAACTCGCGTCAATGCTCAATGCAAAACAAAGCAGTTTCGAATTGACGTTGCTTCGAAAAGTATAAACTGTCAGTGCAATGCGATTGTGATATAGTTTTGACCTGGCTTTGGATTTCAAATATTGATACTGCATTACTGTTGACCCTTGCTCGTTAATTTGGACTCTGTTCAAGCCCTTTGTTGTGGATTTCGTCGATATGACCGAACGTACGCAGAGAACTGTTCTAAATAGTCAGACACGTGAGTTCCTAATACGCCTTCGTAACTATTTCGATCGTGAAGCTCAAAATGGAGGGCCAATTTTACCTATAACGTCAGTGGTTGAACGCGTAGCTGATGCGCTTAATATTGGACAACGAACTGTTAGACGGATAACTAAAAAAAAATATGGCGAGACTGGCACAGAAGAAAATAAACTTCACACACCAAAAAAGAGAAAACGAGCAAAACCAGTCGTAGGCATCGATAGCTTTGATGCCGATGCTATCCGAAGACATGTTTACGGCTACTATTTACAGAAGGAGTATCCAACAAGAAAAAAGTTGGTGCATTCACTGAAGGAAGCTGGATTATTCTTCGGTGGGGAAAGTTCTTTAACGAAGATTTTGAAGACCATTGGATTTCGATACAAAAAATGTAACAAACGCAAAATATTGATGGAAAGATTTGATATAGCGATGGCAAGGTATACTTTTTTACGGCAAGTGAAAGAAATCAAAAATTGGCAAAATGTTGTGTTCTTGGATGAAACATGGCTTAATGCTAACCATACTGTAGGCCGTTCTTGGAACGATGACACAGCAGCATCTACTTCCAAAGTTCCTGTAGGAAAAGGATCGCGACTTATAATTTGTCACGCCGGAACCATCAACGGGTTTGTCGAAGGTTCTCTCATGGCTTTTGCGTCAAAAACCACTGGAGACTATCATGAAGACATGAATGGAGAAAAGTTTACTGAATGGTTTACCTCAATGTTATGTAGCCTCCCTGAACCATCTATTATAATTATGGACAACGCCCCATACCACTCGATGCAAATTGACAAGCCACCTGCCCAATCCCAAAAGAAAGCTGATATCGTCGCATGGCTTCGTAAAAATGGCGTAGATGCAAACATGAATATGTTAAAAGCGGAATTAGTACGTCTTTTAAAAGAAAACAAACCAACCAAGATCCGATACGTCATTGACGAAATAGCATTAGAACATGGGCACAGAGTTATACGGTTACCGCCTTACCATTGTGAGTATAATGCGATTGAGTTGGTGTGGGCTCAAATTAAGGGATATGCTGCAAGACACAATACAGAACCCCCATTTACCACAAAAAAAATGCTAAAATTATTAGAAGAAGCTTGTGAACATGTGACTAAAGGAGACTGGGAAAAGGTTGTGAATAGAACTGTTAAATTAATAAGGGAAGATTATGAAAGAGATGTGAAAATAGATAATATTATAGAAAACGAACATATAATTATTAATGTATGTGATGATAGCAGTGACGACAGTGAAAATAGTAGTATGGACGAATCTGATTAATTATGGCCTTTTGTGGCACCTTTTTCGGTATCTTTTGTATTCATATGTTTCTTGTGTGCATATAAAGTATGTATATTCATTTTCGTTCAAATATTCAGTTCGTTCAAATAAATTAAATAAACATATACATTTTTGTTTTATTAAACCTATTTAATCAGGTACAAAAACAAAACTTAATTGTTTTTTGTTCGAGAATAAATTGACATTCCACATCACTATTGTAATGTGTCAAACCGGCCATCATAGCGTGCCGCTAGTGTAATTTATTAATACATACAAAAAAATATTAACGGAAAAGGTTATTCAAAAGAAAAGAATTCACTTACGTTACCGGTTGTAAGCTTAGTAATAAAATGTAGAAGGGTTTTCACACATTTATTTATTAATTTACACACAACACAAGGAAATTTTAATCAAATTCAAATCAAAAACATAAAAACCGCAAAAACTACCAAAACAAATATAACATTTTCTTTTCGATATATTGACATTGACGTTATACTCGCTAGTCGCTTGACATTTGACACTGACATAGGGCGATTGTCTAAAACCTGCATCAATCATTATTACAATCTTAATTGTTCTGATTTGCTGAATTTGTGCGATTCTTGTTGCAACAATGCATGGTGGCCAATAGTGAGCGAGCATTAACCAATCCGAGATGATTGCGATCGTGACATTGTAGCTGTCAAACAACCGCGATAGGGCCAAGCTGCAAGCTGACCATAGACAGTAGAATAAGAAGCCACTGTTGGAGCCCTGTTGGTGCCACTGACCTCTAGTAATACAAGTACGCTAGACTTGTGATTGCGAATCTGTTCTTGAAGCAACTTGATTTTCGCCATTTTGGTGCGGATTTATTACTAGCCTCCTATACTTAATATTATAAATGCGAAAGTGTTTGTCTGAAAGTTTGTTTGTCCTTCCTTCACGCCCTAACTAAGCAACTTATCAACTTGATTTTTGGCATAGAGATAGTTGAAAGGACGGAGAGCAGGTACATAGGTTACATTTTAACCCGGGAAATCAGGAGTTCCCAAACGATTAAAAAGAATCTAAATCTACGAAGTCGTCTATCTAAACGTCGAAGTCGTGGGCGTCAGCTAGTAATCAACAATTTAACAAACATTGGTTAACCAACTTGTTTGCGTTAAATTAGTAGATGCTGTACAAAATGAAGTTGAAACGGGTGTAGTTGCAGAAAACGCTAAAACTCTAAGTTCACCAGCTTCAGAAAATTGTATAGCATTGCTTATTCTTAATCCAGTAGAAGTATAACCTGGGGTTTGTGGGTCTCCGGTAATGGGATTAAAAGTACCACACCTAGTTTTTGCCAAAATACACGATGATACATTAGTATAAAATCGTACATTATCACTATCTAGTGTAATGTTAACACCAGTTCGAGCTTCTCTCGTGCATTGTGTTATCTGAAAATGAAAATTATGTCTAATAATAATTACTTGCATTTATAGGACTAATATTAGTTATGGAGCAAAATGCACCTACCTACGTACCGAAACCGATAATTAATGAATATATTATGCATGAAATCATTATGAAATATGCTTACCGTTAAGTATTAATTACCTACTCTTTCAATATTATTTTTAACTTGATAAAGTTTCAAAATTTGGTTTTTACCTGTTATCTCGCTAATCAGTCCTCCCTGTGTTAGCGATAATAAACATAGATTTTTTTACTTTTATAAAATACCGAAGGTCTGGCACGCACTGGCTCACTCTCTATTAATAAGTACTGCGGCCCAAACTTACCAAATTAATAGAATTAGTTCTTCGTAAACAACGCACGAAATCACAGTAGCCCATATAGCAACCAGACGGTTGAACATTTAATGCCGATGTTGATAAAGCCTAAAAATACAATTTAATAACATTTATTTGAAACTTTGAGGATATCACTCAAGAATATACTACTAGCCAAACAACAAGACTTGACTGGAAGTAAAATTATGTAAAGAAATTACCTAAATAGTTTTTTTAAATTCATTATAGGTAGAGGCGCGCGCTTGACCACGATCACACCTGATGGGAAGTGATGATGTGGCCTAAGATGGGACGCGTTTGCCTAGAAGGTGCCGATTCACTTTTGTTTTAAAGATACCCTACTTACTTACAATACTTGTTTAAAATATTAATTCCTGTAATAAGGTCTTATAACATAAAAAGCAGATTTTAAAAATGTAACCATACTAGAATAAACCTCTACTTTCAAAAAAATCTTAGTTTTATAAGTTCTAGGATAAAGTTACCTTACCATTAAGTTTGTAGCACAACTTGCATACGATGTGTTCGTGAAATACTGTACCGCACAAACACTTAATGCATTTAGTTCTTGTGGTCCCTATAAAAAGAACGTAATTTTAAAAATATGCGTAATATACTGTATTTTGATTCAAAAATTTAAATTATTTAATTGATTCGCTACCTCTGACATTGATGTAACTCGAGAAAAACAAGCAATACAGGCATCACGTAGTGTTACATTAGTAGGCTGGGCTGTACTACAGGCTAGATTGAGTAAGTTTTGTAGTTTTACTCTAAAATATAAGAATTTTTAAAGTTATTAATTATTATTTACCAGTTAATAAAAATAAAAGCAAAATAATAAGACTTGCCCATTTGATGGACAAAGTGCAGCGATTTTTTGAGATTTCCATTGAAGTAATTTATTTTTCACATCACTTAGATCAAAAATTCCATTTGTAGATGCACCTGCCTAGAAAGCATAAAAAATACATTTTATTTCTTAAGAAACCACTTAATGCGGGTATCATTATGATTATGAAGTAATCAAAGTATCTGACCTCGCTAAAATTTAGCAAGTTTTGATTCTTCCATTGCAAAATATTTTTTTGCACCTCATTAAGATCTATAAATGAGCCATATATCCCAATCTGTTGAAAATAATAGAAACGTGAAGAATGTTATACATTATACCTATATTCTCTTCATAAAAATATTCTGAGGACTAGTAAAAAAGTGATTGATTTATACTTACGATAAGCGTGATCAAGATCCCGTAATTAATTTTTTCCAACATTTTTGCAGAACTATTCTATCTAGGCGTTACTTTAGAATGTTTGATCGTAATAGAAATAAAAGTTTATAGACAGTTGAACAACAAAATTTCACATTTCGCAATATAAAATGGATAGGAAAAGGTGATAGCGAAATAAACATAATTATACTATGTACATATTATTATACGTATATATTGTATACTCATACATTTTAAAAATAATATTCATACATTTTTATACTTGGTTCCGCAGTTTCAAGATTTTACCACCTGCTAATTTTATTATTTGCAATGGCAAATAATAAATCAAGTAAGTTGATCGCTAAATATTCGGGAGGTCAGAGGTTCAACTCCGGGCAACTTTAATTTTTCGGAGCAAAACAAGCAATTAAAATATATCACTTGCTTTAAAACGGTAAATAAAAACTTCGTGACTTGTCTAAGTGTTTTTACGGTTAAAGAGATCTTTATTATCACTTAGAATATAGAATTCACTTACATGAGAACTTATCTATGTATTAAACAACAGGTATGTTATTCACAAATTTGGTTCTTGTATGTTGTTGTTCATAATGTTCTCAAAGGTGTGTGAAGTCTACCAATAAACACTTGGCCAGCGTGGTGGACTCGTGCTTAGTAGTGAGCCAGCGATGGGTTAATGATGATGATGAATCACGTAAAAATTACTGTAACAACGTAAGTAGGTACTTATAGTTTTTTTATGATAAAACTACGGAATCCTAAATTGTTCGACACTAACCGCGGTACAAACGATTAACACTCTATTCATGTTCATTACACCGTAAATTTAAGAGCTAAATACAAAAGTGTAACCATGTTACACGTTATTACAGTACAAAATGTTTTATAGCTCAAAGCAAGCGCATTATTAGTATCGGAAACACCAGGATGTCCAATTCTGGCGATTTCTCTAATAAGTGGTGCATTTAGCATCGTTGATGAAACAAAGAACTCGGGGTCAATACGGGGTCACCATACGAGAAAAAAAACCGGCCAAGTGCGAGTCAGGCTCGCTCACCGAGGGTTCCGTAGTACAGTCGCATTTTTTCGACATTTTGCACGATAAATCAAAAACTATGATTCATAAAAATAAATAAAAATATGTTTTAGAATCCACAGGTGAAGCTTTTTCATGTGATACCCCACTTGATAATATAGTTATGTTAGTTCGAAAATTGAAAATGCTAATTATTAGATTATGACCACAATTTAATTTTTTTTGTGTGATGTGACCACAAATTCACAGTTTTCAGATTTTTCCCTAAAGCCAGCTATAAGATCTACCTACCTGCCAAATTTCATGATTCTAGCTCAACGGGAAGTACCCTGTAGGTTTCTTGACAGACAGACGGACAGACAGACAGACAGACAGGCAGACAACAAAGTGATTCTATAAGGGTTCCGTTTTTTCTTTTGAGGTACGGAACCCTAAAAATCTAATAAATATGTATAAAAAAGATAATATTTTTTAGGAATAGAAAAATGTTAATTTCAGTTTATTATCTACCTATATATATGTATAAAAAAGGAAAAGGTGAGATATGTTGTGGCCGTATGGTAATAATTAAATGCGGCAACGGTGAAAGATGTTTATTGAGAGCCGTCTTATGATCTACTCTCGCTTATGGACTAACAATACTAATAAAGAAATCTTACATACTATTGTCTTAATCGTATTGCTTAACTACCTAACCTACATAATTTTGCATCACCTCTCTTTCAATCCGATGTGCAGGCAACCTAATTCGATATATTGAGGAGTTGCATTTTTATGTTACTTAAACTGACAATTCGTACATATTACAACTCCCCTGAAAATGTATGCGGTTACCCCTCCCCTTAAAAGAAAAAAAATGTTAGACGCTACATCGAATTAGAAGAAAAGATGATGACAATCACAAAAATAAAATCTAATGCTAAATAAAATTAAAATTATGTAAGGAAACATTTTTTTTTATCGTTACTTCCTGTGCTCAAGTGCAATTTATCTTATCTCTTGCTTCGTATGGGCATACTTTCAACTTTACTTATAAATAGAAAAATCGTTATCTATTAAGTGCAAAGTCAAGGATTTAACTTTTACAAAAGTTTCGAAAAATCTCATCATAATAAAATAATCTCAAAATAGCATCATAGGTATTAGATAGGTATGTATTTATTTATTTATTTTTATTTTCCACACAAACAGAAAAAACACAATATTGGTTTCTTCGTGCTCGTAAGCGCTTGGCGGCTTGTCTGAGCACTGCTCATTCCTCTGTAGTCTTATACTTACATACATACTATACATACTATTAATGTAGGTAGTATAAGCTGAGGTATCGATTTCACAAATCGACTTCAAAAGATTCTTTGACCTATCAAATCGTCGTCATCATAAGTATACAGCTGTCGTATAGCATCGTCGTAAGACGGTAAATATAAGGTTTCTATTCTATAACCCATAATAATACCTATTATTAAGTAAACATCTCAGGTATTCATATTTCCTGGACAGTCAAAATAAATCTCTCCTAGTCTTCATCTTCCTTTCAAGTTACTTCTTCACATAATACAAATAAATAAACAAATCAACAAACGCGGCGCGTACTCTCCTAATAAATATTTAACATAACATGCTTGCAAGCATTTTTCATAAGACTTATAGTCTTCATCAAACTTATTTCTTTCAATAAGTATTTAAATAACATTCAACTTTTCATTAATAATTCTAGGTCTTTCACTAACACCAGCGCGGTAGATAATGATCAAGAGTCTAGACATATATATAGTTGAATGAGGAGGTACTAAATATGCGCAAAACATCGCGTCCAAACAAATAAATAACAATCATCTTCCTACGTCAGTATGTCTCAATCCCAAAATAAATATTGTATATTTTATACCTATAGCACTTCTACAGCCGAAGGGTGATCAAGCCTTTGGTTTGCAGAGTCCTAATTTGTCAAAGCCGGGTATAGTCTTATATCGTCAAAACTAGCGCGAAACTAGACGAAAAACGTCTGTAGGGGAAAAATTCTCCTTATTTCATATTCATTTCCTTGTATTTGCAAATTGCATCTCGAGCAAAACCATTGTCTCGTATAACAATACAAAATGTTCGGGTACGCGTGTGTCGTTGACCACGCGATGACACCGTTATAATTCTCTGAATTATTATAGTTCGATTTTAACACCGAATATTTACGAAAGAAGTAAGTACCTACTTATTCATTTATTAATTATTATCTATTATTAGTTTAAACTATCCTACACACTATATAAAATCTTACAAATAAAGTACGAATGGAACTTATTAGTAGATAGTGGAGCAAGTATTATTTATTATTAAAAAACCAATATTCACCTAACCTACGTACAAAATTAAATTATCTACCCAAGAGAAAAAAAAAATTATAATTGCTACATATTTTACCTATTTGCCCATTACGAGAGATAAATTGCACTTACTTTAACTGTTAGCGACGCATTTCAATAGTCAATTTCGTGACCGCCGTGTAGTCGCCGTCGTCATCAGGACTGGTTTTGGTCATCAGGTCTGGAGGTCTGGAGTCTGCGCCTCTTCTTTCTTCTTGGTGGGCCGGGAAAACCCTGGACTCCTCGAACTGGGCCGGGAATACCCTGGACACCTCCTAGTTGTGGCCGGGATAACCCTGGACGCACGATGATGCTGGGCCGATCAATGAAGCTTGAGATGTCTTCTGTTCATTATGGATTCAATTTTTTGGCTTATTTCTTGATATTAGTGTTTCTTGATTTTTAATACAGGACGTCGAATTAGTTTCTTCTTTTTGTTCTAGCTAAGTCTTGAATATTCTTTTGAAAATTGTGTAGTCTTCTTCTTGATCGGTGCCCAGCCGGTGCACGCACTTAGATTAGGCATGCACCGACTGGCAAGGGTCGCCATGAGATATGTTGTGGCCGTATGGTAATAATTAAATGCGGCAACGGTGAAAGATGTTTATTGAGAGCCGTCTTATGATCTACTCTCGCTTATGGACTAACAATACTAATAAAGAAATCTTACATACTATTGTCTTAATCGTATTGCTTAACTACCTAACCTACATAATTTTGCATCACCTCTCTTTCAATCCGATGTGCAGGCAACCTAATTCGATATATTGAGGAGTTGCATTTTTATGTTACTTAAACTGACAATTCGTACATATTACAAAGGTGACTGACAAGTGACTGACTGACTGATCTATCAACGCACAGCTCAAACCACTGAACGGATCGGACTGAAAATTTGCACGAAGATAGCTATTATGACGTAGGCATCCGCTAAGAAAGGATTTTTAAAAGAAAGTGAAATACATAGGTTAATTTTAACTATGTCCCAGAAAATCAAAAAGTTCCCACGGGATTTTAACTAAAATCCACGCGTATGAACTCGCAAGCATCAGCTCTTATATTATTATGTTTGTTAAGTGCTAGATGCTGTAAAGACGCTTTCGCCATTTCGGTACGCTCGGTGGGTCGCTTAAAGTATGCGCTGTGGACACACCTTATCCAGCAGCGTACTCTATTTACGTTAACATCTGTGATAAATGAAAGATTGAGCAAAACCAAAGCATAGACAATACCTAGACCCACTAAAGCCTAACCCATGTGACGCTATGTAGGAGCCATATAGGGATGTCGAAAGTGCCAAAAAGTATATATCGTATCGATATATTTTAAATGTATCAATATCGATTTCAATATATTGAACAAAAAATATATCAACATACCGATGTATCGGTAAGATTTTTAAGAATTATGGATTCTAAATTAATAATAGTGTATTTTGTCTAGGCTAGCCTATTAAATAAATATTCAAAGTCAAATGAGTCATGTATGCCATACTTTTTAGGGTTCCGTAACCGAAGGATACCAACGGACCCTATTACCAAGCCTTCACTGTCCGTTCATCTGTCTGTCAGCGTGCTGTATCTCATGAAATGTAATAGTTAAAAGTAAGTATTTCTATTGCCACTATTAATAAATAAATATTAAAAAAACCGGCCAAGTGCGAGTCAGACTCGCGCACCGAGGGTTCCATACTTTTTAGACATTTTGCACGATAAATCAAAAACTATTATGCATAAAAATAAAAATAAGTTTGTTTTAGAATGGTACTGATTCTGAGCACAACCTAATGTTAGAGTTTTCGCATCCTGTTCTTACTAATATGAAAAGGACAGACGCAGTTTGACAGTTTTAAATTAAATTTTTAGATGGTAAAACCCGTGATTTTAGTGCACAGTCGCGAGTCTACTGTTTAAATTTGTAGCGTGCACTAAAATTTAGAGTCTTTAAATGTAAAGTTCATGTTCTGTCCCTTTTTAGCATTGTTAAAAAGAAAATAATGCAGATACTCTAAATTTAGTTTAGAGAAAGACAACGGAATCGGTGCCAATGTACAGGCAAAACCCTTTTATATGATACCCCACTTGGTATAGTAATCTTACTTTTAAAGTTGAAAATACTAATTATTTCTTCATGAACACATTTTTACTTTTTTTGTGATGTAGTTAACGACAAATTCACGGTTTCCAGATTTTTTCCTTCATAGATGGTAATAGCACTAAGCACCCAACTTGTTTCTTGCTTTTTAGTTTGGTTTATTTTAAATAGGTACATCGTCAGATTACAATTCTTTTTTTTTTATTTTTCTGTAGTCGGGTTATAGTTTTTAACTTTTTTTTTTGATTATGTTTTCGATATTTGATATTTTATATCGATATTTTGACATATTATATCGAAATATTATAAAATATTGATGTAGGTATCGAAAACACAATATCAATACATAAGATAAAATCGTAGATAGAGTAATAAAGGTAGATACAGGAACGTTTGCTTTCTCATTCACTCTAAAAAGAGAGGACAGATAAATTTACTAATGTGATAAACAGAGACGCAGCTAACCTATTTTTTCTCCCTTATCGTGTCTTAAGATAAAAACCACTTTGATATACTTTTAACATACTTTTAATCACTGTTTCTTATATAATTAATTTACAAGTCGGTACAATGAACTATTCATATCCCAAGCGTCCCATAGAGTCTAGAGTCTAGTCAAAACCATAGACCCCACGCGAATGTCAGAGCGTGTTAGGCCGTGTCCAGACTTCCAACAGTCCATCTAACACACTATCAGCAATCGACCTAACACGTGTAACCGGTTTTTTTCAAGAATACATACAAGGAATGCGACTTTAGTTGCAAAACAAACCATGAGAATTCGTGGCGTAATTGTATTTCTCTTTAGTTATTTACTTGTTTTCACATAAAAAACGTTTAATACAAATATTGTTGATCGGTTAATACAAATATTGACTAACTACTAAACAATGGTAATAATTGTCTTGTTATTCATCGTTACGTCGTGCTATCGCTATCTCATACGCGGTTACACAGTACTTCAATCTACCTTTATTACTCTATCTACGGATAAAATATACCCCGTACAAGAAAGGACTCTCTGGGGTAACCGAGAATTGGCCAATTAAAGATGACCTCTGTTGATTTAAATTGCTTTTGTCATTTTGTATCGATATATCGATATTTTTAGACTATGTTTTTCGTCAAGCCTAACGTCAAGCCAAGTCGATGACCCAGCCCAGCGTCCAGCCCCTGCCCAAGCTAACCAAAGCCAATAAATGAATTTAGTTATTTAATTTTGATTTTGTGCGTGTTACATGGTGAGAAGTGAAATAGTTTCAGAATAATTTTATTTTTCTTTTATTTTTATCCTTATAATGATTGAAGGAAAGGCAAATGTAAGTATTTATAGGTGCTATGAATTGTTTATTTTAATACAAATACCTTTTTTATAGTAATGACTATGTGAAAATATTAAGGTAACCTTATTTTTTTAGGAACTACCGGACTTTCAAGTGTTTCAGACAGTAATAAAATACTGTTTATTCATTATAATTGTTCCAGTGTTATCGTTCTTCGTTGTGAAGATTTTGATATTCGACAGTATATTACGTTTAGAGGCTGTAACGAGCAGCGTGTATTCGGCAGTGGTAGCTGTGGTCGTATTGCATGTGTCGCTAGCTCTCTACATTTATAGAGCGTATAGCGAAACTGACAAAGCGCCAGTTAAACCTGTCAAGAAAGATTAAACTATTTATATACCTGTACTCAATTAGTTGCTAAGCCAAAATGGACAATCTACCCATGAAAGGTGAACTTCTTCAAGTTTACACCAAGAACTGTGATGTAGTCGAAGGCAGATTCCATAGTATGACTAATGATAAATCAAAAATATCTCTCTATAAAGTCAAAGAGTTGCCTCAGACAGAGCCAAATGAGAATATTTGCCACTACTATGAACCAGAAATAAGGAATATTGTGAAACTTAAAGAGCCAGGTGAACAAACATTTTTAAAGATTTCACAAAAAGAATATGAGGATATTATAAAGTTATCGAAGAAGTATGTTTACATCAACCAAGTAGATCATGTCTACCATGAAGCTATGGAGGAAATAAATCCGTATAACTACATAGCCGTAAGCACGGATGGTGCAAACATGGGGCGTAAATGTAAAATGCCTTTCCTTGTTATATCTACACCTCAACAGATATACATTTTCGACATTCATGTAATGCAATATCGTGGTTTTGACGCTGGTCTCAAAAAAATGCTGGAAAGTGAAAGCCCAAAAAAGATTATCCATGATAGTAGAAAGTTATCAGACTGCTTGTTTCACAAACATAACATCAAGTTGAATTCCGTGTTTGATACTCAGGTAAGTCTTCATTAAAAATATAATAAGTATATGCACTGTATTACTGCATTTCAATTTTGGCATTGTTCATTTTCGGCATTGTGCTTGTTTAGTATTTTCAATTTTGCATAAGTAATCTCTCACTATCGGATTACACTCACTATTGCAAATTGCCACAATTTTATTTTGGCTTTTAGCATTATGCATCTAAACAACCTAATCATGGCAGAAGGAATTCAAGACTTGTATTTGAAATCCTTCATTTCAGATTTTAATGAAGTATAATATCATTTCAGGTTGGAGATCTCATCATCACAAAGAACAAGACAGGACGCATTGTAACACATGTAAAAACATTGGCAGAATGTCTCAATACTTATCTTGGTTTAAAACATAACACTATTGAAGAGAAAGTAAGTTTCCAATAATCACAATGCAAGTGACTTGCCAGAGCTGAAGTCAGCTCTGGCAAGTCAATTGCAAATGGTGTGTCAATAAAGTTTACATAAGTATGTATGCTTTTTTGCCAGCGGACACTTGCACAACAATAATGTTTAATTTTGTTAAATAACTTTCCTAATGACTTAGTTTTATTATTAATTTTTAATTTGTATTTGCAGCTGGATTTAGTGCAATGCACTGAACGACCACTGGCAACAGCCATCAAGGAAACTCTTGCGAAGAACATTTGCTTCTTACATCGTCTCTCAGAAATGATCAACGATGAAATGATGCTGCCTTTTTTAAGGGGAGTGGAATGCTACGTAGAATCCCTCAGATCGGTCGATGATTTCAAAGCATGGGAGCTATGCGGCAAGCAGTATCAAATACCAAAGGATTTTAAGAGTGCAATTGAGTATTAACATTCCACAATAAATTTTAGAAGTAGGCTTTTTTTTTTGCCCCTCATTTAAAAACATACTTCAAGGTAAAATTAGCTTATTTTTTCAGTTCTAAATCAACAGGGTGGAAATCACAAATATCTGCAGATGCTTAATTTCTTCATGGACATTTAAACAATAATAATTTGTATTCAATTTACATAGCATAATAATTATTAATCATAATCTGCTCTAATTATTATCTAATCTAATATGGGTTTGTGAGCAAGTTCTTATAATCAAAATATGAAGCTATTGCATTATTTTGTTGTCATTTAATTCACCAGGCGGCTTAGCTTCAAAATACCAGAATAATTTTTTTAATTGTTACATACTATAATAGAAAAAACCGGTCAAGTCCGAGTCAGACTCGCGCACCGAGAGTTCCGTACTGAATAAGAAAAGCGGTAAGAATCACTTTCGGTAATGAACCGCAAAACTAACTTCGTTTGTAGAGGTTTATTGTTAATATCGCTAAAACTATGATAATAATTAGATCATTGATTTAATTTTTCCTGTAAAATATACATAAACTTCTATTGACCATAATTATTTCAGATTTTTCGATTGGTAAACTTTGAAGATAAAGAGGGAGCTATAGGTTGACAGACAGACAACAAAGTGATCCTATAAGGATTCGTTTATTCCTTTGAGGTACGGAACCCTAAAACAACCTATTATTTATTATCATTCCAAAAAAATCTTTATGTGATTAATGCTTTGAATGTGACATACTTTATCTAAATTAATGGGAGGGGGTTACAACTCTTTATAATAATATAAGGTCGTAACCGTAAGGTATAATTCAATTCTGTATATAAGGATGAGGAGGCAGGGACAAGATCCACCCATGGACGTGTTTCCACCCTGTATATCAGCACATTTTCGCTCATATCTTCCTAGAGTAAGTAAAATAAGATTGAGATATTTTGTGAGATGGTTTTGGAGAAATTAGTAGCTATTTATTGGAGTTATATTATGGGCTTTCAATATCTAATGCTGCTTACATAGAATAAGGTAATATGTTTTGTGAAATCAATATTGTGCTTATAATAAAAGATAATGCTTCAAATCGTTTTCAATAGTATAGACAGGGATGATTACCATTACTAATTTTAAGGTTTATTATTTTACCGGTGTTAATAATGGTATCTAGATAAAGTTAATGAATGTATGGGATCATGTTTTTAACCTTAACATAACGGTACTTTGATAACACTACATAAAAATACCAGTAATACCGTCCAATGCTAAGGTTGCTTACATAAAGAACTAGGTTTCTGGTACCGACAGATCGGTGCGAGTAAATTAGCCCCATATGATGAGCTCTCACAGAAACGGGTAATATGTATCAGTACCCTTATTATAAATGCGAAAGTGTGTTTGTTTGTTGGTTTGTCCTTCAATCACGTCGCAACGGTGCAAACACGGTGCACGGTGGTATACCACCCATGCAAAAAATCACGTAAAACTCTATGTCTATGTCTATCTATGTATGTCTTTATCTATAGATAAAGACATGGAGAGTGACATAGGCTACTTTTTATCCCGGAAAATCAAAGTTCCCACAGGATTTTAAAAAACCTAATTTCATGCGGACGAAGTCGCGGGCATCAGGCTAGTAAGAGAATATAAGTCTATTTTACCCGCACTGACCTGTCAGTCCTGGAAAGTGGAAACCTGCTTCTTTATGTAAGCACCCTTAAGCGTCATCTCCACGGACGAGAGAATCTCTCATATGTCAATCTCCAGGGTGCTATAATATCGCCCACGATAGTAAGTCGAACTCGTTGCAATTCCCTCGGCCGTGGAGACTGCGCCTAACAGTAGTAGTAGTAGGTAATGTTCATAGGTAGGCTCTTATATATCTAGGCGTAGGATCGGAAATAGTGCAACAACTGAAACCATGTTAAATATTTATTCCAATATACATATTATATACAAAAATAGCATTAACAAATTACGTTACGTGCTCAAGAAACCTGTTGGGATAAAAAGCGAGTCCTTCAATGGACTCGTCTCGGCAGGCAAGGCCGAGGCGCTCAGTGGTGAACAGGCGCTCGCGTGCGAGCAGGACGGAAACATTGTCTAGCTGAGACAGCTTTTCTGGAGTTAGGTTCCCAACTTCTTCAAGCTGAAACAAGATTTATACACTAAAATATTTAAATACAGAGTTGGGCTTCCAGTCTAGCTGGATCCTACTTAAATTATTAAGAACCATTTGCACAAGGACAGTTAAACCAAAGTTCACGACAGTTAGGGAACTTCTAACAAAACGTCGAGGTTTCGACGTCACTGTCAGGCGTCAAATGTTAAATTTCATGTCAAAAGTACGATTTTAGTCCTTATTTTAAAGTTGAACCAAGGTTGAACCGTACTTTTGACTTGCCAGATGACCCATAGAGTTGAAATGGCGCGTGAGAACTGGATTTTTTTTACGGATTATACCTATGTAATGCTGTCACTTTTTGGCAAAAGCATAACGCGGTTGCCAAAAGCGACAGAATTAAAAGAACCTGTCCTAGTGTAAGTGGGCCTAAGTAATCAAAAACTTAATCCCAGTAAGTACTAGGACTCTTAAAAATTACCACTCTTCAAACTTAATTTTTTTTTAAATATTGTTCTAAGATTGTTTCATATTACGTCATATCTGCCATATTGGATTTGCACACTAATATTATAGCGTCTTAGCCTGCCAAACTATGTTTAATTATATTTTTATGTGTTTATCCTAGGTTTATAGGACATAAACTATGTATATATTTTTGTTAATTATTAGTAAAGACATTTTTCAAACAAACAAACACTAATATTATAAAAGCGAAAGTTTGTATTTTTGTTTGTTACTCCACGCAAAAACTACTAGACGGATTTGGCTGAAATTTGGAATGCAGATAGATTATACCCTGGATCAACACATACCCTTGATTAACACGATAGCTCATTTATTTATCAAAATATAGAGTAATTTAAAGTTAAGGCAATATGGAGACACTGATGAACCGCCTAAACTGAATAAATATACATATTACTTAATATCACAGCCCTCCTTAATTGGGTAAAAAAAAATTACCAGTTCTCTAGTAGATTTAGCTACTTCTTCATCTTGGTGACTGTTCAGCTGAAGCACGCAGGCGCCGCTCGGGAACTTTCGCAAGGACATCGGGGCACCGATTGATTGTAACAACCTTTGTACAAACAGATGATACAGTTAGTAGATTGAAGTAAGTAAAGAGCTTGGTAGGTCGATTCCGTAAAACCTGTATCAATCATCATTACAATCGCAATTGTTGTGATTGGCTGAATTTGTGCTATTCTTGTTGCAACAATGCGTTATAGTGAGCGAGCGTCAACCAATCAGAGGTGACTGCGCAATAGACGACAGTGGAGAGGTGTCGCCGCAAAGGTTCTTTCATTATGCCACTACCCTATCCACGGATAGAAGTTTGTATAGCGCTCTCTCTGTTATGTTATCCCATACAAATGATAGAGGCAAAAATTCAGTGGGTATTTTGAGTCACTAACCAATCAAACCAAAACCAAGGTAACGTGTAGCACGTTGTATTAGTCGGAACCTTTCTTTTTACTTACATCAATGATTAATTTAATCAAGTATACTAAACTTATTGTTATTTATTATCAGTACCCTTATTATAAATGCGAAAGTGTGTTTATTTGTTGGTTTGTCCTTCAATCATGTCGCAACGGAGCGACGGATTGACCTGATTTTTTGCATAGATATAGTTAAAGATCTGGAGAGTGACATAGGCTACATTTTATCCCGGAAAACAAGAGTTCCCACGGGATTTTTAAAAAACCTAATTCCACGCGGACGAAATCGCGGGCATCAGCTAGTGTTCAATAATTTAAAGAAATCTTACTTGCAAGCATTGAGTAAATCTTCAGGAGATACAAGTTCTAAACCTCTTGCTCTATTTACTCGACACCATACATCAGCTAAAGACATAATGCCACCGCAATCCTGAAAGTAAACAATAAAAATACATATGTATTATCTAAAGTACAGTACTAAATATTATGCACAAGGTTTTATGGGGTTGGGGTTGTAGATGTAAATGATAAGAAATACTGATTACGACTCGTGGCGACCTCGCACCGGAAAGCGCAGCTTTGCCAGACCCCCACAGACATGACATCAAACGAATCGCAGGGAGCTGCTGGATTCAGGCGGCGCAAGAACATGGTGTATGAAAGTCCCTTCTCTACGTCCAGCAGTAGACTATCGTTTGACGAGGATGATGACAAGATAGTACAATTCAAACATTAATGGCCTGAGTTAGTCATATTTAAATTTTTGACAGTACCTAACCATCTAATTAATATACTTAGTACGTGATAGGTCGAGATTGCAATCGGGGTATGAGGCGGGGGGACGCCCCGCACACCCGCGCTATCCCGCACCGGGTTAGTGCGGGGCGTCCCCACCCTGATTGCGATCTCAACCTGTCGCATACTATACGCGAGATACCTACCTCGCTTCTCAATTGCCAAAGATTGCATCGATCTTTGCTTTTACTTAGGGTCACATCTAGCGGAAATTCGGCACGCGGATTGAAAAAGCTGATCGCGAGTGACTATTACACAGTATACTATAAAGTAGCGTAAATTCCGCATCAACCAGGCTGGGCGTCAAGGTTTTCCTTGCGGACGCAACACACGCGAACAGTGTTTTCATCGTCCAGATAATATGGCGCTCTCCAAATATTTTTTCGAACAGTGTTTTCTTCGTCCAGGTAATATGGCGCTCTCCAAATATTTTTTAACTCGATACATTTGAGCGGTATTTTCCGTCTGCGTAATTCAACTAGATTTGTCCCTAGCCTAATATTATTAAGGCGAAGGTTTATTTACCATTAAAACAGCCACCATCATATCCGAAATTTGTTGAGCCAGACCCATGTAGTAATCTGAATCTGACCTAAATGCATCTCTGGTAACAGGGTCATCTATACCCAAACTCATGAGGTAGGATTTGAATCGGACTGTGTCATCCTCTGATATATCTCCTTGCTTTTCCTGTAATTAAATGATTCATACTTAATCTTATAAATGCGAATCTGTATGTCTACTACCCTTTCACCAGCTCATCTGCTTAACCGATTATGACGAAATGTGGTACAGACTAGAGATAGCATCCCAGGGATCGTAGACGAAGTAGAGGCAATATTATCGTGGAAAATCTTCAGATTTAAAACTTAAATTCACGCGTCGAACTAATAACTAATAATCAAAATTTGTAGCATTTAAGCAGATCATCTGAGCAATAATTATTATCAGTGAGATGCAGGTTTACACTTCACAAACATTCATGTATCAACTGTGCATAAAAATAAATTCAGTTTTCAGAATTATACTTTAAACAAATTGCAGGGCTGTTTTAGTTGATTTTAGTCTTTAGGTACTAGTCATTTGTTAGTGATTTGTTCTTAGTATAGTACCCGGCAAACAACTTTGATCTGAAGCAGCGTAGTGGGAGTAAGTTGGCGAATCCGGGAAGCGAAAGTCGACGTATCAACCATTCGCGTGCACTCGTGGCGATTGATCAACCAATCGCGTGCACCCGCCATTCGCCAGGTAATCGCGTCGATGCCCAAGTTGTTTGCCGGGCACTGTAATCATCCCATTGCTCAAATACTGCAGTTGACAAACTTTTATCACATACAAGATTTCACCCTTGATAATATAATAATTAATAATCATTTATTATTACAAAATATAGATAAAATTATATGATGCAGCCCAGCTTTAAGTTTTAATCTGTATAAGTATTCTTGCATAAAATGTAATAAGTTTAAAGTTTACACATACCCTAATTCTATTAGAAATATTTTTTGATATAGACACCATTTCTTTCGCCTTCTCCATTAGTTTGGTTAAGTCCTGAAATGCTACGCTTATACTTTCATCTGTTGCTCTATGCTGCTCTTCTATAGACCTTTCTATGCCAACAATTCCTGAACGAATTTTAGAATTTACAGGTCTCGCAGAAGGTCTGGGAGAAGCATTTGGTGTATGTGTGGTTGGAGAGGTTGTCTGTACTGGTCTCTCCCATGCTTTACTACCAACAGCATCGCTTAATGCTTTGTAAAAGGATGCATCAATACCGTCTTTGAATGATAGTTTTATATAATGGTATAAGCTTACAACAGCAGGGCCTGGTCTTTTACCTAAAAAATAACATCACTTAAATTATTTTATAATTTTTCCAGTCAATGTAATTATTAATACATTGACAAAAATTGGATTATGAGAGCAACTCACTAATATTATAAAAGCGAAAGTGTGTCTGTCAGTCTGCTACATTTTTCTGGCCCATCTTTTTCAATGTTTAGCACATCTCGGGGATGGACAAGGCTACTTGTCCTGGGATTTTTAGAAATCTAAATAAAGTTGGGCCATTATCTATTTGGTACAGAGATAGCTTGCATCCTGGAGACAGACATAGGCTACTTTTATCCTGGAAAATCAAAGAGGTCTTACAGAATTTCTACAAAAATTAGATTCACACAAATGAAGTCACACATATCATCTAGTATCATATTTTTGTTTTAAGAATGCCTTATAAGTTGTAAACAAAAAAACATCAGTAGCACCAATGTGTTTGTAAGAGATCTGTCTTCCAATGTGCTAAGGGGGGATTTAGTAGATAAAAATCCTTCATAGCCCAATGTCTTTCCCAGGATATCGAGTAGAAAAGGATAGGTAGCAACATTTTTGGAACTGCTCAATTTCTAGTGCTGCTCACCAAATGTTCACATGGTACAGAGTATGATGTATTAGGTTCTCAATAGTCACTTACTATAGGCACCATTTACACCCTAAATAAATAGTAAAATCTTCTTTATTAACATATTTGTTATAGTGGGGTGCAAAACAAGTAGTCCAATCTGAACATGAGGCATACCACTGCACATTGTAAAAAAAAGATCTCAGCTGGGCTTGAAACCTCCATGTTGCGTGAAATTAAATTTTTTGTTATGCAATGCTATATTACTGATGGGCGATTGTGAATGACATTATTCGAATAACTCGATTTTAGAAGTCATTCAAATTATTCGGATAACCTACCAAACCATTCGAATTTGAAGAAAAGAAAAATATATAAGAATGTATTGCGCCGACTAGCAATTAAAAGTCGACTTTATTGTACAAGAAAACAGCCCAATTTAGTATGACGAAGTAAATGAATGAAATTAGTGGTTTTATTCGAATTTGTGAACTAGTGGTCGGTGTTTCTTTATTTGATTGTTATTATTAGTAGTATCAAACCATTCGATTGTTGGAACTAGTAACGAATGCTATATTTAGATACTTTACCTGGAAGAGCAGGACCTAAATGTAATATAATTCTCTTTGGACCACCCAAGCCAAAAACTCCACTATTCTCTTCTTCCATACAAAAAACATAATACAAATATAGAGAAAGGCATATGTTTCCTTTTGGGATATCCCCTGGTTTGCCCCAAAGAATTCTATGACTTGTGAGTACTACTTCTCCATCAACAAATTGAGTCTGAAAAAAAACACATTTTAAATAAAAACACCATAACATAAAACCACACGATGCCCGTCTTCTGTTTAATTAAATAATAATTCTGTTTAATTAAATTAAATATCACTTACAAATAACAAGTATTTTTTCTGGAGATCCTAGGAAATACCTTATTCCAACAGGAACATAGAGTAATATGAAATTTATGAATAATATATTAAGTAATACGATCTACCTAATGAATAGACTAGGCTATTTGTGCCAATTAAACATTTATTTACTTACCTTATCATCACCATCATATATTTTCACATTTTTGTCACGTTTAAGATATTCTTCGCCATCAAATAATCTAGCATCTATGTATTCAAATCTGTCCATTTTAGATGATTGTAAAAAATATTATATTTCTAGAACCAACACGGAAAAAAACATTGAATTTTGTGGGCAGAAGAAACAAACATTTTAAAATGAAATACACTTCGCAAAACAAAGATTCACATTTTATTTTGAGTACTTAATATAATTTCACCAGCAACGATTACTGAACCTAAATCAAACTTTTAGTTTAATTTACAGCACATTTACAGCAAAAACATAAAAATTAATAATCTTCATGAATTTTTTTATTTTTTTTATTTATTTATTTTACGGCCCTGGATACATTTTCATGAAGCATTTAAAACAACAGAGATTAAAATTAAAATTAAAAAATTCCAGCTGATTTTATTTTTAATTTTTCACCACCAACCAACCATAAATAATCAGTGTTGCCAAATAACACCAAATAATGTGCGGCCACGGCACATTCTACGAACGAGACCCTTGAAAGGTGCAAAATCCCTTAAAAATAATGTTGTAGTCTTTGAAGACAACGATGCTGCTGCGCCGCCCCCTTGCGCCTGACTTACGTAAAAAAAACCGGCCAAGTGCAAATCAGACTCGCGCACGGAGGGTTCCGTACTACAATCGTTTTTTGCACGATAAATCAAAAACTACTTACTAGATCTCGTTCAAGCCAATTTTTGGTGGAAGTTTGCATGGTAATGTACCTACATCATATATTTTTTTTAGTTTTATCATTCTCTTATTTTAGAAGTTACAGGGGGGGGGGGGGGACACATTTTACCACTTTGGAAGTGTCTCTCGCGCAAACTATTCAGTTTAGAAAAAAATCATAACTATTAGAAACCTCAATATCATTTAGTTTCATATCATATTTATCACTTACCCACACGTATGGGTTTAATGAAAAAAAATTTCCCTGAGTTTCCCTGGAATAACACATAGGCTACTTTTTATCCCGGAAAATCAAAGAGTTCCCGCGGGATTTTGAAAAATGTAAATCCACGCGGACGAAGTCGTAGGCATCAGCTAGTAAAAAATAATTTACAGGTCGTTTCGTATTCGTATGATACCCCACCCACTTGGTAGGTATACTAATTTTACTTTTAAAATTTAAAGTTCTCCTACGTCCTAATTTCATAAAAACTTCCGCTGCTATATCAATGTTACCCGTTTCTACTGCACTAGACCATAGACACTTCCATGTCAGTTCCTAAAAGTTTTCGACAGCTGACTATTTATTGACATTGACATTTTGACATTTGTCTAAAATGTGGTGCGGAGGTTGGAATTTTGCGCAAATCGCAAGTGAAATGAAAGTACTGAGACGAGAGGTTAAATTGATAGTGCAGTAAATTTCGCAGTTAGTAAAGAGTACTATAGTAGCTTAGATTACCTTGACATAGCCTTGAGTTCGGTGTGATCTTACGTTCAAAGTTTGTTGTATCACAATTCTCATTCATAAAATTCCTGTTGCTATGGCTGAGCCTCAAGATATTTTGCTGCAAAAAATTAAAGAGCAAGGCGATCTCGTAAGGAAGTTGAAAGCAGCGAAGGAATCAAGTGAAAAGGTAAGAGTACTCAATTTTATCCATCTATGATACACAATAAGTATTGTTGGTAAGATTGAACTATTCCATGTTATTGCATCATGCTGTCATTAAATGCAGGTAATTATTTTATAGGGTAAATCATGTCAAGATCTTGGAAAAATAAATAGACACCTCTCTGAATACAGTTATATATCTGGCTATGCCCCAAGTAAAATTGATGTTGAATTGCATTGTAACCTAGAAAATAATTTAGATTTTCAAAAATACCCTCACTTAAAGAGATGGTGGAACCATATGCGGAGCTTCAGTGACTCAGATATAGCTTTGTTTCCTATTATTCATCCATCTCTTGATATAATAAGTGCAATAAAGGGCAACAACAAGAAACATTTTGAACTACAGGTTTGTGATTTATTAATGGTTGTGTAGTTTGGATAAACATGAATGCATTTATGCTTTCACACTGCAGGGATTAGGGAGTATGTATTTGTTGGTTTCATATATTTTCTATGTTGAGATTTACTAAGAAAGGTAAAAATCTTAGCCAAGCATATTACTTGCTAGTTAAGCAATGAACAAAGTCTTGGCTCCCTACATCACCTCTCTCTTTCTGCATCACATTCCTCATTGGTGAGGGTTGTGATCCCTTTCCTATCACAAGAGTTTTCTGTCTCACAACACTACTCTTTTATTCTACGGTCCTGTAAGTTCTACTTTTGGAAACCTATTTTGGGCTTTCTTTTTTATTAATTTACATTCTAGGTCTAGTGTTTTTTTAATGTTATATTTAAGTAATATGTTTATTTAATTATGAAAGTTGTATTCATTCAAGGCCCTTGATAATACATTTTAAGTTTTTATAGTTAAGCTCGCATTGACTTGCACAAATGCTAACTGTGCTATGAACAATATTATATCTGTTAAGTGTAGATCTAAAAAGTACTTGTGACTGTTTGAACCTCCACATATGGTTTCTTCGTTACCACATACAAACCAAACAATAAAATTATAATTTACTTAAAAAGTTTTTTTTTATTTCCGGTACTAAAACAAGTGGTGACGAGGAATCATATTGGTTGTAAATAGAAGCTTGGAAAGTCACTGAAGCATGATTTACAAAGTGTTCAGATTCGTAGGAAATCTATCAACCATAGACAGGTTGCGCAACTTGGTACAAAGAAGTGATCATGCAAAAACTATTACAACAACATCTTGTTGCAAGGTATTGGGAAGCTATTGCTTTTAGATGTAGAAACTCACAATTAGTTAGATGTTTTTCAATGCACTTTTTTGAGGCTTGTACATATATATATTTTGAATATTCAGGTACACTGTATTTGAAAATTTACTTTTAAAGTTTATCCAAAGTTTCGGAAATAGGTGCTAACTATAACTATATATATTCAAACACATATTTTATCTTTAAACAATAATTTTATGTGTTAAAATAAATAATAATGATCAAGAACCTACTTAATATGAGTGAAATACATTAAGTAAAACAGAAATTTGTATGTCTTTGTAATGTTATAAATTGCATCAACAGCATATTGAATGTTTTATTGTTTGTTTTCTTTACATGACCACATAATCTAAACTTTATATAACTTAGTCTAATCATTGTTTGCAGTGACTTCTAGACACTAGTTATGTGTTTTTATGTACATGTTTTTAGATTCAAGAGGAAGTATCAAAATTGCTCGCTCTGAAGGCACAGCTGGGGTCTGAAGATGCTGCCCCATCAAAGTTTGTTCTCAAAACTGCAAAGGGCACAAGGGATTACAATCCACAGCAGATGACAATCAGGAATAATGTGTTACAGAAGATTATTACAGTGTTCAAAAAACATGGCGCTGAGTGTATTGATACACCTGTGTTTGAATTGAAGGTATTGTTATTTACCAATTTTTTACAGAAATAAATTACTAGCGATCTATATATGTATAGCAATATACTTCAATCTTAGCACACCCTGTGAAGATCTTGTGAAAGACTGTGGCGTGTGGAAGTCCCTGCAAGAGACATATGTCCAGCAGTGGACATCTATCAGTTGATGATCATGATGACTTAAATCTTTGCTATACTGTAGGAATTTCAAAAAATTCAGTTTATTTCCTGTTAACATTAGAAGGGAACACAGAGGTTCCTCTGTGAACCACTGTGTTTTGGACATCCTTCTGGGTCTAAGGAATTGGACTGAGCGTTGATGAGTCAGTCAGTGTATACAATATACATATTAATTATATTATACTAAAATGACCAATTTTACTCTTCTTCAATTTACCGCAAAACATAATACATAATACATACAGTATGTGGCAGAAGGCATCATGTACATCAGCCTTTAGAATGACATCTCGGCTTTGCAGAGCGTTGTCTCTGTCACTCATACCTATATGACGTTTTGTCGGTTTCAACGACAGAGACAATGCTCTACAAATCTGCTATATTTCCTAAAGGTCGATGAACATTACTTTCTGCCGCGTAGTGTACTAGTGGTCTCTTGTTGGTTCCAATTGATTGTCTTTAAGTAATCACATAAATAATTCACAAGGGTTAATTTAAGTAACTTAGTACTCATAAGTTGTAAGGGTAACTACTCATTTTATGTTTGTAAAGAACAACCTAATTTTAGATTCACAATTCCCTCGAGAAAGTTAGCGTGTAATTCGAATTAAGTTATCTATATGTATTACTAGCTGATGCCCGCGACTTCGTTCGCGTGGATTTAGGTTTTTGAAAATCCCATGGGAACTTTAATTTTTTGGGATAAAAAGTAAGTCACTCTCCTGGTCTTTGACTATACCCATGCAAAAAATCACGTCGATCCGTTGCTCCGTTGCGACGTGATTGAAGGACAAACCAACAAACAAACACACTTTCGCATTTATAATAAGGGTACTGATGTACAGTTTCTTTCTTTCAGTACTTGTTTAAAATATAGATTGATGTTTTCCTACATCAATCTAAATCTAACGGTGCTATATGGCTATTCTTGTTCCAATCGAAAAATTCGCGAGCACCTTCGCACAGTTGGCCTCGAATGTTTCGTGTCCTTTTCCGCAAGTCTAATTCCGCTCACTATTTACTATCGACAGTATGCGCTCTAGGCCTTTGCTAGCCGGTTTGCCAATGTTATATTTTTTACTAGATGATGTCCGCGACTTAGTTCGCGTGGATATAGGTTTTTTGACAAACCGGCGGGAACTCTGATTTTCCGCGATAAAAAATAGCCTGTGTTGATTCATGGTATAAGCTATCTCAATCAGCAAATCAATCATTGTGGCGTTCAACAACAAACATTCAAACAATCAAACTTTCACATTTATATCTATTACTAGCTGATGCCCGCGACTTTTTTGACTATTTTGTTCACCACCTTCAAACTAAAAAGAGGTTCTCAAGTTTAAATGTCTATTTTCATTATGCAAGCTCCTATAGTCCGCGAAAGGTCGAGATGGCAACCGGGGAGGGAACACCCCGCACACCTGCACAGCCCCCGCGCTAACCCAGTGCGCACGAGCGCGGGTGACGTGCGGGTGTGTGTTACCGCGCCTCATACCCCGACTACCATCTCCACCTGTCGCGTACTATAATGTATTATAGATCGGTTTATCGGTTCAGCTGTACGGACATATAGGTACCATTATACTTTCACTTGATGATGCCCGCGACTTCGTCAGCATGGATTTACGTTTTTAAAAATCTCGTAGGAACTCTTTAATTTTCCGGTATAAAAAGAAGCCTATGTCCTTCCCCGAGATTTAAGCTACTCTGTACCAAATTTCATCGAAATCGGTTAAACTGTTGGGTCGCGAAAAGCTAGCAGGCAGACAGAGACACTTTCGCATTTATAATATTAGTATGGATTATACAGTAGATTTCATAAGGACTCTCCGGTAATAGCGACGTAATACTTGAGCACCTTGAACTTAGAATACAATTTAATAAGAAATTCGCTCTGACATAATATTATGTATTAATAATTTTATTATAGTATAGCACCGTTATACCTACATAACACTAACGATACTTCTATTTTTTTTAATCCATACTAATATTATAAATGCGAAAGTGTGTCTGTCTGTCTGCTAGCTTTTCACGGCCCAACAGGTTAATCGATTTTGATGAAATTTGGTACAGAGTTAGCCTACATTCCGGGGAGGACATAGGATGCTTTTTATCCCGGAAAATTCCACTGGGTTTAAAAAAAACCTAAAGCCACGTGGACAAAGTCGCGGGCATCATCTAGTACATAATATTATGCAAAAAAATAATTATTGCGTTAAAATACTGATTTTGGCTATAGAGATTGCTTTTAGTGACCTACTAAAAATCAACCGGCCAGCATCGACGCAAAGATTCAGCTTGAGTATAACGGTAACATACCTATAGTACGCGACAGGTCGAGATGGCAATAGGGGTATGAGGCGGGGGACGCCTCGCACACCCGCACGTCACCTGCGCTATCCCGCACCGGGCTTGCGCGGGGGCTGTGCGGGAGTGCGGGTGCCCGATTGCCATCTCGATCTGTCACGTACTATACCTACTTAAATTATTTGCGATGCAAATTGCAAACTATCTCCGCGCGAGAGCAACTAGGTCGCGGACCCAGCGCATCGTCAGCAAGATCACCTCGTAACACATTCGTATTGACTCATATTGTTTCGAATAAATAGTCAAGAAAGTTTCAATTCCAGCATCTGACCTCTTCTACTCTATTATTAAGCTTATATGCACTAATCTAGCGGAACAGTATTTATTTTCTTACTAGCTGATGCCCGCGACTTCGTTCGCGTGGAATTAGGTTTTTGAAAATCCCGTGGGAACTCTTTGATTTTCCGGGATAAAAAGTAGCCTATGTCCAGGTCTTTATCTATACCCATGCAAAAAATCACGTCAATCCGTTGCACCGTTACGACGTGATTGAAGGACAAACCAACAACCCAACAAACCAATAAACCAACAAACCAACAAACCTACAAACAAACACACTTTCGCATTTATAAAAAGGGTACTGATTATGTGAAAGTTGATAGCATCGTCGGATTACTTTATTTATAGAAACAGTTGTGCAAAAGACAATGCCCATTCAAGTATGAACAAATGTACTGTCTTCAAGATTTTTGTATCACCATCAAATCTAATTCTGTCTGTTCAATGACATCATCAGAATATTTGTGGACAAAATTAACGAAAACGGTTTTCGCAATTCAGAAAATATATTGACCATAAAAAATGAGATTAGGTTCAGCTAGAAAGTAAAAAAAGGGTCTTTATAGGCTTAATAATAACAGTCAGTTTCAGATTTTTTAAATCCTAAAACAAATATTCATGAAACTTGTTGAGAAATTAAGTTTTTATTTTAGCTTTAATAAAAAAATAAAAAATTTAAGGTACAACAATGCTTCTTGTGAGAGTACTGTCCATGGGCATACTTCTTTCTAATTCATACTAAAAAATGTTTTTTTATGTTACAGGAAGTCTTAACAGGAAAGTATGGAGAAGATTCGAAATTGATATATGATTTAAAAGACCAGGGTGGTGAGATCCTCTCCCTACGATATGACTTAACAGTGCCACTAGCGAGATACCTGGCAATGAATAAGATTAATACACTAAAAAGATATCACATTGCCAAAGTTTATAGAAGAGACAACCCCGCTATGACCAGAGGGAGGTATAGAGAGTTCTATCAATGTGTAAGTTGTATTTTTTTACCCCACTACAGGAAAATTGTTTTGTAAAGGTGCAAACACATTACTGTGTTCTGTTTCTGATGCAAGACGCAACAAAAGGCAATCGTAATCATCAGAGATCGGATCGATTGTAGGTAGGGATATTGCCAAAATCTTTTTGCGCTGCGGCCCAAAATTTAATAAATGCCTTTTTCTATCATTAGGTACACATTACATTATTGTGTTCTGAGTTCTGACAACAAAAGGCGATCGGATTCATCAGATATCGGATCGAATTTAGGAAGGGATATAGCCAACTCTGTATTCAACGTACATATTCTGCGGCCCTTCTTCTATCACGTATACTCTATCTCTCTCATAAGAGATAGAGTTACGCGAAAGCTGTTGAAAGGGCGCGCGGCCATAGGTAATTTGCACGGGCTATAATGACTACCAAGTCTACCAATCCGCACATGGCCAGCGTGGTAGACTATGGCCAAAACCCTTTTCACTCTGAGAGGAGACCCATGCCCTGTAGTGAGCCAGTGATGGGTTGATCGTGATGATATGACCAAGTGAGTCCGGCCTGCTTTGCTAGTAGGTCTAACTACTTGCATGATTGTTTGCATGCCCTTAAATCACACTATATTATAAAGGCCGAAAATTTGTATTATGTGTGTGTGTGTGTGTGTATTCGTTACTCTTTCACACAAAAATTACTGGACGGATTTGGCTGAAATGTGTAATGGAGATAGATTAACACATAGGCTGCTTTTTATCACGTAAAAATCTATGGTTCCCGCCGCGGATTTTTTGTACATATATCCACGCAGACGAAGATGCAAGCATCATCTAGTAATTCATATATTTTTCCAGGATTTCGATATAGCCGGACAATACGACCCTATGGTCCCCGACGCGGAGTGCCTCTTGGTTGTTACGGAAATAATGGATGCCCTAGACATTGGCAAGTATGTCCTCAAAGTGAACCACAGAAGGTTACTCGACGGAATGTTCGAGGCTTGTGGCGTACCGGCTGACAAATTTCGCTCCACTTGTTCTACCGTTGATAAACTGGATAAGGTAGGAATCCACACTAATCTATGTGCATGTCTATTTGTTACTTTTTCAAGGCTTAACCGCTGAACTAATCTTGACGAATTTTGGCAAAGAGATATCTTGCACCCTGAAGACAGGATATTTTTAGGGTTCATCCGAATGAAAAAACGGAACCCTTATAAGATCATTCGTTCGTCTGTTTGGGTGTCTGTCCCTCTACCAAAGCCAAGTACTCGGCGCTCGATTCCCGGCATGGGCAATGTGGAAAGTTTATAATTTCTAAATTGTTTCTGGTCTGGTCTGGTCCGAAGCTTCAGTGGGGTTACTTATCATCCTACCGCCAAAGCTGTGCTGCCAAGAAATTTTGCGTTCCGGTACCAATAAGGGATATGGGCTTAATAAAACTGTCATACGCCCTCTAAGTTATCCAGCTTCAATTTTAGACTACACCTTCCACCACTAGGTGAGATTTCAGTCAAGATAGTACAAGATAACTTGTAATGGAATAAAAAAAATATATATAAGCATATTTGTTGTGATTCGTTTGTTTAGTGTTATCGTTATTTCTTTCTAGTCGCCATGGGAAGAAGTTCGTACAGAAATGATAAATGAAAAAGGAGTAACGCCCGATGCGGCAGACCGTATTGGCGAATATGTACGTCTCAACGGCGGGACAGAATTAGCTGATAAGCTATTACAGGACGAGAAGCTATCTAAAAGCAAAAGCGCGGTCGAGGGACTAGAGGGAATCAAGCTGTTGCTTCGTTATTGCGAGCTGTTTGGAATTAAGGACAAAATCCTGTTCGATTTGAGCCTTGCGAGAGGCTTGGATTACTACACAGGAGTTATTTATGAAGCTGTGTTAACACGTAAGTTACCATCAACGTTACAACCCATCGCTAGCACACTACAGAGCACTGATCTCCTCAGAATGAAAAGGACTAAGCCATAGTCCATCAAGCTGGCCAAGTGCATATTGGCAGAATTCACATACCTTTAAGAACGTACGGAGAACTCTCAGTCATGCAGGTTACTCCACGATGTTTTCCTTCGCTGTTAAAGCGAGTGGTACTTTCTTGCTTATCACACATAACTCTGAAAAGTTAGACGTGTGCCCAGGATCAAACCCCAAATAATATAATTTCGTTCTTAAATATTGTTTCGTTCATTCTGTCTGTCTGTGTGTCACAGATTTTAAAAATCAACTTGGTGTAAGGTTGATTTATTACAGTAATTGAAACCTATTTCCTCTACCCGCATGCATTTAAACTAAAAAAAATCTAGGTACCTTCTGAACATGAAAAACGTTAGTCAAAAAAACTTTACCTCTTCAAGTGATACCTTGTTCATACATACAATTTTAAAATCATGAGGTTTCTTCAAAAGTTTAAAAAACCACTGTTAAAAAAATGTTGATTGCTAAAGTTTTTAGCAAGGTTAGGGAACCCTACCTCATACGTGTTCTGGCACGCACTTGACCAGCTTTTTAAATTGCAGAGCCAATCAAAATCGGCAACGAGGACCAAACTATTGGATCGATAGCTGGCGGAGGTCGATACGATAACCTCGTTGGAATGTTCGACTCGAAAAACAAACAGGTAAAATACTAATACAACTTTATATGTATTATGCATTTATTATATATTTTTGGAGAATAGCCAAAGTATTAATATTATAAATGCAATAGTGTTTATCTTAGTCTCAACAACCGAAACTGCTAAATCAATATTCGACACCCAGAGATAGTTTGCGTCGAACCGGACGTAAGCTACTTTTTATTTTAGAAAAATATCTTAAGTCTCACGGGAAAATAATTCAAGTTCATTCAAGTAAACGCAAATAGTACAGTCATAGTAGTGGATAAAAGTTGAAGATTTTTTTAAAATAACATCACAAAGTAAATATTTGAACATTTGTCATAGACTCAATTTTAAATGTAAAAGTGTGTTTGTTTGTTGGTTTGTCCTTCAATAAGGTCGCAACGGAGCAAAGAATTTAGTAGTTACAGGCTTGGAGAGTGACATAGATTACATTCTATTCCGGAAATTCAAAGAATTCCTACGGGATTAATAAAAACTTAAATCTACACCAATATGTGGGCATCAACTAGTAAATAATATTGTATGTATTCAGAAATCATATTGCAATAAACATTATTAATAAGTTTAACAGCTATGCGTATTTATGTATTTGGAAACTGCCGGTTGCCTGCCGGCGACTGTCTGATTTCGGTTTCACTTATCGTAATTATTGTGTTACGTAAAATGAAAAGAGCAATCAAACTGTAGGCACCCCATAATCATCTAGCGTAATATCACATCCACTTTTACTACACCAATTGGAGGCTCCAATCCAAAAAGTGATAAGTCACAAATCCTTATTTAAAATACTTACAATTATTATAAATCATTTGAATATATTGTAATATGATTTTTTCGTCAGTACCCATATTATAAATGTGAAAGTGTGTTTGTTTGTTTGTCCTTCGATCACGTCTCAACAGAGCAACGGATCGACGTGATTTTTTGCATGGGTATAGTTAAAAACCTGGAGAGTGATATAGGCTACATACTTTTTATCCCGGGAAATCAAAGAGATCCCACGGTATTTTTAAAAACCTAAATCCACGCGTACGAAGTCGCGGTCATCATTATATCAGCGGTTATTAATAAAATATATTATTATTGTTAAGACAAAAGATCATTTTTCTTTTAGGCGTCTTTAGTCTTCTAGGCAAGCAGATAGAGCATCATTGATTTTTTAAGCATGATTGTCGTTGAGTGCAATCCTATCACGCAAAATCTATTGCCACTTCAAAAATGACAAAAATAAACTTAGACACATTTAGCATTGGAGCCTCCAATTACAACAAATTGTAGCTTCGAAATGAACAGTAATTTGTGTATAGGGAGTTTCTGAAAGTATTATAATCAAGATTGGCGTAAAAGTCAGTAGCGAAAAATGCAATCCTTTTCAGCAAAGAACATTGTGAAAAGGACTATGTTCTTTTTCTTCTTTGGGGCTGTGCTGGTCCTTAGATTCCCTGTATCACTTCGACCGTCTCCCATCCATTGTGATCGCCACCAATTTTATGGCAATACTTGTACTTGTTGTGGTTGGGTGTTGTTTTAGTTGTTGTACTTGTTGTAGGGTGATTGGCTAAGTGTCTAACATTGAATGATAACCACCAAGCTCATTTGACATTGGTGGGTCCTACATTGCTGCTTCACTAAGAGCTATAAAAATATTCGTAGAACTTCAATGGATTAAAAATAAATATCATATGAGCTCAGTGGCTATTCATATGGCTAGGCAGTGGCAGTTAGCGAATCAGTAGGCAGGTACAGAAAAGGACTATACGTAAATCTCTTAACATAGTTTGGTTTAGAGATTGTGTACAACTGAATACGGTATTTGGCTATGTCAAAAATAAATTATTTCTCAGTAATAAATAGAGGGTCATCCGAAATACGTAAAATCCACTTTTTAGTTTTAAGTGTTAACCATTTTAAATTATCCATTAAAATAAAAAAGCTCGTCAAATCATTGTGACGTCATATGCCAGTATTTCATAGAAGCTCGCATACTAAGCGCGTGTTATGACGTTTGATAAAAAGATTCTGATTTGACTTGTTGTCAAATACCGGATTGGTAACAGGAGTTTTTTGTACCTGCAAACAGTAAATTTGACTTTACTTACTATTTTTCAGGTCCCTTGTGTAGGCGTTAGTATGGGAGTGGAGCGCATATTCTCAGTGCTCGAAGCGAAGTTAGCTGCGGGTGACATCAGCGTACGGACGAGTGACATCGATGTGTACGTCGCGTCCGCACAGAAAAACTTCCTCGAAGAAAGGATGAAGATATGCGCAGAGCTGTGGAATGCTGGAATTAAGGTTGGTAGTGATCATGATCAACCCATTACCGGCCCATTACTGAGCACGGGTCTCCTCTCACAGTGAAAGAGCCATAGTCTGCCACGCTGGCCCAATGCGGATTGGCAGACTTCACACACCTTTGTTGAGAACATGAAGAACTCTTAGGTATGCAGGATTCATCACGACGTTTTCCTTCACCGTTAAAGCAAGTGATATTTAATTGGTTTAGGTGTCACTTAAATCTTAATAGTACCTTACTAGTACAGAAGTATCACTCAGCAAAGACGTTTAAATAATAAAGTGCAATTCAGTTTTCGGCTTGAAATTTAATGAGTTAACCCCAGCAACTTAATATTTGTTGTTGTAGAAGTAGTTCGTAGAACAACTTTAGATCAATGATCTTTAATGTATCTTGTAATTTTTTCTGTGGGTTGGCGTGCTTACTTGATAACTAATCAGTACTTACCCTTATTATAAATGCGAAAGTGTGTTTGTTTGTTGGTTTATTTGTTTGTTGGTTTGTGGGATTTTCAAAACCTAAATCCACGCGTACGAAGTCGCGGGCATCAGCTAGTTCATGATAGATTTCAGTTTAGGAATCTAAGAATCTTATTTTTTTACAGACTGAGCAGTCCTACAAAAAGAACCCAAAAATGCTGAATCAACTACAACACTGCGAAGAAAACGGAATCCCGCTCGCTGTTATTCTAGGCGAATCCGAACTCAAACGTGGATTGGTTAAAATACGTAACATTTCCACAAGAAAAGAGGATGAAATTCCTAGAGCGAATCTTGTAGACGAACTCAAGTCTAGAATTGAGGTGTTAGATATAAAAGAAATTAATGGACCGCTTCCTAAGTAAATTAGCCATTACAATATTTTGTGCAGTTTCATTATTGTACAAGATAAACTATTCATCTCGGCAATCGTCGTTTACTATCAGAATTAAAAAACCGGTCAAGTGCGAGTCAGACTCGCGCACAGAGGGTTCCGTACAGTCTCGTATTTTTTCGACATTTTGCACGGTAAATCAAAAACTATTATGCAAAAAAATAAATAAATTTTAGAATGTAGGTATAGGTCATATGTACATGTACATCGGCTATTAGAATGACATTACTTTCTGCCGCGTATTGTACGTCGTTTACATGGGCATTGCGTAAGTGTGCGTGCATGTACGACGAAGACGAACGACTTAAACACAAGCATGAGCCACTCGTCTTCGTGAAATGCAAAAACTATATTTACTCTGGTAAGGAAAGGATTGCCGAGTGGAATAATTAATTTCAAATTATAACCGTAAAACAATTTGTACAAATTTTACAATGTGAAAATTATTTTCACTTGATTTAAAAAGCAAAATTGATTTTTTTATATCAAGTTAAAAATTAGTTAGAATAGCGATTTGTGTATTGATAGCATTTAAAATTTTCTTCAAATTATTTGAGGACACCAAAAACTTTCTGTAATAAAAAATCGTTTTTCATTATTAAACATTCTCCATTCTTTAATTTAATCTTCTGTTAATCTGTTCATAACTCATACGTTTGCGCAAAATTCATCCGATTGAGTTGAAACTTTTTACAGTTGTTGTTGGGACTTGCGGAAAATTAGTGCTGTCAACGTAAATAGGTGGCATGCGCGTAGCATTGCTATGCGTGCCGGACATAGATGTATTCCAATATGCTACGATTTACGATGCCCGGCGGGCGTCGGCTAATAAAATTAAAAAATAAAAGACGTAAGTACTCGTAGGTGCAAAATAACTTAAAATTCTTTCCAATGGAAAGTAGAGTTTATTTGTTTTTATTTTATTCATAAAGTTTATTTTCGTCGACATTTCATCTTCGTTAGTGAAAATCTTGAAAATTTGATCTAGATCTCATAAGGACCCTGGAATTTACATAAATTGTATAATTTATTGCTATTTATCGTGGAGTATTGCGTACGTCCTATCGTATGTTTATGAAGGCGTATTAATTAGGCCCTTCTTACATTATGATACTTACAGACGACTAGTATCCTACGCGAATCTCGAAGATGAGTCGCTAAGGAGTATCTCACATACATTTGTATGGTGATTCGCATACTTCGTTACCGGTATCCTACTCGCCTGCTACTAGTCTCGCGATACCCGTCCGTCTCCTACGAATCTCGGCAAAATGCGGCGGATCATCAGTTTGACATTAAAGTTCAAGAAGAACTCTTTGTTTTTAGTAGCATAATGTACGAAACTCGAGTAGCGAACATGCATTCTACTGGCATGCGACTGCGGTATCGTCTCTTGCGAGTATGGCAATGTATGAAGGGTCTAAAACTAAGTTATGATATTTTATTTACTTGTAACAATTTTCGTTCCTTATTGAAAAATGCATTTCGTTTTTTTTACCTTTAAAATATCTTGTAAACGAAATAATTAAAGTGGGTATTTGTTTTTAAAAGTTATGACGTACATAATTATTATTGTTTAGAGCGTACTATATTTTTGCTTTCAAACTACATTTTATTAGTTTCTTGGGAATGTAGATTCTATTAGCACTGCAGCATTATTTTATTTAGTGTTACCGAAACTAAAACCATGTATGTTTGTGTTATGCTTTTACTTAATTATTCAAAAGTATTTAATAAATCGTTTTTACCGAAGTAAGTTTTTGATTGTCTTTTCTCCTTATAGTAAACTTTCATCTTTGAAATATAAATAAAGTACACCTTAGGCTCAATGCACACCGTTAGATTGGGGTGGAGCTAAAACGTAGCGCCTTTTGCTACCAACTCTAATTCGACTTTTGTTCATACATTTTAGTATAGCGGCGTGTCCTTTGCTTAAATTAAGGAACCTATAAGGAACATGACAAGGCATTCCGAATCACTGGGAGATGTATTTGACGATTCAAAAATACCTACTTGTAAAAGTTTATTTGAAAAAAAATCTTTCAAGATAAAGCGTAAATAAAGAGTTCTAAAAAATGACGCTGTGCCTCGGCTTCACTCCACACAATAGTTATGCGTTGCTCTTTCCACTACGACTTTCGTACTTTAGACGACACTACTAGATGTACTGACCTCGATGGAAGCTAGCACGTACTTAGTTCAAAACCATCGTGTCACGGACAGAGTCATGTTTGGTCATTGTTTCTATATTCTGTGTTTCCTGGCATTGTGGCCTCAATTACCGCGAAGTCCAGAACCTACGTACTATCTATATAAAACTGTTTACGTAAGACCCTTTTTTATTTAACGCCGATAGCTTATTGTAAACACATTTCAGCGTTGCTGAGTGGAATGAAATGACTTATTTAATCCGACGATATTTCAAATTTTCATTGTGTGTTTTCTTGTTAACTTCAAAAGTTCGTGCGTCAGGTGTTGAGGAAGCGTTGGAAGAACATCTCAAGGATATAGCTCAAAATGAAGAATCTGAAGCGATTAAGTTGGAAAAGGGCAAGGGGGAAAAGGATCATCACATCGATACGGAAACGAAAGACACCCATTCAAATAAATATTCTAAAGAAAACGACGAAGCTAAATTCCTAAAAAAAGACCAGGAAAGCAAAGTGTCATCAGAAAAGGATGCTTATGCAGGGTCCAATAGTAAGCAGGATAAGGCTGAAGATCACCACACGGATGGATTCAAGAGAGGACACAAAAAAGGTCATCACAAGCAAGGATATCAAAACTCTTACCATAAGGATGAGTCTTCGAACAAAAGCAGTTTCTTTGATGACTTAAACGATGAAGGTGATCAAGCCGGATACAATAGTAGAGTGAATACTCACGATAATCAAGGAGGTAGAAGTTATGAAGGTTCGCATAATAATGGGCAACAGTATTTACGAAACAACTATCGCGGCGGAGCCAACAACCGTTACGGAGACGTTGGGGACAAACATGTTTCTCATCGAGATTACGGAAGAAATTCTTATTTGGATAATTCTGAAAATTATAACAAATACCGTAACGGACACGGTGCCTATAACAGGGGTAAAATTCACGATCGACGCGATCATCGCTACCCGCGTGTTTATCACGACCCTGGATGGGATTGGAATAGTAGAAGAGATTGGGACCGATCTGAATGGGAAAGAACTCCGGATTGGGGTAGAGATTATCACAGTCCAGGTTACTATGATAATCATGGCATACGTCACGATGGAGGATATGACCATGGTCTAAAACATGGTCATGGATATCGTTATGGAGAGTCTCGATCTGACCCGGTTGCTGAAATACCCAAAGAAATACCTAGTGAAATACCCAGAGAAATACCTAGAGATGCGCCAATAGTTGCTCGTAGGAAACAGACCATAACGATTTATGAAGATCCGAGATATTCTGGCAAGGAAAACGGCCAGCTAAGAAGAGAAGAAGGAGACTACATAGAGCTTGATTATCAGCCAAGTAGTCGTAGATACTCCAGTTATGACAACACCTATTACAATGTACCAGCAAAAGGTGCAGAATCAAGCAAAATTAATAGGTTAGTTTATAATTATAGACGGCAGTAAGTTGATAATGCTACACTACACATTTTCTGTATCATGAAATCAAGCGAAATACATATAAACATAGAAATAAATAAAAGTGGAATCTGGTGCGTTTATTTAGAAATACATTTTTAAATAGATATACCTACGTAACAAACTTTTAATTATTCAATGTAACATTGCATGCAATTTGTGATATTAATACATATGCGATTTCAAATGGTAGGTAATATCGGAGAAATTCATATCACCAAATTTGCTAAAGTTCAGTGGGGCGTTTAGGTCACATACAGGCAGGTACCTACTTGAAAGAGAATATTCCTCGGGGCGACGTGTCGGACAGTCAGTAGGGTGCTTGTCATATTTCAATATGGTACAACTGGCACAGTTGAGCGGTTTGGGCTTTGGATCGTGACGGATGCGTGCAAAATCGGGGTCGGCAGGCCGGAATTTGGGCACAGATACCTACATGGGCAAGGGCGTTTGAGCATTTAAATTCGGTCGATATAACTATTTTAAAAGCGAAACCTAAAAATAACTTGAATTTTTCAGGAGAGTTTGGTTTTCTTCAACCCTAAGTAGAGATTAGAACCTATTGAAAGGTTTCTTATATTTCTTTGTAGGTATAATAGCTTTCTGTTCCATAAAATCGTCTGTCTTTAAAATAATGCCAGTCATGTTTCCGGATTATTTCGCTTTATTACCCCTTCCGCTTTAATTAAGCGAAGTCGTTATTGAGGCACTACCCACTCGTAGATATTTTTCAGTACTTTTATTTGTAATTTAAATTTTGCAACCCTTCGTTGTGGTTCTGAAGGGGAATAAACTAATTTAAACGGTAAGCTCTCGAAAAGTCCTTTTGTATTGTGTGTTGTTTGATGACAATTTAAAACGGGATGTGAGTGGAAGGAAGGTGACATGCCGTTTTAGACTTACTAAGCAGCGTATTTAGTCCATAGGTAGGTATACTTAGAGCGTAGGCTAGTAAATTAAGGTAGGTTCCTACGGGTTCCTCTTACGTACTATTTTTTATCTCTCTGCTGCCATCCGATAGCTTTTAAAAAAAATAATTGTGAGTTGAGACCGAGGAACCTATAGTCCGCGACACCCGGAGAGCCCCCGTGCTAACCCGGTGTGGGATAGCGCGGGTATGCGGGGCGTCCCCCCGCCTCACACCTCGATTGCCGTCTCAACCTGTCGTGTACTATACCTATGTACATCATAGGTACCTAAATGTAGATTGTACGGCATTTCAAGACGGCATTTAACTCCTGTGTAGCCAGCCTTGTCTACCAAACAATTAATTTAAAGGCTTTTAGAAGTTTCGAGTGGCATTTTATCCGTTACCTGCAACTTGTTTACTAGGTAGGCATATGTATTAACTACAGTTAGGTACAATGAAGCCTGGGTATTCTTTGAAAGTAACGCCGTTGTAATTCATGCAACTGGATTATGAATATTCACGGATAAATTTGTATGTCTAGATTCGGAATAAACGCTAGGTGAAGGACATGCATATTGCCTGCCAATCTGCAATTGCAAATTTCCAACCTCTTGCGGTACTTTGTCACGAGTATAGTCAGTCGCTCCTATCATTCTCAATTTTGCTTCCAAAAACCGAAAATCAAAGGCTGAATTTTAATTTATGTAAAGATTTGGCTACGTAAAACATATAACGGGAACCTATTTGTTTACCAAATTTTCACTTTTTTTTTTTTAATTTTTTTTAAATTTTCACTTGTATCTATCCAACTGGATATCTAACCAAATAAGTATAGGTAGGTTTACTACCTTTATTTAGTTTCAAAAGCCTAGTCGTCTCAATCGATGCTGCTGGACATGGTGGTGCCGTGTAGGGATTTCCACACCGGTTTGTGACGCTTGGGTCGAGCGGCTCTCCAGTCTCTAAGACTTGTTTGATGACGTCAGTTTACCTACTTAGTGATGAGTGACGGGACTACACGGAAGAGTCGCTACCATCAACACCGCTGTCCTTTGCAGGACCACTACTCGAGTAATTTAGGCCCTCAAAGTTTGCAGCCTGTAAATGATATGAGCTTTGCGCACTATCCTTTACCAGTTATATACTCTCCAGAGTTGTCAGTTACTCTACTTCTCCACGCACTTTCGGCAATAATCTGATCCTTTAAGGACAAGTCAGCATAGCAAATTAAAGCCTATGAGGTCAAAAATGCTAAATCTTTTTTTTTCAGAGAAGAAAGTTTTATTCAAACGTCGAAATAAAGGCACTCTTCCACTTTTATTGGACTTGCAAACGACTTATCTCGTGATACTAAAGCAATTTCAAACCGACATCCGAAATCCGAATAACATGCCAATAATCGTTAGCAGCGATTGGAAAACAAGTGTGATTAAAGGAGAATATTATGGGTAGTTGTGTCCCTTTTGTTCACGTGGACTTGGTATGATTCCGTTTCAGTTGGCTCCAAAAGGGGAGGACGATAGTGACATTACTTAAACGAACTTTCGATGGGCCATATCGAGTAGGGTTGTCTGCGAAACTAATTAAGTAGTATTCAAGCAAAGAAACTTTAATTTAGGAATTAGAGCCTACGTTTAGATAGCTCCTGCTGGTTCAGTTGTCGAACATTCTAAGATTCAGAAGCGCTTTGTAAAAGTGTATTTGTTGATAGACCTGAGTCCTGACAGTATCAAATCTTTAAAATTCTGGGATATGATCCGAGTTTAAGATTTTTTATCAAGTAGGTAATAGGTACCTATTGATAATACTAAACATCACCAATTTTCTCTTTAGTTAAGAATGACTTTGTAACTTTCTACTAAGTACAACAACCCTACTTGAGAACCATCCTAAAGGTTCAATCTGTCGAGTAACGAATTTCAGTCCGCCATATTAGAATTCGCATGACGTCATACGAATTGACAACTATACGTAGGAATCAAATAAGAAATGTGTGTAGGTACTTACAAGTTGGTGTTACAAAGTAGGTAATGGGTGAATGCACCAATATGTGTACTAATTACAAGGAAAACCTGCTAAAATCAAAACCTTTCACTGCCTAGTCGGCTAATCAAAGTAGGTAGGTACCTATAGTACGCGATAGGTCGAGATGGCAATCTGAGTATGAGGCGGGGGGACACCTCGCACACCCGCACGTCCCTCCGAGTGCTATCTCAACCTGTCGCGTACTACGACTTTCTACTTTATGCTCGTAGCCTACGAGCATTAAGTAGAAAGAGTAAAATTACACCGCTAAAAATCACATTACACAGCGGAAACTTGTTTCATAAGCAATCGCCTCATCTCCCTCTGTCTCGAATCCCGACAGAACAATGAAGTCGCAACTCGCTTATCTCGACTTTGTTTATTGTCTAGAGTTAGCTCGATGGTCGTTTTGTTACAGATTTCCCCGACAACTCGGTTTAGATGAGCAAGTTGGTGGTTTCTTACGCGGTGCCGCTTACACGACGCGATACGATTTTGACAACATTTCGACAAGTGTGTTCTGTAGAACTTTTCGACTTTGTTGCTCCTTAAAATTTATACCTTCAAATCGTGAGGCATTGAGATAGTGGTTTCGTAGAGCACTGTCTCTGTCGTTGAGACGGACAAAACGTCACATAGCCAGGTATGAGTGACAGAGAAAACGCTCTACAAAGTCGACATCTCGTTCTTAAAGTCGATGTAGGTACAATATTTCGCGCCGGCTACTGTATTTATTATTATTATCAAATAGCCAACAACCAACAAGCGTTCAATATATTTCCCTAATTAAAATCTTATTCTATAAAGTCGTTTCCGGAAGGGGTATCCGTTCATTCGTGACGAATCCGTCGCCTGTAGCTAACTAATTGCTATGAAATGAACCGCTCCCAAGGGATCTATCGCCCCGATTTTGTTTAATTCGAAATCGTTCCTAGAGACATCGGTGTAGAACAAATTCTCATAATCCGTACGAATTAATCTAGTTTTTGGCTTTATTATAATTTTCTTAAGATTGATTTACGCCGGAAAAGGTACAGTGATCGTAAACAATGTATATTGCAACAACTTGGTTTGCGGAAGTCAAAGATTAAAACTCAGGTACACAAGCCCAGCTGAGATCTGTTTTGTCATACTTATTCTTCGTGTTTAGATTGGATTGGACTACCTAAGTACTTATTTTGCGTGCACTATAACAACATGCGACAATGGAGCATGTGGCAGCAGTCTATTATACGCCAAGGCAACGTAGTGCTGTAAAATTGGTATAATACATATGTTACGTACGACAGTTATAACTCACTTGACACAAGGTTTGGCCATGCCGTACAATTTTTGCTACTATGTGCGTTATTATACCACGCGATCCTGGCAGGGGATTCAATGATCAACACTAAATGATAGCAATCAAGCTCATTTGACTCGTTCTATCTTGCTGCTTCACTGAGTGATATTAAAATAATGCTTCATAGAAAACCTTCAATGGATTAAAAATTAATCTCAAATGAGTTCGGTGGCTATCATTCAGTGTTGAACACTGAGTTAGCGAATCATCCGCACACTGTGGCATGCCGCAATGTTGCACTTTGTTGCTCCAGCGTAAATGAAGCTTTAAATTTTAGGTAGGTATACCAAAACCTTAACGTGGTAGGTACCTAGAACTACCTTCTACCCATGTTTTGCGATGTAGCGAAAACGCTAAGGCAAAACGGCGTATTTCTGGTACCGAATTTGTAGGTAGGTATCAATCTGGAGGTGAGTATGAAATTGTTTATGATTCGGGAACATGTGTTAGTTATCCGAAGCAGCTGGGCGATTTGTACCCGCTCCAAGCTATATGCGCTTTACGTAGTGTAAGAATAGGGATATGACTTGGCGTATGCTCTATTATTTTATTATCAAGCCTTTATTGTAATAGTACCTAAGTATAAGTAATTAACATGAGTTCTCCATAAATGAAATATATAACTAATCTCGAAAATGTTGGTTCGTAAAAACGTTTTTAATTGATAAAGTGTTATGGTGAATGGTTTTTTTCTGGAAATGTATTGCTGAAAATGCACGTGCTTATCTTTTTAAGAAAACTTAGGTAGGTAACTAGGTAGAGATGTTTGAGAGAAAGATGAAAAATAAACTGCAACATCACACTGCGCAATAGGTACGAAATACGAATAAGTAGCACGCGCGAATGATGTACGTACGAGGAGTTCAGGCCATAATAAAATATTCGACTGCATATTCCATTGAGTAAAGCACACTTCAGGTCAGCGCTCTTAGTGGCCTGAACTCCAAATGCTCGCAAACCGCCTCAAGGCACGAATACCAGTCAAGACAAACCGAAATCTTATCAAGCGTCCGCCATGTTGGTCTCGTTAATAAGCAAAACTACACACAAGGGCTGCAACTTACCTGAAGGCTGTTTGTTGAGCACGTTGCGCCGCGCCATACGCAAACACGAGCGCCAATAATTTAGCGGCTGCGACATTTATGCCGATCGATTGATTAAATTAATAAAGGACCTAGCCAGTTGTTATGTTTTGGTAGGTATACTTATACATTTTTTTTCTCTAATTTGTGGTAAGTTCATAGATAAATGGTGACGCAGCCTAAGATGTAGTGTAGCGCCCTTGCCTAGAAGATGGCGGCTGTTCGCACTTTACTTAGACAGGTAGGTATAGGTATCTATTTTTAACAATCGTTTCTTTAACACGTATAGAATCTTTTTTTTAAACAACAAGCCAAAACACTAATAAAGCGTTTCTAAAATCATTAAAACAATTTCAAAAATAATGAAACTTAAGGACCACAATATGATTTACCAATTTCAAATCCCTATTTTACCCTCATAGGGGTTGCATTTTCAAAAATCCTTTCTTAGCGGATGCCTATATCATAATAGCCATCTGCATGACAAATTTCAGCCCGATCCGTCCAGTAGTTTCAACTGTGCGTTGATAGAGATATGTGAATCTTAGTAAAATTAAGAATGCCCTAAAAACAAAAATGTTAACTTGCAGTACTAACTCATATTTTGCAAACGAAATTCGACTTGAGGCCTCGTCTGATTTGAGAATATTATTTTCGAAACGTATTATTTTCAAGATGAAGATTAGGTAAGCTTATTATCTCAATGAGTAGGTAGGTATTATCATCTCATTGTCACGCACAGCAATACAAACTGTAGCTCATATTTCACGAGAATCCGCCGGCGTTAACAAATTCCCAACTCTGCAAAGATAACACGCCGGGACTAAGCCTTTCGACTCCAACTTGGCTAAAGCCTGCATAATACGCCATGTACAACTTTGATATGAACTTACTTAGTCTAAATTTAATTTGTAACTTTATATACTTTAAGCTTTGTTCAAAACTCTACGATAGCGTGTAATAAGATCGTGGATTTATATAAAGTTCTAATTTATTAAAGAACATCTAATTAAGTTCAATTGTATACCTACCTAATGTGGTAAATCTATAGACTAGTGGTTAAAAGACGTCGGCCTCTAGGCCCCCGATTCGGGGTTAGATCACGAGGCCCTTCGGATCACCTCTAACTTTTCAGAGTTACCTATAGTCCGCGACAGGTAGAGATAGCAATCGGGGTATCAGGCGGAGGAACGCCACGCATACCCGCACGTCACACGCGCTCGCCCGCACTGGGTTAGCGCGGTGTGGCAAGTGATACTTAAACCATGTGCGTTTAAGTATCACTTGCTTTATCTAACGGTGAAGGAAAACATCGTCAGGAAACCTGCATGCTTGAGAGTTATGATGTTCCATAATATTTTAAAAGGTGTGTAAAGCCTGCCGATCTGCCTTTGGCCAGCGTGGTGGACTGTGGCAAACCCTTCTTTTTCTGAGAGGAGACCACACATCACATCACGTGGTATTGAAATCCTATTTTTTTAGATGTAGGTACGAGTAGGTACCTACCTATGCTAATTACATTGAGATATGTTGTGGCCGTATGGTAATAATTAAATGCGGCAACGGTGAAAGATGTTTATTGAGAGCCGGCTTATGATCTACTCTCGCTTATGGACTAACAATACTAATAAAGAAATCTTACATACTATTGTTTTAAACTTATTGCTTAACGACCTAACCTACATAATTTTGCATCACCTCTCTTTCAATCCGATGTGCAGGCAACCTACTTCGATATATTGAGGAGTTGCATTTTTATGTTACAGCTAATATGAACATGCTACGTTTAAACTGACAATTCGTACATATTACAACTCCCCTGAAAATGTATGCGGTTACCCCTCTCCTTAAAAGAAAAAAAATGTTAGACGCTACATCGAATCAGAAGAAAAGATGATGACAATCACAAAAATAAAATCTAATGCTAAATAAAATTAAATTATGTAAGGAAACATTTTTTTTAGTTACTTCCTGTGCTTAAAGTGCAATTTATCTTATCTCTTACTTCGTATGGGCATACTTTTAACCTTACTTATATAAATATAAAAATCGTAATCTATTAAGTGCACAGTCAAGGATTTAACTTTTACAAAAGTTTCGAAAAATCTCATCATAATAAAATAATCTCAAAATAGCATCATAGGTATTAGATATGTATAAGTTGAGGTATCGATTTCACAAATCGACTTCAAAAGATTCTTTGACCTATCAAATCGTCGTCATCATAAGTATACAGCTGTCGTATAGCATCGTCGTAAGACGGTAAATATAAGGTTTCTATTCTATAACCCATAATAATACCTATTATTAAGTAAACATCTCAGGTATTCATATTTCCTGGACAGTCAAAATAAATCTCTCCTAGTCTTCATCTTCCTTTCAAGTTACTTCTTCACATAATACAAATAAATAAACAAATCAACAAACGCGGCGCGTACTCTCCTAATCAATATTTAACATAACATGCTTGCGAGCATTTTTCATAACACTTATAATCTTCATCAAACTTATTTCTTTCAATAAGTATTTCACTAACATTCAACTTTTCATAAAAATTCTAGGTCTTTCACTAACACCAGCGCGGTAGATAATGATCAAGAGTCTAGACAAATATATAGTTGAATGAGGAGGTACTAAATATGCGCAAAACATCGCGTCCAAATAAATAAATAATAATCATCTTCCTACGTCAGTATGTCTCAATCCCAAAATAAATATTGTATATTTTATACCTATAGCACTTCTACAGCCGAAGGGTGATCAAGCCTTTGGTTTGTAGAGTCCTAATTTGTCAAAGCCGGGTATAGTCTTACATCGTCAAAACTTGCACGAAACTAGACGAAAAACGTCTGTAGGGGAAAAAATTCTCCTTATTTCATATTCATTTCCTTGTATTTGCAAATTACATCTCGAGCAAAACCATTGTCTCGTATAACAATACAAAATGTTCGGGTACGCGTGTGTCGTTGACCACGCGATGACACCGTTATAATTCTCTGAATTATTATAGTTCGATTTTAACACCGAATATTTACGAAAGAAGTAAGTATCTATTTATTCATTTATTAATTATCCATTATTATTTTAAACTATCCTACACACTATATAAAATCTTACAAATAAAGCACGAACGGAATTTATTAGTAGATAGTGGAGCAAGTATTATTTATTATTTAAAAAAATTACCAATATTCTCCTATCCTATACGTACAAAATTAAATTATCAACCCAAAAAAAATTACAATAGCTGCCCATTCTACCTATTTGCCCATTACGAGAGATAAATTGCACATACTTTAACTGTTAGCGACGCATTTCAATAGTCAATTTCGTGACCGCCGTGTAGTCGCCGTCGTCATCAGGACAGGTTTTGGTCATCAGGTCCGGAGGTCTGGAGTCTGCGCCTCTTCTTAACTGCATCTTAATGGGCCGGGAAAACCCTGGACTCCTCGAACTGGGCCGGGAATACCCTGGACACCTCCTAGTTGTGGCCGGGATAACCCTGGACGCACGATGATGCTGGGCCGATCAATGAAGCTTGAGATTGTCTTCTGTTCATAAGCGATTCATTTTTGAACTTATTTCTTGATGTTAGTGTTTCTTGATTTTTAATACAGGACGTGGAATTATTTTCTTCTTTTTGTTCTAATTGAGTCTTGAATCTTGAAATTCTTTAGAAAATTGTGTAGTCTTCTTCTTGATCGGTGCCCAGCCGGTGCACGCACTTAGATTAGGCAGGCACCGACTGGCAAGGGTCGCCATGAGATATGTTGTGGCCGTATGGTAATAATTAAATGCGGCAACGGTGAAAGATGTTTATTGAGAGCCGGCTTATGATCTACTCTCGCTTATGGACTAACAATACTAATAAAGAAATCTTACATACTATTGTTTTAAAATTATTGCTTAACGACCTAACCTACATAATTTTGCATCACCTCTCTTTCAATCCGATGTGCAGGCAACCTACTTCGATATATTGAGGAGTTGCATTTTTATGTTACAGCTAATATGAACATGCTACGTTTAAACTGACAATTCGTACATATTACAACATATCCTTATTTTCTTAATATGTACATGTATAATTAATGTAAAAGTTTGGATATTTGTTACTCCTTCAAGCCACAATGACTGAACCGATTTGACTGAAATTTGGAATGGAAATAGCGTAGTATCCTGAATTAACACCTTACTCCTACCTAAGCTACATTTTTGTCCCGCAGAATCAAAGAGCATCAATCAAGGGCATCTAGTGTGTAGGTTCCTATATGGTATAGGTACGAGAAGGTAGTTAGGAACTATATTATTTTAAATCATATCCTAACTGTACCTATTAGGCTGAACTGTAGAAGGTATTCATATTTAAGTGAAATTCTATATAACAACAGAAAAGGCAAAATTAAAGTATCACAATCTATAAGATTTGTCTATCAACCGCCACAATTATATTAATTACGTCGTAATACCACGATCTATAATTAAATTTAAACCCTTTGGCGCGCGAAGATATCAAGTTGAGCGCGGAATAAATGCCGCCATTTCTCATTTTAACCGAAGCAAAACTTAATAACCCTACTGGAAACGCAATAATTACGGGCGCACAGTGCGAGATTCGGGAGAGAATAAATGAGAGCCATTAAGAGAGTCGCGTTTAGATATTTCATTCCCCTTGAAGAAGACGTTAGCGGGAGCAACGGTACGGCACCGTTGCGGATTGTTCCCACGCATTTGCGCAAAGAAAAAGATTATCTCTCAAAATGTAGACCGTGTTTACCTGTTCAGTTGTCTCACAGAGGAGAGGGTTTACGATTCCGCCTTTTCTTTCTGAACATCGATAGGTATATCTGAAGAAAGCAAATAAAAAAATTGTCATGTCATAATATAAGTATACAAAAAAATAGAATAATGTACCTATATCATGAACACAATAATAATTGTCTTCATCTAGATGTCCTGAAATATGAGACAGTAAATTATTAATCTGAGGATGCCGTGTTGGAAGTGAACGCTAGGAGTCTCATGGACCAAATATCGTACAACATCTCTATACCTACTCCAAGAACGCGGCATTAAACAACGTCTTTCGGCCTTAGTACAAAGTCACGCCTCCGGGCGTGAGAATGACTCCAATTGAGCGCCTTGTCGTGCAGGGCAAGATAGAGGGCACCAAAGGGTGAGTAAAGTCGCCCATGCGATGGACTGACCAAATTAAATCTGTTGTGAGCAGTCCCTTGCACAAGTGTACCAGGCTGTCGGTTAGCGGGGAGAAGTGACAAATGCTCGGGAAGCGTAGATATAGCATCTGCCCTTGTAGACATCCCTCCGTGATGACCACGACCGCTCTGCAAACAGTTTTCCTCTGAAAAGAAGAAAAAATTCATTAAAAATGCGCGTATACAGGCATTGCAAACGGAATAAGTGAACATGTGTAAAACTATAGGTAGGTACATAATTGCTTACCTTAGTAATGGCTAAGCCGCTGACCCTAGTTTTGGCTAATACATAATTTAAAAAAGTTCGAACAAAAATATTGTATGTAAGAAAAACATCATAATCTTTGACCACAAAGCACCTGACAAATTACTAGGGCTGAGAGGCAATCCTCACGTTTGTTTTTGTTGAATTGCGGGTATTTTTGTTGGGAGAGACTAATGCGCAATGTAATTGCCCGTGAGCCACCGTCTCAGGTTAAACATGTCATAATGTATGCGTAACAATAATACATGGTAGGAGATTTATCCGTAGCTCCTTTGCCAAAAACAATAATGTATTGCCTGGTTTAGATTTCAATCTCTTTAAACATCTTGTATGAAATGATCATTTTCTGGATGTTTTTAACTCTACCTATTCAAGTCTTTCGAAGTTTCGGTACATACGAGTATCTTGGTCTTTGATAACAGTAATACTTGATGATTTAATACTTGATGGTCAGATATGACAGTTAACTAATATTTGTACCTACCCCTGAAGCGCCCAAAACGTAAATAAGTACTTTATCGCTAGATTCTATCGGTGATAGGCATGTCAACACGGTATTTATTGTTTAGACTTATTAACAGTTTGTTTGTTAACACTTAATCTATGTCTGAGACTGAGGAGGAGCGGCGACCCTGAAACACAGGTTTATTGAACTTACTTCAGGGTTCCCGACACAAAATTGTTAACCGACATAGTTTTTATAAATTCATTTCATTTCATTTCATTTATTAATCAAGATTCACTTTTAGTCAATTGTTCTGCCTTTTTTTTTGTTTGTTTTAGTTTAATTTGGTACAATACCGCTGGTTTAACGTACCTACCTATATAAAATGTAAAAGGACGTGAAATGCATGGAGCGTGTAACTTTTGTGCGATTGTGGCGACGCCTATCGAGCAGAAGCGACCTTGTTTGCCTCCCAAACACCGATTCCAGCTATTGACAAATACTATTCGCTTTTTGATAGAGATGTTTGTCGGCGTGAATTATCGATATTGATAAGTATTCTAAATGCCAAGTCATATTGTCTTTCAATTTTGATTATTGGATAGACAGCTGCTACTAGAAAAGTCCATAGTTCTATTTTATTTATTTATTTTATTCATGTATATATATTCATAATGATAACTCGAAACTAGCATCTTCTAGTCTAGGCAAGGGCTGCATCATCACAGGTCTGATTGCAGCCAAGCGCTAGTCTATAAAAAAACCATATCATATATCTAATCACTTATCTTTACTAGAGAGATTTCATCCAGCAGCCCTAAAATATGGGAAAGTTAAATTTGTATAAGAAGATACCGAAGTTTTACAATTACCTACGGCGGACATAGAAAACATCTCCTAGTATCAAAGAACAAAATAACCACTTACCACAATAATGTTAATCACAATACTGATCGTCGATTCAAAAGTATACTTGTAAAAGTTTCAGCATCATCAATCGATAGACTAGGAGCATCACTAAAATAGAAATCGCCAGGCACGCATCAAATCGGAACACGGTGCGTTGCGCGCATAGAACGTGAGACTTTTTCACAAAAGCTTGCTTATTCAACCGTGATGTGTGATATTCCATATTTACTCGACGAATAAGTAGTTATCTATTTAGCTTTTTAGAATATATTAAATTAGATGTAAGAGGAGATAGTAGAAATGAATTGACAGAATATCGACAAAAATACAAACGGTTCAAATCGCTAGGTCAACAAGATTTTGCATGCATATCTTTAAAAGTTACCTACATAGTTTCTATATTATGAGGATTTTCAGAAAAATCCTAGCAGAGTTGGGTCAGCACTCAGCTAGTATACCTACCTAGTATCGAATATATTTGTTTTAAAAATAAGTGCCTAAGTATATCTAAGCTTTAGTTAAATACTAGAAAAAATAAAAAATATTACCTAGGTAATGAAAACCTTTTTTTTCCGTGCTATCTATCATTAACTCGTCGCCGGCCCACTACTGAGCATAGCTATTGACCATTCTCTTCTCAGAATGTTAAGGTCATAGTTCGCCACCCTAGCTAAGTGCGGGCTTCACAAACCTTTCAGAACATTATGGAGAACTCTCAGGCATTCCGGTTTACTCAAGATAATTTATTTAATATTGCTTAAAATGCTTATATTATAGTATAATGTATAGTTTTATTTTAATTACATTATTTTATATATCTACCTACATTTATTTTTAGTACATAACAACGAATACCGCCACTAAACACACCCAGAGTATATGATAGTACACCAAACAAATATTGATTTTTTACCTTAGAATCTAAATTTTAATTTTATTTTACACTAGCTTATGCTCGCGACTTCGTCCGCGTGGACTACAAAATTTCAAACCCCTATTTCACCCCCTTAGGAGTTGAATTTTCAAAAATCCTTTCTTAGCGGATGCCTACGTCATAATAGCTATCTGCATGCCGAATTTCAGCCCGATCCGTCCAGTAGTTTGAGCTGTGCGTTGATAGATCAGTCAGTCAGTCAGTCACCTTTTCCTTTTATATATATATATATTATATAAGAGATATATATATATATATATATTTTAATATTACAATAAAACTTAAAGCTAGCCTTATCTAATTACTATATAAATCATGACCGCGTGGAATGGTGCCAAGAATACTGGCTGCATTTCCGCGCTGGACAGCCAGGCTGATCCGTTGCGCAAAAAATGAGCCAGCCCTTCTGTCACCAGATGAGGCTATTAATCGCGGTGAAATGTCTCGTAAAAATTTTTTAGCACTAAGACTCCATGGCCCCAGGGTCTCCACGGCAAACGGCACAAAAATGTAACTCTCTATAAGAGAGGCATACTTGCGCCGCTTGCCGTTTTCAGCTGTTTCTGCTGCGGCTCCCAGTCTTGATGCTGTCTTCCTGATATGACACGGGGCCAATGTGTCAACGCAAGTTGCGTCCCACATTAGCGCCCGTCCCCGTTCCCAGGGAACCAGCGTCAATCCATCAGGTCTCTTGCCATCATCCCGACTAATCCCTGCCGGCTCAATGAGCGCAGGAATATTTATGGTGGCAAGAGCTCTTTTAATTATATCGTTAAGAGAGCCATGCCTAAACAGCCTACCAGAGCTCCTTTGGCAAGAGAGTCCGTGGATTCCAAATTTATCAACCTCTTTTCCACACGGACATCTGTGCTGATGGCACAGTGGTGTTCCCAATCTGAGACCTAGAGCCACACGAAAACTTTCGTTATCTAAAAGTGTGCCGAGATTTTTTGATGGCAAGGCATGCAGCCAATACCCAGATTCCTTTTCGGATAATGCTAGAAGCCTGGCACGATCTCTGTCACTTGTAAGATTTTGAACCGAATTCGTATGTGTCAGTTGAACCAATGGCAAATCCCAAAGTTTTTGTGTAGTACGTTCCTTCGGGATGTCGACATTGGGACATCTGACCTTCCAACTGTCTAGGGCCTCTGTGGCATAGGTCAATGATGAATTGGATTTGAGAATTTGAGAACTAAGCTCTTTTATACTATGCACAGAGGACAGAAAAGCCGGAAGAGCTACACTGGAAATTTTCCTCACGCCGATGCCACCGTACTTGACCGGTAAAGTTGCTTGGTTCCAGGAGTGCTCATCAAAAGTTAAATTTAGAATTTGTTCTAGTTTACTTTTAAGGGTGGCATCCATGTTATCGAGTAGTCCATGAAATTTCCAAATTGGGCTCGCGCGGAGAATGTAAATTAATTTAGGTACAAAAAGGCAATATTTTAGGATCGAAAATGCAATGTGAGAATTTAGAGTGCCCAATTTGTCGGTATTAGCCGAAAATGTTCTGACTTTTTGATCCAAGAGTGGTTGTATGGATTCATTATAAAGAGGAGCACCGAGAAGGCAAAGTGAAAGTTTATCAAGTATTTTAATATTAGGGGAAATTTCATTGCATAATTCAGAGGCCAATAGTATTCTTTCTTGCGACAGTTTTTCTGTAAAAAACAATTCGCATTTCGAAAAATTAAGTTCTAAACCAATTTTGCCAAACTGTTGCTTAATATGATTAAGATCTTTTAGAACGTCATCGACGTTGCCCCCAATGGTTCCATCATCAAGATACCATATGTTAAATTTAGATGTTAAATTTGAGATATGGTTATGGATCCCTAAGCTGAACAGGGCCGGATCTAAAGGATCCCCCTGCTGAACGCCTACAGAAGACTTAATATCGCTATCTCCAAAGAATAATTTAGAAGCAGAGCTGTAACATTGCCAAACATATGGGTAAATTTCAGGAAGTTGCGTTGAGACTTCGGTCAGCAAAGTTGCCCTGTCCAAAGAATTAAAAGCATTCTTTACATCTACTTTCAGCAGTACCTCAACCTCACCATTCGTTAAGAAAGTACGAGCCGAATGAACTGCTGCTTCACAACCTCCTTTACTGCCGAATCCAACTTGAATAGGTTGGAATTTATCCTTTAGGGTAGAGACTATGTGACTACACGCTAATTTTGACGCCAAACGGCGAAAAGTACAGCCAACAGCGATGGGACGGATGCCACCATCTTTCTTATTGAAAGCACAAAGCCTCGCGCCATAAAGGAATGGTAGAAAGGATGAATTTACCTCGCCAGATAACATGAGATTACATAGTCTGGTAATGTCGCTCAGTAGCGCCTTGCCGGCGTCGCCAGCAGTAACTCCCACAAGATCCTTAAGATGTTGTGGCGTTATGCCGTCCATGCCACCAGCAGAGCCACTAGAAAACGACATTATCGCAGCGTAAGTTTCTTCATCCTTTATCTGTAAATAAGAAGTGTTAGAAGGTGGATCTGGCAGCACAGAATCGGTATTTGGTAAGGTATGCTTTTCACGTAAGGCTTCCAGCGTTATATCATTGAATCGAGCCAGTGTATCACTAGAAAACAAAATGCGGGCGGCGTTTTTAAGATCCCCATCCATAACCTTGTTTTCCACAATTTTCTTCAAATTGTAATTTTGTGTTCGAAATGAGCAGTCAGGGATTGGAAAAACGCGATCAGCCAAACTATTTTTTTTTAATTTTGTACATAGCGACCCGATTTCTGACTTATTAACATAGAAATGTCTATATGAAAAAAAAAAGAGGTTTTGCCAATCTAAAAGTGAATTTGATAGCACATTTTGGATTGTATGTGATAAGGATCTAGCTAACGATATCCTAGCTCCTCGCGGAATGCGTTTTATTAATGGAATATTTTGACTGTATTTGGATAATAAAATTTCAAATGGTACCTGGCTATCGCTTCCTGATTGGGTTTGATCGCACATCAAATTTGGGCAAGTAAGAGGCCGTGTAGGCGGTCCGTGACAACGTGCGATGTGAATATTAAGGCCTTTGCGACCCTTAAACCGCCTGCCATCGCTACAGTGGGGGCATTCTAGGTATTCACCTTGAGAAGCACTGGGGTTCATACTTCGAAACACGTAAAAATAAAAACACTAAAACACTACACAATAGCGTCTATAAGCGCGCGGAGCCCCGACAGCGGCAACCAGGAGGCCTGCAGAGCAGGCGCTGCCCGTTGAGGCCCCTGAAACAAAAAGTGCTGTTAGTATCGCATATCAGGCGTGAAAATAATATCACGGGGCATTTCGCGAATAAGCGCCAATATTATTCCAGAATAACCGAGCCAAATATTTAATAAATAAAAATTTTGAAACGAGCAAATTTTTCTCATTGACATCTCATATTATATATAAGATATAAGATAAGAAGAAGATTTAAGATTTGTCCTCTGTAATAATATGGGTACAATTTGACTGAAATAAATAACATTATTATTATTATTATAACAACGAACATCCTAACAAAAACTCGTATTTCACGTTCGCGTTCCGACCAAACCATTTCAACGCACCAACGTACCTACTATGTAAATGGATTTCTTATTCGTGGTTGTAGCAGTTTTTGCGGAAGTGCGTGAAAATTCTTCTAAACTAAATTATTCAAAGTGTGTACCTACTCCTACGTGTTTATGATACACGCTCACAACGTGAAATACCATGTTTTATTAGGTGTATCTATTTATTTTTTCCTTTATTTATTTTCTTTTGTAAGCTGTAGAATATTCTATGGCTGATTATAAAAATTATAAAGAGATAGATCCTGTGGATCGATTTACGTACCTACAACTGTGTGTACCTATAATTTTTGAAGATTACAAAATATGAAGAAATGTTTATGTTTTATCAACACCGACAAAACCACTATAGATGAAGAGCTAGCTTTTATATTTTATTCATTCATACTATTTATTCGTTTACTGGTGAAAAACAAAACATTAATTAACAATTTCAGTAGGCACTGAAAAATTCTTTACCTACCAGGCACTAAGTAAATATTGATATGATGAAGATATCAAATCCATCCAGTAGTTTTGCGTATAGCATGAAACAGTAACAAACATACACTCACATACAAATACACATACTTACTTCAATATACTTATAATAAAACTGTAACAGGTCAAATTCTGTACATTGAAGATATTTTGAAAATTTTTTTTCGAGGGCACTCTATAATCGATACTGAACCCAAAACTGTAATTTTTTTCATTTTTGTCTGTCTGTCTGTCTGTCTGTCTATCTGTCTGTCTGTCTGCCTATCTGTCTGTCTGTCTGTCTGTCTGTATCACGGCCGCGCATCACGCTGAAACTACTGAATGGATTCCAATGAAACTTGGTACGATTTGAGGTCATACTATGAGGAAGAATATAGGATACTTTTTATCCCGAAATTCAGCATGGTTCCCGTAGGAGAGGGGACGAAAGTTAAAATGTATACTGAGTTGTAATTCATTAACGCGTAGTCCGATTTTATTCATTCTTTTTTTGTTAGAAAGGGGATATTTTAAAGATTGTTCCGTAAATATTTCAAGGTCACATTTTTCTACATTGATTTTTTTAAGGTTTCTGGACCGATTTGCAAATTTTTTTTTAAATCAACAAAAAAAGTTTACGTCGTGGTCACATAAAAAATTCTGGATTCAACTCCTTAATCCTGATGCTGCAGGGTTACTGCCCGCCTGAGTTATCAAGATTCAGGAAGTGTTCATAGTGAATTCATATTGTAGGTACCAAGCAACGACAACAATCCCGAGAAATCAAAGAGTTCCCGCGGGATTTAAAAAAAAACGTAAATCCACGCGGACGAAGTCGCAGGAATCAGCTAGTTTATAATATAAGTATGATGTGATGATCAAGCTGCCGCCTGGAGCGAGTCTGAGTCTGTTATAATTATTTTGTATATTATAATGTAGGTACGTACTAATCAATAATTATAACTACCACCCAGCTCCCTGACTATAGCAAGTGGCACAAAACAAAAGGGCTGTAACATTTTATAGCGGCAATCGGTGGCAGTAAACCTCAAGATAGTCTCCCGCCAACAATTAAACCCGTGTTGATAAAGCCGCGGGCCTGTTAATGCTTACGATGTTCATGATCTTAGCGTGCGAATTTCCTTATCCGGTTTTCAGATATGATAATATTAAGTATTATGATTCCTGTAATAACTGTTTAATTAATAAAGAATTAGTACAATATTTTTGGTGGTATTCTTAAACAAGTAGGTAAGTACAACCTACCTACTTACAGTACTCGACAGAAAATAATGTACATCGACCTTTATAATGAGATTTCGGCTTTGTAGAGCGTTGTCTCTGTCACTCATACCTATGGGACGTTTTCAGAAACAAAGCTCTACAAAACTGCTATCTCTTTCTAAAGGTACAGATCTAGATGTACATTATTTTCTGCCGCATACTGTATGTAAAATGGTTTGATTACTTGCTTTTATAATTTCTCAAAGGTGTGTGTGAAGTCTGTCAATCCGCACTTGGCCAGCGTGGTAGACTATGACTTTTTTATTATTATTATTAAGCCTTTATCCTTATCAATTAATATTATTTATTTACAGAGTTTCTGAATCTATTCTAATACCTAATCTAATTCTATTTGTTAGTATGTTAATCAGTGATATTATGTTGATGTGTGTGTGTGTGTGTGGGTGCGTGAGCGTGTGTGTGAGCATGTGTGTGCGTGTATAAGCGTATTGTATAAATGTGTGCGTGTGTATTTATGATTGTAGTTGATTGTTACAGTTGTAGATTTGTGTTAGTAAATTAATAGTTATTTACATATTAATTAAATTGTTTGCACATTTGCTTCTTTATAAGTATATTTATATGTTTTTTGATAAGGATCCCTCATTGGGTATAGGCCTCCTCCAGTTGGTGCCATTTCTCTCTATCCTTGGCTTTTTTAACCCAATCATTTCCTGCTACCTGTGCTATATCGTCAGACCATCGCGATTTTGGTCTACCTACTTTCCTTTTGCCTTTTGGACCTGGCCATTTGGTTGTTTTTAAAGTCCATCGGTCATCTGTCAGTCTCGAGACATGCCCTGCCCACTTCCATTTCAACTTTAGAGCGTGTGTTAGAGCGTCTGTTAATTTTGTCTTTCTTCTTATTTCTTCACTTTTTACCTTGTGTATTTTACGTAGGTTTAGAATACTTCTTTCCATTGCCCTCTGGCATGTTACTACCTTGTTTTTGATATTCTTAGTGTACACCCATGTTTGACTGGCATAGGTGAGGCAGGGAAGTATACATGTGTCTATAACAGTTCTTTTTAGATTTAGTGGATATTGCCCTTTCATTATCTCCTTTTGTGCCCAGTATTTGTTCCAGCTTATATTGATTCGTCTTTCTACTTCTTCTTCTATGCTCATTGGGTTAAATGAAATTTGTTTACCGAGATATAAGTATGAGTCAACATATTCCAATTTAATGTTGTTCAAAAGTATTGTGTTTGGTGTACTGTTGGTCATTACTTTAGTTTTGCTTATGTTCATTTCAAGCCCAACCTTTTTGCTCTCGATATCCAACAAAGACTATGACTTATGAGTGGTATATTCTCATTAGAGAGGAGACCCGTGCTCTGCACTCTGCAGTGAGGCGGTCGTGGGTTGATCATAATGATGATGATACTTATTCTCAGATATGTGCTTCACGAAATTGGATAAGACGCATTTATTTGGTGTTGAATATTTGTTAATTTTATCCAGTTATTTACACAATAAACAATTATATAGTCTTGAATTCATAATGAGTAGGTACGTACCGATTTACGTAATTAGAAGAACATTAAAAAAAACGAACGTGAACACGTAAAAGTTTTCAGTAAAAAATATTTCTAGGAAAAAATTATTTCAGTTTTTTTTATTTGAGCAAAAAAAACCGCTTTTAATGTTGTCGCAACAATCCAGGCAGCTGTTGGCAATGCAATTACGTGGTCGTATAATTACAGCTTTCGCTTCATCGTGGCATTGTAAGGATTGACCGGAAATTATACTTTTTATGAATTTCCTGATAATTTCAATGTCTTGAATTTTTTTATTTGATTGCAATTTTTCAGGTGATGATCATTGCCGATGTATCTATTGTGCTGGATTGAATTGCCCTAGAATGGGAATGGCAGTATTATACCTGAGAACCATGAAGTCTACATGTTATGTAGTTATTATTATGTTAGTATATTTTAGCGTTTAAACTACCGTGAGTGATTTCCATTATACCTAAATAATATCTGTCCCGGCTGTACTCACGTGTATAATCGACGTTAGCCCGACTAGTTTCGAACCCATCCGGGGTCCTTTTTCAAGGGAGATAGTTCGCACACGCGCCGCGGCTGTGACTCCCTTGAAAAAGGACCCCGGATGGATATTATTTATGTTAGTATAGTAACTAGGCGCGAACGGTGCCTCCCACAGACAACAGGCGTCTGCGGATGTCAAAATATTGGCATCATGGCATCATTTCGTGGCAACCCTGGTATAAACGCAACTTTCTAAAATTAGTAATAGATAAGTATAATATCCATATTACATATATATTTTATATAAAAAGCCTTCGATAGCTCAGTTGGTAGAGCGGTGGACTGTAGAGGATAAAATAGCCGTCATCCATAGGTCGCTGGTTCAAATCCGGCTCGAAGGAATATTATTTTTGAACACTGAACAAAAATCAATAAATAACCATAAAAATTGGCACTTGACAGAAGTGAAAACTTAAAACGATGAAATGTGTTTTTAAACAGTGGTTTTTAGGGTTCCATACCTCAAAAGGAAAATCACTTCATCACTTCACTTCACTCACTTCACACATCACTTTGTTGTCTGTCTTTCTGTCAAGAAACCTACAGAGTACTTCCCGTTGACCTAGAATCATGAAATATGGCAGGTAGGTAGGTCTTATAGCGGAAATTAGGGGGAAAATCTGAAAACCGTGAATTTGTGGTTACACCACAAGAAAAAAAATGTGTTCATGAACAAATATTGCTAAGTTCGACTTTCATAGTAAGATTGCTGTACCAAGTGGGGTATCATATGAAAGGGCTTTACATGTAAATTTTAAAATTTGTATGTAATACGATTTTTATTTATTTTTAGGTATAATAGTTTTTGATTTATCGTGCAAAATGTCGATAAAATACGATTATAGTACGGAACCTTCAGTGCGCGAGTGTGAGAGTGACTCGCACTAGGCTGTTTTTTTTAAAATTAATTGTAATAGTTATTAAAAACTAAAATATCACAATTTATATATAAAGACAAAAGGCTATTAAAGAACCAATAGGTACCTACCTACTGTACTATAGATACGTGTGGTTAAGTAGATTCTTACAGAGTACTTAATTTAATTTTAAAATGACATCCCCAAAATAAAAGTGCGGCCCGTAATTGCGAACAAAGAGACGCATTAAATCAAATACCTCCAATAAATTCCTATAGAGGGCCATTTACATGAGCGCTCGCTAATAACACTAATTTTGGTGGGCATTGTCCGTGTAATAAAATTTTATCAAACGTTGTCTGGACACCGATTTCCCCTTTGATTGTGTGCATAAATGAATTGGGATTAGGGATCTATGACTTTACATTTATAGAAATTCAAAAATGTTCATGTCAATGATAGGTATACCATACATATTATATTATGTTCATATTACATGACATAATGTGTTCTCGCTGAAGAGTAAGACGGAAGATAAAAAATGCATGTGAGTTAAAAAGATAGCACTCTACAAAATGTGACCCAAATGTGGTAGTTTCAACATATTTTCAGTCTTCATTTTAGACGCGTTGGTATGTAATGTAACTAGTTTTAACATAAAGTACAATATCATCATGATTTTTATTATTTATAGTTATTACGGTTCATGAGGTACAGCCCGCTGACAGACAGACAGCCGGACGGGCGGACGGACAGCGGAGTCTTTCTTAGGTTGAGATCTATAGAGCGCACTTAAGATGAGATCTATAGAGCGCAATTTGTCTTTAAAACGAGACAGAGGTATATTTCTCACAAAAATTTGTCTCGTTTTAACTCAAAAAAGTCAAAGTGCGGTCTATAGATCTCAACCTTAGACTTTGCTCAGACTTAAGTTTCACTTGAAACGTAACAGTTTTATGTTAGCGATATAACGCTGTCTCCTTTTAACAGTGCCTTAAGTTTGAGCAAAGTTAAAGTGCGTTCTATACATTTCAACCTTAGTAATAGAGTCCCGTTAGCACCCTTCGTGTACGGAACCCTATAAAAATTAGCAGAATGTCAGCAATACTTTTATATTAAATCAGGAACACTTAACATGGTGCAGCATATATTTTATGACCCTGTTTTCCTACAAGTTTACCTACTTAATGGGTGAATTTCACGCTCAGTTTTCAAAAGCCGCACGCACCCTTGTAAAGTGACATGAATTTCCAATAGAATTACTTCATTTACAAGGGGCTCGTCAGGTTGTTCTACCCCAATCCACGCGAATAATTATAATAAAATAAATGAACAACATATTTAGCGTTGTTTAAAATAAATAGGGGAAATTTCGTAGCAGTGTGTCAAATGACTGTGTTGGTTTGGGATTTTTTGTATCTTGGCCCTAATTCCCCATCACTTTTTCATAAATTTTTACTAAAAATAACAATTTACAGATTATAATAGGGTGACACCAAAATATTAGAGAATTTCTTGTATAAAGAGCTGTCAAAATTTACGACATAAAATGGTTTTTGCGTAGATTTACTACTTACTTAGAAACATTAAAGTTTCAGTGTTATGCAGAATATGGGTGCAGCAGCGCACGCCTTATAGGTATTTAAATTGTCGCCTATAATAAAGGGGTTTTAGCAGTCCCAGAGGAATTGACAACTGAGTTTTGAGGAAATGTTGAACCTAGAGATAATGGATTTAGAAGTTTTATCGAGGCATGTTTAATTATGCAATATCTTATGCTAGACCTTTACCACATATTTTAGTACCTACTTACAGGTAAATAATATGATAAAATAGATACCAATTTTCATAAGATAGGGTAAATTAGAAAGAAAAAATTGACAAAGTTGGCGAGGTGAATTATATTGCTCATATGCAATTAGGAAAACGGAAGAGGACCAGGACGAAAATAGAGAATGCTTTTTAAAACGTTATCAGAAATTTATTAACATTCCCGACTAGTAGGCACGCCCAGTGACTTTGATATTTTCGGCGGCATTAATTAAAAAATTATAAAGCTTCCCCCCCACCCGCTATTGTCTGACCCCCACGAAGCATTTATATCGGGGAAAAAGATAAATATGCGAGACGCAGGTAATTGCGAGCGCTTTTATTGAGCTGTTGTTTGATTTCAAAGGCTTTTATTGTATCGCTATGCGTATACGGGAGTGTTTGCATATCTACACACTTAATAGGGCTCTCTGGTTGCAGGGGTTTAACTGATGAAATTAATATGGTGATCTTTTTGCAGACAAAGACTTAATAAATCCCTTTTTTAGTAAGACTAATAGGTAAACAAAATATGTGAATCTAGATTATGGTTGTTTTGGATGTTGTTTTGTAAGTAAGTAAGTAAGTACCTAACAATAAGCATTTTGAAGTTATTTTTCTAACTAATATTATTCCCCCTTAGAAACCCTATGCACCTAGCAATGTAAACTTTAAAATGTATTTTTTTAACGCACATAAAATAAAATTTCACCGGCGTAATTTCTTTGAATTGCGTCATAACTGAAGGTGGTAGAGCCATCTCAGGGAACAATGGATCCCAGGGTAGACCCCAGTAATTATGATTGAGCGGGAAATGGATAAAAATAAAGGCGGTATTGTTTCTGACATAATTAGGGTTTGTAGTCCCATCGGGGTGTGAATCGCAAGTCACGAGACTAACACGGATTTCATATTTCGCTGATTTGTAAATATTACTGTCTAGCTCTATGAGAATGTTTTATTATTAACTAGGTGATGCCCGCGACTTCGTCCGCGTTCATTTAGGTTTTTAAAAAATCCCGTGGGAACTCTTTAATTTTCCGGGATGAAAATAGCCTATGTCCTTCCCCGGGGTCGCACACACACTTTCGCATTTATAATATTAGTATATGGATTTATACTGGTCAAAATTGGTTTCAATAAACATAAAATCATGTATCTAAATATTTGCCTGTAGGTAAATTAGTATGCAAATACCTTTGGACTTTGCCTTAGTAGGTCTATTTAACAGTTGATAAGAACCACGATTACTTCCTTCCGATTACAACCTTATGCCAAATTGTTCGAAAGAAGTTCGAAAACTTAAGTGAAGATTAAACTAATTTAATCTAGAGCCTCATAGGATGTAAAGGACTTCAATTTAATGTGATAGAAATCACTTATCATCATAATTAATGATTATAAAACATTTATAAACCTACGAGGAGTCTCAGGATATGCTAAAATAAATTACCATCTCAAGTTTCGTCGCCATAATGACATGCAAGGAGCGATTATGAATATTAATATGGCGACACTGCAGGTTAGCGGTTCAACGCTAATTCTGATAGACAAGCCTTCTTGACGGTTTGCGTTACGGTAATTTATGCGGAGATAGTCTTATGTCACCTATGATATTCTTAAGGGATTTCATATGAACATAGATTTTAGTATCTTCTTTTTTCGTGCTTTTTCGGATATCGCAGTTAGCTGACGCAATTCTACATCGATGACTAACTTGGAGCGTTTTTGCGTAGTTATTTCTAAATGGACCTACTTATGCGACATGGAATCAACCCACACGATGATAGTTTTGAGAAAAAGCCGTTTAAGTGAAAATTTTGTGTACGTTTGATATGTTTGTTATTTTGAATAAAGTTTATTCACAATATTGTAGGAAATAGTTTATACTATCTATACAAATATAATATTGATGAAAAATATTAACAGTTTTAATAATAATATAAAAAAGAAGTCATGGTTCCTTGTAGAAAATTACCTGTGTGTGGGTTGGTTCCTTGTTACATTGCCATAATTTTATAGTAAAAATTAAAAAAAACGCATATTATCTATTAATTATTGTTGAAATGAAATAAAAATCATGAATGAGTTGTCATTTGTGCCCGTGACTACGTCCGCGTGGACTGCACTAATCTCAAACCCCTATTTTAAATTTCAAAAACCTTTCTTAGCGGATATCATAATAGCTGTCTACATGCCAAATTTCAGCTGATCCGTCCAGTGGTTTGAGTTGTGTGGTGATAGATCAGTCAGTCAGTCAGCTTTTCTTTTAATAATAATACAGACTTCTCACAAAGTTAGGCTAATACAGGTAGGATGGCTAAAATGGTTGGATTGCACGTATATTCTTCTGCTCCGTCGTAATATTCTTGGCAGAGTGGCTGTGGTCATCACGAAGTGAAGTTTTCACGAAGTGATGTTTTACGCCTCAAGAGCATTCGCCACTTGTCGCCTTCTGGCTGATAGTCTGGTACATTTGTGCACGAGACCACCCACAGCGGACTTAATCTGGTCGGGCCATCGCTTAAGTGACCTTCCTCGCCCTCTGATACCTTCCACCTTGCTATGCACTACAAAACGCTCAATGGAGTCACTCTAATGCCGGGAGACATGTCCGAAGAACATGCGACTTTGCACTAGCGCCAAAAGACGTTGTTTAATGCCCAGTTCTTAGAGTATAGAGACGTCGTTGGTGCGAAATTCGTTCAAAGAGACTCTTCGCCTCCAGCACCACATCTCCAGAGCGTCAATCTTCTTCTCAATCAGTCGCAGAGTTCACATCTTCGCAGCGTATAAAAATTAGAAAAACAAATGTCCAAACAAGCCGGATCTTCGTAGCTTTTGTGATGTTTCTTTCTGTTTTTCCATATTTTCCTCAGCCTTTCCATTGCAGTTCTTGCTATCGCCATAGTCGCTTCACTTCTTTTACACAACCATCATTGTTCGAGATTAAAGCACCAAGAAATGCAGGATAGGACAACCTCCCAGTTCAGAGTTTGAGTAACTTCGGGCGAGTTATTGTTGGTGCGGTCTACAACCATCGTCATAGATTTACTGCGGTTTATTTTTAATCTGAACTCTTAAGACTAACACACTTCATTTTGAGAAGTAGCTCTTCCATATGACGAGCACTGGCGCAAACAAGGTAGTATCATCGGTGTAGTGCGATATCTTATACTTGGTAAGTGCGTATCGCAAATTCCGTTTATAAATTCGCTACAACTACGTTAAACGCTTAAAGTCATCGTCTTTTTATAGTTGCATCTGCTGTTGGACACAGGCCTCTTCTATCTTAAACTTTTTGCATTCATTTGATGGTAGCCACTCTCTGAATGTCATCGCTCCACACACAGGGGGTGCTCCATACTCGTATAGGGCGTCCCGATATACGTTTTCCAAGTTACGGTCGCCACTGGGGAGCTTACGATTTCAGCAGCTATCAACAGTCTTTGGTTGAGCAGTTTTCTGACAAGCCCACTGCTACTTCATTGTGCTAGCCTCAAGAGCCATATTATCTATTATATGTGCTTTAGTTCTATGGCGAATTACTTCTTTTCGAACTTTTCTCTTCAAATGCTTCGAGCGATTTGGAATTTGTGGACTAGCCTGGCTGTCAGTGTCCATGTTTCGCCACCGTAAATCATAACCGATATGATGCACTGACTGACTTTTGGGGTATAGGTGACGAAAAGACCTAATAGACGTATATTTCTTTATGTTAGAATAACTCAAGGAATATCTGTGCTAAGTTTTACTCTAAGGTGGTAAGGGTCAAAGCTAAATAAAAAAAATTAAGTGGCGGCAGCTAGAAATCATAGTTTGTCTCCTGATATTTACTCTCTCTTCATTGTTGGAAATAGTAAATTAATTTACAAATCACACAACGAGCTGATCTAATCTGCTTTAAAGCACAGTGTTGCCTTTGTAATATTACCTACTTATCTACCATTAAATTAGATTAAGTTGCCATATTCATACCAAAACAAAATTACCACTCAAAATGTAGTTATTTTGGGAAAAATTGAATTGAATTTAGAAAAACTACCGAATCACAATAATGTAACTAGGTATCACTGACTTTAATAAATATTTTTTTTCAAGAAATTTATTAAACAACACAGATTCAAAGGACATGTTTTCTTAGATGTTATAAATATTGATTTATATCAACAAGGGACCAAGTAATGTGAGTCTTTGTAAAAATATAGAACTATGACATATTTTTGTTGCAAACAAGAACCAACCCGCATGGTTCTGCAAAATTGATTTATAAAAAGGGACCATGTGGTATGGGTCTTTATGAAAAAAATAAAAATTCAATGATTTCTTAGATTGTCAGGTTACCATGGGACATGGATCTTGTTAGTTTATTGAACAACTGTTAAAATGTGGACTGATAACTTTGTCATAGAAATGTTTTACTATGTTAGAATTGTCAGATCATTTTGATTTTTACAGGGTTGATAGAAGGTGCATTTTAAAAGCTTTCTGTATACTTATCTCAACTTTGGCATGTGTGTGGATTGGTTCCATGTTGCATAAGTAGGTCCAAATAGCAGTTAGCTGCAAAAATTGGTTTTTGAGTCTTAAAGCGAAAAAAGTGTGAATTTTCAAAAACTGATGTTTCTTAAAAATAGTGTTGTGTACCTACTTACTGTGTAGGACCAAGGTTTTAAGTTAGTTTTTAGTTTTGACCTATAATATACCTGTCATTCGTTTTTAGAAACATCCGTTTTTGAAAACGATATTATATATATAACGATGTCATATATTTTTCGGTGATAAATCCAAAACTACTTTTTACAGAACAGCAGTGATGGCAGTAGGTATTATATTCACGACAGGCTCAAAGATAAGTGCAAGTACAGATTGAACAAAACAGGGAACATGCTAAGAAAATAAATTAATAAGGTAGATAAGTACTTACTACTTGATTCAATTAATAATCTCGCTTTTTACTAAAACTAATACGAAAGGTAGCAGTAGCAGACACAAAACTTTTGTAAAGCTAGTTTAAATCCACTAATTAAATCCGAGCCGAACTTAGTTCGATCCTCATTGCTCGAGATAAGGCCATAATTAAGGGCTTTCTCGATCGATTAACCTAATCCGAGTTTAAATAGACGCTAACTCCGAGAGAAAGGTTTACTCCGCCGTGAAATGGCATTAGGTTTTCGCGCGTTTTATGCCTCAGACGAGTCGCTAAGAAAGGGGGCTTTGATGAGAGATTGACTTAATTGGGCCATCGTAAATTAGTAAAAGTTTACTTAAATGACACTCCCTTAAAGGATTGTATTTCAGATTGTCAATAAACTTAACATCGGAGTCAAAAACATAGTACTAACTTTAAATCGATTTTCACGAGCTCAGTAATTTTTACTAAGTAAGTAGACCGTCATATTGAGTACTAGTTTATGCCCGCGACTTCATCCGCGTGGACTACATAAATTTCAAACCCCTATTTTACCCTTTTAGGAATTGAATTTTCAAAAATCCTTTCTTGGCGGATGTCTACGTCATATTAGCTATCTGCATGCCAAATTTTAACCCGCTCCATCCAGTAGTTTGAGCTGTGCGTTGATAGATCAGTCAGTCAGTCAGCTTTTCCTTTGATATATTTGTATTAATGCGAAAGTGTGTCAGTCTATCTGTTACCTTTTCATGGCGAAATTTTAAACAGGCATAGGCTAATTTTCATCGCGGGAAATCAAAGAGTTCTCCCGGGATTTTTAAAATACCGAAATCTACGTGGACGAAGTCGTGGGCGTCATGATAAAGTTTTACTTAAGTATGCGAAAGTGTGTCTATCTGTCTGCTAATTTGTTTCCTTTTCAGAACTAACCACTGAAGCGTCCTTAATGTAATTTGTCACGAAGAATGATTGTATAGATAATTTTTTACTACTGTAAGTAGGTATTACTTACTGCTGAAGATAGAAATTTCACGATGATGAAGGTGCAATAGCTTACTTAGTATAAAGTATTTCCAAGAGAAAAACATAAGCCGTGTACAATATCCAGAGGTTGTCTCTGGATGTGACACGCGTAGGTATTTTTATATCACTCTACGTGCAATTTTGTTTCCAACGTAAAAATGGCAACTCGTTGTTTCATTGTTAACGTTTAGAAGAAACAAAACTAAAATGAACTTGCGTATTTTTTCTTCCCTTTTTGAACTGAAAATGCTTGTTTTACCTACTCAATGACGATCACGCGATCGAAGAAATTGCGAAGTAGTTACAACAAGTCGTATTAAATAAAAAACACGCCTGTCCTACCAAAAAACAAACTAATAAGTAAAAAAACCGGCCAAGTGCGAGTCAGGCCCGCGCACCTATTGTTCCGTACTACAATACAACTTTCGACATTTTGTACGACAAACAAAAAATATTTAGAGTAAAAATAAATAAAATTCTGTTTTAGGAAGTACAGGTAAAGCCCATTTGTTATAGTAATCTTACTTTGAAAGTTGAAAATACTAATTATTTGTTCATGAACACATTTAATTTTTTTTTTTACCTTTACCTACCTATCTTCCAAATTTCAAGATTGTAGGTCAACGGAAAGTACCCTCTAAGTTTCTTGACAGACAGACAGACAACAAAGTGATCATATAAGGGTTCCGTTTTTCCTTTTGAGGTACGGAACCCTAAAAACGCCATAAAATCACCATACTGATTTTTTTTCAAATAAATTATTGCCAGTGTCATTCGAGAACATGTAGGTACGGATTCTAACAAAACCCCATACGACCAAATCTGTTCAGGCATTAAGAAGCTATGAGTATGGTTGAATAAACTCACATAAAAACATTAAACTCCTTGTTGGGCTGAAAGTGTAAATGGTTACATTTTTTTCAGCCCAAAAAAAGTCTGCGCTAAGTCGGTAACGCGTCCTTGAAATCTATAGTCCGCGACAAGTCGAGATGGGGGGACGCCCCGTACACTAGCACATCCTCCACGGGATAGCGCAGGGGCTGTGCGGGTGTGCCGGACGTTCCCTCACCGATTAGCATCTCGACCTGTCGCGGACTATAGTCATATGTAGGTATTCGCGTCCGCTTTGACTTTCTAAGAAAATAATTGTAAATCTTTCTGCCGTGCTGCTGCCGTTGCACGTCGTCTCTGCCGTATCTATCGTTATATCTGTCGAGGCCTTTAGTAAAATGGCTGAAAAGTGGCACGGAATTTTATGTGCATAAAAAATAGGCTACCACGCCTTACAAAACCGTGAAGTTCTTAATTAAAACGGCCGGAAAGGATAAAAATACTGCTATCGTTCCATAGGATCTTGTTACAACGTATTTATAGGATACGAGCGTAGCGCGTAGAAAATGCGTTTCATGTCAAACGGCAGTTAGAATGACTGTAATAATTAAATCGGGCATTCTTCCTAACTCGAGTAGGTATAAATATTTTAGCAGCTACGACAAGGCAATTCCGTTTGAAGTACTACCCTTTTATTTAAGTTAAGGGATGTGGTAAAGCAGTTTAATGATATCTATTTTCTTTTAAACGAAATTAATCGACATCATCTCAAGTTTAAATTAATGTAGGTCACGTTTAAAATTTAAGCATGGAGGCAAACGAAACTAGCGAAATATCTGTGCCTGGCAAATATTTTGATGAACCTTTTATTAAAGTGGTCGTTTAACTTCACTTTTTTAAATGTTAGTGAAAATGACAAATGTTTGTGTGCCTTCGATAGCTCAGTTGGTAGAGCGGTGGACTGTAGCTGGTATAACTGTCATCCATAGGTCGCTGGTTCAAATCCGGCTCGAAGGAATCTTTTAGTTTAAACTTTAATTTATAATGTTAACTTTTAACCTTGGTACATCTATACATCGTTAAATATTATACTTCGACATTTAACATGGTTCACCTTAATTTTTGTTGACTTATAAAAACATGTTAACATGTTATTATATTTGTGCATCATCGTATGTAAAGCCGTCGTCGGTTCTGAGCCTGATCTCTCTCCGGTCGTGTCGTCCAATCGAACTATGAGAGTAAGGAAATAGAAAGTTTGTGTGTTCGCTCACGCGTACTATAAATATTATCAATGAAATCAGCCGTGAGGGCATTATTTATATATCACGTTTCATCGTAACTATCAACCGATATACACATTACACACGTCCACTGCTGAACATAGGTAGGTTTCTTGTAGGGACTTCAAGATAAGAAAAGAATCCAATCCCGGTAAATCAAAGAGTTCCCACGGGATTTTTAAAAACCGAAACTCACGCGGACGAAGTCGTGGGTATTACCTAGTAACTCATAAGTGGATTTTATTGAATTAGGTACTTATCGAAACATCATCTCCCATCACTATAACTACTCTTGCGTGACGCCTGTTTCCTACAATGTTATGAATTGGCGTCGACGTAAATGTTGTACGAAATGTCAGGTTGACCTTATGCTAAGTGTTGAGCCCTCCTAAATTATTTTCCAAGCCTGTGTTTGATCTTTGCGGTGCCCTTTGCGATGATGGCTGTCAATTTATCAAGGAAATGTCCTATGCATATTCAGCAGTGGTGCCTCGAAAGCAGGTATTATGGCGAATAGCGCAATTTTCTTTAAAAAGGTCTTTACTGTACCTACCTATGTATTGAGACTTTATAGTTAGCTACGAGGGTAGAAAGTAACATTGTTCCTTTATTAATTGTTTTCCAACGAAATGAATTATGAGCAATTGAGATAATAGGTAATTGAGTTTCAAAAAAACTTATGACTGTAGTTGTTTGTCTTTCGCTTTCCACATAGTTAGGTAAAATATAATGAAAGTAAAATAATTGCTGAATGTTTATCGTACCACGGTCAATATACTTATGTTTTTATTAAAACAATTTTATACCTATAGTACCCAACAGGTCGAGATGACAATCGGGGTATGAGGTGGAGGGATGGCCCGCACTGCCGTAAGTCACCCGCACCATCCCGCAACGGGTTAGCGCGGGGGCTGTGCGGGTGTGCGGGGCGTTCTCACCCCGATTCCCATCTTGACCTGTCGCGTATTATACGTACCTGTACGCAGTTGTCTATGGCTTATAAATACTCTTAGGTTAAGTTAAAAATAAGTCCTTTTGTAGCATTTACGAATATAAATATTCAGTAGAAGCAGTTTCCGCTAAATATTTAAATTTTAAAACCAGTCCGGCAGGACAGGTCGGAAGTAAGTAGGTACGCTTATCGCGATGCGACAGTAGGTACGAACCTATATTCAAATAAGATAATAAGCACCTATTATTCTTAAAGAAAGTAGTATTAAATTAGAATTTTACTTTTCCAAGGCAGCTTTTACGTGACCGTTGTGAGGAAATTTTCAAAACAAATGTGCAGTGGATGTTGTTTATGTTTCAAGTCCTTTTTCCAAGAAACTCACTAAGCCCAGAAACTCACGTGGTAGGGGTCATTTCTAAGCAGTAGGCGACACGTCAGGCTACATCCGCTGTAGTCATTTTAATGTATGCTTTAGAAAGTAAAGCATTTCGATAAAGTATCTAACAATAATTTAAAGTGCCGTTGTTTTGTTTTCGAGTAGCGCAATAATCCACACCCCTACCTACTAACAGTATAAATGCGAAATTGTGTTTGTCTGCTAGCTTTTCACGGCCCAACAGGTTAACCGATTTTGATGAAATTTGGTACAAAGTTATCCCGGAAAATCAGAGTTCCCACAGGATTCCTAAAGGCCCATCCGTTTAACCGATTTTATGAAATTTGATACATCGGTATTTTGCATCCAGGAAATCAATATAGGCAACTTTTATTCCGGAAAATCAATGAGTTTCCACAGGATTTTTAAAAACCTAAATTCACGCGGATGAAGTCGCGGGTATCATCTAGTAGGTACTTCATAATGCTTGGATAAATATATGTAAATATTTAGAATAAAACTGAGTGTAGTCGCCGGAATATCACTAATCTTTGCACATCTTATCAAAATAATTCATCTATCGAATCCAGTTTCATATAGGTAGGTAATAGATCCCTACTTTACTTACCTACTATGTAAGGTTGGTACATTAATTGCAATATTGTTTGATTTGTTTTACTCCAAAGTTTGTCAATATTGAAAAGCCACATACTGTCAGCTGCTGATTCACGTCCACTGTTGGGCAAAGGTCTCTTGTAGTGATTTCCACACTTCACGGTCTAGTGTTGTCGCTCGTGTTCAGTGGCTTCCTGCCAGGTAATAGGTAATTATATTATCAGAATGCGTACGTCATAAAGAGACCTTTCACTTTATATTCTGCAATTAACGCTATGTATAAATGTAAATGGAGTTTTATTCTGTACCTTCGATAGCTCAGTTGGTAGAGCGGTGGACTGTAGTTGGTAATTGTCATCCATAGGTCACTGGTTCAAATCCGGTTCGAAGGAATCTTTTTGAAAATTTTGTGAAATGTCCTAATATTTTCTTGATTTATCCTAGCACGCTTACATTACAAGGAATGACTCCTTTTTGTACCTATTTTCTATAATAGCAAGGTGTAGAACACGATGGATGTGGTTATTTTAACAAACGTGATCTTCGTACGTACGTGCGTGTTGTAGGTATACTATCATGTATGTATATTAGGAAAACTTAAGAATTTAAGAAATCGATGAGGCGATATATTCATGAGTCATGATAAACTCAAATCATTTTTTAATTCATTAATGCGAGTTTTTACTCTTTCTATATATTGTTTGTAATTTAAAATGTCTTTTTTGATGTGTTGATAAAGCGTCGGGACCTTTTATCTAGTTTCTATACGGCATCATCTAGTAAAATTAAAATTGTTCATATTTTAATTTTTAAAATTGAAATTGTTTATAACGGCCTACTATCTGAGAAGCCATTGAGCCTTCACAAGTAGGTACAATAGCCAAATATAGCCAATAGCGAAAACTAACCAAGTACGATGTTGCCTGTATGATGGCATCTAGTTACGACCGAAGTCTTTCACCAAAGAAGACTTTTAGAACTGACAAAAATAATTATCATTAGTAGGTACCTACCTATAGACTATAATATTATCCTCGTAGAAAATAAAATTTACTTAGCGAATCGAAAGCCTTGTATCAATTCCACAGTTACTGCAGCGAGGTACTTAGTGTGTCCAAACTTTTTTGTCTTTTTCCAAAAATATCCTTCGAGCCGGATTTGAACCAGCGACCTATGGATGACAATTAACCAGCTACAGTCCACCGCTCTACCAACTGAGCTATCGAAGGTATAGTAAGTGTATCCATTTACTGACTTACAACGCTGTGATTATGTAACACTTTGAATCTGAGGTGAAAGGTGTGCTCCACTTATCGTGCGAATTTGTCCATCGTACGATTTGCTTCACTATCACGTTCATAATATTATTATGTTTTACTAGATGATGCCCAGGTCTGTAACTAAAACCATGAAAAAAATCACGCCAAACCGTTGCGCGTTGCTTCGTTGCGACCTGATTGAAGGACAAACCAATAAACCAACAAACAAACTCTACATCTTCTTTTATAATCTAGAAGACTGTTGGTCTTTATTGGAACAGTAGGTATTGTAGGTAGGCCGCAGTGGTCGAAATTCGGTCGGAAGGAATTGCATAAGTCTTACTGCATTTGAAAATACTGTAGGTGTAATGACGTGGCATAGTTTTCTGTCTCCTTCATAGACTTGTACCTACCTAGTGTGTTTTGTGTCGTATGTTACTTTTATCAAGTAATCCACACAATGAAAATTCGTTATAGTTATAATTACTTTATTATAATATTTATTCACTTATGTACTAATTTTTATCCATACTAATATTATAAATGCGAAAGTGTGTCTGTCTGTCTGTCTATCTGTCTGTCTGTCTGTCTGCTAGCTTTTCACGGCCCATCCGTTCTACCGATTTTAACGAAATTTGGTACAGAGATAGCTTGCATCCCGGGGAAGGACATGGGCTGCTTTTTATCCCGAAAAGTCGAAGAGTTCCTACGGGATTTTTAAAACCTAAATCCACGCGGACGAAGTCGCGGGCATCATCTAGTAGGTATTAATTAATATTTTAGGCATTATCTTCTGTAAAATTTCTTCTTTTCTACCAGCCATTTCTTTTGTGATTTCGTGTAACTCTTTGATTGTGCAATGAAGTTAAAAAAAAAAATTCGTGTTCCAATACAATAGTTTTTACCAAACACGACTCACAAGTCACAACGCAATTCATTTATTTATTACTTTATGACACACAATTTACTTATTTAATACTTTTATTCATGTGTTAACTAAGCTAAATTATTTTATTAAGAGGTATTCTAATTGTTGTGTTCGCGCCACGTCTCCGTCATTCACCACTTCTCTATGAACCGTTCCTAAGCCTAAGCTGTCATAGAATTCACCACATCTATGAATACGAACGAGGCGGTTTCTGCATCTTCAGTTTCCGAGTTTATGCAACGTGCAGTCTCACCGAATATACATCCTTACATTAACATATTAATTGGGAATTGCAGGTTAGTGAAGTAAGCTGATTTGCGTCTCACCTGGGATTGGGAATGTCTGTAACAGATTATAATTGAAATTTAGATGGCGGTCCTCCAGGATCTCGCTGTGACAAGTTTAAATTGTAACTATTTCTACATAACTGAAGCCTGCGTATTATTTCAGAGCGAAGGCATACGATGCGTTGCGTTGGCGATGCGGTGCCTGAGCGGTGCGGCTACGTCATCCTACATAGAAATTGCTGTACCGTGCCACACGATGCGTTACGACGAGGTCGTGCGGTGCCGCAGCGCACCGCAACGGACTTGAGATCAGAGAGGCGACCGAGACAAGTTACATCCCTGGATCGACGCTTGTCCACAGTCCACTGCACTCCACACCGCCCACCGGCATCGCACGTGGCACTTTTTTCGTGCTAAATTCTAAATTCAAATTTGGAAAACATGGATGCCGCGCCATCAGGAGCATGCATTATTTCAAGTAAATAATTATATAGGTATAACAGAAATTTTTAATAGTAACTACTAAAAATTGCAATGCAATGTCATGTCGGAGTGCGTAGTTTTGTAATAAAATTCATGTAGCAGAAATCATAAATGAAATTATACTTAATACCTAAGTTTGAATAACTAGCTGATGCCCACGACTTCTACTCTCAACTCAACTCTCTAATTACTCTGGCAACTCTTTAATTTTCCGGGATTAAATGTAGCCTATGTCACTCCCCAGGTCTTAAAATATACTCATGCAAAAAATCCCGTCGATCCGTTGCTCCGTTGCGACGTAATTGAAGGACAAACCAACAAACCAATAAGCCAACAAACCAACAAACAAACACACTTTCGCATTTATTATCGGGATAGTGATATAATCGATCAATCCGACAATATTGTTTAATTATGGATTCTTACAAAATGATACTTGCTTATAAGTACCTACTATACCTTATCTTATCAAAGTAAATAATTATTTTGACAACTTATTACTTAGTTTTTATTAAACTCGAATTAATGTGAATATCTACAGGTCAGTCTTTTACTCGTAAAGAAAAATGTTACACTTTTGAGACGGCTACTTTCGAACGAAGGCACGTACGCAAATCGCAGCGATTACAATATAATGAGAGCATATTGTCATAAAGCAGTAATTGGCCTTACGTTGTATGCCTTCGATAGCTCAGTTGGTAGAGCGGTGGACTGTAGCTGGTTAATTGTCATCCATAGGTCGCTGGTTCAAATCCGGCTCGAAGGAGTATAATATTTTGATGTTAATTACAAAATTAAAAAATAAAATATGCCGGGGGGCAGTATAATTTGTTTTTGAATTGGCAATCTCAGACCTAAAACCATCGCTATTAGAAGAGCCTGTGGGGGTCAGAATTTCGTTGTTTTATAAAAGCTAAAAGTTTATCTGCGTGTTGTCCCAGGGAGGAACGATCAGCGACTATAATATGAAGTTTGGATCATTCGTGTAAGTATAATGTTATTTTTTTTATATCGTCTTCGGAATAGTATTATAGAAAGAGAGCCAGCGCGTGCCAGACCTTCGTTATCTTATAAAAGCTGAAAGTTTCTCTGTGTGGTAACCCCCTTGCCAGACACCCTTAAAGTTTAAAAGTTTTAGTGTGTGGCAGAGGTTGCCACGACACTAAGTCTCTGGCAATGCATGAAGACGTGTTTTTTAATACTACTCCGAAGAAAATATAAAAAAATTAGACTTCACACTTACTTTGGATTTGATACCTCATACTGAGATTTTTTACACCAAGTCCAAGTGCGCTCTATAGATTTCAGCTTAAGTATCGTTAATCGTGGCAACCTCGTACCAGACACCCAAGACATATTAAAGTTTAAGGGTTGCGTAGCGTTAGCCTGGTATTCGTCTACCTATGCTTATAGCCTGTTCTATAGCCTGCCATAGTTCTGTCGAATATAGTTTGCTTGGATCATATAACCATATTCAATTCTCTACCAATAGAATGATACCGAACAACAACAGACACTTTATCATTGTCAATAACATCACAATAACTAACTTCGACGTGCCATTTTAACGTTCCTTCACACATTTCGCAACTCAGATATTCTGGTTATCTGTAGACTTTGCAACTGCTAAATGGTACGTACGCCCGACACCATTGTCAGTCAGAGTTGCGCGACAGTTTCTGAACAATAATAGCACTGGGAACGAAACTATTTAGCGAAGTTTGCTCCGTCAATAGAAGGCGCCACCTCGGCGGGAAATAATTCATTTAGCAAGAGTTGACTCGCGAAGTCTGCGGTGCGAATCTCGAGGGTGTTACCGTCTGCTGACATTGTTGAATATGCTCATTTAGTGTTGTAATCTTTAAGAATCGTGTGTGTTCCACCTTAGATCTATGGTTGATGATTTACCTGAATTATATGCGTATTTACTAAATATTATGATAATAATGTGCTTAAAAATTATAGCTGGCGTTACTGCAGGTTTGTTTGGTGTATTTATTACCAACTTATTTATATTTCATGAAAAGCTTAACTTATTGAAAAAGTATACCTACCTAAGTAGTAGAGAGTTGACTGGAAAAGCTGTACGAACCTACTTAGTTCTGCAAAATCTTTAGTTTCTGTCTAAGAGATACTAATGTTTAAGGCTAATAATTATTGATGATTCTACAACTAGCTGTATACGTACAGATTCATCATGATCAACCCATCGCCGGCTCACTACAGATCACGGGTCTCCTCTCAGAGTGAGAAGGGTTTTGGCCATAGTCTACCACGCTGGCCATGTGCGGATTGGTGAACTTCACACACCTTTGAAAACATTATGGAAAAATCTCAGGCAGGTTTTCTCACGATGTTTTCCTTCACCGTTAAAGCAAGTGATATTTAATTACTCAAAACATATTTAACTCCGAAAAGTTAAAGGTGCGTTTCCGGGATCGAACCTCCGACCTCCGATGAGAAGGCGGACGTCCTAACCACTAGGCGATCACAGCGTATACGTACTGATTGTAGGTATAGAATTCCTTATCTTTTTATTATTAACTAAAACAATAATAAATTGATATCTGTTAAGTTACAAAATATCTTTTTGCAATCACAGTAATTTCTAAAGAAAGGCCCACGTTAAACCGATTTAGCTAAATTGCAATTTAGCACTCTTGAAAAAAAGTTAAGGCATTAAAAAATTAGGTAAATCCGTTTGTCATCCTTGTGCAAATGGACCAAGTTTTAAAAATTTTTAGTTAGAATTTTGGAGCTGTAAATTCCAAATAGCCCTATACATACGCCAGCGCCCGAATGCTAAGCCCGTCCTGACATTCACTTAATTACACAGATTACAAGTTGACACTTTCGTTTGCCGCGATTTACTTGACGGATGTGGATTTTGCGATTATTGGGTTTTAGTTAAACTGCCAGTAGACTGAGAACCTGTCAAAATATGATCTAGGGTACATTTTGTAAATTTGATATAGGGTTATTTATTTCATATGACCTGTATACAATCGATAGATGAATCGGTATCAGGGGTGTTACAGAATATATTCGCATCCGCATCCGCAAATGCGGAACATCCACATCAATTAATGCAGAGCTTTTACGGATGCGGATTCATATTTGAAAAAGTAATCAGCAAAAAAGCGGGATGGGGCCAGAGTTATCAGACAAATAAATAGGTAAGTACTGGGTAGTTACTTTGTTTAAAATAGGAAAGACTGAATATAAAATAACGTATACCTACTGGAGGGCTGTATAACCTTAAATTAAGCGGGAAAAACTGTCAAAGATTTTTTTCCAACAATCAAAATAAATCAATTTTCGTTCCAGCCATATAAATTAGGCACCTTTATTTTCGGCACAATAATTCGAGCAACAACAAAAGTGGATACGTCCGTGTCGTGTTCATGACAAAGGACTGTCATAGCGTATTATTAATCAAAGTCTGAGCGGGCTACTCATAAGAACATGTCGCGGCTTTTTAATTATAACGCCAGTAATGATCATTTTTCATTCTTAATTGCCATTCCCATGCACGTTTACATTTTGGATAATCACCATTAGAAATAACAATTCAGCATTTAATGTAGAGTTGGAAACACTCGGCATATCGCAACGTCAATGCGCGAATGTGCTTCTTACGGGCTCTTTCTCTTTCAGGGACGGCGCCTTGCAATACAAAAACTGCCAAATGATTGCCACGTGATTCAGGGATCAAAGGATTTCAAAAACATCCGGATACATTGCGATCCTGTCAATACCATCAATATTTCCTCGATACAGGATCGTGATATCGCGTATCGCGTGATAATGTGATTCAAACCGTCTTTATTCGTTAGATAAAAATTTGGTGGTTATAAAACGGGACATTGAAATAAGAAATTAATAAAGTAGGTATTTTTACAGGTATGGGCAATCGCAATTAAATTGGCACTTTAAGTTTCGTGAATTTATTCGTTCTATTTTTATTGTGAACTAGCTTATGTTCGCGACTTCGTCCGCGTGGACTACCCTTATTACACCACTTAGGGGTTGAAATTTCAAAAATCCTTTCTTAGCGTATGCCTACGTTATAATAGCTATCTGCATGCCAAATTTCAGCCCGATCCGTCCAGTAGTTTGAGCTGTGCATTGATAGATCAGTCAGTCAGTCAGTCAGTCAGTCAGTCAGTCAGCTTTTCATTTTATATGTTTAGATTGATGCAATGATGTCGAGGTCTAGATTAAAGTGCGCTTGCCTAGAGTCTATTCACTCATGTTACGATGGCCTTTAGGGTAATGGCAGGGAACACGAATGTACTTGTTCATAATTTTTTGTAAATATTTTTTAGCATCGTAATTTAAAATATCTTTTGTTACTCTTTTGTAGTCTAGACTTTAGAATTGACTAGTTTATTATAGTGATATGAGAGATTAAATTAGTAGTACTGTATGTCATAAAAGTTAAAGCTTTTTAAAGTTAAAGTTAAAGAAAAGTTAGAACTTAGTCCTGAAAAGTTATAACAATGAATCATTTTACCACTCCGTTTTATAGTGTTATACAGTAGGCAATATAGTGCTATAGTTGCGAACAGTAATAAAAACCGGTTTGGGCAATTCACGAAGTTGATTTTCATACATGAATATTCCTAGCTGTTTGGCATTCGCACCAGCGCGGCGGTATCTAAACACCGGGAGTGCTATAAAACTAAGCACACGACAATCCGACGAACAATAAAACTGGAGATCTCGCGGGTTTCATGGATCCGTTTGGCAGTCGAGCTGTAGTGACATCACTTCGCTTTCGTATCACGAGCCTAAACCCCGCTTAGAATAGGCACGACGCGACGTCGGCGTCGATGTTGTGCCAGAGGTGTTTCATAATAGTGATGTTGTGGTTTTATCGATAAATACCAGCTGGTATAATTTACAAAATATTGTATTAAACTTCTAATACTTAGCATACTGTAACCAATGGCTTTTATGTCGCCTTGACTGTAAATAAATCATAATATTATAATCTCGAAATACCATGATTTTTTTAAATAGCAAGATAGGCTTGCCCTTGATGACTATTATGTCCAATATAAAAAGCAATGATGACACCTAGGTTGGAGCGCGCTTGCCTGGAAGATGCCTATTCACTCTTGTCTTAACATAACCTAAATACCTAGGTTATACTTAGATACATTGCAAGAATCATGAATGCTGGAATTTAGTGGTTCGTATCAGAAACGTTCAGCTAAAACTAAAACATTTTATTATGTAGCATAGCTTCGAGATAGATAGATATTTTATTTAATATTATTTACTATTAATTATTGTAAAACTAGCTGATGCCCGCTACTTTGTCCGCGTGGATTTGGTTTTTAAAAATCCCGTGGGAACTCTTTGATTTTCCATTTTTTGTCTTTATCTATACCCATGCAAAAATCACGTCAATCCGTTGCACCGTTGCGACGTGATTGAAGGACAAACCAACAAACAAACACACTTTCGCATTTATAATAAGGGTACACAGAGAGGTGGACGCCCCGCACGTCACCCGCGCTTGTCCGCACTGGGTTAGCGCTGTGCGGGTATGCGGGGCATTCCCTCCCCGGTTGAGATCAACCTGTGGCGTTACGCGTACTATACCTACTTAATATCTACATGGGCATGCGATATTGCCTGGGTTTAAAAGTTCGATATCGATAACCTCTTTCGATACTCTCGAAAATTTGGTAGAGACAGTACGTCCCTAAGAACAACACCATGTGATACCATTATGCCATTATAATATTTCGCCACTGATGCCTTCCTGACGACGCAGTGAATACCAAATTCATATACCCTCAAGAGACGCAGGTTTGATTTCGTTTGTGAAATTTATTGACGATTGTATTGGCGTTTGATATTGGTGGCCAGTGAAATGACATTGTAAACTTTCTTTATAGGGACATTATTTAAATAGAAACGATAATATAATATTCTGAAGTACCTATTTTGTAAATTGCAATTTAAGTCTTTTGCTTACTAATCTACAATCTACAAAATACTTCTTTAAAACAATGAAAAACTATACTTAAAGCTAAGTTCAGTTTAGTAGGTAATAAAATATTCGTCACGATTACCTAAACACCAAAATTAGACTTTTAGTTCAAAATAAGTAAATTTTATTTTAGTTTTTATTATCTAAAAAGTATTTGAAATAATAATAATTTCATAATCCATAAATAATAATTGGTGATTAATTTATTACTCGTTTTCATTACGATTAGTGCCAGGTAAAACCGACTGGTTTTTGTGGCACTGAATGTAACAAAATAATGCCCTGTAGAATAAATCTATAAGTATAATAAATAAATAATAATAATAATCAACTCATTCCCAGTTCACTACTGAGCACGAGTCTCCTCTCAGAAAGTGAAGGGCCTTAGTCCACCACGCTGGCCAAGTATGAATTGGTAAACTTCACACACCTTTAAAAACAGTATGGAAAACTCTCATGCATGCAGGTTTCCTCACGATGTTTTAATCTATTACTGTTAAAGTTAAAGGTGCATGCCCGCGGTCATCCCCCGATTAGCTGACGTCTTTAACCACTAGGCTAGCACCGCTATTCATAAATATGCCAAATTATATCTCTTTAACCACTATAGGCTATCACCGCTATTCATAAATATGCCATATTATATCTCTTTAACCACTATAGGCTAACACCGCTATTCATAAATATGCCATATTATATCTCTTTAACCACTATAGGCTATCACCGCTATTCATAAATATGCCATATTATATCTCTTTAACTACTATAGGCTATCACCGCTATTCATAAATATGCCATATTATATCTCTTTAACCACTATAGGCTATCACCGCTATTCATAAATATGCCATATTATATCTCTTTAACCACTATAGGCTATCACCGTTATTCATAAATATGCCATATTATATCTTTGGATTTGAATCAAACAAACAAAGATAAAAATCCTGACATGCGTGCCAAACAAAACATTCTTCTATTGTAGGGGTTCGGATCTGGCAAGTTTTTGTTTAAAATTGCATTTTTATATTTGGAACGCGATCCGCTACCGACATGGTGGGTGACAAATACGCGTTCCGCCCTCATGAATGACAATGCAAGAGATGTTTTTATAAAGACGGGCCCGGTTTTTATTTTTATGCGAAAGAAATTGTGCCCATAAAAATGGTGTTCAAATGATGACTGCCATTTTTCACTGTCGTCGAAATGTGATTTTATGAGGCAATTGTACGAGAATGATAAGTTACCTATCTACCTGAACCTATTACAAACAATAGGGATGATGACTTCTAGTCAAATCACGACTTTTTTATCAAACGTCAAAACACTTGCGTAGTACGGGAGCTTTTATGAAATACACAGATGTGACGTCATAAATATTTGACGTTTTTGACGTACGTTTTTAGTTAAACCGATAATTTAAAATGGAAAGAAAACTTAAAACTAATAGCGGATGCGGATTTTACGTATTTTGGAAGACCCTCTATTTTATAGTTCCTACGAAATAATTTATTTTTGACACCTAGTCATCACCATACATTTGTTTTAAAAATTTAATTTAAATAATCATAATCATCAACATGATCAACCCATCGCCGGCGCACTACAGAGCACAGTTCTTCTCTCAGGGGTTTGGACATCGTCTACCACGCTGGCTAAGTGTGGATTGGCAGACTTCACACACCTCCGAGAACGTTATGGAGACCTCTCAGCCATGCATGTTTCTTCGCGATGTTTTCCTTCACCGTTAAAGCAAGTGATATTTAATTAAAAATACTAATATTATAAATGCGAAAGTGTGTCTGTCTGTCTACTAGCTTTTCATGGCTCACCTATTTATGGTACAGAGATACCTAACTTGCATCCCAGGGTCTATCCATGGGATGCAAGCTATATCTAGGCTATAAGATATAGGCTACTTTTTGTCCCGGAAAACCAAAGAGTTCCCAAGGAATTTTTCAAAAAAATTCGTCCGTGTGGTGAATCCACGCGGACCAAGTCACGAGCAACATCTGGTGTTTAAAAAATGTTTAATTCTTAAAATTATTTACTTAACTTACAGTATTTATTTATCAAGAAATAGTGTCTTCTTGATCAAAGAACTGTTAAGCTCATTTCACTGAGTAAGCAATATTCAGTCAGTGGGTGCACAGTTATTTCTGGAATGTGCCCGCACGTTACTAACGTTAACATGGACAGACGCGCTCGAATTGCCCATATCTACTTTTAAAACATATATAAGTACTTACATACCTAAAAATATATGAAACTTTATCTAATATAATATGTATGTGTAAGTATATGCAGCATGTTAGTAAATGAAGGATATTTATGGGAATAGTTGATATTTACCTTAATTTAATAATATTTTATTATTATTATTACTATGTATTCATTAACTTTTTTGCTGCCCAAGTCATAGGTATGTATAACATTCAAGCAATAAATAATTTATTAACTTAATTATTTTGTCCCCGACTGTACTTACTACTTGTCGAACCTAAGTCCCCTTTGATACATTTGATTAACCTGACCGACTAGACTAGCTGCATTGATTTATCACTTTATACTTAGATGGTAGTTGGTACTTGGTACCCACTTTAATTTATTTATGTTGACTAATATAATATTTTCATATTGTTCAAAATGTAAAAAAATATAATACCTGTTTTTAAAAAAATGTTACCTGTAAAATATGTACACTAAATGTTATACTTTGAAAGATACAAATAATTTAAAAAAGCAATATTATGTGAGTTCAAAATCTCATTTTTTTCTCAGCACCAATTATATGTCTTGAATCAGCTTCTGGTCTCTGGATTAATTTGGATACTTGGTATAAGTGTAAATTATTTTAGATATTAACACTAGTAAGTATTTTACGATAGGATTCCACGGGGGATGGAAAAATAACTCAACATATTCTATTCTCGACTGTACCTCTCGCATTACAGTAAGCCCTACTGGATACATTTGATTAACCTGACCAGACAGGCTTCATTGATTTACCGTTTGGCATCTAGCTACTTTAATCCTTGTCTAACGATTTTCTAATTGAGGGTTGCGGTGTGGAATAGATATTATACAGGTATTAGATATTACTTATAGCTGTATATTCGTAGGTAGCTATGTTGTATGCAAACTGAGCAGTTGGATTAGACAGACAGACAGACAACAAAGTGATCCTATAAGGGTTCCTTTTTTCCTTTTGAGGTATATGGAACCCTAAAATGAATTAATTAGCCACGTAATCAGCTATTCATACCGATCGCTATTCATGGTGATGCTATAAAAATATTAAAATCTAATAACAAAATCTATCTTTTTTTGAAATAGATGACGCCCGCGACTGTGTCCGCGTGCATTTAGATCTTTAAAAATCCCATGGGAATTACCTACTGTTTCATTTCCAAAGTTTCTAAGGATTCGGATTTTTAAAGTTCCTTTTTTTTGTAATAATTATTTTTATCATCAGCGTCGGTATCATTGAGAGGCAGTATAAAAATGGCCGATCGAATGACGTCGGACCTTAATCGCTCGTTAGAGACGAATTATTCACGGACACGCGTTGCGTTGCGTCCGCCACCCGTATCACCTCGTATGCATCCGTACAAATAATCCCTGAAAACATATTCAACTCTATTGCTTGGTTATAAAATCCAGTATTCAACAACAATCGATGTAGTTCAGCTTTATGAAAATTGATGAAATCGTTAAACTAATCCAAGCCAATATATTCTCTATTTCCCAATGAATAAAATTAATATGCTTTTAAATTCCCCATATACGACCGTTCGAAACTATCATCTCGATTGCTGAAACTTGCCGAAGCAATTTTACCACTACTCTCAAATGTTAAAGTCTATTTTGGATTGACGATTTGAATGTTTATAGTGCAATAGTGCTTACGTATTTATTTACGTGGATATGGTAAAGCATTCATTATGCCAATATCAACAGTCGCACTTGTATTCGACAATTAATTATTTGTAAACAATACCTAGGAACAATTTACGAGTCACGATTCACGAATCAATGGCTCTCATAATATATTTGTATTGAATGTTTCTATTATAGGAAACAACCGCATGGATTATTTTCTTTTAATTCTCGAAAGAATCCATATGGGCAGATTACACCTACCAAGCAGTGAAGCGAGACAGTAAAATGTCATTCGGCCGAGACAGTGCTGTGGCTGAGAAATTGCGGCGAAATTCACTCGTTAAAGTGTTTATACCAACCGAGTACTCGGCCGAGGACACTGACTCGCCGCTGTACTCGGTAGGTGTAATCTGCCCATTGTTTTCGGGATAAAAAGTATCTTATCACCCTTGCAGATGCATGCTAGTAGTTATATTATCTCTGTGCCTTTGGACGTATAGATTTGTTGTTGCGGTTGAGTCGTAAAAAGATGAAAAACAGACAAACTTTCGTAATACGATGACAAACATTATTACAGTACTTAGGCAAGCTTTTGCCTGTGACGTGGATTTTTAAATACTGTAGGACCCCTTTTTTCCCCGGGACAAAAAGTAGCCTATAACCTTCACAAGTTAGCTTTGTGCGTCGTTAAGCGTAAATACACTTTCATAAACTTAAGGGTCAGTATAGGCAGTCGCCATGCATAATTGGATAGGTAATCTACTATATAAGTTGTGCAAGTAGGCTTTAACAGCCTTTTAACAAGCGCAGGCTTGCGAAGTGCGTGTCGGTATTGGATGAGCAAGTGTGATGGAGCAGAAGGCTTCCACTCGACCGAGCGTGAAGATACCGCGATAGTGCGCTCCGCTACCTCACTATGGATAGTGCTGGGCTCCATTGACTGCTAACTCCCTTACAGTTTACAATATAAAGGCTGCAGTACACATTGGCGTGTTGCCACTTGCGCCAGTGATGACATAACAACTAAGAGCCCGCGAGGGTCAGCCCTTCGTTATTTTATAAAAGCTGAAAGTTTCTCTGTGTAATTGTCCCCAGCACAGGGAGGAACGATCAGCGACTATGTAGATTGAATCATGATGGCTTTGAGAGATAACAGGTGTAAAACTCTTACGTCAAAGTATAAAGTCTATTTTTTAAACATTTTCTTCGAAATAAGTACACTTAGTAGGTATCGTGGCAACCCCCTGCCAGACACCCTTAAACTTTAACTTTACTTTGGTTTGTCCTTCAATCACATCGTGATTTCACGGATTGACGTGATTTTTTGAGTAAAGTTGAAGACCTCGAGACTGACATAGGCTTTATCCCGGAAAATCAAAGAGTTCCCACGGCATTTTAAAAACGTAATTTCACGCGAACGAAGTCGCGAGCATCAGCTAGTATTATAAATAGAGCTCAAGATAAGATACTTAATTATAATAAAGGGTCTTAATTAATCGGTCCGTGAACTTCGGAAATTGTATCCACATTTAAATGATATCTCGGGAGGAGTCAACACATCTGTCGCGTAAACAAAACGAAACTCCAAAACGGCCCTCAAATTGAACACTCCTGAAATGAATATTTATAAAGGCGTCAACTGCTAATCCTGTATTGTTACAATTTTCGCAGATTCGCTCCTACTGACTGATGGCGTCAAGACAATACGGGGCTCTTATGATATGCGTACACTGTCGGTGACTTATTTATTACTTACTAGCTGATACCCGCGACTTCGTCCGCGTGGAATTAGGTTTTTAAAAATCGTGTGAGAACTCTTTGATTTTCCGAGATAAAAAGTAGCCTATGTCACCACTCTCCAGGTCTTTATCTATACTCATGCAAAAAATCACGTCAATCCGTTGCAACGTTGCGACGTGATTGAAGGACAAACCAACAAACAAACACAGTTTCGCATTTATAATAAGGGTACTGATTCAGAACTGCTTAACTTATGGTCCACCACAACCTCGTAAAAATTATCAAAACCAGTTCATTGGTATTTGAGATGATTGACGTATGTTAATACGTACATATATATACTAGTAGTACGCGACAGGTCGCGATGGCAATTGGGGTGGGCACGCCCCACACACCCACACAGCCCCCGCGCTATCCCGGTGCGGGATAGCGCGGGGGATCACTTTTACCTGCCTGCAAAAGCCCTCACAAAATCGGTTCAGCCATTTCAACGATTAACCCAGACCAACAAACAAACCGACAGATAGAATGACAAAAATGATGGCCTTTAAGTTTGAAAAACATCAATTATTATGAGAGCACGATTCTGTATTATGAAACATTACTTATTATGTAGGTACTTAGAAAATATATTTTTATAGTCTCATTGAGGAAGTACATAATGATTCAATGTCTATTAATATTTTCAGAATATTTCATTAATTCAAAGCGAAAACTTCTTCAGACACATTCGCGTTGGCAGATTTTGGGACCGTAAAAACTTCAAGGTCGCGTCACCGACCTTCTAATTTTATTACCTTTTAAAATGCTTTTTGTGGTTGGAGTACTTAAATAATCCTAATTTAAAAAAATAAGTTTTAATTTCTGTCAGTCGTAACTAAGCCACTTGCCAGTTTTTTTTCTATACCTAATATCTCGTCTCAAAGTTGTAGCAGTGTACGCACAGCGAGCTCTAGCAGTATTCATCTAAGGAATTAGGGAACAAAAGGCTTAAGTGAGCTTCGACGCCTCCTCGTTGTTTCACCGTTCCATATAAAAGGCGCCTCGGCAGATGACGGCCCGTCGCGTACAGATCAAAACTTCTTAACTGTTTCTGAAAGCCTGGTAGTTATTAATTGTTTAATATGTCTAGTAGATATATGTACATAAAATTACTAACTAGCCGCTTAATTTTTATGATACTGTTTTTACTCACTTCGAGGACTAAATAGTTTTATACAGGTCGGTACCTACGTCGTCCCACGCCTGCCCAGTCCCAAAATTTAAATAAAATGTACCTACTTATTTTGTTCAGTACTCAAGCGACTCGAAACTACTAACTTTGACTAAGTTAATAGCTGCTTTTTGTCACTTGCTTGCCTTAGAGGAATAAAAATTCACCCATTATCTTAATGTACGCAGCTGTAATCTGCTATCGCTTCAAGTTTGATCGAATTATCGTCATCGCAATCCGACTGTGTTTGCAAATCTGACATTATACGCGCAGTCCGCACTGTAAACGGCATGGCGAATTACATAGTGACCGTCGGTGAACGTTTCAACTTTAATATCAATCAAACGTCTATACAGCAGATATTGATAGTCGAAGAGCAAGTGATCACTTTTTGTTAGTTAAAATAAAGGTTGTAAAATATGCATGCCATAGAATTATTTTGGTAACGCATTTGATGTAACAATCTCAAAGCATAATTTTTCAAAATTGCCACCAAAATTTTCTTAGGGCAATGTGTAGTTTTTATAATGTGAACTTCTATAAACCTGATATCTGACATAATATATATAATATCCTCAACGTCATGAACACATCGAATGGGCTGTTTGTACTATATAAAATGAACAGTTCTTTTCTTAGCGGATGTGAGCGTCTACGTCATAATAATTATCTGCATCCCAAATTTCAGCCCGATCCGTCCAGTAGTTTGAGCTGTGCGTCGATAGATCAGCCAGTCAGTCACCTTTTCCTTTTAAATATTTAGAAAAGCTAACTGAATGGCTGATCTATCAAGGATTTTTGAAAATTCAACCCCTAAGGGGGTTAAATAGTGGTTTGAAATTTATATCGTCCACGCTGACGAAGTCGCGAGCATAAGCTAGTAAATATATGTAAAGCGAGCAAACGATCTAGTCCTTTTATATACATAGATTTCAGTTTTAGGTACTGATTGCTGATGTTCAAAAGGATATATTAACATTAGGTTGCTATTCTAGACTATGAAAGTTACAATATATTTAAGGAAATAGGTATTCTTACAGTAGCTTCCCAATATATTTACAATAATATAATTTTTGTACGACAAAACATTCACAGTTACAAAAAAATCAGTGATCTCCATGATAGGCAAACTAGAAACAAAAATAAGCTAGCTACTCCTGCGCTCCGCCTCTGGAAGGTGCGAAAGTCATTTGTGGGAATGAGTGTAATATTTTATAATAAAATTCCACAAGCAATTTTAGACTTGCCTTTACACAAGTTTAAAAAATGTGTTAAAAGTATGCTCCTAAAAAAAGCATATTATACAGTCGCAGACTATGTAAACGATAAAAAAGCTTGGATTTGACTCGCTCCAGCAATGCACGGGGCTGCAATGGCTTGTATAGTACGGTATAATAACATTGTAAATTGGAAAATTAAAAAGAGCAACCGCCGAGTTTCTTGCTGGTTCTTCTCGGTAGGAACGGCATTCCGAACCAGTGGTAAATTCAAAGATTCAAAGATTCAAAGATTCTTTATTTGCGGAAACATTTTACAACGAGATGTTATTACATAAAATTGTCCAGTAGAAATGTTTCGCCTTAAATATTAGGCATGCAAAACAATTAGTAAACCTAGTAAAACAATAACTATAAGTAATTTGACGCACGTTGTCTTTGTCTATGGTAAAATTCAAAATTTAAAAATGTCTAAGTTGAAAAAAAATCGTTAATGTTATATAATGTCTTGTCTATTAAAAAATCATGCAATTTATTCTTAAATTTATTTATATTATTACATTTCCTTATCTCCCCTGGTATCTTATTATATATCTTTACCGCCATGACACAAACACTTTTGTTAAGGAATGAGGTTTTGTGAGTGGGAAACCGAAACCTGTCTTTACAGCGTTCTCGGTTAATTCGAACAAACAAATTTTCGTTATTTCTTAAAAATAGAGCTAGTTCGAATATATATAGCGATGATACAGTGAGAACATTGAGTTTTTTAAAGTAAGGCTTGCAACTATCCCTTTTTTTTATCTTACATATCGCTCTTATGCACCTTTTTTGGGCAATAAATACGTGATTGATCTCACTTGTGTTTCCCCAGAAGATTATGCCATAGCGAAGAATTGAAGCTACCTGTGCATGGTATGCCACCAATAATGTTTTTTCATCAGCTTTCTTCGACAACATGTACAATGCATAAGATAATTGATTAAATTTTGAGCAAACATGATCAGCGTGGTTTTTCCATGTAAAGTTTTCGTCAATAAACAAGCCTAAAAATTTTGTCTCATGTGTTTCGTCAATTCTTTTGCCTAAATAGTTAACGTTTATATCATAGCTGATTTTGCTTCGTATGTTCTGAAAATTCATAATCTTTGTTTTATTAAAGTTTAGCGTGAGAGTATTCTCAACTAACCATTTCACTATGTCTGTTAGACTATTATTTATTGCATTCTCTTGTTCTTTCATATCACTGCTTGTATAAATCACAGTACAATCATCTGCGAAAAGCACCAAAGCACCAAATTAAACCTGACTATTCATAAGCACTTTTAAAAAGTTTACATGAATAAAAAAACATTCTATTCTATTCTATTCTAATCAAGGACACATTAATTGAATCGTCGAAGCTCGCCTCCATGCAGGCTGAAACATTGCAGTTATTAAACCGCACTTTGGCTAGGTATCCAATTATAATCTAACGGTCAACCAAGGCCTAATTAGATTTAAATATCAATAATCTAGTGTGAAGACTACCAACAAATTTAATCCAACAGCTTCGTTTGGGCACCTGACTCTCGACTACACGTTATTAGAATTTTTTAGGTACTTTGCCGGCCTTTCATGACACTTGAACTCCTATCTAGTAACTTAGATAAACTTACAGTAGCAAGTAAGGCGGAGAGCAAAAAAATACGCGGCAATCACCCAGTCGCTGATCTTACTAAATCGAGTCACTCAATGCCCTGGCTTCCCACTCACTGTCGCAGTGAAAAAAGGCGAAAACCGGACAGAATGGAAGGCTTTAGTTATCGTCTCAAAGAAGGGTTTTGATTGCAGACACGACCCTCAGGTATGAGGTATATAACCAAGAAGAGAAATTAGTATTGATAATATTGTAGTATTGATAGTATACAACCAAAAAATAATAATAAAAAAAACCGATATACGTGTAGTAACAAAAGTTATTTTTTACTTTGTAGTGGTTTTGGAAGTTGGTGTTTTGAAAGTATTTTTTTTAAGTATTTCAAGCTTTTTAGTGTAAGTACTCATTGCTTGGTACCTAAAATATTAATTCAATAGCAAAACTTTCTAAATCCACAAGGCTTAGGAGTTCAGTACCTTCCAGCATCAGGATTGAATATTTGGAACTTGAAGTTAAATAACAAAGTCTATGCTCGGCATTTACAATGTTATTTCACCAGGAACAGTTCGAGAATCTGTATGGTCACGATTCACGATTTTGATGACCACCCCAGGCGTAGGCATTTTGACACTAGCAAAAAGTCTAGTTTTTAGTTAATAATGCTATACAGGTTATGTTCGATGCTACACAGAAAAGTCTATTTTTTATCTCTCAAATTGGGTGATATCTTGATATTACTTTGGTTTAAAAACATAGGTTAGAATCAGTTACCATTCTACTGGTAGGCAACTTGCTGTATGCTGAGCTGATAATAATTAGTTATGGTTATTAAATCCAGATTTACGTGTTTTCCTCTGATTGTGTCATCCCAGGGACGGATTGCATATTTTCATCCTGGAAAAAAGAGTTCCCCTGGGATTTTTCAAAAACCTAAATCCAAGCGGACGAATTTGCGGACATCATCTAGTATTATTATAAATTTCGCTAACAAAGCACGTTCACTAAACACACATAAACAACTAACTTCCTTTAGCCTTATCCCGAAGCGCCTTCGAATACGAAGTTACTTAAAGCTTAGTTCCATACATTTTCATTCGGCAACAACAAAGCGGGGGAAGTAATTAATAAGGCTAATATGATTAGTAGTTGCGCTTCCAACTTAGTGTTTGTCTTAGCAAATATTCCAAAGTCAAATGAGCGACGGTATATTGACAATAGTGTCGCTAATGAATTTGGAGTAGGTAGTATTTAGTTAGGTGACTATTAATTGAAGTTGATGATTAACAATTGTGTATAGATTATAAGAACCAAAGAATTAAAACGATGACTCAGATCAACTCTTATAAACATTTTTTTTATCAATTTGAACACTTTTTTACATGATAACAAGTACCTAATAAGTTCTTGACTGCAATCGTACCTAGGGGTAAAGTTCTTAAATATCCCGAGGGAACTCTTTGATTTTTCTGGAATAAAATGCAGCTTATGACCGACTCCGAGATACAAGCTATCTCTCATCTGAGCTCTCATACATCGACGCATCGAATACAAAACCTCCTTTTTTTAAGTCGGTTAATAACTTACGTATCTTAATATTAAGGACCAGAAGACCAAATGGTTAAATCCAAACATAGCTTTGCTAAAACTATATTTCACGAGTGGCAAGACTTCGGGAATTAAGCTACAATTAAATGGTCGTAAATTCCAAGTTTGGGTCGGGTCACTTCGGGGAGCTCTGTGGCAATTTATCAATTATTTACGCCACTTGGGCCCGCGTCGGCTGCCGCCACCTGACGCTACTGATTCGCAGATTTGTTTATAGACATTAGACGTGTCTGTATATTTGTTGTCTACGAGCACTTAAATTGTCTGTGTATTCGCTTATGAGTTATGACTACCGAACTTCTTAATAGATTTTTAATACGAGTGTATCATCATCATTTACGGCGAAAATTTAAATAACTAAATTTTAGTTAAAATCCCTCGTAGAAGTTTGGCCAACGAGTCAATACATTTGGGCCAACGTATACAATGCTACCAAACAGATTCTATACACTTTGTAAAATCTATCAATCCATTTTTATTTATTTAATCAAAATTTATTTTACTAAACAATTTGACTAAAGAAATTTAATTAGTCTGGTGGGTTGCCTCGGCTGTGGCTAGTTGCCACCCTATATCTATATCATCACTTATCACCAGTCTAGATCGCAGTCAAGGGCTGGCTTGTAATGGCTAAGCTATTTTGGAAGGCATTGGGCACTTCCCTTTAGTACATTTTTGTTGTGTAAAGTCTGAGTGCTTGTGTAAATCGGGCTTCTAAGAGGTTTGTATTTCTGAGCTCTATTTCAAACAAGTCCCAAATGTCTGAATAGAGCATAGGAACTAAAGCAAACTTCTTGTCGCGGTAATCAGTCACTTAAGCAGGGCGCACACCACCGGTGACTTGCGGTCGGCCCATCGATCTCAGTCGGCGACAGTTTGCGTGGACTTAAATAAAATATGGATGTTGCGCATTTCGAATATATTAGCCAACGTTTGTATTGTTCTACGCTATATACCTACTTAGCTATTATATACATATTATTGTGAGCAACTAAAGTATTAAAGATAGATCAATAATTATCAGTGATAGCAGAAATAGAGTCTATTCGTATTGCACTCCAAACAAACGTAGTTTGGCTTTTATTTGGTTATTAACTTGTCTACAAAATCAATGAAATTTTATAGTTACATTCTAGAAACTACTGTGTGGTTTGATTGATTTCCGTTAAAGTATTTGGTTTCAAATTTACAGGGGCTCAAAGATTTACAAACAAATCTTTTAACCCGATTTAAAACTACATTGGTTAGTATAAGAAACAAAATATGTTTGTGTGGAAAGCGCTAGGGAAATTTCTCTATGATTGCTCTTTTAGGCCGTTTACGTAAGTAACGCTAACCTTATTGTTCAACAATTTAAAGTAAATCTTGTCAGCTAAAAATAGAATTTGTAAAAAATTAAAAACTACACAGAATTCCATCGCAGTGCGACGTCTGTCAGCGCGCGGAGCTAGCGGAGCGGGAGCGCGGACGCGCGCGTCACATGCGGGTGAACAGTCGAGCGCGAAATCGCACTACGAACCACGCCGCGTCGCCGTGCGATGCATGAACACAGTGTAGATGCGGCATTATTGTAAGCATGGTTGAAACACATGAGTACAGCTTGAAAGTAGGCTTTTGCAGTTTTGCGACACAACTCACAAAACCACGTTTCTGTACTACAGAATTATTGTATTATGTGTAATCGGTTTTTGTTAAGTATTTTTAATATTTATTTATATAGTGTTATTGAATAATATCCGTACAGTTAAAATAAATGAAATGATCTTCATAAGTACATAAAAAGTATAATTGACAAACGTTGAAAAATGGTCCTTTGAGGTCATAGAAGATTTTTAGGAGTTCATTTTCCGCGATCAATTGGTACTGTTTGCAGGCTCGGTACATTGGAGTTTTCAACAAATTCTTCAAGTACTCTAGACTCCTACGGGTATCACGCTACGAGGCTCATATTTTTTTTTGGTACATCTACAGTCTACACAGAGGTCCTAACCTCAGCATGCCAGGATGCTACGTACATTATCTAGCACCTTGTATTTAGAAAAAATAACATGTTAGAACCTAGAAGAGTAAAAGAAGGTAGATTAAATTTGCCAAAAGTATTTTAGCGTTTTAACTATCGTGAGTGATATCCATTATAAATACATGAGTACTTCAACTATTCACGTGAGTCCAGCCGGCTTTTCTTTAAATTTATATTTCCCAAAAGTACTTAACTATTATGAAAGGGATTATATATACAGCTGTTTATATTATAAATAACATTTGGTATATCATTATCTCGAGTCTTCAATTGTTTCCTAACTCAATGTCGCACAAACTACCTTATCATTAGTTTCCACCTCAATACTAAAATTCAGTCGGTCCCTTTCGTTCGTCCCTTTGTGTTTGTATAGTTAAATTAAGTTGAAAATTTATTCCATATTAGTTTTGTTCGAAGACCCTGTGTCAACGTCGAATTTATAATTTTAAGGGTAAAACTCTATCGTATAAAATAATAATTAGTTTTTGATGACACTTATTGAATAATGGTAAGATTAAATGCCCTTCCATTTCAGTTAATTTTGATAATCTGCCATGCACTGAAAAAAAGAATCAACCAAACTAGTTTTGTTGCTTAAATTTTAAACAAACTTTAGTCGTTAATAAATAAACTTTGACTATTTATTACATAACTAGTTTAGTGTGTGTTCTCAAAGGCAGTTGGGTTAATGTAGTAGGTTAATAAGTTACAAAACGTTTGGTTACTAGTAACTGAAACAACGTAAACCAATTAGATTTTCTATAGCAACAAAACCGATGTCTAATACATAACATAACTATTTGCTTATTATTTATTTAATATTTGATCATATTTTACAAAACGTGTACATTTAGTGAATTACCAAACTTTTGTAGACATTAAAAAGCTTAATAAATTTGATAATAACATGTTACTTTATTTATTATCTACAAAGGTTTTACAGGTGATACCCTATTTATTTTACTGATAACAACCGTACTAAATGCTGTATTAATATAGTCAAACTTTAATTACAAATAATCTAACAATTTCAAAAATAACATTCAAACTTTCTTTGATATTTTAGCCTGTACGTTGTCCTGTTTCAATTTTATTCAGTGATCAGTGAGTGTGTATTTGGAGTCAGCAAAAGGAGTGCCTCGTAATTAGTGTTTACACTATTGTTTCTACGGTGCGGTACGGTTTCTACAACAGGTGCCTAATGGTTTTCGTAAAAAAGTTGTACCGTACAGCGCCTGGCCGAATATTTAAGAACATGAGCGACTTCGCGGAGGCGGCAGTGTCTGACGAAGGCACAAAGCTGGCTGAGCCTGACAATATCAATCTTCTATGATATTATCATAGAAAATTATTTAAAGTCGTGGGGCCTCGAGATGTACATTCCGAAATTTAAAGGTATGTACGCTGGTAGTAAGTATATTCAAAGTAGGTAATAGGTAGTTGTATGGTGGTTGCATCATAATTATGTTTACAATTATATTCTAGAACATGGCATTGACTTTGAAACATTGTTAATGTTGGCCGAGGACAACAAAGGAACTGGTACCTATGATTGGACACAGCGAAACTGATAAAACAACTATCCACAGTTAAAAATATGCTAACAGATGCTTTTCCGTCAGACCAGCAAAGTGATGTAAGTACAATCTTCTTAGCATGTGCGAGTGTAGATTTAGCTCTCTGGTGTAGTCGTCCTTCTCTAAATAAATTAATTCTTTGTTTAATTTTTTCAGTGTCCTGTCCTGAGGATGAAAATATAGAAAAAGCAACTACAACAAAACCAGACTTGTTTTTATGACTGTAACTCAAATAACTGATTAATAATTAAGGTAAAATGCTATTTCGAAGCTATGTTATAAATAATACTGAAGCGGGTCAAACCATCCTCCAGGATAAAAAATAGATATTTCATACAAGAAGCCACTGCTCATTGGAAAACGTATGAAACAGCCCTTTTTAATTCTGGAAAATCGTCTCATAGTAAAAGCTATGTTTATGTTTCATCTGTAAGTTTTATAGGCTTGTATTTTTAATTTTGATATTGAGATATATATTAAGTATACTCGTACCTACCTATGTATTTGAGACGAAAAATAAATAAGTATAAAGTAATGTATAATTTTATTTCAAATCAGTAACTTTAGCCAATATTAATTAACCAAACTGTTTAGTTATAACTTATTACTAATAAGTAACAAACCTAGTAGAGTAATGGTACGGTTCATGAAATCTAGCTTGTAATAGTATCTTTATTCTTACTTTTTTGTAACAGATGTAGTTTGTTGCTGAAATGTAAATGTACCGATGGGTTTGTTGGTTTTTGAACAAACAGACACAATATTGGTATAGGTTTACATTTTAGCTTGCAAATTATATCTACTGCAAAAAAATAAGTATGTAAATACTATAAGCTAGATTTCATTAACCATAATACCATTACTCAACTAGGTTTCTTATTTATAACTGAACAGTTGCCTACCATTACTCAACTAATTTAGTTACATATTACTAAACAGTTTGGTAACTACTAACACACCAAGATATCTTAATAACAATCACACTGTTCACATATCAGTAACAATAAAAAATAGTAATCCGTTGACAAATTGTTTTGTAACCAAATGCACACCATTAGGCTACCAGTAGGTAAACAGTTTGTTAAATTGATACAAAACATTTAACATATTAACAACATATCGACTTGTTAATAACAAACGCACAGTAAAGGTACCAGTAGGGCGCAGGTTGCTTAAAAGATACAAAATCGAAAAGTACTTAACAAGAAGATGGAGTGTTATACGTTCATAAACTGGTTGCTTAAAAACAGTAAAACAGTTCAATTAACTTCAACAAAATAACTTTAGCAACTAGTACCTCAACTCAAATAGCAAAAGTCAGTTTTGTAGCTAGTAAAACATAGTTTGCAAGTCACTTTTTTTGTGTAAACAGTAACCAAAGTTTTTGTAACTGTTTACAAAACATTTCTTTCAGTGTGGTTCCTATTTGTCTACAATTTGGATGTGTACCTATCTAAAAAAAATCTGAGAGATTTCGAGTAAACCGGCGATGACTTGAGATGCTGATGATGATTATGAATTAAAAATTTAATTATGATATAAAAGATTTCTACGAAGGTAAACCGAAAAGGTTAAAATTTGCCGAATATATCAACATAGGAACTGAAGTTTGCATATCGAAAGTCTCCTGATCATCATTCTCATCAAACTGACTAAATCTACCTCTTGTAGGACAAGGACTTTCTAGATAGACGGACGATCTTAAGCGAAAAACTGAGAGACATACAAGCGACACAATACTCGATTCTCTGAAATCTTTATCCACGTGGCTACTAAACTTTCTGACACATTATAGTGTATAAACTATCGTGAGTGATATTCATTATACTTAAATATAAATACATAACTGCTAAACTCAAATTTTTATGTCACAAGTTAAAAGACCCTGGACGGGTTGCAAACTAGTCGGGCATACTCCGACAAACACGTGAGTTTAGCCGTCATACATTTATATTTTTGAAACATTCCAACAGTTTAATTTCCCAGAACAAAATTTGTTGTCAATCACAAAAACAATTCGCCCGCTTAAACAATCCAGTCTGGCAGTGAAGTTTGGTTACTGGTTGGCAGTAAGCGAATTAATATTCGAAGTCACGTCACGAGCACTGTTCACGCATGCCTTGCCTGCCCTAGCCCGCCAGCCGCCATGACCGCTCATTGCCAGCCGTGTTTTACAGTTTACACACTAGGAACAAATTATAGGTTCAGCAGAAAGAAGTAAAATTTTCCTCTTTATCTTATTAACTTCTTAACAGTTATGTTAAGCATAGCACCTTAGAGACAGGTTCTTTACGTGGAACATGCCTTTTTTATTATTTATATAATTTTTTTTTCTTTTTTAGGGTTCCGTACCTCAAACGGAAAAACGGAACCCTTAATAGGATCACTTTGTTGTATGTCTGTCTGTCGGTCTGTCAAGAAACGTACAGGGTACTTACCGTTGAATCATGAAATTTGGCAGGTAGGTAGGTCTTATAGCAGACATTTGGGGAAAAATCTGAAATCCGTGAATTTAGGCTTATATCACACAATAAAAAATATGGCCATGAAATAATAATTTGAATTTTCAGTTTAAGAAGTAAGATAACTATATCAAATGAGCTATCATATGAAAGGGATTTACTTGTACCATTCTAACATTCTAAAACATATTTTTATACATCATAGTTTTTGAATTATCGCGCAAAATGTCGAAAAAATACAACTGTAGTACGGAACCCTCATTGCGCGAGTCTGACTTGCACTTGGCCGGTTTTTTTTCTTAGTCACAGAAATAAACATTAAACATCTTTACTTAAGAAAAGTAGGTTCCGTTTTACATTATTTTCGTTAAAGTAAAAAAAAAATTGAAACTTACTTTCAATAGAAACGTAGTGTGCAAACACTGTTCAAATAAATAATGTAGTCCGGTCATGTGGTAGTTTTACCTGAAAAGTTTTCCGGGTGTTTTGAAAATTGGTGATTTTATAGATTTCGACGTGCTCTTTTCGAATTTTCACTTTGCCACCTTCGTATCTTTGCCACTCGCACTTCCATTTTGGAAAAATGGCACCCAATGTGTGTGAATTTTATTATCTCACAATAATAAAAAATGTACGCAGTCATAAAAAAAACTGTTACTTATAGTACTTTCCTACCGCAACGATTTTGAAACCACTCAATATAAAATTCATACCAAAAAATGTATGCCATTTACGGCACTATAAGTGATGTTTAAATAACAATTTCACGATATGTATTGAATCGTTTGTAAAACAAAATATCTTAAGCGTTTTGACGGCCATCAATTGTTGGAACGAGGATATAAATTAGAGGGCGAGCGTAACCCGGGGCAGTCGAGATTAATGTTGGTATTAATCGAGTGGACGCCGCCGCAGAGGTTGCTTGTACCATATAATATAGGTACATCTTGAATTTACAGTACAGTTTAATTATAAATCCATACTTGATAATCATCATCATCAGTAGCCTACAATAGTCCAATGCTGGACTAAAGGCCTCTCCTAACGGGAGGCTTTGCAGTTTGCCCATAATCACCACGCTGGGTAGACGGGTTGGTGAACGAAATAGATGGTAGTAGTTGCACAGAGGACGCTGTTGCCTGTTCTCCATCAGATTCCCTTAGTCGCCTTTAACGACACCCATATACCTACTTATAACTCGTAAAATTTAACTCCTCACGCGCCATTTTAACTTTTTGTGTCAATTTTCATGTCAAAGTTTATCCATTTTGACGAAATTTGATACGGAGATAGATTTTATACCGAAAAGGGGATATAGGCAACTTTTTATCTCGGAAAATCAAAGAGTTCCCACTAGATTTTGAAAAGTTCTATAAAACACAAAATTTAAGCCAACAAAAAGCCAAAAACAAAGCTATTTCCCCTAGTTGCATAGTGTACTACATATTTGCTTATAATTGTACAAAACTTTAGTTATTTTTCATGCAGTTTTACTGTCAGATAATTAGGTATACGAGAAAAGTAAAGGTAATTAAACTATAAATTAAAATTATACCTACTTACCGCCTGCCTTATAGGTAAGCCTATTCTTGCAAAGCCGGGGTAAGTCAGCCTGTATGCAAAAAAGTAAAGTTTATATTTTTAAAACAATCCAAACTTATCTACGTATAATTTTATCCATGCCATATTTTGTTCCCTTTAACATCCTTTCTTTCACATAAATAATTAGTAAATAAGTAGAAATTAGTATTCCAATACTCTAACGGATAAGATCGAAGATTTATTGAGCTACCCATTTAGGTTCTAGTAGAAACGACTACTACTAAATGAACTTCATTATACTTGATGTGGTAATATTATTTGCGTTTCAAAGCTTATACCGCTAATAAACCATTGTGGCCCGTCTAATTATTACCATACACACATCAGCGATCTGAGTTTGGAATTAACGGCGCCATTTCACCGCCAGAGTGGCCGAACAATGACATTTAATGTAATTAAATTTCCTCGACAAACCCTATTTTATCGCCGGATTATTTGATCAAAGGGCTAATCGACTCAACATACCTATAGTTTAGCCAAAGATAAACTTGCGACATGCGGGCGGCTGTGCGTGTTTAACTAATGACCGAGTCATGGGGGTCCTGGGGGGTCGGAGGGAGGGGGTCGGCGGTAGTCCGGCGATATCATTACCCACAGATGCCGCTGCCCGGTGCCCGGTATAAATACATTAAGTGTGCCGTCAAACTGTTAAAGCCCGCTTCAAACGTTGTTTTACATCGTGATTTTGCAGGAATACCTCGGTATTTAAACATCGCAGCACTTTGTTTATAAAAGTACGTTAGTATATATTAGTTAACATTCTCGTCAGTAGACATTGAAGATAGAGTAATAAAATGTCCTTCAAAACATGTCATAGAATTAAAAAGAACTAGTACCTTGATACTTACTGGTATAATAAAAAGTATGTATCAAAATACTCAAAAACATTGGTACTATTCAAAAGCTTTACATACGATTATATATTATCATTGTTAAACAGTTCGGCGAGAGAGCAGTCGCATCAGAATCAATAAACAATGAAAAACAGCGGCCACTTGATGGGATATGACGCCATAAAATTCTATAAACCCAATAAAATTCGTGCTCGGCGTTAGAACGTCCACATAAAATCTCAAAGTACATAAACATATCATAAGAGGGGATAAAGAGCGAGTTATCCTCACAAAGGAGAGTTTTTCTAAGGGATAAGCAGCGGTTTCCACAGATGGTTATTTTATACAGCGAGTCTAAGTTAACGGCTCGGGTTTTTAACATTCTACGGCGTAGACGATCTACGCTTCGTAGCTATACAACAACGAGTTAAATGGACTTGTTTGTATGAAGTTGTGTAAAAATTGTGTTGAATATCTTTCATACTAGATTTTAATCTCGTTTTCAGCTGCAAGTTTTTAGGGTTCTATAGTAAACAAGAAATCCCTATATTTACTAAAAAGTCTAAGAGTCATTCTTTTTTTGGGTTGAAAATAAGTATCATGTAGGTACTCCACAATCTACTAATGTACTATTTCTATTCTTCACAGACAGACACACTCATCTTTGAATAATATTGTACTTAAGTATGTGTTCCAAAAGACACAAGAAAATAAATAATAATGACGTTAAAAATTAAGTATGAGAAATGTTACAAGTTACTTTAAATATACGATCATTGCCCAAAATAAAGGCTCCATAAAGAGTTAAATAGTATTTATTTACGACCGCAGTTCCTGCCTGTTTATTGCGATATAAATCGGCGACTAGATATGATTTATCTGTTCATCACTCCTTGTTACGCTTGAGTAATGTTCTACACGTTATTGCCTTATAAATGGTACTGGGTTTATTGAGAAAACTCGCGAAATTTCCCATCGTCAACGCCATTTCTACGGGGTTTATCTACATCCTAGCTATACCGATACACTTAATACTTTAACGTAAGTATCTCGATAATTTTTTACCTTGATCATGTTTTTGATCACATTCACATTTTTAACGACTTATGACTAAGAGGTTTGTGGGTTTTACTTGCTTTAATTCATCTATAGCAATATTTACCTCAATCCCTTACGTTAACTTACTTAAAAAATTGCATTAATTTATCTGCCATTACAAGAAAGCTGTCTATATATTCGTATATTTCTTTACTCAACTCATACAAAATATATTTCATAAATTTTACGTATTATTATATTTTATTAAACATAACAAACATATCCACGCAGAATGAAATTTACGCTCAACAAAATATCTAAAGCTAATATTTATACGAAACATTTTAAACAGAAACAAAGCTACACGGTCGACTTAAAACGAATTACCATACGCAAGGGATTCACCCTTTACTACACAGAGACATCGGCCGCTGAAATTGAAATGGATCGGATTCGAGAGTCCATCCATCACGGTGTTTGCCCCACATCTAAATGGTTTTTTAATAATTCCACTTTGGACTTCAATACGTCGCCCCTCATTAGAAAAGGAAGAATGATCGAGTGTCGATTGTTGTCAATATGACACTCAATTGACAGCTTGGGGTAATTCAATAAAACCGGCGCGACGAAAGAATTGTGCGGTCAAAAGTTACAGACATTAATATATCATTGTGATTTGAACTGGTACAGACTTTTTATTATATTAACTAGCTTATGCTCGCGACTTGGTCCACGAGGACTACACAAATTGACAACAACACAAACCCCTATTTCACCCCCTTAGGGGTAAAATTTTCAAAAATCCTTTCTTAGCAGATGCCTACGTCATAATAGCTATCTGCATGCCTTTCAGCCCGATCCGTCCAGTAGTTTGAGCTGTGCGTTGATAGACCAGTCAGTCAGTTTTTCCACCTTTTCCTTTTATATATTTAGATATACTACTAACGGATGCATCCATACTTATTATTATATTATTATAAATGCAAAAGTGTGTCTGTCTGTCTGCTAGCTTTTTAAGCCCCATCTGTGTAATCAATTTTGTGAAATAACTTCAATCCACGTGGATGAACTCAGTGGGCATCTCTAGTATTATCATACGTAAAAGGTTACGTACCTTTGTCGTAGCTAGTCAATTTTCTCTACAGCTCAAAGGCTTACTTGTCCTTACTTGACTTCCTATCAAAACAAACAAAAAGCTACCTTTTGATTTTTATTAAATTTAAAGTAGGTACCTACATTGAAACAGATAATATAATTTTGCTTTTGGCCGGTCATAACAAATATGTTATATCCAGCTCGCGAGTGGAAAGTAAGACAATAAAGGAAGTAAGACAGGAATGCGAAAGGGGAGAGTAAACAAAACAACGGCAACGTCTAGTGACCGCCATAAACAAAGGGAACTATGCGCGGTCACCTTTATATTTCATGCAAATCGGCGACCGTCCAGGAAAATGTTCCGAATAATCGCCGTCTGATAAACTGCCCGCTTTTTTAATGCATTCCCTTTACATGTTGAATTTTCTGTTTAGTTTCGTAAACGGTTTAAGCGTTTTAATTTTAATATATTATAGCTATTGCTTATTTTTATTTCAATGCATTGAAATGAAAAAGTAAAAAGAGAATTTTTTATGATTTGTTCTATACATTTAATTTTTATAAACTTTGACAATGACCTCTATAGCTCTCCTCTACGAATAACAATATGTCTATCTATTTATACTTAGATGAAAAGAGTAGTAGTACTTATTTATAAAGAATCCAGATGGTCCTTTTTAAATAACTAGGTACTACTTTCTAATGAGCTATAAGAATCTAAGGAAACAGTTTTCAGTGTCCTAGAATCACTACCCATATTATAAAGGCGAAAGTGTACCTATTTGTTTATTGCTATTGCTTATTTTATTTCAATGCATTGAAATGAAAAAGTAAAAAGAGAATTTTTTATGATTTGTTCTATACATTTAATTTTCAAAAACTTTGACAATGACCTCTATAGCTCTCCTCTACGAATAACAATATGTCTACCTACTTATATTTAGATGAAAAAAGTAGTAGTAATTATTTATAAAGAACCCAGATGGTCCTTTTTAAATAACTAGGTACTATTTTCTAATGAGCTATAAGAATCTAAGGAAACAGTTTTCAGTGTCCTAGAATCACTACCCATATTATAAATGCGAAAGTGTACCTATTTGTTTATTGGTTTGTCCTTCAAAACGGAGCAACGGATCGACGTGATTTTTGCATGGATAAAGACCTGGAAAGTAAGAAAGGCTACTTTTTATCTAAGAAAATTAAAAAAATCCCATTGAATTTTAAGCCTAAATCCACGCAAATGAATCGCAAAAATCGCGATTCGCGACATTAACTAGTCTAATATAAATACGTCATGTTTATAACAATATTACAAAATCCTTTCAAAATATTTGTTATCATAAAATATTTTTTGGTTGCCTTTTATACCTAATGGATCTGTCTACTTTTGAAATAAGTGTCATTTCAAAATTATAAAGGCTTTTTAAACTCCCTAAAGGGTACGGCGCAGCGTCAAGCATGCAATAAAAATCCCCTATCTATACCACATCATCGAACGCCATCTATCGCTATAAAAGTTACAAATAACCACGAAACGACGCGTCATTAAATAACACGCTCGAGATAAGTACCCATAGATTAATGCGGTTTTTTATATGGATTTTATATCAATACGCATTTTACAAACGCCCCTAACCATTTAGTACCCACGCGACGCCAAACGATATATGCGATTTGAAATTTTGATACTATGTTATCGCAAAAATGTGATCGAAAATCGAAATTAATGTTGCCTATACAAAAATAATTTCGTGAAATCGCGAGGGAGGAAAATATATTACTTAGTTGTTGTAAGCCCGTGTTAGTACCTATACAGTGTATGAAATAAAGAGCACTTCATTTAAAACATAGCTCCAAGCACTATAGTCTACTTAAGTATAAAGTTAAAAAAACAGCACAGTATTTTTTATATTAGGCATACAATTATGTCCTTTTCATTGCATTAGGAAAGTTTTGTGATAACCTTTGTGTTTAATTTTATTTTATTTTAAATCTCTTATGTAAGCGGCAGAAAGAGCATACCCAGACGGCGATTACGCACTGCACTTCCGTTATCCGAGTTCTATCCGTCATCCGTGAGAATACCAGCGATTATCTACGACATATGTCATAAGCTCCCATACAAAACAAAAAGGAACGTATTTTCACGGACTCGGGTCGGATGAGTGAGTGACCGCCGTAACATGACACTTATATTTCATAGCAATCACGGAGCTTGCTTTATCTTCATTATATTGAAACCTTGATGTATTAAATTAAAAAATATTATTATCTCATAAGTTGAGACAGAAAGGCCAAAGTACCCTGATATGACACTCATATTTCATAGCAATCACAAAGTTTGCTTTACCTACATAATATTGAAAGGGCAGGCATCTGTGCTGAAATCACCCGGTCACTAGAATATTGTTTTCACTATATTAGATACGTGATCGCAATTTTTAAGGGCGAAAAAATTCTATTTCAACTCCACACTGACGGTCGGAGTATTTGATTATACGAGGAGAGTGTATTCACATTTTAGTGTTATAAAGTGCACGATATTGAAGAGTTTTACGATACGATTTACATGCAATATTGAAATATTCACCGTCGGATTAAAATTTTAGGACCGCTGTCGGTGAAACACTGTGGATGCTTAAAATCAAATATTCAGGCAAAGTACTTATTCAAAATTTTATGTATAACATTTTTTACCAGTATTGTAATAAGATTGTTAGTGAAAGAGTTCAATACCTGTTAGAAAACTCTAACTTGAAAACTAAACCGCTGTTAACAAAATAATATTACGTGCAAAAAGTTTCTCTCTTTATGAAGTTTAGAAAACTATTTTGTTTTGATATTTTTCTTATATGATATTAGTGATCCTCGACTGATCATCATCATTATCAATCTATAGATGTCTATTTACTGTCGCCAATAGGTCCCTTGTAGGGACTTCCACACGCCACGATCTTGCGAGCCTGAATCCCGCAGCTTCCTGCGACTTGTACACTTTGCTACGCTATCCATTATGCGTTGGCCATCCCAACACCTTGGGATACAGAAATTTATCGGTTTTTCAGACTATGCACCGCTTATTGCCACTTCAGCTTCGCAACTCGTTGAGCTATGCCAATTGCTCCTACGGATCTCCTCGTTTCTGCAACCATTCGAGCAACCATGTCTCGAATCTATCGGATATTGATACTAAAATAATTTAAAGACACAAGCATTTCTGCTGATAAAATCAAATTACTATAGATGGTTAAATAGGCACTTATGTTCTAAGCTTTCACACCCCCAACGTCAAGAAACATTGATTGAATTGTTTACACAGGAAATTAATAGAGATAACTATGAGGAGGAAAACGGAGGCCCCATTGTGTTACACTTGATGCCAAGGTGTACGTTTACTTACATTGAAGACATTCCGCTTTGATACATAAGCAACAAGTCTATAGAACTAGCTTTATATCAAGAATTGTCCTCGTATGTTTACGTTTTAACCCCGTAGGAAGTTAGGACGCAGTTGTTCTTTTTTCAGTTTTTTTTAGTTCAGTGAAACCTTGAGATATGTATATAACCAAGATATGTATGTAAACTACTAGTAACTGGTGGAAATTTAGTAAAAATAATTAAACTACTATTTATATATAATAATTAAAATCCACGGACTCTCTTGCCAAAGGAGCTCCGGTAGGCTGTTTAGGCATGGCTCTCTTAACGATACAATTAAAAGAGCTCTTGCCACCATAAATATTCCTGCGCTCATTGAGCCGGCAGGGATTAGTCGGGATGATGGCAAGAGACCTGATGGATTGACGCTGGTTCCCTGGGAACGGGGACGGGCGCTAATGTGGGACGCAACTTGCGTTGACACATTGGCCCCGTGTCATATCAGGAAGACAGCATCAAGACCGGGAGCCGCAGCAGAAACAGCTGAAAACGGCAAGCGGCGCAAGTATGCCTCTCTTATAGAGAGTTACATTTTTGTGCCGTTTGCCGTGGAGACCCTGGGGCCATGGAGTCTTAGTGCTAAAAATTTTTTACGAGACATTTCACCGCGATTAATAGCCTCAACTGGTGACAGAAGGGCTGGCTCATTTTTTGCGCAGCGGATCAGCCTAGCTGTCCAGCGCGGAAATGCAGCCAGTATTCTTGGCACCATTCCACGCGGTCATGATTTATATAGTAATTAGATAAGGCTAGCTTTAAGTTTTATTGTATTAAAAAAAAAAAAAAAAAAAAAAAAAAAAAAAAAAATTAAACTACCCATGGTGTAACTGTAAATGAGTCAATATTCGCTTCGCAAGTAGGTCAAAACGTAAAAAAATGATAAACCGTACCGCCAAGTACCTATGTTCTAATATATACCTAACTAAACTAGCTTATGCTTGCGAATTCGTCGGCGTGGAGTTTATAAATTTCAAACCCCTACTTTACCTCTTTAGGGATTTAATTTTCAAAAATCCTTTCTTAGCGGATGTGTACATTATATGTAAGTAATAACTATCTGCATGCGAAATTACAGCCCGATCCGATCAGTAGTTTGAGCAGTCAGTCAGCTTTTCCTTTTATACAGGATGTAACCAAAACGCTGGCAAAGAAAGTTGTAGGCGAGGCATCGACCCGAGTTTTGCACGCTATACATTGCGGGTTTGAAAAATACTAAATCACTAAAACTACAAAATGAGGCAAACGGTTATTGGTGGAGTGTGTTTAGCTAGTATAATAATAACGCTATGTTTTTGTTAGCGTTCTGGTTACATCCTGTATATATTGATATCATGTTTAAACCTATGCAAATGTGATATTGATTGGGTCTAATAAAACTATAGCTGTCTTTAAATCGACTAAAGTTTATTTTACTTTAAAATTTCTCGCACAGCACACATTTGGAAGGATTAAATCAAGTTTCGGATAATATCCAAAGTTAAGGCAAATTATGGTTGATTATATCGTTAGATAAACTGAAATCAATATTGAATTGGGATTGTCTATTTAATGTTTGCCCGTTATAACTTATTGTGTTAGTTTAGTTCCTCGATTTGCATTGTATTTTAAGTAGTTTATATTTAGGTACAACTAGTTGGATAAGTACCTGCTAATGTGATTCCAGTAAATGTACTAAAACAACGTAACAAATATTTGAGTTTCTTCTTCTTGAGACTTATACATCATTGAGACTTATTAATTTTTTTTTAATTGTTTTGTTTTAACAAATGTCTTAATTTGGATTTTTAATAAAAGTAATAATAGATATTTAGCTTGTGAAAATGACTTTCCCTGTTTTCCTTTAAATCATTTAGACACGGAATGTGTTTCGAGGTACCATTTTATCGTAAAAGGAGAAACCTATTATAGTCCTCGTTGTATGTACGTTATGACATAAATGAGTTAAGTAAGAATCTTATATTGTAATTTGTAAGTGTTGAAATTGAAATCTACCACGATTTCAATTCGCTTTTAAACCATTGAGCTTTTATCATTGAATTGATATTTACTCAGAATTGTTTCAAGGGTAATGACTCATAATGCCTAACAAAAAAGAAAACTGCATACCAGTCTACGTGCAGTTGCATCCGGGAAAGGAAGTTGTTCCCGATTCCGCTTACTTGTTCCAGGAAATTCCCGACTCGCAACTCCGAGACCGATGAAAGAAATACTTCTCCCTGCTTTAAAGAGTTGTAAGACTCGCCTTTATTACTCTTTTGATTTGTTGCGACTTCCTTTACAATGGTTTGTGACTTCAAAAAGTATTTTTAAAAGAGTTTCTTTGTTTAGCCCTTTTAATTTTTATTTTGCTTTAATTTGTTTTGAAAGAAGGTACTTACCTACTATGGTTGGAACAATAGTGAAGGTACACCTCCTTACCTACTCTTAAATTAAGTCAGAAAGAAGTCTTATAATGTTGTTACAATAAAAGTAAGAATTTATATAATAATAGATGATGCCTACGACTTCTTCCGAGTGGATTTAGATTTATAAAAATCCCGTGGGAACTTATTGATTCTTTGGGATCAAAAGTAGCCAAAATCGGTTGAACGGATGAGCCGTGAAAAGCTAGCAGACAGACAGACAGACACACTTTCGCTTTTATCATATTAATATGGAAGTATGGATTTCTTAAAAAAAATACTAAAACGGTATAAGAACATTTTTTGACCCAATAAGGACCAGGTCCTATTAGTATTAAGGCTAGGCTAGTTGGGCTGGTAAAAAGGCCCACATCTTTTCTGCACGTTTCTGCACTATTAGTAAATATTAACATGCAATGTAATATTACTTAGTCATTATTTAATAACTATTTACCGTATCGGAACGCTACCGGAACGCTAAATCGCTTGGCGGTACGGCTTTGCCGGTAGGGTGGTAACCATCAACGGCCGAAAGCTCTCACCAGACCAGACCAGAGATTTAGAAATTATAAAATTCCAAACCCCTGCCGGGAATCGAGCCCGGGATCTCCCACTTATAAGACCACAGCGCTTAATACCACTGCGCCAGGGAGGTCGTCCAACAATATTTCCATTAAAACTAAACCAACTGCCCTAAACTAGGAATTTAGAAAGCTTAAGTGCCAGGGAACCGGGATTTAACTTGAAATCGTGATCCCGGTGGTATTTAGAAATAGCCTCCTAATAAATCTACCCCTCCAGCGTCCGGGGTTCGAATCCCGACGGCCGTCGGATCCGGTACGTATTAACTCGTTAGCCTTTAGCTCGGCGCACTGACCAAAGGAAACTAACGCTAACTTTCTAAGCTACGAAAATTAAATGCTGCTTAGTTTTTACTTTGTACTGTAACTTAACATAGTACGTTTGCGTTTAGATTGGTAGCTATCTATAACATAGATAAAAATATCAGTATACATGAGATATAATATTATATCTATTATATTACTACCAGTGGCTTTGTCCGCGTGGATTTAGGTTTCTAAGAATCCCATGGGAACTCTTGATTTACAAAGATAAGCCTATCTGCATCTTCAGAATGCAAACTATTTCTGTACCAAATTTAGTGAAACTCCGTGACGTGACGCAAAGATAGACACACTTTCTTTATATTTAGGTAGTATACTATATAGTACTTACTATTGTAATATTATAATAGTACCTAAATACCACACTAATAGACAGAAAGACATTCGCATTTATAGTAGGTAGGTGCCTATTGAGTAGTATGTGACGTTCAGTTTTTGTTGCATAAAGTTCGAATACGGGAACTCCATGCGATATAAAAACAGAAAAAGGCATGCCGAGAAAAGAGTTATGCTTTTTCGAAAAAAACAAGTAGGTACTCGTACTTAGAAAAGACTAAACAGACGTAAAAGTGTCTGCCAGAAACCCGTATTAATCAAATGTTGCATAATATTACTTAGATATACCTACTATGCATGGGTAGATGTATTATTATAGTAAATCAGTGTTTCCCCCCGGGGATCGAACTTCCTCCACTGACCCTTAAACTTAAGCAGTAAATACTCAAGCCGTTCAAACTATCAAAAACTTAAGCACTATTCCCACTTGTGGCTGACCCCTGTTAAAACAAGAGTAACAGGCCGCCTGTGGACCCTACTCCGGGAATAAATCCATTAATTAAATGTACTTTCTGTGTACGACGTATCAGAATAACATTATTACTCGGACCCTGAATGAACTTCGCATTAGTGGTGTTCAGTTTGGGAAGTTACTTAATTTCCCATAGTAGAGATGCATATTGCAGTGGTTTGAGTGAAAGTTTTAATGTAAAAAAACCAGCAAAGCGCGAGTCAGACTCGCACACCGAGGGTTCTGTTTTTTCCAAGATAAAACAAAAATATTATGGATAAAAATAAATAAAAATCTGTTTTAGAATGAACAAGTTAAGTCCTTTTATATGACACCCCACTTGGTATAGTTCTTCTATCTTTGAAAATTGAAAATATAAAATATTTGTTTATGAACACATTTTAATTTTTTTTTTGTAATATATAACCACAAATTTACGGTTTTCGGATTTATTTCTTTACTTGTGCTATAAGACCTACTATCAGTACCCTTGTTATAAATGTGAAAGTGTGTTTGTTTGTTGGTTTGTCCTTCAATCACGTCGCAACGGTGCAACGGATTGACGTGATTTTGTGTATGGGTATAGATAAAGACCTGGAGAGTGACATAGGCTACTTTTTATCCCAAAAAATCAATGACTTCCCACGAGATTTTTCAAAAACCTAATTCCACGCGGATGAAGTCGCGGGCATTAGCTAGTATCCATTATAATCACAATAAACATGAAAAAACACATAAAAATCATTTGTTTCATTCCATAAAGGATAAATCAACTCCTACTACTTAAATGATGATAATTCATTTAGAGATATTCGACTCGTACAAGCCTGCATTGGCTTTGATAAAGTTGGTTAGATTGAAATCCGCATAATATTCTCTTACCTGAATTTATAATCCAAAATAGCCGAACAGTTTGCTACTCAAACACAACTGTAGCGAAATCTTAACCTGTCAGGTGAAACTTCAAGGGAAGTTGAACAGATTTTGCAAGTACGTGAACAAAGTTATAGACTGTATTAGACGTCGGCTGAAGTAACAGATTCGAGGCACTGTTGGTATTGCTCGAGCTACTCCCAAATTCAATTAATCATAGTTCGGATTAGTTCCTCTTTGACGATCTGTAGCCAGACGTGACTGTCTTGGCTAATGGTAGTTTGGATATCGATTATTCGAATTTTAATTTGAACTAATAACTGCAAAGGTATAGAACAAAAAACACACTGTAACTTTAAATGCTCTCTCTCTCTCTTGCAAGCATTTCTCTCTTGTTTTTATATACATATATATATATAAAGGTATATCTCTATATTTAAAAATGAATCACTGAATGTGTTGCTGATCGCAAATCTCGAGAATAGCTGAACCGATTTCGCTAATTATTTTTTCATAATATTCCTTGAAGTACGAGGATGGTTCTTAAGGAGAGAAAAAATTAAAAAAGTTCCTGAAAAAGAATCGACTGTGGCGGTACGAAGTTTGCCGGGGCAGCTAGTATGAGATATAAGAAGAGCTGATTTTGTAGTAAAGTAGTTTGTTGATAATAGTAAAGCTATTTATGAGTAACTACATTTCAAATCTTACATAAATCTGGATTTACGATGCTTTGTATTTCAGTTTCTAGTGGACCGGATTTAATTAATATTAAGGCTGTTTTACATCAGAGTAACAATTTTACGTCCTAGACCATGCAGCAGACATGGTTTGGTGATTATGGTGAGACAACATCGTACTGTAGAATTGGATTATTACAGATTAATTTACTGTACTTTTAGCTACTAGAAAAAAGTACTGGCTGCGCTACATCCGGGAGTGAACGGGAATCGCGAGTGCTGCAGAAATATTTCGCCTCGCGAAGAACAGAGTGGAATACACAAAGCTGACTGCCAACCTTCACTAGTCGGAGAGGCGCGCAAAGAAGAAGAAGACTGCTAGCTGATGCCCGCGACTTCATTCGCGTGGATTTAGATTTCTAAAAATGGATGGGAAATCTTTATTTTTAGGGTTTCGTACCTCAAAAGGAAAAACGGAACCCTTATAGGATCCTTATAGGATCACTTTGTTGTCTGTCTGTCTGTCTGTCAAGAAACCTACAGGGTACTTCCCGTTGACCTAGAATCATGAAATTTGGCAGGTAGGTAGATCTTATAGCTGACATTTGGGGAAATATCTGAAAACCGTGAATTTAGGGTTAGATCACACAATAAATTATTGTGGTCATGAACTAATTATTAGTATTTTCAACTATCGAAGTGAGTGACTATATCAAGTGGGGTATCATATGAAAGTTCTTCACCTGTACATTTTAAAACAGATTTTTATTTATTTTTTAGCATCATAGTTTTTGAGTTATCGTGCAAAATGTCGAAAAAATTCGACTGTAGTACGGAACCCTCATTGCGCGAGCCTGACTCGCACTTGGCCGGTTTTTTTATTTAAAAAGTACTTAGTATATTATGCTACAATCACGTCAATCTATTGCTTCGATGCGGTGTGATTGAAGGACAAACTAACAGAGCAATAAGCCAACAAACAAACACACTCTCGGATTTATAATATGGGTAGTATTGATAAATAAACAGACAGACTGTTAGAATTTTATAATAGTAGAGATAACAATAACAATTATTCTTAGTCAATAGTAATATAATTCAAGACACGTCTAACACCGGGAGGTAGGTACTTACACAGAAAGCCAATTCGCAATAATTTTCACTCAAATCTGACATAAACATGACCGATATTCCCCAATTTGCATGTCCGATGCCTCTGAATAAATTATACTACCTGCTCGAAGGTTTAGCCTCTATGAATATGTAAGACAATGGCTTCCAAATCTTAGGCCCCAATTAGAAGGAGTCATTAAGCCTATCACGATTATATCTACGAACACGAGTCGAATCGCAAAATTGGTCATTGCTTATGTATTTAGTACCAATGAGAAAGCGTATTTTTTAAAGATTTTGTTAACACATATCCATATTTCCATACTAATATTATAAATACGAAAGTGTGTCTCTCTGTCCGTCTGTCTGTCTGCTAGCTTTTCACGGCCCAACCGTTCAACCGATTTTGATAAAATTTGGTACAGAGTTAGCTTATATCCCGGGGAAGGACATAGGCTACTTTTTATTCCGGAAAATTAAAGAGTTCCCACGGGATTTGTAAAAAACCTAATTCCACGCGTACGAAGTCGCGGGCAACAGCTAGTTTTATATAAAAATTCTTGAAAGGGAGATAGTAAGGTAGTACAAGATAGTAAGTTCATCACTATCATCATCATCATTATCAACCGATAGGTCTCTTGTAGGGACTTCCAAAAACCACGGTCTTGCACCGGTAGCGGCTCCTGCGACTCGTTTGATGTCATCTGTCCACCTATTGGGGGGAAATTAGGTTAGCGTACTAACGTCTTTTGTTACTGAGTAACTTTGTCATAATTTAAGGACGATATATACCTACAGTTCGCGACAGGTCGAGATAGCAATTGGGGTATGAGGAGGGGGGACGCCCCGCACACGCGGTATCCCACACCGGGTTAGCACGGGGGCTGTGCGGGTGTGCGGGGCGTCCCAATCCCCGATTGATAATATAGAATATAGATGCGTCTCGATCGAGCAAAACGCATAGGTATCTACCTTCGTCGAGGCAAACGCAAAAGAGGCGCGAAGCTTTCGCGCTTATGTGGGACCCAGCAGTTGAATTATGAATATTATGTTAACACTGCAACACTGCTACTAACAATTTTTGAAGCATGCTCGTATAGTCGTCGTATTACCCAGTTGTGTAAACAACGCGCAGATAGGCAGTCTGAACCGTTACGCGCCTGCCAAGCACGCAATTGGCTTCACTTTTTTAAATACGAATGTGTAAGTTGTAAGAAAGAACGAACTGTAAGCTTTGCATATGTGGACTGTGGAGTATTATCATTGGATAATAAACTAAGACGAAACGACTCTGTATGGAGTAACACTTACTTACTGCTGTATGCTATTATTCTGTTGAACTATTTATTTGACGCGCTTTTTTTTAATGAAAATATTACAATAAAAATTAAAGGTAGCCTTATCTAATTACTATACAAATCATGCCCACGTGGAATGGTGCCAAGAATACTGGCTGCATTTCCGCGCTGGACAGCCAGGCTGATTTGATGCGCAAAAAATGAGCCAGCCCTTCTGTCAGCGCTTAACATATTTTGTAAAATATTTAAAATCGAGTTCATTTTGAGTGAATATTTTCCAGTCCGCTCAAATGATGCGTGGAGTAAGACACATATTACATTTACAGCATAAATTAATTGAATGACGAATCGATTAAAGTACCAATATTACTGATCGTCCGTATTTGCATTTTATACCTACACTGAGTCTGGTCAGAGTATGAGATCTATAATGATATTAATACAAGCGTTATTTTTTTAAACTTTACAATACCCAATTTAATAGACTACAAATTGAATCGATTACACTACGTAATGAAACTACTACTTCCAACTAACTTCTAAGTGTCTCTCTTTGTACCAATAATAATCTATTTGCAACGGAATATGATTATATGCAGCGACGTAAAAACGATTACATAACGTTAAATCGATTTAACGACATAACAAGATTACTGACACATCACGACGTCTATCTAGGTGTCGACGTCCGATAATCGACTTAATTACTCGATAAAATGTGGAGGTGGCAAAATGTGATATCACGACAGAGCTGCTAACGTAAAGAACATGGGGCAAAACTTGTAGGTAGTGCTGCCATCACTGCTATTCAAAAATATGCAAAACTTAATCAAAAACAGTGATAGCCTAGTGCGTTAGGACGTCCGCCTTCTAATCGGAGGTCGGGGGTTCGATCCCGGGCACGCACCTCTAACTTTTCGGAGTTATGTGCGTTTTTAAGTAATTAAAATATCACTTGCTTTAACGGTGAAGGAAAACATCGCGAGGAAACCTGCATGCCTGAGAGTTCTCCACAATGTTCTCAAAAGTGCGTGAAGTCTGCCAATCCGCACTCGGCCAGCTTGGTAGACTATGACCAAACCCTTCTCACTCTGAGAGGAGACCCGTGCTCTGTAGTGAGCCGGCGATGGGTTGATCATGATGATCATGAATCATCAACAAATCCCTTTTTACATATAGCTACTTAATATTATGAATGTAAAAGTGTCTTTCTGTCTGCTAGCTTTTCTAGCTAGCTAGAAATAGCTTACATCACAGAGATGAACTTGGGATTCAGGTTTTGAAAAACCTAAATCACAATGAGGACGTCAGAGTATCATTGGTACAAAGATCCCTTGCATCCAGAAAATGGATATAGAGTACTTTTTATCCCTCAAAATCAAAGAGGTCGTACGGGATTTTTTAAGATCTAAATCTACGCAGACAAAGTCGTGGTCATCAGTTAGTAGGTATGTTATAAAACGAGCTGACGTAAATTTTTAGTTAATATTTCCGTCCACACCTCAGGTGAATAATCAGGCGTTAAAATGACCGGTGATGGTTCAGGTTACAGCGGCCGACTGAATCGATTTAACGTAGGATCGATTAAACGGCGTAACAAGATTACTGACCGACGACGGCTAAGTGCTCCTCACTAACCGATAATTGACTTTCGGACCTCGTACAGTTTTGGTGATGCAAAAATGATCAAAGTGTGCTACGAAACGTAGCACGAAATTTTTGAATACTTGTTCTTGTTGCTGCTAATTAGGTACCTACTGTTCCGTCCGTTCCAATTTGCAAGCTATCCCTATACCAACTAGTCAAAATAGGTTGAACGGATGGGCCATGAAAGGCTAGCAGACAGACAAACAGACACACTTTCGCATTTATAATACTAGGAAAAGCCCGCGACGTCATCCGCGTGGATTCAGGTTGTTGAAATTCCCGTGGGAACTCTTTAATTTTCCGGAATAAAAAGTAGTATATGTCCTTCCCCGGGATGCAAGCTATCTTTGTACCGAATTTCGTCAAAATCGGTTGAACGGATGGACCGTGAAAGGCTAGCAGACAGACAGACAGGTAGACAGACACACTTGCATTTGTAATATTAGTATATGGATTAGTATGGATATGGATTTTTTTTTGTAAAAATAATATTAGCCATGTTAAATGACTAATATTCCCCTTTCCTCTCCAATTAAGCGTCAGGCTTGTGCTAGGAGTAGGTACGACAATAGTGCAACGGGCGGGGTTTGAGCCGTCGACCTTTCGGTTTTCAGTCCACTCCTATACCGGTTGAGCTATTGAGGCTCAACCGGTATTTATAAGTAAGTAGTAGGTAGACCAATAGTATTATTTTGATGTAAATAAATAAACGAATGAAGTAGGAAGCCCCCATATCCGTTCAACAATAAATAATAGCTACGGAAGATTCAAGGATTTTTAATCTAAATCATATAAATAAAAATAACATGCATCGCGTTGTTATAACGAGCTAATTATTCCGGCGAGTGAGCGCGACTGTACCCATAAATACAGAAAGCAAACAAGTATTAGCACCGGTCACGGTGCACTGTTTGTCTACGGCCTAAAACAACAGCGTTTGCGGCCACCGACTAAATTTGTTACTGTCGGTCATCTGCTGACTCGACATGCTACCATGTACATGCGCTTACATAATGCGTGAAAACTCAGCAAGCCACTTTGAACCAAGATAATATATTGTAAACTAATTATGTTGCCCACGACTTCATCCGCGTGGATTTAGATTTTTCAAATCCCGTGGGAACTATTTGATTTTTCCGGATTAAAGTAGCCTATGGGATAAATTTGCAAAACGTTTAATATAATATGAATTATAAGTTAAGGTAAAAAAATTAGAAATTCAACCAAATCCGCCCAGTAGATTTTGATTTTGACGACTAACAAATTAACATAAACATATCACATACAAACTTGATAGACTTATCTCAACTAAATAAAGCTTTTAACTCATTCATCATCATCATCATCATCACCGATAGAAGTCCACCGCTGGACATAATCTATTGTAGGGACACGCTACGGTCTTGCTTTTTCTTTCTTCATTTCTTATTTTCAGTCAGGGGTGGAATGTAGTATATACAAAATATTTTATTTATAAAGTTAACCCATAAGTGTTTTTTATTTTCTTATTTTACAAGTCAAACAAATATAAAGCCAACTAGCTTAACAAACCATGCATTGATGCACTTTTATGTAACATAATATTTAAGTACCTACTTGTAGGAAATTTTGAATTTGTTAATAATACCAAAAACATGATCCCGTAAATAAAACACTATACACCATAAGTGTTACTCGTATAAACGTGAGCAACGGATCGGTACGGATTTTTGCTTGGATATAGTTAAAGACCCAGATAGTGATATTCTTGGAAAATCAAAAATTCGCACGAGATTCAAAAAATTTAAATCCACGCGGACGAAGTCGCAGGCATCAGCTAGTAAATTATATTTTGCCATAATCAAATTGTATTAAGTTGATATAGCTAATCGATTTTGTATTCGACTGTACTCATACATGACTACGCTTAAATGGACAGATAAGGTTCATTTTATAATATTTTGTTTCGTGAAATTAAAACGACAAATTAATTTTGCCTATTAAGATATTATTTTCACTGATGCTTATCTATTTTTAAATACATTTTTCATTTTGAATATTATATCTAAATTGATAAAGTTAGGGTTAGAAATAAAAGGGTGTAAAGGTGTAGGTAAATGAATCGAAGAATTTATTTGATAAGTTCACGTAAAATCATCAAATTAGGTATGTGGCTTATTTCTGTCATACTTGGTAAATCTTAAGTGGCTTGTAAAATCTCTAATTGCAGTAAAAAATTGGAAGTGAGAATCTAGATTAATACTGTAATGAAGTTCAAAAATTTAACCTAAAAAAAAAAGATTCCGACGAATTGAGAACCTCCTCCTTTTTTTGAAGTCGGTTAAAAAAAAGACTCACAATATTTTTTTAACTTTATAACAGTGAAGGAACTGATTTGGCTTAAAATGTTATAAAGATATCAAATAGAGCTGGTCTCTCTCTCTCTTAGATACCTACATGAAGAAGTTAAAATTGAATTTTTCTCTTGTTTTCTCATTTAGAAAACGTGATGGTTTTCCTTTTCATAAATTTCGCTACGTTTTCGTTTTATTCACGACTAGCTTATGCTCGCGACTTCGACTGCGTGGACTACACAAATTTCAAACCCCTGTTTCACCCCCTCAGGGGTTGAATTTTCAAAAATCCTTTCTTAGAGGATGCCTACGTCATAATAGCTATCTGCATACCAAATGCATGCAAATTTCAGCCCGATCCGTCCAGTAGTTCGAGCTGTGCGTTGATAGATCAGTCAGTCAGTCAGTCACCTTTTCCTTTTATATATTTAGACTACTTAGCCTGTGTCTGCAGATCTTCGAACTATATATACCCATGCAAAAATCACGTCCATCCGTTGCTTCGTTGTAATGTGGTTGAAGGACAAACCAATAAACAATTACACTTTCGCATTTATAATATTACTAGCTTATGCTCGCGACTTCGTCCGCATGGACTACACAAATTTTAAACCCCTATTTCACCCCCTTAGGGGTTGATTTTTCAAAAATCCTTTCATAGCGGATGCCTACGCCATAATAGCTATCTGCATGCAAAATTTCAGCCCGATCCGTCCAGTAGTTTGAGCTGTGCTTTGATAGATCAGTCAGTCAGTCAGTCACCTTTTCCTTTTATATATTTAGATTATGGGACTTATGACGGAGTATGATAATCGTACTGTGCGACAAGGCTATCTAGACGCGTGGCGAAATTCGGAACTAACGTTGCCGTCAAGTGTCCCTTTTGTTCTTTTTTGAATATTAGCCTTGTTTGTAATTGTATAGCCTTTGTTCTCCAACAGCGCCCCCCTTTCAGTGTCATTCAAGTGCCAAGAGAGCCTTATCGTACTTTATTTTGTCTTCAAAAACTTTTACAACTCGTAGATATACCTTACTAGAAAAATTGATGACCTGAAGAAGGTGGTGGGGAGCGGTTGGATGAGGAAGGCGGAGGACCGTGTTTGGTGGCGCGCTCTTGGAAAGGCCTATGTCCAGCAGTGGACGCAAACAGGCTGATGGATTGGATTGGAGAAAAATTGGTGAGCTTTAATACTTATGGTTTTAATGTATCTTTAATGCAATTATCTAGGTGAAACTTTTACTAAACTATAGATAGACCGGTACTATAGGATTAGTTCAGTCTAAAATGTACAAGTCGCCAATTAGCATAACTAGCAGAAACGAGGAAATAGAGATCACGTCGATTTCAGCTAATGTCGCCGTGTCAACAGCCAACCGCACAGTGTGGACAGGCCTAAACAAACAGTCATTACAACACCGCCATACGTGATCGTTGTAAACGATCGCATACGGGCAGTATTTGTATGTATTTGAATAAAGATAAATGTTTAAATAATCAGATAATGATAATGTATAAAAATCTTTTTTAAATAGTTAAGTCTAATAATAATAAAAAAATTGGCAGTCAGTGGTATAAACAACTTAACCTCCAATCCGGGTTTATTAGTCTTGGGATGACCCTAATATGAATCAAACGCAGTTCCGATGTCCACAGTCTTATATTCAGGTACACTTGTAACATCCACTTAGTTTATATCTAGCTTAATTAATCACCTAGTACTTATATCTCGCTTAATTACTTTTATATCGTCCATCTTTTACTCTCGCTGCGTCCGTCCGACGCCGCTCCCACTGTCACACCTCCACTCACGGGTGACAGATGGCAGGTTTTCTGTGTTGCCTACAGTGGGGACAGGCGGTTGAAAACTTATTAGTATGGAAAGAGGAGCTGTTAGGTGGTAGGTACTTCGATTACCGAAAACATACACTTCCATTAAAAATTATGTAGATAATAAATTTTAAAAGCGAGTAAAATGAGCATGACGTTCACGCTACCTTGAAATTCTTACTTCTTATCCATCCCAAAATCGTTGAATGCGTTATAAAGGCGTTATTCAAAATTCTTGTACTTAATTCGCAGCGATGTAGTATCGGCGATGGATTCAAGTCCATGGAAAAATAATATTTTAAAATAATACCTAATAGATAGTACCTAGGTACCTAGTTAACCGTACCTATCGCCTGTAATACACCAATGCTTTCCCAACGCCCTTTATGCCATCAAAGGCTAACAGCCGCACTCAGAGTCGCATAATCGTTACTAAAGGCATTCCTTATCCATACTAATTAATGCCTTAAGTAACGATAAAGCGATTCTGAGTGCCGCAGTTAGTAAAGTTGTAAATGCATTGGCGGGCAAAGGAGTAAAAAAGATTTATAAAAATACAGCATGGTTACGATACATTATTGTTTCACTGTTGCTTGTAAATCGATCTGAAATTATAAGCTATGCTTGGGTGAAGGATAACATGCTAGGTTTCTATGCAGATCACCAATATTGTCGCAAATATTTAGGATGCAGCGGGTAACCATCGCCGGTTCGCGCCACCCGCTCCGGACCGAAGCGACAAACACGCGGCGCATGACTGATTGCATGCACGTGTCGGCTGCGATGCACAATCTCGTCCATGCGAAATATTGCATGAAATAGCCGGTTAATACATGAGCTGTTCAATTTTATCGATATGTTTAACTTTCTATAAATAACGACAGTATAAATTATCTTTATTTCATACATATGCCGTGGGAATTTCGTAAAAATCCGGCCCTATTACTTGTTTACAATATAGAGGCAACCTCTGGACAACATTTTAGCTTTCTAGGAAGGGCTGGGCGTTGATTAGTCAATCAGTGAGTGAATTAGGATTTTTCAGTGAGTGAGTCAGGATCAGATATTAGAAATAGATATATCAAGCATAATTTCTAGGGGTGGACCAAAAAATATTTGGCTGGACAGGGGTATAAAAAGCCAAACTTGTCCGGCTAATGTTGGACGCTTGGCAACGTTAAACGGGTGTGATTTGAATCTACGACCTTTCAGATTTCAGTGGTTCTAGTTCCATCTTTGTCATTTGGCACCCAATCTGGGGCTAAAAAGCCCCAGTTGATTTGTAAATCATAATCCCAATTCTCCACTACACAGCTACCTCAGTTACTTAAAATATTATCTTAGAACGTTATATGCTCACGTAGTAACCTGTCGTTCATTTCCATAAATCTACCGAAAATGTACCTACCTGCCCCGAGGCAGTAGATCACAGCACCTTGGCAGGGTCTAAGATAATTGCTTAAGTGGCATCTCACTTAGCTTGTCCCTTCGAGGGCCCTTCCTTGGCCCTTTCACCGAACTCCTTACGTAAGATAAGCATAGTTTATTGTTCGAGACAAATCTTCTTAGGCTTACGATAACAAATTGGTATTAGCATAAAGGATTATGTCTTTGGTATAGGTATAAGCAGAATGTGTGATTTTTAACAAATTTATACGCTGGTGTTTTCACTTATCACTCACATAGGTATTCTATTTAAATACGCTCCATCAACATAGCATCAGCGAGCTAGGCGATCCGCTGACTTTATGAAGTTGATGTATTAAGCGTATATCCATAGAAATCCATATAAAGTATACCTACTAACCGTTCGAGGCGAGGCGGTGCAGGTCGCGTGCCGAGTGGCTCTAATGAGCTATCACCTTTATTGTCAAACAAAAGGCACACAGTCTACAAAATCTTTCGCAAATCTTCGCTTTCTAACTTTTCATGCACGTGAATATTTAATCACTCATTAATTATTAAGCAACGTGAAACCCACGCGAGTAAGAAACTCTAAGAAGGGTCTCGACTCTTGACGTCTTCACTTACGCTTTCTACGTCTTGCGAATAATTTAACATGGGTTTAGAGTATCGCATTTTTAATTATATTGTCTTTAACGCTTTGGAATTCTGGCTTTGCTTAGTACCCATTTACATTGTGAGTAATATTCTGGACACTGAGTGTAATAAAAAACGTCACACACGAGCTGCCTGAGTTCAGACAAGCTTTCTTGGCGCGCTCCCCCGCACTTTTATACAAACGTTGTTTGGTTTTCATTTGAATATTAATATTAACTCCATAAAATTTTGTAGACACTATCTAAAAACCAATATCTGGGTCTGTTGTTTGCCAAATTTCTGTAAAAGTATCGGATTTTAAAGTTATGCGAGTTTAAAGATTTGTATGTAAACCCTTGTGCCCGTGTAATTGTATAACGTGAAACTAAATTAAAAGTCAAATGCATCTAAATCTATATAATATATAAAAGGAAAGGTGACTGACTGACTGACTGACGGACTGATCTATGAACGCACAGCTCAAACTACTGGACGGATCGGGCTGAAATTTTGCATGCAGATAGCTATTATGGCCTAAGCATCCGCTAAGAAAGGGTTTTTGAAAATTCAACCCCTAAGGGGGTGAAATAGGGGTTTGAAATTTGTTAGTCCACGCGGACGAAGTCGCGGGCATAAGCTAATTTATAATATTAGTATAGATATTGGCTGCCACTATATTTGTGACAGACCTACCGATAGGTAGGTCTGTCACAAACGAAACCAGAGATTTACGATTTAAATGTCACTGAGAGTCCGGGTTCCGACAGTCCCTGGACAACAACATTGACGATACTAAATAATCAACTATTCAGACTACTCATCGATCTTTAGTTGAGTGATGCTTTGGTTACTCGGGAATGGCATGCCTTTGTAACATTGAGCGAGTCTAAACTCAGTCGCTAAGAGCCACTCGAGTCGAGGAATTCCTCCCGTACAGGTAACTGAGCTGATTTGATTTGTTCGTCTGTAATTCAACGTTAAGGATGAATTATATTATACCTACTGCTATAAAATACAAACTATAACAAAATTCTTCTATAACTTCTAAACGTCTAAGCGGATTGCAATGCTGTTTGTACCCGCTATAAAAAAATATAATTATTACGTATTAATATTAATTTATACGTAAGTAACTCTCTGCAAATTATATGACAACTTAAACTTGCTCCTAATAATGAAAAGTAGTTTACCTCCAATTAATTTCTATTTACAATTGTTATTGAATAGAAACCGGTATATTGCAAACCGTTCGAAAGTTTCCCTTTGACGCCGCCCGCTCGTGGTGTACCTTTCCAAATATCTAAACAATCGCACAGTTGTAAAGTTTTAGCTTCCCAACTTCCCAACAAGTTGAGAAACTGCTCGGTTTCACTAAAATAATGCAAGCTGTTTATTCGCCCGCAAATATTCAAGCCATGAGAAGCTAAATATCATATACAGTACGCGGCCGAAAGTATTGTACATCGGCCTTTAAGAATGATATTTCGGCTTTGTAGAGCGTTGTCTCTGTCACTTATACCTATATGACGTTTTATGGGTCTCAACGACTGACACAGTGCTCTACAAAATCTGTAATCTCCTTCTAAAGGTCACAACACACAACTTCAAGGCACATTACTTTCTGCTCCGTACTGTACTTAATACCTACTAGATGATGCCCACAACTTTGTCCGCGTGGATTTAAATTTTTTTAAACTCTAAGGGAACTCTTCGATTTTCCGAGATAAATGGTAGCCTATACAAGGTGTAACCAGAACGCTAGCAAAAACTTAGGGCTATTATTATACTACCTAATCGATCTCACCATATTATGTTTCCTTGTCAAAACCAATCTAGGGTTAGGTCATCATATTGATAAGTTTACTTATTTTTCAAGTCAAGAACATAGACTGTAAACATAACAAAAATGAATAAAAGTTAAAATCAAATCAGTCTTCATTTCACAGAGCATATAATTAATTCCTGATTGATTCAAGATGGTGGCTGGTATCTCCTAAAACATCCTCCGCCTCCCCTCGTTCGCCTATACGTACGGTCTAAGCATCAGACAAAGATACGAAGTTAACGTCAACTAGCGTTGTACAAAATTTATATGAAACTTTGCTTGAACCGCTGCGGGCTCTATGCGTCGAATTTAAACACACAATAATTAGCCTAATCAATAAAACACACACTGTTTACTTAAGGCTTATTTACGCCCTTATGACAAAAGTATGTGTGAGGTCTAAATATCTTTATTTCATGGGATCGATAAAATAAATGTAAAATAAGTAACGTACCGATCTCTTTATGGTAAACAAATAATAATAAAGTACTAAATTATACCTACGCCTTACAAAAATTAAAAATAGAATTAAATAATTCGACATCTCCACATAATTAAAAAAAAAATTGTTATCCCGTCGTAATTTTTTTAAAATTTACACTCAGGTAAGTATAATCTATTGGTGTCAGAGACACAAAACTTTTAAGCTTGATATTGAATAAAATACCCAGTAGGTACTCCCTGGTATATGAAAAATTGGACTAAACGAGTTTAAAAAGCCGACGTCCGTTACGGCACTCGTGTAAACACAGGTGCTTGAAAAACTCGAGTTTTGTGTAAATGAGTGGGGGGAGGTACGCATATGGCGGAGGAAGCGACGGGCATAAATATGTGCGACGGTGGTGCCGCGGCCGGAACAGGAAGTACCGACGTCGTTTGCCGCATTGTGCTATCGGCCGCCGGGCCGCGCGGACGTTTCTTTGTGCACACCACTTTATGGAGGCACTTCATTCACTAGATATCGCCCTATCGCTTTTCAAATGCTATTGTCGCGCCACCTTTACTGATAGCACGGGGCCGTTTATTCTTATAGTCATACCTGTCGGGTTACAAATGGTATTTACATTTTAGCGTTTTGACTTTAGATATTTTTCGTATAAAACTTAGTTTACGAACCTATTCGAAAAGGAAGAAGATTAAAAATGTAATAATGGATTAAACAACCATAAGGTATCTAATTAGTGGTAAAAAGCTACAACTTAAATACTCATGGCTTGGCATGGACTCAGGCTTATGTCCTTCGTATAAATAAAAGCAGGAAGTTAGGTATTTATATTAAACTCAGCCCAATCCATCTCCGGATTTTTTAGGTCTCGCAGACCTGTTTTGTTTGAAATTGAAACAAAAATTAGACTAAATATGCTATTGAACTGCAAAAGTTTCTTCACGTTTAGTACTTATTGTGTTACATGCGCACTGTCAAGGAAGTAATAATTAAAAAAAAACAATTTTCAAAAAGTTATAGCCACTGTAAATCAGGGTAAGTAAGGATTCTAAAGATACCCTATACATGCAAAGCTATTCTGACCTTTAGAAATTATAGTGGAATAAAGAATCTCACACACATACATAAAGAACCCTGAAAAAATGTATTCAGGGTTCATTTTTGTATGTATGGTTGTATGAAAAAATTATGATTTTTAGGCAGCGGTGTAAAATATATAGATACACTACTATTACTTACCACAATTTTATTTTAATATAGAAGAGAAGATAGAAAAGTTGTTTTCGTCTATGATTATTTAAAAGTGGACTTTCCCCTCCATTAAAAGTGAAACCGATGCGCTTGAAAAACAAAAACAATAACTATGAATGCTTATGCAAATTGAATTGTCCAGCGCTTCGGCGTGGGCCTCCCGTTGATTGCTGATAACGCACTATTTGTGGGCTCACAACACGATTCTTAATATCAACTTTACGATCGCAAACGACTGGCAGCGGCAAAGCAATCGTTATGTTTTTTAGATAAGCTTTTCGAACCAAAAATCGAATAAATTCGAAGTATTATTACTTGATTCAAAAATACTAGGTAAGTAGCGATAGATGAAGTTTTATAAGCTACGAATATAACAGAAACTGAGACTACAAATAAAACCCCATTTTGTTAATACAGCTATCCCATTAGGTAAGTATATGCTCTATAATATGCTTGCCGTATAAAGAATGTGATAGAGAAAAACAGTCGAGCAAATCTTTTTACTTATTTGTTTATTAATAAAATTAATGTAGTGAAACTCGAGATTGCTTTCTTGTTCTGCTAAATTTTTTACGCAAGAAAAAATAACTTTCAGGTTTTTTAATATTCGACTAACTTTTACTATTGTCAAATCAGTAGATTTTTTGTGTTGCCGGAACATGTCTTATAGGTTTGCACGTTACATAAAGTACCTACATACCTTGCCCTTCCTGATGGTTTTCTCAATTGAAATGCATAGTAAGTGTCCACTTGCCTTAAAGCAAGTATTTTACGTACTTATCCTCATTTCCGCGAAATCTTAGAGGCAAATAAGTGAGAAGAAAACATTTTTGCAAAAAGCATTCAGTTAGGAAAACTATTGCGCAGCGTGAGTTCGCCTCAATATTTATGAAGCCAACTTTGGCCGCAGCCGTCATCAATCACAAAGTTATAAATAAAACAATAAAAGGTGAAACTTACCGAGGGTCGACTTGTTCCAGCCAATATTGGAGGAAACACACTTATTGGAATAATATGTAGATTACAATCATATTAGAAGTGTTCTGAGGGATTCCGATACTTTATTACACAACCGCGTCTGTAACTCTTTTGGGTAAAATGTTGGTTATTATGTTTTTATACAGTGTTGAGACACGACGCCTTATAATTGAGTACCTATATGAGTACCACTTTTTTAGAAACCCCTTTTGAGTTGCTTTGTTTTGTGATCCACATGCTGGCCAATGAATTGCGAATTCTATTTATAGCCATGTTATTTTGAAAAGCATAAGTATTGGATAGCATAGCTAAGTGAGCAAAAAACCATGAAGTTAAAAAATTATACATTGCATCTTTGCAAAAATATCATTCTTTAGAAGAGAAATATATTTCAAATAGTATGAAAAGTATCGTAAAAGGCATCCCGCAGACATGATTAAAAAATCACAATCCATTTAAAAAAGAAGAGCATCACACAGCTAATATCATATTGATAAGTTCGATTCCAGCCGCCCCCCACGTCCGCGTACGCTTTTTGTTGCTTATTTATGGCACTACAGATACGCCGACGGCGATATCGTGAAATATTAAACGCATTACAAGTGGCATATAGGCCGGAAGATGAGGTAAGAAAAACGTTCTCATTTCAATTGGCAACGTGAGATTTGTGTGGACATGGATTCTTGGTGTGTGGTGATAACGTCAAAGTTTATCATACAACTTTAATGCTTCTTCTATTTAGTTATGTTTTACACTAATAATATATTTATTAGTTATTATGTTGATTAGTTATGGTTTTGATTTTCAGTTGTTGTATGTTAAAACTAAGTTCATGATTACCTATGTCAAATATGTTTAAATCTAAAGAACTTATTAAAAATACCATATAAGCTTACATTACACTAGAATAGAATAGAATAGAAAAGAATGTTTTTTTTTCATGTAAACTAATTATTTATTTATTGTACTCTCGTCCGATAGTTCAATGATTTTTCTTTACAAGTATGTACGATTTAATTAATAGTTTTTAGCATCGTTATAAAATATCATGTTCTTAGAATCATGCACATCGAAATGAAGTAGGTATATGACAAAAAATATTACAAAAAAAAAAAAATTTAAATAATAAAATTAATAAAATACTACAGAGAGAATATCCCCAATATTCTTTTTGTATAAAGTCAGGCAGCAGTGCCAACTTTCTGTATCCACCGCAGTAGTATCTCGCTTAGGAATCACACAAAAGTTTATTCGTTTGCTTTTATCGCGGCAAGTCGAGCGTTAGCAAAATGATTTATACGATTTATCATAAATAAGTTATTCCCATTCACTGTGAAAAACTATTCTTTATTATACACGTTCTCATGTGAAGAGGGGAAATTATATCTGGTTATAGTTCATAGATAGTATTTTGTTACAATACAATGATCTTTACTGTGTACTTATCTAAATCACGTTACTTAGTCGTTATTATCTTAAGTTTTAAGTTGACACTTAATTTATATATTTATGAAGGTAAACATATAGAAGAGTTAGTATGGTGCTTTTCTATTATGAAAAGAGAAGTGTGTTTTTCTCTTTAGCCTGAAATTGAGATTAGCCATCTACGTGGGTGAGGCGCACTCTCTATTTTTGCATTCTTATAGTCCAATGAAACGGCAATCCGACACGACCGGAGAGTGATCAGGTGCAGACCGCTGAACGTGATATCCGAGGCATGGAGGACCCTCTATGAACGGGTCATAGGCAGTCAAACGGGCTAACCAGTACAACAACAAGGCAGTTAAGTTTCTTTAAGTAATTTTTTTTATTTTTTATTTTTATTTTAGTAGCTCAAGGAAAACATCGTGAGGAAACCTGCATGCCTGGGAGTTCACCATAATGTTCTCTAAGGTGTGCGAAGATCCGCATTTGGCCAGCGTGGTAAACTATGGCTAAAACTCTTCTCAATCTGAGAGGAGACCCGTGCTCTGTAGTGAGCCGGCGATGGGTTGATCATGATGATGATGATGATGATCCTAGAGCTAAATCTAGTTAATGCTAATTACACTATACCTAATTATCGGATGTCACCCCTAATAATTAGTATGCATAAAAAGGCCTCAGCGGGACATTTACACGAGTTCAATAGTTACCATTGTAGTATCCAAATTGGGCCTTGTTTGAAACCAAACGCGTGCGGGAATTTATCGCGTGTTTCCGATTTAAATCGTCGAATTAACGACATTGCAGCCGTAGCTTGCTGTTTATCGGATTTATTCGCCGCCCTCGGCGACGTGGAAATTCTATTCTATTTTCATGTAATTTTAGTGCCGAAACCTATATATATACGAATAGGTAAGTTATTAAAAAGCGAATGACATCAGCAGCATTAATCTACTGCAATAATCTGCATCTACCTACTAATTCTTCAGTAAGCTGTGGCCTGCAATCCTGAAATATGTAGTGATGCCATTTTCGTCAACATTTTTACTGATCTACGTTGTTCTACGTTTGAAAGAAAAAATACTTATAATATTTTATTAGTAAACAAAGATAGATTTCCTTTCAAAATGCAGACCAAATAGAAACGGTGAGTTAGCTATAGATATAAGTATATAAGTATACATTAATTAATGTTATCCCAGTTGGCAGTTTACTATAAAGCTATACGTTATCGCTCTCACACATTAGTAGGTTTGAATGGAGCTCGCTCTGCAAGTTAGCTCTGAATTAAGCTACTAATTAAACTTGGTACTTTTGTATTATTGCATTAATTCATAGCGGCTATGCAACTCTTAATTAGTCGCTTTTCAGACGTGGATTTGCTTTATGGCTGGATTATGATTAAAATACTCGAAAAATTAATATGCACTTTATACTGAAAAATGTAGTTCAGTTTGTGAACTGAAAGCCGACCTTGCGTTTTATATTTCTAAACTTGAATAAGCACAAGCTTGACTGAACTGCATTTTACAAAGTGAACTTACCGTAGTTTTTAAGCGTTTCTTGTAGGTATAATTACCTATGTAGCCGATTTCTCGGAACTAGATGGACACTAGATGGTGCCACAGATATTATCTTCAATCACTTACTATGGAGCTTGAATTGCGCAAACAAAGTTTTCACTATTATAATAAACATGTTCCAAGATTCAGCAGTCGGACCAGCTGGATGCTCGAATTTAACACTATGATGGACGAAGATTTTCGTATTGTTTTACGGTCCAGCGCACATCACCTGCGTTTCCTGTACAAACCCTTTTAATTTTTTATTATTTGAACATATTACAATAAAACTTGTACTTAGCTAGTCTAACTACTAAATTATGTTCCCATAGAATGGTGCCAAGAATACCTACTTGGTTGTGTTTCCGCGCTGGATAGCCTTTGCTTAAATCACCTTCGTGTACTATTTCGTTGAGGATAATACGGCTTTATCCACATTTGGCAAAAGTAAAAAAAAATCAAGGATCAGCTGCGTGCCTGAACGGCTCATCTCGATTTACGAGCACAAATCAAACATTTAGTTGGAGGCTGTAAATCAGGCTGCGCGGAATTTATGGCGATTCACGGATTTGTTGGCGAGCGCGTGACGGAAATATGCTACGAGGATGGTGTTTACGAACAATCATCCGGATAGAGGTAAGTGCTATACATTGCAGATTAGTTACATATTGATATGTGTAAGTACCTACTTAAGTGTGATTTAAGTTTGCATTGGCAAACATATTATTTTCAAACTTAATGAATACAAGTTTATGTCCAAAAATAATTGAGCATTTATGACTTAGTATAAGCAGGTTGGTAGGTACCTACCTAAAATATTTTGATAACAGTTGAGTTTTTCTATAGGTAGGTATTTTCGCGCTAATTCTTTGACTCTTTAGACTAAGCCAGAACCTGGGTCTCAGAAATGGCGCCTAGATGGAAAATGGGTTACATATTTCATTGGGTGTATTTATGTAGTATTAAATGTTGTTTTCTTACACAAAGACTTAACCATAACCCACATTCAAGCCTTATTTGTTAGTGAAAATATCGCATTCAAAAGCAAGACAATTAGATACAATACCGTCTGAATTTTTCCATACAAAAGCTTGCACTTAATGGTTTTTTAAATATCGCAGAGAATGGTGCGGCTTCCACACGTCCGTGAACAATAGCGGATAGGGGGGAAAATATAATTTATTTTCCAGTTAAATCTTTTGTGGAAATAATATGACATTTCTATTTGAAGTTGGCGCGTGATTTATCGGTTGCCTTGTTGTGGTCGTGCTTTTGAGCAATCCGTTCAATTGGAGGTGTCGTTCGCAATCAAGGTTTGTTTCAGTTTATAAATCGATGGCATGGTAATCGGCAATATTTTCTAAAGCGCCACTTATTTCTTTGTTTGAAATTTCCCAGGCACTTCATGGAGTTTTGATAGTTGTTTTTTAGTCACTTTCAAATTCCAACAAGAACGAACTCTGTTATTCATCTAAGTTGTAAAATTCTAATCCCAATGCATAAATAATTATTAAATCATTAGCATATTTTTTTGAACAGGTAATATTTAAAAAACTAATTAAAAGTGAGCATTTAAAAAATAATATATTCCATTTTGTTTCGAGAAGCACAGTCCAAGTTGCTCGCTAACATGTAAGCTAAAATAAAATATACAGAGCACTCAAATACGACTGTAAATTAAGCCTCTCGTATGTGAAACGAAAGGATTTAAAAACGGGAGCGCTTTTTCGCATAACTTCAAGCTCGATACAGGAGTTTTATATTTCAATTGAAAGCCGAATGGCAAAAACTCCATTGCGACGTTAATTCAAAAAGTTGTTTTCATTATGGAACGTTCTCGCGGTACGCTGCGTGCTACGGGTGCGCGAAAAAGTTAAAAAGTTACATAAAGCACTACGAGTGGAAAGAATTTAAAGTAGAGAGGAGCAAATAAAACGACGGCAACAGCCACGGTATAAAACGAGTCGCAACAATTGCTGCATTCCAGTCTGAAACGCTTTTCTGTTCTTGGTGGTTGGACAATGCCCACAATCTAATTGTTTCATGATGGCAATTTCATTTTAAAACCCGTCCTCAACTTCGTTCTAGATAGCTTTTATAAAAAGGCTTTTTGAAATGCAGGATTTCCTTGAGTCCATGCAGGATTTCTAGTCGCATTCCAAAAAATAAATTGTAAATTGAGAAAAAAATAAAAAAATACCTGTTTGGTATTTGCTGCTTTCTTTATCAGAATAAATATTTATTTTATTTGAATCTCGACAGATTTAAATTAAATAAATATTTATTCTGATTAAGAAGCCAGCAAATTTTACCAGAGAGGTATTTATTTATTTAGTTCGAATTTATGAAATCGGCCTCTAAAATGAAAATGTATCGACGCTACTTGAAACAATACCACTAACCATAAGTCAATGCCTACAACAAACCTTTTTGTAAAAGTTTTCAACAAAGCACAAAAAATAACATTTATTTTTTATAAATTATGTTAAAACAAAAACAAAATATGAAATTAGAAAACATGAAACGTGAAAACATTTTCGTCAAAGCGACCCAAAAACTGCAGGCCGACTGTGGGTGAACTGTCACGCAGCCGTGCCGAAAATTAAAGGATTCCCGTCCGTCCAAAACAAATACGAATATTTTTATATTTTATTTCGTTACATAAAAAACCGGAAGGCAAAGCTTCTGTTCGCAGGTGGGAATTTAAATAATCTGACAGGGATTAAAAGGAGAAATATCAGCTTTTGACCGTCGCGGTGAGCCCGTAGATTATGCACATTATGTTATGTTGGATTTGTATTTAGTCAGGCTTTTATAATTTAAATGAGGATTATAAAAATGCGAGTGTAATTGCCTTATTTTTTGTCAAAATTGTGGCGAGCACTTTGTTCAAATAGAAAACGAAGAAAAATATTTATTTAATGTAAGCCAACTTACGGCAGAGTCTCTTTTAAGTTAACTGTGCGTGAATTTGTCTTTGAGTATGGACGGCACTAACAATTTTGATTTGATTTTTTTAAATAAAAATAATACTATAAGACTTAAGCTAGCCTTATCTAATTACTTACTATACAAATAATACCCGCGTTGCATGGTGCCAAGAATACTGGCTGCATTTCATATTTTCACACAGCTTGCGGCAATTTCAACAGTTAATGTTAATTTAATGAACAACAACATTCAGGGCAGATTCTACTCAGAAGAACTGGTGAAAAAATCAACTGTTACTTACTCTTTTTATACTCAATATTATAAATGCGAAAGTGACTATCAGCTGTCAACTAGCTTTTCACTAGCTTGCTTCTCGGGTAAGGACATAGGCTACTTCTGTCTTGAATTAATATCAAAGAGTTTCCACGAGATTTTTAAATGTACGTGGACTAAGTCGCGTCATAAAGAAATTGTTTGTACTTTTTTAGCAGTAGGTAATTTAAATCAAACTTCGCTGAAGTATTTAAGTTTTGCAGAACCCCAAGCTTATTATAATTGAGGTCGCCAAACCAAATTAACATTAGAATATTCATGCAGACTTAAGCACGTCTTTACGACACGGTACCAAATCGAAAACCTATGCATAAAATTGTCTCAACCGCAGAGGTTAGTTCGGTGTCTAAACGTCAAGTTGATTAATCGCAGTTTCCCCCACGTTATTAACATGGTAATGACCGCGAATCGCTTTCTTAGCGATACTTAATGATACGGGATTTGCGGGATGATTGGGCGGGATAGTCGGACGATTCCAGGGTTATCTTGTGGCTACAGGTTACGGCGCTCATAATCCGTATTTAAATTGCGGGAAAATTCGTCCGCATTAAGTTACGAATTCCGATTTTCTCCCTTTAAGTGTGAAGCATACAATATTTTTCTGTGAGATAGGCTTGCGCTTAAAGACAATCCTGATGATAAAAAGTAATATTTGGAGCACACGTGCACTAGAAAGATGATTATTCACTCTTGTCTTGAAGGTAGGTATTTAGGTTATACCTACGTGGCAGCAATAGGAAACATGAATGCAGCAATGGCATTCCATTTTAAGCGGTTTGTATCATGCAGAAACGTTCAGTGCTATTGTTTCTTATTCGAGTGTTTGATTACAATTTCACCTGGTATAAAGTCAAGATGCAGTTTAATGCTGATCGCGCATTAATCACTGCATTTTTCGGCATTGAAATACAAATGACGTCTGTTTGAATCAAAAGAGCAGTAATTAATGAGAACTAACTCTTTGTTGCTAACATACCCACATAAGTTTAATAAAATATCACACCAACATCATCAGTATCACAATATGACTCTCAATTTATTTTAATAGATGAGATTTAAATATAAAATTATTAACCACAAAGCGTTTTGTGTGCTAAAAAAATTTCAGAAACAAAGCATTTAATATTTATATTTTGTTAATTCTTTCCTAAAAGACAACATAATTATGAACAAGTCAATCTATAAAAACGTAAGGTATTCTGGCTGGCATGGCTGTAAAAATAGATGAAATGAAACTATGCATGAAAGTCGAGTTGCGTCATTCATAACATCATATACGTGCTAAAAGGTGCTCGACGAGTCAAAATATTTGTTCACCTATCCAGTGTCCCGTAGGAGTGTTGTTTCTATGAATAAAATAACAATTATAAGTGATCCCCGTCCCTGCGGCGCGTGCCTAATTCCGTTTGAAACAATATTCATCTGGCATTTCACTTGTGAGACACACGAACGATAAAATATTACGACTCGCCAGTCGCGTTAAAGTGTGGAACAGTCAGGCGTTGTCCTAATACAACGCGATAACGCGATCATCGCAAGTTCGCGCGAATTTTACTCGTACAAACACCGACAAACATATTGATCTCGAATAGGTGTTCTAATTGGCATTCGCCAGATGATCACATATTCTCGTTCTATTTTGACGCAAGCACGCAAAACAGTTGGTAATTTTCGTCCAGCCTCCAGCCAAGTACCTATACTTCTACTTCTACCTACTGGTAATGAATACCTACACAAACATATAGTAATAATTATATACCTAAAAAAATCCCCGGCATTGTAAAAAAATTACACAAGTAACTGACGTCATTAAATGCGGTTTCCTTTAGAGGGATATAGAAGAGAAACTGTACAATTTTCACGTCAATCTGGTACCTATATTAATTAGGTCATATAGAAAAGACATGCTTCACATCAAAGCCGTCGGGTCGGGCGGACTTATTTTGAAACAATCATGGCTGCACGTACTGCCCGGAGGCATGCCAGCTAATTGCGGTTCTTTGCCAGGCACTGAGTTGCCAGGCCTGGTTTCATCACTAACTGCGAACGGAACATGCCGCAGATGCCATGACTTTTGTGCCGCCCAGCATAGTGGTTTCGGTTGGGCTCGCGGCCTTGGTCTGTAGAGCGCCAATTCCATTCTAATGTACTCGTACGTGGCGATCATATTATTAATCGCTCACCGAACACGCAGCCCGTGTGTTCGTAGTACAAAATGCGAAGTTTGTTCTGTACGTCATTCCTCCAGTTATTTGATGTGGGATTGCGACTCGTTTCCCTTTAGTTTCGATGATGCCTGACGATAAGTGGCGGGGTGTCGGATTAGAGGTTTTATAATTAGAGCGCTTCTGTTTGTATGGTGATTATTTTTTATTGCTCTTGAGAATGTACAACTAAAAAACTACATACATAATCTAGATAGCTTAATGAAACGCAATACCTATCTTATTATTTTAAGTAGGGTTTATGATCTTTATATTTTAAATAGGTAGGTAGATTGAATGGGAAGATGGCAGAAATCTCTGTTTAGAGATAAGCATTTCCAATGTAACTTAATATAGTATTACTTTGTAAGTACAATTTTGGTACATGAGAAATAAAAATAAATAAATAAAGTGAAAAAGTTTTTATGACACTATTTTAAAATGTATCTTTATTGTTATAACCGCTAACAGTACGGGGCCAAAAGTGATGACCATTGATCTTTAGAAGGAGACAGCAGATTTGACACAAGATCAGGGTATGGGAACCATCCTGGTGCTGCTTGATTTCTCTCGTGCGTTTGACTCAATCGATACCACACTATTACTTTCAAAGCTGTCATATTATGGATTTGGAATGTCGACCTTAAAGTGGTTCAATAGCTTCCTCAGTGGCCGGGCCCAATCTGTGCATATAATTAAAAGTGATGGTACTAAACTGATTTCGTCAACATCTCCGGTACTTCGAGGTGTACCTCAAGGATCCGCGCTCAGTCCATTGCTTTTTGCTATTTATACAGCAGATATAGTTCACTGTTTTTCCAACTGCAAATACCATCTATATGCTGACGACGTGCAACTATATCTCTCTTTCAAACCACAAGACGCAGCAGACGCAGAATTTAAAATCAATGAAGATTTAAATAGAGTATCTAACTGGTCAGAGAAAAACTCATTATTATTGAATCCTCTCAAGTCTAAGTACATGATACTAGGAACAAATAAGATGACAAAAACAATTGAGTCTCTGGGTACACAAGTCAGAATAGGAAATACTAGTGTAGAAAAAGTAACTGAGGCAAGAAATTTGGGAGTAATCTTTGATTCAAACTTGCACTTTGAATCACATATTTCGAATACAGTCAAAAACTGCTTCTACAGATTAAAAGTGCTTTACAAGATAAGATCTTACCTTAGCGTAGAAGTCAGAATACGAATATGTGATTCACTTATTTTGTCAAAGTTAAACTACGCAGACACAGCATATGGACCATGTTTGCTTGGAAGAACCAAAAAGCTAATACAGAGAGTCCAAAATGCCTGTGCTCGGTTCTGTTTCCCCATTGCTCCTCGCTCACATATTAGTCCTTACCTCAACAAAGCAAACCTCTTAAATATGTCAGCTAGAAGGAATCTGCACTTGGCTACTATGTTATTTGGGGTGATCTCCACTGGAAAACCAGAATATCTTTTCACACAGATTAAATGGGCAAGACAGCAGAGCAGGTTTACGCCAAGAGGTTCAGCGTGTCAAATGGCCGTGCCAAGGCATAGAACAGCAGCATTCCGAGGGAGTTTCAGGCTTGCTTTTTCCAGGATCTGGAACATTATCCCACCTCCAGTACAGCACCTTAAGTCAGTATTTGCTTTCAAGTCTAAGCTCAAAAAGATACTCTTAGAAAAGCAAAAGACTTTGGAAGCACTTGCTTGAGTTCTTGAGGTATCGATCACCCACCATTCCAGTATCTTGGAAAGCGGCCTAAATAATTAGCACTGGGAGGTTTCTAGAGACTACCCAAGAATCTAACCCTCGCACACCGTGGGGGACTCGTCATAAGCCTTGTTTTTTGAATAAAAAGTCAGTTAGTTTACTAAGTAAGTATTAGTTACTATGCCAGACCACCGACCGAGAAAAATACTCAGTTTCAGACAATTTTTCGCCCATCCATAGATATTAGTATGTCAATTTAACGCCGAGGGGTCAATCGCACAGATAAATTATGAAACCCGGACCGGTCCGGGACGTCGAGCGGAATTTTTCAGGGGATGCCTGAAAAACAGCGCTGAGGTAGTGTACCCACATACACTACTACAGCATTACGCTGAGGCAATTCCCTTTTTTGGGACAGCTATGCGCCACAGACACGCATTCGGGTTTATGTCAGACATTTATTTTATTTTATTTTAGATTAATTTTACTGTAATTCCATGCAATTCGGCTGGGAAAATCGCCGCCTCTATACACGTACAGTCGTACACTATCTATAGGAGCTAAGTAAGTGCGATTGTTTTCTCGGTTGAAATGCATGGAAAGCCGTACGTATTAGTTAAGTATTTGTGATCTTTTTGTCTTCATGCTCTGTTTTTTGTTGTGTTTTTTTTTTTGTTTTGTTTATGTACGTTTGTCTGGTGTTGTTCTGTTTTGTACTGTGCGCTATGGTCCCAAATAAAAGGTTATTTATTTATTTATTATTTATTTATTTATTTGTAGAGTTCTACAAAAGTGACTCTCTCAGTCATTGAGACCGACAAAGCGTCATATGGGTATGAGTGACAGAGACAACGCTCTACAAAGATGAAATGTCATTCTAAAGGCCGATGTTCATCACTTTCGTTCGCGTACTGTAGACGAGGTAGAAATCGTGATGTTTTGTTCATATTTTAAGGTAATTAGGTACCTAAATGTTTTCTTGTTCACTATTACTTAGCCGGAAATCAAACCCGGGACCCTAATTCTCGCAAGACGGGTGAACTACATACTTTGTCACCAAAGTAATGTCCGCGTCCGTTGCAGTAAAAATACCGCAGTAGGTATAATAAAAAGAAGGCAATAAATCGATGGCTGTAAAGTTGTTTTTACTTAAAGTTGCCTTTATGGGGGAATAACCGTAAAGAGTTGGAGATAGGGGATATCAGGACGTTACCGATCTGTCTTTATCGGAACAATTCGCCGTTTAACGTTTCGAAGGTAGACAAGCCGAAGTTCTCGACTATCGAAAAATTTGTACGATACGGTGCAACGCGCACCTACGGAGACAGCCGGTGGAAATAGAGTAGACTCAGTTTTATTTCATTTGATTGTTTTAAATTCTATTAACAAGTTAGTGAAGGACTAACCGCGATATCATAATATTACGGTGATAAGTGATGATGCAGTCTAAGATGGAAGCGGAGTATGTTAGAAGCGGTATGGCAGTTTTTATGAAACCCATTACCCCTTATGGGTTTATACACGGCAACGTACCGGAACGCTAAAATGTTTGGTGAGACGGCTTTGCCGATAGGGTGGTAACTAGTCACGGCCGTAGCCTACCACCAAACAAGACCAGAGATAATTTTAAAATTCGAAACTGATACTAAGATTTTGCTGTACAAAATTTCGTCAAAATCGGTTAAGCAGATGGGCCGTGAAAAGCTAGCAGACAGACACCTACAGATAATGATACCTATACGAAATACTAAATAGGTAAAATATTTATACTACATTCGAGTGTTTTGTTTGTTTGTCTTTTCTTTACGCCCAACTAAGCAACCCATCGACTTGATTATTTGCATAGAGATAGTTGTAGGGGCGATTTTTAAAAACCTAAATCCACGCGGACGATGTCGCGGGCATTAGCTAGTACCAAATAAAAGATTATAATTATTTATTTGATTCAATTCGATGCACGTAGCATTGCATGGCAAGAATGCCATTAGGCTAATGAATGGGTTTTTGCCATAACTTTGACATACACTAGCTCAAAGCGACACGCGTAGTTCACAAGCGAAATGACCGTCACCGCAGACTTATTCAATTTCGCTCATCTCATTTACCGATAAGCGGTAACGTTACGAGCGAATATTCTTTTTTTCTCGTCAGAAGTTCACCCCTCGGTAAATGATCGAGTCGCTTATTATTTGGCGTGTGCGCAAACATTTAGCGCCCTTATCGGGGCTATTAAAGATATGGCTTCATTACTCGCCCGCGAAAGGTTGCGGAATAGCACCGCTTTGTGCCGTGTTTTGTTTGCTATTTCTCTTTTGGCAATTATTTTCCTTGTTTGTGGTTCGTAAACGTGAACAGTTGGACTGTTTACAAGGTTAAGTTAAAAATGAATTAAAGGGGGAAATAAAAATCTTTTTTTGATAGAGTAAAATCAAAGTCATAAATAAACGAACTAAACGCAGCTCGAATTAATATTAATAAATAAGCTTTGTTAACTAAATTATTTAGGGGTAGAATAAAATCTAAATGGTCGCAAATTAAAATCCAATTCATTGGTCTTTTGTCGTAACCAACACGATCGATTATTTAATCAATTAATTTTTACGTTCGTAAAGTTAACAATTTCACTAACTAGTGTAGTGTGTGTGTAGTTAAACTAACTAGCTAAAACTAACTAAACTAGTGTAATTGGTTATTATTAAAAAACATTAAAGTCTTTGTGTTCTTGGCAAAAGCATAAGTAATTAAAATATTCGGTACTAAGTTATTAAATAATTATTTGCGATTCATTAATTTTTTTATGTGGATTTAATCTTGCTTATTTTATTTTTGGGACCAGAATTATATTAGCGCTATAACTCTTACAACATTAAGCAGTAGGTATGTGGGTAAAAATTTTATTTCATTATTTATTGTATCAAGCGGGAATTTTACGCCATTTTTACGTTCCTCGCTGCCATTTAGATAAAAAGAGCTGATGTTCATTTCCTAAACGACGAGCGACGGTGAACCGCTCATGTTTATGTGTAATTTATGTTTACATAATTGATACACAACATTACACGGAGTGGTAGGTACATATACCAATACACAGAGGAAAGGAAGGAGTATTACGATAATAATTTAAATTAACAATTACATAAAAACCTCGGCTTTTTAGTAAACCTCATTTTTCCTCCTTTATTGGTAACTTTATGGTAATGTAACCGTAGTTATTATGCTTTATAATATAAAATTCAAAACACAGTTCTGTGGAATATGGAAAATCTGTTATTCTTAGTTTCTGAAAAAGTTTGTTTTTGAGTTAAGATAGTTTTGACTTAGGGAATAGATATACGAAGTAGGTACTTTGCCCGTTTCATATAAAAATCGCTAAGATCTGTACTAATCTTCCGGCTTCATTTTTGCTCTACTTTTAATAGGCATATTTTTGCAACGGAGCAATGGATCGGCGTGTTTTCTTGCAGGGATATAAATAAAGACGTGGAGAATAAAATGGACTTTTTATCCCGGAAAGTCAAAGAGTTCCCATGCGGACGAAGTTGCGGGAGTCAGCTAGTATGGTATAGAATGGAAGAAGCTATATTTATAACATGTGACGCCATGCGCGGGTCGAGGGAAATGAAGCGGAATCTTTCAGATAACGCACACAATTACACACGCGTACTAACGAGGATGTTACACACACACACAAACACAAGCAACACTTAGGGTAGAGTTCACACAATGATGTAGGTGACATCGATAATTTGCTTGGGGCATAAGTGCCAAATTGAATGTGCTTAAGAACAAGTTGATGTGCATTCATTGTGACATGGCCTTATCTACCTACATTATTACAATAATTTTCTAATGTGCGCTAATCTGAACAAATGAACATCTAAATACGAGTAGGTACATGCTTTATAATTAACATGATTATACATCCATGGTTGGCAACTAGTCTACATAATTTACTAGATATATACGTAATTATGTATGAGGCATTCTATTTAGATTAAATACAATATTATGCACCTATTTTACATGATATTTGGCCAAATAGTTAGTTTTAATTTTAATTGCGCAAGTAGGTTAGTAGATCCATTACAATTTTTCGATATGGTATTTACAAAAATATTGAAAAACATAACAGCTTAATAGAGAATAAAAAGTATTTCAAATTACACGGTATAGCAGGTACGCAACAGGTTGAGCTGGCAATCAGGGTGGGGACGCCCTGCACACCCGAACATCCCCCGCGCTAACCCGATACGGGCGAGCGCGGGCGCTGTGCGGGTGTGCGGGGCGTTCAACCGCCTCAAACCCCGATTTCCAACTCAACCTGTCGCGAACTATAGGTATGCGAACATAAGTTATTATTCCGCGTCATCATTTATTTAATAAATTTAATTAAAACTTATTTAATATACCTATTATCTATATATATATAAAAGGAAAAGGTGACTGACTGACTGACTGACTGATCTATCAACGCACAACACAAACTACTGGACTGGTGGTGGATAACCCTAATGGTGTTAAATAGGGGTTAAAATTTGTGTTGTCCACGCGGACGAAGTCGCGGGCATAAGCTAGTGAGTAAATAATACAATTTCGTTGGGGAAGTTATAGAGCCACGATTTCACAAGTAAGTTGGGGCGTATCTGTAGACCCATTAGTGGTGTACAGACACATTTGTGTGTCCGCACCAGTCCGCACAATTGACCGGCGAAGGAAGCGGCTGAGATAACGGTTCGCTCTGGGTTCCATTTATTGTTCCACTCGTACGAGTGTATGGGAGAAGTAAGGACGTAAAGGAGATCAATCTTTATATAGAAATTATAGACCGGTGATAACCTAGTGGTTAAGACGTTGGCCTTCTATTAGGGAGGTCTGGGGTTCGATTCCGGGCATGCACCTATAACTTTCTAGAGTTAAAAAATTAAATATCAGATGCTTTAACAGTGAAGCAAAACATCATGAGGAAATCTGCATGCTTGAAAGTTCTCTATAATGGTCTCAAAGGTCTATAATGGTGAAGTCTGCCAATCCGCACTTGGCCAGCGTGGTAGGCTAGGATCGATCCCTTCTCATTCGTAGAGAAGACCAGTGCTCAGTAGTGAGCCGGCGTGGCGATGGGTTGATTATGATGACAGAAATGATGTTTGTGGTTTTTTAAAACATGTCAGCCTCGAGTGTACTTGTTCAAAATAAATACAGTTTACTCATAACTTCTCTGGCGCAGTGCTTAGTCTATGCACTGTGGCCTCTAGAGGGAAGTTCTAGGTTCGATTTTGCATTAGGTCAATTTTGGGTTTTTTAGTTTCTCAATAGACGGGTCTCGTCAGCTGGCGTTACCATCCTACTGACATGAACGTATTGCCAAAATACAGATTAAAAATTTAATACACTAGATAGTAGTGCCTAATTATCTTAAATTGCAACATTTATTTACTATCTGTGAGGTCACAGTAAATTCCTAAATTGTCAGTGAATAAAAAATTAAGTTAGGTTTCTATAATGTAGGCAAACCAGGAGTGGAACCTGTGGAATAATCTGACCGCTACGCCCGAAAGGTCGTCTAGTCTATCAAAACAACTTTGAAAGAAACCTCCCAGTCTCATCTATCACTCGTTATATTGGATACGGGCTTTGTATGGGTATTATTTTCCCTAATCTCTGTTATATGGGAGGCTGGCGTGTTGAATACAGTATGTTATCAATCTTCTTAGCGCTGTTCCTGCAATGAGAAAGATATTATGATATATCTCATGTGTGTTATTTTATAAATTTTCCTGAATATTTATATAATAACAATATCAATAAGCACTTGGGGTTTACTCTGGCATGCAAAGATTTATAGGAAATCGTTGATGTTTAGGCAACGAACAGCCCCACAATGCCAACAATAAATTTTATTATTCATTGCATTTCGTACTAAAATTATAGTCTAAGCCTTTCCTTAGACTATTAGTTTTACGTATATATATACGCATTTGCGTATAGGTATAGGTGCTTACTTAATATTTGACCGTAGCCTTCAACAACTTTTGTGTCTGTAGAAACATCCAAGACGTCGTTTAGATTACAGTGTGGATGGAACCCAGAATACTGACAGTCGACAGTGTGATCGATGATTGACTTTTTAGTATGGTTTTAATGAATAAGTGAATCATTGAAGATAATAAGGCAAGGGGAAAATGAATCAGCCCACTAGTTACAACGTGCAATTAACTGCAAGATGTTTCGATGTGTCGACAAATCAAATGAATGCTATTATCATTGAAAACTGCATTAAAATATCCATTAAAAATAAAATTGATATTTGACTAAAGAAAAATCACCGTCAAATTAAGTACCTAATACACATTTGTTTTAGTAGGAACTGCAAAACAAAAGTAAGTAGACAAAAGAAATAAAATTTATCTCGAGCAAAACACCCCATAAAATGGAATTGTCTCGAGAACTTTATAAATGCGATAACGACTAAAGTTGTTCAGAGCTTTGTTGCTACGCTTATATAAATATGGCCAGTTTAACTGAGCTCTCATGACCCCCTACGCGGCTCGTTACAGGACGGGAGACGGGAAGCTGCGAGGAATATCGCAGGTCTTGTTAATTGGACGTCGCGTACCTAAATACGCGTTGAAGTAAAAAAGAGAAAACCAAGGAGTGTCCGTCTCAAGCCCCGCCCTGCGATGGGAACGCCCACTATGATCTTCACTCCAAACTTGAGTGAGACACTTCTCTTTTATATATATATAAATTAAATTGTTAAAGCTCGTCTGACATTTGTTACATAGGCGGCGAAGCTTCTGCTTGTATGCCTGCCTTTATTATGTTGATAGATTTTACCAGACTGGTCTTGTAAATATAATATATATATAGCTTTTAATACATTGCCATCTTTATTATGGTTTTATATGTTTGGAGATATATATTTATAGAGTTAATCATGGCAGGTTCCTGCGTTGGCTCGGAATATCAAGATGTAGTTTATACTTATACTTACAATAAAATCACTTAAGTATCATATTATGATGCTCTATTTGTTATTACTATACTTATTAGTTAGGGACTCTAATAAACTTACTTGTATACTTTATTGGCTGAGTAAGATAACCACATCACTGGTAACAACCATGTAACAACACCACGATCATGGCATTGAAATTATTTATTACACATTTCAAAATGAAAGGCATTTAGAAAATCGAAATTCAAAATATTTGCATGTTACCTATTTTTATTTTTTTAGGACAACTTGTCTTGTCACCCTTATTGCACATCAAGACTCAACCACAGGTTTGAAAAGCAAAAGAGATATAGACTAAGACCCGTTTTTGGAAGTCGTTTTTTTATAGTTTTTTTTTATTTCAATGGTTTTAGTGTAAGTAGTCATTGCTTGGTACCTAAAATATCAATTCACCAGCAACACTTTTAAAATCCACACGGCTTAGGAGTTCAGTACCTTGCAGCATCAGGATTGAAGAGTTGTGACTTGAAATTCAATAACATAGTCTATGCTTGGCATTTACAATATAAAAAAACGGGCCGAATTGAGAACCACCTTCTTTTTGGAAGTTGGTTAAAAATAGCAGCCCGTTACCAGGGTTACAAATCTACAAAATCTATTTTAATATACAAAACAGCAAACAAACTGAGTGACTGACTGACTGATCAACATATACAGTAGCCGGCAAGAAATATTGTAAATCGACTTTTAGAACGAGATTTCGGCTTCGTATAGCATTGTCTCTGTTACTCACACCTATATGTGACGTTTTATCAGTCTCAACGACAGAGACAATGCTCTACGAAACCGCTATCTCTTTCTAAATGTACAAAATTTCCTGCCGGCTACTGCAGCTTAGCATTGGGTCTAGAATTAGAGATTTTACCCTCTCACTAGGGACTCATAACTCGGAAGTCGGACTCTTACTTAGAATCATTTTTCAGATATTCCAACCAAACAAAGCCAGGACTGTAAAACTAGTATTTTTATATAAAAGAAAATTGCAGCAGTCTACAATATTCATACAAGCTAACTTCAAAAATATGAGTCAATCAATTTATTGCAATGGCAGTTGTAAAATGGCATTTTTTCACAGCTTTCATAACAAAAATAAAATAGAAAAATATCATGGTACCCGGAAACGGATACTTGATTAATTTTTAATTCGCCAGAGCAGCGACGCTGTCGTCGTCTTCCTGCCCGTCGCTTCCGGTTGCGAGCGCTCCTTTTTTGATTTTTCTTTTTTCAAGTTGTATTTCCGGTTTAGCGCAATTCAGTGTCAAACAAATATTGATACTGAGGTCATTGAACATTATTTTTCTTTTACTTAGATAAGGTACCAGGTAGAGATTTCACCAAATTATCTGATAAGTATTTCAGATAAAAATGATTTTAGAAGCGGATAAATTTATTTATTTGAACTGTTCAGCATTTTAAAATTATTATGAACCTATTTTAAATTTAGAGTAAAAGAGCAGTGATAGCGTAGTGGTTAAGATGTCGGCTTCCTATTCGGAGAGTCGGGGGTTCGACTCCGGCTTTTCGAAGTTATGAGCATTTGAAGCAATTAAATACCACTTAATTCGGTGAAGTAAAACATCATGAGGAAACATGACCTGAGAGTTCTCTACAATATCAAAGCTGTGTCAAGTCTGCATGCCAATTCGCACTTGGCAAACGTGGTGGACCTAAGCCTTAACCTTTCTTATTCTGAGAGGAGACCCGTAGGGTCAGGTGGTAAACAGTGGCCCAGTAGTACACAGTGCACCACCACTCATATCTCAAAAACGTGACGTTGCTAAACTGTACTGCAAACGCGAAACAATTTGCCTTCTACCATCTCCCGCACTCACCAGTCGACGGCGCTCTCCCGCCCGTAACAGTGGCACAGTGTATGGTTTTGTTCTTGGAGCCAAAAAAAGTAAGTACACGTGTTTTCATTTATTTTCTTTCTAGAATCGTTGTATATTTAGTAACATTATATTGCACTGTTACCATGTGTAAAGTAATTGTTCCTTAATAACTTAGATATATAAATATCCTTTGAATTTGGTATGTTTAATAGTTATGTAACCTTAAAGGTTAGAAAGTGGTGTCTGCACACAGTGGCTCAAAATCGTAGGGTACACAGTGAGCCATGGTTCACTGTGTACCAATCACTTGTTCATTATGTCCGATACAATTTATGCATTAACTTTCAACTGTGATTGTTATGAACAAAAAAGGCGTTAATAGAAGATCTAATACTTAATATAATAATAGTAATCTTTTTGTTTCAGAATGTGTCGAACTACAGTAAAAAATCGAAAAATTGGCGGACATGATGCAAAAGACATGAAAAAAGCTGTAGATCTTGTAAAGAACGGAATGAGTATACACAAAGCAGCACAAGAATGTAATTTAAAATATTCAACTATGAGAAGATTTATGTGAAAATACTAATAAGTGGAAATATAAAAATCCAAGCTTTAATTTATATAGTCAGTATTCCTAATTAGATTTGTAAGTTAAATTAGTATCTACTAGTTTGTTTTTGTACTGATTTTATGTGATTGTTGCTAAAGAATACAAATATATAAAGAAATGATTAAATATTACTTTACTGTAGTTTTAGTTAAAGACATTTATATCAATAAATATTTTTAAATATGTGACAAATGTAGGTAATTAAAATGATGATTCACTGTGTACACATTGGTTCACTGTCGACTCACACCCTGATTCACTGTGTACATATACTGGTACACAGTGAACCATTCGCCATCTTTTAAATAAAACAATATTACTTATAAACTATTACAATTAGTGCTGAAATTAATATGCAAAACACAAGTTTAATAAATTACCTTTCGTCTAATGCCAATAGTTGTTAACTACATTCACATACGGTGGATCTATAAATGTTTGAAATTTTAGTGGTTCACTGTTTACCATGTCACCCTACTCGATGTTGGCCCACCACGATGGATCATGGAGTGATCATGATAATAACTTATCTTTATAATCTTATATATCTTTTTGAGAGGAGATACGTTCTTAGTAGTGCGCCGCTGATAGGTAGACGAGGATGATGATGAATACTTATCCATACTAATATTATAAATGCGAAAGTGTGTCTGTCTGTTTGTCCGTCTGTCTGGTAGCTTTTCACGGCTCATCGGTTTAACTGATTTTAATGAAGTTTGGTACAGAGATAGAAGGGCATAAGCTACTTTTGATCCCGGAATATCAAAGAGTTCCCACGGGATTTTTAAAAACGTAAATCCACGCGGACGAAGTCGCTGGAATCTTCTAGTAATAAATACTTTGATCAAAAATAATTATAAATTACTCCACATTTTTAAAAAGCCGTTGATTGTTCAGTTTTCTTTCATAAAAGAGTGATGTTCAAGCGATTATTTTTCCGGCGGCGGGACTTTTTCTCGTCGGTGAAAAAGTGAAAAACTCGCCTCTGCCGGATATTATCGTTAATTATGAATCGGGAGATTTCAGCAGTCATTGCTTTGACGGGTATAAATGATGCCAGACAATCACGATAATCTTGTTTCAGTTTTTAAAATCCTAGGGTGTACCTACTCGTGTATATTTTGTAAAGGGTTGTAATTTTTGGTTTAATTAAAAACAAAAAAAACAAATTGTTATTCTAAAATACACCCTTTTCTCATTTAAAATGCATGGGGGTGCATCCATAACACACATTTATATTTTAAGTTTTGTTAGTAAATCACAACTAAGTAGAACTATTTTAGAGTTTAAATTAATTAATTAAAGTAGAGTGGTACTTGCATACCTAATGACGCTGGCTTTTCTCATGTCTGGTTTTCCGCCGATCTAACATAAATCTACGCCAAACTAGTTCCGAACGCACCATTTTTTGAATACTAGCGAATTTTTTAAGATTTAAAAATGATAATCCAAATTGAAATTGCGCACCCTTCTCATAATTTTTTTTCATTCTTTTAAACGGGAGATTTCCCTATTTAAAATGTGCAATTTTATAAAATTAATATATATAAGTCCTCGGTTTCTAAGTAATAGAACCCTAGTGGTCAGACTCCGAAACAATGTCATTGATCTGTTGTATTCGTCCACAAATCAAAGTCCAAAGACAAGGGCCGGCTAATGCGCGTCTGGGGCATACACCGACCCGGACGAGATGAATGGACGGCTTTTTAACCGACTTCCAAAAGAGGAGGAGGTTCTGAATTCGGTGCGTATTTTTTGTTATGGAAATTTATTTAATACAAATTCGCTAAGATGAAAAAAATGCGCTAAAAATGGAAAAGCTCAAAACTACAAAAAAAATTAGAAGCTGTTAAGAGGTAGTATCTTTTACGAAGTCTATAGGAATTTTGGAAAAAATATATTTTTTTGTGTGTAGCTGCACTCATGGCCTATACAGTTTCTAATAATAGTACCTACCTATATACCTTTTTGTATTATAGTAAGACATGAGTAAGACAGATAAAGTAAACTGAAACTAGGTTTACCTTTATAATTTAACACAATGTTTGTTTGAAGTGGACAGCGAAATCCTCCACATAAATCGCAAGGAGATAGGAGTTAGCGAAATATAGAGAGCGCCCGAGGGAGCCCTCCCGCACACAAATCATGGCGTCTCTACCTCGGACATACCCACGTTAAGGAGGTTAAGTTGTATTTAGTTACGGTCTGATTCAACGTAACCATTTTGTGTTTCCATCTATCTTGAGAGTTAGACATTAAAATTAATCTTAATTCCTAATCTGGAAAATGTCATTGTTAAACATAGGTACATTAAAATTTAGCTATGATTTCGTAATTTGACAACATTAAGCTTCACCATAACTTTAACATAAAATGTAACCAGCCCATCTTTGAAAAGTATTAAATCCAACGATTCTAAAACCGATATAAATTCGTGGATAGAAAAATTTGGAATAGTTACATAAAATTTCATTATACATCCCTGATTTTGACGAAATTTGATATAGAGATAAATTTATTTTCGGAGAAGCACATGGCTTCTTTTTGTCCCTGAAAATCAAGGAATCCCGACGGATTTTTGACATCATCTACTTGATACAAAGGTAGCTTGCATCCTGGAGACGGATATGATACTTATAGACTACTTTTTAGCCCAGAAAATCAAAGTTACCACGGGATTTTTAATAGTCTGAAATCACGCGTATGAAGTCGTGGACATTATCTGGTATGATATTAGAGAGAGCCAACGCGTGTCAGACCTTCGTTATTTTAAAAAAGCTGAAAGTTTCTCTGCGTGTTGTCCCCAACACTGGGAGGAACGTTTGTTAGGATGTCTGTTTGGATCATGGTGGCTTTGGGATATAACAGGAATAAAGTTGTAAAATATCTCGTCAAAATATAAAGTCTAATTTTTTTGTATTTTCTTCGGAATAGTATTAGAAATCACTTAATGCATTGCAAGACACTCAGTGTCGTGGCAACCACCTGCCAGACACCCCTTAACTTTTAAACTTTAAACGTTTCTCCCAGTGTTAGAGAGATAAACTTTTAGCTTTTATAAAATAACGAAGATCTGGCACGCGCTGGCTCTTTAGTAACGAATATTTTTCAGTAACGAAAAATGTGGAATAAACTATCACGATTAAACAAACTTGACATCCCTATTTATGTCGTTTACATGTTACAAGTAAAGTGTTGATTTAGTATTTTCACACAGGCGTCATTTATACTCGTGATCGAGATCATTAGTCGGTGCGTGCGAGGCGGAAAAGTTCCCGTATAAATCCCGCCGACACTCGTGCGTTCCCATCGATATGATTAATAGACGCTCCTGAATCGCGCTTATCTCGCTCATTGAGTAATCAACTATTTCTTTAGGTAGTTGCCTTTTTTGCTTTATGTTCCTAATATAAATTACTTTTTGAATCAGTAAGAAAAATTACCAGTGGTTAGAATGCGTGCTCAAGGTAAGTATATGACCACGCCACAGACCACAAAGGCTAAATTGTCTGTGGACCACGCATTCTGACCACTGGAAATAATTTCTAATGGCCATAGAATTTTGTATCCTCCTCCATCTTTATCGCGTTTCATTTTTCATCTTAGCTTATAATGAGCTGAGAAAGTTGAAAATTAAAACCCGTTAATCTATGTTTAGGTCCGTAATAATTCATCAAGCATTTTCTGAGAAGAGAAAATATCTCGACGAAACCAGCGCATAATACCTAATTGAGATTTTTTTTGAGATATACCTAATATTAATATTTTGTGTAAATCGATAACTTGATGGAGTTCACTCATATTTTCTACCCAGCCGGAATGTTTGATAAAAATAGTATGTAGTCAAAAAGATAAATAAAAAATTGCACTGATATCATAGTGAACTGCAAATGCAAAGCCAATATACCAAATCCGCGATAAACCGTCGCGTTCCGGCTTCGGGCTCTTCGCGTAATGAACGATTCACGCATCGACATTATCGCCCGCCGACCAACACCTATAAATAAATATGGCGGCAAAAATGGCGTCAGTTTATCAGCGACTGAAAGTGGACGCTGGGGAGCGGCGGCCGAGTAATAAATGTTATTAGATAGCCTCTGGGCTTAGTTGGGCTGTTTTTTCGTACTTCTTTCGGGCCGGCCTTTGTTAATGCGTCTGGGTTGGAAAATAAATTGGTCGGGCCGCTTTTAAATGAGTCCGCACAGGTTAAATACTGATTTTTCCGGCCCGTGATTAAGCGTGATGCATGTTCTGGAATAATGGTATCTGAAAAGCGATTTCGATTTTGTACTATGGTATACGAGGAAGCAGTAACAGTCTTAAATTTTTATTTTTAAGTAATTATAAGTAAGTCATATAGGAATGTACTTAATTTTTCAACAAAAATATGTAGACCAACAGAAATTAATTTTAATTAAAAAATATTATAAAATTATTTAGGTGTTAGGCAAGACTAAGTAAGGAGTTTTTGAAAACTGATCCTTGATATATCGCCAATATATTAATTTTTCTTTAAATTATATTGATAAAGTATCCTAGCTAGAATATTTGCACCAAATATACTACCTACTAGCGAGCGCAAATAGCAGTTGTTTGCGCGAAAATAAAATAAAGTCAGTGCAAATAATCGGTGTGTTTGCTCGACGCTACGGCTGCCAAAAGCATCGGTAAACGATCCTTCGCTATTTACCTGCATCCAGCCACCTGCGAATTTCCAGAAGATATTAATTGCTATTATTTTTCTGAGCTTCGACTTCGTCCACGTGGACTACATTTTCAAACCCTCGCCACGCCACGCTCATCAGCAATTTGCGGGACTTATACTAAGTAACTTATAGATAGATTACAGATAGGTACCTAAATAGATTTAATATTGGCCGTTAGAGATACAAATTTAACAAATAAAAACTTGTCAAGTAACTTATCGACAGATTACATGAATTAATGAATGAATGACTGAATGAATCAATGAATCAATGACTGAATGAATGAATGAACAAAATTATTACAGAAAAACACTCACAATGCAAAACGAAAATAGGTAGATATAGGCAGGGTAGGGTTGATTACTAATTTCGGTCGTAAATAGACTCACACACAACAAATAATTCAATGACATACAAACGTGTACATGGCGTTTTATAAAATATGCTGTATACACAATAAGGCATCTTCATCACCAGTGGAATCATCATTATAAGCCTATCGCCTTCCCACTACTGAGAACGGGTCTCCACTCTTAAGAAGAAGAATGTGGCCATAGTCCACCACGCTGACCAAGTGCGGATTGGCAGACTTCACACACCTTTGAGAACATTATGGCTCTTAGGCATGCAGGTTTTTTCACAGTGTTTTCATTCACCGCTAAAGCAAGTGAAACGCACGTAACTCTTAAAAAAAGTGTGGTGTGCTCGGGATCAAACCCCGGCCCCCCGACATCTTTACCACTAGGACATCACATCACACTCACAAGTGCAATAAAGTGCTTGAAAAATCTATTTCATAATATGTACAATCATATTTGCACTGCAACCTAATAAAGTTTTGAATGACGAATATTTGAACAAGCGATATTAAACGAATGCCAATAAACGCCTGCAGCTACCTTTGTGACAGCCATTTAACGAATAACCCGTACATATTTGACCAATTTAAGGATGACGGGCAGAGGGTGTCGTATTTTTCACTTCAAAAAACGCTTCCATAACAGACTAGTAAACCCTGTGTTCCATAATGAGAGCATCATCCAAACCTGCGCCAACAAAGCGAGAACGTCAGCCTAGCGGCGGCGGGTGGCCGGGCGGTCGCCTCCACAATATTTTTAGGATCACTTCGTTGTCTGTCTGTTTGTGTGTCTGTCTATTTGTCCGTCTGTCCGTCTGTCGTGTCTGTCAAAAAACCTATAGGGTACTACTCGTTGACCTAGAATCATGAAATTTGGCAGGTAGGTAGGTCTTTTTATACATAGGTAATAGTTTTTGATTTAACGTGCAATATGGCAAAAAATACATGAGTACGGAACCCTCGGTGCTCAAGTGTAACTCGCACTTGGCCGGTTTTTTGTTTAGGTACTTACATCAAAAATAAGTTGGAACTATAGTTGTATAAAATAAAAATTTGTTCTCGTAACTGTTAATACAAGCGAAATTAAAAATATGTCTGGGATAAGTTTCATCGAAAACAAATCCTTATCACATTTTTTTTGGTGTAAACCGGGAATTAAACGTAAATTTACTACAAGACATGCATTAATATTGTAGGAAATATAATAATGTAACGATCATGCGGCACTAAAAAGAGTAATAGTTACGCATACACTATCGAGGTTTTCGCGAGTCAATTTTGGCAAGGCTCCAGGAAGAATATAGATGATATTCTTTAGTTATCAATATAAGTACTATAGTATTATGATTTATGACAAAATATCAAATTATAATGTACATTTACAGTATAATTATAAGAAAACTTGTTGTTAAGAGTAATAAAAGCAGTTGAGCAAAGTATACAATACATCTCTGCCATCCCTAAATTGAATAAATTGCCTCAGTTGGAATCAAACTTAATAATTATGTTCGTTATAAAATAATTGTTCCAATATGGCCCATGTATAGGTAGGGACCTACTTTGACGCAAAATAAACACGAATAAAATAAAATACTACCAGCTTCCATGTCATAGACAAAATATTCACGATATTTCGTATTTAGGATAATTAAATTTTCATTTTTCAGGGATAAACTTCGTTAGTGAAGATTTGCTTACGTACAAGTAGCAAAAAATCAAAAATTCACACTTCAGTACCCAAGACCCTAAACTCGTTACGAGCGCCACTAATTACACCCACAATATCACAGCTTAAAATTGTACATTGCAGCTCAGTCAAGTTCGCTATCTCCCTCGCACACGTTGAAACAATACCCACCAACTGTTGCAAAACGCTCACATGTACGCGCGGGTTTACTGTGTGCGTGGGTAAACACCGGTTTAAGCCTAACTGGCCTTAATGAATCGTAATGGCCCCTATAATTCGCGGCGTAACTAACTGGCCATGTGGGGAAGCTACCCCTTCTCCCGTAAGCCCTTCGCCCGCGCGGCCCCGATATTTTGGAACCCGGCCATATCGCGTATGACAGCGCCGATTCTCTTTTTGAAATTTTCAGCCTAACCGCCCTCGGTACTATGATTTGCGGTTACGTGTTTAGATTTTGCGTTGCCACAATTTGTCACATCGAACTTCAACGTGTTTCTATCATCGGCTGAACTCGGAATCGGCTCTTACTTTATGATTGCGCACTGTTTACTGCAGTAAAATACTGGTGTTTGAAATTGTAAGAGTTATGTTTCGGGAACTGCAACAGCCGGCGCCCTAAGTTTAAACTAAAGCCCGAAGGAGGTCGTTATTCCTACTGTAATTTATTTAATTGCGCTGTGGCGGTAATTATTCATGAAATTACGGCAATTATGTCTTGGGAAACAATTATTTATTGTGCAAACTTGAGTCTTAACTCACATTTTATTTTAACTTGCATCGGAGATAACACGATGGTCGGCGTTGTTTAATTTTAATGTTAAACTTAATTTATTTTTAATGGTTGATCTGTTTTGTTATATGACTTGAACTTTAATTAAGTTTTCTTTTTTTAACCTTTTACAGTTTTGTTTCATTTTTTATTTCTAGTGTAACACCACTATTAATGTTTTCTAGTGTTTCAGAAGTTAATAAGAGCAAAATTCCAAGTCTGCTGGATGCCAAAGCCATTAGCGGTGTACTAAGGCAGTTAGCCACACATGCCCCAAACACTAATTGCCGAAGCATTGCGCCGTCGCGTTGGTGCGTAAGCTTATCTCGATAATGCCTTCGCCACCTGAAAAAATAAATATAAAACTATTTAAATACGTAAACCTTCTGTTTTGATTCTGATTTGATATTAAAAAGACCAAGAATAAGGCAATAATCTCACTTTATTCTATGAAGAGAATTAAGCCGAATTCTGCACAACATTGACAATGGTTGGTACTACACTACTTCAGCTTCAATGAGCTATACAAAATAAATGTCAAATTAACTTGGTGGCTTTCATTCAGTGATGATCACAAAGTTAGATTAATGGGAATCAAACCCAGGCAGGAAAAAAACCCAGGCAGGCATTTTAAAATGCCACAGTGCACACCACTACGCCCAAAGAGGTACCCAAAATGATATCTTTTTCAGTCTATTGTGTTAGTTACATATGGCTTCGTACCAGTGAATTCAAAAAAGCAAAACAAGTTAACGAATGGGCGATTTTCGTCCTGCATATTAATCACCGGTCGCCACATGTCGCCGCGGACTGGTCTTCCAGTGTCCACTTGGCTTAAATTAAAATATTTGGGACGACGACGCCTGTGTCCGAATATTGGGTAACATTTGGTAGTAATGATAAGTCCTTGTTAATTTTGATAGGCAGTAATAAATTTACATAGCGTGGCGACCGTAAGGATAACGATTGTAATATAGTCTTGATAGATTTACCGACTATATTTCGAAACATCTCTGTATACTTATTAGGAACATAAAATAGTTCAATCATAAGAAATCATAATAGATCCATATGTCATCACTGCAACGACGCCACCACCACTTTACAATTAGGTATTAGATGAGTAATAAACTCACCCAGGTAAAAATTATTAATGCCCATAGTTTCAATTCAATTCAATTCAATTCAAATTTCTTTATTGCGAATATGGGTAAACAGTGAAGATGTTACAAAAACAAAAAGTTACAGCCAAATTCTGCTTATTAGCATGCAATCAAAACATGATTGCATGCTAATAGGCAGGTTAAGACATAATTGTATAGTGCAGGTGGTGGCATCGTTACAGTGATGACATGGATCCGAGACTTGGTCGCTAACTATGGGCCTCCTAAGAAAGCTCAGGGTCACTTAGCGGGCGATGGAGAGAGCTATGCTCGGAGTCCATCTACGTGATTAAAGCAGAAATTAGGAGATCCATAGGATCTCCTCATTTCTGATTTGATCAGTAGAGTACTAGAGTAACATTGTAAGGACTGCCTTACAATTTTACGCTATTAAGTAATCTTTTCGATCATATTATTGTTGTTATAGGTTTACGTATTAGAGAATCATTAAAAACTATCGAAGTTTCGCAAAAGAATGTACGTGACAAGCAAACAAAGTGCGGCCAGCATTGTTCAAACACAAATGGATAGTTAGCCAGAGCCGCGTGGCCCGTCCTACGTGATAAATTCATTTTTGGGTAAGGTTTAATTTGTTTGCCGGCGCGCCGCTATTCGGAAAATGCCATTTCTCATTGAACAGATTACAGAGATTACGAATTCATTAGGGGTGCAATATCTTTTGTTCCTAGCCGGGGATTCGCCTAATTGATATTTTGAGCACACGTGTAGTTTGTTCAAAATAATTAGAATTTTCGTTAGATATTAAAGAGATTTACCTCAATAGATAGATAATTTATTTTACGGGTCATAAAATATTTAACAATTCAATGACATAAGGTATGCTTGATAGTCCCTAGGGAATATTAGAGAAATGCTTAGAGCTGAAAATATCACTACCCATAATTATAAATGTAAAAGTGTGTTTGTTTATTGGTTTATTAGTTTTTTGTTGGTCCTTCAATCACGCTGCAAGGTAGCAATGGATCGGCGTGATTTTTTGCATATTCATAGTTAAAAACCTGGAGAGTGACATAGGATACTTTTTATCCCGGAAAATCAAAGAGTTCCCACGGGTTTTTTAAAAACCTAAATCCACGCGAACGAAGTCGCGGGCAATCAGTGAGTGATAGATAATGGGTAAGTATATCTAAAGATCTTCCCAGAGTATGAAAAACTTGATCTTCCAGGTAAACAGCGGCGGATTATGATTTTTAAAAATTGTATTACCGTATTGTATGAGCTTTGCCTATCTGGAGTTTTATAATATCTTTGTATGACGAACCTTAGATGATATAGTACATAGATCAGTCGATGTATAAAGTTTGATACCAGAATATTGCGTTGTCCACAGGAACGGTAATTACGGCGCACCTCAGGCGCGAGCCGCAATTAATTCCTGTCCGATCCGCATCCACATCCGCGTCCGCACTCCGCACGTCTCGCTGCGGTATTCGATGTCCCAGACACCATTCCTGGACCCGACCACTCAGATTACCATAAACTTTGTTCTAGAATTAAGATGTTATTTTAATATTGGCTGTCATCATAGATTTGTTTTCTAAATAATTTTATTAGGTAGGTACTTACTTCTGTAGGATTTCATTTAAAAAAAGTCACTTGAATTAATAATTATTACCTATAATAAGCGTCGAATTAAAATAAGTAAGTAAAAACGTTTATTTTCAATCATCTTATTATGTATGTACTGTGCTTATAGGTGTAAGTAGGTGTATACCATTTAAAAAATATTTTCCTCCTTTTTAAATAATTATTTGATTGTATGTTTATTATACTAATACACTTCTTCTAATTCTAAGTTTGCTTGGCAAAGATTTTCTTCTTCTTGTTCTTTCATTAAGTCCAAGTGTACCAAGTGTACCAATAAAGAGTATAGCAGATATAAAAATAGATTTTCATATATACCCATTACAGGAACTGTTTTCAGTTTTCTACACCAATAAACTTAAGCTGTCTATTAATTACGAGTTTCAGTGGTGCGTTTGAACGGCAGGACTGCACGCTGCGAGGACAGGGGACACAAGGCCCAGAGCACTGAACCTATTAAATTAGTTTCTCCAACGTAGTAAATCTTGATATTTTGTGGTATTGATTAAAGTATAATAATATTTGAAACCAACAATATACCTATATTATTTTAAAAGCCACCTTTATATAACAACGGGCATCGAGTAGGTACTATTAAAAAAGTTAAATGTAATAAAAAGATTTTTAAAGTCAAAGTTTTTTAATGCACCTACTTACTAACTATACTAATCACGAAGTGTGAATCGTGAAATAAAAAACTGTCATGCTATAGGCAATAGAGTTCCAATATACACCTCACTTCTATCATTAGAGTCGCATAATGGTACCATAACCATCTATTGTCATCCGAACCACAAGTTTTTGTAAAAATTTCAACTCAGAACAGTAGAAGTAGCTAAAAAGTTTCGACAAAAATAACAACATACGAATAAAAGTTTTTAAAAAGTAAGTAAGTAATCGTAATTTTATTATTAGCTCTAATCATGAATACATAAAATAGACACATCAAACGGTTTTATGTACCTATATCTCAAAATGTCTCCCCTAAAAGATAACAATAATCGTAAAATAATCCACGTACAACATTTGTAGTCAATCTTGATAATACCACCTTTACCTGAATACTTAATCGAGGTAACAGGCAATCAGAATTCTGTTGGAGTTCGTTCGATTCTCCGGGTTAACGATAAGCTTTAGATCCGGGCTGTGTGAATTCATCTCGCGATACTTGTGACTAATCGCCGGGATTCACCTCGCTCCGTCTCGCGATAATCCCGGACAAATTATAGGGGTGCTTATAAGCTGCGTGGAGGTTTTGTCCTCATTATTTAGCAGTCAGTTGAGGAAAGTCTCTTGGAGAAAGGCGAAAATATTTAAGAGTTTTAGTTTGCTGTGCCGAGCGAAGATTAACATTAGCAGTAGCATTAACGTTGATTTTGGTTTTTTATTCGCTATATCGCTTCAACTATACGCGCGACAATATCACTTGCCAGCAAGTTTTATTGCAGCCAAGCGCCAAGTCTATTTTAAAATAAGAATAGTTTTTGATAGAGAATATAATGAACTATCCTAAGATAAAATGTGTTTGCCAAATATCGAGTGACTTGATAAAAATACTGTCAGTATCATCTAAACCTATCAATACCACAGTGGAAAAATAATTGAGCCTGAAAAAGAGATAAACAAAAAGAGAAACGGTGGTGGATATAAAAGAGATTTTGCGTCACAAAGCCGCATGCGGGCCAGATATTGACAGTAAATTTCATTCATACAGCGTTAGTGCCGCTCCATCAGACACAGGGTCTGTCGCAAACAGTCATTGCAAATGTTTGGACTGGCTTCTGTATCACTCATCAGCTTAATAGTTAATACTAGAGAAAAAAAATGACTTTATTTCAAAATGAACAAAATTAGAAGTATTCTTGATTACATAAACCCGAGTTATAGTAACAGTTTTTCTGTTTTCTCAAAAATGTACCATTAGTTAATAGTTAATACTAATTATTGTTAAGGAGCGCCAGCTCGCCAACAAACTGGCTCACCAGTTTGGCGAGAGAAAAACTATGTATTAATTGGTGTACGCTTGTTATAAATAAATTTAAAAAAAAAAAGTTAATGTGTGCCATGATTATGAATGCCAGACTATTAAAAACGTTTGACTGATTTGTGCAATGCAATATTATAATAAAAATAATATTCTGGTCGACTTAAATAGTAGTTAGTCGAACGTCTGGGTTGTCATAGCTCTATGGTAGCCTACGACGTAGCGGCACGGAGCGGTGACTACGGTATCCCGCTACGCGCTCGGCGCTCGCACACTTTTCAATACTACCTAATATAATACGCATGACAATAACTTCCTCTGAAATAGCATCTTCATAACGTGTGATAGAATTTATAGCACTTGGGGACAATGTAGCTATCTCTCAATGGAATAATTTTCAAAATCGGATCATCAGTTCTGGAGATTTTACAAATCCCTTACAAACAAACTCGCAAACTAACAAAATTTATCTCTTCATAGTATCATAATTACTAGTATAGATTTTGTATAATTAGATTAAACATTAGCTAAACAAAAGTCAAAAAGTTTTTTTTTTAGCTTCGCCTCAAATTTTTGACAAAACATTTTACAACAATATCATTACAACTATTAATACCAAATATTGTAACATCTATTATTATCATTTAAAAAAATTCAAGTAACATCATCCTAGATAATATATCGTAGAGTTAAGTCAATATTTGGGAGCGACTTCCGTAAGTGAGCGGGTAATTTATCGGGCAAAGTGAAGTTTATCGAAAGACGGGGAATAACTTTATTATAGAGTGACCGGAACCAGCTCGGACGCGCCCCTGGATACGTTACACTTGCGCTCACAAGTGGCTTGAATTATGAGTATAATTTTGCTAGCAACCCTGGAAAGGGCTGCCATTTTTTGAAGCACGTTCATAGGTGTCAAAAGGTGCGTAAACTCCGCGCCAATCTGTGTCGCTACGCGAATGTCTCATATACACGCGTACGAATTTGTCTTCACTTTTTAAAACAGAATTGTGCAGTACGTGACAGAAAATATTGCACATCGACCTTTAGAAAAAGATTGCGGTTTCCTAGAGCGTTGTCTCTGTCGTTGAGACCAACAAAATGTCACATAGGTATGACTTCTGTTTTAAGCTATAATAAGTTATAGCTCCTCCCAAAACGCGTAATACTTAATTAAAGTTACAAAACTTCATTAATACAAGTATGAAACGATTTTTCCTCTGACTGTACAGTTTTGCGTCGCCTCATTTTTGTAGAGTCGCAGGCATTTCTTCGGAATGATGAAATATGTCGTCATACGCTCGGCCTTCATTGTAAACACATTTCGGGAATCCACGTCCGGTCCGGCGACGGAAATCGTCCACGTTTTAGTAATTTTATTTCTTGGACCTCGCGTTTTCCTTTGTTGAAAGTATTCCAAACATCTCTGTGATATGACTGTTTGTAATTTAAGTATATTTCATATGTAACAAAATTTTATGGTAAGTGAGTATGGTATTTGAGGAGAATGTGCTTATGATATTTTTATGTAAAGATTTTTTTAAGCTTGATTATAATAAAACTAAAACGTAAGCTTCATTTTAAAATAGCTTCATGTAGCGAAAGTAAGCTAGCCTCGGTCAGTTTTACAAGAATATTAAGTAGTTTCCAGATACTAGATACTTATAATAGCTGCTATATAATAAGGAATTTAGTGCATTGTATGCGGACTACGGTGAAGGAGAACTCTCCATTTTTCAAAGGTGTGGACTGTGGAAGTCTGCTAATCGCCACTTGACAAGCATGGTGTGGTGGACTATAAGCCTCGCCCTTTCGCATTCTGAGAGGAGACAGGTACTCAGTAGTGGGCCAGCGATGGGTTGATGATGATGATGATGATTATGTGGATTATTTAATACTATAAAAGCTATATAAATATTTGTTTTCTAATTTTTTTTAAATGCTTTTCTAAAATAACACTGTCCATTTACAAACTGCAAAAAATTATAATTTTATTATTTCTAACCACAAGACGTACAAGGGTCTGCGAACAATGAGAAATGTCCAATAAAGTTTAATTTGGCGTGGGCGCTACAAAGCAGGCTTCAGATATAATACTGTCAAGCCCGCTCGCTTCAGTGGACTTATTCATGGTGACATCTTTAAAAAGAAACCCCGGACTATAGATGTAAAGTTGCTATTCAGTTAAATAAAGTTGACTCATACTCACATTCAAATAATTAATATTACAAGACAATTACAATACATAATATTAAGTATAATAGTAACTGATGTCCATGACTTAGCTCGCGTGGATTTACGTCTTTAAAAAATCCGTGGAAACTCTTTGATTTTCCGGGATAAAAAGTAGCCTATGCTACTCTCCAAGTCTTTAAATTACACCCATGCAAAAAATCACGTTGATCCATTGCTGCGTTGTGACGTGATTGAAGGAAAATTTAACAAACCAGTAAGCGAACAGACAAAGACACTTTTGCAGGTCAAAAAGTTATGGGTAGTGATGATAAAAAATAGTAGTAGGTAGTGTTGATAGTAGTAGATTACGCACAACAGACGGAAACGTTTAAGTGCGGAAACCAGCCCAGAGCGAAGAAAGAAGTGTTGATAGTGTCAGATAAATTAAAAAACAAAATGAAACAAACAATTTATTAATTGAAGTAAAAAAAATTACAAGGGGCACACTACTCAGCAGAAGTACGTCTTCACTTGTTCCGAACATCCTGTGCCTGCAGAAGCGAAGCTGTTCTCTGTCTCGCTCATACACGTGTGCAACAAATACGCGCAGTCCAGCCAATGCGTTAGTTAGTTCATTCGTCATTCTTGTTACTTAGATACTATTATAAATATATATTTTAAACATCCATATATAAATATCAAAAAATACAATGTATATTTTTGCGCCAGTAAGTTTACGTTCTACGTCGTAGCCGTGTCCAGTAGCCAAAGAGTCCCTGTTTTCGATAAAGGCTCGCTTAATTCTACAAAGTGATCTCAAACGAAACCGGGAGTCGCCCGGGGCGACGCTTTACTACCCGCCTCTTATGAAAATTTTGTCAAGAACCTGCCAACCTACCTTTGTGAGGGTTAAGTGAAACTACACGTTTGAAGTTTGTATTTTGCTATCAGATACATGAGTTATGAAGATGTGGGCAAGGACAATATTAAAGCAAGTTGTCCGACAGTTTGAAAGAAAAAGCCACAGGTTAAAGTATCTTTCTTGTAATGTTCAAGGTCTGCCAATCTGCACTCGGCGAGCGTGGTGGACTACGGTTAAATCCTTCTCATTCTGAGAGGAGGCCCGTGCTCAGTAATAACGCAGCGACGGGTTGATCATCATGATGATAAATGTAAAGGTAGGAAGGAATTCGATACTACATAGGTACTTACCTACAATTTTTTTAATGGATTAACGTGGTAAACTATGTACAAAGTATTACTTGTTAATAAAAAGACAAACAAATTGTAACATTAATAAATAAAATTAATAAAATAACTATATAAAACTAATATTGTGTGATCCTGTGGAGTTCTTAACCCTGATTGAAACCAGAACAATGTTAGAAATAAAAACAGTACCATCTAGGTACCGTTTTTTTTGCAGTTGGTATCAAAAAATCTCAACAGTGACGCATTTCTTGATTGTATGAATAATTTATTTATTCAATAAAATGCAAGTACAGGTTGAAATAATGTCTGGTGAGCCTTATACATTTTACCATTGTAACTGATTGTAACATTATAAATAGCAAACAATCCCAAAACTTCGGTATTTTCATCGTAAATAGGTATTTAGATACCTAGCAAAAAACCTCAACAGTCAGGCAGTAATTAAGCTTTATGCCCGGCGGCACTCGCGCCATCTATCCAGGCGCCATATTTTGTCGCCAAGGCCGATAAACCGTGGATTTTTTCTCGTGCGACACGTAAATACGTTTTGGCTCGTTTCCGAGCTTATCGGGAAATATTGCCGGCACTTCTTTTTGCTGGACTGCCCGGTTCAATATTATTCTGTTTTGGAATACCTTTCAAAGTACGTTCATTGGATAAGATATCTTTTGTTTAATGAATAATTATTGAAGTTCATAAATAAATATTTAATTCATTTAACCCAAATAGCTCTATATAATTACTGCTTATTCCCACAACTTCGTCCGCGTTCTGAACTTACTCAAATTTCGAACCCCTATTTCCCCCCTTAGGGGTTGAATTTTTATAAATCCTTAGCCTGTTGTCGTAATAGCTATCTGCATGCCAAATTTCAGCCCGATCCGTTCAGTGGTTTGAGCTGTACGTTGATAGATCAGTCAGTCAGAATTTCGGTTTTTAAGAACCCCGTGGGAACTTAAATTTACTGGGATAAAAAATAACCTATATTCGTTTTCGCGGTGCAAGCTAACTCTGTACTAAATTGACTATCCTACCCGTAACTTGATCGGCGTGGATTTATGTTTTTCAAAATACTTACAAAAAAAAGTAGCCTATGTCCATCCCCTGGATGCAAGTTTATACCAAACTGTACTTACTCAGTATCAAATTTCGTCAAAATTGCTTAAACAGATGGCCCGTGAAAAGCTAGATAGCATAGATCTCTTACTGCTTACCATTATACCTTAAAAGGTTAAAATGTAGAAGTGTAAAAAAATTACCCGTATAATAATAAATATTTTTTACGTAGTTGGTATTTATATCAATCTTAAAGGGGAAAAGTTGACACGAAATATGGGCTCATATCCCGTTAACTTTTTTCACGTTTCCCATGATTTAGTTGGATGTGAGGTAGAAACAATATAGAGTCAACACGTGTTAACAGTGCCATAACTGTGCGAAACTGCCGAACTTACGGCACTTGATGAAATATGGCGCAGTGTGTAACGGCCCTTAGCACCTTACATATTTTTATGTATCCATAGCGCTTTACAATATTGGGCTGATGCTGATATTTTTAAACGAATTTTAAAATAACTTGAATTCAGTTTCTTATTAGTTGTGCATAATAGGTATAAAACTAGTGAAAGTTAACCAAATAAAGCTTTAATCATAAAAAGCTACACACCTACTTAAGTACTTAGTCAATTTCATAATATTATATCTAGTATCTATTGCTTATTTACTAGGTATATAGGTACCTATTTCACTAATGGGTAAAATTAAAACTGATGGTAAAAAAACAGTAAAAGGCTATTACGTAAATAACAACATGATTTAAGAAGGATCATCGGCAACAAATCTGTTAGGTCATTATTTTTAAAGGTCGGTATTTTTAGTCAAAAAAAAAAAAGAAAAAGTTTTTTCTTATAAAACAAACCTTCCATTTTCAAACATAAATATATTGTTATAAGTCATATGAACATTACAAACTGTAGTTTTTTATACATTTTATGAGTGAAAAGGGTTTGTACAAAAAGAAGGTAATATCCATAACCATCGAGTGAGACTCGCGTTTAGAAAGTCATTCGCATTTTATGACGGTTTTATAGTACGTGCTACATACAGCTCTGCAACATACGCGGGTGACGGGAACTTGGGAAGTGTTAGAACATTTGCTATTATGTTGTATAGAAGCAGGCGTTACTTTGCGGAAGTCCATGATATACTATGAACCAAAAGATTAATTTGCTGTAATCCGCTGAAACAGGTCGAATCTGTATGGTGCAACATACCTACAGCATGCGAAATGCACCGCCCGCCCTCCCACTGCTAAACATGCAGGAAGAAGCAGCCACCAGGCAAGCAATACGCACCACCACCACGCACCACCACACAAATCCCAAACACAATCGACGCACGTTTCGCCCCGACACCGGAGCATCCTCAGGAGATGTAGACCTTACAATGCACAATTGCATTGTAAGGTCAGTTGCACAATTGCAGGTGGTGCGTATTGCTTGCCTGGTGGCTGCTTCTTCCTGCATGTTTAGCAGTGGGAGGGCGGGCGGTGCATTTCGCATGCTGCATGTTGCACCATACAGATTCGACCTGTTTCAGCGGATTACAGCAAATTAAGCTTTTGGTTCATTGTATTTGCTATTATGTATAGTTCGCGACAGGCTGAGATGGCAATCGGGGTATCAGGCGGGGGGAAGCCCTGCACACCCACACGTAACCCGCGCTATCCCGCACGGGATTAGCGCGAGGGCTGTGCAGGTGTGCGGGGCGTCCCCACCCCGATTGCCATCGCAACCTGTCGCGTCCATCTAAACTCTATATTTCTACTCCGTGCTCTATACTAATATTATAAATGCCAAAGTGTGTCTTAAATATAAAAGCCCCTAAATAAAGAAACAAAACTCTCTGTCTATCCGCTAGCTATTCACGGCCCATCTGTTTAACCGATTTTTATGAAATTTAGTACAGATATAGCTTGCATCCCGGGGAAGGACAAAGGCTACTTTTTATCCCGGGAAATCAAAGCATTCCCACGAAATTTTAAAAAGTTATCCACACAGACAAAGCTCAAAGGCATCATCAGCACATAAACAGCTCACATGATCTACCTGCGTTTAAGAGTAGAACTAATTTAGGTAATAACCTACCGATAGTGTCAAAAGAAATCACTCAACGTGTTATACGTAAACAATAAAATCTTTACCGTCGGTTTTTTTATGTAAATACACGAAATTAAACAATAATTTGCACAAAACAACTTCTTAAAAAATTTGTTTCCCAATTTTAACTTTTCAAAGGCTTCAGTTATTTTTCACTCCAAGACTTTTTTTGCAATACTCATTTCATGATTTCAAAATTTTTATTTTCGGTACATTCAATTCCAAAAGTTGTTTTTTATTGTAATTAGCCCCGGCCACATCTGTCCGGCTTCTCTTGAACTTTGACCAGGGAATCCTCGCGAGTGCTTGTTGTGTAACGCGATCCTTTCTCTATGCTTAGCTACTGCTTAGAAACTTTACTATTTTCAAGAAGTTTCGATTACCTTCAAGCAATCCTGTATTAGAACAACTACCCTTAGTTTCGAACGAATAAAATTTCCACCAAGTTAAAGGGTAAATCATACCTAATAATTATAAGCATGTTTAGGTTGAAAATCTGTTTCCTGAAAAAATGTACGCATAATTATTTATATTTTAGGAGCACTTTACCTGATGACAGATATAAAAATGTTATGTGTCAACTATGCGTGATAACTTAAAATTCGCGATAAGGGTGCTTTTCCACAGAAGCGGAGCGGAGCGGACACGTCGCGTCGTGTTAAATAGACGAATTAGATTATAGATAGATGACGTGATTATTTTATCATAAATCATCTCCAATAATCTGATTGTTCAAAAACGCACATCTCCACGCCACTCCACTCCACTTGCAACTGAAAATGAACTTTAATTCTTAGGTGTTACGGTCATTTAGCAAGGAAATTACAAAGTTCTGCCAGTAATGCAGCACAGATAATAATATGAGAGCAAGTAGACTCAAAAAACTGAAGCTTTAGGATGCCTATCAACTGAAGCGGAGAGGAGCTGAGTCGTGTTCAGCAGACCAATTGGATTGTTGATAGATTATGTGATAATTTTATCGTCTTTTTATTCAAATATACTTTTACAAGTGCCTTTGAATCGTCACTGAATTTAACAATGTACTTAATTGGTTTTTTCAACACATCTTCACTTCTCTCCACTGCAGTGGACAGTAATCGTAAGACGAAACAAATTGTTCTAGAATATGCAAGATTATTATGAATTATTTATACGAAAGATATTATTTCTGTAGATCGAAATTGGCTCAACCACGTACATAAATTGCGGTATAATTCTCAAACACAAATGTAACAATTTGGCAAGTTATAGGCAAGTAAGCACTTAGTTATGTGCTCGAGGCGTCGCAACTTAGCGGTCCTCACCGCTAAACAAATTTGACAGCTCCGACTTGGCCCAACTTTGTGTACACATGTGCAAAGTTAGTTTCACACTCACAAATTAATGTATACTACTTTAAACCACAAAAATAAAGCTCAAAATTAAATGAAATCATGTTAATTGAAGGTAGCAGTAAATTGGTCAAAATATTAAAGGGCAACAATAATTTTGCGAACGCTAAAACTTAATGTAGCTTTTATTCTACTTTCTATAAAGTTTATTTTCCTAAGGAGGTTATAATGATTAATTGCATTGTAAATTGGTGAAAATATCAAAGTTACATCGGTCTAGTTAGCATTATAGCTACGTTGAATCAAGTTGTTGTGATTATTAAGGTGTTTAGCATAAACGTAGGAGCTTTGGTTACTTTATGTTCTATACACTAACATAAGTAGGTAAGTATGGAAAAGCAATTAAGTTTTCATAAGTATAATCATATAATATTATTAATAATAATATTATGTGATTATACTTCCCTATCTACACATAATAATTTATTACGTGTAGATACGGAAGTATCTAGATTCTCAGTAGAAAAGACATTCCGAACCAGTGGTAAAGTCACTTGACGAAAAACACATTGTAAAAGTTTATTGGAATAAAAATATTTCACGTTCTATATTATTATTTTCTAAGCGCAACGTCTTTTCAACACCCATCTGAAAAAGTCCTAACAATACCTTCAAATTTTTGACTGTATACGTTATACATATTGTAGAAGCAGGAGCTGCCTTGCTTTATTAATCAAATTGGAAAAAAATATAATAATGTGTTTATCAATTAACCAAACAATTTATCAATTAAAAAAAATCATTCATTATGGTAGTCGGTATGTAGTTTCATATTTTACAGATTCATAAAGAGTAATTACGGCTGGCTAACAAATTAATTAATTAATTAATTAAAATAACAGTAAAATGTATTATCGGTCGCTAAAAAGCAGCTGTCATTTCGGGGATTGATCGCGGGAACATGTAATTAATTCCCGTTTTAAATCCGCGATTCGGAAGATTTAAAGGCCACAGCACACATGATACTTTTTAATCATCAGATTTTGATGGCACTGGACGTCCAAATCTGCTCAAACTAAGCTCTCAGTTTCTTAATATTTATTCTTTAATCTTTATATTATTGACAGTCTTTATCACTTAACTTAGTGCATAGGTATATTTCATCATAAAAATATTGGCCATATAGATAGATGCCCATGGGCATGTCAGCGTGAGTTATTTTTTAAAAATCCCCCGTGAACTGTTTGATTTATAGGGAAAATTACACAAATTTAAAAACACGTATTTGCTGCCGTATTGTATTTTTTCCAAAAATATTATAGCCCAGATTCTAATGATACTTCATACATACGAATCTGTTCAGGCTTTTCAGTGTTCAGGTGGCAAAATCAGTGATAGCAGATTGTACCTAAAAGTATTATCTGTGCTTTGGCTCTAATTCCGCGAGTCGGAAGCTTTTAAATACCCATAAATACAACATGTCATGGTGCGAACGCGTGTGCCTTTATCAATTACACAAGACCGCCGTCAAAAATGTACGAAACGCTGGCCGTTTAAAATTCAACCGCATTTTTTTCATGCGCCCTAATGGAGGAAGTTTGAAATACACGCCATTTACATGACTACATATTTAATTTTGCGTTTTGGTTTCAGGTTTGCGCATAGTCGACGACTGTAATATTTTATTGCCTATACATGCTTAATACTGTTTTAAGCTGATGATCTTGTTGTATAGATTTGTTGTGTAGGATGTAGTCAGTACGCACGAAAGGTTGAAATGGCAATCCGGGTAGGGGGGGGGGGGGGGGGGGGGGGGGAGGACCGCAGAACCCCTTTGTGGCTCAAGTCTATTCTACAAAATAAAGCCTGGTAAAAAACTCAATAATATTCTTCATAAACAGTTAGCAAGTACCAACTCCTTACAATAGGGTCAAACTGATTTGAAGCGACACCCGAACATTCTTGTTAGAATCAAATCGCACTGCATGGTATTTTATGTAATGTTTAATGATAATTCTTACACTTCATATTAGTAAATACATAGATATGTATTACCTGTCTTGTAATGTGATATACTTATATTTACAAAAAATATTGAATAAGTGCGTCTCTTTATCAATATCAGTTTCATCTTGGGCGCTCATCGATTTTCCGCTTTGCCGAACTCGCTGGACAGCGCTTCAGCGGAATATTTCAATTGGCTGTGAACGACACTTCAGATAAAAGTGGAAACTTGTGTACTCGTGCGTATATTTTATTAAACTTGCAAGCTCTTTATTTATTTACTAGGGCCTTAAAAATTCAGCTGCTACATTACATTACACTTTAAATGTTACTGTAACCATTTTATTGGTAACGAGTTTTACATCCTATTCGTGTATAGGTATAAATAAAATAGTTTTAGTGGTAATTAGCCTGGACACCCATTGGCTACTATCGCCTTAGCGATCGCTTCTTTTCAGTAACTGAGCGTCTGATTTTTAGCAGCTTCCATGGAGAAGCTCAACGACTGCTCGGGCATGTGAACAAAGGAACTTGAGCATTTCATAGCTGCCGACTTGACTTGATCTTATTATTCCATACAAGCTCAAGGAATAGCAGACAATGTGCATCAAGCCTTAGCAATAACTTTTATTAAACTTTGTTTACATTTAACGAAAACAAATCAAATCTTCATTACCTATTAATTAATGATATACCGCAGGCAGCAAGTTAATATTTAGTAGGTAATATGTAAAATGAATACTAATAAACGAAAGCTTCAATGAACTTATTACGTATAGCTTGTTGGTAGCCATTATCGGTAACTATTTGTATACCTACTTCAGTTCCCGTTTTAATGAAAGCTCCGACAACGAACACAATACGAAACCACATTTTCAAATAAAATTTTAATATATTTAATTACAAGTGGCTTAACAAACGAAAAATATTTGCTCATTTGCAGGCGAACACGATAAATTGTAAATTACTTGGAAATGTGCGTTTTGAAGCCCTGGCCAGTTTAAAATTTAAAATGTTGGAACAACGGTGGAAATGAAATTCACGGGCAAATAATGAGGGGCGGATTAAAAATGCAAAAATTGATTAATGGACCGGTGTCGAGCAAATATGTACTTAATAAGCATGACTCATTGTGACTGCGACCTGTCGTCGAGGTTGCTTTTTTCACACAAGCTATTGGCCGCGACTTCGTCCGCCTGTATTTAAGTTATACCGGAGGAACCACTTTTTCACAATGCAAAAAGCCTGTCTTATTTCTGTAAAATATGACACTGAAGTACTTGAGAATGAGATAATGTTAAATAAAATAGTAGTCTATGTTTTATCACGGGATAAGATTGGGCATAGTGGAACTGAGGTATATAAGTAACTAGCTTATGCCCGCGACTTCGTCCGCGTGGAGTAAACAAAATTTAAACCCCTATTTTACACCCTTAGGGTTGATCTTTCACAATGAGATTTTAACATAAAATATGTCATACTGCTAATTGCAAAAATATTAACTACAAACTACAAACTACAAACTACAAAACTACAAAACTTCAAACTTCTAACTTGAAAACTGACTGACTTTCATACAAACTTCAAAACCCTATTTTACCCCTTTAGGGGTTGAATTTTGAAAAATCCTTTCTTAGCGGATGCCTACGTCATAATAGCTATCTACATGCCGAATTTCAGCGCGATCCGTCCAGTAGTTTGAGCTGTGCGTTGATAGATCAGTCAGTCAGTCAGTCAGTCAGTCAGTCAGTCAGTCAGTCAGTCAGTCACCTTTTCCTTTTATATATATATATATAGATGTAAAATTTATGAAAATATAGGAACATACTCTAATTGCTATTGTAATGAATAAAAAAACAGGTAGCAGTAGCAACGCAAGGTAACTAGTAACTTATATAGTTAGTTTGTGTATCTATATGTATGTAGGGGCTAGTATAGGCAATGATCCGATTCTGAAAATTCTTTCACTAATAGATAACTACATTATTCCCGAATGCTAAATATAGGCTTAAAACTATATCACGAAAGCGAAGTCGTGGGCAAAAGCTAGCAACTTACCAATAACAACCTATGTAAATTATATGTAAAGATTAATTATTGTTCTTTTATTTTTACACTAGCTTATGCTAGCGACTTCGTCCGCGTGAACTACACAAATGTTAAACCCCTATTTCCACCTTAGGAGTTGAATTTTCAAAAATCCTTTCTTAGCGGATGCCTATGTGATAATAGCCATCTGCATGCCAAATTTCTGCCTGATTCGACCAGTAGTTTGATCAGCTGTGCGTTGATAGATCAGTCAGTCAGTCAGTCAGTCACCTTTTCCTTTTATATACCTATTTAGATTTTCATTACCAAATAATTACCATGTCCGTTTACGTTACTTTTGGATAGACCGACAAATTCAATATTAACGCACTACATAAGCTCCGTTTAATGAGATCAAAAGGCCCGCAGCGAGGCGCGGCTGAAATCCACAGCGTCCACCGAGTCACAGTTGTAAACTAATTAATAATGACATCACAATTAAACATACCATTACCATTTAGTAGTAAGTACATGTGGCACGGAATACATTAAAATTATTGCAATTTTCATCAACCTACCATGATCACGGTATTTGAGCGGGAAGTGCTTATAATATTATCTGGTCTAATTTAACCCAAAACCATTAATGTATTAATTATGCCACAAGCGACTGTTACCTAGTTATGAATATTTGCATTTTGAATGGGTAGGTAGGTAGATATATTATAAATTAAAAAAAGTAATAACTTAAAGAATTCATGAAGCAAAATATTTTGAAACTAAGTTTGGCTCCATTAACAACATTATTTTGTGGTAATGGCATAAGAGCCAGCGCGTGCTAGATCTTCCTTATTTATAAAAGCTGAAAGTTTCTCTGCGTATTGTCCCCAACATTGGGAGGAACGTCTGTTTGGATGTTTGTTTGAATCATGGTGGCTTTGTTAGATAACAGTTAATAAAGGTGTAAAAAGTCTTACGTCAAAGTATAAAGTCTATTTTTTTTATATTTTCTTCAGACTAGTAGGTACCTATTACAAATCACGTCATGTATTGCCAGACACTTAGTATGGTGGCCAGACGCCTTTAAAGTTTAATAAATTATATTATTAACATTTAAGGGTGTCTGGCGGGGGTTCCCAATGTGGCAATCTACTCATAATTTCAGATCATAACTATATTATGATTCCAAACAAATGAACCTATCAATCACGGTCCGCCAATACACGGTTAAGCGTTACACAAAACCATTAACACGGAGCAAAGGCACCGCACGGAATCGCGTGCCAAATGCATATTAGGTGTCATAACATCAGGCAACCCGCACCACCGACCGTCAGCCTTCTCTTTAGATGCATTTTATACGGTGCCATTTCACCGCGAGATCGGGCGATAACGCGCACCATGCAACAATGCCTCACTAAACACCGTAAACTTCTGAATTATTAATCTTTTTATCGAACCTCAACATGGCTCGCTTGATGAAAATTTTAATAAATCGCCCTTTGAATTTATTAATGGCGCATTTCTGCTGTTACGGCCTCTGCAAATACTCGTAGCAATAACAAGCATCGCATGTGCATTTATTTTTAATGAACACACATTAACCGTTTCAGTACGTAACTACTAATCGCCGGGAATATATGACGTAGATTCAAATATTTATGACTAATAGATAGAGACTTCAACCACGTGGATTTTTTTTTGGAAAATCCCGTGGGAAGTCTACATCTTCCTGGGATAAAAAAATAGCCTATAGTACTCTCCAGATCTTTAACTATAGGATCCATGCAAAAATATGCGGCAATCCGTTGTTTCGTTGAGGCGTGATTGAAGGGCAAAGAAACATCCGCAAGGAGCAAGAAAATGTAGAATGTCATAAGAAATTCGGTCAAGAGTAAGAGTTTGCGTTTCCGTAGGCAACTGCCAACTTTACATTCGTTTCTTATGCTTTCTGCTCTCTATTGATATCTGATTCGTTCCGTTATCAGAAATGATTGTGTTAATATTAGCTGCTTAAATTTTTAAACTTCAAAGCGGGGCAACCCTGATTTGACCGATACACGATATTTGTATTAAATCATCAATATTGGTAAGAATATTAAAGAGTTAGAAGAATTTATAAAGTAAAATTGTATACGAACCGTTAATAAAGGCGAAACGTGAAAATTCAGTCAACCCTTTAAGCAAACAGAGCGAAAGGAAAGCGGGGTGCGGCGAACAAGGAACGAACAAATTCGCTAATTTTATCTCGAGCACTGAATAAAGATATATTAGTGGCCTGCACAAAGATAAAGGAATAAATTGTGGACGCGATAAATCAGTAAAGGATGGTTTTAATTACACGTCCGGCGGAACCTCCTAGAATAAGGCCGCGGTACACTGGTCTTTGAAAATTTTGGATTATTTATTAATATTAGCAAAATTTTTAAATCATGTTAAATTAATTATTAATTATTTATGCAATAGTGTGTATCTTTGCTTTTTAATGCTCAACCGCTGCATTTATCTTAATGGTAGAACCACAGAAATCCATATTATATATTATATATTATATTATATTATATTATATTATATTATATTATATTATATTATATTATATTATATTATATTATATTATATTATATTATATTATATTATTATAAATGCGAAAGTGTGTCTGTCTGTCTGTCTGCTAGCCTTTCACGGCCCATCCGTTCAACCGATTTTCACGAAATTTGTTACTATACCTACCTGTACCCGTAGTACAAGATTTTACGTCTCACCAAACCAAACCAAATTCGAGAGTCGAAATACTTCCGCGTTATAGTAAACTGGATCTTAAATGCCTTGTTTTAAAGCTCAAGTTTGTCTACACTTCTACAGCCAGCGCTCCAAGCGGAAACATTGCGAAATTAAAATCAGTGGCATTGAATATTTGACTTTAATTCAAGGCTGTTTAGGTTCATTTTACTGTAACGCGGAAGTATTTCGACTCTCGAATTTGGTTTGGTTTGGTGAGACGTAAAATCTTGTACTACGGGTACTGTCTCATGTTCTTACCACGGTGGGAATTTTTTAGAATGAAAAAGATTTCTTATTCAGAGACACATAAATGGTTAGAATTCACAAGATGATGTAAATCTAGGTGAAGAAAAATGCATGTAGATTTACGTGTGCCTCTGCCCTAATATAACTGCCTGAAGGCGAAATGTAAATAAAGTTAATTATTGCTGGTAAAGTGATTCCAGATGCACCGAAATTATATTTCGTAGCGCGCGTTTACCTACCTTTGTTTGCTACATTCGCAATTTCTGATTGGCAATAATTTTCTGAACAAGAAATTGACTTTATTTTCAACAGTTTCATTTCACTCGGCTATTAAATACTTATTACATTTTTGTTTGTGTGCCCTTGACTATACTTTAATTAAATTATCCTGCAGTGTTCATTTTCATCGTGAAAAGCGCTGACAACTGACTCTGTCCGTGAACGAGAAAAACACAGTTGACACAAAAGTTTGTCGTTCTATTACTAAGTATTAGGTGCAACGCATACGTGCAAAGTATTAGTGGAGCTAAGACGCATCGTTTTTTAAATAAAAACTTAAACTCAACTTTATTTAATTGGGTATACGGTTGATACTGTCATGCATTGCCAGACAGTATCGTGGCAACGTCCTGCCAGACGCCCAAACTAAGTATAACAATTTATTAAACTTTAAGGGCGTCTGGCGTTGCCTCGACACTAATGTGGCTGGCAATGCATGACGTGATTTCTAATACCATTCCGAAGAAATATAAAAAATAGTCTGTATACTTTAACGAAGATTTTTTACACCTTTATTACCTGTTATCTCCCAAAACCACTATGATCCAAACTTCATAGTCGCTGATCATTCCTCCCTGTGTTGAGGGCAATATGCAGAGAAACATTCAGCTTTTTATAAAATAACGAAGGTCTGGCACGCGCTGACTCTCTCTGTATAATGATAACAAAACGTGGACAACCCATACAGAACACGTGGCTGCCTACACTGCCATTATTCTAAAGTAGGTACACATACCTAAAGCTGAGTTTAAGTTGTGAACAAAAAAAGACGCTGCCCCGCGGCTCCAGTCCACACTATAAAGTATGCGTTGCGCTTTGAAAAAGATAATATTATGTAGTCGGTACAAACTCAATCGATGTTTATCTAACATCAGCTGATCAGTACGTATAGACGGCAGTAGACAAGCGGGGTGGCTCAGGGCGAGACATGCACGGCTTAGCACGGGCCACATCTAGTGCTGGGGCTGTTAGAATGCTAATTAAGGGCTCGACTGTATACGCAGACTTGTGAGAGATTAGCTTATTTTTAATAGAAGGTATTTGAAAGGCAGTTGAAGGCACTTGAAGGTGACACTGTGATACTTTATATGTTTCAGGGAGATGCGGCTTACCTAATTGTCACGGCTGACGGCACACATCAAAAGATTTCGTTAGATTAGCGCCGTTTGTTTTTAATCGAAGTACCTACCTACCTATTTGTATGGCTAGAAACTGGTTTTAATAGAAATAGAAATATGAATAAAAGTAAACTTTTACAAGTAGGTAGGTAGGCACCTAGATATACTTTTGAATCGTCAAAATGCATCTACTATTGATTCGGAAAGTCTTTAAACAAACTTAAATCTTTTTACCATTCCGATAATAATCTATTGATTTTACCAAACGTGTACCAATATGTTTATGTATGTTACATAGGTAGGTTATCTACCTATATTAGGTATTGATGAGAACGCAATCAGAGGTATGATAACTACAATTTTGCTATCATAGCCATACAAAACCTATTCACCAATCCACCTACCTACCTACTAAATTACCTACATCAATGGTGGTCATTCTAAGATGCGTACATTCGCTTCTAAATCAATTGTCTTTACGTTCACGAAACATTCTTCAAAAGTTTAAGATCTGTATAGAAAAACGTGCTAAGCTAATTAACACTAACGTTTTTTGTTAAAGCCAATTAAAACTTTCATTACAACTTGCAACCCTCAACTGCAGAGAGATATGCAAGCGTACAGAAAAATAGCTCATAAATTGAAGTGGTCGGGTTAACGCTTCAGCCGTTCGGAATCTCGCTTTGATTCGTGGCCCAAGAATAACGAGTGTTATTTTAATTATAAACATCATTTATCGTAATTAGAGTTCCAGCCAGAGGGCGCTTGTGGCTGCAGCGAGCGACAAATCGGCGGTCCACTTTAAATGCGACGGCTATGGTGCAGGGGAACACAGCTCGAGTGGCGTGTTTGCTAAACTATGGCGCTGGAAAGCGGTAGCACCGCCAATTAATACGGGGGAATGGGAACCAGACATGTGTTGTATATTTGGAGATAAAAACGGTGAATATTGCCATTTCAACATCATCAACGCATCGCCGCCTCACTACTGAGCACGGGTCTCCTCTCAGAATGAGAAGGATGAGGGTTGGCAGAATCTCGTTTTGATTTTTGGCCAAAGAATACCGAGTGTTATTTTCATTATGAACATCATTTATCGTAATTAGAGTTCCAGCCCGAGGAAGCTTGTAAGTAGTGACTGAAACGAGCGACAAATCGACGGTCCACTTGAAATGCGACGACTGCGGTGCAGAGTAACCATTGAAGAGCGCCATTGTTTAGCAAACACGCCACTCGGGCCTTCTTACGGCGATTACGCACTCATCAGATCCGAAATACGGATATAAAAAAATATCTACGATATAATATGTCATAAGCTACATACAAAACAAAAAGGAACGTATTTTCATGGACTCGGATCGGATGAGTACGTAACCGCCGTAACAAGGCCCGAGTGGCGTGCTTACTATAAACAATGGCGCTGGAAAGCTTTAGTACTAGAGATGCCCAAATCCTGTCCTGGAACGGATTGAACTTGGAAAGGTTCCTTTTTGGAAGAACTATGTTCAGGAAACATGTTCGCGGAACGATTTAATTCTAGTAGTTCAAGGTCCCTTTCGGGTCATAGCTCTGGAATTTCAACAGGCTCTCACAGTTCTGACATAAGAACGGGACACAGTTTTGTGGTTTTGACACTTCGAACGAGGACTTCTTGGACTTAATTTCGAAGATCTTTCTTTGCATCAAGATAGGCATTTTATAATTTTTGGGGGAATCAGACATGTGTAGCATATTTGAAGATAAAAACGGCTAATATTGCCATTTCATCATCATCAACCCGTTGTCGGCTCATTACTGAGCACGGGTCTCCTCTTGGAATAAGAAGGGGTTTGGCCACAGTCTACCACGCTGCTCTAGTGCGGATTGGCAGACTTCACACACCTTTGAGAACATTATGAAGAACTCTCAGGTGTGCAGGTTTCCTCTTGATGTTTTCCTTCACCGTTAAAGCATGATTTTTAACTATTTAAAATGCAAATAGCTCCGAAATGTTAGAGGTGCGTGCCCGGAATCGAACCACCGCCCTCCGAATAGGAGGCGGACGTCTTAACCACTAGTGACCTAGTGCTACTACTGCTACCTCATACTCGTACGGTGCTCGTATTATATTACCTATGTGTTTATACTTTACAGTATAGAGAGGTACCTTCAGATAAGCGTGAACAAGGTGGGTTTCGACCGACCTTATATCTCCTTACATAAACTTAGAGCAGAGTATTTATGGGCGCAGGGTATCAGGTGTCGTTAAGCTACGTTTACAGATTCTCACATTCTCTTTCAACTACGAATGAATTTAAGTGTTGGTCTCACAACACAATTTTAATAAAAACTATCTGCTTCTCGGACTTTTGTCTGTTTAAGAATTTTGTCTTCATGTGGAATTTAAATCTTTCCTGTTAGTTGTCGTGTACCCATTATATATACCTGAAAAGATTTTCAAAGAACCAAAAAAAATGTTTATGTTCCTTTATAACGCGACACCCATGTAAATTCTTATAATATTAGGTATAAGGTACTTTATGGACTGGCTGAGTAGGGCACTGCTTCAGCTTAATATTATTCTACAGTACATTTTCGGCCAGGGCTTCCGAATTGTGTGTCTTCATGATTTTCTCAGTAAGTAGGTACAGTGATTTGATTGTGTTAAAGCCAAAAACATAAAAAAGACACATAGGTACACTCTCGACGTATTAGATAATAGTACCTAACTACTTAATCTTTAACTACTTAAACCTATTAGTTTTTCAGAATTGTTCTGTATATGGAAATTAATGCGTTATAATAAAGCAAAACAAAGACTAAAAATTTATAAGAATTATAACACCTAAAGCACGCTTTTGTCATCAATTAAGCAGCATTTTTAATGAAGGTGTGAAAAGGCCATTATCTCGGTCTATTTGCGTACAGTGCGCCATAAATCAACGGAAGACAATGCTAATGCCGCGGAATTAAAAAATACTTTGCGCTGGCTCCAAATAAGGACTTTAAATCTTTGCGGGTGGTTAATGAATTACTTTTGCTAATTTTTCATTCGGGATCGTACTCTGGGCCTTGATTTTATGATATTGATTTCATTATACTACTTACTAACAGCAGAAACTAGTAACAATTAAACTATCACAGGGCCCAGTGATTAGTCTAGCGCCTACTAATCGTACGTCGTCGGGGGTTCGATGCCGGGCACGCACCTCTAACTTTTTGGAGTTATGTGCGTTTTATGTAATTAAATATCACTTGCTTTAACGGTGAAGGAAAACTTGCATGCTTGAGAGTTCTCCATAATGTTCTCAAAGGTCTGTGAAGTCTGCCAATCCGCACCTGGCCAGCGTGACGGACCATGGTCAAAACCATTCTCACTCTGAGACTCCGCGCTCTGTAATGAGCTGGCGATAGGTTGGTCATGATGGCTTATATATATTTTGTAAGTAAACGTTAACTGTGTATAAATCAGCATAAATCAGTCATTTAATATGACCAAAAATCGTGATTTACTGATATCTCCATACTGAATTATAGATTTTTTGCCGTTTGAACCATAAAAAATTGAACGTCATGCTAAATCCGTCTCTGTGTTAAAAATAAAATGTAGACGAGATGATATTATGATGTATATTCGGCGCGCGCGCCCTCCGCGACTTCTTAATTAATCATTGCAGATTAAACGTGAAATACGACACTGATAATAGTAGCACTCTGGACTTTTTGTGATAAAATTAATAGAGTAGGTACGGGAAAGTTTTTAATTTAAAACTTAAGCTCACTTTTAATTTAAGCGTTTCATGTCGAATATTAATAACTAGCTGCTGCCCGACGTCGTCCACGTGCATTTAAGTTTTGAAATCCCGTGGGAACTCTATGATTTTCCGGAATAAAAAGTAGCCTATGTCAGTCTCCAGGTCTTTAACTATACCTACCTACCCATGCACAAAGTCACGTCGATCCGTTGCTCCGTTGACCGTGCTTGAAGGACAAACGAACGATTATAATGTTTTGTGTAAGTTCTTACAAACCTCTTACAATTTATATTTGGTAAAGAAGCACTAAATCCAAACTAATATTATAAGTGCGAAAGGATGCCGTCGAATATTAATAAAATTATTATATTTTGCACTTGTTTTATTCAAAACTCTTACAATAGATATCTATTTGGTATAAAAAGGTACAAAATCCACACTATCCATATCTACTCATATTTTTAATACGAAAGCCCATATAAACCGCTGAATTCAGGAACTTGATATTTTGCAAATCAGATTGATTTGCAAAATATCAAGTTCCTGAAGTACAACAAGTACTACTAACAAGTAGTTAAGTAGTCAAATCTCAAGTAGGCGGATTGGAATTTCTGAAAATAATTTCTTATTGGGATGATATTTTATTTTTTATATTATTTTCAGTAATTTCTAAGAGTCAAAATCTCCATTCTCTATAGTCGTGTATGCGGAAAGATTTGGGAACCCACCTCATTACCTCTACCTATATATATTGTATTATAAACCCCTATAAGTAAACCTCTATAAAACTCCTACCAGTAGGTATGTGATTAATGGAGAGATACGACGACCTACAACTTACAGACCAAAATATTAGATTTTACCTAACGATAGGAAAAAGTGCAGTAGATATAATTAAATAATCGTTATGTAAATGAGACGTGTGAGAGCACCCGGCTTCGCGTTCTGAATAATATTACAGTTTCTCTCCGTTAGAGCTCTCCAGTGCTCTGTTTAGCATTTTATTCGAATACAGAATATTATGTTTTTGTATTTTTATACGAGCGCTGCTATAACAGCTTATTCCGAAAACTGAAAGAGATAATAAATACCTACACTTGAAAAAAATAACATTTATATCTAGGTAGGTAAAGATATGGTAAAATATGCTTCTATTGCTTTTTTTGAAGCTGTTGAATTTGGTTATTGGAAATTTTGAGGCCTATTTTGGTAAATGAAAAAATTATATCTATGAATTTCTTCTTTTTAACCAGCACAGTTTTTTTTCGTGGCCCAGAATGCCACAGTAGATAGCGAAGTACCTACCTAAGTCTTTCAACTAATGGTAATTGGTAACTATAGAAATTTTATTGCAACTAGAAGGTGTCTACTTCTGTTCACTTCTACACTAACGTTATCGAATATCAAAATCTATATTTCAAAATTGACCCGATCCGGGGTCGAAACTAGGACCTCTTTGTTATTGAGGTGCATTATTTCCTTAAAGAAAAGAGATGTTTTATAAACTTACTATGTCTATATAGTCCGTTCGTCAAAATAATGTTATGTAGTTGCTATTAAAATATCGTCAGTTTACAACCTTATTAATTGCAAAAATCATCAACTGCCTACTGTCTACAACAATAAATTGTAAACTCAATAGTGTAGTTCTATATCGTCAAGATGAGTTCTCGGTATGTAAAACTCAGTTCATAGTTCATATAGTTCTGAAAGATTTGTTCTTGCGGTAAACATATGATATTCAATAACGATAAATTATTCTTTTATATAAGGTGAGAAATGAGAGAGAGTTCAAAGAGTCAATGTGAATATTTGATAGCAAGTTGTATTCTTTACTCCCTCATCTGATATTCCAAAGTTTTTAAGGATCTCGGGAGATTCATTCCAGGCGACGTTCCGCCAGTAACTGAAACATCACCGGGTGGGCGTGACCGTCGCTGGGCGGGGCCACCGCCCAACATTATAAGCCCCGCCCATCGCAATCCACGCCTCTCCTGGACGAAAAACAAGCCAGAAGGGAGGTGCCTCTAAAGCACTGTCGCTATGGACAGTTTATCAAGTAATTTGTTAACATTGATGTCGATTTAAAATTTATTTCGATCGTTAAATTGTTGGCTCAGGACTCTTAGTTGTTGGATGACGATAAATAATGGTTTAAATAATTATAGAAAACGTAAATCTTTATTTATTTATTACTAGATGATGGCCGCGACTTCGTCTGCGTGGATTTAGGTTTCTAAAAATCCCGTGGGAACACTTTGATTTTTCGAGATTAAAAGTAGCCTACCTTTCTAGGGATGCAAGCTAATTCTGTATCAAATTTCATTAAAATCGGTTAAACTGTTGGGTGGTGAAAAGCTAGCAGATAGAAATACTTTCGCATTTATAATATTAGTTAAAAAATGGACATTTAACATCAACCACAAAATTGCTTAGGTTAAGTAGGTTGAATATTATAAAACTATAGAAAGTCTATTTTCGCTTTTTACATTGGTACATTTTTACATTTATAAAAGTCTGAGCTTTCGTAAACTTTAGATTTTTTGAAAGTTGTCAAAAATGATAAAACAATTTTATGGTCGACTAATGCAGAAAATTAACACATGCTCAGAGCTAATCTAACCGTATTTGTGTCAGTTTTATAATCCATACTAATATCACAGAGTAAGGATAATATCTATGTGATTACCTACCTACTTACCTACCTACCAGAGGTTCGGCAAAGCCATCTAGACAGAGCAGTTGTGCGGTACCTAAGGGAGCGACCCGAGACGGCCCCAATAATTCCGGGACCCATAGGTCCCGGAATTACTGGGAGAGTCATGGCAGAATCCTTGTGGTCGTCATTTACCACGAGATCAAAGGCGCCCGAGTAGGTACATACTGTGTCTTTCCTTATCTGTCTGAGCTTCCTTTTGTTAGAGTTTCGAAGACGCAGATGGAGTCGCGAGCAACATCTAGTTACTCACGTAGAGCTACGTGATTACCTTACGACAGATTTACTTATGTAAACACTCTTATAAGTAAATTTACATTAGGTCGAGAACATACCTGGAAGTTTTATCCACGTAAGTAGCTTACATGATTAACTTACGACACTGATGTAAACACTCTTGTCAGTAGGTACATTTACCTTAGTAACATTGTCAATTAATTACGTAAGTTACTTACCCGAGTAAAACTTACAGCTGTAATCGCGACCTTAGTAAATTTGCAGTAGGTAAATTAATGACGTAAGCTACTTACGTGAGTAAAACTTACAGGTGTGATCGCAGCCTTATAGAGTATTCACGTTGTTTTCGATGTTAAAGATAAGGCTCTGTCAAATTATTTTTATAACGGTGAGTCATCGTCATCATCGCCGACCCTCTATTGGGCATGGGTCTCCTCTCAAAAATGAAAAGGACCACAGTTCACCAATGGCCAAGTGCGCATCGATAGACTTCACCCACCTTTGAAAACGTCTGACATATCTATGAAATGTAATGAAAAAGCCTTAGGAAAAATCGTTATTAAAAGACAGAAGTTTTACCTGAAACCCATTTCTAAATTAAAATTTTAAAAGCCGAATTTTCATAATCCTTCTTTATAATTAGAATACTTACGAGAGTGGTATTTAAAAAATATACTAAGTATAGCTTCAATTTATTCTGTAAAGTAATTTAGCGTAGATCTCCGAGAACGTAAAACAAAAACTGCCGAGTTATTCTAAAGAGTTATCAAAGCATAGCGGGGGACGACACTTGAGGAATGTCTTTGAGAAAATTCTTGGCGTCGCTTAACAACGACGCCGGTATTTAGATGCCTAAGTTGCAAATTAATTAAAGCTTTTTCACACCCCCCTTCATTGCATGATGGTTAGATTGAAGGGAATTCATAGGTAACAAGATTTCAGGTTCAAACTTAGGTATAGATAAAAAACTTCTGAATTACCCAGTCCAAATGTAAAATTTGAACAATAGCAGTCCCTCGCATTGCTGGACTGAATCAGATCCACGCTTATTTTATCATTTACATAATCTTCCATTGTACAATATATGTTATACATACTATACTACCCAATAAAACCAGTGTATCATTGTATGTGAGTTTCATTATTCCGCCATGACTTCTAAATGCCAGAATATATTGGAATGCATGTGGTATCGTTAGAATTCTCAAATCATCCTAAGTGCAACTATTTTAGTTGAAAAATTCAATATGGCAAGGCAAACGAGTTTTTAAATTATTACTTGTTTTAGGAGCATATAATTTTAATAGATTTTTAAGTAGGTATGTGTAGAGGCAACTCTAAAATTGACTGTGGATTTTTATTATCAAATATATTATTATACTCATTCCAACAAATGACTTTCCGACTTTTATGAGGCGGAGCGTAAAAGTCGAAGTCGCGACTCGAACCGGGGACCTCATAATCATAATCCGTTGCCATGATATACCAAAGAGGCAGTCGAGATAATTTTAGAATAGCTAATGGGCAACATGCCTTTACTGCTGGAATGTTGATGTTAGCAAGAATGCAGATCAGTCTCGCAAGACGACGCGACGTGTCTTTAATGTCCCGCTCTTTGATGTCGAGATCGCTGAGTTGCTGAGAGATACGCGAGGATGCAGTATCTAACTAAATTGAAACAATGTAACCTGATAATATTGTCTTACACTAACTGTCTCCCGCAAAAGTTTAATTTTATTAAGTTACTGTTGCACGCGACTTAGTCCGCGTCCCGCGGAATCTGTCTTATCTCATAGAATTTCCAAACTAGCATACAAACCTTGTCCTCTACAAACACAACAAAAAAGAATTATCCAATTTGGTGCAGCCGTTCGGAAGTTATGCGCGAACCTACATACCTACCGGCGACCATTTTTTTAAATATAGACTACTTAGCGGATACACAGCGTGTGCTACTACGCTAAAAAAACTTAAAAACCACTCTAAAACCATGTTCGCATTATTGCCTTTCTAATAAAACCGGTTTGGAGCACATCAGTTGGATGGTTTCAAAATCCATAACAGACAACGGTAGAAATATTTTGTATTTTAAGAAAGTGTTCGAGTGGCAAGTTCGAACCACGCAATTTTTTTTGTAATATCTTTAGGGTTTATAGGTCTATCGCAAAACTAAAATGCTGTATAGAAGTAGGCTAAATTTTTCTATTTGGCATAACGCCGGTGCCGCGCTGCCCGGCCCGGCGCTTGGCCACTGAAATGAGATGCCGGACACCGGACATAAGACTGATTTACGAGCCGCGAAGCCTAATCGACTTTCGCAGGCAAGGCTTTACTGAAACCTGAATTTTAAAATTATTGTTTGAACTTTATATTTATTATCAGCTTTTACACACGACTTCGTGTAGATTTAGTTTTTTAAAAAACCCTGTACCTTACCTTGTGTTACCTTTTGTAATAGGAATAAGTGCATAAGTGCATAAGGCATAACGGCTCACCTATTTTAAATCGTAAAGATTTAAAAAGCAAAGAGGCTAAAAATATTACGTTGGCCCAACTCACTCGGCGAACTTGAACTGAAATTTACAGTTACAATGTCAATTGGTTCTGTCATTTGACAGACATTTTTTTGACACATTTGACATTCGTGGCTAATGCAATTACACCTTTAAGTTTTATTTGCGTATCTAGCTTACATGATTAACTTACGACAAAGTTACTAATGCACTTTATCTGTGTAAACTACTTACCTGAGTAAAACTTAATGCAGCCTTATCTAAAAAATGACAGTTCTAAATATATTGCAATTTCTTTCATAATACTCCCTGCGGAAAAGATATCACTAGATTTAGGCCTATCAATTTAGTTTAGAGATTACCTAAATGCAACAGAATTAGGCACATAACAGTAAATTTCAGGGAAAACCACTAGTTTATATGTAGAAATGCATTTTTCACTGGAAACACACTGTTAAACTTGAAATTTTAGCCTTTTCCTGCTCGATAAGCGAAGTCTTAACTGAAATTTTTGAATTAGGTATATGCGGTAATATAAATTCTATGAGTGTAACAAGCCGGGAATCTACACAATATGGTCAATTAGGCCCGACCAGCGACATCTGTTATCAGTGATTACTGCCTAATTGTGCGTTAATCAGTCGTTAATTACTGGCCATACAGCGCGTGACGTCATTATGGAGGCTAGCTTCTACTCGAATGTGCTATAAGTATACCTACCTACTGTACCTATAGGTAGGCATGTCTGATCTAATTACTCATGCTTTGTAAAAGCTTACAGCAGCCTTAGCACAATCAACGAAGCATACTTACTTCTCACTCACAATTTTTGCAACGCTTTATCGATGAAAAAACTGCGAGAAAGCGTTATCACGTTAACTGTGCTTGGGCTACAATGCGTAAAAGGAAATACATAGGAGTGCGTCATGCGTGAACCTACCTCCTTTATCCTGGAACATGATTAGAACCCTTTTGAAATAGCGACAATGTCCTTTTGTCGTTTTTACAGCCACATTTTCAATTCCTTGTTTAGGTATGCCTTGTACGGTGTACTACCAGAGTAAGGGAACTCTCGGTTTGATCTTGAACCGACGCTATGACAAATGTTACCACATAAGCCACTATTTTTCCCGTCAAATTAAAGAGTTCCCATGGGATTTTTAAAAACTATACAGTGTGGCTCCAATCATTTGATCAGATGTTCTTGTTTAGAAATTATGTTTTAATATTCAACCCTTGTATAGGATTGGTATTGAGCTTGACAACAATATGTGCACAGTAATTAATTAGCGTCACTCACATCGGCCGAGCCGCGTCGTTGCGATCGCCGTCAATCGCGAGTGATTAGCGAGTGTGATTGCGCATTGATCGCTCGTTACCGCCTGTTTGCGGAGCACACACGGTTAATCACAGATATGGCACGTCCATACGTTGATATCCCGTAGGAGTCGGGGCCGTTTGTTTTAAAACCCGAACCGCCGAGTTTCTAGCTGGTTCTGCTTGGTCGGATTGGCACTTTAACCAGTGGTAAAGTTAATCTTTAATCCGTTAATCCTGCCAAAGTATGGACTAGTGGCTGAAGAATTGTTAAGCCTCATTCCACCCTCTTTTTTTACAACCGCACCGCACGCCACCCGCATGCACTGTCAATTTTACCTTTACCACATGAGCGCCTGGTGCACTTCAACCGCTCGTTGTGCCACCCAACCTTTTTTCCACGCACATGCAAACTGTGGAATCAACTCCCTTTGGCGGTGTTCCCATTAGATGGGCCATGGGGTTATTTAAAGGGCGGACCAACAAATTCCTGAAAGGCCGGCAAGGCATAGGCGGCTCTGCTAGTCATCTGATGCTGCACATATTCATGGGCGGCGGTAATCACTTAACATCAGGTGACCCGCTTGCTCATTTGCTCGCTATATTTATTATTAAAAAAAACCATCCCGATAAAACTGTATAGAGAAGTAAGTATTTTTAAGTTTACCTATATCCATGCCAATGAAGGTAGATTGATTTGAGCTCACCTTAAATTGCCTGCATTTTTGAAGTTAATTTAACCTATAATCAGTTAACCCAAAATATAAGCAAGTGGCGCACATTCAGATAAAACTGGAGAGAGAAGTATTTTTATTCTAGAGTTTAATATAAAGCGCAATGAAGGTAGATTGATTTGAGCCCACCTCTTAAATTGCCTGCATTTTTTCGCAGTTAATTTAACCTTTAATCCGTTAACCCTGCCAAAATATGAACTAGTGGCGCCATAAAAAAGCGCCATAAAGCCGTGAACGGAGCGGAACGTGCAAATAAACGCTCGTCGTAAAACTGTCGGATTGAATGGCGACGCAGTTGACTGGCTGCACTTACTCACCCGGAAACAAAAGCCTTGCCAAATATAATTTGTTGTCTTCATTTCTGTTAATTAAATTTACGAGACGAGACCTCCCTGCTTATATTTACTTACTATGTGCAAACAATAATAATAATTCTAAAAAATATGACTTATTCTGTGTCGTACACAATTTTAAACTAAATTAAATCCCAAACAAAAACATTTCTTGTGAATATAAGGTCAATATATGGGACGACCTCCAGCCCGCTGGACTGAGGATGACCTGAAGAAGGTGGTGGGGAGCGGATGGATGAGGAAGGCGGAGGACCGTGTTTAGTGGCGCGCTCTTGGAAAGGCCTAAGTCCAGCAGTGGACGCAAACATGCTGATGGATTGGATTGGATTATATAAGGTCAATTTCCTATCAAAAAGTTTCGCCCACTGTACGTTACTGATATCAAAATTATGACCAATTTCTATGCTAGCCTCGACAAATGGAACCATACAGTTTTAGCAGGTAGGCTTCTTCGACCACCTTCAAGCTGTCATCGAATCCCTATACCTAGTACGCGACAGGTCGAGATGGCAATCGGAGTAGGCGGGGGAAACGCCCCGCACTCCTGCACGTTGCACTCTCGACCAGAACCAGTCGCGGACTATTACAGGGATCCTGTTAAAAAATGTTTACATAATCTATGTCCGTAACCGACATAGCTCAACGGGTTGCGAAGCTGAAGTGGCAATGGGCAGGGCACATAGTTCGTACAACCGATAGACGTTGGGGTCCCAAGGTGCTAGAATGGCGACCTCGCACCGGAAGACTCAGCGTTGGAAGACCCCCCACTAGGTGGACGGACGACATCAGACGAGTCGCAGGGAGCTGCTGGATCCAAGCGGCGCAAGACCGTTGCGTGTGGAAGTCCCTACAAGAGACCTATGTCCAGCAGTGGACGTCTATTGGTTGATTTACACCATAATTTGAAACCCATTTTGCAACTGGCAATGATTTTCTTGTTTTCAACTTGGCAACAGTTTTGAAATAAAACATTATTATTCGAAGGAGTACAAAAAATTAATTAATTGTAGTATCAAAAACAAAAACTTCGTAATTTGTAAATTACCTAAAACTATTAACAATAGTTTAGTTTTACTTTTAACGTCTTTTGGCCTATCGGCACTCCGAGCATGCAACACATTGGCATATCGATGACTCGACCTTGCTGTTTATACCCATTTCAAAATCGCCCAACGCATAGAAGTTTTCACTTCAAAAAAGAACGTAAGGATCTTTTGTCAGACCAAAAAGTACCACACAGTCTTACTCATCGTACAAAAACAAAAGGCACCATCTAAACCCGGCAGACTGACCATTCCTAATTCTAGCCGGCTTTGGGACGGATTAGCAGACATTTGAATGCCGGCCCGACGCGTCTCGTTGCTAATTGAGTTAATATTTGGTTATCGGCGGCGCGCACTCGCCTCCAAGACTAATCCCAACGAATTAATGACTCGAATTTATCATTATTAATGCCCATATGAACCCTACGAGCACCTGATATTACGTTGTGTCCTAAGCTCGAGTGATATGTTCGTTTTTGAAACATGAATGGCTGGGTATTTATTCTGTATGAATCTGTTTTAAACTTTAAACCTACCTACTCAAAAGTTTTACTTTAAAAAAAATGCTTTTATTTTTTCCAACGATTTCTATGTTTTTGCATACTTACGACATATTTTCTATCACATAATAATCGCATTCGAATACAATTTCATTTCAACACAAAAATATACTTACAAAGTACATATTAACTAATCCAAATTACAACTTCGTAAGGGCCTCTTTTCACGTTTCAAAAGAATGTTTAAAATTTCAAGGTTTTTTAATATTCATGTGTGAAATAAGATGACTGAAAGCTATGTTTCTCAAATTGGATTTGAATTACATTGTGTTATAGTGATAAATAGAAGCACTCTAGTCCATAATTATTATTATCTAATTGAACAGGCGCGTAATTAGCATTAATTCAATTAATTGCGTCCAATAGTGCCGACAAATGCATTGTTAGCATGACAGATTACTAGAACAATAAGTTCTAAGGAGCAGTCTAACTCCAGACATACAATGGCAAGCGTAATATTTATTTTAACGTAAAAGACTTTTCGACGTTAATTCGCTAAGTAATAGAAAATGCTACTTACTTTGAGGTTTTTAATTCAAATTTAATCACTACCCATCACTACCCATAATATTATAAGTGCGTAGGTGTCTGTTTGCCCTTCAATCACGCTGCAACGGAGCTGCGGATTGACGTAATTTTTGCATGGATATAAGTAGGTAGTTAAAAAGACCTGGAGAGTGATATACTTAGGCTACTTAATAAAGAGTCTTCAAGGGATTTTCAAAAACTTAAATCCATGCGAACAAAGTTGTGGTATCAGCTAGTTGCATAAAAACGTTGAATGCTTTAAAAATAACAAAATTAAAGTTAGTGTGTCGTTTCAAAGTTCGATTATATAATGCACTACATTATGAAATATCAAAAGAACTAGGTTTGGATTCTAGTATCAGTTCCAGAATACGACTGCGTATTGTCGAACAGCTGACGAGACAAAACGTTATGCTCGGTGACTATGACGCCAATCATTTATCAAAGTTACCTCCACACTGACAACAGTACTTACTAATTAATATTCTTACTAACTAAAAAGTTTTTTTTTTTTAATTTCAATATTACAATAAAACTTAAACCTAACCTTATCTAATTACTATACAAATCATACATGCCCGCGTGGAACGGTGCCAAGACTTTAATTTTAGGCTGCATATCCGCGCTGGACAGCCAGGCTGATCCGTTGCGCAAGAAATGAGCCAGCCCTTCTGTCACCAGGTGAGGCTATTAATGGCGGTGAATTGTCCACTAATTTTTTTTTTGCACTAAGACTCCGTGACCCCAGGGTCTCCACGGTAAACGGAACAAAAATTTAGCTCTCGATAAGAGAGGCATACTTGCGCCGCTTGCCGTTTGCAACCATTTCTGCTGCGGCTCCCGGTCTTGATGCTGTCTCCCTGATATGATACGGGACCAATATGTCAAAGCAAGTTGTGTCCTACATTAGCGCCCGTCTCTGTTCCTAGGGAACCAGCGTCAATCCATCACGTCTCTTGCCATCATCCCGACTAATCCCTGCCGTCTCAATGAGCACAGGAAGGCAAGAGCCCTTTTGAGTTTTCCATTTTCTGAGGGTTTTCACCCAAGGATTTTTGTGCAAAATTCACAAACACCTTTAACTTTTAACATGATGGCTCATGACTGGTACTAAAATGCATCTGGTCATTGTGTATAGAGCCACAAGATAATACCCTACAATTACCTAACATGATTCTCTAGCTGAAAAGCAAAAAATTAAATTTGGCGATACAAAATTAATTTAAGGTTAAACCCATTGAAGAGGAAGTAAGCAGTTTATTGTTTAAACACAAGCGATTCACAATTGATCCACTCAAACGCTTTTCTCCTAAAACAAACGTACCCAACCGAAAGCAAACTTAATCCAATCCGCGACTGAAACGAACTAAGACGTCGTCGTCGGCTCAAACAAATTATTTGACATAAAGTCGTTAATTAGAAACCCTCCTTTGTAACCGAGGGTAGGGTAATTAGGTTCGGATGCTCTGAATGGGTCCTTTTTCTGCTCGTTACGGCTAAAACAAAAGGGGCAAAGAAGTAAACAGACCGTATTCAGGCAAGAATTTGCATTACAGTTGACAATGAGAGAAAACTTTTACATTTCAAACTAACCATCCAGCTCCATACAAAGCTGCTCAGTACAAAGTGGGAAATTCTGAGAACAAACGTAGGTAAACGTTTTTCCGTGTAAGAACATAATATTTTGATGGCTGGTTCGGATGACTTGACTAGAGACTAAAGCTTATTTCACACTACGGGATATAAATTATATATCACCGGGTTGAAATTTGGTACAGAGATAGCTGTTATGACGTCGACATCCGCTAAAAAAGGATTTTTGAAAGTTCAATCCCTAAGGGGGTAAAATAGGGGTTTGAAATTTGTGTAGTCCACGCGGATGAAGTCGCTGGAATAAGCTAGTTAAAAATAAATGTCATGCAGTGGCTATCATTTAGTGATGGTCACTGAGTTAGCAAATCACCCCGCAAAGTTCATTAATTATTACCTAGGTTATAATATTTAAATTCTTTATTTATCATAACCACAATAACACAGAGGATAGTACCATGTTATTACCTCACCTTATACTGCGACTAGCTTATGCTCGCGACTTCGTCAGCGTGGGCTACACAAATTTCAAACCCCTATTTTAAAAAAAAATTGAATTTTCAAAAATTCTTTCTTAGCGGATGCCTACGTCATAATAGCTATCTGCATGCCAAATTTCAGCCCGATCCTTCCAGTAGTTTGAGCTGCGCGTTGATATATCAGTCAGTCAGTCACCTTTTCCTTTTATATATTTAGATAACACCATTCAAATGCAGAGGATGACTTTGACAGACTTTTAAATTCAATTACCACTTCGTGATGTTCATTATCATCGTCATCAGCCCCTTGATCACAGGCTTTCTCTCAGAATGAGAAGGGCTTAGGTTATAGTAGTGACAGACATCACACATCTTCGAGAACATTATGGAGAACTCTCTCATTACGGAGAAGAATAGGAGGCTAACATCTTGTAACAATCATGGACTCCCATACTAATGGTCTCCCATACTAATAAAGCAATAGGAAAATTTGTTGTAAAGAGTACAAAAATATTAGGTTAAAGTTTATAAAAATCAGTTTAGTAGATTATAATAATGCTGTACTAACACATAAAAACATAAAATGACTATTTTAGAAGGTCAAATTTACAAAACGTTATAAACACTCGTATAACGAGGAAAACTGCAGTTGGGAAGGTAGTACATGGGAACGACCCAGCGGTCGATGCCTAAATGCCAAATGAGTTGTCGCGGGTGTTGACGGACCACCGGCACGGCGGGCGGTGCTTGCATACATTTAGTACTAAGTGCAAGGAAACGTGCACAGAGGGAACACGTTCTTATCTGTAGGGCTACGCATGTGTCTGAAACTAGAATTGAATTGACTAAAGACACAGATAGGTCTGTTGATCTCTATGTAAAACTAATATTGCTTGGAGTTCTGCACTCTTCTGATGGCTTTTATAAATACAAATACATAAACCAACTTTAGCGTTTGAAGACACTCATGCGAGAGAGGGTCGGAGCGCTCTGATGTTTGTACGTCCTGCCTAAAGGAAATCCTAGCGTCTCAGTGCTCTGAGAATCTTTGCTAAAGTGATTTCGAACGTGAAATATTTTATCGCTTACATGTATAATACAAATACATCTACAAACTAAAATTGTGTTGGGATAGTTATAATATACCCTTCTGAATGGCAATAATATATTAATACAAATGCATACACGACAAACTCGAAGGATTGGGGTCTGGCCTGCGAATATAGCTCGTTTCGACGATACCGTAGTGCTGCCGCTCGTCCTTGGGATCTTCTAAAGATCAAATGTGGGAATGCACCACGATAAAAATGCAACTCATGTTTATATTCATGATCATTATCATTATCGTAATCGTCTATTCTCGATCGAGCATAAGCGGGACGCACCGCTTTAAATAGTATGCTTGCATACGTTGCGCTATACAAAAAAAAAATGATGACGTGTTGTGGGGGGGGGGAACTACTGTTCGTTGGTATTTCATGAGATAAATTGCTCTCTCAATAACTTGAGAAATCAAGAACAAACGATGGGATACTAAGGGAAGGTAGAAGTTCACCGTTGATGGCGTGGCGGAGCGATCAACCATCATTTATCTTTTAATCTTTTCACCCATAAGGTAAATGATGCCAATACACAAAGCTCTTCTCCTGCTTCACCGGAGAACAGCTTGCACACGTCTAATAAATTTGGGTTTTAACTAATGTGTTCATCTCGTTGATTGCGGCATGATTCTATCTTGTTGTCCATACAAACTAAAGGAAGAATTATTTATTTAGATTCATGCTTAATAGGACTCAATACGTGAACCAACGAATTATTGATTAGACAAATCCAATACACGAACGCACGTTTCAAAATAATGTGTTAGTTTTCAATGCGCGATTACATACTACCAAAGCCGAACACCTACACTTACAATCATTTGGGTTTCAATGTGTGAACACCCACTTCCTTTGCCCAAACCCCGTAAAGTCATTTGTCTGATGAACTCATTACTTCTGATACTCTAAAAGTTCTTGGTTTATTATGGACACAACACTGCCAAAAGATCCTTCTGCTAGATGATGCACGTGCCACTTTAAAAATAAATTAGGAGTAACATTTATAGGTAGTTCTGTATGTGAGGTAGGGCAGGGTTTTCTTAGGTAGGACCACAGGTTAGTTACAATCTTAACCACCATCTATCACCGCTTCCGCGATTTGTTACGTAAAGTGCAATCATAAAACAGTTATGTTGAATTATCAGCAATTAGGTAAAACTATAATATAATAGTAGAGCTCTATTCCTTCACCGTTATAAGTGATATTTAATTACTTAAATCGCACATAGCTCCGAAAAATTAGAGATACGTGCCCGGGCTCAAACCCCCGACCTCCGATCAGGAGGTGGACTTCCTAATCACTAGGCTATCGCAGCTATCGTGTGGAAACCTGTACAATGGTTCTCAAGGGTGTGTAAAGTCTGCAAATTCCACACTTGGCCAGCATGGTAGACTGTGCTCCGTAGTGAGCCGGCGATGGGTTGATCCTGATGATGATGATGATATAGAGCTGTTGCATTTGTATAATTTGAACTACCAAATACCAAATACTGACAAGCGTATTTGCAATTATCATTATCATGATCAACCCATTGCCGGCTCACTACAGAGCGCGGAGTCTCAGAGTGAGAATGGTTTCGACCATGGTCCGTCACGCTGGCCAGGTGCGGATTGGCAGACTTCACACACCTTTGAGAACATTATGAATAACTCTCAAGCATGCAAGTTTCCTTGAGATGTTTTCCTTCACCGTCAAAGCAAGTGATATTTAATTACATAAAACGCATATAACTCCAAAAAGTTAGAGGTGCGTGCCCGGGATCGAGCCCCCGACGTCCGATTAGTAGGCGCTAGACTAAGCACTGGGCCCTGTGATAGATTAATTGTTATTATTACTGTTATTAATTTCAGCTGTTAGTAAGTAGGTAGTATAATGAAATCAATAACATAAAACCATAGTCTACCACGCGGATTGGTAGACTTCACACACCGCCGTTGAGAACATTATGTAGAACTCTCAGGCATGCAGGTTACCTGACGATGTTTTCCTTCACCGTTAAAGCAAGTGATATTTAATTAATTTAAACGCACATAACTCCGAAAAGTTTGAGGTGCGCGTCCTGGATCGAACCCCGACCTCCTATTAGAAGGCGGACGTCCTAACCACTATCACAGCTTGTTGTATTTGCAATACGGCAGGAAAAACCTGTGCCTCGTGGGTCGGTTACAAGACTTCCCCTCGCGGGTTTAATTGCAGCGCCATTGTTCCGTCTGATTTGATTCTGTATCTGTGTATAGGGCAATCATAATAACGAGCTTATAGCGGCCGTGAGCCTGCCTCCGCCTCGTGGCATTGAGACGTAACTGATTTTATTTTGAAATACATACGTTTTTCCACGCGACTCCGTGACTATATTTGTTGAATACATCTTCTGTTTTTTTTTTCAAGATGAAAAATTACCAAAAATTTGTCACTCTCCGGTAACGGATCTACAGGCCGCCACAAGTCGAGATAGCAATTGGGGTACGAAGCGCGGGGCACCCTGCACACCCGCAACGGTTTAATATCAACGTACCTAACTACCTACAGCAGTGCTGCTGCAGCTCAGTCGTGGGTTATTTCTTAGGCGCATGAGGCGCTAGCCTCGGGTTTCCGATCCTAGGGGGCCTCTCAAGTCCAAATCTCCGATAGGTTGCAAGACAATCTTTTGCCAGTAAGTGTTAGAGATTTGAGTGTTCCGCATACAACTCGACTAAGAGGACGAGATTTCGACTCTATAGGCGTTTACAGTTTATTAACAGATGTTAGTGATAATAACCAGGCCACACCGACGTAACGGCTTAACATGCTTTCACATGATTTGACCTTTTCATTTTCTTTAAACCTACTTAGAGGAAAATAAAAAGGCACAATTCAGATCTCCAAAGACGTACCCACACTCGTATGTGTACGTTTATTGTGACGTCGTTTCGACTCCGTTGCGTTTTGTGTGTGTCCAAACCTTTAACAATTAAATTAAAATGTCATTTACGTGGTGATGCGTCTCAAACGTGTCACGCACACTCTTTCCCTGACATTTCGCAATTTCGACAAACAACAACTTGCTCCTAATTGTGTTTGCGATTCCTTTACAAATCTCTTTCGCCTCGGCTACAATAATTGTGAAAACTCGTTTTGAAACGACGTTAAATACGACTGAATTTCAGATAATTAACTCAGATTACGGTCTCTCGGCGTATAATTCGCTTTTGTTGCGGCAAATTTGAAGAAAGGCCAAGCTAACGCAGTATTAGATCAAGCATAAGTAAAACAGACAAACGAGGCTATTTTTAGAGCCTTAAGATCTCGGATTATTTTTTAGTTTGATTGCTTTTATTACTCATTCTTATACTTTTTAATAAATTATTTAGTATCAAACGAAGTCCAAATTCATGTTTGTCTCTATATTCACTTATTTTACGAGTACAGTTTTAAAATACAATAAGTAAGTAATAAGTGCAAATGCTCGTGCGAAGCCATGGCAAGTCAGCTAAACCTAATGTCGTAAGTTCTTGAAATAGTTTCTATATTATTCAAATTGTGTGATAGGCAAGGAACAACTGATAACAAAACACAACAAAACTGAATAATTATTACCAATTCATATGCGAGTTATAAAATGTTGTGAAAACAATAGTTCAACCACCGTGAAAAAATTCAATATCGGGTTACTTAAAGCCCATGCAAATTCGGAAAAATCTATTATAATCTGCATTGCACACTGACGCTCTTTTCATTCGATGCCTTTTGTTGGCGGATTCAATTAAGTTTACATCGGCGCCGAGGTCAGTTAATAAAAACCGAAGCCTACAAAAATTGGCGTAAATCAAATTCAATAAAGCCGTGCACAATAGCGCGGGACGGCATCGGAAAATGACGCCGTCAAACAATGCCATGCGATGCGTCCCAATCAAATTTATATTACAACGGCGCGAGCCTTGTTTCTACTACCTTTGTAAATGTTCGCCCACACAGAATTCTTAAAATATTTTTAATGTTATTTTCTAAACACATTTCTAAATTCTTGCGACTATTAATAAAAAATCTCAAGGGAACTTTTTTTATTTTCCGGGATAAAAAGTAGCCCCCTTTGATCTGTTGCTCCATTGATTTATCGTGCAAAATTTCGAAAAAAAATACTCTGGTACGGAACCATCGTCGGTGCGCGAGTCTGATTCGCACTTGCCGGTTTTTTTTTTGAAAATAAATTGTTACAGTGTATATCAATCAATATGCAATGCATAAGCAATGTAACTTTTGATTGAATTATAAAAATTAGTGATAGTATCGCATCAAATAACTGTAGTTCACAACTTTACATTTAATAAACAATCAGCCATAATTATTAAACTGTTAGGTGTAAATAATACTTAATTCGACTTAACGTTGTGCCACTTTAGCGTTTACGATCTCGATACTATGTTAAACAAAGAAATCATCCGAACAATGCATTTAATACATCGATTGGAAAGACACCCTTTCACATTAAGAATTCCCGTCCACCATTCCACGTCTCGGAATTAATCGCCCGAGAGCCGCTGTCTATTAAAGTTTTCTCAACTTGTTAAGAGACTTAACTCCCTAAAACTGCGCAGATAATGTTAAACATTCATTTAAGTGGGGCTCCTAACTTCCGAATCGTCGTATAAATCTTCTAATTCTTGAACCGTTTAATATTCATATCACCTCCCGCGTTGAACGTAGCGGTGCCAAGGCACTGCAGAAGTTTAAATTCCTACTTATGTTCCAAAGTTTTTAAGTAATATCACCATAATAATTATGGTACGTTTCATACACCTATAACTTATAAATTTATGAATCTTTGAGAGCGTAACTATTTTTATTATGTATCTAGCAAAGGAAGTGATAATGATAACGTACTTGTATATATGTAAAGTACGCGACAGGTCGAGATGGCAATCGGAGAGGTACCTAATGCCTCGCACGCCCGCACAGCCCCCAGGCTGACCCGGTGCGGGTGACGTGTGGGTCTGCGGGGCGTCCCCCCGCCTCATACCCTAATTGCCATCTTTACCTATCGCTGACTATAAGTACCTATACTTAATAGTTAGTGTTAGTAAATTGTTATGTATGGTCAGTTTTAGTATAACTTAATTCAATTCTAATAGGTTAGTAACTAATGGTATTCTGTATTGAAAACTAAGTATAAAAAGCATTAGAAATGTTTAAAAAAATTCAAATCCAGGCTAAATCTTAGATAGCAGACTACGAATGTAACTATATTTGTAATAGGTATACTGATGAACCAGAGCTACACGTACTTACAAAGTCAAGTTTAACTGCGACTTTTATACCGGCTGCTAAGTAACCACTGCCAATTCTAAACGTACCTTCGAACACTGCCATAGCTTGAATTATGCAGCATTTGCGACGCTCTTCAATACTTTCTTATCAGATATTTTTGTTTGTTTAAGAGTGTTAAAACATTCTTAAACATTTTTAGTACGTGATCTACTCCGTAATATTTTAATGATCTTTCTTCTTTTATAAAAAAAAAGCTTATGGTCACGACTTCGTCCGTGTGGACTACACAAATTTCAAACTCCTATCCCTTAGGGGTTGAATTTAAAAAATCTTTTCTTAGCGGATGCCTACGTCAAATAGCTATCTGCATGCCAAATTTCAGCCCGATCTGTCCAGTAGTTTGAGCTGTGCGTTGATAGATCAGTCAGTCAGTCAGTCACTTTTTCCTTTTATATATTTAAGATAATAGGGATATTATTTTATACTACAAAATCTATCAAGCGGTCGAAAGCAGACAGTCAGCAATGGAACAAAAATGGTTTTAAAATAAGTAAACTAAGGCCACTCCGAGGAAGTGTAAGCAATTGCGGGAAGCCGCCAAAACACGTAGCTCGTTCATTCGGGTCGTTATAGACACGCCAATATCAGTGGACACCTACATCCCCGATGAAGGTGTAGGAAACAAACCAAGCAACCAAGGTACGGAGCATTAGAGGAGCTCCTGCTAAATTGGTCGCGCAATAACCGTCTGAGCAAGTCGTTCTGACGTCGCCACATCAGCGGTTTGGATACGATCCTTCCGCTCATTTGTGGGTGATATCACAATGTTATCGGTCTTTCGATTTAAAAAGTACCTCAGGACCCTTTCATTGTAAGAACAACAAACTACAGAAAATTTTTCCTAATTCTAAAGTCCTCACTAACTTAGATATTTTTACGGAATGTAAGCTTAGAATACATAAGTCAGCATTCCGTCTCTTGAAGTCATCATTCTTCGGCAATTAATTCAAATAAAAATATCATGTGGGTTAAGTATCTGAAACTTTGATTCAAAAACTTCTCTACTCCGCACTTTTTACTTCAGTATAAAATTTTCCAAAATACGTCAACAAATATACGAACATTATTTTAAGCATTTATCTGATTTTAGAAACGAAAATGGTGTGGTGTGCGCCCGCCCAATCCATGTTCCTGTCTGCAATATTTAAAAAAGTAAACGACACTTTTTATACTCTTAGCAAATTTCTCAAAAGTTGACATCGCGTCGTCTCAAGCGTATTAATACGCGTTCTTAAACACCCCCTTACATGAATAATTAGATGTTTCCCGGATTTATGTTGCACCTTATCTAGAAAACACGCGTTTTAAATCTGCAAACTCATTCTTTTTGCCTTATTGAGGATAATACGTCTTAGCTCCGTTGCGATTCTGATTAATGCGTTCGACTAGACTCGTCGCAACTTTGTCAGAGATAACGGCGGAAAATAATGGGACGTGACTCCACTAATTCGGTTTTTACAAGAGGAAAGTGTAAAAGAATTTAACCATTTTCATTTTGTTTGAACAAGTGATTTATAAAATTCTAGAGAGTCATCGGAACTCTTTGCTCTTATTCTTACTGTGAGTTGTGACATAAAAAATTAGCATGAAAAAAATGGTTTTACATTCTTCTTTCAAATTGTACCTACTCTGTCAAAATATTTCACGCCAAAGCAAATGGTTTACTATCGAAAAATAATGCGTGTTTTCTTGCTCGCCGTTTTCTGTGCTGGTAAGTCTTAAAATTAAAATCTACTTAATCAATTACCTACTTCTTTGTTACAATAAATTGCTTGGTGTGTTGTAGTTGCATCAAAAGGCGCGGTAGCCGAAAATGAAGTGAAACGAGGTGCATTTCCTTTCATGGTAAGCTTCCCGTCCCGTTTAATAAAAACTAATAAGTAGATGAAAGTTTAAGTTTAAAAATATGATATAATTTAACCTTAAATACGAATAGTTACTATACCTATTTTATTTTAAAAAAATTAGAGGTGTCTACGAACATTGTAATAAGCTACCCATGCGAAGCCGGGGCGGGTCGCTAATTTTGTATATAACTTTGCCTTTGACTTTAATACAGTCACCGAGCCAGATCTAACGTCGTGGGTGCGCTATATGTATAATATTAGACGATGCCCGCGATTTCATCCGCGTTATTTTATGTTTTTTAAAATCTCGTGGGAATATTTTAATTTTCCTACCCCCGAAATCCAACATCTGTTCAACGGATGGGCCGTGAAAAGCTAGCAGACAAAGATACAGACTTTCGAATTTATAATATTAGAATAGAATATGGATTATCCATACTCCATACTATTACTACTTATTACTATTACTATAATATTATAAATGCGAAAGTGTGTCTGTCTGTCTGCTAGCTTTTCACGGCCCAGCCGTAGAACCGATTTTAACGAAATTTGGTACAGATATAGCTTGCACCCCGAGGAAGGACATAGGCTACTTTTTATACCAGGAAAATCGAAAAGCTCCCACGGGATTTTTAAAAACTTAATCCACGCGGACGAAGTCGCGGGCATCATCTAGTAGTCTATAAATTACGGATATACGGATTACAGGCTTTTCTATACTACACGGATGAAACGATACTCGACAATGGTGCAAGATTTACTAGAAGCGCTGCATTGATTAGAAATGATTGGCTTATATCTTCTGGAGATGTGTCAGTTGTATTCCCACTTAAAACTCTGTTAGCTAGACTTGGAGCCGTCAGCATAGATAAGAATTTCACTATAAATGAGGATGAAGAAGAACAAGAACGCGAGGTAAACATCAATTTCACTGGCATTTACTTTATCCATTCCTACATAATAAAAAACTATATGGTTGTATGTTCGTTCGTTACTTACGCGCTCGTGTATCGTTCATCCATCTCCAATGATGTAGTTTGAAACTTTGCACAGTAACTGTTGTTTGTTAGTTGTATATTCTATCGTGATAAAAATTATATTTTTCGGCCGTCGCCGTGATTCACGCATTCTCTGTTAATATTATATCAAAATTAGTTTATCGATAGTGCCATAAAACAATGAATAAATAAAAAATTCTTTACACTCTTGCTTAATGAAAAATGTACGTTTGATTTTATTTTAGGTAATCTTGATTTTACGGCCGTACAACTATAGTGCAACAGAATGGTGGAAAACTGATATATCCTTGCTGAAGACTCTGTTGCCGTTCAATATGACATCGTCTGTTGCACCAGCTACGTTAATCATCAATTTTGATATCGTATTTAAAAACTGCTACATACTTGTTTATGCTGTAAGTTGTACGAATATTTTAGTTATTAACATATGAAAGTGATTTTTACGATAATCTTTTAATGAGCTTCCTTTTTATCAGAGACATGGCAATGCTACAGAACGCACCCTTATACAAATTAATGTTGAACTTTTACCACCGGCGCGAGAACATTGTGGAAATTATTATAGGAACGGAACTATGGTATGCGCAGGAAGTGAAAAGAGTAACGCCTTAGCGGATCCTAATTTTTGTAAGGTAATAGATTCTTTTTTTATATTCTTATGACGCCCTCGTCTACTTGGTTGTAGTGAATTTAGATATTTTAAATCCTGGGAAACTCTTTGATTTATCTCGTTTGATTTAACTCTATGATTTAACTCTATCATCTATCTCGGTAGAAAACATCAAAATAATTGGTTAACAAGATGGGTCATGAAAAGCTAACATACAGATAGAGACTTTAGCATTGATAATATGTATGGATGATGAGTTTGCACTTAACTATGATCTCAGTGTGGCAAGTGATATAGTGGAAGTAGGCTAACCTGGAATAGCAGTTTTATTTAACAGGTTTCCAAGGAAACACTAAATCACTTGGCAGCACAGCATTTATTTATCTTTTTTATTTATAGGGTAATAGTGGAGGCCCTCTCGTATGCAACAATGAATACCTTGGTCTACAAACATACATTAATAATTGTAAGCAGCCTTATCTCTATCAGTTTGTCCCTGGATGGAATAAATTAATTGCGTGTGCTGCAGAAGAACTGTACTTAACACAGTCTTGTGCTGACATTTGCGTTGCAATTTCTAAAGATCCAGCAATTTCTCCTATGCCAGTTACGACAAAAGTTTCCGATATAACAGGCAATATGCTAGACGATAAATTTTACACTCAATCGATTTTAACTGAGTCCGAATATACTCCGTTTACCACTGATGCAACTGATAGCTCTACAGTGGCTAAGATAGAAGAAGCTGCAGCCATAAATGAGCATAATACAGAAGTTCTGAGCACTAAAATAAATGAAGAACCGACAGAGATAATAACGATTAGAACTTCTATTTTGATAGAAAATTTCTCTCACGATACTACTTCAACGTCCACTGGTTCGACCTATGCGGAACAAGACGATATGATGAAAACCACAGTAGAACGTGAACTAAAGAATCATATTGATGCTAAGCATCAATTAGTACGCGGAGAAGCGTCACTTAATATGCCATCTCTATTTTATTATTTAATGACCTCCGTTTATGTTCTGGCATGTACTTAGATCGTTATTTTATCTATTCAATTAAAATGTATTGAATTCTTAATAAATTTTTCCGTTTAACATTTGTCTTTTCTTGACTATTGTTCTTGCAGTGCCTACTGTTTAGCATCTCTTTCTTTATAAAATTTCGATAACAATTTTGAAGGTAAATCTGGTATATAGATTCCTACTAGGATCTTTATTTACAATATGTATAAGATTTCCTCAATACGGTCTGGAAACTTGTTAATGCTATTAGAGCAAACTGCGGAGGCGTTAAGCCTGCAACCTTACTTAATTCTACTTATTCGCAAAACTTTAGCGTGCTCCGACACTCCCAGAACCTCATGCCAAATTGCAATATTCTCTTCTAAAAATTATAATATTTCTGGCTTGTACAAAAATTCAAATTCCTCGTCCTTTCTTGTGCGACCTTCTTGCTACTTATGCTTTTATCATTACGTCAAGACTTTTCAGGAATACAGGATGTTATTTTGAGATCGGTCACTGACGAGAAAACTTAAACTGTGTAAGTATTAGTCTTAGATATCATGTCAATTTTATCTCTACATGTAAAAATTAATCGCTGAATGTGTTGCTGATCGCAAATCTCGAAAACAGCTGAACCGATTTCGCTAATTTTTTTTTTTAATATTCCTTGAAGTACGAGGATGGTTCTTACGGAGAGAAAAAATTAAAGTATTAAAAAAAATTAAAGAAACGACTGTTAGGTGGTACGAAGCCGGGTCAGCTAGTAGAAAAAAAACTGCATTCTCAGCTTTTCAAAACCTTTCAATTGTCCACTTGCAATAAAACTTGCACAAGCTACTAGCTCGCGCTGGTGAGTCACTTGCAGTTGCACGTCACCATCTTCTTCATTCTGGGCTGGTTTCCGCACTTAAACGTTTCCGTCTGTTGTGCGTGTCACTTGCACCATATGTAAACACCTAGGCATAGATGTAGAATTTCAATTACATGGTAAATTTTTAAGCAATTATTGTTGCTCGGCAACACGTATAGATCAATCTGGAGCAATAAGTGGAGCAATGTGGGGTAATCATTTGCATAACATTGCTGAAATTTTCAGGTATTGCTGGTTATTGCAGCAAATTGCTTCATGTGGTTGTGACGTCATAATTGACTAAACTGCCTGGAATTGAGGAATTTCAATTGCTCGTGTAAGCGTACCTTTACTGATATCTGAACAACCAGCGGCAATGTATTTAAAACAGCTTGCAGAAATAATAAAAATGACTGCTGAGTTCTGCAAGTTTTATTGCTAGTGAACTTTATTGAGTAACTAGCTGATGCCCGCGAGTTCGTCCGCGTGGATTTACATTTTCCGGGATAAAAAGCAGCCTATGTACTAATCTATCTCCATTCCAAATCCGTTCAGCCGTTTTTGCGTGATTGAGTAACAAACATCCAAACATCCACACTTGTAATAATATTATATTAGGAATTAGGATTAGGATTAGCACAACTATTTTTAGGGAAGCTAAACAGCTCGATGGCACAGGTTTTTAGCATTTGCGGTACCTGTTCCTACTAGATAGTTGGAATTTATAAGTGAATTTCTTTCCCAAGTTCCCGAGTGCAGTAGAATGGGAATGTATCTTAATACCACTCGATGTATTTAAATTCCGAAAGGGGATCGCATCGGAAAACTGTTATGCATATTTTAAAGTTAAATTTACTTACTACGGTCTCACCGCCGATTGAGAAGTCGATGCGAATAGCTCTTTATGGTCTTAAATTATACGATATTTTACGGACATGATAAAGCGTTTAGGAATATGATGGGACACGTGATTTTATTGTAGTGGAAGTTGTGGAAGTGGAGTGGTACCCACTGTAGGTGGAATACTTGCTGTAATAGTAATATGAAATGCTTTTATATTTATTTTATACTTACTAAAACTTAAAACTATAAAGTACTATAAACTATAAGTACCTACATAAACAAGAAAATGCATAAAGACTTACCTATCGATTTAAGAGATTCCTAGTGTTTCCTTACAGAAAAAAACCGGCCAAGTACTAGTCGGACGCGCACACGAAGGGTTCCTTACCATCGCACAAGAAATAATACTCCAGTAAATAATAACGTTCGCTCCAACAGCTGCCTTTTAAAATATCTACCAAAGTAAATAAAGGTTAGGAACCTACAGTTATTACCAAGAAAAACGCCACACCTCGGTTCTACTCCAATCTGCCGGTATGCGATGCGCAGCTGTCTTAAGTTGCAATCGAAGATACCTAGTAGTATCGTCTTACTTAAGATTAAGGACTTATACCTACGTCCTTATGATGCAACAGGTTGAAATCGCAATCCGGGAGGGAACACCCGTATACTCGCACAGCCCCCGCGCTAACCCCGTGCGCGCAAGCGCGGGTGACATGCGGGTGTGCAGGGCGTCCACCTGCCTCATACCCCGATTGCCATCCCAACCTGTTGCGGACTATAGGTAGTTGCGACTATGACGCGTTACAAAGCGCCTTTTAAACTTAAAAAGCAACATGATATACAAATAACTTTGCTGGAAACGTAAAATTTTCATTTTGTTCTTGTTTACAAAACAAAGTCTGAAACGGCTACGAAATTTCAGCAATTAACACTGACGGCAATGAGTTAACAAACAAAAGGAATTAATTTAACAATCTCATAAAAAGAAATAAGCAGTTCATAAAAGTTTTAATAATTAAAACTCGAATAAAAATAAGAACTCCCCTGGTAGATAATACCTCCCAACCCTAAAAAGACTCGGTTTCCCTTTCGCGGGGAAATTGTGATGCTAATCGGAATCGGGGAAAGATTCGGTTTTAAAATTATATGGGTGGTCGTACTATTTGGGTATACTAATTTAAATAGGTAAACTTAATCGCCACTGATAGTTTTACATTATTTTACGTTTACGTTTTTAGGGCTCCGCACCTCAAAAGCTTTAAACGCATCAATTGACTAATGCTAATGGTTGAGTTAGTCTTTGACCCAAACTTTCCAGCTCTAGGCTATCGTTATATCACAAGATGAGCTGCAAGAAGTAACGTAGCAAGATTCAGCTGCATGAGATGCATTGAAGAAATGCAGATCATATCGTGACCTCGACTCACTTCACTGTTTTGCAGCTGTTGTACCTCCGTCCTCCTGTGATCTATTCGGTCTAGCAGCCGAGTGCGATCGAGCTAGGAACTTAAGAAATTAAGAAAAGCTTCCTACTAACAACTTATTTGGTACTAGCTTATGCCCGCAACTTCGTCCACGTTAGCTACAACCCCCTATTTTACCCCCTTAGGGTGCGTTAGGCCCATACTGACCAAGGGTCTTCTCTTAGAATGAGAAGGGTTTAATCCCCATAGGCCACTATGCTACCCAATTGCGGATTGCCAGACTTCACATATCTTTGAGAACATTCTGGAGAAGAGAACTCTTAGGTTTGGGCAGATTTTCTCGGATGTTTTCCTTCACCGTAAAAGTGACTGTTTAAAATTAATACGCCCATAAATTATTAATTGAAGTTATTTACAAATCAAAGAGAAAGTAAATCATACACTACAATAAAATTCCATCGTATATAATAACGGAATCATCAAATCTACCGGCACCGCCTCTGTAGGCAATTTTCAATCTCTTTTCTATTTATGACAGTAATAAAGCGACCGGGAAAAGTCAACAATCAATTTTGTATTTCAATTTATTCCCAACCATCCTAGTTCGTGCGGTGATAAGAAAAAGAAAAACGCGTTCATTGAAAACGGAAATTATTGCAAGAAGCCATCAGTGGTGTGCGCTCGGATTACGCTGTTTCCATTTTTAGGATTCCCTGTCCTCAGTACTACTAACAGCTTTTAACTAAGGTCATATATTTGATCTGCTCCCACAGAAAACCAGCGCTAAAGCATGATGCTGAGTGGGAGACCTGTATTTGGTTACAAGTATCAATTTTAATAAGAGAATCCATACTTAATAAAAGCGAAAGTGTGTCTGTTTGTCTATTTGTCTGCTAGTTTGTACGGCCCATAATAAATATGTTTAATCGATTTTACCGAAATTTGTACCAGTAGGTAAAGGACATTCTGGTAAAAGACAGGCTACTTTTGATCCCGAAAAGTCAAAGAGATCCCACCGGATTCTTAAAAAACCCATCTGACGGATTTTACTTAATATCCGCACAGATAAAAGTCGCAGACATCATCAAGTTTAAGATGAAACTTTTACATATGCATAGAAAAGGATAAACTCACCAAGATATCAACCTAAAACCTAAACTGCTTCGTCTAAAAACTTAAAATTTACTCTATAACATAGAAAGGATTTTCAAAAATTCCACTATGCGAAGTCGGGGCAAGTCAGCTATAGGTATAGCCTGGCATAGCGCATAACTGAGTAGGGGCCTGCAGTACTGCAGCGGTGCGGGAATATGAAGTCATCACAAGTAGACGAATCACTGAGCTGTCGCGTCACGTCATCACTATACTACAGCAGGGACCTCCTCAGTTATGCGTTGTCTGTAGTTTGCATACATAAAACACGGAACCATCTAAATGCCAGTTTAGCTCGAACTTGGCCTTCATGTTTATTTTCGTTTTTCGAACGGTTTCAGTTTTGATTTGTGGGCCGTCGTTTCGGTCGGCGCCATTTTTCACGCGCCTCATTGTGCCGCTCACGCTCGAAGAGGCCTGCTGCAAAGGCTTGTTCACGCGTCACACCTTTGAGCTCTTTTATTTGAATATGCCCTGTTTGCCTACGCTTGTCAGTAGACAATAGTTTCATCATCATCATTAACCCATCGCCTGCTTACTAATGAGCACGGGTTCTCCTCTCCGAATGAAAAGGACATAATACACAACGCTGGCCATGTGCAGATTGGCAGACTTCACATTACTTTTGAGAACGTTATGGAGAACGTCAAGATGGCAATCGGGGTAGGACGGCCCCGCACACCCGCACAGTCCCCGGGCTTACGGGCTTACCCGGTGAGGGATAGCGCGGGCGACGTACGGGTGTGCGGGGCGACCCCCTGTCTCGTACCCCGATTGCCATCTCGACCTGTTGCGTACTGTAGGTATATAATATGACGCAGTTTATATACATCATCGGTTTTGTTTACTGATGAAATTAAAGATGGCATTGATAACATTTCCATCAGACTACTGGGCCGACAATGAGGACAGGCGGAGAGGTGGGAAATTGGGGTGATTTTTCTTCTCTTTTCATGTCCGCCGTCGAGAAGTAGCGTTAGAAAATAAAACATCGACAGTCGTGCAAGCTGCAAGGTATAATACCTTCAATTGCTATATTTTTATTACATTTTAATATAAGTACTATATACTATCTTCGATAGTGATCGTGTATTCCTGTAATACTTCCCTGAAGCAGTTATCTATATACATAACGTTACACCATATATAATATTATTATATTATACACTGTGTTATAAAATCATATCAAAAGAGCACTCTAGAGTTGTACTAATTTTGAATATTTATATTATAAACTAGATGATGCCCACGACTTCGTCAGTGTGAATTTACGGATAAAAATCCCATGGGAACTCTTTGATTTTTCGGAAACCCCTATCTCATTTTTCAGGTTTTTAACTACTTACATCTATTTAAAAAATTACATCGATCCGTTGTTCCCTTGCACCCTGTTTGAAAATCAAATCAACAAACAAACATATTTCCGCATTTATAATATTACTAGAATATATTAATTACAAATTCTGATTTGTTATTTAAAATTGTTTTTATTGTATTAGTTTCATTTTTTAAATTCGCATTTACTTTTTTGCTATCGGTACAATATTTCAATACAGTACAAAATAATATACGATGCCCTGAATGATGATCCAATAATGGTGCGGACATTTTGTGTGAGAGTTGATCATATTGCATCACCTATTGAATGAGGCATTTTTCTAATTTCCGTTCACCTCTGAACCAGTGATACAGTTATTATAAGATTTCTTACACTTCTTACGGTCATGCTGAAACTGCGTCGATTCCGGTTAATATTTTTTAGAGATCGGCATTTTCATTTCGTGAAATTATTATTTTCTTCATAGTGATATTTTGGCAGGCGGTTTTACATTCTTTTATTATCTTAATTGAACTAAGATTTATGAAAAAGATCAATATTTGTACGCCTGCCTCATACCCCAATTGCCATCTCGAACTGTCGCGTACTATAGGTACATCAAATGAAAAGTACATATTTTCAAGTGATTTTTCATAATATGCTGCCTGTTAAATGGTCCATCTCTAGTATGTATGATATATATTTTTTTTAGAGAAAAGAATATTAGTCATGTTAGTCATGACTAATATTTCCCTTTCCCCTTCAACTAAGCGTATAGCTTGTGTTAGGAGTAGGTACGACAGTAGTGCAACGGGTGGGATTTGAACCGCCGACCTTTCGGAAATCAGTCCACTCCTTAACCGTTGAGCTATTGAGGCTCTCATATCTGAGGTCTCCCTGCAATAAACGCATATAAAGAGGTGATTAAATAAAATAAATTTGATTTTGAACGAGGCTTTAATCAGCTACTTCTTTGGTCATATCATTGGTTTGGAAAGAATCCGACACATTTAATGTAAATTGTTCACATAAGGTTTACATGATAGCAACATTTTATACAGTTAGGAATGCATGAGATTTTTACCTACTTACATAAATGCGGAACTGTAAATTATTAGTACAATATAATACGAGGATTTAAAATATGACTAAACAAACTAATTTGAACTATTATGATTAATTATGAAAAATTTATAACAGTTATTTCCACATTTTACTATGCTTAAATATTTCTTAATATACACCAATGTAAAGTCATTTATTGTAAGATACAAATAGTCTACTTACGAATACTTTTATTTACACAAATAATACAAACATTACAACAATGTTTATAATAAACTTAACAGTAATATACATTGTAAGTACAAAACGAAATAACAAGGTGGCGAGCTTATGAAAAAATTAAATGTTTGGCCAGGCCAAAAAAGTTATATTAATAAAAAAAATTGCAAAATTAAAATAAACTTGATCTTTGAATCAGCTCGCTTCATATTGATAGTTACTTAGGTACTTAACAAATATTCAAAATACAATTTCTATATTTACATAAGATTAATAAGTAATTATTACTAAAATTCATTAAACATTTTTATTTTAATGCACTTAAAAGCATTTTAGAAAACAATAACTTTACAAATTAATTTCTTAATAATGCAGTCTTCCCCGCATATTTATTCACTTTTATAATCGGATCTTTACTTAGTCATCAAACATTATTCTAAGTCGAGATTGCCCTTATGAGATCATCTTATGAGATTAAAACATTTTATTCATTACGTTTCAATAAAAGTCTATATAAATCTTTCACATAGGAAGAAATTAATTGTCTAACGGGAGCACCTCTGAGCTCCCGAACATCGAGTTTTGGCATTAGCTTTGTAACAACACTGACGCGGACGTACTTACAATGAAACGTTCGTCTACATTTTTTTACACTTATCAAATTGAGTTACACCGAAAATTGTAACAGTTCACATGTAGTTGAGTCGTTAAAGACACTTCTCTGGGTCGGTGTATCACGCAACACTAAGTAATTTCACTCGTTCTCATACAGTTCACACCTACTTTTGTTCAGTTATGATACTTGACGTAGGGATGGACGTCTCAGACGCGATAGTCTCAGCTGGACGCAGAGAGGCCGAGGGGCTTGAGGTGCGGGGGAGGCGCGAACGGCGCGGGGGAAGAACTGGACATGTTGTTGTTCAGGTCGCCGGAGCGGCTGGAGCCGTTCATGAGGCTCATTGCGTTGCTTGTCTGTGTAACAAAATACAAAGTTATAAAACAAACATGATGTTAACTGGTTATTAGAAGAGTTGGTTTCACGTAAAAATATCCTGGAGCAGAGGGTGATATGGTGGTGGAGAGTGGTGGCGACGGTGTCTATACGGCTCGTCAGCAGAGTGAACTAGAGTGAGGGAACTCTCGGTTTGATCCTGAATCGACGATATTATGTCAAATATTAGGCTATGGTGACGTGAAATCAAAGAAAAATAGGGCTAGTTTAGGGCTCCCTGTGACAAATGTACACATTTGACTGCTGCCTGTGACGTCAAAGGCTCGGCGTTTTATTAGAAGTTCCCCAACAATAGCAAAATGTAGCAAATATTCCAAAGACCCTGGCAATAAGGCACTCTTCCGCTAGTTTTTGCATTGATAGACGTCAGAAGACAACAGCAATGTTCTGTAGGTTGTTAGACTCATTCGATCAATACCGAATATTGCAGAGGTATAGACTTACTTTTAATAGTGTAGCATGTATCCAATAGACCTGGCAATAAGGCAGTCTACCGCGATTCTTTGGATGATAGGTACCAGGATCCATATCTAATACTGCAGAGGTGACTATAGACTAGAGCCACATATAGACTTACCGGTGGCGGTGGTAGATGTGTAGTCTGCCTCTTAAGATGCGCAAGCGGCGGAGGATTGTACGCCATATTGGCGAACACCAACCTCTCTTCGTAGTCGTACTCGCACAGGATCTTGTTTTCGCACAGATAGAACCGATCACCGACGCAGAATCTGTGAGAATAGAACAACTATTTAGACAAAATTGTACAATTCTATGGCATGAGGCATCCTATTGGACTGACCAACTTATTTGAAATAATTTTTAACCTCTGAACAATGACGGAAGCTGCAAGTAGATGCACTTTGATTACAATTGATATGTTTTATCCAAAATGGCTATTATAATGGATATAAGGACGCCAGTTTAGAAAATCTTTTTTCTTGTACAAAAAGTGACGAAGAAATTCAAATTGAAACAGTTCTAGAACAAATGTCAATATATTGAATAATACTATTTCTATCGAAAGATAATATTTCTAGAGTTCAAAAAGGTATGTAGCACGTAGATACTACATAATGTTTAAATGTGGTAAAATATCAAATGTATACCGAAGACATTGAACAGAGTTACTGAAGGTGTAGTGTAGGTAAAGGGAAATCCAATTAGTGATTTTCAACGGGCCATAATAATATGACTAATGCTTGATATAGGTAGTTTTAGTAGTGCATTACTACGGATGCCGTGTACATCCATGTACAGTCGATAGTCAAATTTAATTTATTTATGGTTACTAAAATATCTATCACGAACATTCAGATTCTATAGGTCTACGGGGAGCTCTAAAAACATTGAGATGTTATCGTAATTTTATCATTGTTGTAGCGTAACGGATGCCCGAAAGAAACCGAAAATGTCTAAGAAGTAAAATTTACTAGCGTGAGTGGAAAGGTCAACGCGAAGCAACGGAAAGGAGCAAGATAACGTCACGCGAGCGCGCATCCCTCAATGTGGCAAAACAAAAGGTATCGCCTTCGACTCGCCACTGGCCGCCCGGAACCGCCGGTGATAACACCGAACCTTATCTCTGCACCCCATTCTCCCTACGTCTTCCTCCCGCGACTCTCGGCCACCCGCCAACTCTTTTGTTTCACTTGTCACAAAAATTAAACGCAATAGCTCGGCTACAAATGTCTCTTTTTTAAGGGGCCAATTTCCACCGCAACTCAGTCGATTTCGCTGCTCTTAATTAACTTTATTTCCTGTTCTCTCCGCTCCCGACTTTTGTTTTTGGGGGTTGTCCTTTTTATTTTGCTATTTTTTGTCTGCAGTCGCGTAATGGAAAAGATGTAGAACGAAATTTTAATGACTGGGTGCAAGTTAAGCTTTGTGCGACGAGCCATTGTGCCGCTACGCGACGCGAAGTTTGACGTTTTACGTAATCGGACGTGTCTATTAAGTAACTGTTTTCTGATTTCTCCCAGCCGTGAAACAATACCGATTGAAAAGCTTTTTAAATTAGCCGTTGCAAATGTCCTTTCTCTAAACTCTAAACAAACGATCAAACAAGAATCACATATAGTTATGTTAAGTCAGTTTGTCCAACCGTTTGTGTGTCACAGCAATTTTAAAAAGAAATCCTTAAAACTGTAACATTTAAATTTACAGTTATAGTACCTTGTTGAACCCTCGAGCGGAATTCGTTGAATAGGTAAGTATTTTAAACTCACTTCGTCTTTGATGTTTTCCTAAAAAAAACCAGAGAAAAGGAACTACTAAAATCGAGAAAATGACATTCAAAGTTGCAGTTTTGGATGCTTTGGACATTGGACTAAATCATATTATAGCGTGTTCTGACTTCTGACACGCAATTGACCAATTCTTCAACTAAGGGCAGAACCACCATTACTACCCTTCTACCCTTAATTTAACATATTTACTAGCCGTGCGCCTGTTTTGTGGTCTATATTCCTTACCAAGTTATCCGTAATAAATTGTCTTCAATTTATAAGTGACAGTGGCACTTAATCCAGACCGTGTGCAGACATTGATAGGAACAAGGCATAAAGGCCCACACGATCTGCGCAGCTTCCGTGGCGATGCCGCGGGCGCGCCAGCAGATTGCTACTAAATTATTTAGCCGTTTAGCGATATTCGCCCCCCTCGATATCTGGCGTCCGCCGCTCACATCGGACAGCCAGCAAATTGGATTCAGATTTCTGCCGGCCGGCCGTGGAAATTGATTTGTACGTGATATTTAATAGCTTGCCGTATTGTTGAGTAAATATGTATAAATATGCAAAACTATTTTTATTTTATTTTTCGGTTTGTAGGTACTTTGTTTTTACTTTTGTTGCGCTGAGTCTATGTTTATATGATGATGCAACTGCTGTGTCACGATATTTAACTTTCAACTCTGATCATTTTCATTCGCATACTAGTAGAATATGATCACTACCTACTAGTAATATTGTAAATGTAAAAGTGTGTATGTTCGTTAGTTTATCCTTCAATCACCGCAATAGATCCACCGTGAATTTTTGCATATATTTAAAAACCTGGAGAGAGACATTCAGCTACTTTTAATATCGGAAAATTTTCAAAGATTTTCTACGGGATTTTTGAAAACCTAAATTCACGTGGTGTTGCGAAAATCCCCCTAGCACCAATAGAGTACATAGCTGCTTAGTTACTGTGCACTATCAACAATTTTGACCTTAAATGAGTATTATAACAACGAGGTCATTGTTCTCATTACGGGTCGTGAGTACTTTCACTGAAGAATTTTCATACATAATATTGCATTATGTGACTAGTAACACCTAGTATGTCTTAGACATAACACTATTCTAATAAATTAGATCAACCGTTAAAAATATAACATTATCCGTTTTAAGAACCTTTATAACGTTGAAACTGAAATAACATAGCAGTCAAAATGAATACACAATAGAGGCAAGGCATCACACAGATTCTTGCGAAGCGGTAAAGGTCCACAAGTGACGTATAAACCATTCAGACTGGCTCCAATCTCGCGACCTCTCTATTATTTACGCGGACGCAGTCCAGTGGATTGCTACTTTGCGCCTGCAATCTTATTCGATATTTTAACTCAACCCATCTTGTGCACGAACGTTTCAGCTACGAGCAATTTAAAGCACAGTAAAGAGATTGTGCAGTGTGATAGCCTGGTGGTTAGGACGTCCGCCTACTAATCGGAGGTCGGGGATTCGATCCCGGGCACCTCCAACTTTTCGGCGTTAAGTATGTGCGTTTTGAGTAATTGAATATCGCTTGCTTTAACGGTGAAGGAAAACATCGTCAGGAAACCAAGTAATATTTGATTACTTGAAACATACGTAACTTCACATAATGTGAAACAAAGTGTGCTATAAATAGATTAAAACTTTTAATAATGTGTTCTTTGTCACTTAACCTGTTGTCCAACACTAGTGTATATATTTCACAGTCAGCTAGATAAATTCCTCTTTATCTCTACAAGTCCCTAGCGACGGAGACTATAAATACTCTCCACATTTAATATCCTGCACTAGTCAGTATCGACAGATTCATTAATAAGTTCCAGTAAAGCGGTGCATCATCGCTCAGCGCAATATCTGAGCGAGCGCGGGGAAATCAAGCACAGTTTACCTGTTTACCGACACACTACTCTTGGGCTCGTACTGTACTGACTAAACACAGCTCTACTAAATTGTGTTCAGGGAATTTGAAGTTAATTTGTTATTTTCCGACCTTAGGTAGGTTACCTTCTATCATTTTTATATGAAGCTTTTTCCTATATTAATCTAGTTTTCCAGCTGTGACGTGTTCCCAATTGTTTTTCTTAGTGATTGACTACATCACCAGAATATACGTCCCAAAATTTGGGCTTAAATTTTTAAGCACTAATGGTGGCTCAAAATTTTTAATTAATTGATACCTCTAGGTGTTTCTGAGAAAAAAGGTCTTGACTGACAGACTGATAACGAAGTCGTGATCTTATATAGGTTTCTTATTCATAGTTATAAATAGGAACCGTAACATAAGTAAGTATACAACTAAATCGAACATTAAAACTCTACACCTATTTTGCAAACTCTTGTTTTGTTGTAAAACATAACAAATTTATGCAACGCACAAAAGCAATCGCGGGTGTTTTAAAAGCAAATTTCCTTTGCATGTAGCTTCTTATGTAGCGGAAAATTTAATCGCGCTCTTTGTTTGTCGTCCGTGAGTTGAATAAACCATAGAGAGCTGCCGTTAGACAACGCAACCGTCCCTTTCCCGCATCATATCATTTTGCATATTTCATCTCTCTCACAAAAGAAGTCCCAAACTGGACCTGTATTCAATATAGCAACGTCCCTGCTCAATTTTCACGGACGCAATCGCTTTTGACAGGTGAGAAAATGAAGTGAGCTCGCATCGCGAATCTACTTGTGATGCGATAAATGTGGAGAACAGCATTAAGGATTCATACGATACAGTTTAAAGTTTCAACTGTGGCCTGAATACATTTTTAGTTGTGTACTTATTTGAAGTCAGATTTCGCTGTTCGTTTACAATCTCGCGCGGGATAGTTTGGAACTTGGTTACTCGTTATGCTCTTAGCATTGATAAACTCGTATATAAGTCGCAATTTCTTATAGTAAACTAGCATAATTCGGTCATACTTCACTCAGTTTAATATTAATTATTAGGGAAATAAATCAACCCCGTTCCCCCAGGAACTCCGGTATAAAAAGTATATAAAAACACTAAGGTACAAATTCAACGTTGTCTAAAAATTTCAAACCAATCCATCGACTACTTTCAAGTTTTGCGGACACAAACAAACATACGAAAGCTGAATTTTTATATATTTATAAAGAAGATAACTATAGCATATCTTACCTGTGATTACACTGTTGACACGCGAAGCACTCAAGATGGTAGACGTTACTGCGCGCGCGCATCACCATCTCGAACGCCGGGATCACCTTATTGCACGCTGCACAGTAGCCCGTGTTGCCGAAAAGCCTGCCAAAGATTTTCTTTAAATATAATAATTACGAGCTAGATAGCTTAGCGGTTAAGCTGGGGTTACATAACGGCCCGGTATAGCCATTCGTAAGAGCATTTGAATTTTGAGGTAAATCAGCATTTACTCATATTCGACCATAAAACCAAGAAGTTTAACTTCACATAGGTAGTATCCCACTAAACTTTTACGCCTCCTATAATTCAGGTGTCGGCGGTTCGATCCCGGGCACGTATCTCTAATTCTTCGGAAATTGCTTTAACGGTGAAGGAAAAACCTTCATGCCTGAGAGTTCTCCATAGTGTTCTCAACGGTATGTGAAGTCTGCCAATCCGCACTTAGTCAGTGTGGTTGACTGTGGACAAACCTTTCTCGTTCTGAGAGGAGACCAATGCTCACTAGTGAGCTAGTAATTGAGCATGATGATGATGATGATGTGAGCTAGAAAATAATAGATTTCTGGGGTAAAGAGGCTCATTAAAAAGATTTTTTAGTTTGGATAGACAAAGCAAGAAGCCATTAACGCTGCAACTGCAGCAATTCATACAGTTCCTCGTATTAAAACTTTCCGGACTCAGTAGTGGGCCGGCGATGGGTTGGGGTGATGATGATGGTGAATATTAAAACTAATCTCACCTCAAATAATCCCTCTTGCATAGTATAAGATTCGCCCGCGTGTACAGCGTATGTCCAACCTCGCCCAGCCGACAGTCACAGCAGCCGCACTTTAAACAGTCTTCATGCCACAGCTGGTCCAGCGCCTTTAGCAGGTACCTCTCTGTGATCACCTTGCTGCATCCAGCACATATCTGCTTCAATAAAAAAAACTTTATATTGTATTTATTTGTCATATCACGGGAATTACCTACCTATGGGAATTGAGAAAACGAACTCTCTTTACAATTATTTATCTAATTTTTGTAAAACGCGGAAAACAAGCGAAAAAGAAAGCAGTTCGGCAAAACTCTAGGCAAAGGCGCATTCATCTTCAATTTTTGACTTATAGTCTGTGACTTCCTTGGTTCCTTCCTTGGTAGTTTCCTTCTAACAATTTATACTTACTTAATATTTTAACTAATGAAAAATTTGAAAGGAAATAATTAATTAGTCAATGTAAGTACCACATCCTGTTTTTGCTGCACATTTAATTTTCTGTTAAAATTTAAATAAATTATCAGAAACCATAAATTTTAGGGCTTGCGGAAATGTGGGTGGCATCAAAGATAAAACCGTGAATATAATTTCCTAACAATATGAACCAAACCTAGGGTGAGGATAGTCTCTTCTTATACTGTGGCTAATATAAGATAGAGCTATCTATATAATATAAAAAGAAAAGGTGACTGACTGACTGACTGACTGATCTAGCAATGCACAGCTCAAACTACTGGACGGATCGGGCTGAAATTTGGCATGCAGATTGCTATTATGACTTAGACATCCGCTAAGAAAGGATTTTTGAAAATTCAACCCCTAAGGGGGTAAACTAGGGGTTTGAAATTTATGTAGTCCACGCAGACGAAGTCGCGCGAATAAACTAGTTTAAAATAATTATATAGGCTTGTTGTGGCTTGAGCTTTCTATTGTGTTCGAAAAAATAACCATCGTAACTGGAGTTTGGAATTCAGTGAAAAAGAATCGAATTTTTGCCTGCTCTCATACCTACTTATAGGCTTTTCACGTCATATCATTGGGAAGATTGAGTGGCTCCTGTAGCACTGACTACTCTGGCGTAACTTAGTTTTTTATTTTTTAATGCACATACAAGTTAGCCCTTGACTGCAATCTCACCTTGAGGTAAATGATGTTGCAGTCTACGATGGATGCGGACTAACCTGGAAGGGGTATGACAGTTTTCATTAAACCAATACCCCTTTGGTTTCTACACGGCATCGTACCAGAAAGCTAAGGGTAGTTACGCACTCATCCGATCCGTGAAAATACGATCCGAAGTAGTCATAGAACTATTTGTATGGTAGCTTATGACATATGACGCAGATATTTTTTATATATTTTCACGAATTCGAAGCGGATGAGTGCGTGATCGCTTTAAATCGCTTGGTGGCACGTCTTTTGCCGTTAGCTAGCCACGGCAATTTTCTCTGATCTGACCAGATCAGATCAGGGAAAATTTAGTCTTGTAGATGAGAACTGATGAGATAAAGTAGCAATTTGCACCTGTGGTTGAGAAGGTTGTGCGGCCGCGGAGGCGCCGGTCTGGCTGCCAGCAGGGAGGGGAGATGCGCGCGCCTCCTTGGTGACATCCATGGCGAGCATGTGAGAACCCAGCCCTGGACTGCCGCCGCTTGCCTGCTGCGGCGTCCGCCTCTCGCACTGTAACAAACAATAACGTACTATTGACACAAGAGCTACGGAGTTTATCTTACTTACTTGATAGCGACTTCATCCGCATGGACTACACAAATTTCAAACCCCTATTTTATAACCTTATGGATTGAATTTTCAAAGATCGTTGCTCAGCGAATGTCTCCGTCATAATAGCTATCTGCATGCCGAGCAGTAGTTTGAGCTGTACGTTAATAGATCAGTCAGTCAATCAATCAGTCAGTCAAAAATCATGATATTTTTTAAATAATTCTCTTTAATAATGAATTCTAGCCCCATAAACTACCGCGATAAAAAAAATCACATCATTTTATTACTATCTACAGTCCAAGACCCTATTTTATTGAACCCAGCATCTCATCTCACCTTCTCAAAATGATAAAATATATTATAGTCTAAAGGTATTCTCAGCAAAAATTCCGTTTACTAGAAACACCTATCTAATAAGTTCAGTAATATTGAAATGTATAAATAATCGAAACTCTTTTTGTGTTTGTTCTACTTAGTTTCTGAGGTAACAATAACTTTTTACAAAAAGTTAATAAGGTCAATGCCAACGAGTTTACTTCAAGCGAAAAGACAAAACACAGCAAAAAGTTGAATATCACTTTTATCTATTTTTATAGCATTAAATCATCAGTTTCTTACCAAATAATACAAAAGTGTAATTTTACATCAACTCTTCGGCTATGACGAAAGGATCATCTAAATAAAAACAAACTGGGTCCAGTGTATAGAAAAAGAAAGGAAAAATATGTTTAAAGAAAGCTTTTTCTAGAGATACCTATGTAAAAAAGTAGTCTTCTTGAAAATCTTTAGTTTAATTATTCATCTATAATTATTCTTTCTATGAGTTTTTTATCTATGTTGATTTGGAAATGTAATTGTTATAATAGTGATTTAAGTACTTTTTATTTAACTTCGTACAAGAAATACTATTGAGTTAAGACAATTAATACAGTAATGCTCTTTTCAGTAGATCCGTTGCACAATGGTTGCATAACTTGAAAAATATGTGGTAGGTATTTTTTTCTATCCACGCTCTAAATTTTTATGCGGGACCCCCATAGACAATATTTGAGAATATGTAATGGGTAAACACACATAATTATATTTTTGCATGCAGTTATAACTGGTTACAAACATTTAATTATTTCTTTAAAGTTGTTATGTACGAGTGAAAAAAAAATACCTAGCATCTTTCAAACAATATACAAAGTGTACCTACTTGAACGTTTTTATTTAATGTATAGACTAGGGCTTGGCTGCAATCAGACCTGGTGGCAAGTGATGATGCAGCCTAAGATGGAGCGCGCTTGCCTAGAAGATGCCTATTCACTCTTGACTCGAAGGTACCCATATTAAAATTGGAGAGGAAAGCTGGAAGGACGTTCGAATTAGAAATGAGAAGGCAAATTGACTTCACTCTTACTCGACTTACCTCTTTAAGCGTAGTTTTTGTGTTCATTATTAACAATTTATAAAAAATAAGTAGTAAGAAAACCATAGAGATATCATAAGAAAGCAGAAAAAAATATTTTGCATGAAGGTTTATTTAAGGTATTTTGCATCCAAAATGAATCCATGAAAATATCAACGGTAATAATAAATAATAATCGTTGCAAAAAATTAGCACAACTAGTCAACCGGTTAATGAGAACGTGAAACATGACTCCGTTCACGAACTCTAGCTAATTATATGCCTTCAAATATCGAATAAATGCTAATAAAAACAGTAATTTAAACCACCCAGATTAAAAAAGTGGCCGTCAAGCAATAAAGTCAGGCACGGAGCAATCGTCACGGTTAATCCTATATATTGATATAACCATACTTCCATACTAATATTGTAAATGCGGAAATATGTCTGTCTGTCTGTCTGCTACTTTTCACGGTTACTTTTACTGTTTAACGGATTTTGATGATAGCTACAGATAGCCTGCATCGCGAAGATAGATGACCACAAGACTAGACCTACAATTTTAGTGTCTCTTTTAATAAAATAAAAAACGTTTACAAGAACAATACGTGAGAATAGATCAAAAAATATATAGCGGCCATTTTTCATAACTTTGTTAAACGACACTTTTGTCGCAGTATGAGGAGGTATTACCATCCTCTGTGCTTTTGCTTTAAACGTACCTAAACAGTTTTAACTTTTGTATAGGTACTCCTCAATGTTTCTCAAAGTTGTATAAAATCTGCCAATCACTATACCTACCAATACACGTGGCCAGCGTAGTGGACTATGGCCAAACCCTGCTCATTCTGAGAGAAGACCGTGTTCAGTAGTGAGCTGGCGATGGGTTGTTGAATTAATGTAACATTTTAACACACCCATGTTTTCCATTACTGCAGGTCTAAAGTTCGACGACTCTTCGGTTTCTATTTCTAATTTACTAGTAACAGTAACCCGTAGTGCAAACTGGCTAAAACAATAAGCATTGTGAGCTCGTGACGAATGGGAGCCGGTCATTTTTGTATGTTTTGGAGCGATCCGGCATAAATAATGGGTCCGGATATTGACCGGAAACATGCGCACCGCGTCTCGAATTGTGAACGTGATTACTTATTCCACGGAAACTAATCAACTGTACCAACTGGAGCATAGTCACCATAGCTTTGTCTACATTTTTGTACTAGTAGGTACCGATAGTTTTAAGTGAAAAGAGCTGTGGATGACATTGTAGCCTGGAATGTGTCTGCACATGGGTATATAGATACACTAGCTTATGCTCGCGACTTCGTCCGCGTGGACTACATACAAACCCCTTTTTTACCCCCCTAGGGGTTGAATTTTCAAAAATCCTTTCTTAGCGGATGTCTACGTTACAATAGCTCTATCTGCATGCCAAATTTCAGTCCTATCGGTCCAGTAGTTTGAGCTGTGTGTTGATCAGTCAGTCAGTCAGGCCGTGAAAAGGTTTCAAACATACAGATAGACAAATAGCTACACTTTCGCATTAGTTATTATATTAGTATGGATTTGTTCTTCTCTATGGCGGCGCAAGATGAATGATTGACTGACGAATGATTATTTCGTGGGTTTTCAGAAGATTTGTGCCCGAATGTTGAGGGGCATTTAAACTAATTGTCATTCACCATCATCATCATCATCAACCCATCGAGTTGTTATTACTCAAGGCTCAAGCTTATTTAAAGTTTTTTTACACCTTCCTACGTCAAAGTAAAATTCAGACTTGAACCTTGGCATAGAATACTCATTAACCTAGTTAATTAAGAACTTTTTCTACCAAAACTAGCTAATTATATGCAAGCGCAAACTAAAGCAAAATCTTGTAAAATAAAACCGGTTACATGAGTATTTAATATTCAGAACGTGCGACATGATAAATTGTACCTAATTATACTTTTATATGGTGTCAACACACGTGTAAAGAGTTGCTCATAACGCTGAAACTAAAATAAATCAGTGATTTAATTACAAGTTATAAATATTTCACGTCACCATAAATTTCAACGCATTCATTAAGTACATATTTTTACAACGCATAAACCATTAGGTTAATGTAAAATAAAATAAATATGCAATTGACGACATGTACCTACGTGTATTGTAAAATACAATATAATATCGATCGAGCACAAATGTGCATGGAATATTATATTCAGACTCGCTCGTATATACATTCTTCGCTCCTAAGTAAAACTCATTACTAAGGAAGTGTATGGGTATCTAAGTGAAATGTCAAAATTGGCATTTAAAGAAACTATTCAAGAACACGAGATATGAATTTCAAGTGAACAAAGTTGCTGGTTTGTAAAATATTATATTATGAATTTATTCAGTGTGAACGGAATAAGAGTTGTCGATTATCGTTGAAGTGAAAAGAATTGAATTTTGAACAAACGTTAACTGAATTCCGTACGATTGCGGACTGTCGTGTCAATTTGTGGCACGCTTCCTGTCGCCTGTCGCGTCACAATGCGATACGATAATATGGTTACTGACTCACTGAGGATATTTCGTAAAAAGAACAACTGCAATTTTAATAGTAATGACTTACGACTGTTGTACATGTAAATTGGTACATTTTGACGTATTTTTAAAGTTCCGTACCACAAAAAGAAAAAATAACCCTTACAGGATCACTTCGTTGTCTGTCTGTCTATCGTATCTATCAAGAAATCTACAGGGTACTTCCCGTTGACCTAGGATCATGAAAGGCAGATAGGTAGGCACACGTAAGGGAAAAAATCCGAAAACCGTGAATTTGTGGTTTCTAGGTCAACGGAAAATATCCTATACCTAAGTTTCTTGACAGACAGACAACAAGATGATCTTATAAGAGTTCCGTTTTTCCTTTGAGGTACGGAACCCTAATAAGAATATTGGATCAAATTTAGAATTTGATTGGACAAAAATAGGAAGTACAAATTCCATACTGGTATATCCCCGTGAATTTTTCGAAGTAGACAGTTAGTGAAGGCTTCGTATAAATAATTACCGTCCGAGATGTGACAGCGACATGCCACCGCACTTCCACAACAAACCGTGGCAAATGCAGCGAGATTAGGCGCAAAAAAACCCACGCCGACCATTAGCATTGACTTTCGAATGTCAATACGCACGAATTAAGATTTCACGATCGGTCGCGCATTGAATAAAAGTACGGATTATTTCCTGCCACTGAATGAGTTTTGTGATTTTGGTGCATGATTTGTTTTATTCGTAGGTGAGTAATAACATTTTTATTAACCCCATGCGTAGTTTACAAGTGCTGTAATCTGTTTTCATCATCAAATCTGAATTAGATTTTAAAGTGCCAAATAAAAACCGAGTAGGAGGACTGATTCAATAAACCTGCCATACCTGACATTCATACTGCCAAATATACATACTTCTAAGTAACTTAGCTTCCATCATGGACTGCTCGTCATTTTCCACCAGGTGCCATCAAATATAAAATAATAAAAGAATTAATAAAACAAAGAAAATACTGCATTTTCAATAGCTGCTAATTAATTATTATTAAATTAGTAGCGCACGGTTTATAAACCATTTCTTGCAAAAAAAAAACGTTTGTACACGCTTTGTGAATAAGCTCACAAAATTTAAGATTATTAATAAAGTGGTAGGTATTTTTATTCATTCAGAGGAAACATAACATAACTTCATTCATATCTTCTTAATAATGAACCTGCCTGTGAATATTAGGCTGTTTTGTTATTGAGGAAACTTTATCGCTGAACCTTCAAAATAATCGCTTAAATTCTTAGTAGAACCCGATAAAATAACAGGAAAGTGCTCACGACGACCATAACAATACACTTTCGAGTGTAAATACACACGAGTTAAAAAAATTATGAACAAACGTACATGTGTTGTACCTATTGTACTTGTATGTTTTACACGAAGTAACACACAACAGGAAAAGGTATTTCAGTGTTCAGAGAATCCCAAAAATACGTAACAAAGGACCCATGTCATTTAACCTCCAGGCTATCACGGCTCAAAGCGGGCTCGGGCTGTTCTTTGGAATGATAGATTGCAAACGAGCAGTGAAGTGAGACTCAGTGCTAAATTGAAGGCTGCCCGCGCGGGCCGCGAGGGACCGGCGCGGCGTTGCACCGACGTAAATGATTAACACAGACGCGGAGAGAGACCAATTACACAGCACCGCCATACTCCAAATTAGAAACTATTTTCGCCCATTAGTGGCCAACTTCATAATCAATTACACGTTAAAATTTCACAGCGCTGTTTCGGGAGCTCTATGTTTGGATAATCGGAGTTTGTGGTCCCAGGGCGAGCTATTACGCGGCTGCACGGGCCATAAAGGTTTTTGTTTCGGCGGAAAATTTTAATGCATGTTCCGAATGCATTTAACTGCGCCAAAAGTTGCAGTCGAACAAATTAATTTATATATGAGAAATAATAGCGGTGCAATTGCACGTTTTGAAGCTCCAGGCTGTTGAATAAATAATTAAGTTTTTCCAGGTTTGGAAATTCAAACTTCATTAATTAAGTAGCTGAAAGAGAGAGATTTTTCATGACAGAAATAGACAACTATCGTATCGATTTTGAGTTCTTACAACAGACTTCACCAACCCTAAGCTGAAACACTACCTAACACTAACATAATTATTTTCTATCCCGGGTAAATAAAGGATTTTGACAGCTATTTGGGAACCGAAATACTCGCGGATATGGTCGGGAGCAAGAGCTAGGAAATGATTACCAAAATTAATGACGTCCTTGTACTGCATACTAGACGGCTATTTCCGATCAAAAACCACACCGGATGTGTGTGGTTTTTGCCCACATTTGGCAAAATAAAATAATTTCATTTCACTTAATTTAAAAAAAAATGCGGGCTGCAACTCACTTTTGCGTAGTTGTCACACTAATTTTGACAGCTTTATAGAATACAATATTTGTTTAGAATGACCCATCTAGACGTCTAAAACGTTCTAAAACTATTTTAACCCCGAGTTCTAAGCCCGTATCAATTCAAATGTATCTCTTTACAGGAAGCTTTTCAATCAACGTAAAGTACTCCTAACATCTAATAACCATAATAGCTAATAAGACAAATCTTCGAGTCCATTTAAGGCAGCGCGTAATAGGATAGAGTGCACTCTGCTAATCATAATTCATCAGCGAGATTAAAGAATAAGCGCGAGGGAGCCTGCGCCCCCCCTCCCCCTCCCCCTCAGCCGTGTGGAGACAATATGATTGCCACACCTGCGGAAACGACTGGAGTAACGAGCCGGGCTAAATAATTCAACCAACTACACCCGACTTGTACTAGGCTTTACTTTGTAATTTTATTTAAAAAAACCGGTCAAGTGTGAGTCGGACTCGCACACGAATGGTTCCGTACCATCTATTTTTTTCCATCGTACTACACACACAACACTTTTTTATGTGACTACAAAATCACTTAATTTTGAGGATTTTTCAGACGTACTAAACAGTATGTTTCAAATAAATCTTCAAAATTTTGGATATCCTAGAAATCCACTTTAAAAGTTATAAACTTTAACTTTCTATAAATATGTTGTACAAATACAAAAAAGTTGCAATATTAGTCATTACTCATTACAATCATTAGTCTACAAGGTTATTTATCAATGCTGAAAATTATTTACATTTTTTTCAACCAACGGTAACGTTTCTAATTTCCTAATTTCAGTAAATTGATAAAATAAAATCTTTTTATTGATTCGCACGTTCAGAGTGCCCTGATTTATTTTTATGGAAACTTTTTGACTTTTTACCAGCAGAAAAAACCAATTAAGGTAATATTATAGCTTACCTAATCTATTTCTGATAAACTAATCAACTATCGTTGAATTAGCTCATTTATTCTTAGAATAATAATTGTACCATACAAATAGGCCTTATTTCACAGAAAATTAGTATTAAATTATACTTTATTTGAAATAGTATTTGATAACTGTAAATTTTATAAAAACTATCTGATATGGAGCACCGAAAATAAAAGGATACTGACTGGGTGACACAATAACTAGAGCCGCCGCACCGGCAAGAAATATTATACATCGACCTTTAGAATGAGATTTCGGCTTTGTAGAGCGTTCTCTGTCACTCATATATGTGACGTTTTGTCGGTCTCAACGACAGAGGCAACGCTCTACGAAACCGCTAACTCTTTCTAAAGGTTATAATTTGTTGTTATGGTTCAGGTTATATAGGCTACATTTTATACGAACCAAATTGATTTGACGCATGTTACATCCAAAAAGTGGGGGTCTCCAAAAATTTTCTTTTGCTATTGTATCGAGTGAGATGTCAAATTAAAGAAGAAAAAATACTGAGGTCATAAATACAAATATAGTACAATATTATAATATACCAAGCAACAGAAATCCAATTGAACTATTATATAAATATTTCAGCGTTTATTAAGAGGATCCTAGTCGGGTTTCAGTTTTGAACTTTATTTGAAATAAAGTCTCATAAAAATGTAAACCGTAATGATAGCAGAGCATACTCAACGTTGAGATTCAACAGCGGCACTTATTTAGCAGATTGCTTTCCTTTAAGTTGTTCTTTAATCTAGCAATGTACGCGCCCCCCTGTCTCGCGCCGCATCTGCCTGCACATCCGATGTATCTACGAGTAGCTCTGTTTGTTCTCCAACACCTACTTAATGAGTAGTGTTTAAAGCCTCTTTCATTTACTCAAGGCTCGATTTTGATATGCTGTTTGCATCTCTTTTGATGACTGGCTCTGTTGTTGCCATCCTGGAATTTCTGCTTTGCGATGCGACGGTGCTAAGATATTTTGCCGCGCTAAAAAGTATACTCTCTAGGACGCATGTCAACAGATTTTTTTTATTATCGTAATTTTTATGGGACTTTTGTGCGAGACGGACATGCCAGCAATACTGTAGCTTAAATTACTTAATTGAATGCAATAGATACAAATGAAGAGATATTAATGCGTATCATGCAGAAATACATATTTCAATAATCGATTTAAAACCTTCTGTTGACGATATACTGAGAAGGTTCGTAAAACCATCTATATTTTATTACTTTTACTTATAGATATGTATTCCTACACAAGAAGAATCTCAAAAAAAAAGATTCCGACGAATTGAGAACCTCCTCCTTTTTTTGAAGTCGGTTAAAAAGAACTATGCTCATCGACTCTATCAACTAGCAGTAGAACTTTTATTCACCCGAGTATCATTTAAACTGCGCCTAGCACTCGGTGTTCGTTAAAAGCAAAATTTCGTTAATGCCACACGATATTGGATTACCGTCGCTACCGGGCCGCCGCAATAATATAACGAAATTCAAACATTAATAGGCTCAAACACAATCACGGATGGCCACATAATCGAGTTAGCTGCTATTCGGCTAAGCCCCTATCGCGATCTGGCCCATTGTCTGTCGCCCGTTGCGTTGATCATGAGGACCGATTATTGTGGCAATTTCGTGTTTATTGTTTTCAGGTGTCTCCGTCAACTAGTTTAAGGAATAATCAAACCGTATCAATGAATCGAACTAGCTCGTGAAATGTTAGTGTAACCGATTACATCCAACTATGTACCAGAACAGTTCACAAAACTATAAAGTCGACCACCTTACAGCCGCGCTTTTACAAAATTATGCAATTAAACCAAAACAATTAAAATTATCTAATTTGTAAAATGTTTAAGAATGAAAAAAGATGTGAGAATTACTGAAGTTAAGGTCATCGAAATATATCCTCTAACAACGACAATTCTTTGCGTATTGTAAAACACACTTTATCTATAATTAGACCGTAGACAAAAAATAAAATATGCATCTAAGTATAAAACAGAAGCAGACTAGAAATGCTATCTTCGAACGGTAGGTATTAACGGTGAAAATGCAGGCTTCGATAATAAACCAAACCAAGTCCCTCGACAGCCAAAGTAAGTGATACTCAGGTAGAATATACGCTCAGAAAGTTAAAAGTTTCACAACTGTTAGATGCAACTGTAAGAACAAATAAGTAGATAGAAGCGGTGTCAAAACTGCCAAAAACAAAACTATAAAGTTTGCTTTATAACCCGGTAGATACCGCTTTATCTATTTGAGATGTCGAACTCAATTTGGATCGGGCAACTGGACCACAGACTGGACTTTCATAACATACAACTCACACACACGTATGTTTACAACTGCAGATAAAATAAACACATTTTTAAAGCTCGGAATTTTACGTAAAGAGCAAAAGATGTTTACTCGTAAGTCGTATTTCTCTCTAATTAGACTAATTGAGTATTAGCAAGGAATCTCTACATAGAACTCGTTAATTTTAACTCGTAAAAAAGTTTGTGATTTTACATTTTTAGGTAAGTATAGTACGCGACGTGTCGACATGGCAATCGGGGCGCGCGGATGACTTGCGGGTGTGGGGGGCGTCCCCCCGCCTCGTACCCCAATTGCCATATCGACCTACCTACTTATAGGTATTATTCTCAGTCTCTATGATAAAAGTTTTCAAGTTAAAAACGTGAGACCAGAGCTGAATTAATGTGCCAAAATATTATATCAACATCATCACTATCATCGTTAACTGACATGATGTCCACCGCTAGACATGGTCTTTGATTGGGACTTCCACACGCCACGGTCTTACGATGCCTGAATCCAGTGGCTCCCTACGACTCTTTTGATGTCGTCAGTGCACCTAGTGGTGGGTCTGCCAATGCTGCACATTCTGGTACCAGGTCGCCATTCGAGCAAGTTAGGACCCCAACAACAATCGTTTTTCCAAACTATGTGCCTTAACCGTTGCCACTTCAGCTTGGCAACACGTTGAGCTAATGTTGGTTACTCTAGTTCTCCCAAGGACCTCCTCATTTCTGTTTTGATCACGTAGAGAATCTCTAAGCATAATTCTCTGTGTCTCCCTTTGAATGATTCTGAGCTTTCTTATGAGGCCTATATTAATTAGCGGTCGTTGTCTTTGATCCATAACATGTCACTGGTATTTGGCAATACGCACTGTTCGAAGACTGGTCTTAAAGCACTGACTCAAAATTATTTGGAGGTTGTATCATCTATACTTATTGACAGATTTACGCCAGGCCCTCTGGGTGATTCAATAGTATTTTGGACTCGAATGGATACGTAACACTGGCTCAACCCCACACGCAGGAGGAGTATTCAGTGCGTAGGCGGTTCGATGATGTTTACTTATCTAAATTATTATACCTACCACCGATTCCACTATCATATAAAAGCCATTTCTATGCATGACAGAATATATAATTAAAATTATTCTAATTAACTTGAGTGTTTCAGTAATAAAATTTAATAAGGCGATAGATAACATACATATAAATTAGTGACGAGTATCGTTGAGCTTTCAAAACAAGTTACAATAAAACCGCGCTATCAAACTATGTATTTTATTGCGATATCAAAAGCGATGGTACCCTAGTGGTTAAGACGCCCATCTCCTATTCGGGAGGTCAGGGCTTCGGCCCGCCTATCACCGTTAGCAGCTCTAACTTTTCGGAGTTCATTATATTATATGTGCGTTTTATCAAGCAATTAAATATCATTGCTTTAACGGTGAAGGAAAATATTGTGAGGAAACCTGCATGCCTAGGGTGCCTCCATAATGTTCTCAAAGGTCTGCCAATCCGCACTGGGACAGCGTGGCAGACTATGACCTAAACTCCTGATTCTGAGACGAGACCCGTTCTTGGTAGTGGGCTGGCGATGGGTTGATCATAACGATAATGATGATTGCAATATGGCACAATAATTCAAATAATTTGATAATTTAAAAATATAAATAAAGAGACACTAGCTGACTGACATATCAACATACTGCTCGACTCGCTGTGTCTAGAAACTTCCGATTTTTCATGTAGGTACTCCTCACTAAAAAGGATTTTCGAAAATTCTACTAGCATTTTATAAAACCTAAATCTACGCAGATGCAATTATGAAGAAAAACTATACCTATACTAATCATTAAAACGTCCTCAAGACAAAAACATGTATTTTTGTTATAATGTGCAATTGTGATTAAGAATATTAAGTCTGTTTTTTTATTCATGTTAATATAATAGCAAAACTGTCTCCGTCTGTCTATCTGTCTGCTACATTTTCACAGAACATCCGTATAACCGATTTAGATGAAATTCGGTAACTAGGTAGCTTGTATTCTAGAGACGAATATAGGCTACTTTAATCTTGAAAAATCACAGAGTTCCTAGGATTTTTGAGACATCTAATCCACTTGGACGAAGCGCCGACGTCATATATTTCGTACAAAGATAGCTTGCATCCTGGAAACGGAAATAGGCCACTTTTAAATCCCAGAAAACCAAAAAGTTCCCACGACATTTTAAAAAACCTAAAACCACGCGGACGAAGTCGCGGGCATTAAGTAGTAGAAAATTGTTCCTATTTATTTACTTATTTGATAATCTATAAAGTAAAAAGCATTTTATTTCGAGTAAGGGATATGAGTTATGATGCGTGTTAACATAATATAACGCATGTGTAACGGAGCTGTAATATTAGCCAATACTGCTGATGTTTTATTACATTATAAAACAAACGTCTCAAATTAATTACGAGACATACTACAGTCACCATCGCAATCGATCGTAAAGAATCTTTCATAGCAGTTGTAAAATGTTCCAAATCGTTGTCATGATAATTTATGAAGCATGTTTATGGATGACTTTATGACAAGAAAATTTCTACATTCCCGGAATGCTACAAAAACTTATGTCGAACATATTATGAACTTAAGAAAATGCTTGCCAAAAATAGTACTTACAAGTAATTTTTATATCTGTAAAAAGGGACGGACTGAAATGTATATTTCGGCGGCAACAGCTCCGATTAGCACGTTTTACAAGATGAGCACAAAGCTAAATTAGTAAACGAGTCGCGCGGCGAGGGGCAAAGTGAATTAAAGCAACTCCGAGCCTATTACGTGAAGTGAGTTATAAAATAAAGCCGCGGCGAGTAAGTTCATACATTACAAGCCGATAACCAGACGAGACTTCTGAGACACAAACCAGTCCCTTTTAGTGAAATTGAAAACTTTTTCTGTTACTCATACCGCGCCCGCGACACCACTCAATTTAAATCAATTGCTTTTTATAATTAACTTACTCCATTATTGAAGTGCACTCCCTCGTTACCTCAATTAAAATTCAATCGAGATGTAAATCTATTAGAGAACGAGTTTTTCTGGAAGAAGTAATCAAGTAAATTGTTTCTCAGATAAGTGCTATACAGTACACACCCGCTCTACGCAGGAAACTGGATATACGGTATCTCCTACTCATAATTATTCCATTTACTTTAATATTCAACGTTTTCTGCTACGTGATCAAATATGAAGCTTTATCTCTGACATCGCTTCTCCATTTCAATAGCTATCAACATACAATATCGGGAATTAAAGGGAATTAATAAATTTGATTAGTCCGAGTTCCATTAAAAATATTACGATATAATAGTGATGGTGCGGGCGGGCGTGTGTCAATTCTGACATTATGCAGTCGCCCTCACTAATGCAATGAAGATCCCCCAGCTCCAGGGAGTGCCACTTTTACCTAATTCTTATTAAACATTTATTAGCTTAGACAAAAGCTATCGGGAGGTATCGGTCGATGTTTTATTTATGATCTCTTATAGGATTGCTATTTTCACATTCCGACAAATAATAGACTAATGTAACTAGTTTCGGAAACAATGAAACTTCTCGGACAAAAGTTTATTTCGGTATCGGATATGATTTATTGCGGACGTTGAAATATTTAAAAATATAGAGATTGAAATAGGAGTTTGTCTTGTAGCAATGGATTAAAATAGAATGCAATTTTGTTCAATTGCATCGAGAAGTTGCCATTGGCTCGGTGTGATCCCACGGTCCTGTTGTTCAAAGCCAGAAATAGTTTAATCAGTGTTATGCGAGCCATTAATTAAATTACACTTGCCCTGGGCAGGGCTGCAAGAAAATTGCTTTTATTTGTGGGGAAGTTATTCTATTAAATATTCATTCGTTTGCGGCCTATCGAGTAACGTCTATTTCATTTAATTAATTACTTATTATAATTTACACGGTCTTTTTAGTGATTACATTTTTTAATGCATCTTATTGAATATGCAAAAATTAAGACTTCCTGGAAGTAATAAATAAACATTTTTGTTGATGCAGTCTGAATGAATGATTGTAAGTAGGTAGGTAGGTAGGTAGGTAACCTATCCATTTTGAGAAAATTGCAATTTTAAAAAATTTCATCTTATTTGATTTAGTATGGGGAATCCTGATTATAGTATTTTAAAGCGGTGATAACCTAATGGTTAAGATGTCGGCCTCCTAACCGGGGCGGTCTGAGCTTCAATCCCGGACCCGCACTTCTAACTTTTCAGAGTTATGTGCGTTTATCACTTAGGAAAACATCGTGAGGAAACCTGCATTCCTGAGAGTTCACCATAATGTCCTCAAAGGTGTGTGAAGTCTGGCCATCCACACTTGCCCAGCGTTATAGACTGTAGCCAAGGCCTTCTCATTCTGAGAGGAGACCCGTGCTCAATAGTGAGTGCGGGCGATGAGCTTATGAAGAAGATAGTAGTAGGTAGTTCCAATGTGGTCCCTACATTGGAACTACCAATCAAAGTTTAGCCTGATAAAAAGTACTTTATTAAGGTGTATTCTTAATTAATTACCTGAGTAGGTATAATTTTTAAAATATGTAAAATCTAAAACAATTGAAAACGTCGTAGCTTTTGCAACGCTTTAGTTCGAAAGATCATGGTTTCATTAATGTTTTTATTTTATTTCCATTATTGGATTATGCCCCGGAGAGGTGGCTATCAGACTAATTTTTCAATTAAGATATGTATTCAATTTCTTAATGACGATACGCGTAATTAATTTCAACAATTTGGGGTTGAAAACATCAATTTAATAAAGTAGAATTATTACTTTTTTACACTGTAATCCAATTTAAATTAATTAAAATATATGACCCTTAAGCTAACTAAGTAAAAAATGATAACGAAATTGCTTGTTTTTATTTACCTATACATACATACATTATACCTAAATTGGTAGGCTACATCATCACTAACAATTTTGTAGTGCTGCATTTATTTTCACAGTAGATAAATCTATATTTTTGCGCCAAAACTTTTACTTATATAATTATGTACCTACTTACATAATTATATAATTATGTATTTAGGGTTAATCGCCCAAGCTAACTTTTGTGTAAAATTCAAATTAGGATTAACAAAAATGTACTGTCTTATTTTTTTTTATTTACTTTGTATTGTGTCAAAATCTTTAAGTGTTGTTATGCAGTTATAGTAAGTAAGTAGGACAACAATGCATTATTACAATAGTTTTTACGAATAGTACCTACTTAGTTATTTTCTTTAAAATAATGAAAATATAGTACTTACAAAAATAAACATGCAACTTTCCACGATCAACATCCCAAATATAAGAAGCATATAAGAAGTCAGTGTCCAAGCGTAATATATTTCGAAGGAAAATAATACGTACTTTATTCAGTATTTAAATGAAAACTGAATTACTTAAAAATAGTTACTTAACCAAAAACTGACTTAAGTACCTACTTAATTTAAAAAATAATCAAAATTCACTTACAAAAACAAACGTGTTACTTTCAATGTATTCCCAAAGTTAACAACCGTTAGTGTCGCTGCATATTATAGTAATTTTATTACCAGATATTACGAGGAAAAAAGTACTACTGAAAACCGTAAACACAACGACATTAACAGGACACGTGTTCCCGATGCCGTACTCAAGTAAAAACTGAATGAAATTGAATGGTCGCGCCGAGCCCACGCACAACACTATCATCTTCCTGTTGATAAGGCTTTAATGAGTCGCTTGTTCCAATGCACTTCCCAACTGATAATGTGTCGTTATATTGGTAATTGCTCATTTGATTGGGTTTTATTGGAATCATCTTTTGTATGCAAGTTTTTCCTGACCAGCAACACGTAGTCTAGCTATGAAGCATGTACATGTAAAATACAAAAGTTTCCCATTTTTCAGTGTTCATTCCGGAGAAATGTCATAATATTAGGTATCAATTACCAAAACTCAGTGCTTTTTCCGGAGAAATATCATAATCTTAGGTAGCTACTGGTCAACAAAAATCTGGCACCTGGAGTCAAGTAGTGCTCCCGCATTGCTAGATATTCGAGAAATTTGTACGTTTTAATCTTTTTGATATCAGCTTTTATTGAGCTTTATAATTTGTTTCATTCAATTTTTAATGTTTTAAAGTGTATTTTTTAATATAAAATTGTGTTTGAGCAGCGCAAACTATAACTGAACAGCTAATTCTAGCAACTAACAATTCCAATAATATCTTAGTTTAGCGTTTAGTTTTAATTTAGCTATTCAACTTAATTTATTTTCAAGCAAAAATTTTAGAGCAGATCAAAATTGCAAAATTATTATAATTATTTTTTTCCTTTTAAACTTACCTACTAGACAATCAGTCAATGAGAAATCCCTATATTATTAACCTTATATTATGTAAACTTAGCTAACAAAGATGAATGAAACTGTAATTTCTGTAGGTACTTAATGATTTGTAAATATTTTAATCATTTTGCGGTTACTTGACGTATAAAAGACAATACAATTAAATTAAAATCATCTATTTATGTGCACATAAATAAGGAAAATGAACATTTTGTGTTTTTACGTAAACAAATATTACGTAGCATGTTATTAGCGTCATTAAAATCAAAGTATGTACCTACCTACTTTAGATGACTTTCCGAGTTATGAATGAAGTATGGATGAGGATAAAATCATGCTTCCTCACAATACTTCCCCGGTTTAGAATCTATAAAGATAGAATAATTAAAACTTATAACATTATTGTTTAAAATATCGACATTCAATTTAAAAAAGAAGGCTTTACACTAAATTGGTGTTGTAAGGTAACTATTAACACTTGTTGCTTCAATTCGAATGACAATTGGCAATTGGCATACACAGTTCCTATATAAAGGGAACTATAGAAGAATCATAGTTTATTTTCGAGATTGCACGCGCACGTGGTAGAAAAAAAGAGTAATATTATTTTTCAATTCCCATACAAAGGTGGTCGGTGCGCAGCGGCAAATTGGTTGTATTGTGAATTTGGGCAGTGCGTGCCGGGGCGCAGATGAAATGTTTATTTTCAATTTCCGCCATTTTCCCAACGCGCCGGCCGCAGGATTAGGATGTGAAACAACGACACTATCGCTAGATAGTTTTAAAGAAACACACCGTTTTATATTGGATTTTTTTACTAGTAAAAATATCAATTGAAACCTATCGAAACCTATTTCAAAACTTTGGTTTTTGGACCTTGCATTTGCTAAAATAACGTAGGTACCTATTGTAATCTAGAAGTCTTTATTTTCGGGCTTTTTTAATTTAAATTTTTAAACAATAACCTAACACCTAAAACCATTTTAACATCGAAATAATCAGATAGGTAGGTACCTCCTTCTGCTAAAAAGTTCTGTCTGGAAAATATTGGCTTATTTTTTATATGAAATCGACTTGTGAAAGATCGTAACCTTAAACCGCAGCATTGTGCTTCATTCTTGAGAGGCGTTAAGCGGAATGAAAGGGATTGGTCTAAATCGCAGATCACGAACGCTTAATCTGCCCTCTTAAAGCTCTTAAGAATCAAGCGGTACGAATTGTTCGTAGGTGCTAATTGCGTATAATCGCTGACTGACGAGCGTGCTGCACGTTTTCAATTCAAACCCACGACCTTTTCGCGATCACTGTATGCTAAATGCACTATTAAATGTTATTCGTAATCCGAAACTAAAGGTATACCATTTCTCACAAATTCCCAAAAGATTTCAATTGAAATCGTTCTCATAGGTTGGATGTCAGTTCACTTACCTAAAACATCAGGCCAGTCTCCCTACTTTCTTACGCTCTACAGGCCTAAGTCTTTTAAGAACTGCTGGTTAACAGGCATCGGCTTCGCTCTGAAGGCCTATATTAATAATAAAATAAGAACAGAAGGTCAATTCGAGAGACACTATTGGGAAGTAAAAAATGAATAAAATCTGTTCAGCTCGTTTTTGAACGCCTCCAGACAGACTGAAGTGGCGCGCCGGGCTGACTATGTAGGTACTACAAGGTAATATTTACCTATAATAATTAAGTGATAATAATGATCATTTCTACTTAAGCCTGACTAAACTACGAACTGGATACGGTACTTGCCTCTTGTCGGAGAAGCGAATAGGTATATACCTAAGTGGGAATGCAAAACGAGGCCACAATGACTAAACCGATTCGGCTGTTTAGTATGGAGATAGCTTATCCCCGAATGCTTCACGCGCTAATTTTTATCCATGGAAACAAAAAAGGTTCTGTGGGATTTTTTGAAAAACTTATATCTATTCACGTTGACGAAGTTCCGGACATCATCTAGTAGGTAATAATATATTTAATATGTACTTAGATAAAAAAATACTCCGAAAAATTTTATACAATCCATCCATCTTAATTTTATAGTTTAAGTAACGTGAGGGGTATGAAGCACCGAAGCAACTTAAATATTGGCATACTTTATTGCCCGTGTTTGGTTAAGGCTTCCTTTGAGATCTTGCTCAGGATCCGCCGTCGGCGACTAGATAAAGGGTTACAGCCGACATACATATTGTCTCCACCTCGAGGCATGCTTGTGTGAGCTGATGTAACGGAAGCTGTCCTTTCTAAAATATATTGCCTTATAATTCGGACAAACTTCCTAATCCTGCGTCTATAGAGCTACTAACATACAATCTTTAGACTAATTTTAAACAAACTATTCTTTTCCGCATATAGCGCTACGAACGAGACAGTACTATATTTAGATCTGTCATTTTAGCAGTTTGGAGATTATGTATAGTACGCGACATATGGAGATGGCAATCGGAGTGGGGACGTTCCGCACAAACGCACCACAATATTATTATGTATATAATGTCCTGCAGTGGTTTGATGATATTGTAGGTAGGTACTATCTCAATTTATATTTTGTACTTATATCAAGCAACATGATGACCTCATGCGAGAGAAGCCAATGCTAAATATTTCTAAGCCAATAACAAACTACTTGGGTAAAGTACTTACTACAATCTTAAACTTATTTGTTTAATGTCGTCACTATAAGCAAACCAATTTTCCTTTGTCGAGGAGGACAACAAAATGTAATGTTTGTCTGCATAATGCAGCAATTTACTAGCAACTCGCCATTTGTTTGAAAGGGCCCGCAGACGATTGTCTGTCATTTAAAATTAAGGAGTTGTGTTCGCTTTAAAATGGCTGACATCGACATGGCATTAGATTTCGATTTGACTGAAAATACTTTACTTAGTAGATAAGTGATAACATAAATGTTAGATTCCGGGAGAAGTTACTGAGTTTTCTACATATTACGGTGAGATTTATCAACATGATTTAACTTAGGTACCTACTTATCTTTTTTCACCACTGTAATAGTTGTAGCATAATCACTAATTAAGGGTGAGACCCTTAAGTAGTGATTATTCAGGTACACAATGATAAAATACCCAGTAATAATTTTTCGCGTTTTTTGTTGTATCATATCAGTAGTCAACCTGTCTTCGTTATTGCTAGCGTTCTGTTTACTTTCTGTATATATACCTAATCAGCCCAGGGCAAAAAGTTTTTTGTATTAATTCTCTAATCCATCCTACCTATTAATATTATACAAATGCAAAAGAGTATCTATCTGTCTGTTGCTTCTCACGACCCGTCAGCTTAATCGATCTTGAAGAAATTTGGTTCAACTTCAGAGGCACCTTGCATCCTGGAGACGGACATATTATATAAATTACTTTTGGTTCTGGAAAATTAAAGAGTGCCCACCCACGCAGACGAAATAGCAGGTATTATTTAGTCTGTTACTTATAGGTACGTATCTATACCAAAGAATACAAAAATGATACTTCTTATGATGTACAAATCTATTAAATTAGATACGTAATTTGATCTTGATTCACTTAATTAATTTTTGATGATAATAATGTCAATACAGGCTCATAGATGTCATAACAAACAGATCATAACACTAAACCAAATTAACTTAAGTCACCATAAATCAATAGTAATAATAATCATTAGGTAGCAATAACACCTTCGATACATGCCGTGTATAGACTAGGTAGGTAGTCGAACCGAGGCGCGAATGCCAGCGCGTAACCGGAATACCATTAGGACGGGCGGCTTATTAACTCTCTCCTTTAATTAAATTATTAGAAATCTCGAACCGGGCTAATTAACGAAGAATTCCAACATTTCGGTCCACCTATCGGGTATTAATTAAAATTGACAAAGCCGCGGGCATACGAGCTCGCCAAATATCGCCTCTATTAATGAAATGATCACTCCAAACTAATTAAATTATGGAGGTAATGGTGCGTGCATGTGATACCGAAATTTTCACTAGTGCTTGTTACACCTGCACTGCTTTGAATTTTCATATAAGTCCTCATCATTTATTTTAATTTTTATGTCCGACACGTAACTTGACAAAACTTATTCCTCTTTATCACGTTACCTCCCAAACATGCCATGTCTCTTCCCGGTTAATGTGTTTCGTTTTAAAATACATCTAACATTATCAATGTAGCAGGAAAATGCCAATTTTTTCCAATTCTTACCAATTTACAAGTACCTGAGGCCCAGCTGGCCCTATAATCCGACCCTAAAATGGACACTAGGTTCTTAAGGTCCTACAATGGCGATCTTGCATCGGAAGACCCCACTAGGACTAGGGGGACGTTGGATTCAGGCGGCGAAAGACCATGGCGTGTGGAAGATCCTACAAGAGACTAATGTCCAGGTAGTTGACGCACCTATACCTGTTGAAAATGATAATGGTGATATCTAATCTCTAATATATATAATATATAAATACTGGTAAATCTGAAAGTGTGTAGCGTTTATTTGTTACTAATACACGCCTCAAGCTTAAAAAGCTGAAAAAATCAAAAAATTATGTCCTACACAACGTTTTCTTCAGAGTTTATCTCCGTACTAAATGACAGCTCTACGAACAACTTGAAAAGTTACATTAGAACATCTGTCGTGTAGTTTTCATGACGCGTTATATGTTTCAAGCTTTAAAAGCTGAAAAAATTCAATTTCCCACAACCGGGACATGAAAGAGTCGTAACGGTGTAAAAGGCACGGCACCCGCTAGGCGCAGCGGCATTAAAATGAGTAATTATAATAAAGCTGATATGTCCTCATAATTAACTAAGCCTGATGAAGAGTGCTTTGACGAGAGCAGGTGATAGGAAAGCAGCTGAAGCGCTGAGATTTACTTGCATTGCTTTTATTTGGATTTTTTCAATTCATCACTACCCATATTATCAGTATAGGTACTCATATTGTGTGTTTGTTTGTTGGTTTATTGGTTTGTTTGTTTGTCCTTCAATCACGTCTCAACGGAGCAACGGATCAACGTAATTTTTCAACGTCACTAAAACTACAAAATGAGGCAAATAGTTATTGGTATTGGATTGTGTTCTGGTAGTATAACAATAACGTTAAGTTTTTGCTAGTATACTGGTTACACCCTGTATCTTAATCATTTTTAACTAAAAGTCCGAAAATCAATTTTCATCGATATAACTTGAACATGACGGATTTTCGCACAAACTTTCCTGCCTTATTTAACCTCCTCGGGGTGGAATTTCAAAACATTATCAAACAAGTGTCTTTATTTTTATTTTTAACGAAATACCAATTTTCATGCATATGGCTTGAAAAATGACAGACTTTCATACAAACTTTCAGAACTCTTTATTACAACGCCTCACTTACATTGAAAGGGAATGGAAGCAAATTTCTAAAATATTACATAGCATATTGATTTTTATCTCCACCTCTTAAAATACAAATTTCTTGCCCAATTGAAAAAGTCGCCGGAATGCGCGGGAACTCCCGCTACTTCGCGGGAATTTTCTTTCTCTTTGACTTTCCAAAAGCGTATCAGTACATCAGTCAATGCGTTTATAGATCGGTCAGTGAGACAGGTAGGACAAGTCTTTTTATAATATTAGAAGAAGTGTAGAATGAAGCGCTGCAGCGCTGGCGTGGTCCCCGCAGCAGCACTAGCGCTAATTAGACGGAGTGACAACCCACTCCCGCCATAAAGCGCCGCAGATTTATCGCCACAGATTATTTATATTTTGTTTATATTATGTTTATTAGGCTTGCCCTGCGCCCCTCGCAGCTTTCCTGCTAATTGAATTACTCAGATTTTTATACGTGGCAATACCATACCTGAAGATTTGATTATATTCTGAGTAACTATCACTACGTCATCATCATCATCATCATCATAATGAACCCATCTACTGAGCACGGGTCTGCGTTCAGAAAGGGAGGATTTAGGCCATAGTCCGCCACGCTGGCCTAGTGCGTATAGACAGATTTCATACACCAAGTAAGCAGGTTTCCTCGCGATGTTTTCCTTCAACGTTAACGAATTGCTTAAAATGCACATAGCTCGGAAAAGTTAGAGGATACCCGAAATCGAACCCTCGACATCCCTAATAGAAGGCCGACGTCTTAACCACTGTATTTTAAGTCACAAACTTAAACCTCTTCTATTATTAAATCCACAATTGATTTATTTTATGTAGGACAACAGCTAATGTCTCTTTTGCTACTGTAGGCTGTGACTTTAACACTTGCACCGGTTCGGAAAGCAGATTCTACCTACTAAAGGATCTGGCAAGAAGCCCAGCAGTTGCTCTTTTCAAATCTTTATGATTTGAAGTTACAACATTTTCAATGTAACATTCACTACACCATCTTGTGGGCAACTGACAGATCCGCCGATTGCTTCCACGCAACTTTGTCATTAAGGAATTAATCAAATTGTATAATAACCTCGACTAAATAGGTGTGTTTTAGACACTTTAAATTCGTGTACAGAGAAATAATTTTTTTTTTAAATTATATCTAAATTCTTATTAACCTCTGTGCTGCGTGAAAACGTGTACCAATTAAATTAAAATTAATGTTAAGTCAAATAGTAGGTTAATATCGCTTAAACGTGTTGTAGATACGCTATTTTAATTAGCCTAATTTATTCACCATATAATTGCTTAATGATTTGATACAGGTTTTGATGCCTTTGTTAATAGTCAATTATTAAGCAGACTTTTGATAATAGAATTTCCATTTAAAATTATCACTAGGTAACCAGGTAACCCATAGCCGGCTCAATACAGAACACGGGTCTCCTCTCAGTATGAGAAGGGTTTGGCCCTAGTCCACCACGCTGGCCAAGTGTGACAAGACTTCTCACATCTTTGAGAATACTATGGAGAACTCTCAGGCATGCAGGTTTCCTCACGATGTTTTCCTTCACCGTTAAAGCGAGCATTAAAACGCACATTACTCCGAAAGTTTAGAGGTGCGTGCCCAGGATCGAACCGCCGACCTCCCAAATAGGAGGTGGACGTCGTAACCACTAGGTTTTCACGGCTTAAAATACTGCGTTTCTTAAAATTTAAAAGTCATTGAAACACTTTGAATGGTTTTTTTAACAAAGTGGATTACGCAAATGTAACCTGCATATTTTTATCTCCAAATATAGAAGGTAAGAGTTATTTCATTATTTAATCTTTTAAAATTAAGTAGGTAAGTATACGGACGCAGCGTTGGAAGACCCCCACTAGGTGGACGGACGACATCAGACGAGTCGCAGGGAGCCGCTGGATCCAGGAGGCGCAAGACCGTGGCGTGTGGAAGTCCCTACAAGAGACCTATGTCCAGCAGTGGACGTCTATTGGTTGATGATGATGATGATGATGAAGTATACCGCCATTCGATATCAATAATATGTGGGATTAACTCTATTTCTAATTTTAAACTCTCTTCCAATGCAACATCAACTTATGTACCTTTATTATATTACAGAAGTCAATTACGCGTGACCCAAACACATGTAGATTGTAATTAAGTACATTGTGGATCATTAATCATATAGCACAGGAATACTAGTTATTTTGGCAATCGTTACCTACTATGATTAACAGCGTCTCCACCCGCGCGCCGCTATGATAAATTGACATCAAAAATAACCACTATTTTAATAACGAATCCAATTTATAAACGGCATTGCTTAGTTTCCGTTTCAGGCCACGCGTATTAATACCGTTTTATTTATATTATATAAAGTCAAATGAAATCATTTCTTGTTCGTAACAAACATACTAATACTAAAAATAAAGCAGAATCTGACAAAGGGAAAGGCGGCTACACATAGTGGAGCTTATCCCAAAAGTATAGCAAGTCAAGTTATGTAGGGACTCGATTGCGGTACAATGACAGCTACAATGGCACGTTTGCAATCACTGCTGATTGGTTGACGCTCGCTCACTATTGGCTACAATGCATTGTTGCAACAAGAATACCATAAATTCAGCCAATCAGAACAATTGAGATTATAATAATGATCAATCAATCATTCATGATGCAGTTTTCTCGCAATCGATCAGCTGATTGTCGTCTCTACCGATGGACAATCACAGCTGGACGTATAGGGAACTTCGTCATTTCGCTTGTGGCCAATGGCTCTCTGTGATTATGTCGATGTTGTCTGAATACCTTGTGGGGGTCTACCAACACTACGTTTTCTGATGCAAGATCCCCAAGCAACTTAGGAACTAAACATCGAACTGTTGCCCTCTCCGCTTCTGTCATTTCAGCTTCGCAAACCGTTATGCTATGTCTGTTACTCAAGTGCTTCTACGGATCTTCCCATTTTTCTGATTTGATAACGTAGATAAACTCGCTCCACCATAATGTTAGGCTGGTGACTCTGAACTTTTACATTAGTGAAGGTCTCAATGTTATCCAGCCCGTTTCCACTTGTCGCCTGTCGGGCCCGGATTTTAATCGGAAGTTCCAGTGGCAGAACATTTTGACAAAAATCGGTTTCAGGCAAGTGTTCATATAAAATGTTCTTCCACTGGAACATCCGATTCAAATCCGGGCCCGACAAACGACAAGTGGGTTAGTAGAATAGGTATATATTGAAAAATATTCCTATATAATATTATTAATTATCTACGTAATTCTTACTAAATAGAAGTCATGTGTGTCTACAAAAACACAGCACTAAAATCTCTATGAACAAAGCTACGAGTATAAAAACAGAAACTTGGCGATTTTAAGATTGCCTCCATGAGGTATATTTACGTATTATTTTATCATTAAATAATTTCGATAGCAGATATCACACAAATACAACTTAAAGAACACGAGAAACAAGGGTCCACATCTGATACAATATACCACGAATAACAAAACCAAAGTTATATACCAAAGAAATTGCGACACTAATAAAGAATATTTAGAATTAAATTCGCAGTAGCGATGTTTAAAATCGCAGCCATGTCCTTATCCACGGACATCGCTATCCGAGGTTGTATCTTTCGTTGATTTGTTGCTTGGCTGTAGTGTGTTCTGAAGCTAATTAATTTTAATTGGATCGCAATGCATCTATTGTGCGCCCGACTTTTGACCCCTGTGCTCTGGACGTAATTTCAACTCGTTATGTTGCTCGTACAAATCACTGTTCCTAGAAATAAGTTCATAATAATTATTGCTGGGAAATATTGTGTACATTTTAAGATTCAGGTGTTTCTGTCTACTTATTGATATTGTTACAGTGAAAAATTGTTATTTCTGATGTTCATTATAAGACAAGTTTTAATTGTTTTATTCTGTGAAGATTGAATAGTTCATTGTGTAAAGTTTAGATTAACTACATATTCGGTATATGCTGGTATGGTTGCAGCACAATTCAATACACTGCAGTAGATGTTATCAGTGACTTGACTTTGAATACGCTTGCTCTTAATCCGTGCATTAGGGTCATATTAGGGCTGCCATATTTAGGAACTCCTAGATGTAAATAATCAATCAGTTACTTATTAATAGAGCAAAATGATACTAATCTTTACGGAAAAATCCAGAAGCCATGATTACAATGTATCATTAATAAGCTGAATGAAAAGTTCCAACGTAAACAAGAGCTAATTACCTACTTTAATAATATAAAGCAAGAAAGACGATTCCACGTGGACATGGTTTGTATAGTTTTCTAAATATATAAAAGGAAAGGATGACTGACTGACTGACTGACTGACTGACTGACTGACTGACTGACTGACTGACTGACTGATCTATCAACGCACAGCTCAAACTACTGGACGGATCGGGCTGAAATTTGGCATGCAGATAGCTATTATGACGTAGGCATCCGCTAAGAAAGGATTTTTGAAATGATTTGAACACCGGATATAAATCTGTTGTATCTAGAACTTCCGTCCAACTTGAGCCTTTAATGTGTATGCAAAATTAATGGTTAAATATTTCTTATCCTATCTTATCTACCTAATAGAATGTTTGTAATGCTCTGACAGAGTCTCATATTAGTTACATTTAATACCCTAGTGATTGCACGTAAACACAAATTAATGAATAAATAAAATTAAAGAAATGACTTCTACTTAGATTTGATAGGATTACTAGCTGATGCCCGCGACTTCATCCGCGTGGGATTAGGTTTTTAAAGATCCCATGGAACTCTTTAATTTTCCGGATTATAAAAAGTAGCCTAATGTCACTCTCCAGGTCTTTATCTATACCTATACAAACGTCCCATACCCATGCATAATGACGTCAATCCGTTGCACTGTTGCGACGTGATCAAAGGACAAGCCAACAAACTAACAAACAAACACACTTTCGCATTTATAATAAGAGTACTGATATATCAATCGGTAAATTACTGCTATGTACCAATGACAGTGACATGTCACCGTGAATGTGAACGGGTGGCAACCCTACGTCACATTCAGGGTTGTCGCTCACCATTCACACTTGCAACAAACGCCATTCATTTTACGCTCGTGTGCCTCCGCTTAGTCTTTCAAATTAAAACGCCAAGAAATCTCTGTCGGATTAATGAGATTAAAAAACAAATACTCTTTTGATCTGATTTACATTTTCTTGATTCAAATCGCATAAAAAGATTTATTGCAAAGTTACAGGTGAGTACAGTAACTTCCTCTTTATGGACATCTTATTTTAAACACAATTCATGTATATTAAGTACCTATATATTTTTAAATGAAGTAACTATCACATCAATCTCCATCGTAACATTCCCGCAGATTTTACGAAATGTTTCTCATTCAAGCCACGAAAGCATATTTTACAGTTCATCTATACCTATTACTTACGTGTTACAAGCTGATGCCCGCGACTTAGTCCGCGTGGATTTAGGTTTTTAATAATCTCGTGGGAACTCTTTGGTTTCCCGGGATAAAAAGTAGCCTATATTACTCCCCAGGTCTTAAACTATACCCATGTAGGTAAATCACGTTGATGTGTTGCTCTGTTGCGTTGAATGACAAACCAACAAGAAATGAGACAATGCTCTACTTACATACTCGCTATCTCCTTCTAAAGGTCGATGTACATTATTTTCTGCCGCGTACTGTACTTACCTATCTCATTTTTTCCACTCATGTACATAATCTGTACTCGTCTTCAGAAGAACAATTTCGCATGTCCATAACAATACACGCTTGCCATATCCCATTCATTTTGAGGCGGCCATTATACAAGTTGACAGTAGCTGCAGGCAAGGGTCGGTTTATGAAAAAATGCAAACATTCTACTTGTTTAATCTCATGAGCAGGCTAATTGTGCCGGCAGTGACGATGGCAGGGGGAGGCACGTGACCCGTCACTCGCAGGGAAATTAAAGCATTCCGTTATTTTCAATTCGCGGCGCGACTATTGTAGAGCCGTTTTGATAGGCCACTTTTATCAGTTTTTTTATTTATTTATTAAAAATATTTTGCACACTTATGGTAGTTATTACACATTGAAAAAAAACACAGGGATTTGACCTCAATGCAATCGTATACGCCCAATTCAAAATAATATAAAATTGTAGTTACTTAATTAATGTCATACACTACCAGTATCCACGATGAAGACTGTTGGTAAATTATTTTCTGGCTAATTTTATCAGTGGCACATCTTTAAGAGCCGTTAACACCTGAGTTAACTTAACTGACAAAAAAAATAAAAACCGACTTCGGACATTGGCACCGACCCCAAAAAATATTATTATGGAACTATATTAACTCTTGTATACATAATATATTCGGTAATAAATTAAATTATTTTTCAATTTTTAGTGTTTGTGTATCGAAGTCGGTTTTTTTTTTTTTTTGTAAAAAAAAATTATTTCACAATTTTTAGTGGCCCCATGGAATTATGCTATGACTGGTTAAAAATCTACTGTTTACTAAGCTATTACACTGATCGCGAGCAATTTACTCTTATCCGTTGAGGAGTTCCAGTATCTATCTTCGAAGATGTTCATCAGATCTTCACCAAATTTAAATGGGACCAACTTTGAAGTATACCCTTTCAAACAAAAAAATAATTTTCAAAATCGGTCCAGGCGTCTTCGAGTAATCGGGGAACATACATTAAAAAAAAAAAAAAAAAAGATTCCGACGAATTGAAAACCTCCTCCTTTTTTTGAAGTCGGTTAAAAAAACAAATCATCACAAACTTCTTTGTAGATAATAAAAGATGCGTATAGACAGGTTGAGATGGCAACCGGGATGGGGACACCCTACACACCCGCACAGCCACGGCGTTAACCCGATCCGGGCGTCCGCGGTTGAACGTGCGGGTGTACCGGGCGTCCCCACGCCTCATACCCGGATTGCCATCTCGACCTGTCGCGGACTATAAGTATGATAATTTAATATATGTGGTTTTTGAAAGCAAGCCTCTAGAAGATACTCAGGAAGTAATATACTAGATTGATGAATGTCCTGCATACTTTTAAAATTTTAGCGGAACGGATACCATTTTTTTGGAATTTTAATCAGTCATTTTGCTATTTTTATTTCTTACTGCAACCGACGGAGCCAAAAGCACTTTTATAAAGCCAAAAGTGGAATGCAAAAATTAAAAAAAGGACTGCGTGTGACTAATGGACAATAATATCTGGACGGCTAGTATCAAAGTAATATCGGCAACCGCCGCTGGCGTAGAAATTTTATTAATTAAAAATCACCCCTCCCACGTACGGAACACACTGTACATTATGCTTTAACACTTTTAATTAAAATTTCTTATCACTAGTCTTTAATTATACTCTTTTTAAAGGTGATGCTATATTTTCTGCAATATGAATGAGGGCTCCATAAGTATTTCAATTATAAATTTTTGTCCCATCCCCTAATACAGAAACCATTCCAATGTCAAACAGTTTTTATTAGAGCTAGTAGCTATTCAGACATATCGAAAAGGTCCGTATTATTACAAATTTTATTTATATTAAAGTCTTCATGGTTTTTCTCGCGGATGACCGTGAGAAGTGAGAACATATCGGCAAGTAAGAAGAGGAAGGAGAAAGGATGACTGATAATTATTATTATTAACCCTTAGCCCACATCAGAATGTAGTAATTAATCAGTAGGTACTTTAATCAATGATCTTTACAATTAGTTCTCAGCACTTTAAACAACCTATCAGATAAGTCAGGATTTAATTTCTCAAAACGAACCAGGCCGCATATTATGTGAACTAACGATATTCTTGTGTCATCAAATTACATGAACTATCCTCAATTACAATCATTGTAATTCTCACGTATCACACAGGGAAAACCATCAACGTAGCGCAACCGGATAAACCTAACCTAACCAAGAGATTATACCAGTCCACACTGCCAAGCGATTACCGACACTCGATCGCTGAAAAATTATATATCCGGCGTCCACACAGTGCTATTAGGAGACGCCATTGTCTGCTCTTAGGTGCTGGCAACTGAGCTTAGGTACACCCGCGCTCTCTGTGTATTCATTGTCAGCCAGGGTAAATTGCCAACCTAGAAACCAACTTGACTGACAGTGTACGGCAATTGTTCAGGCCCTTACCCTTAATTGGCTACACACAGCGCGTAGTTTTAGTGAGGGTAAGAGAAAGCGACCTTCTCAAGCAAATCTCAATTAAAAGTAACCTTTATTCAAGTTCTTTACTAATAAGTATATTACATAATATTACGACCTCTATACGCTATATAAGCTAACTCTAATACCTAACTGTTTGAAACAATTAACTAAATCCAAATAAGTAAATTGGGCACCATTCATTTACTTAATCCAAAGCATCAATGTTATTAAAGCATTATACGAATAAGTAATATAGACACGAAACCGCATTATTTCATTAACATGTCTGCCAAGCTTATTCGATGCAGTCCACATAATATTACGCCGGCGATTTAATAATGGAATAGAAGTCTGCATTGAACAAACAAACTATTTTTAATTTCCGCTTCATTTAAACGTGCGTAGCGATATAGAAAAAATAGCAAACATTCATAGCGAATCCAATAGGCTAATCGAGAGTTATTAAGCCCCGGTTCGACCCACCTGATCGCCTCCCGGCTATAATAGAAATACCAGGGACTTATTATTAAAATTGCTGCTAAATTGCTCCCCGCTCTCCCCTTGAAATTCGGTCGAAGGTGAGTTATTGAAGATATTTTGTACTAATGTTAGCACTGTCGTTCGATGTTTGGTATTTTTAATTGACTTTGAAAAGGAGGTACTTTGGTCCTCTGTTGGCCTTTCTTTACTTATTTTCAGGCATCTTTCATACTTACACTGTAAACGCAATAAGTATAATTTGTAATCCTTGGCCTGACTTACTTATAAACGCGCAAAACTAAACAAAGTGCGTTTCCATTACGTGTTTGAACGCCTTTCTTAGTGAAGTTTCTTACATGAATTACAACTTTTAGGAGCCGGATTTTGGTGATGGTTTTTCATGCTCTCTCTTACGTTTGCGAACACTTGATCATTCACTCAAAAAAATTCGGATGTGTGAAGGCAGCATTGAGCTAAGCTGTTTAATGCGAATATAGACTTTGAGCATGAATTGAGAAGCAGATGCTTCAGTCCTATTTGACAGTCTTCATGGGGCGTGGGCTTGAAAGAAGATACCGTTATTTTTTATAGAAAACAAAGGCACAGAATACTACTATATCAAAAATACTATAACAAAGATTTTCTCGAAAGTGGGTCACCATACACGGTCTCCCTCCCGCTTTCCTCATCCACCCAATTCCACTACCTTCAAGGTTGTCAAACTGCGGGCAACTGGAGGTCGTCCCACACTGCGCTTGCTAGTACGCGGTCTCCACTCCAGAACATGACTGGCCCAGCGTATCGATTCTACGACAGGCATGGCCTGCCGCTTCCACTTCAGCTAGTTAACTCGATTTGTGTCATATAAGGCTATATTATTATCTAATCATATATTTAAGTATAAAATCATAGATATATATAACTCGTTATTGTCTAAACCTCAACGTCCAGTGTGCCAATAATACGCTCAATTAATTAGCAAACCGAGTGATGTGTTCTACGTACCTACTTACCTAATTAATATCCCAGAACCGAGCCAACAATACCCTGTTATTATAATACCACTGACTGCTTCTGATTGAGTTACATACAAACAATATCGTCTAATGAACGTCGTACAAGATTATGACATCAATTATCCTTTGTCATTTGAAAACATGTTCGTCATGCAATAAATAATTCGCGACAGGTCGAGATGGCAATCGGGGTATGAGGCGGGGGGAAGCCCCGCACACCCGCACGTCACCCGCGCTCACTCGCACCGGGTTAACGCAGGTCCCCACCCCGATTGCTATCTCGACCTGTCGCGTACTGTAGTCGTGTTATAGAAAATAAATAATAGGTATGCCTAAGTAAATTACTTCTGATAGAACCTTTGGATTGCCTGAGCTATAGTTTCTTTCAGCTGCAGTGAGGGGGTGAATTTCAGCAGTAAAGGCGTCCGTCGAAACGTTCGGGAACGGCTCGGGAGTCAGCAGCATCTGTTACCACACTGCCATAGTAAAATTTGAGCTGCTTCTTGTTTAAACAGTATCGATGGCTACCAGAGAGACCATCCAGTGATGCATTGCGATTACTAAAACCATTCTGTTTGGATAATCACACGCATATTTCTATTAACATCAGTTAGTTAGTTAGTAGAGTTATTTTTTATTTCTCATTAAGTGTATTTTGTATACCTACTTACCTAAATTCTTTTGAGAATAAATTTTGTGACTTATATTACGTTTTTAATTCTAGGCAGTTTACAACATTTTTCACACAACCGGAAATACTTTTTACCAACAAAAGGAGTGTAATATTTTCACTGTAATGTTGCAGTTATGTATGGGAATTTCTTTATTCTACCATAACTTTTAAAATTCTGAACAGAATTGAACGTATGGCAGCAATCCACCTACATCATCCCGAAATACTGAATACATTACCTATACCTATATTATATTTTTTTATAAAATTCAATGTGGCGGCTGTATGGCGCCATTTTCAAATTTAAAAAAATTACTTTATACCATTGACTTATACTTAGTTCGTCTCTAGTCGTTTTTTTTTTAATCACCTAGTCTTGTTTATGCGTGATACGAGTAACTCTCCTCAGACAAATGTGCGCGAGACGCGAAAAGCGATTCGCTCGCTTAGGTAGTTGCATACTATAGTTATTTTCACTCCGCGTCCTTCGCAGGATTCGCCTGGATCCGACCGAAGCTTTAACGCAAAAGGCTCTATATGCATACACGCCCCAAGCAAACCGTTCAATGTACGAGTGGGTAATTAGTTATTGTTGAGACCGCAGCGACCGGCCTGCACCAATAATACGCTCAATTAATTAGCGCACCGAGTGACGTGTTCCACGTACTTACCTAATTAACTTCCCAGAACCGAGCCAACAATACCCTGTTATTATAATACCAGTGATTGAGTTACATACAAACAAAGTGCCGTACCGCGCAGTTTGCAGAACTTGTATTGCAAAAACATTACACTGTGTTGTAATGTGTCGTAAGATCAGAGTCATACATTTTATATGAAGACGTGACATCCACACTATATTAGTTTGTCGCGTCGCGTCGTGGCATTCTGGCGCACTGACACTTATGATTTACCTGCACAACACAGTGATGTGTTTGTAGCTTTAAACACTGCCTTATAATCTCTGTTCAGTTTCTTTTTTATACTGGAAAACGTCATAAGTAGCCGCCTTACGTCCCTAATCAATCGTGTGTGCTGCTGGCTGCGCTATACAGACGTCATCTGCATTTTCAGTATAAAAAATACTTTGCGTGCGGCGCTTGTTGAAATGTGCGATCATCTTTTTGCATTTACTTGAGTAAGCAGTTTAATTCAGTGTAACCCAAAACGTGTTGTAGTTTTGTGTTACATACCTGTTACCTACGCCTCAGATGGGTTCGAAATAAACGCGATAGCCTTGTTGCGAGGCATAGATAGCTCTTATTGTGCTGTGAATATTTTTTGTGACAATAGGTACTGTTTTGCTCTCGATTAGTAATATGCACAGGCAAATGTATTCGAGTAGATCAGAATTAATTATCGTGGAAATCGCGGCGAGTGGCGACCAACTTTGCAGCAACAATATTACATTCGCCGTTTAGCGCTAATTGGAGTTTCGAGTAACCTATTCGTACTTTCCCAGTAACGAACCTACAATCGTTCAACAATTACCTGCTGTTATTGTAATACCACCGACTGGCCGATTGGGTTACAAACAAATTAACTGTGTATGGTTACAACGTCGGATGATCACTCCTCATTTAAAACTGTAGGCAAAGAGACGCTATAATATTATTAGAGACTAGCTTAGGTATTCCCGCGACTTCGTCACACAAATTTCAAACCCCAATTTCACCCCCTAAGGGGTTGAATTTTCAAAAATCCTTTCTTAGCGGATGCCTACGTCATAATAGCTATCTGCATGCCATATTTTAGCCCGATCCATCCAGTATTTTGAGCTGTGCGTTGATAGATCAGTCAGTCAATCAGTCACCATTACCTTTTATATATTTTGAAGATTGCAATGACCCGCAAAATCTCTCGGTATGAAAGGCATTTTGTACCAGTGGTTCAAAACCGTGGATTCAAAAGTACTTGTAAAAGTGAGTTGAATAAAAAATATTTGTATTTATTTAAACATAGTTTAACTGTCAATCCGACCAGTGAACAAAGACATCGTCTGTCTTTCAGTACTACTATGACACTAGATAACCGATGGACCCGTTCGCTATTTGAATAAGACGGAAAAAGATAAGACAAACTCTCGTTGGTTCTCTTCTCTCGACGACATCACTAAGCTCGCGGGAAAAACTTGGCGCAGCTACGCTCGCTCAACACCAGGAAGAATGGCGTGCGCATGAGGAGGTCTACGTCCAACATTGGATTAATAATAAAGGTTTATGAAGAAGAAGAAAGAAGACTGAGTCCACACAACGTAATTTGAATGATTATCAAACAATTATCAGATAATCAAATAATTTAAATGAAACTTACCTATCTACTTTGGTCAGCTGAACGTCATAGTGATGGGTTTTCATCATGTTTTCGTAAAGTATCCGTGGAATTATAAGGACTTTCCAATACAATGGGTAATTTTTGAATAACAACAAAACAGGATAATTCATAGAAACTGTTTGACTCATTCATTCATTAAAAATATATTAATACTATGATTTATGAATGAACCAGGTATCTATGCTGAAATATACTGAAAATCTTGGCTTTCACACATTAGTCAGGAACGATTGCTTGTTTATTAACTTTACAGCCACGGGTGACGTCTTTGGATTATGGAAATGATGGAATAGTGACTGATTAATTGAGCGTGTAACATGACTCGTCTAATTAGACTGAATCTCAAGCTGATGTAATTGTTGTCTGTCCATCCTTGCTTAGTGTCTACACGCACGTGTCAGGTGTTCGGATCAAATCAACTGAACATGGACACCTTTATTTTATATCTAGGTGTATTTAAATACAATTCATACTGATATTATAAATGCGATAGTGTGTCTGTCTGTCTGTCTGCTAGCTTTTCACGGCCCAACGGCTTAACCGATTTTGATTAAATTTGGTAAAGAGGGAGCTTATATCCCGGGGAAGGGATAGGGAAGCTTTTTATCCCAAAAAATCAAAGAGCATCCACGGGATTTTTAAAGTCATTCTTCTAAAAAAAACTTTTTTCAAAATTTCAATATGCCTCTATGTAGCGATACCCACTAGACAGTTTTATAGTTTTTTTTAAACAAGCTAATTATCCTCTCGACTTCGCCCGCGTGGATTTAGGTTTTTGAAAATCCCGTGGAAACTCTGATCTTCCGGGACAAAAAATAGCCTGTCTTTCCCTGCATGCAAGCTATCTCTGTGCCAAATTTCGTCAAAATCGGTTAAGCGGGTAGTTTGTGAAAAGCTAGCAGTCAGCCAGACAAACACACTTTCTCATTTATAATATACTAGCTTATGCTTGCGACTTGGTCCGCGTGGACTACGAAAAATTCAAACCTCTTTATTAACCCCTTAGGGGTTTAATTTTCAAAAATCCTTACTTAGCGGATGTCTATACGTCATAATAGCTATCTGCATGCCAAATTTCAACCCGATCCGTCTAGTAGTTTGAACTGTGAGTTGATAAATCAGTCAAGTCAGTTACCTTTTCCTTTTATATAAATAGATTAAAGATTACTATTAATTATGGAAGAATATACTTCTAAGGACATAAATTGTACTAGGTAAAGAATAAAAGCAATGAGTGCCTACCGTTCTAATAACGGTGTGAGCGAATAAGCTATATGTATAGGTACAATTAACTTCAATGAACATCGTAAAGTTCGTCCACAATCAAACATATGGGCATTTGGGCACTTATATCAATTGAACAGGCCACGACAATCCGGCATAATTATAATTAAAACTCGAACACTCACAGTATTGGAGTTTGGTTCGTCAATAATAAAAGGCACAGAGCCAACGGTGAAAAAATGATCATCAGCTATCATAGGCTATCTTCAGTCTACAGTTTAAACAAGATTTTTTTTTATTTTATTCAGATACTAGTTAGCCCTTGACTGCAATCTCACCTGATGGTAAGTGACGATGCAGTCTAAGGTGGGAGCGGGCTAACCTGGAAGGAGTATGGCAGTTTTTATTAAACCCATACTCCTTTGGTTTCTACACGGCATCGTACCGGAACGCTAAATCGCTTGGCGGCACCACTTATTTTTTTGTTACAATAAATAATACTTGCAATACGAAACAAACATATCATTAGATTTTAGTTTTTTGGATTGTTGTTGTTCAACCTCTTTCGGTAATATTGATATCGTGAAATAAAATAGTGTCAATAACTATTACCGATGTACCTACATTGTAGTGTAGTACTCAGTACCACGATTAAGGAAGGATCATGCAGTAATAAGAATAACATTGCTATTTATTCATTACTAATTGTTTGTATCTTAATATAATAGCTCTCAAATAATTCATTTCAAGCAATTTTTGTAACCATAATAATATCACAGTATAAAGAGACGTCTGACACCTTTGATCTCGTGGTAAATGACGACCACGACGATCCTTCAAAATAGGACCCTAACTACGTAGGCCAGTTCGGGTCGCTCCTTCGTCACGCACTTGCCGTACGATTGCTCTGTCTAGACGGTTTCTTTGAACCTCTGCATGGACCGAATTTAATATTATATTCTTATTCTGTGATAATACTACAGACGGAAGTCGTCTGTCAACTCTTTTTTCCACCAGTTCTTAGACCATGAATGGCCTTTGACTGAATCGATGGCGACGCGTGTCCCATAACGGTATGTTAAGCGATATTCGATCGCAATTAGTAACAAAATTAATTTGATTTGCTATAATTAAAATTTAATATATTACTTTTACAGCCTGTACCTATACCATGTGTGTGCTATCAATTTACCAAACCAATGCTGTACGGTTTAGTGGTTTCATGATTAAGTTAAGCAAAATCAATACCAGGCCCTGTTTATTAAAAAAAATCCCATTCTTAATAATTATCATACATTAAAAAAAACAAATTTAAAAATGGCGTCATACAGTCGCCATATTGATTTTTTTACATTCATAGCAATTGTCACTCGGGATGATATAAGAATTCTAACGATACTCCATACGTCCAAATCAGGCATGGTGGAAACTCACATACATCGATAGTACATACATACTAAACCATCAAAACATTACACTCATATTTGGAAAGGCGTGTAAAAATGTGCCAAGCCATTGCAATTTCGAGAAAATAAAACTACTGTTCAGTCATTTCCCATTAATTCATGAATTTCATCGATTAATTTTCTCATGACTTTTTTTTAAGTAATGTTCCCGAAATCAAGACGAATACGACGTTAAGTATGTACGCGACAGGTCGCAATGTCAATCGGGGTTTGAGGCGGGGGGACGCCCGCACGTCACCCGCGCTATCCCGCACCGGGTTAGCGTGGGGGCTGTGCGAGTGTACGGGGCATCCCCATTCCGATTGCCATCTTGACCTGTCGCGTATTATACCTAGCTCTTAATTAAAATTTAAATGCGTATAATTATGATCGTAATAAAATTTAACGAAACATGTAAACAAATTCCTACCGTAGCAACTTTAATATCGAATTGTTTACTTTAATGAATTATTTTAATTAGCTGACTGCAATAATCGGAGAAATGTAGATATGCAATATTAATTTAGCAGTTATTGGAAACGCGAAATTAAATTTCCGGTAATATTTAGTTACGCTGTTGTAGATTACGAGTCATGCATATTGCTATTTAAACGAATAAATCCATCGTTTAATAAATGCTTGTGAGTTTTGTACAGTTTCCGAGAATCGGGTAGTTATATAGGTATATGGAAATGTCCATAATATTAACAATCAATCATTTTATTGCAAATTCTGGTCTTACTCTAAACTCATGTAGGTACTCGTACGTAGCAGCGTCCGTAGTAACGCTACGTAGCGTTACTACATGAGTATAACGTAGGTATATATAACGCAGGCAAAATGCGGATTGGTAGACTTCACACACCTGTGAGAGCATTATGGAGAACTCTCAGGCATGCAAGTTTCCTCACGATGATGTTTTCCTTCACCGTTAAAGCAAATGATACTTAATTACTTAAAACGTACATAATTCTGAAAAGTTAGAGGTGCGTGCCCGGAATCGAACCCTGGTCTCTACGACTAGAAGGCCGACATCTTAACCACTAGGCTATCACCGCATTTAACCAATTTAAGTTTCATAACAGAAAAAGTTAATCAACACAATCTTTTAATTAAGTAAGTAATTTAATTAATTAACTTGTATAATTTCAGCTAATCTAAAAACAAACTTCAAACCTAATTGACTATAAACGCAGTCTCAAGTTATAGAATAATAGGGTACCGTACCGAAGACTAAAGTTCCCGAGTTGAGCATCCAGTTTCAAAGACGGGTTTCTGATAAGTGGATTAATTACGTGGATGATCTTCCTTCTAAATTAGTCTAACAACCGTATTCTGTTACACATGCTTCTCTTTGAGACCTTGCGTATTATATAGAGTTTCATTTTACTACAGCACTTCACTCAGAGTATGGGTTCTTGGTTAAGTAAGTAGGGTATAGTTTACACCACTTAAATGGACTTATGCAGGTACGCTGGAAGAGGTGTGCCATACAAAATTACAGTTATTTTGTGGGCCGGCACCACCAAGCCTTTGACTCCTTGTGTCAAAAGTGGTCTTCGTGTTGATACTACGTTAACAAGACATAATTGTGTCTCATTCAAAGAATTTCTAAGTACTACTTTCCTATGTCGATGGTCTCATTACTAACATGACATCTGTCAACACAGTGTTAACAGTCAAAACAAAGACTATTTGACACAAAGAGGTAATTTTGATTCCCGGTACGCTCGATGGAGCGCTTTGAATCGCATCAGAAAATAACTGCAATTTCGTACGGCACACCTTATCTAGCGTACTGGTATATGTCCGTATTATCTGTGGTTCACACCCGTTAAGCTTTGACCAACAGCTGACTAAACAATACGTACGCAGCTGTATTCTATAAACTGCTAGCAAATATCGAGTCGTTGGAGGTTATTCGTGATCAATTGGTCGGAAAACTTAGGGGCCGCTGACAAAGTCAAATACTTGCTCGCTTTCCTGAGGTGCAGTGCTCATCCAACGAAAATAATATAATTAGGTTAGCTGCGGACATGTCTTGTATGATAAATAAGTAGGTAGGTTAAAGTAAAAAACATGACATTTCACTGTGGTGAATAAGTGCGAGAAACCTCATCGTAGTAGGTAAAAACAGGACTAGTGGCGCATTTTACGCGTAAAGGTTAGTCTGGCCGTTCGGCCAAGAAAAATATGTAGCCTGTGTAGAAGGAACCATTTCACGTGGCCATGGTTTGGACACTTAATTAATGAGACTCTACTTAACTCTACTACTACGAACTATAATTTTTTTCAATAAAAAAATGACGAAAAATGTTAAAATTTAAAATTCAAATAATTTATTCCAAATAGGTAATAAATTACTCTTTTTGATTGTCAGTTGTTGGATTGGTAAAATATAGTGGTGATAATTATTACGCAAACTTAAAACTAAAGCTAAGAGGGTTCCAAACGCGCCCAGGTCTGAGACTCATTGCCTGATTATGTTAAGTTTCATTGCCTGATTATGTAAAGTGAAACATTTCTACTGGATTATATGTAATAGCATCTCATCACATCTGATTGTAAAAAATGTTTCTGGAAATAAAGAATCTTGAATCTTGAAAATTATTTTTGTGCAGTTACACATACTTAGCACGCAAAAAAAATATAAAACAATAAAAAAGTTGCATATCTTAGCGTTATAAATTACACGACTTGTGCAAGAGATTATTATAATTTTTCGAGCAATGCCGAATTAATATTATGTTGCAAAATTAATGAGGCAGCACAAAACATTCCGGGGGAGTATTCTATTACCAAATCACAATAGCAACACGATCTAAATTGGCTACTAAATATTCAAAACCAATACGAAACATACACGGGTAATTCCACAACGGCGGGCTAATTCAATTTGAATCACACACAATATTCTATTAATGGTGACGGACAGGTATAATCAGCCGCCCGCTGTCCTCATTGTTCGTGCGAGTGACGAAGACGACGTTCTGGAACTGAAGTCTTATGGTTACTTTACCATACGCAATTTCAGAAATATCTTTTTCATCTTTATCTCCTTTCATCTTATTTCTCTTTCATTTCATTCATGTATCCTTTACTTTGCCCATAGTTCATGAATGTACATTGTGCATAATCTAAATATATAAAAGGAAAAGGTGACTGACTGACTGACTGACTGATCTATCAACGCACAGCTCAAACTAATGGACGGATCAAGTTGAAATTTGGCATGCAGATAGCTATCATAACGTAGGCATCCGCTAAAAAGGATTTTTGAAAATTCAACCCCTAAGGGGGTGAAATAGGGGTTTGAAATTTGTGTAGTCCACGCGGACGAAGTTGCGAGCATATTAAAGCTAGTAATAATATAGTTTTTTGTATAAACACACCAGAAGTGAAGTTTAATATTAATTAGGCCAGTTTTCATAGACACGACTATACCTGATTTATCTCACAATATTCTATGACTTTGAGTTGTCACATTATTTAAATAATCTATTGGCATCGCTAGCGGTTCTAAACCTAGGCTTGGTCCACTATACGTCTTTCCACTTTTCCACCAGAGATGCTCAAGGATGCGTAGTAAGTGATGCCTGTGAAGCAAACCAATAGAGTTGCTGCATTCTCAAATCTCATACCTCATTGAACTGTTTTTCACCAGAGGTAGGTTTTCTCACACATCTCTCATAATATTGTAAACTCCTTCATCTCTGGTGAAAAGGAAACTATATAATAGTAGACCCAGACTAACTGTCACACTAAATAAAAACAAAAATGTCACAACTCAAAATTTTTAGTTTACCTAATGAGGCAAAGCTGGCATAGGTACCTACAGTTCTGCTTCACCCTATTATATTATAATTTTTGTTTTATGTCTCTTTTCACGCGCAAAGTGACGTAAAACAGGAAAAGTGGCGATGTCGAGTGAGCATTGCTAACTTAATTGAGAAACCATATTATATGAGCATTCATAGTATCTCTTCAATAATAAGGTCTCATCGTATGCCTTTATTCTTATAAAGCACAAAAAATAAGTTGGGGAAGTTGTTGGAGAAGATGAAAATGTTACTTGAGTCTTCACAATTTAGTTATACTTTCTATAATTCTAGATGAAAATGAAGATACCCATAACCCACTTAGATAAATTGTAATAAATAACGTCTTAACGAGTATACCTAGTGCTATAATATGTACGAAGTGTCATTTGGAGGAAAGGTCCTTTTTGACAAAATAGTCAGTCTTGTACTAAAATAATATCGATATAAACAACTATTATGAACTTTGCATTGTTACGGTACACCGCGCGCATTGTCCGTTAAATAATGATACCTACTCTAATTAGGTCCACTACACCAATGTTTGTAATTAATTAGTGTATTGTTTAATTGGCATCTCTTGTTATCTGTTTGTTTGGATTATTTATTCATTAGTGGTGTTTGTGACAGCTGTTGCTGAGGTAGCTTACATTGGTGCATAATTATCGTATAATATTATTACGCTCTTATTTAAACAAATAATATAATATTATTATTCTGTTTTAAATTTTATTCGAGCACTTTGGTCTATTTGGTAGATTCCCAAAAATAAGTAAGATGCAGAATAAAAAGTGCCTAGTATATTAAATAGACATTAATATTAGGGAAAATATACCTACCTCATCTCGTTACAAAAAGTGACGAACAAACAAAAGACTGTCCCGCGTAATCAATGACATAAAATTAATAAAAAAACAATAATGACCCAATAACAATAAATGAAAAATTATAACCCTATAACGTGTAATACAACAAACCCATCCGAAAAACATAAACTTCTTTACGACTATCTAATAAAAGAAGCCACACTGTATATGCGGCTTTTTAATATCAGAGGCGAGAGCCGGCCGACTGTCCCACGAAACATTTTCCATTAATAAAACGCGAAAAAGGAATATTACATATGAAAAAGACATATATCCGTATCGCCGGACCCGCCGCTATCTCCTCGGAAGGTAATAACTTCTTTACAAGTCCAAAGTCCGAGGGATTGAAAAGCAATTTCAGCACACCCCCGCCCTAGAGCGGGGCCGGACTCGCCATATTTCTTTTTCGCCGCTACTGTAATTCGCCTTTGATTTAATCTCAAGAAACAAATCTTAGAATGTGAAACTAGCGATAGGCATCAGTGAAACTAGTTTCGCTGATTGGATTCCATCCCGCTCGAGTCCCGACTCTTCCTACAATTTGAATTGGTCACTGCACAAGCTCGGCTATTTGTTTGATTTCGTTAAAAGATTGCAATTCTTATTTTCTCCGTCGAGATTTTGTCTGAACGTCTGTATTACGGGACCTAACCCTTAAAACGGGCTCTGAAATAAAAGGGACGCCCAGTACGGTGCTTGTTCGGTATAATTGTCATTTGTCACCGGCGTTTCTTATTTAAGTAAGTAGGTATTAAGTTCAGAAAATTAATCTTGTTTAAAAAAGACCAAATTTGAGTCAGATAAAGAAAAAACTTAGAATAGGCAGAAATCTTTAAATGCTTATTATTGTTTTGGTTTTGGTGTACAATAAAAAATATTTTATTTTACTTTACTTATTTATAAGAATTCTGATGTGTGAATTGTTGATACGTTTCGGAAAAAAAACTGCTCCATATTTTTTAATGGCGAAATCACGTAAACTTTGAATGAATGTAATATCATACTTGAATCAGTATCATATTATAATATTCGAATAATTACTGTGGAATTGATAATACAATCGTAATATACATTCAGTTTTAACGGAATGTAATCGATTAAGCCGAATACAATAAAACATCAGGCGAATATACCGCTCGAACGGCGAATGTATCGCTGTGTTAACAATACTTCGTGTCTGGTAATTTAATTATCAAGAACGCAGTGAAAAATCAATTGAAATAAATCAACGGGCCAATATACATATCGAGTGTCGACGGCTCAATTTGTAACGTATCAGTAAACTGGATAGAGATGTAACTCTAACCAGCTTATCCGTGGGCGGCGAACCGTCTCAAAGTATTGAGTTACGACAACCTAACCGCAACCTATACTTTACGCAACCACTATTTTATTAATAACTGAGTATATTTATAAAAGCTAGCAGATAATCTTAACATCCTGTAGAGGAAAATCACCAATATAACTTGGTCTCTTAAAAATGTACACCCCTATATGTGATCTGATTATTTTTTTATAGTACCACTACATAAAATGGAATTGAGGTTAGTATGTCATCGTAGTAAGAATATCAAATAAAATTTAAAATAAAAATGTGCGTAAATAAAGCGCGTTTTCAAAAAACTCAAGCATTTGTACAATTTTTATTGTATTACATTTATATCTATCACATAATACCTTTCATATTACAAAAATGTTTTTACAAAACTGTCGCGAAAGGGTTGAGAGGCTACAAGTGCGTAGAACATCAGTAATAAGAAAAAATCTATGTAAACCCGACTCAATTTGAGTTGAGACGGTCTCATCTCATCCGACCGGCCGGCCACAGATCGCTATCGTCTAAACTGTTCCGAGCGCCTTATTTATATAATCTAACTATTTGTGAGGGACAAGCACCCCTTATTATGTTATTCCCTTCGCTTTTAGTTTCGTAAAGAACTTCGAAAGTACGAGACAGAAAATTTTACTCAGTAGTACATAATTAAAGTTCTATTCATGCGTGTATTGACTATGAACGACTCTAATGTAGGTCTTTTTATTATTTGTTAGGTACATAATTACACCAACAAAAGCACTTTCCAAAAACTTTGCACCTGTAAAAACTTGTAAGTAAATAAGTAAAAAAACCAATGGAACTAATTTTACAAAATCTATACCTACTTAAAATGAAACTGTAACTGGACGAATTCTGTATATTAAATATATTTTGAAAATTTTAATCGGAGGAAACATTACTATATAGACCCCAAAACAATTTTTTACTACTTACTAAAGGTGTAAAGGGGAACACTTTCTGGCAATCATAGGGAAGAAGAGCTTGATTGCATTGCAAATGCAAAGTTGCATTCTTCTACTGAGCGAAAAGAGTTTATTTTAGTTAAAATTTAATGATGTGAGTATTTAATGCACCAACCACCAAATTAACAAAAGCTTACTTTGCTATAATCCGCTGAAACAGAATATCAAATCTGTATGGTGCAACATGCAGCATGCGACATGCACCGCCCGCCCTCCCACTGCGAAACATGCAGGAAAAACCAAGTGCGTCGAGTGTGTTTTGGGGTTTGTGTGGTGCTGCGTGGTGGTAGTGCATATTGCTTGCCTGGTGGCTGTTTTTCCTGCATGTTTAGCAGTGGGAGGGCGGGCGGTGCATGTCGCATGCTGCATGTTGCACCATACAGATTTGATCTGTTTCAGCGGATTATAGCAAATTAAGCTTTTGGTTCATTGTATATCATGGATATCCGCAAAGTACCTAACGCCTGCTTCTATACAACAAATGTGAGTATTGTTTCTTTTAAAAAACGTACATACATACATTGATGTCACTGTAAAAAGGACTAATTTATGAATGCAAATAATTCGGTGGAGGTATACGGCACAACTCAAAGGTCGCTCACGCGTCCCGTAGCCATTTTCTGCGCGAATGGAACTCTATATTGAATACAATTCTAATAGAAAACAACGTCCACACAGTACCCAAATTTCGCTCGAAAAAGATTTATTATTTGCATAACAATGTTATGTATTATAAAAACAGTTTACTATCCATCCGTTTAGATTTTATTTTACTTATGTATTTTAAAATTCTTTTTATAGTCTTAAAAATCACAATTTAAAATATTAGAAATAGCACTTATTTTACAGATAATTTTGTATGTTACCTAATTATTTGATTATTTTTTTCGTATATTTGGCAATAACTGTTTGAACTTTAACTGTAACGGCATCAGGATTGCATGTTAGACAAAGCAAAAGCGGCCAAATCATGGCATATTGTGACGTGCTAGGGACGTGCTATAATTTCATAACAACACACGTAACATTCGACATGCACAGGTTGTTAAATTACCAATCGGGTTAAATTGCTAAAAATGGTAAAACATCGTTGTTCCCTGCTTTACTTCACTTGATTTCAACTATTATAATGTTAGTGCTGTGGAGGATTTTTTTAGTCTTTACAACCTTTGAGTCTAGATTCGTGTTATGAATGTAATAATATGCTTTCTTGTTTTTATTTATTTAGTATTTACTTTACTTTTATGTATTTGTTCCGTAGTAAAGTAGGTACTTAAGTTACTATATCAGAAAAAATCAAGATATTAACATTTAGCACTTATACCTATAGTATGAAGTTATACCTACAGAAAATTACTATCGAACAAACCTAGTATAGCGAGGGAACAAAAATGACTTTGTTTCAGATTAAGTAAGCATTTATTCTTCGTTTATACTAAGACGGTTTTTGTAATCTGCCTAAGCATAGCCACAGAACTATCAACTAGATATTTAATACCTGTTCTGACACGCACTTAAACTGTTTTAAGACGTATTTTTTCTTTAGATATATGAATTTCTTCATCAAAAACTAAAGCACTATACCTACATGGATATATACATATGGTTTTAATTTTTTAACCCCTTTTTCCATTTAACAAAATAATTCCCTAATAAAAGAGCAGATTTATACAAATGCCGCCATTGTGGAGAGGTCCGCGAGCCGAGATCGGGCCATTTACTCCTGTTTTCAATTTGTCGGTCGCGACCATACATCAGTTGCGGCACGCAGCGGAACACAGCCCCAACTTTAATACACTTACGTTTGACATTTTTCCGCCCATTATGCATTCTTCTAAGCCAATGCTTTCCGTAAATACTAGGATATTTTGTTCTACGCGGAAACCAATTTAATGTTACAGAGAAAATGCTCACAATAGAGGGTGATCACGGTAAAGTAACAGCTACGTAACCTAACGATCGCAAACACCTCTGTTAGTACTCTTTCGCTATTGGCCAAAATCGACTTTCGCGACAAGTATATGTATCATAAACTAGCTTATTCCCGCGACTTCGTCCGCGTGGAGTACACAAATTTAAAACCACTATTTTACCCCCTTAGGCGTTGAATTTTCGATAATTCTTTCTTAGCGGATGTCACACCAAATTTCAGCTCGATCCGGCCAGTAGTTTGAGCCATGCGTTGATAGATCAGTCAGTCATCTTTTCATTTTGTAAGTATATTTAGATACACATAATCACAACAATTGCGACTGTAGTAATGATATTGATGGAGCTTTTTCGGTTTTCATAGGTTTCATAATGCATAGCGCCTATTAGCAAAAGTCCGTGATGCACTTTCGTGTGAAAGTCTCTTTCCGGACATGTACATAATCTTAGCGTTGTGTCTTAGGAACGAGGAAAAAAAGGGTGCAAGATTAATCATGTAAAATGTAGTGGAGCAGATTTTTATAGTGCCTTGCGGAAAGGTGAGGAAGACACCCAGTCAAATAGTTCTTGAGCACTCTCTCTGAAAATATATCTTGTATTTTAAAAGATACAAGCTGATTTATAACGAAAAACATAGAAGTGGGGTACTGCGTACGCAATAGTTCTCAAACATTTGTCGTGGACATAGCAAGTCGACATCGTTTGTCAACTTCGATGATAAATGCGCGCTTGTAATTGAATCGGGAGTTTGCTCCGCTTTCATACGCGGAATGGCCACGGATTACTTTGACGTTTTCATCCATTTCTAATACAGGAAACAATATTTTAAGCCCAGTTTTGTACATGAGCGACCATGGTGTTTTATATAGTGTACTCTGCACAGGTACAGTGCGACAAGGCTCTCTTGGCACTGGGATGACATTGACAGGGGGGCGCTGTTGGAGAACAAAGGCTTAGAATATTCAAACAAGAACAAAGGGGACACTTAATGGCAACGTTAGTTACGATTTTCGCCACGCGCCAAGATAGACTTGTCGCACTGTAGTTATTTTCTTTGGAATTAAAAAATCCCACAGGTTCACTCAAAATCTTTAAAAGTTTGTAAGTAGGTATTTACTTGCCTACATGAAAATATCCAGCGGGTACTCTGTAGTGTAATGGGTACGCTCTCAGCCCTCGGAAGCTAAAAGATGCACATTGCATAGCCGCATGTGGTCGTACAACTACATATACTTCTATCCTCGGTTTTTTTTTTAACTACGTGGTATGGTCACAAAGTAAGGATATTCTTTATACTGTGGTATGGTAATAAAATATTCGATTCGCTCACGATACACGTTCCCGGTGGTCGCAAGTAATATGACACCTGCGTTTATCCACAGCCTATACTCTACTCGGTACAGGCTCCACAGTTGCGAGAGCGCGGTCAGGGACTGGGATTTGTGCTGTTATTAATTCTGCTAAATTGAAAGCTGACCCGCTCCGCTGTTGACTCCGGTGATTACCCGTCCGGTTTCAAACTTCACCGAGTGCTTTGAAATATTTCGCGCCAATTAAGCCATTCAATTTGAGTGACTTATTTTTTGAGAATTTTGTTTAGTGCTAAATGTCTTCACAGTTCACATACTACTTACACAGTATTTTATTTGTCTCCGTTAATCTTGTGCAAAAAAACCACTGTATCAGGATTTAATGTAGGATTCTATAAAGTCTTTCGATTACTTATATTAAAGTGAACAGTAGGTACCTATTACTTAAAATTTAAAATAAACATAGTAAGGAAAAATATAGGTACCTTTTAAAGTAATTTAAAAATATAATGCTCATTATACACAGTACACACGTGGTAAGCACTAGGTACGGGTACTGCCGGTACTAATTTCGAGGACTGTTGGTATGCGCCGGCCCACTGAACGTTCAAATTGCCGTGGCGATCGTTCCCGCTCGTTCATTACAGACTATGTTTGCTACTCCACGAATGAAGTAGAGGAAATGAACGCTTTCTATGAAGGGGTATCAACCTCATTGTGAATTTCATTGTTGACCGGTTAGTTGTATGAGCTATTTATAATTTTTAACTAGCCCTCGCTTGCGACTTCGGACTCGGAGTGATGGGTTTAACTGTCCTGTAATGAGCGGAAGTAAAAGACGAACAATGATGCTAAATGCTACTTCGGTTTTATTGTCAGGTAATGCTACTTTTTTTCTTTAAGAGAAGTAACCCTAGCGGGCTTTCCATCGCTCTTCATACAAACGTGTTTGGTTTTCATTAAAATGTTAACCAAGCAAACTCAATGAAATTTTGTTAACACGTTTTATAAACATATCTACAGTTTTCCAGATTTATGTAATAATGTGTAACTTTAAAGTCACACCGGCTAGCTCAACGATTTACATACAAATCTTGAGCCGGCTCAAAGGTTTACATACAAATCTTTGAGCTGGTTTACATACAAAACTTGGAACTAAGTAGGTACACACATTTTTATGGAAATCTGACAAACGACAGACACAAATATTTGTTTCTAAAATGTGTCTACAAAATTTAATTGAGTGAGATTGGTTAATATTCAAATGAGAATCAAACAACCTTTGTATAGACAGCTCTGAGAAACCTGCTAAGTACGCCTATTTCTCATGAGGGACCAAAAGAATAGCAGGATCTTTACAGATCTGTGAGTTTATTCGTGTAGAAATTTTTGCACAGCCGAACCATGTTGTATTTTTTTCATAACATCGAGCAAAATATCAAGATTCAAGACCCATAATGGGGCAAACTTTTTAATGAAATAATTCGGACAAGGCCTGCAGTCCCAATACCGAAGTAGTAAAACGTTAAACGTAGACACAGTTTGTCCCCTACTTAACGTGAAGTTGTCAAAATTTGCATAAAATCGTCCGAACGAGGCCAGCGCTGCAAACTTTTGACTGTTTTTAAGAGCACTCAAATCGGGAACGGCCTATAAATTGACGAAGTCATTTTTATATTAAATCATTTTAGGTGTTTTTAATTTAAAAACGCTATTTTTTATACAGTTTATTCATATTTAAGTAAACGAGTATACTGGACAGCGTACGGGGAAGCTTCGAGATGTTTTCTCGTCCAAAATTATTCAGTGCTTAACGATCAAAGTCTTTGAACAGTGCATGTTACCAATGATGATATACTATATTATGGACCCGAGAAGAAAGCTGAAATAGAGAGAGAGATGTTTTCGGAACCCAAACACTAAAAAGTTTCTCATGACAAAACCGATTTTAAGGGCGCAGCTCAGCAGGGTGATTCACTACACAGTGTCTACAATGAGTTAGCGAATCGGTAGGCAGGTCTCAACTATTCTTTACTATCCTACTAAATAGATAATCACAGGGTTTTGAAATCCATGCGAAGTCACAGGCAAAAGCTAGTTCTGAATAAGATTCAATTAAAAATGTTATAGACGGAGAGACATGTGACACAAATGTTACAAATCAATTTTATACCTATTTGTAATACAATATGTCGCCAAAAGGTATTCATTTTTTTGTTAATAATACAGCTGAATTTATATGAAAAAAGTTTATTTTCATGTCAACAAAAGATTTATTTTATAAAACGCTGCAACTTTTTTCATATCTGTGTTTCGATATTATGATGAAAAGGGCAAAGTGGGTGGGCCAACGAGGAGTCGATGACGTTTAATAAACACTTCAAACTTGAAGCTTCGAATGTGCTACAGCAGGCTACACTAGCACCTGTCTACACGGAAATTACCATTAAAATGGGCTTATCAATGGAGAATCAGTTACTAAGGTGGACGGAGCCAATTTTACTTATAGGCTCAATGCCCACTAACAGAATGCTGGAGTTTTTTGACGTTTCCTTTGTAGAAAAGTGCAGTACCTAATCCATGTATATTGTATACTAATATTATAAATGCGAAAGTGTATATATCTATCTGTCTGCAGCTTAACGTTTGGTTAATAGACAGAGTTCCTAAAGGATTTTTGATAAACCTGGTTTTTTAACGAAGTCGCCGGGCATCATGTTGTATAATACAAAAGCATTTGTTAAACTGTTTTTAAAAGATAAATAAAGAAACTATCCCTACTACGCACAGTCGAGGGCCAAAACACGCTTAGCACCCATTCACTGGCACTGCACGGCACGGTTGTGCGCACATCTGAGTGTTTGTGTGGCGTGTTTATTTTTCTCAGACCTGGGCGCGTTTGGAACCCTAGTAGCTTTAGTTTAAAGTTCGCGTAATAATTACCACCACTATATCTTTCAAATGCGACAACCGACCACCAAAAAGTGTAATTTATTACCTACTAGATGATGCGACGACACGACTTAGGATATAGGATTTAGGTTTTTAAAAATCCTCTGAGAACTCTTCAATTTTCCGGGATAAAAAGTCTGCTGATGTCCTTCCCCGAGATGCAAGCTATCTCTGTACCAAATTTCGTCAAAATCGGTTGAACGGTTGAGTCGTGAAAAGCTAGCAGTCAGACAGACAGACGCACTTTCGCATTTATAATATTGGTATGGAAGTATGGATTTTGAATAAATTATTTGAATATTGAAAAAGGTCATAAGTGTGACTGGTTTTTAGTACAATAGTTTTGCGGAATTGCTACTCGAATTCTGAGGCCGACCGTACCTACCTACCTACCTACCTCATCATCTTAAATGCTACCTACTCATTATTATTTTGATAAAACGAGATAAGTGATTATTTACTGTAGATAACTGCAACTAAAATTAAATAAAAACATTGGTGATACTGATAACATAAAACCCATGGTAAACAGAAAAACAATTGATATATTTTTCACATAAAAATACCTATCAAGCCGTTATGTCATTATGATAACATTATTTACTCCTTTAGAAACAAACTTTACTCGTACGCAGATAACTTTAATATTGATGGATCTCATATTTTGTCATAATGAAGGTTATCTCGAGTCTTGACTCTTGACTAAATGAAGTAAGGTCTCTAGTCCACGGAATCCCATACTTTCTGTAAAATATCAAGAGTAAGTGAAATGATTCACCATTTAAATATTTTTGTTCAAATAACAGAGAAGTATAATATCACAATAATATATTCACAATAAAAATCTTCTTTTTTTTCAAAGCAAGCAATAAGCTATAAACCAATTTAGCGAAACCAATAATTAATCTATGGATTTACCTATAGTTATTTTGCTGTTTTCAAGATAGCGTCAAAAACTCATTTTCGACTAAATGGCTTTTACTACATTTCAGCTTGCAAAGCACACTACATCATTTTGTTGATAATAATATTTTTTTAATTTTTTTTAACATGGACTGCGCAAGTTTGTGTTGCATATTAGCAGACATTGCAATCTTTAGGTTACCCAAACGATCGATTTCAATGCACATCGGCAGGCTGATATTATGATGATGATCATCATATCAGCCTGTCGACGTTCACTGTTGAATACAGACATTCCCTTCTTAATGTCACCACACTTGGTCCTTAGCCTTCCTCACTAAGCCGCTTCCCGCTACTCTTGATCATCAGTCCATTGTACGGGAGGGTGCCCCACGCTACGCTTACTAACATACGCGGACCACGCAAGATTTTTCGACTCCAAAGTGGTACTTTAGTCGGACATCATTTTGATGGTCTTTGTCCCAAGTCTCCCAAGGTACTAGAATGGCCCCCTCTAGAGGGACAGACGACATCAAGCGAGTCGTAGGCAGCCACTGGATTCAGGCAACGCAAGACTGTGGTGTGTGGAAGTCCTTACAAGAGACCTATGCCCAGCAATAGACGTCTATCGGTTGACGATGATGATGAAATAAAAAGGTAGGTATCTATAGGTAGAAATTAATTCCTATAAGTGTTTAGCCACCCATTACCACCCTATTACCACCCTACCGACAAAGCCGTGCCGCCAAGCGATTTAGTGTTCTTGTGCACTTTAGTGGGTTGATGTGCTTATATCGTCAACCAGCCCGATACTATATTCGACTTGACGTCAAATATGTTTATCGGCGGTTCATTCTAATTGCCGATAGCCCGCCAGCAGGTCACGACTTCCTATCGATGACAGAATTTACAATACTGGAAGGAAATGACATTTTGCTGAAAGGACAACTAGTAAAACAATAGTGAAATTCTGAATGGGAATCGATTGATTTGAATTAAAAACAATGGATGGCACAACAGATCGCTATTTAGCGATAAGACCGCCTTTTTGTACCTACTTTTTAAGTTTTTAGGGTTCCGTACCTCAAAAGGAAAAACGCAACCCATATAGCATCACTTTGTTGTCTGTCTGTCTGTCAAGAAACCTACAGGGTACTTCCCGTTGACCTAGAATCATGAAATTTGGCAGGTAGGTAGATCTTATAGCTGACATTTGGGGAAAAATCTGAAAACCGTAAATTTAGGGTTAGATCACACAAAAAAATTAAATTGTGGTCATGAACTAATAATTAGTATTTTCAATTTTCGAAGTTAGTAACTATTTCAAGTGGGATATCATATGAAAGGTCTTCACCTGTACATTCTAAAACAGATTTTTATTTATTTTAATGCATGATAATTTTTGAATTATCGTGCAAAATGTCGAAAAAATACGACTGTAGTACGGAACCCTCAATGCGCGGGCCTGACTCGCACTTGGCCGGTATTTTTTTGTAACTTGTCATTTGTGTTTTGAGCTGTAATAGGTAAAGAATGCACATACATACATATGTATGTATTCAGAATGGAGAGAAGCCAAGGCGCTCATCATCATCATCATGATAAACCCATAGCCGGGTCTCTACAGAGCACAGGTTTCCTCTCAGTATTAAAAGGGTTTGACCATAGTCCACCACGCTTGCCAAGTGCGGCTTCGCAGACTTCACACACCTTTGAGAACATTATGGAGAACTTTCAGGCATGCCGCTTTCCTCACAATGTTTTCCTTCACCGTTAAAGCAAGTGATATTTAATTTCTTAAAACGCACATGATTCCGAAAAGTTAGAGGGGCGTACCCGGGATCGAACCCCTGACCTCCCGAATAGGAAGCGGACGTCGTAACCACTAGGCTATCACGGCTCACCGTATAATATGTGTGCATTACGTTGACTTAAATATTTGAGCTCATGTCGTGGAATCAGCGGCTCGATTGCGGTAGACTGACAGCTACAATGTCACAATCGCATTCATCTCTGATTGGTTGATGCTCGCTTACTATTGGCTACAGTATTGTTGCAACAAGAATACCATAAATTCTGCCAATCACAAAGATTGCGATTGTAATAATGATTAATGCAGTTTTCCCGCAATCGAGCAGCTTGTACGCTTAGCGTAATCGGTAGTTAGGTACAATATAAACAATACCTCTAACAAAAATCTCTAGAACTGGCCTTTGTTGTGAACCATGTCTTAAGACTAAAGGTGGGTATTATGTTTAATTAAATTACTTAGCATTAGAAAAATGTTAAATGAAAGAAGCCAATGCAGTGCAGTAAGCTAAGGTTACGTGTTGTACAATGCAGTCTGAATGTGTGAGGGAATAGCTAAGTAAGTGTTTCCTTTATTTCAATTATTAATTATATTTAGTTTCCTTCAAAAAGTTCAAAAACTGCTATAACACCTACCGTCTGGTAAATACTATAAAACATTACACCAAAAGATATGATTTTAGACAGCGTACATTTATTCTAAAGGACTTTTTAAATTAACGATCCGTCCATTTTATATTGTGTAGTCCACAACAGGTAGGGATGGCAATCGGGGTATGAGGCGGGGGGACGCCCCGCACACCCGCACGTCATCTGCGCTCGCCCGCACCGGGTTAGCGCGGGGGCAGTGCGGGTGTGCGGGGTGTTCTCTCCCTGATTGCCATTTCAACCTGTCACGTAGGTACTATACAATTCAAATAAAAAACGATGAAATGAAGCAAAATTATAATTATTTTTTGTATGGCTGTAGTGTATAGGTACCTATATTTCTGACGTGAATAAGTCTAATTGAGCTAATGAAGAGGAATTTCTTAATTAGTGGTGTTTGTACGAGCCATGGGCACACGTTCTGTACCGAAACGGGTTAATTACCAGCGATAACTCTTTAATTAACCTGCCTAATAACAGAGTATTTGCATTCGAGCCGCCAATGTAGTAAGACCAATTAGAGTGAATGAAATGTATCGAAAATATGGGTTTATTTACTACAATGTACCTAATTGGTTTCCAAATTCACACTAATGATACCTACTAGATTCTAATAATATATTTATAATTCTCTAAAACTCTGGAAATCGGTTTTATCATTTTCTTAAAACTACTTAATCAAGTAGTCTAAGATCAAGTACCTACTTAGTGTATTTTAGCTGACTATTGATTAATCGAGAAACTATTATGTACGTCGTTGGTATGTGTGGTTATTCTTGATCCTGTGGATTTCTTGACTTCCATAGTCCTTGTATCAATACTATCAATAGCTGTCAAATCGCATTACACACGTGTTAAGAACTTCAATATCACCTCAAACTATTACTTACACTTGGTAACATACCTACTTATATAAAATTTACACACATAATACAATATTATACCTCTAATTTTTACTTGGTTTATCTGTAGTAGTCTGTATACATAAAAGGAAAAGCTGAATGACGGACTAACTGATCTATCAAAGCACAGCTCAAATTACTGGACGGGTCGGGCCGAAATTTGGCATGCAGATAGCTAATAATATGTCGTAGACATCCGCTAAAAAAGAATTTTTGAAAATTCAATCCCTAAAGGGTTAAAACAGGGGTTTAAAATTTTTGTAGTCCACGCGGACGGAGTCGCGGTCATAAGCTAGTAGGTAGTATTATATCTGTCAGATTAAACGTTTAATATGTAATAAACAGTATGTAAATGTTATATAAGTATAGATCCTAATAAGTAATCCTAAAATAGGTTGACATTTGACAATATTTACTTTATTCCTTTCGTCACAAAAACAAACAGACGTCAGCGCGCGTCATTAGTCACGCCACCAGAGGTTATCTGTGCTTAATAAGTAAGACTGGGACCAAGATAACTCATTAATTAATTAGTCTAGGTACAATATGGATTTATAGAGCGATACCCTAACTTGGGGGCTTTTCTATTTTTTATCAAACGTGCTGGAAAGTGATGACTGATGAATGATGATGCACTCTAAGGTGGAGCGCGCTTGCTAAGAAGATGCATTTTTGACTTAAAAGTACCTATGTTAAAAGTGGAGGTCACCTGGAAGAGCATTCCATACCCTACCGGTTCGAATATCTACCAAACTGAATGGACAAATCTAAAAATAGTGCCATCCTTTCCTACTTGAAATATTGGGAAAGTAATAGCAGTACATTCAGAACCTGTCAATCTACGTATGTTATAGACACATCCGTAATCACTGAATAGACACCATTAGTTTCATTTTCACTATGGAATGCATAACATACATGAGACATAATACTATTGCAATTATATAATAATTACTCTTGTATACAAAAGACTGTAGCTACTTTGGTAACTATGAGTTTGGATAACATTGACTCCTACACTATAATAATTAAAGTAGACGTAATTAACTTGTACTGACTTCGTAAAGTAAATATTTACATACATTTTTCTCTGTTCTAATTAAAACAAAATATATTTTACTAAGAATTTGTTTTTAGACGTTCTTAATTAGTTAAAAGAAAAAATAATTTAAATTGCACTTTGTAGTTTGTGCAAAAAATATGCTTAATATTATGCTTGACATTTCGTTAATTCCTATCTTTTCACAGCTGCAATTTATCCGCAATTATATAGGTATTTAGAAAAGAATCAAATGTCAAATGTACTCTACCTGTTTTTTCTGACTTTCTGAACATAGTTTGATAGTTTTTCTGAGTTGTTCAGATATTTACAGAAGCACGAACTTTTTAAACGAAAACTTGTCCTATGCCTATTTTTCTTAGTCCTATTTGCATTTTATCGAAGTTAGCTTTCTTTTAATTTCTCCTACAATCAATTGCGTCATCCAAATAGGCATGGATAGGGTTTCAAGATTTTTTTAAATTAAATTATTTCTGTAGGACAGTGTCTCTTATGCTTACGACTGTGATACAGAATATATTATATATTATAATAGTACTATATATAGTATTTATAAAACTAATCTATGTATTATAAATATATTACCATAATTAATTATTATTATAGTACGATACAGGGTTACTACAAGGGTACATCTTAACTTGAAAGCTTGGGAATTCCGATTGAAATTCTTAAATCAGAAATAACCAAATTCGGATAATGGTATTATATATGAGAAAATAAGCTGCAAATGAGCTCTACTTTAACACTTGCAAGGAATGTATCACATTTCCAGTCACCCTGTATAACAGTAGGTACACTACGTCCTATCTGTGACTCTATCACCGGTTCGGAATGCAGATTTTACCTGACAGTATTCCCTATCTCTATATAATTATGCATACCTAGCCATAGTATGTTCACTGTTGACAATATATCGAAGCCGGTGCTTGTAATGAAGGTGTACATAATACTGGAACACGAGACAGCGAACGGCGTTCGTAATTAAATAAGTAACAAGAGGAAGCTCCACCGCCACCCGCCGCTGCTGAAAAACAAGCCCGCCAACCTAATTACTGGTGACCTTCGATCAGGGCTGCCAATTGGAATGTTTTAAACTTCTATTATACATAGCCTAACCAGAAAAATAAGAATAACTTCGCCATATTACGAAAAAACACTCATTTACCTATACAAGACTTTATAGGTAGGTACTAGGTAGGTATACTAATTAGACAAGATATACTTAGTATGTATTGCTATAAAAATTCTAAAATGGCACCCCCAGAGCAAGTTTTTATAATTATTTTTCAGGCTTTAGAACGTATTGTAAATTTTAAGTGATGAATTTTTGAATGGTGCTTTTTTGTACAAAATTATTTGTTCAGGCTTCAATCTAAGGAATTACTGGCCCGAGAGCCGGAACAAAATTGTAAGTGGCTTTTTTTTAATTTGATTACAAGATTGATACTCTTTGACTGTGATCTAACTTGATGGTAAATGATATTATACAGTCTAAGATGGCAGGCTAACCTGGAAGGTACCTAATCTAAATTTATTCGTATCGTCCGTCGCTCCGGAACGCTTAAAATCGACTGTGAGCTTCTTGAAAACAAATTTTTTTGAAGATTTCAGCTAAAAATTGTAACTTATTTACAAGTGCGAGTCACACTCGCGCACCGAGAGTTCCGTACTACAGTCGTATTTAATCGACATTTTGCACGATAAATCAATAACTACATAATATTATGCATAAAAATAAATAAGAATCTGTTTTAGAATGTACAGGTAAAGCCCTTTCGTAATATGATACCCCACTTGGTATAGTAGTCTTTACTTTGAAAATACTAATTAGTTGTTACTTGTTATTTATTTTATATCTTATTAGAACGGCAGTGCCACTTACACTAACTAGATGATTAATAATAAATTTAAATACAAATAAAGGTACAAGAAAAAAGACAGAAAATACAAAACGATAAAAGATCAAAGGATTTTGAATATGTACGCTGAGAACATTGAATGACATATTTGAATGTTATATAGGTACTATTTTTTTTTGTGTGTGATGTAGCCACAAATTCACGGTTTCGGATTTTTTCCCTTAATGTGTGCTATAAGACCTATCTATACCTTCCAAGTTTCTAGATTCTAGGTCAACGGGAAGTACCCTATAGGTTTCTTGTCAGACAGGACAGCGAAGTGATCCCTTAAAGAGTTTCTTTTTCTTTTTGAGGTACGGGACCCTAAAAAATCAAGAAATATAATTTATTTATTTATTTTAGATATATTTTCACGTAAATTATATATTGAAGTAGCCTATGTTTCTAATTTTCTATTCATCTCAAATCATAAATTACCTAGTAAAATTAGTAATCTAGAATATACCTTACTTATACCTTGCTACTTAAGTATAATAATAATTGGTCATCAGGAAAAGGATTTCCGATAGCTAAGTCTTTTCCTGTATTTCTTAGAAGACACCAACGCAGCCCATCGGATTCAGGATGTATAAATTTCTATCCAATTAATTTGAAATAATTGAGACGATATAACGGAGATCTTCTTGGAGATAAACGTGTAAACAACATAGCTGACCGTGGTAACTGCTGCTATCTTAAAGTCAACAATTTAGTTTTATTTGTAACTATTTTTTAAGCTTTCTGGGATGATTTCTTCATCCACGAGGTAGTGAAAAAAAAACATTAAATCAATACATATACAGCTTTTAAATCTCAAACCACTACTCATATTACAAAATTGCGAAAGTGTGTTTGTTTGTATATTAGTTTGTTGGTTTAACTTTCAATTACGTCGTAACGAAGCAACTGATCAACGTGAATTTTATGCATAGGTATAGTTAATGACCTGGAGAGTGACATAGTCCATACTTTTGTGCCGCAAAATTAAGAGAGTTTCCACGGGATTTTAAAAACCTAAATCCACGTGGACAGAGTCCGCGAGCATCAGCTAGTTTTATTATAATTTAAAAAATGCACCCTATTTCAATGGTTTTGGGATTAATTTTCCTACCTATTTTTAAAGAACCTGTATGAATAAAGGTTTTTATTTGTTTGTTGAAAAAAAATATTAGCCATGTTAAATGACTAAATATATTCCCCTTTCTTCTCCAACTAAGCGTCAGGCTTGTGCTAGGAATAGGTACGACAATAGTGCAACGGGCAGGGTTTGAACCGTCGACCTTTCGGTTTTCAGTCCACTCCTTTACCGGTTGAGCTATTGAGGCTCTCCAAGAGATTTATTGAGGATTCACTCTAGACTGCATAGTCAGGAATTGCAGCCAGGATGAGGTGCTTTCATTCATAGTTTTGTATTTAATGCTAAACCGGTGCGGGTGTCTGTGCCTCATCTGGGCATAAACCTTCAGTAGGCTGGTTAGTTAGGGACTTAGATCCAGATTTTTATTGCTTGGCCTAAAAAGTGACGGCAGTCAAATACAGCAACATTTTCTCTAGATACTATTTTATGGTTTTAGTTTACAATAATTTTATGGTGGCAGCCCTAAGCGCGGGGCACTTGTTCCAGGGGCTAATTTGTTTGCAGTAGAAGACATGAGGCACCCAATTAGCGCGACATCACCGCTACTCCATGCTATTGCCAGTGACAACACTGCATTGCACGTCATTGATGTTAACTAAAAATGTAGACAAATACCTAAGGTACTAGTGTAATTTTTTTTTCATTCCCATTGACTCGAATTCACTTATTGATAAGTGATGATGCAGTCTAAGATGGAAGTGGGCTAGCTTGGAAGGGGTTATAGCAGGTTTTAAGGTATTAAACCCGTACCCCTGATCGGTTTCTACGCGGCACTCGTACCGGAACGCTTAAATCGTTTGACGGCAGGTGCTTATTGCGTTTTTGTAGGATTCCGTACCTCAAAGGAAAAACGGAACCCTTATAGGATCACTTTGTTGTCTGTCTGTCTGTCTGTCCGTCTGTCTGTCAAGAAACCTACGAGTACTTCCCGTTGACCTAGAATCATGAAATTTGGCAGGTAGGTAGAACTTATAGGCTGACATTTGGGGAAAAAATCTGAAAACCATGAATGTAGGGTTAGATCAAAGCAGAAAAATTAAATTTGTGTTCATGACTGACATGACATGACAGCATTGTTGCGGCAGCGCTGGCTGCGTGCAGCGTGTTGCGGATCATACCTTTAATGTGTTAAAAAGTGTTTGCCACCCTTTTAAATGAATAACTTACTGATGTTTAGGTACATTACCAATAATTATTCAAAATGTCAGTATGGAAATTAAACTTGACGCAGTTGTTACCAATTTGCGTCAAATAGAAAACTGGTTATTTCAATAATATACCCATCTACCATCTAGTTATCATTAATTTAATAAAGCGGGCTAAACAAAATGGAATAATCCTAACTGTAATTAATATTAGACGCGGCCATAGCATAGACCAATCAGCGTTGATTAATTTGTACAACAGGCTCGTTAATTAAACAGCTTTATTAATTAGCCCAAATGAATTAATGGATATGCAGCGTATCCTACCTTTGAAAGGGTTGTTACCATGTTTTGGAAATTGAAATTGAGTTGTATGTTAATATGTATGTATGTATACACTTTATTACATCACAAATACGAATAGGTTACAAAAAGAAAATTTAAAGTGTAGGTACAAAAATGTGTGTGTGTGTGTGTAATAGTTTCTGAATATTTCATTTTGCAGCTCAACAATAGATTCCACTGGCTGAACAGAGGATTCTTGATGAGATTTCTATTTTTCCACACACAAACGGATCTTGCGACTTGTTTGATAGTCCACCTAGTGGAGGTCGCTATACTATAATTACCTATAGGACACGACAGATCGATATGGCAAGCGGGGGTATGAAGCGGGGGACGCCCCGGACACTCACACGTCACCTGCTCTATCCGGCACCGGGTAAGGTACGAAAATCCTTCGTGTGATAGTCCGACTAGCACTTTTATTCTGGTCTTTGTCTTATTGCTTAACCCTGCTTAGCTTCGAATCAGCGAACCCGACATGGATGGAAGTCGCGAGAAAAACTACAACGCATAGAAAACAATAGAGCGAGCGAATTCGTTAAAACAGTCATTATCGTCTAGATAAGCATAAATGTTGTCCCTTAATTGCTCTCCGTAATTAAGAAGAGACTTGTGTTTATAATTAAAACGAATGAAGCATTGCTACACTCCTCTTTAGGTCTAGTGATGTAGTGCAAGAGATGACTGTAAGAATGCTATGTTTTATCTTCTCATGTGTTCCAACTTCCAATCTGAATTATTATAAAATACTTTGTGATTTTAAGAATGCTGGTGTAAGTTGTCTTTGCTCCAATGTTTTATCTATCAGTACCTTTATTACCTTTGCTTATAATGCGGAAGTGTGTTTGTTTTTGGTTTGTTGTGTTTATTCAATTTATGTCAGAATATTAGAAAAGATTTTATCTTTACCTAATTTTGTAAATGTCAAAATTTCAGTACACGTAAGTTGATGTAGTCAGGGTGTTAAAAATATTACCATCATCTCTAGACCTACTTCTACACTCTTTGGTCCAGTGATATAGCTAATGAGCGACTTGCTAATTAGAGAGGAACAAGCGGATATGCCATTCTAAATTCTAATTGGCTTTTGAGCCCATGTCGTGCAACTAAGTTATAATTGAAGAGGCTTCTCATGTATTTTTGAATCCACTTACGACACAATGATTTAAAAAACTTATCTTGGTAGGTACAATGTTTGTGGCTGTCTCTACTTATTTTGTAAATGAAAAAAAAATCAGTACACCTAAAGTTCATGTATTCAGATTGTAGAAGATATTAGCCGTGGTCCTAGGCTGACATCTACGCTCTATTGGTCTAGTGATGTAGCTAATGAGCCACTTGCTAATTAGAGGAGGAACAAGCGGATACTCCATTCTAATTGGCTTTTAGGCCACGTCGTGCAACTAAATTATAAATTAAAAAGACTTTTCAAGCATTTTTTCAAGTCACATTAATTTCAGAAATACTTTTCGTTGATTTAAAAAAATTGATTTTAAGATTTCTGAAAAAACTCTTTTAATATTACTTACTGTAGCCTACCTAAATTTTTGACTTAACTGATTTTAAGTTTTAATTGACTCTACTGATAAAAAAATCCATCCAGTACCTAGAGTCTATTTTTGAAGACGTAATTTTATTTATGGGTAAGTACCTACTTATATTTCGTTCGAAAATTTCATTTAATTAAACTTTTTAAATATTGTTTACCTTTATATTTTAACAAAAATATGATACCTTATCAAATTTGGACATATGAATAAAAAAAGTTCAAAACATAGTTCTAAATTATTTCAAACTTTAGAGATAAATATATTACCATGAAATATTCATAAAAATTATATTAAACAAAAATAAAAGCATTTTGTTGAGGTTTTTTTTTAAACCACTCCAATCAATTTTCAAATTTCATATTCACAATCTAAGAAACTTCAGTAGTGACATAAGACACAGTAAGAAACATAAGAGAGTGATTATAATAAATAAGTACAGGGACATAAATAACATTACCGCATCTACATTTTCTTGCTGCGTGTGGGGCCGGCTATTCTCAATATTATTCATTAGCTAAGATATACGATACTACTTACTCCAATTAAGGATATACCTTTTCTTTAATATCTTGTATGAACGTCTAGCGGTATCCCGTTTATTTTATGACTAATTTGTTTAGCATGACAAATTTACTTTTATACTTATCGCTTTTTTACCACCTTTGAAAATTTTTTCCGAGCAATTATTTTAATAGTTGACGGAAAAAGTTAATGACTGTCGAGTAAGCTAATTCATAATTTCAATAATTCGTTTGTTGCATTTTTTCAAACTCGGTATGTTTAAGATTACTTAAAAGGCAAGACCTAGATAATACACACGAGTAATATCAATGATCTCTACCTCGTTATATTGTTTTTTGCTAATAAAAAAAATCCTGTACAATAGCAATTATGCTGATAGTTAAGGGAAAAAGTGAGTGAGGTATTTTTTTTTACAATTTCAATTGATTTCCCGCAATTTCTTCGCATACTGTACTGGGTCTATTTATGGTAACTTTAGGCAATAAAAATTCTTTATAGGTATGTATCACGACCTTTAAAAATTCCTCGCATGGTAGTTGAATGAAAAAGTAATGTGCTAATTATTATCAAACAATTGCAATAATTCATTTACCGCAAATTTACAGACTTACTTTATATGGTAGCTTAATTCAATAAAGAACTAAACAATGCTTGTCTGTTTTCCTTTAAAATTTTCCCCCGAACAATTATGTTGATAGTTGAAGGGAAAGTGAGTGAGCTAATTACTCACATCGCTATTTCTCGCTATTTTTAATAGTTTGTTCAAAGACTTCAAGGCACTGTAGAGATCATTAAGCGGACTCTTCAAAGCTGTCGCCGCATTACCCTAATTGACGCAATTAGAGGGATTGCCGAACGGAAATAAAGTCGGCTCACCTTCATGAAAACGCAGCGGTCCCGCCATTAGCCTAGCTCGTAATTAGGCTCTTCAGTGCAGCCGCTGATCAGTCTCTTTTCACTTAGCAAAACTCACAGCACTATCGGATCGTGTTCATATTTCGAAGACCTAAATTCTGCTAATAACTCAATAGTTCGTCACCGCACCGAAAAGTTTTTTCGCGATCGTGTTCACTGAAACACGGCGTACGTTGAAACATGTACGCGCTGCCGCGGTCGGGGAGCGAATGAGCCAGTTGAAGCCAGGCGGGGAGTGATGCCCTTCCTTTTCTCGTACGAAAGCTTTCACCATTGCGGAGCTTTTCGCACAAAGCTGTAAATGCCAGATACGCCGTTCTGCCCCTGAAGTGACGTTTAACGCCGTAAGTGGGCAGATTGCGCGGTATTGCATTTAGGCCTAAATAAAAACGATACTGAATCAAATTATTCGCGGATGGTGCATTCATGGATTACGTCTTTATGGTTTGTGAGCTTTATTAACTCGTCTAGTATGTATTAATAGTTTGTTTAATACAAGTTCTTGGCTACAAAGCTAGAAATGCTAAGTGGAATTATGGATAGAGTAAAAAGTAAATAATGAAGTTGTGAAATTATGTAGGTAGGTATACTCAATGTAGCTAGTTACGTATATATTTCTTATAATTACTGGACTGAAAAACTGTTAGGTGCCTATCTATAAATCATGTAGTAACTATATATAAATAATAAAATAGTCATGTAGTTAGGCACTTGAACCCATTTGGACATACATAAAAGTAAATACAAATACAAATGTACATTGTTAAAATAATAACTATGCTTAGGTAGGTTTATTTTTGTTTTACCCAAATTATTTTTCAATCCAATTTACAAAATAAGCTTTATTTTCATCAAGCACTTCGATGCGAGAACATTCACTTACAATGCATGCTACATTAAATAACTCAAGTATCGTATCATATTACAATAACCATACAAAATTAATAAGTAGATAACCCTATTATGCAAGTGACATGCAAGAAAGCATTTATCATTGATAAAACTAGCCGGCGACAGTCGACAGCTCATTCAACGCATTGTGAAGGGCCATCTCTTGCGTTAGATTACCGGTAACTTAAAGCTAGACTATTGCCGTCGGTATCTGTAACGGTAAAGGCAGAAACTTTCTTATCATTGCTGCATATCGTAAAGACTAAAATCAACCAATATATATAGGTATTCTTTTGCTCAGTTATTAAGTACAGGCTATTTACTTACAGCTTTAAAATAAAGCCTATCGGTAAACGTATAAAGTTCTAGGTATAACGTCTATAAGTAAAGCCTGAATAAGAAAATAGGTACAAGCAAAGAACTTTTATATTATATCATAATTAATGTAGCTTTAATTAAAGGCGGCCTTACGTAGCAACACTTCTTTCTCTAAGGCTGTCTAAGCAGTAATGTAATGATTGGTAGATAATAGATATTGACGATTTATATTAAAAGGACATGAAGAAAGTTCTATTTCCACACTAACAAAATGTTTTTTTATCCAAGTGGTTGTCATTTAAACTATTTTGTTAAATATTCTTATGGAAGGTATGAATGTTATTAGTTAAAAATACCAATAAAATCATTATTATTTAGTCAACCGGACTTTTACAGGCATCTACAACATTTTATTCTATCTATCGAGGCAGAGTAGAATTTGCTGACAAACCGGGTACTACCTAGCCTAGTACAAAACTTTAAATAAAGATACAATTTAGAATAGATTCCAAAATAAAAAATACATAAATATCTCAGGCACTTGAAATGCACATCACAATGAAGCATATGCTTAGGATTAAAATTCAAGTCACAAAAGTTGTCAAACAAGAGAACTGCATACCCCCTTTGTACCTCCCGTCTTGTTATATCCATCTTTCCTGTATACTCTGTATTGAATCAATTAAGGCACAATAAAAAGGGTTCAATAAAAGATGATGTATTGCTATAACCCACCACAATACTTTTAATTAATATCTCAAGTAATATCCTAACTGGTTCTTAACAAAATTTATAACTTGGTGCATTAAATTAAGTTTAGTTTTTAGCTTTGAAGGTATGATTTTATTGGACTTTATTATTTGGTAGCTGACTGTCCTCGGCTTCGCTCGGTGGCCTATGATAATATATAATATTTTATTATATTCATTATCTTCCAAATTCTTTGACGATTCAAAAGCACTTGTAAATGTTTATTGGAATAAAAATCTTTCTATTCTATTCTGTTTTCCAAGCCATACTCTAGTCTCTAGGTACCTATCTATTCGGGAAAACGAAAATTAAATACATTGCTGAGTTACACTATCTATCCATTATCACATCTCAATCCTTCGACCACTGCTAAAAACGGGGCTTAGCGCTTTTATAGAGACAGACCCGGATGACTGCTTTATTTATTCCAACTACTTACTTACGTACTAGGTATAGGTTACTCGTCCACATATCGCAACTTTATACAAACATCGAACTACATTATATCAATTAACTCCTTAGGGTGAGCTTTAGAAAAATCTTTTCCAGCGGATGACCTTATTGATTTATGTAATTAATTAGGCAGTTGGTAAATTAATTTCCGTACCTATTCATGTTTATTTACATCAACAGTGAACGTTTAAATAGCATTGTAATTGTGGTTTGCATCTGTTTTCAATAAAGTAAATAAAAAGAATTAACGGCAATTGACCATACAAGTTCGACAATTGTATTGAAAATAAAACCGTACATAACTAATAATATATCAGCCAATTCCATTGAATCAAAACAGTGGTATTTGATTGCTATTACTCTGAGTAGAATAGATCAATTTAAACGTACACGGCATGAATACGCAAAATTCCTAAATAAATCGGAAGGAACGCCTTTGCGTTTCTGTAATCAATTTGCAATCCATTCAGTGCGACCCCGCCGAAAATTAAGGTTGCGAATACGGTCACTTTTTATCGTTTCCAAAAAAAAAACTCATATTAAGTAGGGAATAGGGATATAATATACCTACAGGCTCATAGTTTTGGCACAAATAGTACCTAGATAATTAATAGTTTGGTTTTAGGAGGTACCTAATCAACTAAAAGTTCGATTTGTTTACCTATATTGACAAGTTTATTTGACTGCGATTTTAACTCGAAAAGCAAAAAATAAGTTCTAAAATATGATTACCGCTTCAATTTTTTACTAACAGAGTTCAAAATAATAATTTTTATTTTTTACCATACATTAAGTATGTATAATAAGAATTATATTTTTATGTAAAACATCTGATTTAGTGTCCAGTTAAATTTGGTTCACAAAGCCTTCTTCGTAAATTAAAATTATGAGATAACTTTCAAATTCTAGTTACCTAATGTAATCTGATAGCTATAAATACGAAAAATCTATAACTTCATAAGTATTAGGCGCACGTTGGTGGTTGGATGTCCTTGTAAATGTGACGTTGATACATGAGTGCGCTTGTTGTGCTTGTATGTTCTATCGATAAATCATGGGCAGCATCCCTACGTACAGTAAACCCGAAGCGGGCCACGTTGACGAGTATTTCTATACTCCGATTAATTTATTGCTATGTAACTCGAAACATACATTTTTTTGCTTACAATCAGAACTTTAACTAACATTTACACGTTTTTTTTCTACATTATTTTGTCAACTAGATTACACTTTTCTGAGTTACTTCAGGTCATTATTATTGTTTTTAAATGGCTCTACATTCCCTACAAAAATAAAGAAAGCTCCGGCCTTTTATAGAGATTTAGACTTGGCTATTCTTAAAAAAGCCGTTTTCTGAGTCAGCTTTCATTGAATTCGGGACTTAAGCCAATTAATCACTCTTTATCGGGGTTTTTTCAAGGGACGGCTGACCGGCGCGCATTGTGGGTAAGCGGCACCATTGTGAGCCGTTTTGCCCCATTGTTGGCACGTATTGTGCAGTAAACTGATGGTGTCCGCGACCGCGTAGTGTAAGCTCACGATTAGTCTTCCAAGATTTGGTCTACGTATCCATTTATGTGATATATTGACAGCTGAAATCTATATATTTATTATCTACCTATACTTATATAAAAAAGGACTTGACATCTGAAATATTTTATCTGAATTAATAAAAACAGAATAAAATAAATTAAATAGTTTGTATGAACATAACAATTTATTTAGCTAATAGAATAGTAGAAATAGAATTGGTTTAATAGAAGAAAGAAAAGTCTACTTTTAATTTTTTAATCTTGTGAACTCTTTCACGGATAGTTGCCAGCCGGCTGAAGTCTCCCACCAGACAATGTTATTAACCAGATTAAAGTTTTTACAGATTTAAGCAATTATTGCTTCAAATGCGCAATCTGACCTACAAAATCTAATTTATTCATTTGTCAAAATTTAAATTATCCAAATCGAATATATGCGTAACTCTAGCCTTATTGCGGTAAACTGTATTGTTGAGAAAAGTGCACCGAGGATTCCGTACTACAGTCGTATCTTTTCGACATTTGGCACGATAAATCAAAAAATTTATAAAAATAAATTTATTTATTGATAAAAATAAATAAAAATCTGTTTTAGAATGTACAGATAAAGCCCTTTCATATGATACCCCACTTGGTATAGAAATCTTACTTTGAAAATTGAAAATACTTACTAATTATTTGTTCATGAACATATTTTTTTTTGATGTGTAACCACAAACTCACGATTTTTAGATTTTTCCTCTTATGTCTGCTATAAGACCTGATTCTAGGTCAACGGGAAGTACCTTCTAGGTTTTCTTGACAGACACGATAGACAGACAGACAGATAGACATACAGACAGACAGACAACGAAGTGATCCTATAAGAGTTCCTTATTTTCCTTTTGAGGTACGGAACCCTAAAAGTAAGCAAAGCCAATGACAAATTGTAGCATGACGTTAACCGCGATTTTGAAGCAAGTAGATATACCTATTCATCACGAAGATGAACATTTCCATACAGGAACAGTCTCTAAGGCTCCATTATATTTTTTGGTTTATTCCGTATTCATCCTATGATGTCCTCATCCCATGCACTTTTTTATGTTATTTCACTATAAGAAACTAAAACCATGAACAGATTTTATTACGTAGGTAAGTACCTAATTCGTACTTTATTATTTCTAACTTATAATCTTTTAATGCAAAGAATTAGTCACAGATTACCGCAAAAACCACCACGGCCATCGGGGCCACATTTAAATGATTATCATTTATTATTTAAGTGCCTATTTTACTTTACACTAGAAGATGGCTACGAGTTCACTAGCATTATAAAATACAAGGTGGCCCACCCCGGCGTCGCTGAGAAAAAGAAACTAAGGTTAAAGAAATGTAAGGAGGAGCAATGTGAGTTGAGGTAGAAACTAGGAGTCTCAAAACCTATATGCAATATCTCAAGTTTCTACATCCTGCAAAGTGGTTTGTGCGGTAGGATTGATGTGTAATACCGCCTTAAATACACCTTTTGTATAGCTTTCTGGTTGTGCAAGTTGTGATAAATTTAAAAGAGAAAATAAAGAAAAAAAGCCTCATGCAGTCGAAAATTAGATAGATTTAGGGCTTAGATAGATCTTATCCGTAAGATTTCTTACTAAAATAACAATATCACAAAAAAAAATTCACGTTAGATATTTTCAATTAATAGTCTAACAAGGTGCGCGAGCCTAGTGCTATAGGTAAATCACAATTGTGCTTTTTTGCCTCAAATGTCGCAATAAACTCCGAAATTAGATTTACTCTGTTCTGACTAACTTCGTTATCTTTAAACGTTCTTGTTCTAATTTCTAGTGACCTTGTTTTTTACACAAGATTTTTTATTTAATTAACACCTTACTTTTGGCCGCCTTCTAAGTTCCAAGGCATATATTGATATTGTTTCAGATAATTTTAAAGATTGTTTTGATTATTATTTTCACCTGCAGCAAAGAGTCATTATTAGTAGCACCAGGTCTGGACTCTGGATGAGATAGCAAGGTAGCGACAGGGCCGATTACTGATTGTATTAATGTGCCTGCATGCAGGCAATCTCACTTAAGCCCACTCTAGATATTTCTTCATTTTTGAGAACATTATTCTTACTTACCTACGGTCTATCTCTACTTAATGTAGTAACTCTACCTTAAGAGAAGTTTTCCTAGCGCGCTCCCCAGCACTCTCCATACAAATGTAATTTCATCATGATCAAGCCGTTGTCGGTCCACTACTGAGCACGGGTCTCCTCTCTGAATGAGAAGGATTTAGGCTATAGTTCGCCAGTGTAGACTGGAAGACTACGTATTTGTAATATCGATTATTAAGTTTGTTATAAAATATATCTATCCTCCTTTAAGATAATTAGAGCAGTAAAATAAAATTAACTTAATTCTTCGTCAGGAGGCTTGTTATTATAACAACTGGAGTAAACAAAATTTGAATAAGTAACGCAAACTTGGCAGGCTGGCCCGTTTTACATGCCATCATTTGCTTATTACGGGGCCCTGCGTCGGTACTCTGATTTTAAGATAAACGATAAATTATTCACCTACCAAATACTGAGCTGAGCAGTATACACAAAATTTAATAAGGTTGGTACTTTCTCGCACTACTAGAGATATATTTCACGGCTCAACTGTTGAACTAATCTTAAAAGGAAATTCCAGCAAATAGGTACTTTTCATCCTGAGAAAACAATTGGTTCCTGCAAGATTTAAAAAACACAAATGTTATGTCATGGGCAAGTTCCTTATGGACAAATGCTACAAAAAAATTGATGGAATTCAAATGATAGCGCCGAGTTATTGCGTTTTGTATTTCATCTGAAAGAATCAGGTAGGTATCATAACAGATATATATCCAAAATCTGAAACGTGGAATAAAATAAAATAAATATCTACTCATGATTGTTGCAAACACATGGCGCGTCACGTGACACCAAATCAGTTCGCATGAGAGCCTTAAGTCGTCATTAGCATACTTTATTTGAAGCAAGAACCCCGTAAAGCTTTGCGCCCACTTACTCGTCAAGAAAAGAAATCATAACATGTCGACAATGAACGCTAAATTAACGTACCCACCATTAAAATCATGTTAAATCGGCAAGGATTCGATGGAGTGAATGGCATAATATCAATAAAATATTTCATTCCCTATCCCGAACAATTCTATTCAGTAGTTTTAGCGTGATGCGCGCACCGCCCGCGCCGCACCAACAGGCACACAAATTTTTTCGGGCTCTATATCGTTAACAATGGTTCCTCCGATTGAGATTTCCAAAATATATTTTATTGTAATGTACAGAAATCATCTACTTAAAATATTTTTACTGTAAGATAGATTGTGCTTGATTGGATTGGTTTGATGTTCCCCATTCTTTTAGTATGTGCCCTATTCTTTTTTTGCGTCCGGGAACCTGAGTACTCTGTGGACGGAGCCGTTCAGTGATGCAGCCCCGGTCCCCGGATCACCCCTGACCTCCGATGAGCTTTGTTGGCCACTGCGCGGAGTACTACAATATCTAGGTATATACCTACCAACGGTGTTTACTCTTTTCTAGTTCCAAAAGCTCACATGTAGGAAGTCTCTATTCTCTACGTGTCTCTACCGTCTATCGAAACATTTTTAGGGTATTTTATTTAGAAGATGGGCATTAGATGGGTAGGTAGGTGAGAACCTTAAACCGTCATTAGCACACTTCGTAAACTGACGAAAGGTGCCACTTTAATTTATGTAAATTTCTCTTTCCCCGTTTTCTTTGCTAGGACTTAACGCGGGGGGTTTAAGCAGCCAGGAGGTGAGGATTATGTTGGATCCGTTTAAGACAATTTGGAGACAAAGTTTCTTAACAACATCATTTAAACGAAAGAGTTATTTGTAGGGCTAAGTGTGAGTTTTGCAAACATCTAATAATTATGGTTAGCAGCTTGGTTCCAGGAGTGCTATCAAAGTTAAATTTAGAATTTGTTCTAGTGTACTTTTAAGGGTGGCATCATATTGTTATCGAGTAGTCCAGGAAATTTTTAAATTGGGCTCGCACGAAGGATATAAATTGATTTAGGTACAAAAAGGCAATGGTTTAGGATTGAAAATGGAATATGTAATGTTATGTAAGTCTTGAAATGTTGTTGTATTGTAAAATGTACTTACATATAGTTTTTACATGAATGATTTTTCAGTGATGCACTATTTCAACAAAAAATATCTGAAAAACGTACGTGACAGGTAGTAGCCAACGGGGCGTACCCCCGCTTACGAACCAAAATTGCCATCTCGACCTGTTGCGTACTACATTCTTATAAGTAACTCATACATAGGTCTACCCACAGACAACTAAATGTGTAATAGTTTTTATTTTAATGTAGCCCAATTAAAACATTGTTTCGACCGCAATAAAGCATTGGAATATAGCATAGATATTTGTTTGCGGTCTGCATTATTTCGTGTTTATCTTATAATAATGCCTGTTTGTACCAGTTTCGTGGCTTTATCAGTATATTGTTTAGCTATTAATATAATTGCAACAACATACTAAACAAGCTCGCAACCCGCGTTTGTTTGTTGGTACTATTCGCTTTTTTACCGTAAAGAGTAAGGTGCGCTGCGCTGGTCCGACGAGCGACGACATCGTAAGATTATGGAGCTGTCTTGGGTCGGACGTTCACAATACCTGGAGTGCCGTAGGTACATGAGGAACGAGGGCTGACAAAGATGAAGAGATTCAGTTTTATTTTCATAAACTGATGTACCAATTCAACCATTGATGTCGGAGTTACCTATCGCTTTTAACTTCTTATCATTATCATCATCAACCGATAGACGTCCACTGTTGGACATAGGTCACTTGTAGGGACTTCCACATGCCACGGTCTTGCGCCGCCTGAATCCAGTGGCTGATATCGTCCGTCCACCTAGTGGGGGGGTCTTCCAACGCTGCGCCTTCCAGTGCGAGGTCGCCATTCAAGCACTAGTTGGGGCCCCACCCAACGCGTCTATCAGTTTTTCGAACTATGTGCCCTGCCCATTGCCACCATTGATCTCCTAGGAGGATCCTACGGATCTCCTCATTTCTGATTTGATCACGTAGAGAAACTCCAAGCATAGCTCTCTCCATCGCCCGCTTTCAATGCTGTTTTCGCCTTTAGCCATTCACCACGTACATTTATGTAAAACGTAACAAATCGTTTCATTAGACATGAGTCGTAAGTAGATTAAATTAATGAGATCATTATCATCATCTCGCAGTCAAAATCGAATCGAATCTAGCTTTAGAATCATTTTGATGATGTCATATTTGCGAGTCTTTGAGTCGAAGATACCTACCACTTAGGCCAAAATGATACATTACCTATAACTAGCTTATGCTTGCGACTTTTTCCGCGTGGACTACACAAATTTCAAACCCCTATTTCACCCCTTAATGGTTGAATTTTCAAAAATTCTTTCTTGGCGGATGTCTACGTCATAATAACTATCTGCATGCCAAATTTCAGCCCGATCCGTCCGATTGTTTGAGCTGTGCGTTGATAGATGAGTCAGTCAGTCAGACAGTCACCTTTTCCTTTTATATATTTAGATTACTTTACCCAAGCTATCATTGGTAAAAAGTTTCGAACCGTGCTGACGAAATTCACAACGTGACGAATCGTTGCATTACGGGTCGGAGATTAATTTAATGAGATCATTCTTGCCCTGCAGCCCGACCGAGGCACGGCATGGGAAAAGTAAACATGGGGGAACACATTGTATACCTACTAACTACACCATTAGTTAGCAAACAACGTAAAAAAATCAAATCTATCTGATTCTGTAGCCGCATACCGTGAATACCGTGTTGACAATTTAACGCAAAATAAATCAATATTTGTTCAGTATAAGCTTTTCGGTTACCTTAATTGTTGACTAGATGATGCCGGCGACTTCGTCTGCGTGGATTTAGGTTTTTTTAATCCCGTGGGAACTCTTTGATTTTCTGGGATAAAAAGTAGCCTATGTCCTTCCCCGGGATGTAAGTTACCTCTGTACCAAATTTCATCAAAATCTAGCAGCTAGCAAAGCTAGCAGACAGACAGACAGACACACTTTCGCATTTATAATATTAAGTATGGATTTCCGTTTCTTATTACACGACTGCCGAAAAAAAAGGAGTGTAATATGTTCGGGGTGTACGTAAGTTTAAGTATGTGAGTTTCTTTATTCCACCATAACTTCTAAATGCCTGAACAGATTCGGAAGTATCGTTAGAATCCTTACATAATCCCGATTGACACTTGCTATTTTTTTTTATATGGATATAGCGGCTGTATGGTGCCATTTTCAAATGTGGAAAAGCCTTTTTGTCTACGAAAGTATGTTTTTTTGTTGGTTTGTCCTTCAATCACATCGGAATGGAGCAACGCGCAACGTATTGACGTGATTTTTACGTTGGACGTGGGTATAGTTAACCACTTGGAGGGTGAAATAGGCTACTTTTTAGGACGGGAAATTAAGGAGTTTCCAAAAAATTTTTAAAAACTTTAATCCACGCGGACGAAGTCGCGGGCATCAGCTAATATCTACCTATTAGTATAAAACTTTGAAGTTCTCTTTTGTTTTAGGAACTTATAATGGATTGCGGTTTTTACTAAGCAAAGAGAACTCTCTAATTTATTAAAAAAAAAAAAAAAATTCGATATCCAAGAAATAAAACGGGAGTGGGACTGTCCACGTCCGCAGTCCAATCGTCCATTCAGCACGTGGCGAGGCCATAAAATTAAATAAATCCGTTATTTTTCAGGCTGAGAAATGTGCGGCCCGCTCCGGTCAATCGGGCGGCACGATAACGGACCACATTTGTAAAGATTTTGCCGTGCGCCCGCCCAAGACTATTGCGCTGTAGTGTGGCCATACGGTTACGTAGAGCTAAGAAATGCGTAGAAGTAACATCTTTTATTGCCCGATTACGGCAAAGCCAAAAGATAGGGTTATGATTTTAGCAGTTTATGTATGTATGTAATATATAGTACGTGGCCGGTCGAGATGGCAATCGGGGTATGAGGCGAGGGGCCGCCCCGCACACCCGCAAGGCACTCGCACTATCCCGCAACGGGTTAAGCCCGCGTACTATATATACACCGCGTATATACTATATATAAACATTTATACCGCGTACTATGTATAAATGTTTGTTTGTATTTATATATGTTCCACCGTCACCTCAACTACTGAGCCAATTTTAATGACTGAAGTGTCAATCGATTCAAACAAAATAAGTATTATGACACATGTTACCTACTCTGAGTGCCTGAGTGCAGACTTACTATTGAAATATACCAAATGACATGACATAAAAACAATCTAACGGTAGTTCTCACTCTCCATGTTTCGTGCTGTGCGAAGTAAGTAGAAATCGGATTTTAGTGGTTTAAATTTATTTATATTATTTTAAAAAATTGCTTTAAGTTAAGGAAACTTTTTCGCTCTAGAATCTAGACCAATGATATTATATTGCTGACGGTAGAGTTAATTCTGCAGTCGGTGACTCGGACGAGGCGAATCGCAGACGCAGTTGACTTTAAAAGTCAAGACAGAATATCTTCGCGCGCTCCTAGATACAATCGATGTCTCGCGTTTCGATTTATTATAGGACTGCTTATTTTAATAGTTTTCATTAGCCTACAATTTCTTAGAATAGTTTTTGCGACAGTGAGAAAACGACATTGTAATTAGAGAGTTGTTTGTCTAAATTTAGATTCTTCTCAATTATTTTGCAATTAATCTACAAAACTTACTTTTTAAGATCAGTGTTTTATATACTTTTTTGGGTCATAAAAAAGTTGTTTTCTATTAGTCTGTAGAGTTCCTTGGCAGGCCTTTTCTATTTTAGTAATTAGCTAAGTAAATAAAGATATTTTTACTAGTTTTTATATGCTGGTTTTCCTGTCTACTCTTTGAATAGGTCTATAAAAACGAGTGTGTAGGAGGCGAACTAACGCGGATAATCTTCGAATAAATGAAAATTGATTTTAAGATTGTCCCCGCCCCAGGCCTCCGTTGACAAATAATACGGCTTTGCTACAGCCTTCACATTAACTCGCCTTTTGCTTTCCTTCTACTGTTTGTGTTACATGTGTACCTCGAGTGTACATTGCTTATTGAATCTTTGTTGATCTTTTTTTCTCTTGTTACTTTATGGCAAAATGAAATAGAAGAAGTTTAATATTATCTTATATGTATTATTAAACTACGAGCATGCCTTTTAAGTTTTGTCGTTTGAAGAAAAAAACACAACTAGAATCTTATAGTACTTTTTATTGTTTTTCAAAGTATTCACCACGAAGCTTAATACACTTTTCCATTCGCTCAAACCAGTTATTATAACATTTATTCCACTCTAAAGTGGGGGTGTTCAAAATGGCTGACTTGAGAGAGAGACTTCAAATACTCAATCGTTTGACGAGGGCTGTGTGAGCTTGCGTTGTCGTGGTGCAGGATGATGCGTCGCTTTGAGTTAGATTTTTGAAGTTCGGCGACTTGTGGTAAACAAACTGTTGTATACCACTCTACATTAACCATTCTACGATCTTCAAGTGCAATAGTTGCAACATGGCCGGTTTTTCCAACGAACGAATTCCACCATCTTCTTTGAAGTGGTTCGAGAACGAACAACTTTAGTTGGCTTTGGCTCGTTTTGAAAGACCCAGATTGTAGATTGTTGTTTGGAATCAGGCTCGTAGGCATAGATCCAAGATTTGTCACCACTGATGATGTCGTAGACGTGATTTGACTCTCCTCGGTTGAACCTTTGCAGAGTTTTCTTGCACCATCTGACGCGGGGCGCCTTGTGCTCGTCGGAAAGCAGATGCGGTATCCAACGGCAAACTAGCTTTCTCACACCAAGCGCTTCACGCAAGATCTTCTGAATGGTTGTCCCTGAGATGTCTAATAGATCCTCTATCTCTTGATATGTCACATGACGATCTTCGAGAATTAGTTGTCTCACAGCAATGATGTTATCTTCAGTGAAGGCGGATTTTGGGCGTCCTTCGCGAGATTTGTCACTAGCACTAGTATGTCCACGCTGGAATTCTAAATACCAGTGTTCGACAGTCCGCAGACATGGGGCTTCATCACTGAACACAGATGTTAGCTTTTCAAAACACTGCAGCCGTGTCAGGCCTCTTCTAAAGTTGTAGAAAATTATTGCACGAACATTTTCCTTCGAAAGATTCATTTTCGTACGTAACCTGACAGATTCCAATCGACGCTATGACTAAACAAAAGCATTAATCCTGATACTTTCAACTGTTTTGAGATCCAAAATTTAAACGCATTCGAATATAGAACCGTTCTAAATTCAAAATTGCCGGGAAATATGGAAACGACAGAACTTAAAAGGCACGCCTAGTACTTAATTTCATTATCCTAGTTAAATAAAATCTAAGATTAAATAAAATAGAAATAATTTAATTTAATAAAGTAACTACGTGTCGTGTAGAAAACATTAATGTTTTTTACCTGACACGGAGCCACTTTGTTACAACCCTGGTAATGGACTGCCATGTTTTGAAGCAAATTCGTACTCATCGACACCTTCGAATACGTAAACTCCGCGCCATCCAGTATCGGCCATTAGTAGTCTGTGCCGCTACCCGCTACGCGCATAGGTTATAATATGTGACACTCACTCAAAGGGGATTCGTTTTAACTCTCTCTAATTCGAGTCTATCTGGAGTTTTATAATATCTTTGTACGCATCTACATACCTATTTAGCAGGTTCCTAATAACAGACACGACAGGTAGTAGTTAAAAGTATTCATTTTAGTATTCCATTTCCTACTATACTACTTCAAAATGTCTTTAAAATGCATAAAATGTACATTTTCCGTTCTCTGTTCTCCCGTCGCGGGGTGTCAATTAGTCGTGCGGGCGCACGTGACGTCACTCATCTGCATCACAACCGCCACTGATGCAAATTTAAATACAGTTTAAACTCTTCTTTTTCGCTTCGCCGAATTTTTTCCAGCGGCAGATGTTCGCCCGCTTCACTGTATAAATACAGTTACGGGCCTGATATTTTGCTAATTTACTTATCTTTGGAATGTTTTAAATTTGTTTAATTTAAAATGGAACAATGAAAAACTATCGATGTTTTTAATTATAAATCTTGTTTTACATTTTTAAATTGTAGAACTATTTTAAATAGGTAGGTCACGAACGTATGAAAAAGAAAAAGTATTGTGAACTTTCTATATAAATAATTAAGATTGTTTAAGATTGAATAATTAAGATTAAGAAGTGTTCCGTACCTCAAAAGGAAAAAAGGAACCCTTATAGGATCAATTCATTGTTTGTCTGTCTGTCTGTTCCTCCGTCCGTCTATCCGTCTGGTCCGTCTTTTGTTTTCACTTTTTGTCTTCACTTTTTGAAATAGATAGGTACAATTGTATGAGTTTTGCTGGAGATTTACAATATCTTTGGTCTAGACGATGTGTTCTAGATATTAATTTTATTTAGGGCTGTCTATAATAAACTTATATTATAAAGATAAAACACACATAAAATTTCAGCTGAGTTATTTTTAAACATAATATTATTATGTAGGTGCACGAACTAGATTTTCTAAGATCTAAATTCAATTCAATTAAAAATTAAAATCACATTCGATCGACACAAACGTTCGGAACACGTGATCAAACTTACAAAATAAGGCACAGATAAATTAAATGCGCGTTACGTCTATTGTGATGCGAATTATTCACCGACATAATGTTCATTCATTCAATTAAAAATGGAACGTTAAGAACATTCGAATGAATTGAATGACTTAGAAATTATGCAGCGTGAACGCATTACTTCCAAACGTAATTGTGATTAAAGAATGGTGGCCGTAAAAAAGTTGAAATTCGTGGGAATTTAACGGTGTAATGAGTGGCGTAAAAAATTCCTTCCACTGTACAATATTGTATGAGAAGAGGGACGTGATTAAGTTTGGGGGCTTAATATCCGGCGGGAAGGCGCAAGACACAAAATGCAGTTTGGTTGCCCAATCAGGGTTGCCACATACAATACATAGGTACACACCTAACATTTAACATTTTTTTCTTATTTCATTAATCTTATTTCCCTCTATCAGTCAGTCAGTCAGTCAGTCACTTGACTTGACTGACTGACTGACTGATTTATAACGCGTAGCTCAAACTGCAGGACGGATCGGGCTGATATTTTGGCATGCAGATAGCTACCTATTATGACGTCCGCATCCGCTAAGAAAAGATTTTAGAAAATTCAATCCCTTAGGGGTAAAATAGGTATATACTATTTAAGTCTATTAAAGGAAAAATTCAGATTTTTAATTATTATAATAGATACAACCTACAATCCTTTACCTATAGAACATACAATCTTAATAAAATCTAATTTATTTTTCAAAATCCTAACATTTTATAAAGTCATTGTATCATTGGAGTTAAAAATTCATGAAGCATCTTGCTGAAATAACTCTACGCTTCTCGCTCGTAAAAATTGATTTACTTATTTTAGATAACGACAACCCTACTAATTTGCCGCATCAACTGGCCAGTAGCGAATAGACAACGACCGAAACAGTAGGGACCCATGCTATTGAAACTACAAAATACCATGCAATGCGATGCCACTGGAATTTCAACCTTGTGGGTTTGTAACAACAAACTAATTCACACGGACCATTATTTGCGATGTATTTAGCAAGGGAGGAACGTGTGTATGACGTTATAAAATAAAATTGAAGCCACAAGGGCGCCCGCTGGATCTAATTAAATGATAAGTGCGATCTAAGATTAATGTGATGTACTGAGGAGATCACAGACTAGGATCCTTAATGTTTGACGTTCTCTAGGTCATTCATTAAAGAACGTGGACGCATTAAAAATAATTTGCTTAGAGACTCAGTCGGGCGTAAGGCATTAAACAATCGTTTAATTAAGTTCAGTTGTGAAGCATAAGAAGTGAAATTTTTAATAGTAGAGTGATTTTAAATAATAATCATGACTTAAACTTGGTAAGTAAGTATATAAAATCAAAATTTATAGGTATCCACTATCCATACCAATCCATCTCATCCCAATATTATAACTGCGAAAGTGTGTCAGTCTGTCGTTAGTCGGATCTTTTTCACGGCCTGTTAACCGATTTGACGAAATTTGGTACATGCTTTCATCCCGGAAACGGACGGACATGAAATCGAAGAGTTTAAAAAATTTTCACGGTTTTGGAACCAAATAAATCAGCGCCACGTCTTAGATACCCGTTTGAAATCCAGTCGTCACTGAGGTTGCATTAGTGCTAAAGCACCACTGAGTCGGTGCCATTTTGTTTGTGCACTAGCCCTGTCCATACGAAGTAATATACAAGTCAATGGTTTTAGGCCGTTTTCCTTGGAAATGAGTTCAAGTGTGTATTCAGTCTTCGAAATCATAAACTTTGGACACAATTTCAGTGCAGTTGTAGGTCGCTTTGCTTGGAAATGTATTCAGTGGATTATATTCAGTGTAATAGGAACCTATTCAGTTGTTTTCACTTTTCAGTGAACCAAAAACGTCCAGATTAAAGAAAAAAAAAGTATCTGGATAAGAAGTGTGACTACACCGTTTTGTTTTGCTCACCAGCTCCTCAATTTTACGAGTAGTGATTTATTATTAGCAGTCGTTTCTCACGACATTTAACTAGTAGTTAGAATAATCCTTATTTATTCTGCGGCGGGAAGCAAAGCCAAACTTAATGGAGTGTAATCCCGATTTGGTATTAACACCAGTATAATGATTAGAGCCCTAGGGGTTGGGATCGCCAGTCATGACGCACAATAGCATAACAGTTATCTTTAACGTTATGTGATTTGGTCAACGATTTTGCATTATCTATTTATTACTAGACTAGCTGATGCCCGCAACTTCGTTCGCGTGGATTTAGGTTTTGAAAATCCCGTTGGAACTATTTGATTTTCCGGGATAAAAAGTAGTAAAAGATAATGTCACTCTCCAGGTTTTCAACTGTATCCACGTCAAAAATCAGGTCAATCTGTATCTTGTGTGGATATGTTGCGGCGTGATTGAAGGACAAACAAAACAATAAACCAACACACAAACACATGTACATACATATTTAATATGGGTAGTGATACTACCGCGACATCGTCCGCGTGGGTTTAGGTTTTTACAAATCTCCTCTTTGTTTTTCCGGGGTAAAAAAGTAACCTACCTAGCATTAGTTTATGTTCGTTAGGACGAAAACTATCTCTGTACCAAATAGATGATGCCCACGACTTTGTCCACGAGGATTTGGTGGAATTGGAAATCCCGTCAGAACTCTTTCATTTTCCGAGACAAAAGTAACGTACCTACCTAATATGTCTATCGCCGTATCTCGGTGCAAGATATATTGTCTTCAAGCATCAGTTTTCCCCTCCACGTTTAATATAGGTACCTTCAAGTCAAGACTGAATAGGCATCTTGTAGGCAAGTGCGCTCCATCTTAGGCTGCATCATCACTTACCACCAGGTCTGATTGCAGCCAAGCGCTAGTCTATATATTAATTAAAAAAGTTAGAAGTGGCCATAGACCGACACAGGCGCCCCACTGAGGCGGTCTTTAGTAGTAGGTACCTACTCAAAGCAAGTGGCTGTTAATTTCATAGGAAAACTGAATGGTAATAACGCATATGCAGCCACAATAGCAGTGATTGGTGACATTGTAAGTATGGACGCGTGCTAATTGATCGCTTTTCCTAATTCACAGGCACACGTTAAGTATTTGTATCAAAGTAAGGCGGTTGGCGCAGAGCTAACAATGTCTAGACAGGACAACAACGTTTTTTGAGGATGGCTGGAGAATAGTCTGTAATATTTCATGTAAGTTTTCTTTTCTTGAACAATAAAAAAACATTGTTTTATACTTTTAACCGACTTCCAAAAACAAGGTGGTCGTTCACAATACGGGGAGCATATAATATTTTTAGGTAGGTATTTGTAAGAACTCTGTCGTTACTACAAAATAAGTAGGAAGGTACCTACTGTTCTAACGGTAACCTAATTAAAGGATCATTATTTTAATGTAGTAAATTTTCCATACACTTTCGCAACTACCTATCTACCTACCCAGATAGTGCCGAAGGACATCTCTTGCTTAAGTTGGGTAGATAAATGGATTCACCGTTTGATCATAAAAATTATGAAAAAGATAAATATTTTTAGAATAAAGTAGAGACCACTCTAAATATAAAGTGATTGAAGTAAGTACCTATTCTTTATTCTTTACCTATCTTTAACTAGTATTATCTAGATTACCTATATGCCTTATTTTGTACAATTATTTTATTATTATATTGTTCTATGCCGATCTGACTTTCGTAAGCGCTTGTAATGAGTCTAAATCAAAAAAAAAATGAAGTACAATCAAAAACTTAAAAATTGATTCTACACGTAATGTCTCTTCTATAAGATGCCAAATGGTTTCAAACCATGCCATAGAATAAATGACATAAAATGTGCACACGCGCCGCGCACGCGTCTTCGCGGTTTATCTATCAGTGCAGGGCCGCGCGTGCGTGTGTCATCAGCCTAAGGGCTCTGATGATCTCTGCGCAATTTATAGGTCAAATCCTATTGTGAGAAACCATTAAATTATGCCTCGATTACAATATCGGTGTTAGCAGTGTATGAACAATCAAAACGATACGAGTAAGTAGGTATAGTCCGCGACAGGTTGAGATGTCAATCGGGGTATGAGATAAGGGGCGCTCCGCACACCTGCACGTCACCCGCTCCGAACGATTGAGATAGTAGCTTGCAGATTCTCTAACTTTTTGAGATTAATTAGGGACTCTGGCGTGTCACGATCTTTCACCCCGTTGATGTGGGAGAAATTCACATAAAAAGAGCACGATTTATAAAAGAATTTTGGGAAGAAAGAGAGTAAGAGACCAAAAAGTTTATCTATCAGTTCAGGGCCGCGCGGATAGGTGCCTACTTCACTTATTTTCGAGTTTTGGTCCTTCGAACCTTTTAAACGCCTACTTAAATTGTGAATCATGAACAGGTTCAAAATATTGTAAGTAGATAGGTATATAGGTACTTAGTATCTATCTAACATAGATAGAGGCATGACATGGGCACAAACGACATAAAAATTACCAAGAATATTACCTACATGTCATACTTCATTTCATGTATGGTGCAACGGAAATATTACGTTGTAACCTACGTTTCATTCGATTCCACGTCATAGTCGGCAGTTCCTATAAAATTGCTCCATTGCCGCTAATTATTGCGGCTATCGAATTATAGTCTCGACGGCAGCTTTCAGTTTGAGTTGCCTTGTCGCTGTAATGACATAAAATTAAAGCTTTTTTAATAATAGTGAAACGTGGTGAAACTAAGAACTGAAACATGAACACGTAATTGCAAATTAAGTTTGAACTGTTTGAAATATCTAAATGAATTTTGACCTGCTCTTATACCTGCTCTAAAGTGTACACATTACAAATAAAATACCTAGGTAACTAGGTTGATACCTAGGTATTTTAACGTTCCACTGAAAAATCCATACTATTAATATTATAAATGCGTGTGTATGTGTCTGCTAGTTTTTCACGGCTCAACCGTTGAACCGATTTGGACGAAATTTGGTACAGAGATAGCTTGCATCCCGGGGAAGGACATAGGCTACTTTTTATCCCGGAAAATTGAAGAGTTCCCACAGGATTTTAAAAACCTAAATCCACTCGGACGAAGTCGCGGGCATCATCTAGTACTTAATATTTTTAGGTATGTGCCGATAGGTGGTAATGCTATGTTATTACATCGCCAATTGTGTCTCCAAATTTTTTGGTTTAAAGAAGTCTGGCGACCATTGCTTTTCTGACTATGTGGTTACATCACGTCATCTTGAAAAAGAACGAACCGTAATTAATAATCGATATAGGTATACAGTATACTACTGTGAACTATAGATAGCATTTAATTAGGGGCAATTAGTGTGTTATAAATTGATGTTACTTCATTGCCTGCTGGTCGCCTCCCGGGGGTGTCATCAATAACTAATTTATAGCTTTTCTCGATCTTGTTCCTAATAGCCAATATAGTGTGGACCGGTCACTTGCACATTATCTGCACCGCTTTAAGGTCCGCGACACATCCTGAGGCTTCTGCTCCTCAAGACACCGAGCAAACAGTTGAGCATGTCTTAAACGAATGCCCACGCTTTAGTGCACGCAGGTTGGAGCTCGAGTTCGAGGTTGACTCAGAAATGACAACCTCGAACTTATGTGATAAGCGTTTAGGACCAAAATTCACCGATTTTTGTATCGGTGTCATGAAGGCCAGTGGCGAAAATAAATAAATTTAATTAAAAAAATCCTATAAAAACTGTCAAATAAAGAAAATTTAATATTAAATTTACCGACACTCAAGGGCCCTGAAATATAAATATCAGGGGGTTTGCCGGAAAAAAATAGGCAATATAATTAGGTATTTTATTACGCTAACAATAAAAACCAGAAAAGGATGTCCCTAGCTACTATAGATTGATTTAGGTAGTAGACAGTTTTTGTTTCATTTTCACTAGGCTCTAGGTAGAGGTACCTAGTTAAATTGGTAAAAAATTTAGAAGAAACAATAAATAATTAATAGAAACGTGTAAAATAGGTAAACATAAGTAGGTACCTAACTAACTAGTTAACTATATTATATCCTATTTACTTAGAATTTATTTTATGGAAATGTGAATAATATTTTGAAGCCAAAGTAAAGAATTCGAATTTATTTTCACATTTTTAACAAAATATTTTACAAAAACAATAATATAATTAATTAATTAAATGTAGCACTAGCACCAGCACTACGCTAGTTTTGTTTGAATTTTGAAATAGGTTCCTAGTTAGGTATACTTAAATTTAATAGTACGGGGGCGACATAATCGCAATGCGATAAAGCCCCATTAAAAATAAAGATTTTAAAAAAACCCACACATGTAATGTTTAGTGAAATGTTCTAACTAAATTCGTATTTGTTTCTAGCCTTAGACTTGGTTATTGAGGATGAATTGAGGAAATCAAAAAACAATAAATCGGTGGGAACCAATTTTGCATATCAAAGTGAACTCTTTCCCTAACAAGTAAGTAGGTAACACATGCTTGTACAGTTCCCAAAGAAAGTTTTAAGTAACGATCAATCACCAACAATAGGAGCGAGGTGCACCCTAGAGGAAAAAAGTTGAACGGGTGTAGCTGATTTATTGGCGTAGTTAGAATTATCGCCATTTGCAATTCTTGCCGCGGGTTAGCAAACAAGTTGACGATAACGACTTGCGAGACCCGGGCGGTGCTTAAAACTTGGCTCTCGGCTCTCGGTCTTATACCCTGGGTCTCGTGAGCGCATTTCGTGCTAACACTCATGCAATTTCTATAAAACTCTAACTTAGAATCTTTTATATTTTATATTCCAACTGGATGATTTCCGCGACTTGGTCCGCGTGGATTAATTAGGTTTTTTTAAACTCCCGTGGGAACTCTTTAATTTTCCGGGATAAAAAGCTACTTAACTCTATATGTACCGAATTTCCTCAAAATGGGTTAAACTGTTGGGCCGTGAAAAGCTAACAGACAGACAGACACAATTTCGCATTTTATAATATTAGTATGGATAAGTATGGAGTATTGCCAGAGTTTGATGAAGCTTAATTGAGAGGCCAAACAGTTTAACCGATTTTGATGAAATTTGGTAAAGAGTAAGCTTACATCCCGGGGAAGGACATATAGGCTACTTTTCATCCCGGAAATCAGAGTTCCCACGGGATTTTCATAAACCTAAATCCACGCGGACAAAGTCGCGGGCATCATCTAGTTAAATATAAAAAGTTTTCATTATAAATCATAACTTAATTTTACCTATTTACTTTTACCGGCATTGTCTTTACTTATCTAACCAAAACTCATAGCCATTCCCGATTTTGCACAGATAGAGCGCAGAGTCTTCGATGCGTCAACAGATGACACCCAAGGGACTGAAACCTGCTATTTGTCGGCATTCGGCTTTTCCGATTACCTAATATCAGATAAAATATGGCAGTAAGTTAAGTTGGTAGGTACCTACCTACCTACACTTAACGAACTTCCCTTTTCAATGAACGTCCATATTGTATGAAATGCATTAATCTTTTATTAGAACTTGAGTTTTTATATGAGAACTAGCTTATGCTCGCGACTTCGTCCACGTGGACTACACAAATTTCAGACCCCTATTTCACCCCCTTAGGGGTTGAATTTTCAAAAATCCTTTCTTAGCGGATGCCTACGTCATAATAGCTATCTGCATGCCAAATTTCAGCCCGATCCGTCCAGTAGTTTAAGCTGTCCGTTGATAGATCAGTCAGTCAGTCATTCAGTCAGTCAGTCAGTCAGTCAGTCACCTTTTCCTTTTATATATTTAGATTTACATAATATCAAACCTGGTAATATGGAAGACTTCCATACCAAAACGTTCATCACGGACTAAGTACATGAATGAATTCTGCCAAAACCAACACAATTAATGAGAGCCTCTGTCTTAAACTTTCTAAGAACTATTATTTCCTACATCCATGAATTTCTCAAACATCTCTATGACTTTGGTGATCTCCACAGTATTAGATTTAAGTTTGCCTACCTACCTACATATTTTCAAAGGATAAGTACCTACTTACCTACCTATTTTCTCTAATATTAGGTAGATAGATATACATAAGTATCACAATATTTCAGACATGATCCCGTAGCCCGCCTAAGTGCTTACTCTTCAGTTTTCCGGCCTAACATGAGTAGGTACCCAAGGTGCTACTAGTATTAATGGCGCTTAATTTTACCAACGTATTCGGTAATTTTACTCAATAAATTTACCTAGTGACTTATCCAGCGGAATCCTAAAACATTACACATGCCGGAGCAAATAACACAGCTCATATAATCACAGGCTAGTTTCACACCATCAAGTTAAGTTAAAGGGCACATAATCACCCGTCTTACGATCCTTAACCCTCAAACAGCTATGCAGCAGTCGGGGTCTTACATTAAGAGCCACGTTATAGGGCCCCCGTATGGCCGCACGACGATTATCTTAAAGTTAACCCTGTCGTTACGAACCTTATTTGCGGTTGCTCTGAGCAGTGAACGGTTTAGTTAAGGTTAAGATCACACGAGATAGCACTCGTGATATTACTCCTACCTATACTTATTTGTAATTTTATGATTGATAATAATATAATTAATTGATTAAATGTCTTTGAGTTCGGTCTGTTATTTGCTATCAGCTAAAAAACAATTATCTTACCCTAGTACGTTTGGCCCTTCGGTGACGTCGTGATTACCGATTTTGTTACCGACGACGACGCGACGTACCAATTTTATCAACTTCTCTTTAAAGACACAATTAATAGAGACCTTTCACAATTACTATTAGGAACATGAATCTCTTTGTAGTAGATAAGTGTTTTAATATTTTTTCATTAGTGCGTGAAATATATAAAATTTTACTTACGGCGGTTACGCACTCACAACTCAACAAAAAGGAACGTATTTTCACGGACATGGATCAGAATCCATGTCCGTGAAAATACGTTCCTTTTTGTTTTGTATGGGAGCTTATGACATTATGTCGTAGATTCTGACGTAGATAATCGCTGGTCTTCTCACTGATGACGGATAGAACTCTGATGACGTAAGTGCATTGCGTAATCGCCGTTACTGAAAATATAGACATAGATACCAGTCATGTGCACTTTGCCCTAAAGCCAGTAGTGGCTAGCGTAGCGGAGGTAGTTACACGATCTATGAGATGAGATGCGACTCCGATGGCCGCTTAGTGGCACACCATGCTATTTATCCGATATTGAACTTTTACTATCCAACCTATCGCGTTCAAGTCCATGTCTGTAACAATGATATTACCAACTCTTGTTTGCTTTTTTCTCGAATTTTCTTTGTGATTCTTATTTCTAGCATATATCTATACAGGTTACATCTTTACATATGCTAGTAATAAGAATTCTATTATTATTCAGATTTATGGCAGGTGCTGTAGAAAACGTGCTAATAAACAGAGGTAGCGGTTTTATTTAAATTCGTAAAACACAAATAAAAGCAACAAAATTAAACTATAAAAGACACATTTTATTATAAATTGGGTGCTGTTTCGACAACTTGAACGTGCTCTTCGCCTTGAGCGACATCTCGATTTATTATGGGCACAGCTCGTTCCAAAAGTCGACGTTCAAAGTCGCTCATCGGCAAATTAGTGCAAGTCTCTACAATACCAAGGGAACCCACTTTCGTAGGACCTGAGAAAAATTTTGTTCCATAATGCGGGTTAGAAGTATAACTGTTTACTATGACATAACCCCCGTACAAAGCCTCAATGATTTTCTCGACGAATTCGTTAATTGACCAAGCTACGGCCAGAACTGCAGAGTCATTACCAAGTTTGTGATTCAACACTTCTGTTCCACACTTTGTCAATAAACGCGTTAAGGTGTCATCTTGGCAAGGTTTTACGCGGTAATGGCTTGGAGTTATATTTGAAAATAACGGTATTATAGTCTCATCCGAGTGACCCCCTATAACAGGTACGTTGATTGATCTAGGATTTACGTTTAAAGTTTTAGCGAGGAGAGTCCTTGCTCTTGCGGTGTCGATGTGGGTTATACCAAAAATTTTGTGGGAGCAAAATGCATTGTAATGAAATAAAAGTGCACTTGCGAACGGAACAATTGAGTTAATAGGATTAGTCGAGAAAGCTAAAAAAGCGTCTGGGTTTGTATTTGATATCGTTTTGCAAAGTCTCTGTACAGGCAGCGCATTTGTCGCCAACATTTGCTCCCGAGTGCTACCAAGTTTTCTTGGAATCCTTGAAACCATTACCACAAGATGAGCATTCCGAATAGCGTCAGGCAATGTATGTTCTTCGGAGAAGGCGCTTATTGTTGGTCCTCCAGGTGTGTGAGACAGTTCCAAACCCAGACCTAGCACGCTGTTATTATCATCATATAAGTGTAGCTTGTTTATATGGTGATTTTGTTTTAGAAGCAATACTGTATTTTTCCCAACTTCACTTGCAGCGCCTATTATGGATATTTGAACATGTCTTTTCTGGCAGTTTTGCATGAACGGCTGCTTAAAAAACATTGAACGCGAAGAATATGGTATCGACCTCAATGAGATCATTATTGGTGGATAGTCATGGAAATCATTTATAATTTATCAAAATCCATATTATATTCCCCGACATATTCATTTCGATTCCGAACCCCCATGACATTTGCATCACTACTTGTCTTATCAAAGAGTAGATATATAATCACCTTGTGTGTCTAATATTGAAGATGTATTGAAGATACAAGTGTCAACATTTTCTGTCTCCTTATCATAGATAATATAGATCTAACCTCTAAGCTCAGCTCCTTATGTTCTGTCTACGGTCTCCTTGCTATCTCCAAAGGAATTCTGTTTTAAACAAAGATAAAAATATTGATTAGGTACTTTAAACAATTAGAATTACTTCATAAATATATTCTCCACAAAAGCCCAAAAAATAACAGCAATTTTAGCAATAGGTACAAGGTAAATAATTAAATACTTACAAAAAATAACAGCTGTTGTTTAATTCCTGGGCTGCAATACCTACCTATTGTATTTTGGCGTTGTACACTTGTCAAATTTTTGTTTAACAAAGTAGGAACATGGTCTGAACAAAGCCGTATTTTTGCTACGATTTTTAACATACCTACATTCCATTTAAAAACAGTCATGTTCCGAGTAAATAATTTACTTCGTTTTATCCCTAATAACTTAATTTCAAGAAATTATCAAGTTACCGTTGTAGGAGGTGCGACTGAAATAGGGCAAACCGTTTCCTTGCTACTAAGAACTTTACCTATTATCACGAAACTCGTTATTCACGATAACTTGGAACACACATCGGGTGTCGTTCTAGATCTGTCACATATACCTACCTATCAACTCTACTCTTCAAGGTTTCATCGGAGAAACCACTCTCGAACGAGCTCTACAGAGTTCAAACCTCATAATAGCAACTGGCGGCATTATATTAAGTCCTAGAACATCCAGGCAATCCTGGTTCAAAACGAATGCTAACTTTATTAAGACGTTATCAGCACGGATTGCAAAAATTTCTCCCAAGCCGTTCGTGGGAATCGCAACTGAACCGATAAACATTCTTGTCCCGATGGCCGCTGAAGTGATGAGAAACAACGGTGAGTATGATCCGAGAAAATTGTTCGCTATTACGAGCGGAGACCCGTTGAAAGTACAAGCGATGTATGCAGCCGCTAATTATTTGAATCCCCAAGCTTGCTACGTACCTGTGATAGGAGGTCACTCGGATAGCACGATCGTTCCTTTGCTGTCTTATACAAAGCCCACATGTACCATGGATGAGAAAGATATTCAACAATTCACAGCGAAGATTCGCTCTTTACAGGAAGATGTTACAAATGCAAAGAAAGGCTGGTCGCCAACATTATCAGTTGCCTATGGAGTTCTTGCTTTTAGTAGAGGTATTTTGGACGCGCTGTATAGCCAACCTACACAAATTAATGCTTTCGTTGAAAACAACGACTTTGGCACATCCTATTTCTCCGGGCTAGTGTTTGTAGATAAAAATGGGGCTGGTGAAATGCTGAGATATACGAATTTAACAGGGTTTGAGTGCCAGTTGTTGGAACACAGTATTGACCAGCTAAGAACAGATGTTATGTTAGGGAAGAAGGTACTGGAACTTGCGTAGTTCCTATTAAAAGAAATCTGTGAAAAATATTCAATTTCATAAATATGACTAGGAACTTTCACGGATTAACATATTTTTGTTAAAATTTTAAACAAGAGTTTTTACTTCTGAAGGATTCATAAAATAAACAAAAATATAGCAATTTACACAAATTTATTCTTAGGTACTCTTACTCCTAGGTAACAAACTAATCATTTAAACAGTACAGGAAAACATACCTATTATCACAGAAACAATCAATTAATACGGCTTCATCGTGGAGAGCTTGTGTATTTTTCCAAGTTAAAGGGCCAAGGGGCATGTTGGCATAACGCGTTCACGCTTGGTCGAATACCAAGAACTCGGCGAACGAGTATAGCCTATTCGTACAGAGTGATTCGCTAACTCACTAAACGATACCCACGGAGCTTATTTGACATTTATTTTTAATCCATTAAGTACGAAAAATTATTTTAAAGTCACTCAATGAAGCAGCAATGTACTCGAAATGAACTCGGTGGCTATTATTTAATGTCATGACACTGAGTTGGCGAATCGCCCCTCAGAACTTCTTGACGCTGTCCAGCACCTTGAATACAGGAGTGGATTTTTATACACACATATATCACAAGTATCTTGGCGAAATTCACCAACAGCGTTTACATGTTAGCCCGAGCCGGCATCCGCTGAACGCATCAGACCCTTTTGGTCCTTTGAGCGACATGTCACATGCCTAACAAAATACACAAAATATTTCGAAATATAATTTACATTTAATACTTAGTGTATCTTTTATCTCGACTCAATACTGAACAATTTTTGTCTAGCCAATTCATTTCAAATTAAAAATATTTAACAATCAACCGTTTATAAACGACGTAAATAAAAATCGATCAATCTTACCGAAAAATACAAACAAAGACATGGCTAACCTGTAGTAGTATGTCTGTCTATTTATGAAAAAACCATTTTCTCCCTAACCACTAGTCCGTTCCGATTTCAAAAAAAAAATTATTGATTCGGTGGCAGATTAAAAAATAATTTTACTTGTGTGGTCCTAGCACCAAAATTTGATATTTCCCATACATACCTTAAACTTATATTTATCATATCATACCATAATGTACCATTTACAACGTTAGTTTTAGTATACGCAAAACCTGAAAGTAGTTTGTTCAGAATCAGAAACAGAATCGATTGCAATAATTTTTACAGTTTTTTTTAGTGGTTACATCACAACCACAAATTCACAGACAGACACAGACAGACAACAAAGTGATCCTATAAGGGCTCCGTTTTTCCTTTTGAGGTACGGAACCCTAAAAATTGTTTACGAAAACGAACAAAAAATTGTGGTCTTGAACTAAAAGTTAGTATTTTCAATTTTCGAAGTAAGATACTTTATCAAGTGGGGTATCATATGAAAGGGCTTCACCTTTGCATTCTAAATGAGATTTTTATTTATTTTTATGCATCATAGTTTTTGAATTAACGTGCAAAATGTCGAAAAAATACGATTATAGTACGGAACCCTCGATTTTTACTACGGATACGCGTACGGGTACGGGCTAATCCTGCAAGTTTGAACACCTAGTTGAATGACCGCATGCACCAGCTGATTCGAGCCGCGCAAGCGGGAGCGCCCACGTCCACGCCGCGCCGGCCGCACCATGGTGCGAACGGGTCGATTTCATATCAAAATTCAATTTTTCCAATAGTCTTACATAAATAAAACAACAATTGTTTCTAATTCCTCAAAACCTATATTTGTTCATCCCGCAGAGTTTTTTTTTACTAGTCTTTCTGTTAATTTATTATGACACCTCAAACTTGAGTCTTTTCAATCAACTATTTTAAGACGTAATTTTAAGTGAAACTTAGATAGCATTAAAAAAAAATTAATTGATGATTCTATTGATTATTTTATTTTATTCGCTTAATCTGTAATCCATTTAAATATTAAAGTGCTAATTGTATTTAATTTCAATATGAAAATATATAAAATTAATTTGGGAATTAATGTCACCGAAAATAGTGCATATAAAATGTTTAGCTCGACTTTTAACAATTAGCGCATTTTGCCGATGATTGGATATTATGGTATTCTTATTAGTAAATTAATGTACTTTAAGAAAATATAATAATTGGCTGCCCCAATCTGCCCCCCTTTTAAAAATCAGCGTTATACTACTAAGTGGCAGTATTAAAATATTGCCGTTTATTTTTCACCGTATGTTATTCTTAGCCTTATTTCATTTTTAGAATTTAAGTTTTATTTTTTTAAGTTTTAATGTCTCTTAGTTATTATTTACACTAGCCAGCACCCACGACTTCACCCGTAAAAATTTAGAATACATATAAATAATGAATTTTTATGTACAAGAATATGAGTGGTATGTATGTACGAATGAGGATGTGATGCATACTCTCATGTAGATATACCTCAGACCCATACATTTCTAGTATGAGTTCGTCTAAGGTACGTAAAGTCATGGGATTGGAAGAAGAAGCTAAGGCACTTCTGGAAACAAATCAGGATTAAAAATATAATCTTGATTATTTTTTTATTATAATCTGTAGCCAACAGATGCTGAAATCGGTAACTAACTACATACATATTATTATGTTTTGATATTTTTAGGGTTCCGTACCTCAAAAGGAAAAACGGAACCCTTATAGGATCACTTTGTTGTCTGTCTGTCTGTCTGTCTGTCCGTCTGTCTGTCAAGAAACCTACAGGGTACTTCCCGTTGACCTAGAATCATGAAATTTACCAGGTAGGTACATCTTATAGCTGACATTTGGGGAAAAATCTGAAAACCGTGAATTTAGGGTTAGATCACACAAAAAACATTAAATTGTGGTCATGAACTGATAATTAGTATTTTCAACTTTCGAAGTGAGATAACTATATCAAATGGGGTATCATATGAAAGATCTTCACTTGTACATTCTAAAACAGATTTTTATTTATTTTTACGCATCATAGTTTTTGAATTATCGTGCAAAATGTCGAAAAAATACGACTGTAGTACGGAACCGTCATTGCGCGAGCCTGACTCGCACTTGGCTGGTTTTAATTATTTAAATACACGGTTTTTATTTCACGCATAAATAATCATGTATAAATTAATTTAATTACATTTATAGAATAAATAATATTATGAATAAACTGCAATAAATTGCTTACTGCATTTTTATTACTCGAATTTAAATATTTATGTTTTAATAATAAATAAAATCTTTACAAAATATAAAACTGTGATTATTCATCTACTATCATTCCAAATTTGATTTCAATATTCCAAGTAGTTTAAAAGTTATTGAATTTTGATATGAAATCGACCCGTTCGCACCATAGTGGCCGTCCCGTTCGCTCACAGCCGCTCGTTTGCGGTGACCATGTTTTTCGAGGACGACTCAACACAATCTTAAAACTTCGTAAATTTTCATTAAATATTTTTGAAATTTTGTATATAGGTACTATATATACTATTTATGTAAAAATATTCGACACGTGTTTCGGTTTTTGCGTTAACTAAAACTAACATGTATATTTTTTTAAAGGTAAATAAACCCTTTCTTGCAGAAATGGCTAAGAGAGCCGCTGTGCACGGCCTCATGGGACGTTTTACCGCGAGCTACAATGAAACCGTCAAACAACTGAATAGCCAAACTACAGAGCATCTTAAGCGTCGATCAATTCGTGGCGCTTACGCATTTCTCCAAAAAGTCTTTCTGCTATTTGTTTACCTTTTAAAATAGGTAAGGAAATTACCCAACGAACCCAGAAGATGCAGGTTCGATTCCTGCCGGTCACGCAATTTTTGATATGTATTTAAAATTATTTAGGTAAGGAAAACTGGGTTATGGGTACAGATGACGATAGCAATCGCTTCTATGACTTCAATGACTTACCACAAAGTGAAGATTCTGTAATAGTGATTAAGATAACCGAAATTTGCAATTTCCGTGCAGACTATGATCCGAATACAAAGTAAAATGGCTGTTCGGTATTTATCCAAATATCTATAATATTTTCTTGAAATCGGACCGAAATATTTATGCAGTGGCATGTACTTCGTAAAGGGATTTGTTTACCATGCAATTAAATATTATCAGCTTATAAAACGTTCTTAAATCAAACTAAACTTAACTAAACAAATAACTGCAAATTTTTTATTACGTTTCTTAACAAAACATTTTGATTAAAATGAAATCTGTAGAAGGTATTAACTTAAAAAAAAGTACAATTTATTATTACTAGATAATGCACGCGACTTCGTCCGCATGAATTTAGGTTTTTTTAAGCTCTGTGGGAACTATTTGATTTGCCGGAACCGAAAGTAGTAGTAGAAGGGACATAAGTCCTCCTTGCGATGCAAGCTATCTCTGTACCGAATTTCGACAAAATCGGTTAAACGGATGGGCAATGAATTCTTGCAAAAAAACACAGATGAGACAGACACATTTTCTTATTTATAAAAATTATAATACACTAGCTTATGCTCGCGACTTCGTCCGCGTGGACAACACAAATTTTAAACCCCTATTTCACCGCCTTAGGGGTTTATTTTTCAAAATTCCTTTCTTTGCGGACGCCTACGTCATAATAGCTATCTGCATGCCAAATTTCAGCCCGATCCGTCCAGTAGTTTGAGCTATGCGTTGATAGATCAGTCAGTCAGTCAGTCAATCACGTTTTTTCTTTTATATATTTAGATAATTTATTTATATACAATATAAATAGTATAAGCATATTATTAAATACTTAATCATGTTATCAAAACAATCATTTTTAGTAAGTATTTAAAATTATTACAATGCAACATATTACAACAAAAAATATAAAATCAGTAATTGTACAAGTATAATATTGAGACAGCTTCATCAAAATGTCTCAAACAATTAATTAATTACTTAAGACAAATTTATTACGTTTTATGGCAACAATTGATATGTTTTTTATTTATTTCATTTTTATTAATAAAATAAACTACTAACATATCCACCCGATTACGTATAAAAATTTCTACTACATATTTCCATTTGAAATAAGAATATTATTCTACCACAAAAAAAATATAACAATTGATATAATCACACAACATTTACCACTAAGCGTATCTGAAACAAATACAAAAATAAACATTGAAAATTTTTGATATAATTATTTTATCATGATTTAAAGTTTCAACTATAGGTGGTACCCTAGAAAAGCTAATCAAATCAACGGTAAAAATATTCAATAATCGCATCCATCAAGCTCACAAACTATGAATTTTTGAAATATAATAATGCTTACCCAACTTTATAGCAAATATTATACTCAAAAAGTACCGTCTCTAAGCTACGGCACCCTCGGTGGGCTAGTCTGACTCGCACTTGGCCAGTTTTTGATTGGATTGCAGGAACTTTAATCATCGTGATGACACAAACAAGACTGGCACGTGAGTTTTTTGTTTGGGAGGTTTGAATGAAAAACTGTCAAACTATGTCTGTGCTTTTCTTTTCATGTTACATTAGTAAGAAGAGGATGCGAATACTCTAAAATTTAGGTGTGCTCAGAATCAGTACCAGTGTAGGATCAAGAGATTAAGCAACAATGTCACTAAAATTAATTTAGGAGCAGATAATTTTTCGTTTTGATTTTTTTGGGGTATTGTTTAACACACTATGGCAGAGTGAACTAGAATGAGGAAACTCTCGGTTTAATCCTGATACGACGGTATGTCAATATTTAGGCTATGGGTGACGTGAAATTCTTGAGAATCAAAGAAAAATGGGCGATTCATAAGCAACCTAGCGTCAAATGTCGCCTGTCTACATTTGACGCCTCTCGTCAGAAGTCTGGAAGTTTTGTTATAAATTCCCTATGGTGAACTGTGACTAAGCTATGGCGTGATGATAGTACTATCGAAGCGCACCTCAAAAGACAGTGTGCACGCCTTCATATAAAATGTATGACTCCGATTGCTATCTGTGGCATCGCATTCCACGAACTATAGGTAGTTTGTATAAACCTTTATTCAATAAAATTTTTTTAAATATAGACTAGCATTTGGCTGCAATCAGACCTGCTGGCAATTATGATGCAGCCGAGCGCACTTGCCTAGAAGATGCCTATTCACTCTTGACTTGAAGGTACCCATATTAAAATTGAAGGGGAAAACTGAAGCTGGAACCAAACAAAAGTACAAAAAAAATCTTACCATCTCAATCTTCGTTGCTTTTGCTAGCTTCACTGCCAGACTCGCTGGCAGACGTTGATCTGACACTAATGGACGTTTCTTTGAACTGGCTTATGAAGTCTAATAGTTTCTGGAGGTTCCTTTGCGTTTTGATTTGGTCCGCTAACAATTGCCGCTTTTCCGCATTGTGCTCGTCTAAATTCTCCTTTAATGTAGCCGCCCGGGCTTCCAATTTACGCAACTCTACACACAATTCGATGTTCTTTTCTTGCAAGCGTTTCCGTTCCGCGAGTTTATCTAAAAAAAATACAAGACATGTCAAATACCACTCCAAGAAAACATCATAAATTGGCAAGATAGTACGTCGCACAAATAGCTAATAACGCTATTAGCACATCACCGGATTTTGTCCTCAAAGCCAACCGCCTTTATGTCAAAGGCACAAATGGAACTCGGAATGCACCGATGTGCTAAAGGAGTAATCTTGTTAGGCTGTATTCAATATCATAAAATTCTCTCTTACACTGATCGGTAGGGTACTAGTTCCTGACTTATACGTCTCACGTTGAGGCCGCCCGCCTGTTACATCCGCTTACATAACCGGTAGGCATTAGCCAAGCCCATCGTTGATGGATTCATCAAGGAAGGTCATATTTTATTATACTACAAAGTTACGCTACAACCAGCACAGCAGTTCGTGTGCTGCCACACGGCGCACGACACGCACCACACCAGCAGCGACGGAAAGTCACTCACCTCTATACAAGTCAAGGTTCTGTGTGGGCATGCTGACGCAGGCGGTGGGGTCCGGCAGCAGCACGCTACAACCAGCACAGCAGCCCTCCGCGCCGCACCCCGTGTGCTGCCACACGGCGCACGACACGCACCACATCAGCAGCGACGGAAGGTCACTCACCTCTATACAAGTCAAGGTTCTGTGTGGGCGTGCTGGCGCAGGCGGTGGGGTCCGGCAGCGGCGCGCTACAACCAGCACAGCAGCCCTCCGCGCCGCATCCAGTGTGTTGCCACACGGCGCACGACACGCACCACACCAGCAGCGACGGAACATCTGAAAATAATATCAGTTTCATTATGTGCAAAATCGGCACAGTCAAATTAGTATAAACAGACAGTGTATCGCGCTGAGGAACCTCTGAATATGAAAACGAAAGATATTCTGTAAACTAGAAATCAGTATAATATCGGCTAGACTAGAGAACTGGTTCTATTTAACGTGCCTACCCAGTTTGCAAAGTACGAACCGCTGCCAACCCATTTTTTTAACTAGCTTGACAGCTCTGAATTTCCAAGCTACATTAAATCAAAGAAATACAGTCACAGCACAAAACAATAATTTAGAATTTATTTACCATTTCTGCCACATCCATGGCAAACTTTTTTAGTAGGTGTATATACAGGTTCTACCGACAGCCCGGCTGGCAGAGCCGCAACCCAGGCCGGCTTACTATTGCTCCAACCTAGGACACATTAAAGATATACAATGGTTCTAATTATATTGTACAACAGATCTAAAATTCTAAATGTAGGTATAATATATAAGGGATACCTTTCACAATGCTTCCTGTGGAAAAGGCAAGTATTAGATTTAAACCTGACAGTTGGGTTAAATTTAGAGGTTGTGTACAATAGAATTAGCGCCATTATTAAAATATGTATGTATGTTCCGCCAATTGTGATGTTTAACATGGCTATTAAATGCAGGTCTGTAAATATTATTTTAATACTAATAAGTAGAATTTGCACTTTGATATTTGTGTAAGTATAGTGACAGGTCGAGATAGCAATCGGGGTGGGGACGCCCCACACACGCACACAGCCCCTGCGCTAACCCGGTGCGGAATAGCGCGGATGACGTGCGGGTGCCATCGGTTGCTATCTCGAGTCTCGACCTGTCGCGTACTATAGAGTGTACAAGTGAATTTAATTCATTTTTAGGGTTCCGTACCTTTCCGTTCCGTTCCTCAAAAGGAAAAACGGAACCCTCATAGGATCACTTTGTTGTCTGTCTGTCTGTCAAGAAACCTACAGGGTACTTCCCGTTGACCTACAATCATGAAATTTGGCAGGTAGGTAGATCTTTATAGCTGACATTTGGGGAAAAATCTGAAAACCGTGAATTTAGGGTTAGATCACACAAAAAAATTGTGGTCATGAACTAATAATTAGTATTTTCAACTTTTGAAGTGAGTGACTATATCAAGTGGGGTATCATATGAAAGGTCTTCACTTGTACATTCTAAAACAGGTTTTTATTTATTTTTATGCATCATAGTTTTTGAATTATCGTGCAAATTGTTGAAAAAATACGACTGTAGTACAGAACCCTCATTGCGCGAGCCTGACGGTTTTTTTAACAATAAAATAATATAATATCGTTTAATACCTGCTTTGTTCTCAGATGACGAACCAGAGGGAGACCCTTCACGAGATGATTTATTCTGACTCTGAAAATTGAATTCAACATCAACATTCCTACTTTTTTACGAATTTTTTTACTATTTTTGCACTTATGTCACACTCCGAGATCAAAACTATTTCAACTCGAAAAACACTTTTTTAGGGTTCCGTAACTCCAGAAAAAAGGAACCCTTATAGGATCGCTTCATTGTCTGTCTGTCGTGTCTGTCAAAACTCATCAAGGCCAAGGGAATCAAAACCTATAGGGTACTTCCCGTTGACCTAGAATCATTTTTGGCAGATAGCCATGTCTTATGGTACAAGTAAAGCGAAAAATACTAAAACTGAATTTGTGGTTACATCACAAAAAAACTGTTATTTCTTGTATGATAGTACAGAAGCTTTCGAGTGCGAGTCCGACTCGCACTTTTTAGTAACTAAGAAAAACTGATTTTTAAAATCTACGACGAATTATTGTGTTTTGAATATTGCATAAAGCATAGTTACTAGTTTTCCCGGACAGACAATCGAGTCAGGGATCAGACACCGAGGTTATACAGGGTGTAACCAGAACGCTAGCAAAAACGAATATAGGTGATAGTACTGATGATTACTAATGTACCACAAAAAAAAACCGCGAAAAAAAAATTCCTATGTTTTGTAAAAGTTCACAATATATTGCCAATAAAACATCTGATTGACGGTACAGGTCAACGAACTTTGAGTAAGTAGGTCACTCGGAATCATCGCCACGTCGTAGGTGGGGCATTGACCCCAGTTTTGAATGCTATACATTGTGGGTTTGAAAAATACTAAATCACTAAAACTACAAAATGAGGCAAATGGTTATTGGTATTGGATTGTGTTTAGATAGTATAACAATAACGCTAAGCTTTTACGGTTAAAGAACTTTATTCTCACTAAGAATTAAATTCACTTACATGAGAAATTTAACAAATTAACAGTAGGTATCTTATCCACACTTCAACTGCGACTTTATACAAAACAAAGTGGGTAGAAATAAAATTATTACAAAGTAAGCAAGTCGATCGAGTGCGCGAATGGCACGGACATAACATGGATTATTAGAGACTAGATACCGCTGGCATAGTAGTATTTTCTGTACCTATGTGTATGTATTATTTATAGTAAAGGGCTTATAATATGTAAATGTACACAATTGTACAATTGTACAAATACACTGTATATTTAAGTATATTTATATGTATAATATGTATTTTATTTTTATTTTTATAGTCGTGTATGTGAGTTTAGTATGAAAGTAGATATTAATTATATTTATATATAAATATAAATGTAGCAGAATATGGATTTTTTTATGTTAAAGTTATTTTTGTTAATGTAATTTATGAGTTTTTTATAAGTTTATAAAGACTGTGTGTTTTATGTCACTGGGGAGCTTATTGTATAATTGTACGCCTTCAAACAAAACATTTTTCATCCCGTAGAAGTGCTAGTGCTAGTGTTCTGGTTACACCCTGTATGTATCAAAAGCAAGTTTTTGAGTTGAAACAATATTGATAATTGATTGATTGATACGGTGCGACGTGATATTTACAAATGTATATTAAAAACATGTTACAATGTTATAACTACCTGTTGTTTCCGTAACTTCGCCGAGCGTGTTTGTGGTGGGTCGCTGTGACTTTGCAAATACGGAAATTGATTGTATTTTTTGCGTTTCTGAAACAATGTTTAATACACATTAGGCTAGACTCCTCTCTCTGTTCCCTACTTTCGTGTACATCTTGAGGGGGACCCCAGCATCGGAGCGCGTTCTCTCAGTCCGGTAAGAGACTACATTCATAACCCTGACTGGCCGCTAGCTTTTATTCTTAACACTATTTTGCATCGTATCTTACAACATACATACAGAGCCGTCTTTAACCTATTGGAGGCCCTGGGCACATCAGAATAACGGGGCCCCTATGATCTTGACAGAGTAGGTAAAAACAAGAAGGCTCGGATATAAGTCAGTCTTGACTGGTTAACAATTTCTATGGTCCTATGTTTGAGAGGGACTTTTTGACCATAGATTTTATAGAAATAAATATTACTTAAATAGGTTTTTCGGTAATAAAATGTCGGTCCGTCGTTTATAGTTTGGTGATTTGGTGGCAGCGATTAGTGGACCCCTATCTATCGTGGGCCCTGGGCACGTGCCCAGAGTGCCCAGTGGGAAAGAGGGCCCTGACAACATATTGGCTTTTCTTCGGTATCCTAGTAACATTATTTAAATATATAGTGTAAACTTGTACCAAGCCTACTGTGCATGGTTGCAAGCATGGAATTCATTGGAATGATTTCCAGGAATCTGCTTACTTAATTTGTATTGTGATTTCAGCATCAATATATATGACAACAAGGTATGCCCAAGCAAACAAAATTTTTCATGGTTTTGGAAGCCAGCGACTATTGTTAAGAATCTCAAAAATTATAATACAAAGTTAGTAAAACAAACCTTTTAAATAAAGTATGTAGATAAAATGTTGATAATTTGTTGTTACTTACCGGCAGCATCTCATAGTTGCCGTAAAGGAAATCATTCTTATTTGTACTTGTTGTAGATCTTTTCCGTCGTTCATTTATTTTCCTTTCAAATATTTCTTTCTGAGCGGGGATAATCAAACCAAGAAGCCTAGAAAAATTGCATAAATTAGGTAAGTAATAACACTGGCATAGTCAATCCTAACAAAATGAACTAAAATTCATTTTGTAAATATTTTTTTAATTTGCATTTTGTTCCTGGTAGGAACTCTTATAAGATCACTTTGTTGTCTGTCTGTCTGTCTGTCCATCTGTCAGTCTCTCCGTCGTTTCTGTCAAAAAACCTTTAGGGCAGGCAAGTAGGTATTACAGCACAAGTAAAGGAAAAATCCGCAAACCCGTGAATTTGTGGTCGCATCACAAAAAAAAATTGTTTACGAAAAAATTAATTTACTACTAAATCAGATATAATATACTAGCTGATACCCGCGAATTCGTCTGCGTGGAATTAGGTTTTCAAAAAGTACCGTGGGAACTCTTTGGTTTTCCGGAACAAAAAGTAGCCTATGTCACTCTTTCTATGTCTGTCTTTATCTATACCCATGCAAAAAATCACGTCAATCCGTTGCACCATTGCGACGTGATTGAAGGACAAACCAACAAACCAATAAACCAACAAACAAACACACTTTCGCATTTATAATAAAGGTAATTGATGGCGCAGGTGTTCTACATAAAAGTGTTAGGTATACCTTGTACGATGGCAAATCCTTCGTGTGCGAGACCGACTCGCACTTGTCTGGTATGTTTATGTAGCTCTACAGTTTTAATGGTAACAACAAAAAACGAATTTACAAAAAGCAGTTTTCGCTAAATTATTTCTTTCATGCACATTGGTCCACGCCAATTAAATAGTCGGTCTTGAAGTTAACCGCAAGACGCGTCGCAATAGCATTTTTAGGCGTCATTTAGTGCGACGCGAGGGAGTGGAACAGACCAGTCTGAGCACCGCGCCGCACCCCGCGTTCGCCATCTGCATTAAGGTACGGACAGACGTGCTCATTACTAGCACGAAAGCATGCTTTTATTGAGCAAGTGCTCATTAGTAGCACGTGTGTCATGTAATGAGCATGCTTATTTCGAGCATGCTCAAAAATCAACCGACGTTTGATTTTCGAGCATGCTACCTGAGGCGCGGGTAGAAGGGGGCGTGCTCCGAGCGCGTCTGAACAGGGTTTGCTTATTAGCATGTACTCAGTACAACATACAACATATAACTCTACAGTTTATTTAAGCATGCTTATTGCTGGCAAATGTGAACAGTTGCATGAGCATGCTAACATTAAGCTAGCATAAAAGCACGCTTTTTTTGAGCACGTCTGTCCGTACCTTTAGGTGTGAGTGCTAATCCGTACACAGTGCACGAGCGCGTGCAACAATACCTACGCGAACTCTCTCTTGCATAGTAGGTCAGACGAGACTATTTAACTTCCAGGAACTAATAAGTCAGTAGGCATATAATATCCGAGCTAGGAACCCTGCACTAACTGTGTACCTCAGAAAAATCTCCTTAGAAATGGGTTCACCAGGTTCAGGCAAAGGGGGCGGCGAAGGGGTCAGCGATACATCGCGTGATGAGTCAGAATCTGATCTCTCCTCCTGCCACTCCTGCTCTTGAATCTTGCTACCACTACAAAATAATAGTCTCATTTGTTTAAGCGGCTAGAAACAAGCCAAAAGTTGTGAGAAAGACAGATTGTTACTTTTATATAGCTAACGGGTAAGGACAAATTTATTTACTACTAGCTGATGCCCGCGACTTCGTTCGCGTGGATTTAGGTTTTTATAAATCCCGTGGGGAACTCTTTGATTTTCCAGGATAAAAAGTAGCCTATGTCACTCTCCAGGCTTTTAACTATACCCATACAAAAAATCACATCGATCTGTTGCTCCGTTGCGACGTGATTAAAGGACAAATCAACAAACAAACACACTTTCGCATTTATAATATGGGTGGTGAAAGTGAATGGAGAAAGAGATGGCAATAAATCAACGTTAGCCGCCGCAAAATTAAATTAAAACTTGAATTTTGAATAAAATACTTATTTAAAAGGTTATAGATTTGTTTATGTTTTGCATTGTTAAGGCTACACAGGTTTCCACAGGACTTTTAAAAACCGAAGTCCACGTGGAATTAGCCACGGGCATCATCTAGTATATTGCATATATCTCTACAAATTAATGTCCGTACTACTCACATACAAGATTCCTTGACTGTATTTAGTGCATTAGTAAAGTTGCTTCTGCTATCTTGCACAATGTTCGGCAGCTGTGCAAAATTCCTTTGATATTTATCTCTATCATCTCTCTCACTGCTGTGTGAATTCTCCTTCTCATTGTATTTGTTTTCATTATCAGAATCGGAAACGTTATTTGTTTCATTATTAATATTTTCAGATTTAATCTGTATCTCATTAAGAACGGAAGGCTTCAAAAGTGAAGTTGTACGGCTTCTGTTACGATACTGTAGTTGATGGTCTCTTAATTGTTGGGCAACATATCTATTATCATTTTCTATATTAATCTGCCTGTTTCTAGCCCTAAGGCGCTGCTGATATAATTCTAATTCTCTGCGGAGTCTGTCAACCACCAATTTCTACAAGAAAAATTTGAAAGTATTAATTAATATACACTTACAAATACTATTTTGGTTTTTGTTATACATCGTGTTTTTTTTAACTGGGACTTAGTTACCCAAAGTTAAAATTGGCGGCTTTAAATAGAGAAGCTTTTCGCATGATGACCTCCAAACTTCGTTTCGAAGAAGGCACACGATGATGATGATGATTCCAATGTAATATACTGTACTGCGTTTTACTAATAAAGATTTTGTCATTTCTATTTTATAGGGATTAAGACTGATATGATAATACAATTACCTGTGCTTGACTAATAGAAATTATATCTTTTTCTGCTTCACTGACTTTATTTTTAACATGTATATTCTGAAAAATAAAAATAGGTACATTGTTAGGACACGTTTATTTACTTACAAAAACAATAAATAATGAACTATGCTTACATTTTCATCTTCTTGTAAACGCGCTACCCATATCTGAAAATGAGTTTATTTAAAGCTATACTCGATTTTACACTTAAATAAATAAAATCCGAATTTATTCATAAATAATACTGACTTGGAAGTTGGAACTCTGTATTAATTAATTATGTATGAGTTGTAGGTACCTACGTAACATAAAAATTTTACCATTTGTTCGCGAACTAAAATAATACGTTTCCTAGTTTAATCTTACCTGATGAATTCGTATTGCATTTTTCAAGTCCGATTGTGTCTTCCGAATATCTTCTTTTATTTCATTTGATACTTCCATTTTCACACACCAAAAGTGCACAGTTTATTGTAAAAACCATAAAAATATTTACATTTTACAAACAAGTAGGTACTGCTTTAAATAGGTACCACAGAGTACATTATATATGATAGGTACCTAGGTAGGTAGCTATACGCACAGAATATCACTATGCCGTCACTAGGTATGCCCTATATTCTCAGGCCTCAGGCTAAGAATATTACATTGTCTATGGGTAGGTACAGTCTGAGTAGGTACCTCTGGTAGGAACCTATCAAGGTACCTATGTACAGTACGACAAGGCCGACAAGGCTCTCTTGGCACTTGAATGACATTGACAGGGGAGCGCTGTTGGAGAACAAATGCTCAGAATATTCTGAATATTTCTCAGAATAAGGACTATTAGAAGTAGCCCTATTGTGACACTTACTATTAGAGCGAGATAGCTAAATGCAAAATATTAGTTCCGATTTTCGCCACGCACTAAGATAGCCTTGTCGCACTGTAAGCAAGGTACCTACCTATTAGATATAATATAGTTAGGCTAATAGTAGGCTCTAGATAGTAGATACAATGCGACAAGGCTATCTTGGCGCGTCAGGCCAAAATCAGAACTAACGTTGCCGTCAGGAATCCCCTTTGTTCTTGTTTGAATATCCTATATTCGGATATCTCTATGATTCTAAGCCTTTGTTCTCCAACAGCGCCCCCCTGTCAATGTCATTCAAGTGCCAAGAGAGCCTTGTCGCACTGTAACGGAGAGTAATACAAAGAGAGAAATGTATATAATAGCAAGTAAAGCAAAGAGTATCTAATCCGTACATTCAATGTATGTATTCTTTGATGCAATGTACTCTGTGTACAGTGCGACAAGGCTCTTTTGGCACTTGAATGACATTGACAGGGGGGGCGCTGTTGGAGAACAATGGAACAAAGGCTTAGAATAAATAGAACAAAGGAAAAGGCTTGGACACTTGACGGCGTTAGTTCCAATTTTCGCCACGCGCCGAACCATAGATTATCTACTATCGCCGAACGAACCTATGACCTTGTCGCACTGTACAAGGTTGAAGTAATCTACGTTTTAAGAGACCACAGACAAACAACCAATCATTTCTTCAGTACCTATAGTAGCAAATTCCGAACAAGTCGAAGAAATAGTAGATTACATACCAGGCCTGAAATAAAGCGATTACTGGCAGAGTATTATTGGAAGGCCGAGACGAAACCGAGGACTTCACAAGTGACTTTGAAAGGACTAGGCGCAAGCCGAGTCCTTTAAAACAAAACGAGGTTGATAATCGCTAATTTCGGCCGAGAATCGTATAGTACTTTTCTTCCAATTGCGAGGAATCAATAAAAAATTAATAGAAGAAACAAAGTTTTAATTCATATGAAGATGTATATTGTTATGTATGTGTACCAGTAAAAAAAAACTCAAATTGGCCGAATAACAATTTGCAAAATTAATAAAGGATCATCTTCAAATCCAATATAGGAAAACTTTTTAGTCAAAATGTAGGTACTAGTTTGTATGAAAAGTCGCCCAAAAGAACCAGGAATTCATAAGAATGAAGAAGACACAGTGACTGTTGTTCTACGAGTCACAGTCAGTCCGCCCTCATATGGAACGCGTGTACTGTCGCTATGCCCACTAGCAGCTTGTGTCGTGTAAGGTAAATTGATATGCATGATATTTTCAGGATTTATCGAGATGCAAAATGATGAAAAAAAGAATGAAAAAATCATTACCTACAAAATTTTAATAAAAAATAAAAAAGTTTATTAAGATAAATAAAATAAAGAGTAAAAAATCATTACAAAAGATACAAAAAAGAGTAAAAAATCAATTAAAAAAATTAATAGTTACCAAAAAATATGTATTAGAAAGATTGAAAAAACAATAATAATAAAAAATATATAAAAAGGATATAATACCTAATTCAATAAATAAAAAGTATTAAAAAAATTACTTAAAAATAGATAAAAGAAATTAAAATTAAAATAATATAGTTATATACAATACATATATACGATTTTATTAATATAAGTCAGAATATTAATAATATCGTGTACCTAGTTACCTAAAAATACTCAATTTATTTTAGTCTACACCATAAAGAACCTCGTCATCAGTATGAAACTGTCCAGCAAGCAATTTCCATTACAGTCAACAGTCAACAGGAAATTGTTGGCGTGCGGCCAGTAAAGACCCGATAGCAGTCCTCTGTAGTGAAAACCTTTCTTCGGTAAAGTAGCAAATTACGAGCAAGTGGAAGAAATGTACTATTACATACTTAGGTAGGTAAGTACTAGGAAAGTAGGCACATACCTACTTATTTTACATAAAACAAATCATTAATTGTCAGTGGTCAAGTGCTATTGCATAGCCCAAAAAAATCGTTAAATGCTCGAGTCAGACCAAATTGTTCCATATATTTTGAAAATTCACTCATATCAGCATGATTACTGCGTTTTGATGAGGGATTTTGAAAATGTATTTCTTCAAAATTCTTAAATCTTTGCTCTTCTATTTTAACTGATAAGTCGAATATTTCTGTTTTCCTTAATGTAATTTTCTTCCAACTCATAGATTTAATGATTTTCCACCATTCATTGCAATCATCTTCAATACCCTCTACACAGATTATTCCTGGTTTTCCAGGCAAGCAGAATCCTGTCAATTTATACTCTCTTGCCATTTTAGTAATTTCTTCCCTCTTCCTTTTGTTATAAATATGATGTGAAAAGATCCACAATCTTGCAAATTTTTCTTCACGTGTCGTGTCTTTATCAGTAGTAACTGTGCTTGAATTTGGTTGTATTATTGTTGTATTGTATTTTTCAAGGTTTTCTTGAATCCATGATATAGCAGTGTACAGACATGGCTCTCCAAAGTGATTATCTTTTAAGTAAATAGACAAATCTGTGTTCAAAGCTGTTTCCTGCTGTCTGTTTAATTGATTACACCTTACATAAATATCAGGTTCCTCTTCTGGGTAAAAACTAGGTAAATTTATTGACACTTCCAATTTTAAACCGTCTTTAAAAAGATTTAAAGTAAAATCCAAATGATTAGGTTTAAATAATGTCTCATGATTTACAAAGTGTTTCATATCCCTGAGAACATTATCAGTAAAACATAATTCCTCTTTATTAGGATACATACACGTTATTAACTCTATTTCACTCAATTGTTGTGTGAAACAATCACTTAACTTAGATCTTAAACTTTCTTCTAGTTCCATGTTAAAATCTGGTGATTGCAGTAGCTCACAGCTGTTGCCTGTTATTGTTTATTTAATATTTAATTAGGTGTATAGTTGTAATCACAGAGTACTTTGGTTGTAATTTTCATGTAATACACCGAATGTAATAGAAGCATAGCATGTAAATTGTAATGCCGGCTCCGCACAGTCGGCCAACACTCCAACTCAGGTATACATATTAATCTATGCTCCAACTGTTCATCGAACCTTCCACATGTGGAGGAGAGATAGTTCGTACCTACCTACCTACATGTTTGGCGATGTTGGCGCGTGATCGCTCCGAATTGTGGTAAATCGTGTCCAGATCAAAGGAGTTGGCCAAGGTGTTGCCAATGCGAGGATCTGTGCCTGTCCATCATCCACAGAATCTGTGGATGATGGACACGGGACGGTCCGTGGCTCACAGTGTGGTCCTCGGGTTGGTTGGCGTGCTGTGGTTCCGGCATGCCTCTGGCGGTGTTTGGGGACACGTAGTGCCCCAGTGGTGGGTCTGCTGTGGCGGACACTGCGGACATCCGCTGGCGGAGTAACGAGGCGTTGCTGGTCCCTTGTGCTCCGTCGTTAGCGGTGGGGTGGAACTTTGTGAGGTTTTTAGTCCGACATAACCACTGTGCACCCCCGTGGCCGGTGGTATCCATGATGAATTTTCCTCACGAGAGGGGGAAAAAAGGTGCTGCCAATGCAAATTTTTAGGCGGCCGTGTACGTTAGGTAAAAAAGCCGTGTTTATAGGGAAAGAGATCAACGGTCGGCCGTGTCACTTCCCAAAAAAAGGAAAAGTTTTTCAACATTAGCCGAATGGCACTGTTTTAAAGTTGCATGCATTAATTAAATTTTTGCCAATCTTCTCTATTATGTTTGGGGATGGAGATATGTGTAGAGTCGGTTTTGATCGTGTCCACACTATTGACGTTTGTTGGTTGTTGGAGCGTTGGCCGACTGTCTGGAGCCGGCATAATGTAATACTTAGCCATAGGCCAAAGTGTCACTACGTAGGCCACACGTAAGCTTGTGCTTAGGCTAAAGACCACAGAGTACTTTTTAGTTGGCTCACCCCGTAGATTGAATGAAAAAGCTAGATTAAAGTACTGTGTAACCGCGTATGAGATAGCGATAGCACGACGTAACGATGAAAAACACGACAATAATTGTTACTATGTTTAGTAGTCAGTATTTGTATTAACCGATCAACAATATTTGTACCTATTAAACGTTTCTTATGTGAAAACAAGTAAATAACTAATGAGAAATACAATGACGCCACGAATTCTCAAAGTTTGTTTTGCAACTAAAGTTGTAGGTATTCCTTGTATGTATTCTTGAAAAAAATCGGTTACACGATTAGGGACAAAAAATAGGTTACCTGCGTTTCTGATTTTTTTTTTTTTTTTGTTTATTTGAAAGTAATCAACAGCGTAAATACATAATTATTATTTAAATTTAAATCTAGGTATAACAGAAGGCCAAAAGAGATTACTTAAAATTATAATTAAACTATCACAGTAGTAACTTTATCTGTGCTCTCTTTTTAGTGTAAATGAGAAAGTAAATGTTCTTTTATCTAGCTTTATTACTCTATCTACGGCTCACCCACAGGGCTCACATGGGGCTCACTTTTGGCTTCACCAAAGAGCATAGATTAATCTCAAGAGGATATAATCACTTTCACTACGCCCGTACCTAGTATCCCTATTAATCTGTGACTACGCCGGACAAAGAGTATATCTAATCACTACGTTTTACGCCGAATACCTCTTTTTATGCGGTTTTGATTTGATACCTATAAACTTATTTTTTGGTTAAATTTAATGTAGAAATTGATCCTTGTTTCAGGGAAATTACTTGATTACCTACATTTCCATACGTTCTTATCGTATTCGCATTTTAGTGTCGTATTATAAGTGCTGAAAAATAATGTACTGAGACCCCGGAAGAGCCTCTTTTTTGCTAACAATGTCTGCAAAAAGACAAGCAACGACTCAACTGGGGCCTGATAATTGGGATCAAGAAGAGGCAGCAGAAACGGAGGAAGATGGTGATTCTAAAATGGCTCCAAAAGAAGTTCTTGAGAAACGTGTAATACGAACCGCAAAAAGGCGGACACTAGCTTCGGGTGATGCGGTATGTACCTACCTAATTTATTTAGTTAATTATAATGTAAATAATTTATTAGATCCCAATAAGTATGTTATTTACCCAGCGCATACATAGGGCATATTCAATAGTAGACGACTAGACTAATGCTTGACTAAATGGCCTGGATTCGCGAGTCTGGGGTTCGATCCTGGGCACGCATCTCTAACTTGAAGCTATATACGTTTAAGTATCACTTGCTTTAAAGGAAAGGTGAAGGAAAACATTGTGAGGAAATCTGCATGCCTGCGAGTTCTCCATTATATTCTCAAAGATATATATTATGAAATCTGCCAATCAGCACTGAGTCAGCGTGGCAGCTATGGCCTAAAGCGCTTTATTCACCATCCATCTTGCTGTATGTCCCGCCAAGGCCATGCACGATGCAAAAAGACCGTGAATAGGCTTGCTGTACATCGATAATTATTATTAATTGTTGTTATTAATAGCGCGGACGTACAGCAGAGTCGTCCTGCGTCGTGCATGCTTGATGGTGAATGGACTTGCTATACAGCAGATTTTACCATTTAGAGGTTGTTTTGTAACGTGAGTGCTCTCTCTCTCGTTTAAATACTGATTTATTCTGATCACGCTTGATGCGTGCACGATGGTCTGTGTGCTACATCCAGTACCGCTGCCTTGAGCTGACGTACAGGCGGGATGGATGGTGAATAAGACGTTTAAGCCCTTCTCATACTGAGCAGAGACCAGTTCTCAGTAGTGGGCTGTCGATGGGTTGATGATGATGGGACTAGTAGGTATATACAAGGAATAGGCATTATAGGAAACAGACTGAAAGAAATAATATATTAAGTACTTACCTAATAGACAGAATTATAACCCAGGGTTGACAAACATTATAAACTGTGGATGTGCATTTAGATTTTTTTAAATTGAAGAATGGGAAATCTTTGATTTTCTAGGACCAAAAGTGGTCTATATTTTAAAATTTCATCAAAGTTGGATAAACAGTGAAAGTGGACTGTGAAATTCTATCAGGCAGACTGACACACTATTGCATTTATGATATTAAGTTTGGATGTTATGTAAGTAGGTATAAGTCCCGCCAATTGCTAATGCGCGTGGCCACCATTTTAGTGACGTCAGCACTAGACTGAAGTTTCAAGCTGATGGTATATTTTTATTTAAAAATACGTCAATATGACGTCATTTCGATGTTAATGAGACATTTGCGGAACTTACCTATACATATTTTCTTAGTCATAAAAATCACAATAAAGTCTATTGAAGTACAATTTGTTGTTTTCTTGTGTTACAGGCACAAAAACCAGTCTTCAGTGGATTTAGTGGATTCAACAAAACACAAAAACCATCCTTTGATTTCCTAGCTAATTTAACAAATGGAAGCAAATCTAATAATGAATCTTCAACTCTCAAAAGTGACACAGCATCAGTTTCATCCAGTTCTATGATCACTAAGCCAGCAACTAGTCCTAGTAGTGGAATCTTCAGTTTGTCAGGAACAACAACGCCCATTACAAAATCAGCTTTTAGTCAACCAACATCAGAATCCACAATATTTGGTGGAACTGGATCCACCACTGCTTTTACACAATCTGTATTTAGCTCTTCAAAGCCAGATTCAACAGTAAATGATAGTCCATTTAAAGGACAGTCTTCAGTTCAAAGTTCCACACCCTTTACTAACTTTACCATGAAATTAAATGCAACTTCAGAAAAACCAGTCTCTCAAGTCTCTTCCACCTTGTTTGGAGTGCCCTCTGCAAATGTTAATAATAACAACTCCCCATTTTCAACTAAAACTAATAATCAAACCGGATTTAAAACAACTGTTACTAGTTCACCACAGTCTACTGAAGTTAATAAAGCAGTGAAACAGTCGGTTGTTAAAGATGAAAAAGAGTTAGTTTATTACAATAATCTGAAGGGTTTAAATGAGTCTGTATCAGCATGGATTAAAAAACATGTTGAAGAGACACCTTTGTGTATTTTAACTCCAATATTTAGAGATTATGAAAAACACCTAAAAAATATCCAGGATGAATATGAAAAAAGTAAAGAGCCTTCGTCTAAAAATATGTCAGATACAAAAGATGATAATAAAATAGCTAAAAGTCCAGCTACATCTGGAAAAATCTTAGGCTCCACGCTATTTTCTAATAGCCCTGCAGCCAATAATTCTGTATTCTCATTAAGTCCAAGCTCAACAATAGACAAAACATCCAACTTTACCTTCGGAATTAATACACCTACTACTACAGCTGCTAATAATTTTGCAACTATTGCAACACCCAGCACAGGTTTTTCTTTTGGGATAAAACCATCAAGTACTAATACTTCCTCATTTGTTGTTAACACAACCACAAGTGCTAATAATGGTAGTGCTACATCTGCTAATAATTTTGCAACTGCTACAACACAGAGCACTGGTTTTTCGTTTGGGATAAAACCATCAAATGCCACTTCTCCATTTGCTACCAGCACAACCACAAGTGCTAATAATGGTACTCCCAGCACTTCTCCATTTTCTACTAACACAACAAGTGCTAACAACAGTAGTACTCCATTCTCATTTGGTATTGGAAAACCATTTGCTTTTAATTCCAACATCAAGAAAAGTGATGAACCTTCCAATGAAGGTGAGGATAATGAAGATGAGCCTCCTAAAGTGGAATACAAACCAATTGCAGAAGATAATAGTATATATGACAAAAAGTGCAAGGTGTTTGTGAAGAAAGATGGCAACTTCATCGATAAGGGTGTTGGCACACTTTACATTAAGAAAATAGAGGAGACTGGCAAGCATCAGTTGTTAGTTAGAGCAAACACATCTTTGGGCAATGTTTTAATCAATATGATATTGAGTTCATCATTACCTACTCAGCGTATGGGTAAAAATAATGTTATGATGGTCTGCATGCCTACTCCAGATTCAAAGCCCCCACCAACATCTATTCTTCTAAGAGTGAAGACTTCAGAAGATGCTGATGAGCTACTTGATACTCTGAATAAATACAAAGCATAATTTATTGACACAGTATGCTAATAATTGATAATAAGTTGATTTATAAGAAGTGGAAGACATTTTAGGCTACCTTCAGTGTTGGGTTGCTTTTAGGTCCTAGATGTACAAAATTGTTCTTATTGTAAATCATCGATTTAATATTTTGCAAATCCATTCCAACTAATCAATTTATGATTATTGTTATGATTAATGGCAATTAAGAACAATTTTGTGTATAATTACAAAGCAAAAAATGAATGTTTATGTAACTCTTGTGTTGACTAAATGTTACAAAAATAATTACATTCCTGTATAATGTATATTATGATGTTATTTATATACAACACTGATATACTATGACGTCTGCTCACTCATTCATTATTGTTTTATTTTATCCTAAATCAATTTCCTCTGCAGTTTTGGGATCAGCAGAGTAATTCGCTAACTCAGTGTTCAACACTGAATGATAGTCACCAAGCTCATTTGACATTCATTGGCTCATTCTATGTACATTGCTACTTTCATTGAGTGATATCAAAATAATTTTTCGTAGAAAACCTTCAGTGGATTAAAAATGTCAAAATGAGCTTGGTGGCTGCTATCATTGTGTTAGACCACAGACAGTGTTAGCGAATCACCCTGCAGGTGTAAAATACACTGGTTCACAATCAATATACTTATAACTAGCTGATCCCCGCGGCTTCGCCCGCGTAGATTTAGGTTTTTAAAGATCCCGTATAGCCTATGTCACTCAGGAATAATGTAGCTTTCTACTGGTGAAAGAATTTTTAAAATCGGTTCAGTAGTTCTAAAGATTACCCCCTACAAACAAACTTAACGACATTGGGGCCGATTCTCTTGTACACAATCTCTAAACTAAACTAAATTAACAGGTCTAAATTTAGTGCCATCCTTTTCCCCAAGCAACATTATGAAAGGGATAGCATTAGATTTAGACATGCCATTTTAGTTTAGTTTAGAGATTGTGTACAATGGAATTAGCCACAATACCTCTTTATATAATATAACGGGCCGTGCAGCAGAAATCGTAATATTTTAATTTCGCCATAACTTCAAAACCAAACGTCCAATTTTAATCATTCAAAGACCAAATATTATCTCCATAAACTGTTCTTAGTGATGAAATCATTTATTTTGATAAGGATTAATAGCATGAGTAAAATAAACGCGTTTAAATGTAGTCCAAAAAAAATTCAAGATTTTTAAATAAAAAAATGGTTGCTGTGCCTCACTCGACATAGATGGGTATAGTGTGTCGCGGACTTTTTTGTAGATATTTATAAGATCTACAATTAATTAGAACATTTTATGGTTCTATCTTTTATAGTTTAGGCAGCGTACGCAAAATAAGTAACTTTTCTGGTTGATTTTTTACACCTTGTGTCCGAAAAAACCCAAATATCTTACGGAACCCTATTTTTTTCCAAAATAAAATATAGCCTATGTTACTCGTGGATAATGTAGCTTTCGAATGGTGAAAGAATTTTTAAAATCGGTCCAGTAGTTTTTGAGCCTATTCAGTACAAACAAACAAACAAACAAACAAACAAAGTTTTCCTCTTTATAATATTAGTGTAGATGTAGACAACGGGCCGTGCAGCAGAAATCGTAATATTTTAATTTCGCCATAACTTCAAAACCAAACGTCCAATTTTAATCATTCAAAGACCAAATATTATCTCCATAAACTGTTCTTAGTGATGAAATAATTTATTTTGATAAGGATTAATAGCATGAGTAAAATAAACGCGTTTAAATGTAGTCCAAAAAAAATTCAAGATTTTTAAATAAAAAAATGGTTGCTGTGCCTCACTCGACATAGATGGGTATAGTGTGTCGCGGACTTTTTTGTAGATATTTATAAGATCTACAATTAATTAGAACATTTTATGGTTCTATCTTTTATAGTTTAGGCAGCGTACGCAAAATAAGTAACTTTTCTGGTTGATTTTTTACACCTTGTGTCCGAAAAACCCAAATATCTTACGGAACCCTATTTTTTTCCAAAATAAAATATAGCCTATGTTACTCGTGGATAATGTAGCTTTCGAATGGTGAAAGAATTTTTAAAATCGATCCAGTAGTTTTTGAGCCTATTCAGTACAAACAAACAAACAAACAAACAAAGTTTTCCTCTTTATAATATTAGTGTAGATAAAACTGTAACAGGTCAAATTCTGTACATTGAAGATATTTTGAAATTTTTTTTTCGAGGGCACTATAATTATCCTATAAGTTATTGGTCTGTGCTCTATAATCGATACTGAACCCAAAACTGTAATTTTTTTCATTTTTGTCTGTCTGTCTGTCTATCTGTCTATCTGTCTGTCTGTCTGTATCACGGCCGCGCATCACGCTGAAACTACAGAATGGATTCCAATGAAACTTGGTACGATTTGAGGTCATACTATGAGGAAGAATATAGGATACTTTTTATCCCGAAATTCAGCATGGTTCCCGTAGGAGAGGTGACGAAAGTTAAAATGTATACTGAGTTGTAGTTCATTAACGCGTAGTCCGATTTCATTCATTCTTTTTTTTGTTAGGTATTGTAGGTACCAAGCAACGACAACAATCCCGAAAAATCAAAGAGTTCCCACGGGATTTTAAAAAACGTAAATCCACGCGGACGAAGTCGCAGGAATCAGCTAGTGAAAAATAAAATGATAGAAATTCGTCGTGTTAATAATAATTTCTAAAGGGAAAAAAATAATAATAAATTTTATAATTACATTTAATTGTTTCATCCAAGTGCACTACTCCACTAAAACTATTTCATATTATTATAGATAGGCCTATCTACAGTTGAATAAAGTATTGTATCAATATTTCTTGCTTCACACAAATACAATATTGTATAGTACCTACTTTATATACATAAAATCTTTTATTTTTAGGAAGAATATAAAAATGCATAAAATTTAACCAAAATAAAATAGTCTACTTAACATAAAACAATGTATCTGTAATATATTTTAAATTCATTTATATTCAATTGGGTATACTATCAATTATTTCAAAGCACTAATGAAAATGAATAACATATTATTTAATGTAGTCCGCCTGGTAGAATTGTGCCAGGTGCATAACTATTAGATGTAAATTGACCTAAGCCCATCTGAATTCTTTGCATATGAGGCTCCACGTGATTTTGAAACAGTTTTTGATATGGAGCTTCTAATTTAATTTTGATTTCATCCATAGTACCTTTCAAAACACTCAACTCATAGGCATTCTGATTAGAGTCTGAAAGATTCCTGACTTGTAACATTAAAGCGGTAAGATCTGTTATAAGATCTACAGTGTTTGTGTCTGAAATTGTTCCATTATTATTTTTTTCTACAAGTAAAGCTGCTTCTTCACGACATTTCTCTCTGAGATGTGAAGGCGCTAACATGGCTGCTAAACTTGGACCTGGGGCTATTTTCTGGCAATGTGACTGTATGTCATTGATGTATACATTCAAATCTGAATTCATTCTTTCAAGATCTATAACAACTGCAGCATATTTCCTTTCAAAATCTTCAGGCATTCTCTGACCAAATGATTTTCTTTTCTCAGCTTCGCAATTGTATTCTTTTAGTCTGTTAATTTTGATTCTCTTTGCTTGTAATATTTTTGTAAACTTGACTATCAAGTCCAATAAAGGAAACGGGTAACTACCTACATTTGAATCAAGGTGTTTTGATAAATCACTGCATCCAATCATAGGGTCGCCTTGGCTATGTTTATTTGACATATTACATGGTTGGTGCAGATTATAAATTTCCTGCATTATATAGCGTGGCCTAAATTTTTGTTCAATACTCGATAGACAAATTGTGTCTGGTGGCTCATTTGACAAAACTTCATAATCTGGAACAGAATGTGTTCCCAATTTTGGCCTTTCAAATGTTATCCTGTATGTATTGTTAGAAGTGTCAACAGCATCAATACAGCCTGTAAACAAACCATCTTGTGGCTTGCGTAATCTTGCTGTTACCTTACTTCCTACGACCAACTGCATTGGTATTTCATTCGGCAAATCTTTAACAGACATATCTGAAGATTTTCTTTGTTGGATATATCTTATTAATTTTCTTTTTCTGTCTAACTCTTTGCGCTCTTCAGCAAAAAATGCTTGAGAACACCGTCGAGGTTTACCCATCATTCTCCGGATTTTAGCCCATTGAACTTGTGTTAACTTTTTAGTATTCAACAGAGGAAATGTTTCTTTGAGGCAAATCATGAAGTCATTTTCACCATCAAACAATGTTTTATCAATATTGCTGTAAAAATATTCAAAGCAGACCCACTTATGCGCTTTAGGCAACTTCAAAAGATTCCTCAACCTCATTCCAATGCGCTGACCACTCTTACGATCTGGTGATTGGTTTTCACTTTTATCTTCAGTCCTAACATTATTTCTAGGAGTTTTCGTTGGGGACTTCTGTTTTTTTGCACTAGAGTGTTTACTAGGAGTCTTCACTGCCAATATTTTTGGTGTTCGCTTAGGTGATTGTCTCGGTGGAGAGGTGTTAATAAAATCGTCAACAAATATAAATCTGTTTTTCTTCCTGATCCTAGCGGGCATCCCTCTAGCATTAAGTTTTTGTACTGGTTCACTTGGCGTAGGTTTTGGCGGTAATTTGGTTCCGACTCTGTGGAGACCCAATGCTGCAGCAAGACCGAATGCAGGCGGACTTTCTTCCTCTTCAGGCAAATCAGTGTCCATTGGTTCATCTTTGATTCTATATTGAAATTTAGTTGCGCCTCTTTCATCACTTTGAGAACCTGCAATAGAAATAATCTTTAAAAAAACGAGTTATATTTTGAAGTGACAAAATTCAATTATTTGACTATATTTCACGAAAAGTTAGACATTTAGCAAGTGGTTTCTTACAAACATAAATAATTTATTGGAAAATAAGTGTCAAATCTGCTACAAATTTGAATTTTTTCTAATTTTAAACATTCATGTACATTTTGAGTTCGACAGTAGACGTTACACTACGTCTTAAAACAAGAGTTTAGTTTGAATTTTTATAAAAAGAATATTAATTACGTGACTTATTTAGACAAATTACAAGCCTCTAAAATTATTAAAAATTTAAACAAACTTACTTTCCCATTTATCCGCCATATTGATGTTGTAAATTTGATTCAATTTGAAGATTGAGAGCGCCAAGTTTGCCAAAAGACAATGTTAGTCTATAACTCTTTTACACTATAGAGCCATTGATAACACTCATACTCTATGGTTTAGTTCCACTATAAAAAAGCTAGAAGCCACAGTCATAAAGTTAGTTTAAAAAAAAGTAGGTTCAACACTAAAAAGAGAGCACAGATAAAGTTACTAATGTGATAAACAGAGACGCAGCTAACCTATTTTTTGTCCCTTATCGTGTAACTGGTTTTTTTCAAGAATACATACAACTTACATACAAGGCATGCAACTTTAGTTGCGAAACAAACTTTGAGAATTCGTGGCGTGATTGTATTTCTCATGAGTTATTTACTTGTTTTCACATAAAAAACGTTTAATACAAATATTGTTGGTCGGTTAATACAAATATTGACTACTAAACAATGACGTAATAATTGTTGTGTTATTCATCGTTACGTCGTGCTATCACTATCTCATACGCGGTTACACAGTACTTAAATCTACCTATTATTCTATCTACGTAAGACCGGCAATCACAAATATACACAGACATGTCCAGATATGCAACTAGCGTGGCCCCCTCAGTCCCTCTCGCTTAAGCAGAGGTACTTACTTGTGAAATGTAATTCCGTCTATTTTACGTTCGCTTCGGCTATTGTAGCCTAGTATACTGCAACCCACTATTGCACAATAACTTCAAAAACAAAAAACAACACAACGAATCAATTACCTATTTATTTACAATACTTAAGTCAACATAACCTCACTTCACGTTGTTAACGTTGTTTGCTAAAATCTCACGTACAAATACATTTTGGCAAACAAAATAAAGTAGCCACGGCGAAAAGAACAAAACATAATCATTTTGTCACGTTCTAATAAGAGCTTAAATGCATTTAGCTATCTCGCTCTAACAGTAAGTGTCACGATAGGGCGAATAAGGGCACAATACTTCTAAAGGTATTTATTCTGAGCCGGCAATACACGTGAGGTTTTTTTCTTCCATGTTACCTGAAGGCACGGCGATACACGTTCGATTCTTGCGTCAGTTTTTTTCTGAACTCAGTCGTTCCCGAATCTCGAGCTGTCGTCCCGTGTGCTTGTGTACGGAGCAAAAAGAAAAGATGCGTGTTACTGTTACTTATTGTATAACTAGTCGTGTTGACGCCAAAATTACTGAGACATCCTGAAAAGTTTTTCATTTTTAGGGTTCCGTACCTGGAGGGTGCCTAAAAAATTAGATTGTGCTCAGAATCAAAGGTACTGATTCGGAGCACAACCTAATTTTAGAGTATTCGCATCCTCTTCTTACTAATGTAATATGAAAAGGATAAAATCGGTTACACGATAAGGGACAAAAAATAAGTTAGCTGCGTCTCTGTTTATCAAATTAGTAACTTTATCTGTGCTCTCTTTTTAGTGTGAATGAGAAAGCAAACGTTCCTTTGTCTAGATTTTTTACTCAGTCTACGTGTGCTCCGGTAGGAGTACCTACCACCTATTATACCTATTGTCAATGACATTCTAATAAGCATGCACATCGTGGCATACAACACAAGAGCCCAAACATGGCACACGTTTCTAAATTCACCCTATTTAGCTTCAACTGCTCCATTTATACATTCCCGCTAACATTCAAGTCCTGTAAACTAACCTCAGTGATTAAGCCGCAATGTAAATCGATTAAGCACTCGAAGCTGAATAAGGTGATTTTAGAAGCAAACTTGAACAAAAAATGGAATGGAGTAGTGTAGCACTATTAGTTTTTGTTATTTCTTTGAGAGATTTTTCGTTTTTGTAAATATGAAACTATTATACTATATCTATACTATATAACTATTATACTATATCTGCTCGTGCTGATTCACTGACTGACTGACTGACTGACTGACTGACTCATTTGATCACCTCTTCTGTAATATTTTGTATGCTTTTTTACCGATGGTTTCGTATAGAGGACAAAAAATGATTCGGAGAAAAAATATGGATAAAGCTGATGATTGAGGATTTCGGTGAGAAGCACGGCCAGGGTATTGAAGATAGGTGGGGGGTGCTCGAACAAATGTCACTCAGAACTTCATCCAATTGACAGGGAGCTGAAAAATAAAACCAAAATGGCGGATTCAATATGGCGGCCATACAAATTTCGCCGGTGTCTATCTCGAAGATTATAAAAGATGGAAGAGTGGTTTCCTAGCAAAAAATGATCAGGACGCGAAATTCAACTTGATGAGCAGAAAAATTGCGGTCCGCTTGCGGGCCGCGAACTCACGCGCCCTACTAGTTATATGTATATGGTTTTGCGTGGGATGATTTATATTTTTTTATTCACTACAAGCTAGCCCTAGATTGCAATCACACCTGGTGGAAAGTGATGATACAGTCTAGGATAGTAGCGGGCTAACTTGTAGTGGTGGGGTAAAATCCACACCCGTTATAGATGTTTCTATATGGCATCGTACCGGAACGTTAAATCGCTTGGCGGTAGAGTGGTAAGTAGCCACGGCCAAAGGCCTCCCACCAGCCGACCTAAACCAATTAAGAAAATCTCAATCGGCCCAGCCGGGAATCGAACCCGGGACCCTCGTCATACAAATCCACCACGCTACCACTGCGCACCGGAGGTCGTCAAAAGATAATAAAATAAATGGGATACAAAAAAAAGCTACTCCACAGTTTTGTTTTTCCGACATTCGTGACGCGCCCTTCCATCTGTCTCTTTCCGATGTGCGTGAGAGAAAGGAATGGGAACATTGTAAATAATTTTAGATATTTCTAGTGTTTTCAATGGTTTTACTAAGTATTTTTCACTTTTTCGCATGTTATCTTACGTAAATAAAATTAACTTACCGGTGGTAAGTCACACCATCTCTTTTCTGCGTCGTTAACGTATTATTTCGGCACTTTTTGATCGCGCATTTAGGCATCTTGACAGCTTTGCAGTCAACATGCGACTAATGAAGAAAGTGTGCTTACACCGAGTATAAGCACACTTACTTGGTCCCTTGTTATGCACGCCAGTGCGATGTCCTTGCTTATTAGAATGTCATTGCCTATTGTAGTAACGCCGCGCTATAATAATGAATATAGATAGGTACCTACTCATACTGTTCTGTGACTGTGTACCATAGTGATCTGTGACTGTGTGTCAGACAGATGGTCAAGCGTGGTACTGTCAACCAGTCAACCACAGAGTACTTTGCAGTCAACTATTGGTCTGTGCAGTCAACTGTGGTCAACTGTCAGGTGTCAATTCAATGTTGTGTCATTGTTGACACACCATTGTTGACGTGCTGTTGTGAATAATTGTGGTGCTGTTGGTATTGGTGATTTGAGATTTTAAATCAAAATGAAAAGTTTAAAATAATTTTGAGTGTTCATTGAGAGTTTGTTTTATCTATTGAATTAAAGTGAAGCTCCATAATGAATTATCAACCGCTTTTTCTATGTATATTAGTGGGAGTGATCGTAGTTAAGGAAGCAAGCTGTAAGTTTCACTGTTCTTTTCTATGACACGGATATGTTTTTCAAGGTAAAGTGAGAGTTAGCGACTACGCGAATAATTTTTATTTTTTTAATGAAAATATTACATTAAAACTAAAAGCAGCCTAACTAAGCCAACCTATCTAATTACTATACAAATCGTGCCCGCGTGGAATAGTGCCAAGAATACTGGCTGCATTTTATTATTTTATTACTGGAATGTCCCATACGCTTCTCTCGCTTTACATAGCAAGTACATAGCAAGTGTTTATTAATTATTATATCAGCTGTCTTGGGCACACACTGGGCACATGACTTTCACACCACACTTATATTTTTGTGCCTCATTATTATTATTTTATTAAAGTTTTGTTTACATGACGGATCAAATTTGGTATTTAATAATCCACGGTGATAATCCATAAGTATAATGAAAATTTGAATAACACTAGGCAAGTTTTAAATATTAGATGCTATACATTTTGAGTTTCTAAATTATGCAAAATTAATGCTATTTTCTAGGCCTTCATAAGCGCTGCATGAAATGTAGGTCGAGAGGTGAATTAGGTACCTGCGGAGATCCTTTTCCATTCAACGTAACAGATGCTGATGCAGAAGCCGGGATCCATGTGGTGGCATGTCCATCCGGTTGGTGTGGAAAGATGATCGAAGGAACAACTGGTGCCTTTAGGACTGATGGTAAATCACATTTACATTATAAATGCGAAAGTTTGTAAGTGTGTGTGTATGTTTTTTACTGTTTCAAGCAAAAACTACTTGACTGATTTGACTGTTTGGAATGGAGATAAATTTTTCCTTGGATTAAACACAATAGGCTACTTTTGATCCTGTACAATCAAGGGTTCCAGCAGGATTTTGATACATTTATCAACGCAGGCGAAGTTGCGTGCATCATCTAGTAATTCATAAAATAACTAGTGCTTTTGGGTCTGTGAAATTAAGGGTCAGCCTGTATCTTAAGTTAAACTCAAATGATTTAGATCAAACTTAGTGCAGTAGGCAAATCTAGCGTTATATTTTATGCTTGTAAGCACAGATGTCCTGTTTGAATTGGTCCTATAGTTTTTATGTGATGTACAATTAATGTAACCTGTCAAACAGTAGCTGTATGATTTAATGTAACTTTAAAGAGAATTATAATATGCAATATGCTAAACTACACTGTTTGCCTTCTCTCCATAGCTTGGAGAACATGACATTGCCGTAAGTAGTGGCATAGATTACAGAAGAAATCAAGAGAGTGTAGTAACTTATTTGATCAAATCCAGTTAAATAACTATCCATATTATTATAAATGTAAAAATGTACTTGTTGGTTTGTCCATTAATCATGTTGCAATGGATCAATATTATTTTTTACGTGGTTATACTAGCTTTAAAGACCGGGACAGTTAGTAGTGATATAGGGTACTTTTTATCCTGGATAATCAAATAGTTCAAACAGAATTTTTCAAAAACGAAATCCATGCAAATGAAGTTGGAATCAGCTAGTTCTTTAAGCAAACTCTTTTAAAGGTTTCAAAAATTGCAAGAAAGAAGATGACTTTGAATTATTCACATTGACTTTGATTTATTACAGTACAAACATTTTTTCTTTGCAGACTATGGTGCGGCAACACAAAGGATGTGTCTGCAGAGATCGCCAAGTGATGATGAAGAGAGGTGCGCCTACACAATGTGGAATCACAGAAAAGTTTATATGTGCTTCTGTAATGGTGATCTATGCAATTCTGCCTACAAGATCTCTGCACCTCCAATTATGTTAGCTACTATATTAGTTGTTGTATATAATTATCTTCAATTTAGCTTATGAATGTTGTTAGGTAACTCGAATTAATTGGATAAATGATCTGTACATACATTCCATAATTGTGATATTTGGCCACTGACTTAATATGGGTGGGTATTAGCAAGACTATCAATTCTTAAGAAAAGTTCATTACAATAATTTTCAAAATTAGTTCATTAGTCTCTGACCTAACTGTAACCATACATACATATTTTATAATTTTTATGATAGTGTTTTTACCTATACACTTCAAGGAGATTCCTAAATGATTTTATACAAATATCAAAAATGTGTTAAGTGGAGATTAAACTAATTTAAGCCCAAGACTATAATTTTTTGTGATTTAATTAATGTAATACATTACAATCATACACACACTGTTGTAATTTTATTTTATTATTGTATATACCTACATTTATTCTGACTCTATTCTGTTAAAATAGTTTAATTATAATTTTAAGTAATCTCTTTTGGCCTTCTGTTATACCTAGATTTAAATTTAAATAATAATTATGTATTTACGCTGTTGATTACTTTCAAATAAACAAAATAAAAAATAAAATAAAAAATGAAATAAATACTCCACTTAAATTTTTGTATTTGTTTTGAACAACTCAGTATAAGTCAAACACTTTTCATTTAAATTCTATCATCTATTTATTTCGTTTTTAAGAACTCGAAATACATAGCCATATCATGAAAAAGAAGTTAAAAGTCATTTTCTTTATATTATCTACTATGTTTAATTAATTATCAATTATAACAATGAGGTCTATTAAGATAATAATCTTAATAATAATTGATAATTAATTAAACATAGTTGATAATAATATAAAGTTTAAATTGTTTAAAATACTGGTTTTTTCTAATGACATGATATTGTGATAAGTTATTATCTAAGGCTTATCATTTACAGTCCATTATATTATTATTATACTATATATAGCTCAATTACCACTCACTCACTGATTGACATAATTGTTCTCCTAGAAAGAGACAGAAAATGATATAATAATGTATGGGAGATATGTTCAGAAGTGGGATTCGAGTAGGGAAAAATTATGACATTTCAGAAAAACAAGATGGCGGCCGACTTGACTTTTGTAACTTTTTTGTTTTCCAACCGATTTCGTTACAACTTGCAACAATTGAAGATATTAGTAAACGATTTTTAGGAAATGTAAAAAAAATTGGAAAAACAAGATGGCGGCCGAGATATTCAAAAAATTTCCTCCTGTAAAATTTTGTATGAAACTTTTTTTTTTCACTTAAGGTTTCATATACAAGACAAAGATTCCTTTAGGGCAACATATGGAGGGAGCTGATGATTGAGGATTTCGGAGACGGGTGAAGGGCACGCTCAAGGTATTGAAGATAGGTGGGAGGTGCTCGACCAAATGTCATTCGAAACCTCATCCAATTGCCAAAAATTTGAATTTTTTTTTAAAATTCCGAAAAAAAGATGGCCGCCATACAAATTTCATCGGCGTCCATCTCGGAGGGTATGAAAGATGGAAGAGTGGTTTCTTGGCAAAAGATGATCAGGATCTGAAGGTCTATTTGATGACTTGAAAAAAAATTCAAAATGGCGGAATTTATTTTTTCCGCCGACTCACTCATTGACATAATTGTTCTCCTAGAAAGAGACAGAAAATGATATAATAATGTATGGGAGATATGTTCAGGAGTGGGATTCGAGTAGGGAAAAATTATGACATTTCAGAAAAACAAGATGGCGGCCGACCTGACTTTTGTAACTTTTTTGTTTTCCAACCGATTTTGTTACAACTTGCAACAATTGAAGATATTAGTAAACAATTTTTAGAAAAAGTGAAAAAAATTGGAAAAACAAGATGGCGGCCGAGATTTTCAAAAAATTTCCTCCTGTAAAATTTTGTATGAAACTTTTTTTTTTCAATCACGGTTTTATATAGAAGACAAAGATTCCTTTAGGGCAACATATGGAGGGAGCTGATGATTGAGGATTTCAGAGACGGGTGAAGGGCACGCTCGAGGTATCGAAGATAGGTGGGAGGTGCTCGACCAAATGTCATTCGAAACCTCATCCAATTGCCAAAAATTTGAATTTTTTTTTAAAATTCCGAAAAAAAGATGGCCGCCATACAAATTTCATCGGCGTCCATCTCGGAGGGTATGAAAGATGGAAGAGTGGTTTCTTGGCAAAAGATGATCAGGATCTGAAGGTCTATTTGATGACTTGAAAAAAAATTCAAAATGGCGGAATTTATTTTTTCCGCCGACTCACTCATTGACATAATTGTTCTCCTAGAAAGAGACAGAAAATGATATAATAATGTATGGGAGATATGTTCAGGAGTGGGATTCGAGTAGGGAAAAATTATGACATTTCAGAAAAACAAGATGGCGGCCGACCTGACGGTTGTAACTTTTTTGTTTTCCAACCGATTTTGTTACAACTTGCAACAATTGAAGATATTAGCAAACGATTTTTAGAAAAAGTGTAAAAAATTGTAAAAACAAGATGGCGGCCGAGATTTTCAAAAAATTTCCTCCTGTAAAATTTTGTATGAAACTTTTTTTTTTCACTTGTGGTTTCATATAGAAGACAAAGATTCCTTTAGGGCAACATATGGAGGGAGCTGATGATTGAGGATTTCGGAGACGGGTGAAGGGCACGCTTGAGGTATCGAAGATAGGTGGGAGGTGCTCGACCAAATGTCATTCGAAACCTCATCCAATTGCCAAAAATTTGAATTTTTTTTTAAAATTCCGAAAAAAAGATGGCCGCCATACAAATTTCATCGGCGTCCATCTCGGAGGGTATGACAGATGGAAGAGTGGTTTCTTGGCAAGAGATGATCAGGGTCCGAAGGTCTACTCGATGGATGGAAAAAAAAATCAAAATGGCGGATTTTTTTTTTTTTCATACAAAAATTTTTATTATTCAAAATGGCGATTATAGACCTCGAGAGCTGCTTTAGCAGCTCGAGCAGCGAGCAAAATACTAGTTATACTATATATAGCTCAATTACCACTGACTGACTCATTGACATAATTGTTCTCCTAGAAAGAGATAGAAAATGATATAATAATGTATGGGAGATATGTTCAGAAGTGGGATTTGAGTAGGGAAAAATTATGACATTTCAGAAAAACAAGATGGCGGCCGACCTGACTTTTGTAACTTTTTTGTTTTCCAACCGATTTTGTTACAACTTGCAACAATTGAAGATATTAGTAAACAATTTTTAGAAAAAGTGAAAAAAATTGGAAAAACAAGATGGCGGCCGAGATTTTCAAAAAATTTCCTCCTGTAAAATTTTGTATGAAACTTTTTTTTTTCAATCACGGTTTTATATAGAAGACAAAGATTCCTTTAGGGCAACATATGGAGGGAGCTGATGATTGAGGATTTCAGAGACGGGTGAAGGGCACGCTCGAGGTATCGAAGATAGGTGGGAGGTGCTCGACCAAATGTCATTCGAAACCTCATCCAATTGCCAAAAATTTGAATTTTTTTTTAAAATTCCGAAAAAAAGATGGCCGCCATACAAATTTCATCGGCGTCCATCTCGGAGGGTATGAAAGATGGAAGAGTGGTTTCTTGGCAAAAGATGATCAGGATCTGAAGGTCTATTTGATGACTTGAAAAAAAATTCAAAATGGCGGAATTTATTTTTTCCGCCGACTCACTCATTGACATAATTGTTCTCCTAGAAAGAGACAGAAAATGATATAATAATGTATGGGAGATATGTTCAGGAGTGGGATTCGAGTAGGGAAAAATTATGACATTTCAGAAAAACAAGATGGCGGCCGACCTGACGGTTGTAACTTTTTTGTTTTCCAACCGATTTTGTTACAACTTGCAACAATTGAAGATATTAGCAAACGATTTTTAGAAAAAGTGTAAAAAATTGTAAAAACAAGATGGCGGCCGAGATTTTCAAAAAATTTCCTCCTGTAAAATTTTGTATGAAACTTTTTTTTTTCACTTGTGGTTTCATATAGAAGACAAAGATTCCTTTAGGGCAACATATGGAGGGAGCTGATGATTGAGGATTTCGGAGACGGGTGAAGGGCACGCTTGAGGTATCGAAGATAGGTGGGAGGTGCTCGACCAAATGTCATTCGAAACCTCATCCAATTGCCAAAAATTTGAATTTTTTTTTAAAATTCCGAAAAAAAGATGGCCGCCATACAAATTTCATCGGCGTCCATCTCGGAGGGTATGAAAGATGGAAGAGTGGTTTCTTGGCAAGAGATGATCAGGATCCCAAGGTCTACTCGATGGGTGAAAAAAAATTCAAAATGGCGGAATTTATTTTTTCATACAAAATTTAAAACTTTTTTTAAATTGTTCAAAATGGCCATTATAGACCTCGAGAGCTGCTTTAGCAGCTCGAGCAGCGAGCAAAATACAATATCTAAAAAAACTTGCAGTTATTTTAGATATTAGCAAACGATTTTTAGAAAAAGTGAAAAAAATTGGAAAAACAAGATGGCGGCCGAGATTTTCAAAAAATTTCCCCTTGTAAAATTTTGTATGAAACTTTTTTTTTTCACTAATACTTTCGTACAGAAGACAAAGATTCCTTTAGGGCAACACATGGAGGAAGCTGATGATTGAGGATTTCGGAGACGGGTGAAGGGCACGCTCGAGGTATCGAAGATAGGTGGGAGGTGCTCGACCAAATGTCATTCGAAACCTCATCCAATTGCCAAAAATTTTAAAAAAATTTCAAAATTGTGGAAAAAAGATGGCCGCCATACAAATTTCGTTGGCGTCCATCTCGGAGGGTATGAAAGATGGAAGAGTGGTTTCTTGGCAAGAGATGATCAGGATCCGAAGGTCTACTCGATGGATTGAAAAAAAATTCAAAATGGCGGATTTTTTTTTTTCATACAAAATTTAAAACTTTTTTTATTTATTCAAAATGGCGATTATAGACCTCGAGAGCTGCTTTAGCAGCTCGAGCAGCGAGCAAAATACTAGTTATTGTATATTATAGAATTAGTTAAGTTTATTAGTACCGTTATATTTTGTCCGTCCTATTATTGTGATCTAATAGACTAACTTTTTAGTAAGTTTTTTTTTAATAATATTGGTTTTATAAACATATATTTTATTGTGTTGAATCTGGATACTAGATAGTTACTACCAGAGGTACAGAATAGCCCATAGATCTGAATTTACGCATTCTAATTTAAATTATGATATAAGTATGGATGGCCAGACCTCCTAAACAATTGTGTTCAATTCAATATAGGTATTGCACTTATTTTAAAGTGTAGGTTGTACATACTTAAATAAGTGCTGTTGTGCTCTTCAATAGGGATGATAACTACTAGTTAAATCAGCGACTTTGTCAAACGTCAAAACGTTCACATAGTAAGGGAGCTGGTATGAAATTCACAGATGTGACGTCACACACGTTTCACGTAATTTGATGAGATAATTTAAAATGGTTAACAAACTCAAAACTAACAGCGGGTGTGGATTTTACGAATTTTGGATGACCCTCTAATTAGTAAATCCTAAGAAATAATTTATTTTTGACATCGTCGTTCATCATCTCAACAGTATCGAAAGATATTCCAAATCCAAAATGACTTGTCTTGTAGTATTCATACTTATAACTATATACTTACAAATATTTTCTCAGATTCTGCAGAAGCTGGCACTAATGACATCCGAATTCAGTCATAATTTTCTAGATCCGTTTTTTCTCGGTTTGGATCAGACTTCTGCATTTGACTGTGAACTGGCAACTGGACCTATCTCAACTATGACAATTTTACAGGATGAAGGATGAACTCGTTCCCCTCAGCTAAATAGGTAGTGATTGTGTAAATGGCAAATGGCAAATGGCATCAAAAAATGTTCTAAGAAAAAAAGGGCACTACTATGGCAATACAGGAAAAAACGAAATGAAAATAATAAAAATAAATTGAAAGGGTACTCGACTCGGCTGAATAAAATCATAAAATTAACACAAAAAGCCCAGAATTCGTATGCCGTCAACTGTGCTACTAACAAATCGAAAGCTACATGGAACATTATTAAGTCTAACTACAAAATCAATGAACCTAGAGAAGAGATACAGCGAATAGTAGTCGGTAGTAATATCATTGACGATCCTTTAGAGATAGCTAATTCTTTTAATAATTTCTTTATTGACCAAACTGCTACTGATGGCATACAAATAACAAATACATCACTTACCAAAGTAATTAACTGTAACAGTTATAAATCATTATTTTTAATTCCTACTACGCCATTTGAAGTCGATAAAACTATCAAATCGCTTAAAAACACAAACAGCACCGGATATGATGAATTATCTACAAAAGTCTTGAAATATGTATCACAAATAGTTTCACCGGTATTGAGTTTCGTCATTAATCTATGTATTTTTGAAGGCGTTTTCCCTGATAAACTTAAAACAGTAATTGTAAAACCCCTCTTTAAAAAACTTAATAGGGAATCTATGAGTAATTATAGACCTATAGCTCTCGTCCCCGTTCTGTCTAAAATTTTTGAAAAGATTATTTATAAGTCATTAAATAATTATTTTGAGAAAAATAATTTTTTTGCAGATGAACAAATTGGATTTCGTAAAAATAAAAGCATAAATATGGCAGTTTATAAATTTCTTAACACTGTTATGCATAATCTAAACAGTAAAATTCCAGTTTGTGCTTTATTTATGGATTTAACCAAAGCATTCGACTTCGTTGACCATGACATATTATTAAATAAACTTAATGCCTATGGTGTAAGAGGAAATGTATTGGACCTTATAAAATCATATTTGACTAATAGAAAACAAATAACTCAGATTTCTGCAGTCTGCTGGAAAAATAAAAAGCAAATTAATTACCATTCACAGTCGAGAGTAATTCAGCGCGGCGTACCTCAAGGCAGTATCTTGGGTCCTTTACTATTTATCATCTATATCAATGATCTACCGAAACATGTGACTCACCATAACATGGTATTATTTGCGGATGATAGTACTGTGATATTTGCAAACAAAAACATAGACGACCTTAAAAGTAATATTAACTTAACCATAGACAAAATCATAAATTGGCTGGATTGTAACAAACTTAAAATTAACTTAGATAAAACCAACATCATGACTTTTAGACTAAGAGAGAAAATGTCGCGTGCTTTGGATATAAATTATAAGGGCAAACCTATCAACGAAGTAAATGTAACGAAATTTTTAGGACTGAATATTAATTGTAATCTAAATTGGAAAGAGCATATAACTCATATTTGCACTAAGTTGAGCCAATTCTCCTATGCGCTTTATATGTTGGGTAAAACGGTTGATGTTTCGACACTATTAACGGTTTACCATGGATATGTCGCCTCACTGTTGAGATATTGCATTATATTCTGGGGTAATTCTACAGAAAAAGAGGCTGAATTCAAAGCGCAAAAGAAATGTTTAAGGGCAATATTTAGATTAAAAATGACGGACAGTTGTAAACCCTATTTTAAGAAATATAATATTTTGACCATGCCATGTATATATATTTATGAGACTATCATTTTTATTAAACAAAACTTGAATTTATATGAAAACTTCAATAGTAAAAGGCATGTGCTTAAACTGCGGCACCCTCCTAGTAGAACCGCTCATTTCTCCAAAAGTTTTTTTGCCACTGGGCCACTCTTGTATAATCACTTGCCCAAACATATAATTGAGACACGAGAACTTCCTTTATTTAAGATAAAATTGAAAAAACTATTGTTAGAAAAGACATATTATTCGATTAATGATTACCTTGTAGAGAAATTTTAGTTTTATTTTAATTTTTGACATTTGTAACATTATCATTTAAATTTGTACTTTTTTGTGACTAAGTATTTAATTTGACTAATTTTATCAAAACTATGTACACGTTGTTCGGTATATCATAAGTCATAACATATTGCATGCTAATAGGCAGAATTTGGCTGTACCTTTTTGTTTTGTAATATCTGCACTGTTTACCCATATTCGCAATAAAGAAATTTGAATTTGAATTTGAAATTTGAATTGTATGCGCCTGCCAGTGGAGGTGAAGCCTCGCTTGTGTGCAAGCTTTGTCAAATTTTTGTTACAAATTAGATAATTGTCGTGATCTGTGATACGAAATATAAGTATAAATAGTAATCGTTAATTTTAGATAGGATAGGTACGTTGCCAGTTCACAGTTGATACTTGATATACCTACACTTTAATGTGCATCCACACATGAGTACAGTATGCGGCAGAAATAATGTACACCGACCTTTAGAATGAGATTTCGGCTTTGTAGAGCGTTGTCCCTGTCACTCATACATAGTTGTTTGTCTGTCTCAACGACAGAGACAATACTCTACAAAACCGCTATCACTTTCTAGTACATTATTTTATGCCGCATACTGCAGATTCATATTCTTGCAAGGGTTGGGCCCTGTCCGGGCACAAACTATTGTATTGAGATGTCTGTTTTATAAATATACACTTGTCTGTTCTTTACCAACGCGTTTGCCGCGTTGAAAAAGAACGATTCATCCGATTCAGTTGAAACTATGCACAGTATTAGTCACTTGCGTGAAGGTTTCTCATATAGTACCATCCAACATACAGTACGCGGCCGAAAGAAATGTACATCGACCTTTAGAAGGAGATAGCAGATTTATAGAGCATTGTATCTGTCGTTGGGACCGACACAACGTAATATAGGTATGAGTGACAGAGACTACAAAGCCGAAATGTCATTCTAAAGGCCGATGTACATTACTTTCGGCCGCGTACTGTACAATGAGTGCTACAAAATTCTTTAAAAAAAACACCAAAAAAATTGAGAGGCATCGTAAAGTATAGACATGACGGGCTAGGCTAGTACTTAATTTGTTAAAAGGAAGAAAAATATAATTAATGCTCAAATTAGGGTAGAAAATAAATGTACTCAAAAGTTGACTCAAATATATTTTTATATATTTTTTACAAATGCAATAATGTAATGTAGGTATTTAGGTAATAATAAAATGAGTATTCTTTATTAAGATTTATACGGAAATATACAAAATATGAAACATTTAGTTGTTTTATTTTGTGCTAAAGTCTATTGAAGGGCCATGATTGTCGTATGCTTGCGATCCGGTGGGGTTTCAGATTGTTTTGGACCCTGAGGTCCTGGTTTGCTAGAAGGGACCGGATGTGCGGTATGTCGTGGAAGTACAATTGGCCGTGACGGGTGGACTTGATTACTGCCGCTACAGCCTCGGAACCTTCGAGTAGATACGGATCTTCTGGGTCGGATTCTGTAAATAATAGTCTTCTATATTTCTTGACTATGTAAAGCCGTTATAACATAGTATGTACGCGACAGGTCGAGGTGGCAATCGAGGAGAGCACACCCGCACAGCCCCTGCGCTAACCCGGTGAGGGCGAGTGCGGGGTGTCCCACCTCATACCCCGATTGCCATCTCGACCTGTCGCGGACTATAGGTATAGAATATAGAAGTAGAATTTCTTACCAGACATAATATGGATGTCTGAACGTCGATGAGAGTCAAATCGCTGCGGCGGGAGAGGCGGTATAAACAACCCTATTGGCCACAAGGATTCCGGGTCGGGGGAGTCCACTTTATACGGCGAAGGTGGCAGCACTTGTATCGGCACGGCTACCAACATAGAAATTAAAAAAAAAAACGAAATCTACATTTATTGCCCGTTCGTGGCCCGTTCACTATAACTTGACACCTGACGTTATATGGCACCATTGCTTTGTTTGCTTTATTCCTTAGTGCTTAGGGTTTATTATTGTGTGATTTGTAATGGTGCCAACATAACGACAGGCGTCAAGTTATAGTCACAAACAGTTCAACACTACACCACCTACTGTGTTGTGGTGTGAAATAACGCCACACTCCACAATATACATAACGCATAGGTTTTATATGAAGGCGTGCATATATTAAATGTCATCGATGTATAGTACGCGACAGCTGTTGAGATGGCAATCGGGGAGGGAATGCCCAGCATACCCGCACATCCCCTGCGCTAACCCGGTACGGGCGAGTGCGGGTGTACGCAGTACGGGGCGTCCCCCCGCCTCATACTCCGATTGTTATCTTCACATGTCGCAGACTATACCAATACTAATTTATCGTGGTCGTGGCTTTCAGGCGACTTGAGCCTTGAGATTCGCGTTCAGATTGCTTGGTCGTCCTATCAGATTGCATTGCGACACTAGGTAACACAAGTAAATGTGTCTGCAGCTTTACTATTTAAGAAATCACCTAACGAAAAGACCAGTCAAAATTTTGCTCCAAAAAAAATTGCTGTAGGTACCTACTTTGTTGGAGCCTTTCCATTTAATTTTTAAGAGGATGCTTCAAGTTTCAGTATAAGTAGGTAAAGTCCCGCAAATTGCTAATATGCGCGTGGCCGCCATTTTAGTGACGTCAGCACTAGACAGAAGTTTTGAGCTAATGGTACCTATATTTTTATTTCGGCTGACGTCAAAACAACGTCATTTCGATGGTTCGAGACATGGTTCCAGCGCAATAGCAATTTGCGGGACATACATTCGTATGTAAAAGTGAATTCAAGAAATTACCCATAAAGTCATTGTAATGCCAAGGTCTACTCATGGAGTTGCCGCGCGGTATGTCTTCTACCTGGAAAGGTATGGTTGGCTTTTGTCTGGGATAGCCGCCATGACTTTGCGTGTTCGGCCCTGTAACATAATTGTGTTTGTGATTCGATTACAAGTTACGGTTTAGGCCCTTGACTGCGATCTCATCTGGTAGTAAGTGATGATGTACTCTAAGATGGCAGCGAACTAACTTAGAGGGGGTATGGCCAGCAGTTTCCGGACTAAAGATAGTTTGAAAATGATAAATGCCGAAACTGCTTGCTAGGAATCGAACCCGGGACCTCCCGCTTATAAGACAACTGCGCCCAGGAGACGGGAGTAGTCAGTAGTAGAACCATTGAAAGTGAGTAGGTGCGATACTGTTTCTTGTTAAATATCAAGGTACTAGTAGGCAGGTACCTACAGTACCTACGTGGTAGAAAATATTGTACATCGACCTTTAGAAAGAGATAGTGGTTTCGTAGAGCATGGACTGCTTCATATAAAATATTCGTAATGTTTTGCAACCGTGCCTTGTCCGCGCCTCGTACTTGGCACGGCTCGTGCCCGCAACGTGTTGGCATAAATCATCCCTTAGGTGTGCAAAAGGGCAGGGCAGACCCGTCAAGCGAACGATCGGAGCTACCAAATTGAGTAGGTACCTATACTTAACTAGTAATTTCATTATGCAGTAGATACATAAACGGTTACGTACTTCGTAATCTCCTTATAGGTGGACTTTGCGGGAGCCGATGATACGCTCGTCGCTCCAGTACGGACACGGGATCTCCCACTCCGTGGGAAAAGCTTCGGGCGGGCGTGTTCACGCTCACATGGGACGCGAACTTTGTCGCAGCCATGGTGTAGCTCAAGTGTAGTAGATACAGGAGGCTACAAATGTTTCCCAGAGGTCGCCTTGACAGTTTCTGTAAACAAATTATTTTTTATTTTTATAAAAAGAATATCAGCCATGTTAATCATGAGTCATGACTAATATCCCCCTATTTCCCCTCCAACTGAGCGTAAAGCTTGTGCTAGGAATGGGTACGACAATTAGTGCAACGGCCGACTATTCGTATAGGTATTTCAGTCCGTTCCTTAACCGTTTTGCTATTGAGGTTCTATAGTAAATTAGAAGTCCCGACAGTTCAAGGTTACCATTAATGTTGCATTATAATTGGGATTTAGTCCATAAGACAAGTCAAAGTCAAAGTCAAATGATTTATTCAAAATAGGTAATAAATTACGCTTATTGATTGGTCTGGTATGGTGTTAGATTTGTAAGATATAGGGGTGATAATTATAACGCAAACTTAAAACTAAAGCTACGACGGTTCCAAACGCGCCCAAGTGCAAGTAAAGTAATAAAAATATTAATTGGGTGACTGAAATGAATAAAAGAACCCGCATTCAAATCGGTCCGTCTACTCTACAGACACAACAACACACACACGTTAAACTTATAACACCCCTGTTTTGGGTTAATGATATGCGATAGGTTTTGCTTTCAGTTTTGCCACAGTCACTCAGGCATGGCTTGGCACCTCTGTCAGATGAGTAGATATCATACTAGGCTTTGCGGGAGAAAGGAGCGACCCGAACTGGTAGTACGTACCTAGTTCGAGCCCTACCTTGAAGAGTTGTTGTGGCGGACCTGTGGTGATACTAAAGTTAGTGACGTACTACGAAGCACACCACAACTTCACAAGAGCTCGTCAGCAGCAGCACGAGTAAGCTGTAGAGGACCCCTGACTCTCACGTCATCTGCATTTCTACAGCACGCATAATGTCTACGACTGGTGTTGTTGAGACATTCGTATTTGCTACCTAAAACGTTATGTGCGGTTCTTGTAGATTATAATGAAAGGTTAGGTACCCTAGGTTCTTATACTTAGTTGCAAATACAAAGACAATAAGTATTATACTGCAGGTACATAATACAAATATTTAACAAGTGCAATAAATGTGCAACACAGCGTAGGCAATTAGATCTGCTAGGTAGTTACAATGAACGAAAGTCCGATTTGTATCCAATGATGTTATCCTAAAGTAATCAGCACTATTCGCTTCTAAATAAATTCCTTCAAGTGGTAATAAAAACTACCCACTGGCTACAGCAGCAGGTAGAGAGAATACTACCTTTAAAGTTCCTAAATCGTGCATTAATGACTTTGGTCTTTTTACCCGACTGCGGCGAAACCAGAACGAGGGTTATGTGTGTTTGATTAATTTTTACTTCATACCTATTCCAGCACCTTGCACCCAACGTCTGTCAGTTTTCCGAACTATGTGCTGTGCCCATTGCCACTTCAGCTTCGCAACCCGTTTAGCTATGTCGGTTTCGGTTACCTACTCTAGTTTCCTACGGATCTTCTCATTTCTGATTTGATCACTAGAGAGAGAATAGACATTAGTAGAGAAACTCCAAGCATAGCTCTCTCCATCGCCCGCTGAGAGACTCTGAACTTTCTTATGAGGCTCATAGTTACGCCATATGCTGAAATGGCGACTTCACACCAGAAAGTGCAGCGTTTGAAGACTCCCTACTAGGTGGACGGACGACATCAGGCGAGTCGCAGGGAGCCGCTGGATTCAGGGGGCACAAGACCGTGGTGTGTGGAAGTCCCTATAAGAGACCTATGTCCAGCAGTAGACGTCTATCGGTTGATGTTAGATAACTATTTACGTACATAGAGGTTTCTTATTTTCTTGAATTTGTAGGGTTAAATAAGTAGGTACCTAGTTTATTATTACCCTGATGGAATCTAATATCTATAACCTACCTACCTTTAGTGATAGATCGGGCTTGTACGAAGAGGGGTGAGAAACGCTACTCAAGTTGTGTTCCAAATCTTTCACAAAACATATTTATTTAGATACCTAAGTATGCATTTACTATGTTTTAAAAAAATCGGTATAAATCCTGGGTAGGTAGGTACGTGGTAGGTACCTACCTATTAGGTACCGCATAGTCTCACGCTGCTCTTGCAACATGTCATATGAATTGGGCTGATGTGGCGAAATGATGATCCGTGCTATGTGCTATCTTTATTGCTCATCTGTGGAATTCGCCTCTTGTAAGTACCTACACATTTTGATAGTTTTACTCCAAATGCGATTTATATAAAAGGACGTTTCTATAATCTATTGAAGGCATCAACGAAGGTCGTTCGGGTAGCGACCTTCGTTGATGCCTTATTTATTTAAGTTTAGAAGGTCATCGATGATCCCTTCCAAAAAGCCATGCACTTATAGGATACCTACATCTACATAGCTTACATCTATTTACTAGATTGTTGGTAAGTAGGTAATAATTAGTGGCGCACAATATAATATGTATTCGTTCGCGTGGACACTTAAAAATGTCGTACCTATCCGGGACTCTTAGATTTCCCGGGATGAAAAGATTTTATCAAAAATTAAAAGAAACTATTTTTATTTAAATAAAAATATTGTTTACTCAAATAACTTTTATACTTGTGCTTTTGAATCGTCAAGTGAATTTATCACTGTTTCCGAATTCGAAATGCCCTTTCTACGGCGAAGACCCCGCCAGAAACTCTGCGATTGCTGACGGATGTTTCGTATCAAAATAACAAAACTATATTTGGTCACTAAAATGTCCGCAGCCTAAAATGATAATACCCCTACGAACCTTTTACTATTTCAGTCTATTTAAATTTTTGTTTGAATGAAATCTAGAGAAGCTACGAAATACCTAACAAAACATAATAATATCGCAGGTACCGATATCAGCTTATCTAGAAGTAATTTTCGGTTGGTAATTTGCGGTATGATTAAGTGTCTATTTAAATATGCCAACAAGAAAGACCGTTAAAGTTTACCTATCTACCTTTGAGAAGTCAATTAACAATTAATTTATTCGATTAACACACGATTAACACCATTTAAATTAATTCTCATAATACACGTTACACCTTTCATTTCATTCATAAATCCGACAGCATAATGAATGAGACAGACGTGGGAAGACATTCTCATGGGATCTTTTAAAGTCTATCCTAGCAGTGCATATCGCAATATTGGTTATAAAATTACTAACTGCTGCAAGCTAACTGCCTTTCACCCTCGGTGTCCGCATTAAAAAAAAACCGGCCAAGTGCGAGTCAGGCTCGCGCAATGACGGTTCCGTACTACAGTCGTATTTTTTCGACATTTTGCACGATAATTCAAAAACTATGATGCATAAAAATAAATAAAAATCTGTTTTAGAATGTACAGGTGAAGACCTTTCATATGATACCCCACTTGATATAGTTATCTCACTTCGAAAGTTGAAAATACTAATTATTAGTTCATGACCACAATTTAATTTTGTTTGTGTGATCTAACCCTAAATTTACGGTTTTCAGATATTTCCCCAAATGTCAGCTATAAGATCTACCTACCTGCCAAATTTCAAGATTCTAGGTCAACGAGAAGTTACCTAGATAGGTACTAGAATGGCGGCCTCGCACCGGAAAGCGCAGTATTGGAAGACCTCCCACTAGTATAGACGACATCAAACGAGTCGCAGGCAGTGGGGATCTCTAAAATATTTTTTGCTATTATATCGAGTGGGATGCCAAAAGAAGAGGAGAAAATTCTGAGTTTATAAATATAAGTAAGTAGGTAGTAGGTAGGTATAACAGATATCTATAGATAGTTTCTTTGGATAGGTAGCTAGGTACTTATGTATGACGGTTACATCGCTAAAGCAGTCCACTATAAATCAATCGGAATCACTCTTATCATTAGCCGCTTGCAGCCCATAAACGTGACTTAAATTAAAGCAGCACCTAATTACCGATCCACTGGTCGTTTAGAATATTAAAGGCTTCGACAAACCAAACGCACGACGTTAGTGACGGGAGACCGCAACGCGTACAATGCGGATTGCTATTGGCGACTCGATGAGTGCGTCTATATTACAAGGAATGGACTATGGATGAGTTCACAGTATTGCAGAAGCAAGCGGACTCGAGGGATCCTAGGTTTGATCCCGATCTAACTTTTCGAAGTTGTGTGCGTTTTTATTTAAAGCAATTAATTATCACTTGCTTTTACGGTGAAGGAAAACATTGTGAGGAAAACCGCATGTCTGAGAGTTTTCAGCAATTAGTGCATTGTGTTGACGTGCTGCAGCCGTCACGCCTTCTGTTTGTTCAAGAGTTTAAAGCCTTACAACAAATGCTCTATGCACGCCTCTTGAAAGCGCTTTTCTGTAGAACCTTACCTTGGCATGGGAGCTTTTGTTCTGTTGACTAGCATCTAATATCACGTTGAAGACGTGTGTAGTGATCAATCTACACACGTCTTTGATCAATTTATTAGTAACGCCTTGCTCTTTATACGTACGGTGATGAAAAGAATTACTTCCTGGCAATTATTTGGTGAATGAGCAAGTTAATATAATTTATTATATAGTACTAAGCTGTGATAGCCTAGTGGTTAGGACATTCGCCTTCTAATCGGGGGTCGGGGGTTCGATCCCGGGCTCGCACCTCTAACTTTTCGGAGCTACGTGCGTTTTAATTAATTAAATATCACTTGCTTTAACGGTGAAGGAAAACATCGTGAGGAAACCTGCATACCTGAGTGTTCTCCTTAATGGTCTCAAAGGTGTGTGAAGTCTACCAATCCCCACATGGCCAGCGTGGTAGACTATGGCCAAAACCCTTCTCACTCTGAGAGGAGACCCGTGCATTGTAGTGAGCCGGTGATGGGTTGATCTTGATTATTTAGTAGCCGCGATAGCCTAGAGGTTAAGACGTCCGCCTTCTATTCGGGAAGTCGGGGGTTCGAGAACGCACCTCTAACTTTTCGGAGCTTTGTGTATTTTAAATCATTAAATCACTTGCTTTTAAACAGTGAAGGAAAACATAGAATTTTCATAATCGGATCATTCGCTCATAAATATTACCTTACAGTTACATGTACAAATCTTTGCCTTTTCTTAATATTACTAGTTTTTGCCCGCGACTTCGTCCGTGTGATATAATTAATTAGGTATATATGTAATTGTATACCAGTTTTAGCTATCTATCAGTAAAAGCACTCTCAGAAACGGATCATTAGCTGTTCCGGAGATTACCCCTATGTCAGCCTAACTTACAAACTTTACCTCTTTATACATAGTGCAGATGTAAATGTAGATGAAGGCTAGATGTAGTTCCAAGCTAGGAAAGCTTAATTTCAAATTCAGAATGAAAGAAACAGCTAAGTACCTACCAATTAGACCCAATACGTAGGCGAGATGAATTTATCACGATGTTTAGTCATGTCGGCTTGCCGTCACGATATAAAGCCACGGGACATATCAAGGACAGTGTATCTTTGAGCGAGTATACAATTTGTTTCGCTGGTGCAGTGTCAATGATCGTGATGCAACTATTTGCATGTGCAACGCCTATTCTTTGTAAAAGCGGTCAAGTCCGGTGCGTGTAAAGTAGATCTGTGAATGTATTGGAAAGGTATCGTGGAACTAGCTGCTAGATAGATATAGTACTACTGTTTTGTAGAGCTGCTAGACATAATAATAATTAATATAGAGTGGTGAGTTGGAGACCTCGGGCACCTGAACTTTTTAACCGACTTCAAAAAAAGGAGGAGGTTCTCAATTCGTCGGAATCTTTTTTTTTTTTTTTTTTTTTTTTTTATCTATGTTCCCCGATTACTCGAAGACGCCTAGACCGATTTTGAAAATTCTTTTTTTGTTTGAAAGAGTATACTTCAAAGTTGGTCCCATTTAAATTTGGTGAAGATCTGATGAACATCTTCGAAGATAGATACTGGAACTCCTCAACGGATAAGAGTAAATTGCTCGCGATCAGTGTAATAGCTTAGTAAACAGTAGATTTTTAACCAGTCATAGCATAATTCCATGGGGCCACTAAAAATTGTGAAATAAAAATTTTTTACAAAAAAAAAATAAAAACCGACTTCGATACACAACCACTAAAAATTGAAAAATAATTTAATTTATTACCGAATATATTATGTATACAAGAGTTAATATAGTTCCATAATAATATTTTTTGGGGTCGGTGCCAATGAGGTGGCATTGTGGAGTCTCATAAACATAATATGAAGTCTAGACGATTCGCGCAGCTACTAAAGCTAAGCTAGTGACTTCGTCCGGATAATATTTAAATAATCCTTTACCTACATTGTAATACTTAGTTTTTTTCAATAAGTTTACGTTTTATGAAAACTTTGAACTTGTTGAGAGACACCTCCGATATGTCTTCAAACAGATAGGTTAGGTACATACCACCTAATAAGTACTTAATATTTTTTTAAATCAAGCTATGATAGCCTAGTGTTTAGGACCGTCGCCTTCTAATCGGAGGTCGGGGGTTCGATCCCGGGCACGTACCTCGAACTTTTCGGAGTTATGTGCGTTTTAATTAATTAAATATCACTTGCTTTGACGGTGAAGGAAAACATCGTGAGGTAACCTGCATGCCTGAGAGTTCTCCATAATGTTCTCAAAGGTGTGTGAAGTCTACCAATCCGCACATGGCCAGCGTGGTAGACCATGGCCAAAACCCTTCTCACTCTGAGAGGAGACCCGTGCTCTGTAGTGAGCCAGTGATGGGTTGATCATGACATGACATGATTGTTTTTTAAATGATGCGTATCAATAAGGTCAAGTTCATCATTATGATAAGTGCTATAGACAGATGAATGTAAGCCTCGTATGAGTAAGAGGAATGACTAAGCAAAAATAACAATCTACTGCACGAGGTAACATCTACCCTCAATAGGGTCTTGGACTGTTAGTAATAAAATGACGTGATTTTTAGGGTTCCGTACCTAAAAAGGAAAAACAGAACCCTTATAGGATCACTTTGTTGTCTGTCTGTCTATCGGTTTGTCAAGAAACCTACAGGGTACTTCCCGTTGATTTAGAATCATGAAATTTTTCAGGTAGGTAGGTCTTATAGCAGACATACGGGGAAAAATCTTAAAACTGTGAATTCAGGGTTACAACACACAAAAAAAACCGGCCAAGTGCGAGTCAGGCTCGCGCACCGAGTGTTCCGTACTAGTCGTATTTTTTCGACAATTTGCGCGATAAATCAAAAACTATGATGCATAAAAATAAATAAAAATTTGTTTATTAATGTACAGGTGAAGCCCTTTCATAATATGATACTCCACTTGATATAGTTACCTTAAATTGAAAATACTAATCATTAGTAAGTACATGACCACAATTTAATTTTTTTGTGTGACGTCATAAATTCACGGTTTTCAGATTTTTCCCCTTATGTCTGCTATAAGACCTACCTACCTGCCAAATTTCATAATTCTAGGTCAACGGGAAGTACCCTGTAGGTTTCTTGACAGATAGACAGACAGACAATAAAGGGTTCCGTTTTTCCTTTTAAGGAACGGAACCCTAAAAATTGGTACGAATGTTGGGAACACTAATATTGACTGGACTACAATGTAATTTATATCCCGTAGTGTGGAATAAGCTTTGCCTAACTATTATTATTTTTATGAAAAATGTAGGTACCTACCTTGGTACATTCGATACAAACAAAATCGGACCTAACCTGAAATACAAAGATTTACAAATAACTGCTAGAATAAACAATAGCCATTGATTGCCAGAATTTAGCAATACACCCACTCGGCTCATGTAGATCGTAAATAAGTTGCGTAACTTATTGTATGGACACTATTTTAGCATCCTGGGACAATTTATAAGGAGATGTGAATTTTGGTTGATGAAGTTTCATAAGATTTGCTTATTGGATTGTTTCATACTTATCTATTGTTTTTATATCTACGGTACCTAGTCATATGTTTATAGGTATTCCCCCGATTATTCCAAGCCCAGTGTACCTACTTAATCATGTTTAGAGAAAATTAGGTATTTAATTTTAGGTATTCCTACCAAGGTAATCGGGACGGTAAAAGTTTCTGCTGTGATTTTGTTTTGCATCTAAGATCTTCAAGACGTGTTTAGCTTCAAGTACCATTGTAATAGATTTTATTTCACTTTCACGTAAGAACGTCGAGATGTCGAGATAAAATGTTGTTTGTCACTAAAGTTAAAAGTGCTTCCACCTTCCACTGTTATGATGACTTTCTGACGGGTCACATGATTCGATGTGTGACCACGCTACTAGGTACCTACTACCTAGGTATATTGTCCCTTGAGAGCATTTCACTTTCACCCGGAAAATCGAAATCTTTCTTACCTTTAAGTATCCTATGTATACAATGAACATGTCTAGTAAAAAGGTTGTCTTACGTTGTCTGTCGTTACTTGTATACGTAGGTACTAACAAACATTCAAGGCATAATACCTACCTACTTATATGTAGGTATTAGGTAAGTAGACTAGGTATATATATTTGATGCATATAACGTAAAATAAGTAATGGGCATACGGCATACCTAGGTTTTAATAAATTAATCCATCGAGTCGAAAACCAATAAGTACGCGACAGGTTGAGATGACAATCGGGGAGGGAACGCCCGCACACCCGCACAGCCCCCGTGCTAACTCGGTGCGGGCGACCTGTGGGTGTGCGGGGCGTCCCCCCGCCTCATACCTCGATTGCCATCTCAACCTGTCGCAGACACCTCCTCGACGAATCGAATCGTGGCGTACGGTGTAGGTACCTATCACAAAAATGGAAATGAAATTAAAAATTATTTACGGAGACTGAAAAGTTCTTTTGAATAGTTTATTAATTATTTTCAATTAGTTTTCGTTAAGTAATTTCAGGCTTTTTTTTTACAAAATTTGTTAGGTAAGTAGTCTAAGTACAACTATATAAGCGCTATTTTTACCCGAGCCATAACTTTCCTCCCTCCGCTCCGGCTCGGGTATTTGGTGGACATAAATTATTCACGATGATCCTTTTTTTTGCACTCAATTTATACCTACCGGCTACCATGACATATTGTTGAGAGTATTCAATCTTCACTCATCTCCGAAATCTCGTAGGTATCATGAGTTACAAAAACAAGAGTTACGAAAAATGCAACTAGCTCATTGTGATGATCGGTATCCACTATGCATTAGCATAGGACGTATTAAGTATGATGGACAGCGCATCTCAACTTTCCAACAGCTAGTTGCAAATACAACGTAACAAATCATTTAGTCATACTAAATATCTCGCCTGGAGAGATGTAACTCAGTCTTCCAAGTCTTGTTTATATATCGAAGTTCATATCGACTAGAGAGTAGAGAGCGTGACAAAATTGTTATTGTTGATCATCAAAGTTTACCAGGGTCAGTGACATACGAAAGGGTAAAATTTTAATAAAAATTATCAACCCTCTTGATCTGACCCACTGTTGTGACCCACTTGTTTTTTTTGGGGTAGAATTAAACCTTAATGGCTGTTTACCGGTCACCTTAACTACCTGATGTGTAACTGAAGCTAAGGCGTAGCCTCGATCCCTCAATCCACGTTGTAGAGTTCTGCCAACACTTCTCTATATATACCTATTATACTCCAGTCCAAAGCCAAAGTCCTTCCATTTGATCAGATTCAAAGGCGGGCTATTCGACTTGTGGACGATCCCAAACTAACCGGCTCGTTGGAAAGCCTGGAGCATCGCAGAGATGTAAGCTCTCTATATGCGTGTTCTGTCGCCTTTATAATGGGGAGTACTCTGAAGAGCTTTACGATCATCATATCAGAGAATTATTGATCATTCCACCCTCCTTTTTTTACAACCGCACCGCTCGCCACCAAAGCAATTTTACCCTTACCACCTGGGTGTCTGGTGCACTTCGACCGTCCGTTAGGGGGATTCCAACATCAATGGTTGTGCCAGATCCTTCTTTCCACGCACATGCAAACTGTGGAATCAACTTCAACTCTCATCGGCGGTGTTCCCACTAGATTACAACATGGGGTAATTCCTGAAAGGCCGGCAATGCATCGGAAGTTCCTCTGGTGCTGGAAATGTTCATGGGCGGCGGTAATCACTTAACACCAATTTTCCCGCCTGCTCGTTTGCTCGCTCTATTAAAAAAAAGCTCGCTCTATTAAATATCTTGCACCAAATCAATAAATATAATATATAATCTAACACCATACCAGACCATCAATAAGAGTAATTTATTACCTATTTTGAATAAATCATTTGACTTTGACTTGACTTTGAATAGGTATGTACCTACATAATTATAAGGTACATAGGTAATGTAGAAGTAATTAAAAAGCATCTAGTCGTAATATCTAATAGTCTTTTTTTATATTACAATAAAACTTAAAGCTAGCCTTATCTAATTACTATATAAATCATGACCGCGTGGAATGGTGCCAAGAATACTGGCTGCATTTCCGCGCTGGACAGCCAGGCTGATCCGTTGCGCAAAAAATGAGCCAGCCCTTCTGTCACCAGATGAGGCTATTAATCGCGGTGAAATGTCTCGTAAATAATAGTCTAGATGTCGTTTATTCGAATAATGTGCATAAATCACAGATTTATCTATAATTTTCTGTAGGTAGGTAGGTATAGCTGTTAAATGTGTAGCCGAAGGCAGGATGCCTCTTTGGCCAATATATGTACCTACCTGAGTAGGTATGTGCCGCTTCGTCCATTCTCTCAGTAATTTTACACCTATAAGTACTAATCATGAATCAATATACAACTTGGGCAATGTCCATTAGAACTGCAGTTTCTTAAGAGGTAGGAATTTTGCTTGTAGGAGAATAAATATTATACCTATGTATGTTCTATTTCAATAGCTAAGTTATTGTACCTACCTACTTACTTTATATTATGGGTAGGTAGTTCAAGGTAGGTATTTGTTACCCAAAACGTTCACCTAGATATAGGTAACTGTTATATGTATGTAGATAATAATTATGTATTTTAAAATTAAAATAACCATTCTATTTGTTTATATACATAATATTGTTCGTTGGTATGCTCATGATGATTATGTAGGTGCCTATAATAAATAGGGTTATCTGTACTTTCTGAGGTAGGCACATCATCACATTATGTTGATAATATTTTAACAGATATCTATAAAATCATAATTAACTTTCACTTCATGTAACGGTTACCTATCATAATATCATTGTGTTTAAAAATACAGTTATTAGTTAAAATATATTCTTGTCGTTATCGACCACGATAGTCGATAGCAGTCGATAGCGTTAAGATTTACTTAATCTTTAATTCGAAATTTGGATAATAATTTGAATTCTACTATAGCTAAGTAATGGTGGAGCAAATTAAGTGTACCTAAGTAGGTAGGTACCCTTAACTATTTTTAAACGTTTGAATTATATGTTTGTACTTTTTATTCATTGCATTAGTGATCTAATGTTTATATAATAAAAAAGTCGACAAGCACTGCAATCATTTCTTAATTGATATTATAACCTTTTAAGGCAATATTCCTTTTGTTTTTTTGTGATCTAAGCTCAAATTCACGGTTTTTGGACCTAACCTACGAACTTAAGACCTACCTACCTGCCGTCTAGGTCACCGGGTAGTAGGTACCCTAAGGTTTTCATGACAGATACGACGGACAGACAGACAGACAGACAACGAAGTGATCATATAAGGGTTCCTTTTGAGGTACGGAACCTCAAAAACAACGTTTAAATCACAAAAAGCATCCGTTTATTAGCGTCATTCGTCGTGAATTTTATCACTTAGGTAAATACCAACGAGGCCGAGCTTTAATTGCAATGCATTGAGAACAAGACCATATTTTATCCAAGGACCATCACGTTATGCGTGATACACTTTGGCAATTAGGTAGGTACTAAGTTATTCCTTATTGCAAACAATTAGGGTGGTATCTACTTACTACATTATACCTAGGTACTTAATATCAGAGAGATAGAATATTATGATGTGAATTTTCTATGCCTAAACGTCACAAGAACAATAAAATTATAGGATCGAAATAAAGTACCTACCTACTTATACCTAGTCTTGATTTTGGTAATAATATAGTTCGTCTTAAAGTTCTTATGTAATTAAGTAAGGTCCTGTATCGATTCGATGTACCTACCTATCTAGATCTTTGCTACGAAAGAATTTTCAGAAATTCGAATACACAGAAATCCCCACGGTAAAGGAGGAAATAGAAAGGTCAATTGAGGCCTACAAACAAAGACTTGAGCGTCATAAAAACAGCCTAGCAGTCCAACTTTGGCCAGCATAATATAGCCTAATAATTCATATTGAAGAAGGGATGTCAAATCGCTGGATGTGCAAAGCATAAACTGTGAACATTTACGAACCTCCAATCTGTTTATAGTCCAGGGACTGGTCGCAGATAGAAGAGAAAGAGAGAAAAAAAAAATCGACTCGACTGAAGTCGTGCGGGTCACGACTCACAGGTCATAGCTAAGTAGCTGTTGTAAATACAGAGTGTAGCCAGAACGGTAGCAAAAACGTTGCGTTATTATTATACTACCTAAACACAATTCAATGCCAATAATCATATAATTGCCTTATCCAAGTACTTTATTGAATCAGTATTTTTAAACCCGCAATGTATAGCGTGGAAAATTCGGGTCATTGCCCCACCCACGAGGCGGCATCACGCGGCATTGATTCCGAATGGCCTATTTACGGAACGTTCGTTGACCTCTTGCGTCAATTAGATATTTTATTTGCAATACATTGTGAAGTTTTAAAAAATACAGGCTGTTTTTATTTTCTTTTTTGCGTTTTTTTTGTGGAATCATATCAGTAATCATCGGTAGGTACCTATACGTTCACCTGTCTGCGTTTTTGCTAGCGTTCTGGTTACACTCTGTATATGTGTAAACCAGCTGAAGATTGAAATAAAGTGACCTTGGATTACTTAGAAGTAATTTAGATGTGCTGAAAAATTAGAAAATCTGGTAAATTGTGTAGCAGTTTTAGTTTGTCCTTCACTCAAGGACAACCGATTTAGTCTCAAAACCAAGAATGTTAATTATAATATAATTGCCTAGTACCTAGTTACTGTCCCAAAGAACAAAGTTGAGGATGGTGGCTTAAAACTATAAGAAAAGCATCTTATACTTAATATGGATTTGAAGGATAGGATAATAGATTAAGGTAGTCACGTCTAACGCCATAATTAAATATTTACGCAATGGGTAATTTCCATAATGCACGTAATTAGTTCTTAACATCAATCAGACTCATCAAATATACAATAAGTACTTCGAAAGTTTGATGGTATAATTATGGTGCACCTGTTTTATGTTTTGTTCCTTGAAAAGTTAAACCGTTTGGAACCATCGTTACTTTGTAGGTAATTATTAGGGTTCCGTACCTCAAAAGGAAAAACGGAACCCTTATAGGATCACTTTGTTGTCTGTCTGTCTGTCTGTCTGTCTGTCCGTCTGTCTGTCAAGAAACCTACAGGGTACTTCCCGTTGACCTAGAATCATGAAATTTGGCAGGTAGGTAGATCTTATAGCTGACATTTGGGGAAAAATCTGAAAACCGTGAATTTAGGGTCAGATCACACAAAAAAAATTAAATTGTAGTCATGAACTAATAATTAGTATTTTCAACTTTCGAAGTGAGTGACTATATGAAGTGGGGTATCATATGAAAGGTCTTCACCTGTACATTCTAAAACAGATTTTTATTTATTTTTATGCATCATAGTTTTGAATTATCGTGCAAAATGTCGAAAAAATACGACTGTAGTACGGAACCCTCATTGCGCGAGCCTGACTCGCACTTGGCCGGTTTTTTGATTAGCATCATGTCTGTCGCAGAACAGACGCGGGCATGACGCGGGCTAAAGAGGCAACGTGTTTGGAGTGGAGACCGCGTACCAGTAAGCCCACTGAGTAAGTCCAATAGTGTACTTATACCAACATCCAGCCCATTGGATGGATGGATGTATCATGAAAAGGTGGTGGACTTCATGAAGAAGGCGGTAGACCATTTTTTATGGCACGTTCTCGAAAAAACATCCAGGAGTCTGCATACCTAGGTACTGATGAATATGCTTCAGTACCTGTAGTCCGCGACAGGTCGAGATGGCAGTCGTGGTATGAAGCGGGGGACGCTCCGCACACCCGCACGTCACCAGCTCTCGCCCGCACCGGGTTAGCACGGAGATTGTGCGGGTGTGCCAGGTGATCCCTCCCCGATTGCCATCTTGACCTATCGCGTACTATTGGTAGGCACCTAACAATTTAACATCATCTCTTCGAAAAAATCCTAATCAACATAGGGCTGTGACATAGGGTTTATATTTTATTCAAATATTTTAAAAAACGGACTAGGTAGGAATTGATTTTTCTGTAGGTAATCCAAGTTCTTCGCAGTAGCATTTTGAAAATTAGACGTATTATCATATAACTAATTTAATTAACGCACCAATGAGTAGTAATATTAACTACCTATGTAAATAGATCCGCACCTACTTCGACCTTCTTATGAAAATAATTATACAATGCGAGGTAACCGAAATTGATCACTTTATTTGTTAGCTTCTAATATTACTCTGTCACGTAAAGCTGTAATATCAAAGTGATGTATGTAGACCGTACGAGTACCTATATAGGTAAGCAGTGGTTTATTTTATTTGTTGAACTTCGGTGTTTGATGACCATCGCCGATCCGATTTGGCATCAAGTTTGTTTGAGGTTCAGTCAAGGTATTGTTTGATAACCGCAAAAATCTTTCCGTGATCAGTATAGGTGTAGCACGTATTAGGTTCATTTATCCATACTAATATTATAAATGCGAAAGTGTGTCTGTCTGTGTCTGCTAGCCTTTCACGGTCCATCCATTCAACCGATTTTGACGAAATTTAGTACAGAGATAGCTTGCATCACGGGGAAGGACATAGGTTACTTTTATCTCCGGAAAATCAAAGAGTTCCCACGGGGTTTTTAAAAACTTAAATCCAAGCGGATGAAGTCGCGGACATCATTTAGTATCTAATAAAATAAGAAATACCTATACCTACTCAAATTTTTTTTTTAAAGTATAAATAGAATTGCAGCAGTAGGTAGGCAGAACTGAATCTGTCATTTCAAAAACCGCATAGGACCTACGTCGGTCAACTAGAATTTTTCAGAAATCAATAAAAATTGTTTCAAAGGCTTTTTGGGCTGAATATAGTTTTTGAACTTTTTATGGAATGTTATGACTAATAAGTACATGGTTTTTACCCAGGCTGTGTAGATCTGTCTACCTTTGAAAAGTATGTTTGAGTAAAACTTGACTTATGCATTTTTTGAAATTACTGATTCAATTCCAATTTCCACTAACTTTTAGGTATCTACCTAGCTAATTGTTATTATTAAGACGTCTACCTAAGAGCGATCACACACTCATCCGATCCGAATCCGTGAAAATACGGATATAAAAATTATTATGTACGTCATAAGTCACAAATTTATGTATTTTCACGGACTCTGATCGGATGAGTGCGTAACCGTCCTTATTGTACCAAGGGAAACGTGTCATGTGGAGCAATTTACCGACTCTATTGGGGCTGGACTACTTATTGCAATCAGAGTCACGGGAATCTTATGCGCTAGTCACGTCTGTGACCTAATGGAAATTCAACGATCAGAGTCTAGACTCTACCACGAACCAATTGGACGGTAGATTCGATATTACTAACAAGTTAGTATCTATATAACATTCATCATTTTAAGATTGTTTTCTATGTTTGTGCAATATTATTTTTGAAAGCCCAGAACGAAGATCTTTCTACTTCATGGTGTTGTGGGCATGGCTGAGGCACATGAGTAGATGTTGAGCGGTCAAACCGTCAGACGGATTATTTAATATAGCATTTGCACCTGACTATTGCACCTGACATTCTAGCTGTATCAAACGCGTTACGCTTTCTATACTTCATATGGAGCTGTGTGTAAGTATTCAGTTTATCAGATCCTAAACCCCTAAATCAGATTTAAATCCACCTGGACGAAGTTGCGGACATCATTTATTTTGGTAACTACTTAACAGACCTAATTTATATCTCAGGGACGAGCATTGGCTACTTTTTATCCCGGAAAAAAACAAAGGGTTCCCATGGTCAAAAACATAAATCCACGCAGACGAAGTTGCGGCACCATCTTGCGTATTATATAATTATATATTGTCATACCTAAAATCCATTCTTTCTAATATCATAAATGCGATAGTATGTCTATCTGTCTGTCTGCTAGCTTTTCACGACACATCCGTTCAACGGATTTTAGTGAAATTTTGTAAAGAGATAGGTAACCCGGAAAATCAAAGAGTGCCCACGGGATTTTTAAATACCTAAATCCTCGCGAACGAAGTCGCGGGCATCATCTAGTCATTATTAAATAAGATACCACAATACAAATTATTGTTTCATTTGCGCTACCGCAACAAGAAATCTGAACCGTACATCATCTGTATACTTATTAAATACTGCTAGTTAATGATATAAGTATTTGTAATTGTTTAAGAAATACTCCAGACCAGACCACAAACCGACCTTGTGGTGGTTTATGATACTATTTGTGGATAAAAGTTGTGGGAGACCTTGGCCTAAAGGGTGGGTAGGTATAGATATATTACATTTCAGAAGTCAGAACGAATGTGAATGGTATTTCCATTTGATATGTGCATATCCGATTAGATGTTGGGATCCCAAGGTGCTAGAATGGCGACTCTCATTTGATGTCGCACCGGAAAGCGCAGTCATATTGAAAGACCCCCAGGGTGGACAGACGACATCAAGCGAGTCGCATGGAGTCTGTCTCCTAGCTTTTCACGGCCCATTGGATTTTGGCGATTGGTAGACTCTGACATAGCTTGCATCCCGGGGATGGATAAGTATATAGAATAATTTTATGCCGGAAAATCAAAAAGTTCCCACGGGATTTTCAAAAACTTAAGTCCAAGCAGACGAAGTCCCGATATCATCTATTTAACTATAAATATTAATTACAGTACGCGACCGGTAGCGGACTATAGTTTCTAGGTCTGTAGGAGGTTTTCTGAAAATTATTGAAAATTCTTTCACTGATAGCTATACCTAGATTGCGTAATTAGGCTCTACCAAAACTATGTTATCACGCGGCCGAAGTTGTAGGCAAAAGCTTGTCTTCGTAATCACCTAGGAAAGTAATCTTCAAAATTACTGCAGTACCTTAGTATCGAGTTTACAAAGGAAAAGTAAGTATGGTCTGTTAAGTTGTACCTATGCCAAAAGTAATTTGTGTTGGGCAAGTGAATTGCGGCGACGACGCGGGCGAGACGGGAGTTAATTATTTAATGAAGACAATTTTGCTGAGCTTCATTTTGGATTGTATGTAGACTTTTAGACAAGGTACATAATAATACTAGACTAAGCTTTTATTCCGCATGCGATGTATACCTAAGCAGGGTATAGGTACCTACAGCTCTAGACTTGCCGGTTCGAATCGACGAAAATCTCTCGACGAAGGCTTAATATACCTACTTAGGTACCTAAAATGCAATGAAGCTAAGTCAAGCAAAAATCCAGGTTTTGAGATGATTTGTGTACAATAATATGGGATTGTTTATTCAAAGGATTATTTTTATAGATCGGTTATTTCAGCAAATTAATAGTTTATGGAGACAAACGGCTTCTTTAAAAAAACAGTATGTAGGTAGCCTAGATATGGTTCTCATACAAAATAACCTAAAACGTCTGAAAGCTAGGTGAATTCTTAGTGAATTAAGTACATTTAAATAGGTGTCTACTTACCATCTTGAAAATGTTGAAAAATAATATAGCTCTCTTTAAAATACAAAGGATTTAACACTTTACTTCACACACAGGCACCTACTATTGAACTACTTAAATGTACTTAGATTGAAAATGAAACCGTTAACAGATTCCCGCCAAAAAGCGCGCGGGAAAACAAGTTGAATGAGCGCAAGCGCGATGTTCCCGCGCGATCCGCCTTCTAAATTCAAATGTCTAGGGATATTCCGATACTAATAAATACTAGTAGGTACTCGATACTTTTGATTCGATACCAAGTATTTATTGTATCGAATCAATTTTGCGATACATAATCGGTATCGAAACAAAAATACTTGGTATCGAATCGAATCAGCAAACGCATCATACAGAACTAAGAGAGCAAAAACGAGGCAAAAACAGTCAGCTAATCAGGTTACCGAGTTACCGGTATTCGTCGCGTGGCGGCGTGAGTGACGCGTTGTCTCGCGCTGGGCTAGCCGAATTCGTCCGACTTCAGCCGAGCCCGCCCGAGCCGAAAGCGAGAGAAGAAAACACCCGCACCCGCTCGCAAATCATCTCGCCATTCCGCCATTGTGAAAGTGTTAAGTGATTGTTTACAAGTAATTTTATTAATTGTAATCATCAAATTCATCGGTTTATTCCAATGTTATCATGGCACCACCAAAATCTATAATATGGACACATTTTACCAAAACAAACGAAACAATTGCAAAATGTAAACAGTGTTTTAAGTCTGTGAAGTATTGTGGGAATACGTCGAATTTATTCAAGCATTCTAAAACTCATGGAATTTCTGTGGACAAAGGCAAATTACAGAAAAAAGAAAATAATAAGTCCAACGAAAGGTAGGATTCTAAACTTTTCTTTTTTTTTGCGATTGCTTTCCTAAGATGTTAAATAAAAAATCCTACCTACTCCTACCTATTTTATTTGTATAAAAAATAGTTTTGCAGCAGTGGTACTGTGATTGTCTTGTCTATATATTAATAATATATGAATAATAATTGATGACCGGTGATGAGATATTTCCTTTGTATAAATACGATTTAAACAATTTAAGGTTATGTGTTTGTTTTTGTTAGTGTAATAGTGTTGTTAAATGGCGGTAGTGTTGGAGTTGGTATTATCGATACTTTGAAGATTATCGATCTATCAAGTGTTAATTTTTGTTATTATGTTTCAGTTCAAAAAATACAATAGTGTTGGCCAACTCAAGGCATTTAATGGAAGATGATCAACCCCAAGCATCAACATCGAAAATTTCAGAAGATCGTGATGATTGCTCTAGTGTAACCACATTAACAAGTATGGACTCGGAGACTGCAAGGGAGCTATGTCTGAGCAATTCAATAAAGAATGCGTTTGAACGAATTTCATCTAATAAAGGTAAATAAATAGATATTTAATTAAATATTAGCAAAATAATATTAATACATATAGAATTAGTGTTAAAGAAAAATATATAAATATTTAATTTAATATTACATGTATTAAAATTGAGTTTTATTTTTAGCTGGTGGTACGAAGTATAACAGAATTGTTCAAGCATTGATATTTTTTATCTGTCAAGATATGCGTCCATTTAATATAGTTGAAGGTGAAGGCTTTTTACGACTTGTAAAAGAACTGGAGCCTACTTTTAAAGTTCCTGGCGCAAAGTATTTAAAGAAAATGACTACCGAAAAGTACGAAGCTTGTATAACTATTTGTAAGTCCAAATTATCCAAGATAGACAATTTCTGTTTAACGCTGGACATATGGACAGAGACAATGAATGAAGTAGGATTCATGGGCGTCACCATACATTTTGTAGAAAATGGTCAAATGTGTATGTATTATCTTGCAACTCGTGCATTAAGAGAGCGACATACAGCTGAATACATATCGGAAAACCTGCTGGATATTTTGAAAAAATGGAATATTCCACTTACCAAAATTCGTGCTGCTGTATCAGATAATGCCAGTTCAATGTTGGCTGCCATACGAATGTCTTTAGGCGAAAAAAAACATTTACCGTGTTTTGCCCATACTATTAACCTTGTAGTTGAAGAGGCACTAAAGTTGCCCAGTGTTAAATCAGCTGTTATAAAAGTACGAGAAATTGTTAATTGGATAAAAAATAGTGTTGTGCAGTCGGATAAGCTACGAAAAATCCAAATGCGTAATAATGTTTCGGCAGGATCAGTTTTAAAACTTATTGCAGATGTAAGAACTAGGTGGAACTCAACTTTTTTTATGTTAGAGCGATTTCTAAAGTTAAGAATAGTAATATCAGAAATTGTAATTGAGAGTGTAGTGGCTCCAAATTTGCCAAGTGCAGTGGAAATGGAAACCTTGAATGAGCTTACAACTGTATTAAAGCCTTTTGAATATGTAACAAGAGAATCATCGGGCCAAAAGTATGTAACAATCTCCAAAATTATACCAATGCTTAATTGCTTAACTACAGAACTGAATAGTATCACTCCAAACTCCGCTATCGTTAAAGAATGTAAGGATGTTTTATTGAGAGAGCTGAAAAGGAGGTATGGGATGATTGAATTAAACGATCATGCAGCCATTGCAACAATTCTAGACCCAAGGTTTAAAAATCTGCATTTCCAAGACCCCTCTGCATGCGGAAGAGCTATTCAAAAACTTAGAACCATGGTTGTCGGACAACTAAGTAGCCCAAGTGAGTCAGAAGATGATGTCTCATCTACTGCACCACCTGAATACGATTTTTGGAAACATCATAAAGAGTTAGCACATGGGCACAAGAAGAAAAAAAAATCTCATCAGGGAGATGAAGTTTCTCTTTATTTATCAAATCCAGTAGTTTCTCTTAAAAGCAACCCATTTGCAGAATGGGATGACATGAAGTTGGTGTTTCCTTGTCTGTACAAGTATGCACAGCAATATTTAATTGTTGTTGCAACATCAGTTCCTAGCGAGTGCCTTTTTTCCAAAGCCGGTGCAACAATGACACAAACAAGAAACAGATTGTCTTCTAAATACCTTGAACAGTTACTGTTTTTGGGCAATCTTAATGCTGAAGAGTTTTTTGTTTAAATTATAATAAGCCTAATAAACATTTATAATAAATAAATCGTTTTTTTCGTCTCAATTTTCTTTAAATTATTATCCTTCAACGTTCATTGATAGCACCCTCAAAATAATAAAATAAAAGTTCCAAAAAGTATCGATATCAGTAAGTATCGATACTTGAGGAGTACTTATTTGTATAGTATCGAAAAAAGATTTGAGTATTATCGAAATGAGTAAGTATCGATACTTAGGTGGTATCGGAAAATCCCTACAAATGTCCTCTCGTTCACTTCAAACAGACCACGCACAATGCACACCACCGCTCACCATCGTTTGCCAGCATCTTTCTCCGAAGCACGTGATGTGCCTTTTGAAAGCGTTGGCCGTGGAATGATAGGACTTTTAATAGGTCTACATTCTATTTGAAAATTAGTCGATCACTGTTGTTGCTATGTTGGGTAGTAAATATTACATTTACTGCAGCTTCTGTAGACAATTTGTATTGGAGAGCTTCAAGTATCTCACGGTTGTTTTGTTTTTAAAATGTCTCTAACAAATAACATAACATTACAGCTGAGAATTCAACAGCTTCCTTGTGTGACTATACTTATTGTTTGAGGCCAGCTGAATACAGGAATAAACATAGTGACTATATTTACCGAACTAATTACCTACCTATATGGGTACTTGCTAACTATATATTATGAGGAATTAAAAAAAAATCCCACGAGACTTTGATTTTCCGGGTCAAAAAGTAGCCAATGTCCTCGGCATGCAAGCTATCTTTATAGGTATGTACCTTTCGTCAAAATCGGTTGAACGGCTGGGCCGTAAAAAGCTAGCAGACAGTTACGCATTTATAACTTTAAGTTGGAAAAGTATGGATTAATATAACATATGTATTAGCACAGTTTTACGATTAAGTAGTACTTTACTTAATAGAAGCACGTCTGACTTCGTAAAGCGGAAAATTTTATGGGCATGGGGAAGGTAAATAACAGCAACTGCATTGCATCAATATTTAGTGGTTTAAAACTTTGGAATCGATTCTGAAAATCGCCCGCTGGTAATTAAAGCTTGTGGTTTGTCATGTTTTTGCACCAAGTTTTGATTGGTAAGTATAAGGTAGGTATTTTAACCTACTAATAACCGTATTGAAGCTATTATTTTCATGAAGTGAATTGGCAGTGTTTGCAAGATTTTCTAGGTGTCTAGTAAAATTATCAAAAGTATATTCATAAATAGATAAATAGGTAGGTAAGCTTGTATACTTTCTGCCGCGTACTGTACCTAGGTACCTACTAAAAAAAAAAAAATCGCGATCTGCGGTTATAAATTCTCTTTTTATTTAGTGACATTTAAAAAGGTAGGTAGCTAACTATCTACTATTTTTTGTCCTGTCAATAATAGGTATTGGAATTTTTCTAAATGTTTGATTTTATAGATAATGTACGAGATGCACTTTTAGAAGATTTTATTGATATTCTTGATTTTATATCATTCGAAAGTCTTAGTCTATATGACAGACTTACAGAGAATTTAATTCTTACTTTAAGGACGCAGTTCAGGAAACCCAGATGCAAGGACAAATTCTTGGTATGAAGTAACTTTAATACGGTTTTTATAAAATCTACTTGTACATCCAATATAATACTTACAAACAATAAGAATTTAGCAAATGTAAATTGGAAGTTTTCAAAACATGGAAGATGAAAACGCTGTTGTAAGTGGTACTGAAACTCCTGAAACTGGTGCCGGTGAAGGTGTAGAAATAAAAGAAGATGAAAATGCAGAACTTGAAGGAGGAAGATTTGAGAAAGCAGAAGGAGAACATGTTGAAGGGGAACAAGTTGAGGGAGAACATATTGAGGGAAAACATATTGAGGGAGAACAGATTGAGGGAGAACATGTTGAGGGAGAACAGATTGAGGGAGAACAGATTGAGGGAGAACATATTGAGGGAGAGTATGTAGGGGGAGAGCATGTAGATGAACTTATTGTGGGAGAAGAAAAGCAAGAAGAAAAAGTCATTGGAGAAGATGAACAAATTGAAGGAGAAGAATTAAAAGGTGAGCAAGTTGAAGGGGAAGAAAAAAAAGAACAAAAAAATGAAGAACAACTTGAGGAGGAAGAATATATAGAGCCACCACCACCAGATCCAGCTGCACCATTTAATTTTACCGATTCTTCGGAAGCCATTAAACCTAAATTCGACTTGAGACCAGATCAAATTGCAGAAGTGGAGCAGCTTTGGGAAATATATCAAAATTACACTCCAGCGTATTCTGATATTGATGAATACATAACTGAAAAAGAATTAGTTTACATGCTAAAATCACTGCTTCTGATGACGTTTACACCAGAACAGTTACAGGAGCTCATAGCGTTTTGTGTCAGACCACCGCATCCGGAAGGTCATATTAATTATGACCAGTTTTTGAAAATGGTGAAGTTACGACAAAGAGATTTTCCAATTGAGGAAGAATTACGTTCAGCTTTGAAAGTGTTCGATCCGGGTAATACAGGCTTAATAGATAGAGAATATTTTAGAGAGACCTTATCAAAATTAGGTCACAAAATGGCTCCAAAACTTGTAGACAGCCTAGTAAAGGAAGTAGATTTAAGTAATGATGGGACTATAGGAGTAGAGGATGTTATTGGTACAATGTGCATTGATTTGAATAAAGAAGATTTGATGATGCTTAGGGCGGCGGTATACTCAGATGAACAACCAACTGAGAACAATGAAGATTAATTGGATAGCGTTCTGCATCAGTAGTCTAATTCAATTCAATTATTGTTATATTAATGTACCTATACCTACGCCATATTGTTTTTGCTCTTGAGTTTAGATTGCAGACTGAGATGGTTTCCGAAGTTGCAGATAAACAGACAGTAATAAAACCTGCCTACTAAACAATAGCTTTTAATAAGTATTTCTGTGATAGATTTAGGGATAATTTATGCCAACACGTGGCTGGCGCGGGCCGTGCCACGTACGAGGCGCGGACGAGGCACGGATTCAAAACATCACGAACATTATTTTTATAATATGAACTTCACATTTCACCGTGTGGCGTCCGTGCACGGACACGGCACGGTGAGGTTTAATAAGTACTTAATTCTAAATAATAGGTATAACTTTTGTGTTTTTAAAAAATCCAAAGCGGATTTTTTAAAAAATTCCTGTTGAAAACTCTTAGAATTACCGGGTTTAAAAGTATCCTATACTTATAGTTCGCTACAGGTCGACATGCGACAATATGACAATCGGGGTCTGGGCCTCTGGCACGGTAATATTATCATATAATTACCGTGCCTCTGGCGACACTCGCACCGAGGCTGTGCCGGTGTGCACTGTGCAGGGCGTCCCGCCGCCCGCCTCACCCCGATTGCCATGTTGACGAGTCGCGAACTACCTATACCTACTTACCTACCTACCTATAAATATGTAATATGAATCTTCGGGAATCGGGATGCAAACTATCACTGTACTTAGGTACCTACTACTACTACTTATAACTTATAATGCCAAAATTAATTAATATGCCCGCGACTGCATCCACGTAGATAGTGGATACTGTTTTTTAAGGGTTCCGTACCTCAAAAGGAAAAACGGAAACCTTATAGGATCACTTTGTTGTCTGTCTGTTTGTCTGTCCGTCTGTCTGTCAAGAAACTTACAGGTATTTCTCATTAGTCAGTTATTTACTTGTTTTCACATCAAAAACGTTTAATACAAATATTGTTGATCGGTTAATACAAATATTGACTACTAAACAATGGTAATTGTCGTGTTATTTATTCATCGTTAGGTACGTCGTGCTATCGCTATCTCAGACGCGGTTACACAGTAGGTACTTTAGTCTAGCTTTTTTACTCAGTCTACATAGTCTACGACCTAAGCCTTAAGGCACTTGAATAGTGATCTGTGTTTGACTGTATCAAATGCAAGTATCCCTATAATCTGTGATCAAATGTGATATCAAAATACATTGTATCTAAATTTAATTTTATTATAATTTGTAATTTTACCGACAAGTAAAAGTAAGAGTCAATATAATTAAAACCCCGATATGAAGATACTTGTGTTCGTTTCAGTTTTGTCAACAATTTTCAATGGATGTGAGTATTTATTAGAATAAATCTGCCACTGAAAATGCAGGAAACTATTGGGTGTGGTTTACCGGGACATTTGAAACGTCTTGTATTGAAGTGCAACAAAGCTTCTTTGTTAGTAGAGAGGGACTGAGCAGTAGTTCATGTTATATATAATTATGAAGAAATAATAAAACTCTTTATACTTATATACACACAATCTATGCGATAATGTATACCATGTATTTTGTTTATTTTGAAATTAGAGCATTCATGTGTATCAAGCAGGCAGGGCAGCTGGCTGCTGGAACAGTTGACAACTACTATAATAGACTGAATATCTTAGTTGCATGGGGCAGATTTGAAAAACACTTTGTTTCGTCCATCCAGGCAAAAGCTACAAATTACCTACAAACTGAGTGGTTTACCAGAGACAACTACATATATGCAATACCACTCTCTTATCTGACAAATATAATGGACTGAATATCTTAGTTGCATGGGGCAGATTTGAAAAAACTTTTTGTTTCGTCCATCCAGGCAAAAGCTACAAATCACCTACAAACTGAGTGGTTTACCAGAGACAACTACATATATGCAATACCACTCTCCTGGCACACCTGGCATTGCCTAGCGTGCATTGCAATTTGACTCACGTTTGGACAGTACCTACCATCAATGTTACACGTGACTCACGTGTAACATTGATGGTAGGTACTGTCCAAAATCTTTATGCAAGTGCCAACAATAAATTATTGTATAAAGTTTCAACTTTATTAGGTATTTCTCCTACTTTACTTTGAAAATTAAAATATGTAGTTAAATAAATTCACTTTACATCATTCCGTGCTGGTGGTGAGATTTGACTGATATGTGACTTAAAAAGTGCTCTGGCTGAGTTCTAAAAAGAGTACTTCGACCAAGCTCAGGCTTATGACACTGCTTAAATATAAATCTTTCTCGAGTCTAAGCAATGTCTCAGTGCACTCTATAGATTTCAGCCTAAGTGAGTGTTGCTGATACATTACATTACAAATGTTTCATTCAGTCTGTCTATTACTTAGTCTCTATAAGGGTACGGAACCCTTTGTGAGCGAATCGATTCACATTTGACGTGATTATTTTATTACCAGGCTATGCTATATGGTGTTACCAATGCACAACAGCTACACCAGGATGTGGTCAGCCATTTAACTGGAGAGGAGTTGGATATTTGGGGAATCCCTGTCCTGACAATGAAGATGTTTGTGTTAAACTGATAGAGAGAAAAGGAGGTTAGTACCTATCATAATCCATACTAATATTATAAATGCGAAAGTGTGTCTGTCTGTCTGTCTGCTAGCCTTTCACGGCCCATCCGTGCAACCGATTTTGACGAAATTTGGTACAGATATAGCTTGCATCCCGGGGAAGGACATAGGCTACTTTTTATCCCGGAAAATCAAAGAGTTGCTACGGGATTTTTAAAAACCTAAATCCAAGCGCACGAAGTCGCGGGCATCATCTAGTTATTCATAAACTATTTTGTCATTTTAGTTGAAAATTAAATTTGTTAATAAAACAACTATCCAAGTACAGCGCGGCTGTGGTCTTATAAATGGAAGGTCCCGGATTCTATTCCTGGCAGGAGCAATTTGCAGATTTTGTATCTCTGAATTGGCTCTGACATGTGGGATTCGTTAACTCAATGTTCAAAATTGACTGATAGCCACCAAGCTCTGACAATTATTTTTAATCCATTGAAGGTTTTCTCAGGTGAAGCTGTGGTAGCCTAGTGGTGAGGACGTCCGCCTTCCAATCGGAGGTCGGGGGTTCGATCCCGGGCATGCACCTATAACTTTTCGGAGTTATGTGCGTTTTTAAGTAATTAAAATACCACTTGCTTTAATGGTGAAGGAAAACATCGTGAGGAAACCTGCATGCCTGAGAGTTCTGAATAATGTTCTCAATGGTGTGTGAAGTCTGCCAATCCGCACTTGGCCAGCGTGGTAGAGTATGGCCAAAACCCTTCTCACTCTGAGAGGAGACCCGTGCTCTGTAGTGAGCCAGCGATGGGTTGATCATGATGATGATGATGAAGGTTTTCTACAAAAAAAATGATTGAACTGACCAGTGTCAAATGAGCTTGATAGCTATCATTCAGTGTTGAATACTGAGTTGGTCTGATGGGTGGATTTAGCTCTGGTGTAAAAGCCTAAACATTAACATAACTTTTATACACCTATTTTTAATTTTTATTATAAACTTGATGATGCCCGCGACTTTGTCTGCATGGATTTAGGTTTATGAAAATCCTGTGGGAACTCTTAAATTTTCCGGGATAAAAAGTAGCCTATGTCCTTCCCCGGGATGCAAGCTATATTTGTACTAAAGTATTGGTCAATATTGGTTGAACGGTTGAGCCGGGAAAAGCTAGCAGACAGACAGACAGACACACTTTCACATTTATAATATTAGTATGGATAGGTAATTTTGGCACTAGCAGTAAATATGGTAATTTAGGCATTGGCTTGAATATAATATTAAACGACCATAATATTATGCTAGAATTTACTGAAACTAGAAAACTGAATTTAATATGAAATATTTTATTTTCAGCCAAGGAGGTTATCACAAGAGATTGTCTTAGTAACTTCAAAGCATTCCGAACTGATATACCAGCTGATACATATGAGGGTTGCCGTACAGCTGCCAAAGATGTCAATTTAGGCAACTATGTCAATAATACCATCAAAGAATTGGATATAAAAAGGTACAATTTAAATTATAGTTTTCCTTAACCCATGGTCACCAATAAAAACAATTTCAACTTTGACACCACCAATCACATACACATACATTTCTATAGTGGTATGCAAACATGAAACATTTGACTCTTAGTACAATGAGACGGCAATCTGACACAACTGAAGAGACGTCAGGTGCAGGACTGATGGCTTTATGTGCTCCCCTAAGCATAGGAGTGAAACATTACCATTACCTAACTCCAGGCTAGTACATACTGAGAATTTCTTACAGAAAACCCCAATATTTGTCTAATTAATTTTAGCCCATTACAGCCATCTGCAGTTAAACATGGTAACTACTAGATCAACAAAGCAATTAAGATATTATAATATGAAATGGACAGAACTAAACAATCTTTTGTACGCATTACAGAAAGCTGAATGCGACTAAAGTTTTTTTTTTTTTTAAATGATACACGGGATGATCTCATAATCAATCGACAAAATGGAAGCAAATGCTCAAGGACAGAGACAAAGTTTTACAAAACCGCATCTCTTTCTAAACGTCGATGTACAATAATATTTCCTGCCGGATACTGTATGTGTGTTGTAAGCAATTAAATATCACTGGCTTTAATGATGAAGTATAACATTGTAAGGAACCCTACATGCCTGAGAGTTCTCCATAATGCTCTCAAAGGGGTGTGAAGTTTGTCAATCTGCACTGGATCAACGTGGCTGACTATGGGCTTAAACCCTCCTCACTCTCGAGGAGACCCATGCTCCTGTAGTAGGCCGGCGATGGGTCGGTTATGATGATGATGATTAATCAATTTTGTTTCATTTTCAGAGACTGGTATGATGAAACTGTTTGGTGTTTCTGCTTCCTTGACCATCGTTGTAACAGTGGAACGATAAATTCTAATTCAATTATATTGTTAGTCCTAACAAGCTTAATGTTCTTGACAAAGGTATTGTTTTGATATTAGTCTATAATACCAAAATCACAAAATTTTGACTGAAACAGGAAATTATAAGGTTCATTTGAAATAAATAGAGAATTAATGTTGAAGAAAGTTATTCAATTTATTCTGAAAAATTCATAAAGTTTTTATTTCAAATGCATTTTGTAATAAAATAATTTGTATATATTATGTATTATGTAATGTAATGATAATACTGTAAATTGACAGATCTGATATTGTCTCAGTCTTGTTGCAATTCATAGAAAATAGCATTTTGTATTGATTTTGTATGTCAATCTCTTAAATGCAGCATGCTGCAAAACATTTTAGTCAATAAGTTGTAACATTTTACATGAAGCAGTTTATACATTACCGTGCCGTGTCCGTGCACGGACGCCACACGGTTAAGCATGAACTGCTTCATATTATGTTCGTGATGATGTGAATCCGTGCCTCCTCCGTGCGTCGTACGTGGCACGGCCCGCGCCCGTCACGTGCTGGCATAAATCATCCCTAAATCAAAATATATTTATATTTTATAGTTTTATAAGTGTAATTATTGTTAAATGGCAATATTCCGTCCAAACAAAGTAAGATAATCGTAATTTACTACACTATAAGTGCCTACATGTAATTTATAATCAATCCAGTAATAATTTTTATATCCTTAAGTAGATTTTAATTTAGAATACACAATTATTTAGGTCCTCTACAAAAAATGATTTTTTTTTGTTAGTAGGTAGTCAATGGGGCCGATTCTCTTGTACACAATCTCTAAACTAAACTAAATTAACAGGTCTAAATCTAGTGCTATCCTTTTCCGCAAGCAACATTATGACAGGAATAGCAATAGATTTAGACGTGTCATTTTAGTTTAGTTTAGAGATTGCGTACAAGAGAATCGGCCCCATTTACAATACATTATTTTATAAAATAAAAATAAAACTGCACATTCAAATTGAATCCGTGCCTCGTCCGCGCGTCGAACGTGGCACGGCCCGCGCCTGTCACGTGCTGGCATAAATCATCCCTAAATCAAAATATATTTATATTATACATTTTATAGTTTTATAAGTGTAATTATTGTTAAATTGATAATATTCCGTCCAAACAAAGTAAGATAATTGTAGTTTAATAGTAAGTGCCTTCATGTAATTTACAATTAATCCAGTAATAATTTTTATATAAGTAGATATTAATTTAGAATAATAAATGATCTGGTACTGTATAATAAATGATTTTTAATTTTTTTTGATAATTGATAGTCATTTGACAATAGTACATTATTTTATAGTACCTACACAACATGATGGCTCACGATTGTGTTCGCGTATATTTCGGTTTTTAGGGTTCTGTAGTCAAAAGGACTAGAAACTAGTATTTTGTTATTTGACATGGGTATACAGTAGACCCCCGGTAATCCGGCCCCTGTCTAATCCAGAACCCCTTGTACGCACCACCATTATTGTGCCCGACGCGTACGGTATTGTTTTGATTCTGATTGCTTAGTTTCAATTTGAAGTTTGGAGAAGATAGCGGTACGGTCTAGCGTGTGTTCATTGTTTACTGTTTATCACAAAATACTGTCAATTAAAGAAAAATGTGATATTTTAGCCCGCCTAAATCGTAATTTGTCGGATTACAAGGCACTCTTTGGTAAAAAAAAAACCGGACTATAGGGGGTCTTAGGCAGTAGGTACTAATCCGGCAAATTCGATACACTGCCCTGCAAAATGCTTGTCGGATTACCGGGGGTCCTCTGTATATATATATCAATCACGTCGACAAAGAAGTAAAATAAATTCTGGACAAATAAATTTTAAAAAATAAGCTTCAGATCAGCATATACAACTACGAGTAACTTAGCTTCATATAGTTCTAAGTCTGAAACCGGCTTTATACTGTGAATTTGTAACTATCTGGGCCCGGCCTAAAGCAAAGCAAACTGAAGTAGTGAGACCATGAGTGTTGTGACCAAATTAATCATCTTGATCATAGTTGAAGCGTCCATATACCACATGTCGTATACTGAAAATCGTGGTGGTTTCTCTAGGATCATTTTCAGCATTTTAATAGCCCTCCGCCTCAAAGGTCCTAAAAGATCAAAGAGCTAAAGATTTAGATATTCAATTAATAATGAAGATTATATTAGAACCAGTTAAATACTTGCCTCCATAATATAGAGATAGAACAGTTGTACACAAATATTTGGTCTTTTTAATTTCCCACGAGAACGCTTCACATCGTATACAAATGATGATAACTATGAGCAAATCGACAGCAGTTATTGTTGGTAGAACCACATACTCTAACCATAACAAAATCTGAAAAAAAAACCCAGAATCTTATGTATGTCATAGTACCTGTGGGCAAAATACTACAGCTAAATAAAACTTTGTATTTATTTTGTACTTACATTATTTTGTAGTGCCAAAAGCCCATACTCAAAAGCTAGTAGAGTGCTTGTAACAAATTTGAAACAAAACAGAAATATCTGAAATTTGTATTATAATTTTAATTTGTTTTATTATTCTTTAGGTATTAATATTATTGGGATACCCTACAAAATTGGTATGGGGTATTATGTGCTGTATAGGTATGCTGATGTAATGTTTTATAATCTGGAACTAAGCGTGGTTAGATCTTTAAATATAGGATCAATTTATATGAACTGGTATTTTACTGACATAATCAAGATACTAGATTAAACAACTTTTTTTTTAAATCTAGGATCTTTATTACATTTACCTATTACTTACTAATTGTATTTTGATTCTGGACTTTTTAATAAGAGTATTTTATTAGTTACTAACCTGAAATCGGTATAAGTTCTGAAATCTGAGTAATTCCTCAAAAATGTCTTTTAGATAAATCTCCGTTTCGCTAGTATTTAAATCGTGTACGCTTGATGCAATGAAACGCAATACTTTCATACTGGGAAATTTTACTTTATTCATATTTTCAATCTTTATATCCTCCGTACCTTCGACGTGGTTAGTTATTATTGCGTTAATGTAGCGCAGTCGAATGTAGAAAAACATTAGGAGATTTGAACAATACAACCATTCTAGCGTACAACTCAATTGGCTGTAAAGTAATCCAATTAAACTGATGCAGATTATAAAATCCTGGGATAAAGCGGCAGCGTATAACAGTAATAAAATTACCGTCATCACTACAACTGTTACTATGTTTGAATTAAATATTAAATCATTCACGAACTTATTATTATTAATCTTCAGCTTGCGATCGATTTCTTGGGTTTTCATGTAAAACTTTACATTTTCATCATTATTCAGGAAGCGGGCGTGCACGATATTGCAGAAAAACGTCGTGTAATGTAATGCAAGTGCTGTTAAATTCAAGTAATATATATTTTGATACGGCCAGAATCTCGACAAAAAGTTGATCGCGACACTTATATAGAAGGCTGTGCAAATTACTACACATAATAGCGTGTAAAGCTTTTGTGCCTTTGTTGGCGAGGTTACAAATCTATTTCTAGCGTCCACTCTACACGAGCCCAACATCATTTGTATGGTACGAAATGGCCTGAAAAGTCTTAGGTAATTCTCTTCCAATATATCATTTGATAAGTATTCCGCATTTTTCATAATTACAACAAATTCAAATAGATAATTTTAATGTTTACACTTAACTATTATTAATTATATTAAGATAGGTAGGTTGGTAGCTAAAACTAAAGAGAAGCGTTAAACCACAGGCTTATTCTAATGCAAACTGCAATAGAACGATCGTGTATGTAGCAATGATCGCCAACAGTTTGACTTGTACACCAGTACCTAACGTGTAAATATCATAAATGGATAGCTCATATTTAGTGTCCAATAACAGTAGCATACGCTTAGCATTGCGTCTGGAAATGCCTGGAACAAAATGTGTATTTTTAGAAGTTTTCAATAATTAAGTATTATTTATGTTAAAGTTTTAAGTAATATGGGAAACATGAAGTTCTGTTTTTTGGTTAATTGATTTCCAATAAGTACCTACTCGTTAGTTATTTAGTAATAATTTACGTACATTTTCTCTCCAGTGTGAACTTTTATCTTTTTGTATATTTTGTATATTTATTGCAATAACTTCCTAAAAATATTAAGTAAGTAGGTATACAGCAATTCTATCACGCTAAATTTTTCGAGCGTTCTATTCTTTATAGCTAAGTAAGTAGGTAATACATTTAGTATTAATTTGTGGTAAGAGTCCATTAGATTGATTGGAATGTTCAGTTTTATTATTCATAAGACCACTATCAAACTAATCTAATTAATGATTTAAGCGACTCCATCCAATATTGATATAATTACTTATTTATATTATGTAGTTGTAAAAGTACTTACTTTCATCAAAACTATGTCTGATACCAACACAATATTTTTTTGACTTTTCCAATTTATTTGTAAGCATATCGGCTGCCTTACATAATGCAAAAAAAATCACCATTGTCATAATCAAACTCGCAGAAATTACTACTGCAGCTTTTATATTGTCGTGCGGACACTGTAATACGATATAATTTGACGATAAATCTCTAATAATTTCATAAAGATAGTTATTTAATAGTTAATGTAGATACGTACTTGATTCTTGATTTTAAAGATACTACTCTGAATGACAATCATCATCCATACCAGCAGTTGACACGTATATGCAAATATCTGAGTAGAGACAAAACCTTATAAGTAAATCATTGCCAGTATAAAGATATTAGATAAGTACATATATGAAACTGTAATATACCTGATATTGATGTAGATCCAAAAAATCTGCCATTACGGTCAAAATACTCCTCATACCCATTAACAAATGATTCCATAGTATTGCATCCGAAGCGCATGAATTCTTATCTAACAAAAGTCTTTCACAAGATTTAATTTCATTTCGGGTTTTGGTTTTGATAGTCTCTAGTGTTTCATTAATGTAATTGACTCGAATTGAAATATAATAAATGGTAAAAGTAAGTATGACTATGTCGAGGCTGCTTGCCACTTCAGGTAATAAAACAATCAATGCGAACGGACAAAACCTTTTCATGCAGTAAATATTAAACAGGATGGCCCATGTAACGCCGTAAGTCAAGAGGCCAATGGAAAAATACTTCACAAACTTTGCAAGCTTTTTATTACATTGTTTACCATCTTTAAAATTTAAATCCTGGTCTATTTTGTTTAACTTTACATAGAACTCGGCGCTAGAATTTCCTTTTATATCCCGTACAAAGGTTTTAAGCACGAGACACATATTTAAAATGTGCCCAATTTTAAAATAATCGTCTGTCAGAATGGAGCCACTTGCACTTTCACATTCTACTGTAAAGCCAATCAAAAGTAAAATGCACGTGGTTAAAATTGCGATCGAATAAAAAAAGCACCACTGGGATGGGCTTGTGGCAAAACCGTATTTGATTTGCACACTCAGTCGCCCTATTAAGCCTTGTAAAAGGTGAAATCCACGGAAAACTCTACTAAAGTCTTCGTCTATTATATCACTAGACAATTTTCCCAATTGCAAATCCATGTCTTGTGTGTTTAGATGTAGTTAGATTAGTAGTGATGAGCTCAAAATGAAGGAAAGTTCTTGGCGTTTACCAAAGTATAAATAGAATTCTTATATGTATAGAAATTCCCATGAGCCAGCTCAACGTATAATTTAAACCACTGGGACTGGTTAGTGTAATAGTAATTTAATAGCTTTTTAATTATAGGTTTGGAAACTAAAAGCCTAAAAGTTTTTAGACTGAACATCAGATTTTTCCCATCAATCATTTGTATTATCATGTTTTCCGTGAGAGAATTCATAGGTTTGACTAGATGATGTATTTTCACTGTTTTGATAGATAGATGCACAAAGACTATTTAAAAATAACAATAGTTTATTGTCTTTTTCTTACAATATAAAACTACTACTACAACAAAATCAAAGATTCAATATAGGTACTTAAAATTAAGAAGCTTGTACAAATTATAATAAATATTTAACCAGCTTGGCTTTGAAACAAAGTATAATAACTAAACTGGGTCATATAAAATAGTATTGTCAACATAATGTATTTGGTTCCCTTTCTTTTAATGATTACTAGTATCATTCAGTGATTTTGATGGACATAACATACAACTACGCTGGAAAAGGTCTGCCATAAAAAATATACTTAGTTATTTTTTGTGCCAATTCAAAGCGCCCCACCGAGCGTACTACCAGGAATTAAAATTGAAAAATGTGTCAAATAGTCTTCGTGTTGACATTATATTGACAGATATCACTAACCGAGTACGTTAACTAATGCAATCAGTGTCAAAATAGCAAAAATCATGTTGCTTCAAAAAGAACTCGGCAATCGCAAGTCCAGCGTACTTGTAAAGGACAAAGGTCAGTGGTTAAATTAGTCTATATTGCAGATTTATTGACGGAATGTAAATCACGAAAAATTTATCATTCGAAATGAATTCTATTACATTTGTGTTCCGTATTTTTATAAAAACTAGTATGCGAAGCGTGAATTCTCTGCATAGCCTAATTTGTCTAAAGCGGGGTTGCAAGCGAAGTTTATCATTGGGGGAGGGCCACACATGAGCACTATGACGTCATCGCCGGGCGGAAATAGATGGATTTTGATCATTTCGTCGTTAATAAATCCGGTGCTGTACTGCCAACCTGAAAATACGATATGTCTATAGTACGCGACAGGTTAAAAAGATTCCGACGAATTGAGAACCTCCTTTTTTTGAAGTCGGTTAAAAATGGCAATCAAACTAACCAAATTTAGTAGCCCAACTGTCGCCTCTTAAGTATTATAATTTGCAGCACTAATGGTGAGATCTATAGAGCGCACTCTGATTTAGCTTAGACTTAAGACAGAGTTAAAACGTAACAGAGCTATATCTCTTACGTAAATCTGCCTCGTTTTACATCAATCTTAGTCTGAGTAAAGTCAAAGTGCGCTCTATAGATCTCAGCTAATGTGTCGCCGTCGCGCGTATCGTAAAATCTAACTTTTTACGCTGATATTTTATATTGTTATAACTTATTAGGATTCCATACCAAAATGGTAAAAAGGATCCAAAACGAGTGTGACTAAGGCTGAGATTTATAGAACATGCTTTTTGTTCAGGTTTGGACTTAAAACGAGACAAAATGTATGTCTCTGCCATAAATCTATCTCGTTTTAAGTCTTAAAGTATGAGCAAAAAGAAGTAACTAACCAGACTTACGAACTAACTAAAGAAGAAGATATATAGTACGCGGCAGAAAGTAATGTACATCGGCCTTTAGAATGACATTTCGGTTTCGTAGAGCGTTGTCAATGTCACTCATATATCTATATGACGTTTTGTTGGTCTCAACGACAGAGACAATGCTCTACAAATCCTATCTCCTAAAGGTCGATGTACATTACTTTCTGCCGCGTACTGTGATCTTTTTTTTTTTTTTTTTTTTTTTTTTTTTTTTTTTTTTTTTTTTTTTTTTTTTTTTCAAATTTCATTGTTTTATTTTATTTTATTTTGTTTATTTGAAAGTAATCAACAGCGTAAATACATAATTATTATTTAAATTTAAATCTAGGTATAACAGAAGGCCAAAAGAGATTACTTAAAATTATAACTAAACTATTTTAACAGAATAGAGTTAGAATAAATGTAGGTATATACAATAATAAAATAAAATTACAACAGTGTGTGTATGATTGTATGTGTGTGTGTATGCGTGTGTGAGTGTGTGCTTATGAGTATGTGTGAGCGTGTGTGCATGTGTGTGTGTGTGTAAATGGGAGTGTATGATTGCATGCATATTTAGATGTTAGCTACTTTTTTTTTTTTTTGTTTTACGATGATAGTTTCTTAATTCCTTTTTAAATTTATTGTTTGATAGGTAAAATAAGTCAAACTCAGCGAACTGATTGTTATAAGTACGTACCAAGCGTGGAATTATAGAATTTCGCGCATAATTTGATTTAGATTTGGGAACATTTAGAAGGCGCGTGTGACGCGTTCTTAAAGGTTGAGCATTAAATGAAAAGGCTGAGAGTAAGCTAGGACAATCGATTGAGCCGGTTAAAATTGCTTGCAGTAACAACATATCACATTGTTCCCTTCTATGCTCCAGTGAGCCGATACCGTAGTGAGTACACGCTTCCTCATAACTATTAAATTTTTTAAAGTCTTTAAAAGCTAAGTATTTAAGAAACTGCCTCTGTATGGTTTCAAGCCTATGGGCATATATTATGTATTGAGGCGACCAGATAATACACGCATATTCTAGAATACTCCGGACAATACTTATATATATATACTTCTTTGTACCAATGCTTGTCATGAAAATTGTATACGATATACTTGATTATGTGTGCTGGTTTGCCTACCTTCAGTTGCTCTATCAATCGTGTACCACAGTTTGAACTGCTCAGGGTGTTCCCTCTGATATTTCTCAAGCTCCTGCCTCACTAGGATATCTTCTTCAGTTTGATTTGCGAACAACAACCTCAACTGAGTCTTGTCAGTTGGATCTGTACAGATGTGCCTTACAAGTTGTAGCATTGGTGTGATGCCAGTGCCGCCTGAAACAGAAATATCAGCATTTTTAGTAATGATTTATTAACATTCAATCACTACAATGATAAACTAAGGATACCATGGGTTATAGACACACATTAATAAGGTAATAGACAAAATTAGTAATCTATATAAATAAAAAAAATTGCCGAAATGTATGTACACGCAGCAGCAAGCTGTGATAGTCTTGTGGTTAGAACGTCCGCCTTCTAATCGGGGTTCGGGCGTTCGATCCCGGGCACGCATCTCTAACTTTTCGGAGTTATACTGTGCGTTTTAAGTAATTAAATATCACTTGTTTTAACGGTGAAGGAAAACATCGTGAGGAAACCTGCATTCCTGAGAGTTCTCCATAATGTTTTCAAAGGTGTGTGAAATCTACCAATCCGCACATGGCCAGCGTGGTAGACTATGGCCAAAACCCGTCTCACTCTGAGAGGAGACCCGTGCTCTGTAGTCAGCCGGCGATGGGTTGATCATGATGATGATGTACACGCATAACTTCCGAACGACTGCACCAAATTAGTAATTTTTTGTTGTTGTGTTTATTTGTCAGGACAAGGTTTATAAAAGATTTTTTTGGAAAATCCGCAGGAAAAGACAGTCCCGCGTGACAAATTACGGGCAACACCTAGTATGTACTAATCCTCAGAAAAATTGGCTAAAATATATTGGGCAGAAATTCTAGTGTAACTTTCAAGTTAAGCTATGCGTAAATCTGTCATTTAGTATGGACAGGAAAGGGGTGTAAACCTTTTTCTATCTCTTCACATATTAAATCGTATTTTTTCCATGGATATAGTTAAAGACCGGGTCAGGACATAGGCTACTTTTTATCCTGGGAAACCCAACTGTGCGGGATGCCATGTTATTTTTTATGTTTCTGTCCTTTAATCACAATTTCATTTCGGAATTATTCATTCCCACGGGATTTTAAAAGCTAAATCCACGCGGACGAAGCGGCGGGCAACATCTAGTTTATTTATAAAATACTTAAGCCTTATCATTTAATAGATTATTTATTTATTTTATGTAATAAATCAATGTTTACATTATAATATTAGATAGGTACTTCATGGTTTGTTCTACATGACTTGTAGAGGTCAGATGATGTTTATTATATTCTCAACAGGCATATTATAATGGGTGTAACAAGTAATATGAGGAAACTGATATTGAAATTAAAACTACAGGCTTAACAATCAGAATACCTATATTATTCTAATTGTCTTATTATCAGTCAGGTATCACAATATACCTTTGGCTTTACAAATATACTTTTGGCACTCATTAAGTAATACAAAGATTAAAACTGACAATATTTTTGATTATTCTGGTTGCCTTGAGAATATTATCACAAATGGATAGGAACGCGCATAATCAAGGTCGTTTGGTGTCCTCTTCCGTATACTAACCACTAATTTTTAACTCCATAATATAAACATATTTATCTGCTTAAACAGAATTCGAAACGTTTATGCAATCGAATGCGTTTTTGTAATCGAATATTCGAATACCCATATTCGTAAAAAGTAGCAATAATAAAATTGGTCAAAATATAATACCTACCGTACCTAAGTACCGTAGGTACCTACCTACATGTTGTGCGTGGCGTTGCCATGCTTTTCGTAGCAAAAGGTTAGTGTGTTTGTTTCATTTATTCATATTTTCAAAACAAACAAAACTTTATTAACTCAACAAAGTTAATAAAACTCTGACTGCACATTTAAAACAATAATTTGACCGGTTTTAATAATTTCACTATTAAAGAACTACATTATCCAGAAATAACTGCTATAAATTAGATATTTATGTACTGCATTCGAAGTCGCAGCCAAAAGCTATTGATAAAATATAAGATTGACTGATATATATTTCATATGTAAGTAGTAAGTAATATATCAACATACTACGCTTGAAACTCGAGATCTTGCTACTACCCCACTACGAAAGGATATTCATAAATTCTACTTCACAAATGAAGTAATGGGCAAAAGCTAGCCTTTTATACTGACCTGCAATCATATTCAGCTTGTTGGCCATGATTTTTACTGGTGGATCTTTTCTTAGTTTCTTTATCAGGAATGTACCGTTGTTAGCATATTGCAGTCTACCAGATGGTCCTCGTACATCAATTGTTTCGCCAATTTTCATGTTATCCAAGTGTTGTGACATTTTACCACCATCAGGGAATTTCGGATGGACATTTTTGAAATAAACCTAAAATAAAAAATAGTCTCAGTTTAGAAAATAACAACAGGCATTTTTCAGTAGGTACTTTGTACAGCTTATTTCATCACTACCCCTATTATAAATGCGAAAGTGTGTTCGTTTGTTGGTTTGTCCTTCAATCACATCGCAACGGAGCAACGGATCGATGTGATTTTTTGCATGGGTATAGTTTAAGACCTGGAGAGTGACATAGGTTACTTTATCCCGGAAAATCAAGGAGTTCACACGGGATTTTTAAAAACCTAAATCCACGCGTACGAAGTCGCGGACATCAGCTAGTGTTAAATAATGATGAAAATCAATTGTTTATAGATACTAAAGTCTACAATTGTTAATAGATAACGCATAACTCAGTAGCTTCTTACGGTAGTGGAGCGGTGCGGGAGGAGTGTGATGACGTGACGCGAGAGCTATGAATTCGTCAACTTGTGGTAACTGTCACCCTCTCGCACTGCTCCACTACTGCAGGAGCCTTTTCAGTTATGCGTTATACCTATATCTAGCACGCGACGCGTCCCATGTCACATAAGTTTTCAAAATTTTATGGGATTTTCTGATTTTGTGGGACAAAAGGTAGCGTATGCCCATCCCCAGTAAACCTGTACCAAATTTGGTCAATCAGTAAAAGGTATGGGTCATCAAAATGTAGCAGATAGATTTAGACAGAACCACACGATGCGTTTCCGGTGCGTTGCGGCGCCGTACCGCTGTGGATTTGAGTATTGGATGCCAGTGTCTGCGTTGTCGCTTCGGCCAAAAGTATGGCGTTGCAACACACTACTCCTCCCCGCCTCGTCTCTCTGGTCCCAGGTCCTCGTGTGGCATGGTACAGCGATTTCTATGTAGGATGACGCAGCGGCATCACTCAGGCGCCGCACCGCCAACGCAACGCATCGTGTGGCTTCACTCTTCACATTCATATTAGTTTTCAATATTAGTCTGAAGTCTGAACTAGGGGAAGCATGGGTTGTTATAATAATTTACCTTAATAACCAAATCCACATAACCCTTCTCCTCATCACTGGATACTGGAGTGTAAGCTCTGATAATAAGGTCATCATCTATCTTGACTGATAAATGGATGTGCTGGCCTATTGGCAGTCCTGTAATAACAGATATTGTTATCACCACTCAAGGGGATGATAAGCTTCATTATAACTATCTAATGTAGGTACTCAGACAGCTGGTATTAATATAACCACTCATAGGGGAAGACTGATGCGATCATTCTATAGAACAGTACCAACATCGCCATTACATTGGTCATAACAGGCGAGTTGAACAAGTGATCAGTTCAATATATGAAGACCAGCAAGTGTGAATTGATTAAGAATTGTTATAATATTCTAGCAGTTGCGTCACAGTAGACCAGAGAGGAAGCTTCATACAATCGTCCCGCTGTAGGTACACTCATTTCATTCGGTTTACTAATGTAGTACCTAGGTAGGTAGTAAGTAAGTACCTGTAGGATTGACAGCAGTCAATCCTACAGGTGGCAACCCTATAAGAATAGGTATAAAATTTTGAACGAGGTACATGTAAGTATTATTTGCAATAACTGAAAACAATTTTAAGTGGGCAAGTATATTATATCAATAGCAACGCTAAAGTATGTGATGCAATATAATTAAAAAACTATAAATACATAATATTGTATGTATTCTCATAATATTACTGTATTGGAATTTGGTCAAAATTATGTATTACTATAGTAAGTGCATTAACAATAAAATAAATAAATAGTTAAAGAGGTCTTCTTATTATTTTTCATTTCATAACTCTTAATTCTCTACTATTTTTATTTGTTATTATTGCGGCAATAGAAATACATATTCTGTGAAAAATACAACTCTCTACATATTATTGTTCACGAAATAGCCCACTGGCAGACAGATGGACAGATGGCTTTGTAATAGGCCCCAGTCAGCATCCTTCAGGTACGAAACCCTAAGAAGCAACAATTGCTAGCTTTCACCTCAAGGGTAGCTTGCGAACCTTATTATGTCTTTCCATCTTCATACTTAATACATGTTCATCATTGACTTATAATAGTAGGCTCACAAATGAATTCACATCGCTTAAGTGGCCTGGTTTGCACACATATACACATGAATGTTTCTTAATTACGAAATGTAGATTTTTTTTTATAATATCAACAACTTCAGTTTATTATAAACCTTAACACTTGAACATAAAGTTTACTAACGATTGCAAAATATTTATATTTAGGACTTTTTGTCATAATATCATTAAAATATTCGAATTTTACAAATGACAACAAAAATATTTATTCTAAAATAAAACTTAGCAGCTAAGCAATAAGTCTAAAAATTTTAGAGATTTGAAATAAGCTTTTTTGGCTTTTTCGGCCCACATTTGTAGCACTTATTTCATTTCTTGAGCATTTTATTTCAATGATGTTCATAGAACTTGTAAACTTACCTAAAACATGTTCTAGGGTGGGCAGACCAAATCGGAATCTCCTTGTATCATGACTGATTTCCTCACGTTCAATCAGCGGTAATGGATACTTTGTATTTGGATCCACTAAAGTTATAAGAGGCTTACTTTTTCTGGGGCTTTTGGATTTCTTACCCCATACTAGGTGAGCTAAAACTGATGTTAAGACTACCACAGCCCCTACACCAAATACAATGGGTAAAACCTGGAAATGACAATGAATTACAACTAAGTAATATTTAATACTAAGTACCTAACTACTTACTGCAACCAACATTTTGTGGGTATTAAATAACACAATAGGTATAGAAGCAATGAGCAATTAGGTTATACACAAATATCATTGAAAAACATTTCACAACTGTTTACAAAACTATAATAGGTACAAGGTACTTAAATTAACATTTTTTTGTAAAAATAAAGGGTAAACTGTTGAATTAGCAATTTTAAGCAAGTTCCTAATTAATTTATTTATCACCAGTTAAAAAAAGACTTCGGATGTCTAAATAATTATCACTTTAATTACTTATATCAAAAGACTATTGTAGGTATTACATACTGGTAATGTCTCAAATAATTCTGATAATGACATGATGCGCATGTTTTCACAAAACATATATTAGTTTATTAACACTTCAGTAACTCAGAGTATGGTACTTATAATTCGCAAATATATCCACAATAAAATAACATGAAGTTCTAATAACTTTACGAAAGAAATAACAAGCCGCCAAGCAATGTGATCTTTAGCCCACGTCCGACTTAAGTACCTATTCGACTGAATAATAGTTGATTGATAGCATCGTTATTCAAGTTAACCAAACAGGAAAGCACAGAAAATTACGTAAAATATACAAAACTACTAACCAGACTCATATTAATTCTTGTTGAACTAGCTACGGATACGGATGGATTACTACTAGATTATCACAGAGTACTTTGTAAATATAAGAATAGATTATTGCAAAAAATATAAGTAGGTATCGGTTCACTTATCAGTAGGTAAAAATGATAAGAAAATACCAGTCACGACACGTAGGAATCTTATAATTTAGGCAGTCTTATCTACATTCTGTCTATATTAATAAAATACTCACATAGTTAGCGCCCACTTTTACACTGGCATTCATTTTAATCTAAGTTTCTTGATAATCACTAGATATTATCATAACCTATCATCTCACCACTTTTTTTGTAAAGAGGTACTTCATACACAAGAAGGGTTTTTTGCGTTACATTTTCATTAAACCTAATATCAAGGTTTTACAATAAGTTTTCCTTATTCTCGAACTGGTTCAGGTGATGTGGTGTCACCACTGGGTGTCACGCAAATTATGACTTGAGACTGAGAGTTTTGGCTCGCGTTATTGTGAAATACAATCAACTGGTAGGTACTGAAATAGTTGCCGCCGCACCATTTCCGCACTGGTTTATTTACCTTTCAAACATAAAAACACAAATCCAAGAATAGGATCAACCACCGACAGAACAGCGCGGTAAAATGGGTAAAACTATTTGTCTGGCAGGCTGCCCTAGATTTTGGTTCTCAGTTTCTCACTTCTCGGAAGTCAATTCATCACTCGAATATGTAACTAAGTACATATACAAAAAAGTATTCGACATTTTAATTTTTTAAGTCATGGAAATAAATTGGTAATAATACTATATTGGATTTTCAATGCGATTATCATGAACCTCCAAAACAACAACAAAACCAAAGAAAGATGCTTATTTATATGAATTTATTTAAAATTGGCGCCTCACATCTTTTCGTTTGTAATTGCTCTGTGGTTACTATTCTAAGGTAACCACAGACAAACAAGTAAATACAATACCTATAATAAGTTCTATACACGAGGTATGCTCTAGTTCTATAGGTAGGTACAGCGCAAGTTGCCTACATCACATAGCTACATACAATGTACTCGTACATACACCATAACGTTCAATAATAATAATAGGCTTAAAGCCAAAATCAAGATATGAGAACTACAAATAGGCAAGAATCCAAATTAGAATTAATATGAGAACTACATGCAGACTACAGTGCGACAAGGCTCTCTTGGCACTTCAATGACATTGACAGGAGGGCGCTAATGGAGAACAAAGGCTCAGAATCATCTACCTACCTATCTAATGGTATTAGAATATTCAAACAACAACAAAGGGGACACTTGACGGCAATGTTAGTCCCGCTTTTCACCACGCGCCAAGATAGCCTTGTCGCACTGTACTATGTCATGTGAAAAAAATGCCTCACTTTTTTAAAACCGGATTCTCCGAAGCTAAATCATAACTCCGGATATCTGGACTCACAGCTCTAGGTTCTGGCCTTTCTATGTAGTACAACCTACACAATTATGAACTTGCGCTATGTAGAACCATCTACATTACGGATATCTACAGTGCGACAAGCTATGGCGACAAGGCTCTCTTGGCACTTGAATGACATTGACAGAAGCGATGTTGGAGAACAAAGGCTTATAATATTCAAGCAAAAACAAAGGGGGCACTTGACGGCAACCTTAATTCCAATTTTTGTTACGCGCCAAGATAGCCTTGTCACACTACTCTTGTTTTATTGCCAGCACACTGTACTCATGTGCCTCGTGCATGCACTGATTACAAGTATTGCACAGTATTTACATTTACTTGCTTGTCTGTGGTAACTGTCAACCACAGAGTAATTACAAAAGAAAACATGTTTCATAAATTCATAGAAAACGTGTACGAGTACTCATTTTCTAACTGTTCTGATAGTCTACCACGCTGGCCAACTGCGGATTGGCAGACAGCAGACTTCACACACCTTTGAGAACATTATAGAGAACTCTCAGGCTTGCAGGTTTCTCACGAGATGTTTATTCCTCCACCGTTAAAGCAAGTGATAATTTAATTAAATACTTAACAACACATAGTTAACGCTTAACGAGTGCCCGGGTTCGAACCCCGATTAGGAGGCGGTTGTCCTAACTCCTCCACTAGGCTATCACAGCTTAGATACCAATAGGATAGGGCATCTGGTAATATTTTGCATAAATAAAATAGGTAGGTAATACTTACATTAAACTATAATATTAATTAGTATCATAACCAATGTGAAATCATATTTTTAATATTGTTGTCAAATCATTCATATTTATATTTCAATTTTAATTAAATTTCAAACTACCTACCTATCTGAAATAACCATTGACTTGACTGGAAATAACTGATTTTGTGAAAAAATTAAGTAAGTTTTACAAAGTCTTAGTTTTTTAAATAATATTATTTAGTTATTTACAAGCGTATCAACACCTACATAATTGTTACAGTTATCCTAAATTAAGTATCACCTGAAATGACGTGCTATGTACTAGTCCTAATAATTTCTCTAACACTTTGCATGACTCCCGTTACTAGAACGAAGCAGCCAAAGATGATCAGTAAAATATCTTTGATTAGGATGTAGTTAAATTTTCCGAGGCCGCGATCCCAGCAGAAGACGAGTTCCATTAGCGATGGAGCTATGAGGCCCAGGAATGAATAAAAGAAAGCACCTTCGAGTCCAATCACTTGTTCCAGTCGTGGCAACGAGGCCGCAGCAATTACTAAAAATGTAAAACTTAGATAAATTTTCTATTCAAATAAACTTTTACAAGTTTGTATCGGAGGTACTTTGGAATCGCCAAGTGCATCTATAGTGTGCAACAGGTCGAGATGGCAATCGCAAGGGAGGGAATACCCCGCACACCCGCACAGACCCCGCGCTAACCAGATGTGGGCGAGCGCGGGTGACATACGGGTGAGCGGGGCGTCCCCCCGCCTCATACCCCTATTGCCATCTCAACCTGTCGCGTACTATACACTAGTTCGGAATGCCTTTCTATTCTACCGAGAAAACCACCAATAAATTTTAATCAAATTAATTTGACGTGGTGACGACTTTCCTGACGCAGTGGTAGGTCTATAAGTGGGATGGGAGGTCCCGGGTTCGATTCCTGGCAGGCCAATTTAGGAATTTATGTTTCCTAAATTACTTTTGGTCTGGTCTGGTGGAAGGCTTCGACCGTGGCTAGTTACCGTCCTACCGGCAATGCCGTGCCGCCAAGTGATTTAGCGTTCCGGTACGATGCCGTAAGAAACCGATTAGTATGAAGGGTTTAATGAAACTGCCGTACCATACCCCTTCCAAGTTAGCCCACTTCCATCTTAGACTGGTAAGACGACAAGGGCTAACTTGTATCAGAATAAAAACAAAGAAAAATTTGGTACTTAGCTACCTACTTTGCAACGTTAATATAGCACCCGGCAAGAAATATTGTACATCGACCTTTAGAAAGAGATAGCGGTTTCGGAGAGCGTTGTCTCTGTCGTTGAGACCGACAAAACGTCACATAGGTATGAGTGACAGAGACAACGCTCTACAAAGTCGAAATCCATTCTAAAGGTCGACAGGTAGGTAGGTACAATATTTCTGGTCAGCTACTGTACAGAAAGCCAACGAGGGGATTCCAAATTTTCGTTTTATTTTTCTACTTCGTTCGCGTGGATTTAGGTTTTTAAAAATCCTGTGGGAACTCGTTGGTTTTCCGGAATTAAAAGTAGCCTATGTCACTCTCCAGGTCTTTGACTATACCCACACAAAAAATCACGTCAATCCGTTGCTCCGTTGCGACGTGATTGAAGGACAAACCAACAAACCGACAAACCAATAAACCAACAAACAAACACACTTTCGCATTTATAATAAGGGTAGGTATAGGTACTGATCTTACGGCTTACCCGTCAGAATTGCGAACAACGCTCTCATAACGCTCTGAGCAATATTATGGTATTTCTGCGCCACACGATGTTTTGTATTGCGCCATACGATTTCCATTGGCACGTAGAATTGTAGAATATAAGTGAAGAAGATCGCCAAGATGATGAAGACTTTCGCCATTAATGCAGGTCTAAAAGCATAAAAATCGAGCTATCAAACACCATACTGATCACTTTACCTATATTAATGGTTTTTTTAATCCGTAAAAAATAACAGTCATGTCAAAATTACGGTTCATCTTTAAATTAATAAGGATTAAAATCGTACTTTTGACATGAAATTTAAAACAAAAAGTTAAAATGGCGCGTGAGGAGTTAAATTTTACGCATTATATCTGCCTCATTGGTCTACTGGGTTAACTGGGTAGCATGTTCGACTGCAGATGACGAGGTTCTAGGTTCGGTTGCCGGGTCAGGCCTTGAATAGTTAGTCATGGGGGTTTTCTGTCAATTTCTTATTATAAGCCTGAAGTTTGGCGGTGTTTCATCCCCGTGCCTCTCTCGTGATCTTTCTCCGGTCGTGTCAGTTTACCGTCCCAGTGGACTATAGAGTAAGGGAATACTCTGTGGTTATTTGCCATCGTGGTGGGCGAAATTCAGTCAGGAGGACAATAATAATATTACTTATTAGTTGCATTTTAATGATTCATTATCATTTACGAAAAAATTTTCTAATCTTCTTTTTTCTAAATAAAAATAATGAATACTTACCAAAAATTCCGCCAATTAGGTAGGTAGGTATCTACGTGCATTAGTCGTGGTTATCGTAATGTGATAGTCACAGCAGCTATCATGCAAGCCCTGAGGCTTAGTTATTAGTATAATATTTAAAATACCTACTTACATTTCTTTGGTAGGCAGATTCAACGTAATGCTGCCTTGTGCGGCGTCTCCATACCGCAAATATCCCAAAATCCCCATGATCATGTAAAGGAGAACTACAATCGTCATCGTTATATTCAAAACTCCCGGACACCCGAGAAAATGTTGAGGCTTAGCCATTGTATTTTCCACGGGCAACACCACTCCGATGCCTTCCATTGCAAATATAACTGTACTGAAACAAATTATATAGGTACAGTGTTACTTTCGAATATGGAGTGTAGAAGTAAGGAGCATTGTCGTGGCTAGTACAAACATTTGCGCAATGCGTCCGATCTGAATCCGAGTCGCCATGCGGGCGCAAAATACGAAAGGAATATCCAGCGAAACCAGATGAAAACTCGGAACGAAACGGATGCAGTGTAAAATCCGGATTCGATGCGAGTTTTCTAGATCTGAATTTTCTCGGATCAGGCGAGTTGTAAAAAGTGCGGTGTGTTTACGTCAAACGCGGTATACGACCACGGACCACCACTTCTATGCACTACGTGACCTACTACTTATTATATGTTTATACCTAATAGATCAATACTTATAATAAATAGAAAATAATAATAAATAAACTAACCCGATGAATAGTGGTAACCGTCCAACGGGAACAGACATTGGTTGTGAGTCAAAACTTGGGAACTCAGCGCAAATGTAGTACAGGCAGATCACGAAAGTCAGCACCAACAACACGTTGGCAAAACCAGAAAATGGGGCGATGTATTTCAGAGTCTTGATTTGGGTGAATATTAATATTGGTACCAGGAACATCAGGCAGTACAATGTGATTGTGAGATTGTTCTTTTCGTAAAAATGATCGACGATCTGAAAAATTGAAAAAGATTTTTTAATTCAAACAATCATAATCAAATTTGACGACTTAAATACTAGCTTATGCCCGCGACTTTGTCCACGTGGACTACACTTTCCAACCCCTATTTTACCCCTTTAGGAATTGACTTTTCAAAAATCCTTGCTTAGCGGCACGTCATTATAGCTATCTGTATGCCACATTTCAGCCCGATCCGTCCAGTAGTTTTAGCTGTGCGTTGATACACCAGTCAATCAACCAGTCAGTCAGTCAGTCAGTCAGCTTTTCCTTTTATATATTTAGATTATTATCGATCGGGGACAGATTATTATTAACGCGATGCGGGCTAGCGCGGGCGCTGTGCGGGGCGTCCCCCGATTGCCATCTCGACCTGTCGCGAACTATAATATAGGTATTACACTTTTCGATTGTCAATTGTTGAATACTGTAAGATAATGTATAATAATGAAGCCTCAATAGCTCAACCGGTAAAGGAGTGGACTGAAAACCGAAAGGTCGACGGTTCAAACCCCGCCCGTTGCACTATTGTCGTACCTACTCCTAGCACAAGCCTGACGCTTAGTTGGAGAGGAAAGAGGAATATTAGTTATTTAACATGGCTAATATTCTTAAAAAAAAATATGTTGTAATGTTGATAATAAAAATATCAATTATGTACCTACGTTAACTTAAAACTAAAGCTACAATAGGTTCCAAACGCGCTCTGGTCTGAGAAGGGCAACAAACTCAGCCGGATATTCTTTTTTATCACTATTTTACAAAATCATTTAATTTTAATAGTTCCAATAGAACTATCAAATCTGTTAAGCAACTCATTCCTATGTTTTCTTATCATTTTTCAATAAGTTTTCTTTTTAGGATAACTTTGAACTTGTTAAGACACATCTCCAATATGTCTTTTGGGAGTTTATTATAAAAATTAACAACGGAAGATTAAGAATGATGCAAGTTGGAGTTGACATGTGTCCAAAATACCTGCTGAACGGATTCCACGAGCAGGATGACATAGACTGCACAGGCGCCAAGAATTGTGACAGCCATCGCCCAATCTATAAATATCCTGAAACGTGATTGAGTAGATACATTGATGTCTCATCATTTTGATTGCATTAATAATTAATAAACAATAAATAATTTCCTTATACCTATATACAAACTAGATGATGTCCGCGACTTCATTCTCGTTAGTATAAGATATAGATTAGAAGTAGCCTAAGTCCTTCCCCGAGATAGAAGATTTCTCTATATCTTTCATCAAAATCGGTTAAATGGAACGGAAAATCTAGTAGACAGACAGACATACAGACAGATATATACACTTTCGCACTAAAAATATTAGTATGGAAGTATGGATTAGGATGATTAATGCATGGAAGTTCGTATTACATGCGTGCAGTGTACCTACGAGATAGTGATAGGCGATAGTCTAGTCGTTAGGTACGATGTCGGCCTTTTATTTGGGGGAATACCTAAAATAACTCAAAAGGATAAAAAGAGGAACGGATAAATTTTCTTTGATAGTAAGTGGTATGTGAATTTTATTATGTTGGGAAAATTAAACGAGTTTTTGCAATATGCTTATAACGTAAGGATCTGTAACATAATATTATGCATACATACCTATTATGTCTACTAAGTATATTTAAAAGACTACAACAAAAATTAGTAACAACATCAGAATTTTCTGAACAAATAATTTCTTTACAACTTTGGCGACGACACAATTAATTTTTAAATGAGTATGGCATTGACTCGCACATTGGAACCTATTGAGTACTTATTAAGTAACAAAAAATGCCTGTTTCATCAAAGTATCTCCCCAGATCTTAATAGTGTAATAAGTAAAATAAGTATAAGTAAAATCATATATCATATCCTACACTATAAGTAAAATCCTGTCTACTTTCTTTCGGTCCATCCATTTAATTGATTTTGACGAATTTTGTACAGAGGCCGTACCAAACCGTAATAAGTAGGTAATTCAAAAAACAATTTTTCAGAATTTATTCATTAATCGAATTAAATCCGCGTTAACATCTCGGGGACGGCCATCCGGAAAATCAAAGAGTTCTCACGGGATTTTTTTTGAAATACCTAAATCGACGTAGACGAAGTCCCGCGCATCATCTATCTTGTAATGAGATAGATATTGCATCCCAAAGATAAAGATAGACTTCTCTTCTCTTTTATTTCGGAAAATCAATTTATAAAATTAAATATTAAAATTACAAATCAAAAATATCACCTAACCCATCGTAACGAGGCAGATTTCAAATTTTAATATTTAATTGTTATAGGCTTGTATTCTATTTTTTAAATTACTTAAATCATCTACTTAGTAAGTAATTAAATAAATTATCTCTTAAATTACCTCATAGCTTTTGACAATTTCCGCAATGGTCGAGGACCTGTTGCAAATACTGCTTCAACAGTTTCGGCATATCCCAAAGATGGAACTTTTGTCACTTTGCATACATCTTGTGAAGTTTTAACCTAAAAAGTACACGAATTTTAAATTTTTTACGCAGATAAGTACAGCAATTTTAAAAGAATTTTCTGAGTAATATTTAATTTTATTTTACTATGTAATGTAGAGGAACCTTCGTTTGACGTATAAATCTAGGTATTGGGAGTCTAATGTTTTAAACCAGCGGAGAAAAAATAAAAGAATTACCAATAAATAAACACAGTGCGTACATATATATCCCAGGATTATTGTGCCGAATATACCAACAATAGTTCCAGCATTTTTGAATGCAGCGGGCATTGCGAGTATTCCTGAGCCTAATGACGATTTCAGAAGGTTTGCAAACGATCTGATGTCCCTGAAATTGCATAAGAATAAAGAAATGAATGACGTGACGACTTATTATTCACATTAGTGCTAATAGGGAGCTTGAAATCAGCTTATAGCTTATTATTTTAACAATAAATTATTTATGTGAATGAATAAAGCAGTATTCACGCTGAGAGTTCAACACCGGCTGAAGTCTGCTGACTATCATTGTGATACCAGATGCATAAGAGATGCGCATGACTGCGAAAAAGCAATACTTATATATCTAAGCATAGTTAGTACTTAATTTCTGATGCGTTACCAAAACTGGGTAGCTTCATCAGAACTCTGAACGGTATTTTTTGACCCGGAGGTTGTTGTGTGACTTTTGCTTAGGTATAATAGCTAAGTTATATCTCCAAAGGCTGCACAGTGCACATGCTTGTAAATTGGATTCATTCATGTTTAATCATTTTAGTTTCGTTATACTTACTTGCAATTATTGACTTGATGGTATATGATCAATGACATTTGGTTCCTTCATCAATTAACAGCACTAGTAATTTTTTACATATTTTTATACTTACGAATTAGGATGTTCCAGTTGTCTATTATGAAAAGGGTCATAGATATTTTCAACTTCATTTTCTTTACATTTTGTATTAATTGTGTTGATTGATATTGTTGAGGGGAAAACTCCATGTTCTGCGATGACTGCTCTGTAATTAAGTACATGATTTTTTATCAGGTACATTTTTCTATAATACAAGCTTTCCATGGCGCACATCTAGCTTTAGAATATGTGAGACGTGAGTCCAGCCTTAGCATAATATTACAAATAATGCAAAATATAATTTTACGTTCTATCGCTAACACACCGCGTGGTCAGAGTGAACTTTGCCGTGGACCGTGGTGTACCTATAACAATTCATGAAGAACTCCATCAAAACCTACACGTACTATCAGTAAAGGAGGAAGGCTGGTGGACAGCTAAACGTTACAAAGAACGCGGTGCCTTTGAAGGTCTTCTGACACATCCGAATCCACAAGTTACCAGGCTCGAGACGCCTTTGGAGAAAATGCATACTGTGACTACGCTTTAATAGCAGTAAAGTAGAAAATCTGGGAATTAGAAATAATAGCTACCTACCTATGGGTAGCTGTAATTTCTATTTTCAAATCCCAAATATTTCCTTATCTGTAGTATTATGTTGGTACCTTATACCTATGGTAGACAAAACTACTTTAAGGGTTAAGATTTCTTTAATTTAGAAGAATAGAAAATGGTCTGAGAAATTTGTTTATTTTATAGCTAGTGTTCAATAGTAGCTTTATCAGACGGTATTTATTATAATAACAAAAGAAATCATTGTCTTCGTTCTGTGCATTTATTGTCTTTACATTGTGTAGAAGTGATGATTAATGAGATTTGTAGTTATGATAAACTATGATGTCACTGTATTAGTTACAGCTATCGCAGACAATAACCCGTAATAGTCGGGTTGGACCTACAAAGGTTGGCGAAAATGTAAGATGATAATTTAACTAGGTACAATTTACTAGGTAGGTACATATCTACGCAGGGAGCCCAGGAAAAAAACGGTTCTACAAAAATCATAAAACCACTCTTAGCAAGACCAATCGAAGAATTTTAAAGTGTAAACACGCGCTAAGGTGAGTTAGCGTAAAATTAGACACCGCTTTTTAGAGGCAGAGTCTAAGTAGACGCGTACTGTGAGTAAAACAAGTAAACGAGTGGTTGACATCTTCATACAAATTTGGTAGATTTAAGCACAGTTAATGTTAACTTGACTAGTTATTCTAGGGCTCTGAGTTCACGGCTCACCGTCTAAAGGTGGACGTTGTTAAGCAGAAAGCGTTCTACTTAGATAAATTAATGAGGTCATTTTTAGTGTTCCGTACCTCAAAAGGGAAACCGTAAGTCCGTAACCCTTATAGCAACACTTTGTTGTCTGTCTGTCAATCTGTCGGTCTGTCAAGAAACCTACAGGGTACTTACCGTTGACCTAGAATCATGGGCAGGTACATAAGTAGGTCTTATAGCAGACATTCGGGGAAAATCTGAAAACCGTGACTTTGTGGTTACATCACACAAAAAAAATTAAATTGTGGTCATGAACTAATAATTCGTATGTATAAGATACAATATCAAGTGGGGTATCATATGAAAGGTCTTCACCTGTGCATTTTAAAACAGATTTTTATTTATTTTTATGTATCATAGTTTTTGAAATATCGTGAGACGTCCTAACCACTAGGCTATCACGTCAGACAGTGTCGTGTGCGAAATTTGCAGATAAATAATAGACCATCTTTCTTTACATAGGTACTTAAACACTTATATGGGAAGATATAATGAGGGATCATAATACTATTATCTTAATTAAAACGTATGTCATGTCATGGAGCTATTCAAGAGAGCTTTAAGAAGATTTATAGTAATAAAATAATACGAGTGCTCCGTCATACTCGTATGCGATATAAATAGCAAAGTGATTTTTTAATTTTATTATTAACTATATAAGGTGTAACCAGAACGCTAGCAAAAACGAAGACAGGTGATACTACTGATGATTACTGATAATATGATAATACAAAAAAACTCTATATTTTGTATAAAAAATATATAATTAATATAAAATCCTATATTTTAGCGTTTAAACTACCGTGAGTGATTTACCATTATAAATAATATTTGTCCCGGCTGTACTCACGTGTTTAGTCGACGTTAGCCCGACTAGTTTCGAACCCATCCGGGGTCCTTTTTCAACGGGCTCTACGGGCAGCGGCACGCACAGCCCGCAGTCAAAACCGCGGCGCGGGCGCGAACTGACTCCCTTGAAAAAGGACCCCGGATGGGTTCCAAACTAGTCGGGCTAACGTCGACTAAACACGTGAGTACAGCCGGGACAGATATTATCCTATATTTTCTAAAAGTTCACGATATATTGCAAATAAAATATCTGACTGACGCTAGGGGTCAACGAACGTTGCGTAAGTAGGCCATTCGGAGTCAATGCCACGTCTTAGGCGGGGCATTGACCTGAGTTTTTCACGCTATACATTATGGCGTTGAAAAATACTAAATCACTAAAACTACAAAATGAGGCAAATGGATGTTGGTATTGGATTGTGTTTAGCTAGTATAACAATAACGCTAAGTTTTTGCTAGCGATCTGGTTAGTTGCTAGGTCCTGTAGATACTGGGGTTATTTTTGTAATAAGATTTATGTCTTTTTTCTGTAGTAGATCTGGAGATTACATAAGTTTTTAGACACGTTTTGCACGAGCAGTAGGTAATTATGCATTGCATGAGTTGACTGCGCCTTATCAATACGCTAGGAATTTGGCACTAACCTCTGCACATTTCGTTGCTAGTTTATTTATAAAAATGCAAATGCAACGTACCTAGATATCAAAACATTGATGCACGCTTACGTGATATGAAACTTTAGGTGGCATATAGGTAGATATATGGACCTGCTGGGAAGTGATGGAGCCGCCTAAGATGGAGTCTAACATAAGGATGGTGTGAGGTCTGCTATTTCCGGGAGCTTTAGATTTAGGCCCTTTAAGTAATGGTCCACTTAAAAACAAAACTACGGGTTCGAAACAAATTTTTAACAAAAATTTAGAACTAAGCAGTGCTAAGAGATGCCAATAAAGAAAGTACAATTAAATACATATCATTTTAAAAGTGAACTATAAAGGAAAAATAATTTCGTTTGGTAATTGCAATTATCCACATAATAAAAAATATTACAATAAAATTAATATTATCGTTTCTGATGAAACCATAAAAAATTAGATGAGTTTTTGTGTTGTTATTTTTCTAAGAGAAATTGTAAACAGTCATCTTTCTATTTAATGACGAACTTTTAGTTTAAAGCTCAAAAAGCAAATGCATTTAAATTCAAAAGAACAAAGTTATTGTATTTAAGTACACGGGGTTTGATACAAACTTGTTACAGCTATATCCAAAGAAACTTAGTCTACCTAGCCTACCCTACCTACCTAAAGATACGTCCAAAAACCTCATTTTTTGGCGTCGCTATAAGTTGCAACAACAAACCAGATGCTTAAACTGCTCTCAAGAACAGGTTCTGATACATAGATTGGCAAATTTTTGGTTTAGCGAATAATAAACACGAACGTTGAAGAGAATTTTATACCACTAATCTCTAAATTGCCAGTCACCAAGTTTTTCCTAAGGGATGATTTCAACGAAAAAAAAGAAAGTTTATATTGTGAAGGTAATAAAACCTACTTATCAATAGCAAAGATGAAGTAATTTATTAAAATAAGTATAAATTGCATCTTCGGAAAATAGAAATCCTGACACTAACAATTACTCTCCTCGTCTAGGTAGGTACCTTTTGCTTTTATAAACCGGCTTTAGCTTTGCAATTTGCAAGTTGCAACGTAGTTTATCGACTTGTGGAAAAGTTTGAAATAGACAATAGTTATGATAGAGGAAAACATTAATTACTTAAGCTCTGTATTATTTTCTATTATCACTTTTCCAACTGTATATAAATCCTGTCCCTAGTTATAATAATCCAGGAATAATCCTGTAGTATTTTAACAAAGAAGACGTTTTGTAAAATTGTTATGAATAAGAATAAGTCTCCAATTAAGTAGCATGATTAATATTAGATAAAACAAAATATGTAGTAGGTAGGTAAATACTTACGTGGAGCTGAATTCCTTCATATTAAAACTGTTCGCCATTTTATGTATTTACAAAAATTCTTCACTGCAAAATTCACGTTCATTTGTTTACATTAGTTACGATATATTTACTTTCGGTCTTTACCGGTGCATGTTCTTGAATGAGCGCGCGCGCACGCAATGAGCCAACGACTGCAGACTTGGAATCTCGTCTAGCCAGCATTTAGCAATAACGCTAACAAATTAATGTATGAAAATACAGAAGTAGGTACCTACTGTATGGTTCGTAAAATCTGCGTAGTCAATTTGGAATGGAATCGCAGATTTCACATTGTGTTTATACTTACGATAGGTATATTTAGACAATAAATTGTACTTACATAGTAATCTGTAGGTACTTCTAAATATATAAAAGGAAAAGGTGACTGACTGACTGATCTATCAATGAAGCTCCAACTACTTGATGGATCGGGCTGAAATTTTCGATGCAGATAGCTCAGCTATTATGACGTAGACAACTGCTAAGAAAAGATTTTCGAAAATTCAACCCTTAAGGGAGTAAAACAGGGGTTTGATATTTGTGTAGTCTACTCGGACAAAATCACGAGCATAAGCGCTAGTTATAACATAAGACTAGCTTATGCTCGCGACTTCATCCGCATATTCTAGCTAGTGCGGGGGTTGTGTTGCTAATCGGGGTTTGAGGCGGCATGAGGGGTATTGTCATTTCGAACTAAAGTCAGAAAGTCAAAAGTCAAAACGTTTATTCAAAGTAGGTAAAAGGTAGGTTTGATAGTCGGTTTGCATTTTGTAAGGCTATCGCATATTATACCTATAAAGATTTTCAAATGAAAGATTTTTCACTCAATCAAAATCCAACATGCAGCGGATGGGGTTGCCTGTAAGCCAAAGACCCTTACTTTTACTTATTTAGAGTAAGTAATTAACTAATTTTTTCGATATCCTAAACAAATTCAACACAAATAGGAAGCAAACTTTGTATAAGGAACAAGAAAATGTCAGATTGCCATACATAGGAAATTCGGTCAAAATTCAAGGTTGCCGCGTTTTAAAGTATGAAAATTCGGGCAATATAATTATTTACACTCATTAAAATCAAAATTTACTAAACGAATTCAATACCAATCGAGTAGATAATAATCCATAATAATAATATTATAAGCGCCTGCACCTAACCTAAACCCTTCTCATTCTGAGAGGAGATCTGTGCTCAGTTATTTACCGTGGTTATAGTGAGCCGTTTGATCGTGATGATGATGATGTGTGAATTGTTGATGTGTTTGAATGCTTTCAATGTCGTTGCAACCGAATAAACCTTGATAGCATTGATGTCACAAGCGCAGACAAGCACGCGATGCGGGGTTTGAAATAAATGATAGTGTTGGTAAAATTGTGGGTACTTTGTGTTTATATAATGCCGGCAAAAGTCACGGGAATCGCCATACACAAATAAACCCTATGCGCGACAGTCTCTGATATTTTCAGAGAACTGTTACTTTGTAAACTATGTCAAGGGTTAACGGATAGCTGTGGGACGTTTCTTTTTCTAAATATAATTTTATTGTGGTTGTTAATTGTGAAACTGTTATATTTAACTAGCTGATCCACCTCGGCTTCGCTTGGGTTTAATTTCAGACAGTTTATTTAGAGATTTGTTTTATTTATCCTCCAAATACTTACCCGATGTGACCGGTGTACGTCACAGCAGCGTTGACCTAAGTCACTAATCGGATGGGTGACTGACTTTGAAGATTTGGAGTAGGATTTGACGTTCGTTGGGTACCGGCTGCTATCGCTAACATCTATTAGTTAAACCTAATCCATAAACCTAAGTATATGAATATACTAGCAGTTGCCCGCGACTTCATCTGCGTAAAATTTCTGGTTTCATGCAAAATTTATGTAATGCAAGGTTGTGTTGTGTATGTCACTTATGTCGTTCGAATCGTCTTCTAAAGCAGCCCCTATTTTGACTATGAATTCTGGTGTTATTGAGGTAGGTACCTACATAGGTAAACGTCTGTGGTTGTAACCTAGGCTACCTATTTAAAGCAGTTTTTTTTTTATTTTTTTTATTTTGTGATGAGTAGTTAGGTACGTACCTACCTACCTAACATTCCTAAGTGGCTTTCATATAAGACATCTATCAGTATGGTGCTATACTGCGCAATTGGATCAATCACGGCATAAATTGCTAATATGCAAATCGTGAATGAATATACACGTGGACAAGTGAAAAAAAAACTGGCCAAGGGCATAGTCAGACTCACCCACCGAGGATTCTGTAGCATAGTTAATTGTTTAATTTATTTACCGTCTCAGAAACTTATCTTTACAGTTATTGAGATTTTGTTTTATTTTTCCAGTAATGTTTTCAGACACCTCTTTATATTAACTCTAATTTTATATCGCCCCTTTTGCCCGTTCGGATTTAGATTTTTAAAATCCTCGTGGGAACTCTTTGATTTGCCGGGATTTTTAATTGCGAAATAATAATACTTATGTATTATTTAAAACTGTTTCTTTGAAGTCGATAGCATTAGTAGCTTTACTCAAATATTGCAGCTGTGACATCCGGACAGACAGACGGACTACACAAGGGTTCCTTTTTTACCATTTTGGCACTGAACCCTAAAAAGACAACCGCAAACTTGAGACTGCCTTTACTATATTATTATTTTGACCTAGCCCGAGAGTCCGTGGAAAATTTTGAGGAAGTGCTTGTTAAACTATAAAAGTTTGTATTATGTCGCTCTGCCGCGTTACCTACTTGTGTTTGGTAAACAAAACCTACCAGCCGGATTGACGTGAATCGGGGAATTAAGACCTTTAAATTCAATATTTTTAATAAAACCTTAAACTATAACATACTTAATGCCTTATTGTATGAGATGTTGTTAATGGTACAGATGATCAGAAATACTCGAAGTTTGATCTCAAATTCAAAAAAGCCACGTGATATTGAAAAACCCAACGCAAGCGAAGCTGTACTATATCTCGCTCACTCATAATATTGACTTTGCCCAGCCAATAAAGTGCCACGTTTGTTCGTTTTCACTTTTTCCTTTACGTCACGTCTCAATCATCTTAAAAATTGTGAGGCCATTACGAATCTTAGGCTAGCTTTGCCAAAATCAGGAAACACAAATACTTATAACCACTACACCAGTTTTCGGCTTTTATAATAAAGCATGTCTTCAAAATTTTCTACGAACTCCGGGGCCAATCATATTCAATCAAAGTCCAAAGCCTTCGTGTACCTAATTGAAAATGAAGTATTTAGGTCAGAAAAATACGTTGTTATGACTAGTTTTTATTCTGTTTCTTGATCTAGATTAGCAATTATGTCTGATATTGTGACCGTCATTCCTGAGATTAGGCTGCAAAAGCCGAAGAGTACAATGAGAATGTTCTTCCATAAGACCCAGTTGAATCTGCCAAGGTCTTCCCATCTGCAGACAGTTTCTACTATGCCGGGGATGATGAGGCCTAAGATGGAGTAGAAGAGTGCTCCGACGATGTTAATGATTTGCTCAAGCATTGGAAGCGCTATACCTATCCCGCCTGAAAGAAGAAATAAACTGGTCTGCAGTCAAAAAATGCAAAATGTCGGGTTCCATAGTCATGTCAGTAAAAAACTTCTTTACGTAAACTAATAGCCAGAATTATAAGGAACATAGTTGTTTCAAAACAAGGTAAAGATTTTTACACCTTTATTACCTGTTATCTCCCAAATCCACCATGATCCAAACAAATCCAAATAAACATCCAAATAAACGTCCAAATAAGCGTTTCTCCCAGTGTTGGGAACAATACGCAGAGAAACTGTCGATGTTGAACTTTTATAAAATAACGAAGGTCTGGCACGCGCTGGCTCTCTCTCTATATTGATAAGTACCAAGTAAAATGGACGCAGGAAGATTTTTCATACCTACCCTATTTGAGATACTTACCTATCTTTTGTAATTTACCTAAACTATAAATCTAAATTGCTGCGACAATTATTTATTTGGGTTAAATGCTTTTAACAAAGATGCCATAGATAATTTTCTTAGTAAATTAGGCAATTATTATGTAATACTTAATTGTTGTAAAGGAACCTTATGTTTTTCCCAAATTAAATAGATAGGCTACCTTGTCTTTTCCAGGCAGTCTTTAGGTTTTAACAAATAATAAATTTATTTGGGCAAAAAGACCTAGATACCTATCTGTCTATCACTTCCTTCCTTGCCTGGGTCACACGAGTCTAGTTTTTAAATCAAAATTATAGTGATAAGCTAGCAAACAAAAACAAGTAAATCGTTTTTTTTAATGTTTTCTATATTTTTTATTATTATGTAGTATACTGTATACCTATATCAATGAGTACGCGACAGGTCGAGATGGCAATCGGGTTATGAGGCGGGGGGACGCCCCCACACACCCGCACGTCCACCGCGCCGGGTTAGCGAGGGGGATCTGTGAGTGTGCGGGGCGTTCTGCTTCCCCACCCTGAACCTGATTGCCATCTCAACCTGTCGTGTACTATATCTATGTCGAAGTAAACTTACCACAGAAACATACAATGACTATTCTCATAACGATTTGTGCCATATTCATGTGCTGCTTTTTTATGTGGGCTTTCAAATGTTTAGACAGTACGTCGACTACCACGTAAAAATGTAGCGGGTATGTGCAAAATATTGATATTGCGATGAAAGCCTTCGCACATATTGCTGGCCTGTAATATAAAAAATATTGAATTATAAAATTTAAGAAAATGCAGTATTTTTGATAACCTTGTGAACAAGTTCTATTGGCCCGACTTGCCAGGGCTCCGGACTTCTGGTCTGAGTGCAAGACTTTTGTTTCAGTAGGTAGATAACTAGAGAAGATTAGGTTTTGAAAGTGAAACGGAAATGAGCTCATCCATCACAATTTTTTCGTTTTGAAAACACACAAGTAGCAGTCAAAAGTTAGAGACAAAGTAAATAATAAAAGCAAGAGCGAAGCGAGCGGGTTTTTAAAATATTAACCTCTGAAATCCCCCCCTGATTGAATGATTTCATTTGAAAATTCCTTACCAATCGTCCAACGGCAGATTCAAAGTGATAGTTCCCCTCAACGCATCGCCGTATCTGAAGTATCCGAACAGGCCCAGGATGCAGTACAGCAGCATGATGAAAGTCATGGCAACGACCAGCACGCTGGGGCAGCCGAGGAAGTGCTCAGGCTTCTTCATGTCGTTCTCTACGGGCATTACCACACCGATTCCTTCCATTGCGAATATTACTGTGCTAAATACATTTTCCACTCATAATAATGAACTAAGGGCTTATACAAACGGACTTCAATCCGAATGCAAAGTTGCAGTTAAGACGCAATTAGGATGATGACTATCTCAAAAATAAATTATTTCTAGGAAGTATTAAATAATAGTTCTTCCAAAATTCGTAAAATCCACGTCCGCTGTTAGTTTTAAGTTTACTCACCATTTCAAATTATCGATTTAACATAAAAAGTACGTCAAATCACGTCAAACGTTTATGACTGACACATCTAGATGTACGTATTTCATACAAGCTCCCTTACCAAGCAAGCGTTTTGACGTTTGATAAAAAGTCGCTGCTTTGACTAGTAGTCTTCTTCTTCTTCCTTGCCTTATCCCACGCTACGTGGGGTCGGCACAACATGTCTTCTTCTTCCACTCATTCCTGTCATTCGTCAACGTATTATCCACCTCTTTTTCACGCATATCCTCTTTCACGCAATCCATCCACCTTTTCTTTTGTCGTCCTCTCCTCTTTTTTCCTGTTTTGACTAGTAGTCATCATACCTAATTGATCGCAGCTGATACAACTGCATCGTAACTGTTGACTGCACAGTCAATGTAAAGGCGGCGTGCAGTTCCAGTATGGGTACACAATGTCTGCACGGCAAACACGCAGCCTGTCGGAGGTTGCGATGTAGTTGTGTCAACTGAAATCAAACTGCATCCCAACTGTAATAGGTACCTAGTTTGCAATCAGCTTGCAGTCCCATTGCAGTATATGTCCAGAACTTCGAATATAGACTAGCTGATCGTCAATAGTCCTCGACAGGTCGAGATGGCAATCGGGGTATGAGGCGGCGGGGCGCCCTGTACACCCACACGTCACCCGCGCTCGCCCGCACTGGATAAGCGCGGGGGCTGTGCGAGTGTGCAGGGCATTCCCTCTCCGATTGCCATCTAGACCTGTCGCTTACAATAGGATGAATTATTTCTCGAAACAATAAACAAGATAAAGATATCCTCTTATGTAGGTACTAAAGTTAAATTACTTACAACTATGTGATCTCGTTTATGTTATTGTGCTAATAGTATTTTATTAGGCGTTTGTAATATTTTGATACTTACGAAAGGAATGCCGGAAATCTTGCTGGATATCCCACCACCAGTTTATCAGATATTGTGATTTCATCTTTGAAAATGTAGTAAATACAAATAGCGAATGTTGCTAAAAGTAAAATGTTTGCCGTCAATGATATAGGCGCCAGCCATTTCAAATATCTGATCTGGACCATCAAACATAGTGGCGCAAGTAGAATAAGGCAATAGTATTCCACGGGTAGAATATACCCCGGTGCGTATTGATCCAGTAACTATGAAAAGTAAGTACAATTTTATTAAAGTTTCGAAATCACGTTGTGGTAAGTGGTAATGCAGGACGGTAGTGGACTGACTTGACAGGGATAGTGCTAGTTATAATATACAGGGCGTAATTAGAACGCTGACAAAAAAGAAGACGGGTGATAGCTCGGATGATCACCGACAAGATAGGTAGGTACCACAAAAAACGCAAACAACAAATAAAACAAATCTGTATTTTTTAAAAGCAAATAAAACAGCTGACTGACGCTAGAGGGCAACGAATGTTGCGTAGATAGGTACCGCGGGGTCAATACCACGTAGTAGGCAGGACATAGTCCCCGAGTTTTGCACGCTATACATTGCCAGTTTAAAAAATACTAAATTACTAAAACTACAAATAAAAGACGAATTGTTATTGGTATTGGACTACGTTTAGGAATTATAATAATAGCGCTAAATTTTCCCTAGCGTTCTAATCTAATTACACCCTGTATTAAACCCATACGCTTGTAAAGATGGGGCTGGCATATTATTATGTACTCACCTATAAAAGCCCCTTAAAAATATGAGATTTAAAAAAAACCTATAGGTACGCCTGCCAGTTTATACGCGGCATCGGACCGGATCTATCAAAGACGTCCATTATGTTCGTGTGCAAAAATAATACATAAGTAGGTATATTATTATACACTTATACGTGTTGTAAAAATATTCTGCGAGTTAAACCTAAACATTTATAATATAGGTATACGTATTTCAAAGCTAAGGCTCAAGAAATACGAGTAGGTATTGATCCACAGTTAAAGCGATGCGACTTTTCTGAAATGTTTCAAACGAAACTGAATTGCTCTACTACGCAATTTGTCCTATTAGAAACCCATTCAATTAACTTTCTTTATAGTCGTTATTCCTCATCGCTTAGGGTCGTGACTCTTTTTCATTAATCCCATAAGGGTCGGAGTTCTCTTGGGTTAATAATGCAGTGGGTTCCCAGATCCATCCGCATACCGATTCTCAGATTGTACAGTTATTATCAGATGTTACCTCTCAGAGGCACGTAGGAAGTGAAAAGGCCAAATTTGGTCAATTCGCTTGAATGTGCCAGATTCTAAAAGTTTCTACATTAATATTAGTGTTGTTCCTTTTTTTGATACCTGTTTAATTGAATCAGCTATTAATACTGTGAAAATACAGCAAACTCCAACGTAAGTGAAAACCAGTGAAAATTCAGCGAACAGGCTGCGAATAAAAATACATTTTCATTATAAAGCTCATCATTTAAAGGCTATGTTTAACCTATGATATTAGAGAAAAAGGAATTAAAAATAGAATATAATGTATGATAATTATATAAATAGTGATGCCAATTTAATATATTTATTGTTGAATGTTGTGACGGGGTAGGCCGTCACAGGTAGTTAAATGAAAGACCAGGGTCGTGGATCGTCTAAATTTTATTTAATCTTTTCCACCGCTCAACACTGCAGTAGGTAGAACTGAGCTATAGTGTTAAAAAGTTAACTCACCCTGCAGCTTTCGCTAGGGGCCTAAGCCTTTTCGGACCTAAAGCAAATGCTACTTGACACGTTTCTGCGTAACCTAATAAGGGTTTTCGAACTGCCTTACAACATACCCTGGATACGTTCACCTGCACAAAAATATCTGATGTAATATTTTATATTTTTCGTTTAAAATATCCCTAAGTATCATATAATCCCTATTATACTGATACAATAATTAGAGATTTTACACGTTCTACATTTATTGGGAACATCTACTACAATATATATCCCCAATATATTTCTTGATACGAAGAAATATATAGGTATATACCTACGCGTAGGTACCTACTTCAGGTAGGTAAGTTTATGCAGGGATATTAAATACTTTTCATATCGAAAAGTACTCCTTTAATTCAAGAAGATCAACGGAAGAAAAAACTTTCCTTTATTTTCTACCTATGTATTTACTTTGAGAAAATTAGTTAATCTATAGCCACTCCAACAATAGGACCAATTATCTACCTATATGCTTGTCTAATTTAATCAATTGTTAAAATATATGGTGATTGTTAACTTACGAAAATATGAACGCAGTGTCCACAAATGAAAGCAATGATGACTGTACCAACAATAGCGACTCCCCATCCTGCATTGGCAAACGCTAGTGGAATGGCAAGAATACCAGAACCTAAGGAAGCTTTCAGCAAATTGGCTAAAGATCTGATATCCCTGAAATATAAACAAGTAGCTGATAAAGAAAACTATAAAACAAACATTGGTAAAAGTTTTACTATCTTAGAACTCAATCAATAAAATTGACAGCAATTTTTTCTTTTCTCTAAATAATATCTAATTCATATAGCTGCATTAACGTAGGTACTGGAAAAACTTGTAAAATTAGTGGATTTTAATGCAGGTCTCACCACAATTTAGAACATTTCAGTAAAAAGGTTCATATCTACAAGGTTTAAACTTTATAGGATACACATTGAGTCCCAACGACATCAATGGCTATAGTAGCAACTTATTTTCAAAATCAGGTTTTCAAATTAAAATATTATATAACGATACTTACGAATTCGGTTTTTTAACCTTACGATGTTCAAAAGGATTGTAATCCTGTGCATCTAATTCCTTTTTATGTATATCCATATTTAAATTTTCATAACATGCAAACTATAGCTTCTAAAGTTGCAAAACTAGTACATTCACTGTCAAGGACTCGCACTGTCCTAATAAAGACTAAATAAAAAAATCTGTTAGGTTAAGCCATAGTAGATAACGGTCTGAAAAGATAATTTTCTCTGTTACACATGAAATGTAAAGAGTTGTTTCTAATACTGTTGATCCAGAGTGACAATCTTTATCTGGCTGTAGTAAATGGTGTATGAATAGTACCTACTTAATCTCAGCATTTAACTCAAAGATAACAGACAGATAACCCAAGTGTGAGCGCCTAATAACCTGCAAGGCAATAAGACACATTACATGAATTTTATTACAGCGTTTTATTAGGGAAAACAAATATTTACATTTCTGTGGGCTCTTTCGAATTTTCAAAGCTGCCTGCCTCTATTTTGATACATGTTCTGAATGAATATTTCTAGAAATAACCAACATCCCTTTTCAGTTTTCATAACAATTTACCACTTAGGCACTTGGGTCTAATTTTGGTTTGCGTAAACATTATTCATTTATCATTTTACTAGCTTATGCTCGCGACTTCGTCCGTGTAGACTACACAAATTTCAAACCCCTATTTCACCCCCTTAGGGGTTGAATTTTCAAAAATTCTTTCTTAGCGGATGCCTATACGTCATAGTAGCTATCTACATGCCAAAGTTCAGCCCGATTTGTCCAGGAGTTTGAGCTGTGCGTTGACAGATCAGTCAGTCAATCGGTCACCTTTTCCTTTTATATATTTAGATTTAGGTGCTTATACATTCATTTATTTTCAGGCTATATTTTCATTGTTTGTTAGGTAGCGCATTTAGGATGTAGGTTTCCAAAATGCGCACATATATATTAATCAACTGGTGAATTGTATTTTTGATTGGCTTATTTTACTATCCCGGTGAAAATTGTCGTTGTGCTATCAACCTAAGACCAAGTTATAGACGAATAAAAATGGCTATTTAATGGATAAATAATACAAGAAGTTACAAAATTAAATGCTCTTTAATTAATAAACAATAAGTTACTTAAAAAAATCATTCTATTCAATAAATTAAATTAAATATTCTCACAATCTAAAGTTTTTTGAGAGTTTCTGTACGTATCAATCTGTTTGGTTGTTCATTATTTTGATGATATCCATGACGGTGACGGTGCAACCAGAAACCAGACTCCCTAAGCCGAAAATGACAATAATGGTATTCTTCCAAAGAACCCAGTTTCCTTTTCCGAGATTCTCCCACTTGAAAACAGTCTCAATAATCCCCGGAATGATGAGACCAAGAATTGAATAGAAGCAGGCGCCAACAAGGTTGATAATTTGTTCTAATAATGGCAAAGCAATTCCGATTCCCACTGAAAATGATAAAATACACTATAAATAAAATCAATCTGTAAAACATTACGTATACTATTATTACTGAGTTTACAGATCATTATTCTTGGCTTGGTTTTTTATGAACCATTTGATTTAATAATAATATTATGAAGTACCCTTTGTTTGTGCATTAGGTATTCTACTTATGATTTAGGTATATCAGTACCTAATAGTAGGTAGACAGGTAGTTCATTATTTTGCACTGATTTGTTTGTAATATTTTTGCCGCATGCGGCGTTCATCTGTCTAGGTGAGCTCCATTTTTTGAATTTTCTCCATCTGGAGAAATTTTTTATTGGCGTGGACTGGTGGCTTTACAATAAAATCTTTTCTCACAATTTTTTTTAGGGTAAAGAAATTGCCTATAAATCCTAAATTAAAAAAAAACCATACCTCGCCCATAAAATCTGGTTAATTGTTACATTATAAATAAGTTACTGCGTTTGATTTTAATTGTTGCTATGCACAATTGTATAAAAGAGAAAAGACAGGAGGAAACAGTCCAGGGAGCAAGCCAGGTCACCAACATGACATTCTTAAGAATAAGTCCGAGAAATATGCCAAGTTACGAAGTAAACAGAGTACATTCCAATGACTAAGCCAGGTCAACGTAAAGCCAAAAATCTAGAACAAAAGTAAGGAGCACCAAAAGAAACGACGCCTGCACCATAAAAGAGACAGAATAATAAAACAGACATTTTGGTCACAACGTAAACCTGCCCTATGTCCATTATATGATGTGCGGTTTCTTACTTCGTTATTAGCTCGTCTCTATGAATAAATAGGGTACCTATCTATAGTTAATGTGTACCTTAATATATATAAAGGGATTCCTCGGATAAAAAACTATAAATCGTGGCTCAGCTCATTTTAAATGAAATTGCTACTTTAGGAATTTATTACACTTTTAGTAATAGATATAAATCTTACCACATAGACAAACCCCAATAGTCCTAGCTGTCACTTCTGTTACAGTGCGGTAATTGTCTTTGATGAGGGGGTCTGCGTATTTCTTGAAAATGTCATAGACCACGAAATATTGTAGAGGGTAGGTAAAGAAAATAGATAACGCTATGAAGATTTTAGCGCATATTGCAGGCCTGAAATAAATACATAATATTATAATCCGAGATACAGTTAGATACGAATACGTCATTTCGATGTTAATGAGACATGATTCCAGCGCAATAGCAATTTGCGAGAGTGAATAGGAAACTAAATAAAATTGTTTGTCATAAATAGGTATGTATGTGGAATTATGTACCTTTTTAAAACTATGATTTACATTGCATTAAAATTTATTTTAGAATATCCTAGGTAGATAAAACACTTTAATAAAATTATAAGTTTATGCATTGCAATGTTTATATTTTAGTTATGCCCATTATTTAGTTATAAAACAATGCCACTCGACAATTAATCACAGTCCATAATAATTATCACTCCATAATCACTTAAGGTGGTATTAATTCCCTAAGCCGTGGCTTCAGATATTTTCACCAAATAGAAAAATACTAGTTTTCAGGAAGCTTCATTTGACTGAAGTGTTTGTAAATCGCCGACTGATTAGATGATAAGTATTATGAGCCAAACACTTGTATCAGCAAGTAGTTGGTAGTCGGTCACCTACAAGTAAACAAAACACACTTGTAGTGACGGAAAGTAGTTCAAGTATGTCATATAGCAATAGGGCACAACTTTGTAGTATGTAACACAACAAAAATAATAACGAAAAATTTCAGGTTTCCTGGTAGTAGTTTCCTAAAACAACCGTCTTCTACATTTATCCAATGGGGCTTATCGATGATTACCATCGATGGTGATTACTATTTTTATCAGCATAAAATAGTTTAAAAAATCATATATTAGACCGTCGATTTGAATACATAACCAAATCCTAAATTGCTATACCTATTTATAGTGGCCGGCAGGAAACAAGAGGAACGACCTTTAGAAAGAGATTTCGACTTCGTAGAGCGTTGTCTCTGTCACTCATACCTATGTGACGTTTTGTCGATCAACGACCGAGACGACGCTCTACGAAACCGCTATCTCGTTCTAAAGATCGATGTAGGTACAATATTTCCTGCCGGGTACTGTACCTATTGTTAGCTCGAGCGATTATTTATTTAACCTATCTAGGTACCTAATAGACGAGTATTTTTAATTCAAAAGTGTCTTTGTGTCATTTAATTTTTATATTATTATTATATACCTACATAATTTTAATATGACATTATAATATATTCTGTATTTATGCACAAAAACAAACACACCTACTTCATTGTTTCTATGTGACTGCACATTAATGCGAGAATAAATTAACAATATTAGTTAATTAGAAAATTTAAAAATAAAAACATATTTAGGTAGGTACTTATTTGAGCTGCATAAGGAAAAAAAAACTTAATATTATTGTATTTATTTGATCAAACTAATAAATGATTTGTGTCGATTAAGAAAACCCAGGGTCACTCAGCGAGTGATGGTGTAAGCTATTATCATAGTTTTCCATGTGACCAAATGTACTTAAATCAAGAAGATCCATAGAAGTACCATAGTATAATCGTAGCTGAACGAGTTGCTAAGCTACTGGCAATGGGTTTATAAGTACTTAGAGAAAGAGCCTGTGAGGGCCTGACCTTCGTTTTTTTATAAAGGCTGAAATTTTCTCAGCGCATTGTCCCCAACACAGGGAGGACGGACAGCGACTATGAAGTTTGGATCATGGTGGCAGATAACAGGTTACAAAGGTGTATAAAATTCGTCAAAGTATAAAGTGTAATTTGTTTATATTTCCTTCGGAATAGTATTAGAAATCACGTCATGTGTTGCCCAGACACTTAGTAGGTATCGTAGCAACACCAGCCCCTGCCAGACACCCTTAAACTTTAACAATTTATTAAACTTGATTAACATCATATCAAAGTTAGGTCAAATAATTGCTAGATCCAGATACATGAGATTATGCATGAAGTGTTTCTGTACAAAATAGACCCCACTTAAAGAATATTAGAAATTCTACATGAGAGAAATCAAGGCCTGTCAGACAGTCCAATCCAATCCAATCCATCAGCCTGTTTGCGTCCACTGCTGGACATAGGCCTTTCCAAGAGCGCGCCAAATTGGCGCTGCTCATTAGAAGTAGTGCCCATACTGACCACGCTGGGCAGGCGGGGTGGTCAGCGCAGGGCGGCAGGCTATGTCGCACCAGTGACGCTGCTGCCCGTCTCTAGTCTGTATTATTTAAAGCCAAGGCATATGGAATGTCAGACAGTAATAAATAATAATAATTATAATGTAGGTAAGTCTTATCTACCAGTCATCGATAGGAAGGTTCAAAGTGATGGATCCTCTTAGCACATCTCCATATCTCAAGTAACCGAACAGACCCAAAGTGCTGTACATAAAGACAATCATGCCCATTGCCACCACCAGCACACTCGGGAATCCGAGGAAATGCTGTGGTTTCTTCATGGCGTTTTCAACTGGCATCACCACTCCTATGCCTTCCATGGCGAAGATTACAGTGCTGCAAGCAAAAATGTTGTTTTAAGGATTTCATTATTTATGTAGGTGGGAAGAAAGAAATCGTTTATTTTTGAAAGTTGTGCCACACATTACCAGTTACACCTTAACCTACGGGTTTGGTTACGCGTATCTAATACTTTAGCATTATAGCAAAATACCTCAAGCAGAAGAAGCGCCGGAATAAACTGTGTCATTTGTGTGTCACAACCCGAAAAAAGGTCCCAACTCAGCATAAATGCTGTATGCCTTGCACATACAGCACTGGTTTTCAGCCGGACCCCTTGTAAAAGTTTATTTCAATAAAAAAATATTTCTAGTCCTGTTTTTGTTTCTATTTCTATTTCAATTTTTACAACCTTCCTGGTAATAATGAGTGTTGTAGCCAATGATATTAGAAGAAAAATAGGTAGATAGGTTACTTATATCAAATTCGATGTTTATTAATGGCACGCTGCGTCAGCGCCGAAAGACTCAACACACATAAACGCATAGATAGTATTTTAACCTCACACAACAGAGAGTAAAGGACGGTGAACTGATAACCTCAGCTTCAGTTGCGCACGAAAAAGAGACGGTTATATTTTGCACTACCTCGTCCTGCACAGAAGAGTGGAAGAAGGACGGATATATGCCTAATAATGCGAGCGTAAAAGAGACGGGACGAGACGGTAAACTAGAAACTCCAAAGAAAAAAAAACAGTAAAGTCTTTTCGGCTAATGCCGATTTATGCCTACACTGTAGTTGTATAGTAAAATAAAAACCTTATACTGTGGTATTTAATATATTACGAACTAGCTTTTTCCCGCGGTTCCGCTCGTTTTTAGGGTTCCGTGCCCAAGGGGTGCCAACGGGACCCTATTACTAAGCCTCCGCTGTCTGTACGTCCATCTGTCAGCGGGCTGTATCTCGTAAGCCGTAATAGGTAGACAGTTGAAATTTTCACAGAATGTATTTCTATTGCCGCTATAATAAAAATAATAAAAATTAAATTAAATTAAATAAAGGGGGCTCCCATACATGGAAAAGAAGTCGAAAGAAAATTACTAAATTTTACGCGGACGAAGCCGCGGGAAGGTAGGTAAAGGAATAAAATGTGAAATGAAAATATTTTTTATTTTTGAAAATATTTACTATTACACAATCTACATACCCATAGCCAAAATTCCCTCATTGTATGAAGAGACCCAGCAGTGGACCGTAAAAAGATGTTAGACCATAGTTAATTTATCCTTCCCTAAAACAGGAAATATGCACACTATTTGAATTGTCAATACTCAGAAGAGACCTATCTGTTTATTTTATATTCTTTGATCGGAAACTTTAAAATACGTACAACGATAACTTGATACGTACTTATGGCATGTGACATAAGGTACAAATTGCAATGAGTTGCATTTTACACGAACGTGCACGAGTTTGTTATTGTTAAATAAGTGAAAAATACGAATTATATAAAAGAAATAGTTTTACTTACGAATGAAATGTGATTCCTTGACTTTTGGAAACCTTGCTTGTGTAGTTTGTGCGGAATCTCATCACACACGACGGCATTTTCGGTTGTTTTGGGAGACGAAAACAAAATACACATTACTATCAACGACGTCATCGATAGCGCGACGCCAGCGGGCGACTGAGCTCAGGTTTGCTAATTAGCTTAGTTTTAACGTGCCACTTGCGGTCCGCGTATAACGTATCTACCTATTTTCTTCTAATATCATTGGTTGTAGCCTACTAAATTGAAAATCCGGGCTTGAATTTCACAAAAGGGCAATACGGGAATTTATGATTTATTTCCAAAATATCTCTGGTGTGTCTTAAGTCTAGTAGGTAGGCTTCCGTCGTGGCTAGTTACTTCCCTATGACCCACTAGCAAAGACGTGCCGTAGGTACTTTGCCGCGTAGGAAAGGATACCTATAGCAGTTCGAATACTTCCACTAGAACAGACCCGCGACAATTTAGAAATTATGAATTCCTAAATTCCCCTGCCTTTGACGAAACGATTGATTTTTTTGCTCGGATATCCCTTATTAACTTGGTAAGTAGGTACTTACGAAATAAATGCGGGAAATCTTGAAGGGTCACCCACCGCTCTCTTGTCCGAAAACGTAATGTCGTCTCCAAACACGTAATAAAGGCAAATCAGGTACGTGAGAAACAGAAACAAGTTCGCTAATAACGAAAACACTGCCAGCCATTTTAGATACTTTATCTGGCATAGCAGACAGATCGGAATTAATGTGATTAGGCAGTAATATTCCACTGAGATGTTAAAACTCGGTACGTATCTGTCAATTAGCTGAAAAGAAAGATTACATATTTTTATGTTTCTCAAGGTAAGTAGGTAATATAATCAATACATTATTTTAATACAAAAATCTGTCTGTCTGTCTCCTCTGCCGATGTACATTGCGCCTAAGTTTACAAATAATGCAGTTGTTGTTAATTACTCAGTCAATCAAAAAGAGTCACGATATTTGGTCGTACATGCAAAACACATTTTTTTGAAATTTTCCTAGGATTTTTGGCGTTAAATCAAGTTTTTTTGCAGTTAACGGCTTTTTAGTAAAAGGACGGCAGACGTAGAATAGTTTTTAATTTTTATTTATTGAACTTAATGATGTTTATTTCGCCCTAGAATCTAGATGCTTGACGATTATTGATATCGTATAAATAGATATTGTTAAGAGTATATTACACACTTACCTGTTTAATAGAGTCCGATATGAGGATAGTGTAAATACAGCAGACGCCCACGTACGTTAATAACATTGCAATCTCCGCAAAAATGCTGCAAACAATTATAAAAAATATGTAAATAACATAAAATATTATGTGGTTCAAAAGCGGTGATAGCGTAGTGGTTAAGACGTCCACCTTCTTTTCGTAAGGAAAAGGAAGGGGTTTGATCCCGGGCACGCACCACTAACTTTTCGGAGTTATGTGCGTTTTTAAAAAACAATGAAATATCACTTGCTTAAGCGGTGAAGGAAAACATCATGCATGCATGTTTCATGCATGCACGTTTCATGCATGCCTGAGAGTTCTACACGTTCTTAAAGGTGTGTGAAGTTTGCCAATCCGCATTGGGCCAGCTGGCTATGGCTTACACCCCTCTCACTTTAAGAGGAGACCCGGCTTAGTAGTGGGCCTATAATGGGTTGATTATGATGATTATGTGGTTCATATTTTAATGTAAATAACGGGTAAATACCACGAATAAATTTGATGTTTTTATTTGTCGATTTTTCAACCCAATTGCACGGTTCGTGGTCACGACGGGACTGTGGTGCTGCGAGAGATGAAGTTTGAGCTGTCATGGGCTGTAGCGAACTACCCTCTTTCTTTGTTCTTCAATCGTGAGGATGCTTTTAAACTAGCAAGTATGTGGAATCCAGTGGTAGAATTATGCAAACCGAGACAGCATCGCACATTCATAGAAAGTTAGTGACGTTGTGAGTGTATTTTGCTTACAGCTCGTGAAGTTCCAGCGACAAGAACGTAAAGAGGGTAGTTCGCTGCAACCCATGATAACTTCATCTCTTGCAGCACCGCAGTCTCATCGTGTCCACGACCCGTGCAATTGTGTTGAAATATCAACAAAATATAAAAACATAAAATTAATCGTGGTATGTCCCGTTATGTACATTAAAATATGTCGTTAAACCACGAAATAAGATTAAAATCATTACGTTTTTCATGTTGCTGCAGCTGCAGACATTTATTTGTTCAACTAGGTGAGGATTTATGATCACTAACCGACAATATTAACGGCGGACTCTGCGTCACTAGCTCCATACAAACGTAGTTTGATTCTCATTTGAATATTAACCAATCAAACTCGATTTTATTTTGTAAACACGTTCTATAAACTAACACCTATATCAGTGGTTTGCCCGATTTCCGCAAAAATAACTAGTTTTATAGTTACACGGGTGTAAAGATTTGTAGGTTTGTAAATTCTTGAAATCGTGTAACTTTGAAACTGAATTTGATTTTAACGGAAATTTGGCAAACCACAGACACAGATATTAGTTCCTAGCAGGATCTACGATTTATTTGATTGTGTTTGATTGATTAGTATTCAAATGTGAAATAAACTACGTTTATTTATTGCGCATTACAAATCCTCTTAATGACGAAATCTTCATCATCATCATCATGATCAACCCATCACTGGCTCACTACAGAGCGCGGGTCTCCTCTCAGAGTGAGAAGGGTTTTGGCCATAGTCTACCACGCTGGCCATGTGCGGATTGGTAGACTTCACACACCTTTGAGAACATTATGGAGAACTCTCAGGCATGCAGGTTTCCTCACGATGTTTTCCTTCACCGTTAAAGCAAGTGATATTTAATTAATTAAAACGCACATAATTCCGAAAAGTTAGAGGTGCGTGCCCGGGATCGAACCCCCGTCCTCCGATTAGAAGGCGGACGTCCTAACCACTAGGCTATCACTGCTGACGAAATCTTACATGCTATTAAATGTCATGTCTAAATATATAAAACGAAAAGGTGACTGACTGACTGACTGATCTATCAACGCACAGCTCAAACTACAGGACCGATCGGACTGAAATTTAGCATGCAGATAGCTATTATGAGGTAGAATTTAACCGCTGAGAGGGTAAAATAGGGGTTCGAAATTTGTGTAGTCCAGGCAGACAAAGTCGCGGGCATAAGCTAGTTTTTTATATTTCTTAATCAAACCTACTATAGTAGATAACCACTTTTTTTCAAATCCATGTGATGATGATACCTATATGCGATATTTAATACGTGTCGAATTGACAATTCATCTCTTTTTCAGAGTCGGTAAATAAAATGAATATGATCGAAACGGCTAATCAAACAAAGGAATTTATGTTTTGAACGTCATACATACCACAATACTATTATTCGTCACAATATCTACTTATTTTTCTGTATTAAATGGTGATATTTAAAGTATTTTATATTATTATAAAAATAAATAAAAATCTGTTTTAGAATGTACCTACAGGTACCAATAGCCCTTTTATATGATACCCCACTTGGCATATTGATCTTACTTTGAAAGTTGAAAATACTACTTATTTGTTCATAAACATTTTTTTGTGATATAACCACAAGTTCACGGTTTTCGGATTTTTTCCCCTTACGTGTGCTATAAGGCCTACCTACCTGCCAAAATTCGTCATTCTAGGTCAACGGGAAGTACCCTTTAGGTTTCTTAACAGACACAGCAGTAGACAGACAACGAAGTGATCCTATAAGGGTTCCTTTTTTTCTTTTGAGGTTCGGAACCCTAAAAAGATTGATTAAGTAGTACCAGTTACCTTGCTCCCATGGCATATGGTCGCAAACATTTTGGTCCATTTTGAAATGCTGCTTTGCATGTTTCCGCATAGGTTAACTGTGGTTTTCGTTCTAACTTGCAGCAACCTCGAGATGTTTTAACCTAAAATCAATTTCATTGGTATAGAAAAAAGGGTTTTTTCAGATTACCTACCTATAATGACATAAAAACTTAAAAATTATAGTAAGACTTATTAAATATGAAAGGATGCTGGTTCTAAAGATCACTGTCCTACACTCTTCATCAAGTGCTTAGAGAATGCTATGAGCATGCACCAATAGATACTCGAGATATAAAATGTAAAGTAGGTTAGAAAAATTATATACTGTTTGTAAAATAACATTTAAACATTTTAATGAAATAAAACACATAAAAATATTTATATGAGTTGCCAATAATGGTCAATCATAATAATGTACCTGTACCTACCGTTAACATGACGTAGGACTAACATTAACTTGAAATAAAGTAAGTTAATGCCATTTTAATAGACTTTAATGATATAGGCAGGTTTCTCGATATTAAACTACAGTATATTTACTTTAGATATTAAAACTCAGTTTCAATTTGCTTAGCACAAAACAATGTAATTATAAAATCAGCTTCAAATCGTTAATTTTTATAGGTGGCGTAAAATCTTGCTTTGGTGAGGGTTTAACTTTCCGTTAATTTAAATTTTCAACTTACTAGTATGTGTACGCAGTGGCCGCATATAAGGCCGACCAGAAACGTGCCAAGTAAACCTATGCCCCATCCAGAGTTGGCAAATGCTAGAGGACCAGCCAAAAGTCCTGAGCCGAGAGAAGCTTTAATTATATTAGCTGTAGCTCTCACGTCTCTGAAAAAGAAACTGTACTAAGAGCAGGAAGTAACCATAAACTGTAATTTTTTTTTTTAATTTATGGACTAGCGCTTGGCTGCCATCAGACTTGCAACAAGTGATCTTGTAGTCTTGGGCACTTGACTAGAAGACGCCTAGTTATTCTTAACTTGAAGGTGTCTATTTTAAAAGTTGAGAGGAAAACTGATTATAAAACTTGATAAAGTTGAAAAAAACAAAAATAATAAAATTAAGTAAAACCTATAATTAAAAAATGTTCCTGTACCTAAAAATATTAATAATAGTCTGCGTTAGTTTTAACTTTTTTATATTTTAAAACAAAGATACATTTTAAATATTACATGACTATTCCGGTGTGTCAAAAATAAAAAAAACTGTACCTTAACTGTTTTATCCACATGCAAAAACACGAGAACTTTACGATATGTGACTAAATCCACGATTACCGTGTTTTAAAGTTTAACAACCTCCACAAAAACAATACTTTGAGTAATTTACTTAATAAAGTTAATTTAATAAATTTTATAACTGATGTGGAACGTTTCCAAATTTCGATTTAAGATTAGATAAGTAAGGTTATCTCGTTTTTCACTGTAGAAAACGACATAATTAAAAACATGTATACTTACGAACTTGGCTTTTCAACTACTCTGTGTTCATACGGATTATATTCTTCTTGTTTTTCCTCTTTATTCATTTTCATCAATTTTTAAACACGTTTATACTCCAAAAACTACGAGATATCACATAAGCACATTTCCAAAAGCACGTTTTTTCAGTTCAGATACTTAAAGTCTATTTGAATTTTAACCTGTTAGTAAACCATCGTGTAAGTTTAGATTTCTCGAGTGAGACTGGCGATTCCTTTATTTTCTTTTAAAATAAAATAATGTTCAATAGCAGGCGGGGACAATAATAGTAAATGTATGGTTGTACAAACACAATTGCGGGTAAACCTTAAGTTAATACTAAACGGTTTATTTGATAAACCGATAAGCCAATCACAGCATACCTTTCCGTACTGTATCCACAAGAGTAGTGATAATGCTTAACGATTGTATATAACATGACCTTGGTTTATGAAAAAAGTAATTAAACCTCACGTCAAATTTTAATGGCTTCATATTATCGTATTGGTTTCCCACGACTTTGGCTGTAAAAAATATTTTTGACACCATTTTTAAAATCTTCGCAGCATTTACATCGACATAAATCGGTTAGTTTGTTCATTTACACTTTTTTATTGTATGGTTTCATTTTATTTTATTACGAGACTAGCGACCCTCCCCGGCTTCGCATGGGTGCAATGTAGATACTAATGTGGTGTCAGTGAGGAGTGATTAATAAATAATCCATACTTCCATACTAATATTATAAATGCGACCACCGCCGCCTCCGTCTCGTTTTCACATTATTTCAATTTTCCTAGGGAACTTTAATTTATTGAGAGTAAAATGTAGCTCATGCTACTTACTTATAATGTGGCTTTCTATGGGTGAAAGAATTTTTAAAATCAGTTGAGCAGTTTTTGATTTTATCCTACTTTTTTCTTATAATATTTGTTAAATTTCGATGGAAGCTTGATTTCTTCAGACATTTTGTTCAAATATCACCATATTTCAACAAATTAACACAAACTAATATTAAACTATACATACGACTGCCCGCAACTTCGTCTGCGTGTATTTCGATTTTTTTAAATCTCGTGAGAACTCTTTGTTTTTCCGGGATAAAAAGTTACCTATATATCTGTACCAAACTCATAAATTGGTTAAACGGATGGGCTTTTAAGCATCCCGTTACCCGTAGGAATTCGTTTATTTTCCGGGGCAAAAAGTAGCCTATGTGCATCCCCGGGATGTAAGCAAAGTTTTGACGTTTATTACAGAGATAGCTTGCATCCCGGGGAAGGACATAGGCTACTTTTGGTCCCGAAAAATCAAAAGCGTCCCATTGGACTCTCAAAAGTCTATTCATTTAATCGATTTTCCTATATGTGGTCACAGAGATAGCTTGCATCTCAGAGACTGGCATAGGCTTTTTTTTATTCCGGAAAACAGAGTTTCCACTTCCTACGGGATTTTTAAAACCTAAATCCATGCGGATGAAGTCGCGGGCATTATCTGGTGCCTAATATATTTTACATAATAGGTATATCCGGTTAAAAATCTTCTGCCGAAAAATACTTTTTCATTAAATGTATTATTTAAAAGCATACCTACGTATAGGAAGATAGCCTGAAAGTTTTTCAATATTATTGACGTATTTCTGCCTAGCTATGTAGGTATCGACTGTGCGATGGGTAATAATACCATAGTCGAGAGTGTTTTAATCTAGGATTATAAAACGTGTTGTTGTTGTATAACGAGGTTTTAATATAAGTTGTTTATGCCGATGTAAAGTGATTATTTACTATAGAGACGATGCGAAAGAAAACATTTTATGTAATACTAGCTGATGCCCGCGACTTCGTACGCGTGGATTTAGGTTTTTAAAAATCCCGTGGGAACTCATTAATTTTCCGGGATGAAAAGAAGCCTATGTCCTTCCCCGGGATATAAGCTAACTCTGTACCAAATTTCATCAAAATTGGTTGAACGGTTGGGCCGTGAAAAGCTAGCAGACAGACAGACAGACACGCTTTCGCATTTATAATATTAGTATGGATTATTATGAATCTATAATTTTCTATGAATTTCCTACCGTAACATCTCGTAAACTTGGTATGTAATCTGAATAATATGTAATTATGTCCTCCGTGTAACGCATTTATTCGCCCTATGTGTTATTGTAATCGCCCTCCGATTAGCGCTTTCAAACGTTGCGGGCTAAATTTATTCTACAATTTAAGATAAATTGTTGAAATTTAAAAAAAAATCGATAACTCTAATAATTAATCCTTGACTGCCATCTCACCTACTGGTGAGTGATGATTGTAGTCTAGGATAGATGCGGTATGGCGCGTATTAGCGGATGGCCAGCTTTAAAGGGGTATAGCAGTTTAAATAAGTCTAGGATACCCCCTTACCGGTTTTCTACTTATGTAAGTATATTATAACGGTAGGGTACTTTAGATATTACGGGATTTTTAATTATACTTAACATTGGACGATAGGAAAAATTAAACAAGATTTTTTTTTTTAATATTCGGAGATAACTTTAACAGATAAAATTTTAAATATTATTTTACAGGCAATCATTTATACAGGTACAATATTTATATACTATAACAGGGTTTCTTTTACATGACCTCACATCACTTTATAGTACATTATCTTGCATCATATTACTTCAGAATCTTTCAGAACATTACAACACACAGAACCATAAAATGTAAATCTAACATACTCACATACACCAGAGTCTAGATACAAAAATATAGGCTCCATTCTCACATCTTATTTAAATAGTTACGTACAATTTATAATGTAGTTGCATTATAGCTATCAATACTTATAGCGTATGAACCACATCAATATTAAAGTCTTTATTAAGGATTTAACATTACTCTAAAAACATTTAAACTGTAATACATTACACGTTTTAGGTATTATTTTAAAGGTTCTCCATTACCTGGTAGTCATTTCTCAACCACCATGGACTCACGCTGTTGGTGATAGTTTGAGGCGTCGAAGGCGTAACAGAAAATGGCTGTCTAGAAGTTTGCTTCGTATTTAATAATGGATTATAAAGTTTCGAGATAGCATTTGGAGATGTTACCGAAGACGTAAGTTGTGGATTGCTGGGGAAAGTTGGTTGATTGCGAGACATAAGTTGTGGATTGTTGGGGAACAGTGGTATTTGAGATCTGCTGGAAGTGCTTTGAAGGAATATTCTGGGCGGAACTTGTGAGACGCTCTGGAAACCACCATTGTTATACAGATTAGGCCGTGAAAGGAGCGGCATTGATGACTGAATCGAAGGTGGCGATGTTTCACATACTGTTCCTTGAGTAAGCTTGTCGACAGAACTGACGAAAATTCTGAAATTGACATCACCATAATTTAACTCTGATTCCAAAAACACAGGCATACGATCAGAAATCACCCATACATTTCTTCCTTCATCAATTTTAATATCACATGGAAAAACTAGACCGACATCGTCTTTGTCTACGACGGCTATATTCTGTGGTTTCAGTGCAAAGTTTGTACTCCAACATCCAATAGCGTTTTGGTCGATTAGATTAAAAAGTTGGACACCAGTGACATCCATTACTTTAGAAGTAGTGTGTGTATCACGTCCACGGGTTCCGACTACTTTGAAGTCTTTATAAGATCCAGTTACTTTAGTTTCATCTCTTAAGATTCTAGTTGACACAGAAAACTCTGTATAGCTTGATAAAGGACTGAAGTACAGTGTCCTGAATCCATCAGCGCCCATCGGAGATGCACTTATGCCAAATATACCTTCTGCGCCCCATTGGAAGTTCAGACCAGCTATGTTAAAGTCGCCAACAAGTGGATCCGGCATGAAATAGCTGTGGCTGAATCTCCACGACTTGTTTTGTTCCCAGGAGTAAGCGATGAGGCCATAGCCTAGTTCATCAGAGAAGTAAGCAAACGTATCATCACAAGTGAGACCTTCGTCTAGAGCAATGTTTGCGATGAAGGTAGTCGATACGATGTCCTCGGGTCTGAACACGTATCTTCTGATACGCCTATCAGTGTTTAAATCGTATACGTTTAAAGCGTACGGGCACACATTTGTCACATTAGGATCTGAAAGAAGAAAAATGATATTGATTATTAATTTAGGTTAGTATAAGAAATATTAAATCTTTCTAAAACGGTTCACGTATTGATGTTTACTATTATTGCTTCGTACGAGCAAACTTTTTAGTTGAACTTTATCGAGTTTTTGGCATTGAAAGGCTTCATTTGGTCCAGTAGATGTGTCATTTGCTTGACCGAAGGATCGACTTTTACTTCGATTAATGCATCCATATCCCGTACCCGCTGGCCCCGCTGGCCCCGCTGCCTCATGAGGTGGACGCGCTTAGTAGGAAGCATACAAGTAAACGTCTTATACGTCATTGCAGAAATCGGTGATAGCCTAGTGGTTAAGACGTGGGCCTTCTATTCGGGAGTTCGGGGGTTCGCTGCCGGGCATGCAGCTATGCAGCATAACTTTTCAGAGTGATGTGCGTTTTGAGCGATTATATATCACTTGCTTTAACGGCGAAGGAAAACCTCGTGAGAAAACCTTGCATGTCGGAGAATTCTCCATGTTATCAAAAGTGTGTGAAGTCTGCCAATTCCCACTGGGAAGGCGCGGCCGTGGCGATCTATGGTCTAAAGTTTAGAATCTAAACCCTTCTCATTCTAAGAGAAGACACGTTCTCGGTAGTGGACCGGTGATGGATTGATCATGATAATGATTATATGTCATTAGTACTCACCGTATCCGTAAGTGCCAACATCCAAGACCCACAGACGGTCACATTTGTCAGCTTTAATTCTGTAAACCGTTGTGAGTCCATTTTCACAGTCGCCCAACTCGTTGCCTCTGAAGCTTGGATAGGGAGTGAGCTTCGGAGATGGTTCGTATGGCGCATCCAGAGGTATATAGTTCAGCGTTGCAGGTATACCTGGAATATAAATTAAATGGTGGGTTACTTTTAGTTTCTAAATTAAATACCGAACAGTTTTTTGACGTGTTTTCTTTAGTGGTTTGGTATGACACAAAAAAGAAAAATAAACGAACGCAACCATGAATTTGTTGTGTGAGTATAATTTGTTAAGTAAGGAAGTACAAGATTTTTGTATAGGTACCTACAAAACATAACAAGCTTTGCTTTTGAAAGGCATTCCGAACCAGTGGTAGAGATGCATCCGACTATTCGTAAGTACTTGTAAAAGTTTATTCGAATAAAAAAGATTTTTATTTTATTTATTTATTTTGTCGGGTGAGCCACGACACGACACAATATCATGGATTTTCATATTCGATGACACTTGGCGAAAATTAATTATTTACTTTTATATGCTTTTTCTATTTTTCTATTGAAAGTGCTAGAATATAGGATGTTCTGGCTTTCGTTTCTCCGGCTAGCTACATATATTATTGCTATCTTCATCGGCTACTGATTTTGTTGTTTTGCTGATTGGTGTGATTGTAGACAAGTGCAAGCCTAATAATTGTTAAAAAAATTGCGATATATCAAATTCATTGTACGTTTTGGTCTTAAGTCCTTTTTTTATTGTTGTTTAAGGCGAGTCACCGAGGCTAAGTGGGAAAAACTGGTTCGCTAGATCAAATGTTTTAGGTATTTACTATTAAATAACGGCCATGCTAAAAATATACAATATACTTTTTTGAAATTTTATAGTTTTCAATGGCAGAGACAAGCTTGTGAATCATTTTTATGAACGGTAATAAAATACCACACTACTAGATTTATAGAGATAAAATAATTACACGTGAAGTAAGGATACAGTAGATTACATTCTTTCAAGGTACATATTTTGTACCTAATCGGTATTATTTACTATGAGTTTATGTTGAAGATTACAAAAGGAAAATTTTCTTTATAGCAATCTCCGCAATCATCATCATCATAATAGGCTACTTGACTCATATCTAATTTCGTCCAATAAATGATTATTTATTATAGTATTTTGCTTAAGACAACGAAATATATCAATAACAATTATTAAAAACGCAGGATGGATATATAAATCCAATTTTAAAAAATACAGTTTTTATTTTTATTTGAAACGCAGAAAACGCTGTCAGCCATGATGTGACGTCATTAAATATGTAAACAAAGAAATGTCATCCCTATGTCACGCGTGGACTAACGTAGTATCCATATATAAAATTTAAAGTCCTGACTAACTAATATATCAACGCACAGCCTAAACATCTAAACAGCTGGTCCTAGATACATGAAATTTGGTGGGTGTGTTCTTTGTAGGTAAAGAGAAGGTATCCACTAGAAAAGGATTTTTTGAAATTCCACCCCTGAGTGGGCTAAACGGGGGTTTGAAATTTATGAAGTCCACGCGGGCGAAGTCACGAGCATAAGCTAGTTTTTATATATTTCTAAAAACTCATAGTAAACGTAAAAAATTATCGTTTTCTCTTTATAAATTGAATAAGTTATTAAATAAGACTTATAACAAAGTGATCTTTGCAAAAATAAATTTTGGGTTGCAGTCGTTAGTCATATTATAGGATCCCTTTAAGCAAGTCTTCGCGTGTTACGTATATTTATTTCACTGGGCACTCTAATCCACAACTTTCCTGTGGTCTTTATCGATGCGTTTTTACATTCTCGGATGATACAATAACGATAATTACTATATTTTTCATGTAAACTAGCATAGAAGTCATGTTTATTAAACTTTGGGAGGTTACGCTGTTGTTTACAAATGCATGACGTCAGAGCACAGATAATCCATCGGCCAAACATGGCCGACAGTGTTTTCACCTGTCTAAGAAAAATATTTTTTTAAATTAAAGTTTTACGGTTTTTAGGGCGCAAAAAAATATAGTGTTAATTTTTTTGATATAATAGGACAAATATTAACCATTTAAGACCAACTTAAAAAAATTGTCAAGTAGCCTATTACAAGGATCTCTAGGTATACAGCCGTTAAAAAGCGATGATAGCTTAGTGATTAAACGACGTCGGCCTCCCAGTCGGGGGTCGGGATTTCGAGTTTACGAAGTGCATTTTTCAAGCAATTAAAATCACTAAAATATCACTTGCTTTAACTATGAAGAAAAACTTAGCGAGAAAACATGCACACGAAACGAAAGAAACGAAAAGGTGACTGACTGACCGACTGATCTATCAACGCACAGCTCAAACTACTGAACGGATCGGGCTGTAGCTATTTTGACGTAGGCATCCGCTAAGAAAGGATTTTCGAAAATTCTACCCCTACGTGGTGAAAAAGAGGTTTCAAATTTGTGTAGTCCAGTTTTAAATGTACCTATAATGTTTAACCAACCCCACGCGACCAGCGAGGTAGACTATGAAATGAAAGGAAATGGGAGGAAAATTACCTACTTTACTTTATGAGAGGAAATTTACTTTACTTTTAACTTTGTTCGTGTTAATTTACGTAATTAAAACTTTAGCAAGGTGAATTATTTTTAAACAGTTGAAAATCGTGTTTTTTCGTTGGTTTGTCGTTCAATCACACTGCAACGGAGAAACGAACCGATGTGATTTTTGCGTTAAAGATATTCCGGAAAATCAAAAAGTTTCCATGGGATTTTTAAAAGTCATCAAGTGCTTTATAAATTTGCGTCTTTACGTGCTTTTCGACTAGCAGGTTTTTAGTGTGTGTGTCTTCTGGTGGCAGAAGAGCTTGTACATTTACTGCGCTAAGAATCAGCCGGGCTGTTCAGCACGGATATGTAGCAATTAGCCGTTATTCTTCGTACCATGCTACGCGAGCGTGACTTGTAGTTAGTAGATACTGTAAGAGTTAATCTATTTAACATTTTCAATATAAAATAGCTATGAGTCTCCAAGGTAGATATATTATGTATAAATCATGTATGATCATTGATCAGATAGTGATTGTGGTTACTGAGGATTGCACATAATAATACCCAATTCTACTTTGAAATCCTGCTATAATCATGGTAATAGCACAAAAACACGTACTACGTTACGTACATACGTAATAGTTTTGCGTTCTGTAAAATTACGATGAATGGTTTAAAATTACGATAGATGGTTGAGACCTATGATTTGAGAAGAATTTTATGTATAAAACTTTTAAGAGACATTTCAACGTGATTAATAGCCTCATCTGGTGACAGAAGGGCTGGCTCATTTTTTGCGCAACGGATCAACCTGGCTGTTCATGCGTGGAAAAGCAGCAGGTATTCTTGGCACCATTCTCCACGAGTGCATGATTTGTATAGTAATTAGATAAGGCTAGTTTTTAGTTTTATTGTAATACTAGCTGATGCCCGCGACTTCGTACGCGTGGATTTAGATTTCTAAAAATCCCGGAGGACTCTTAGATTTCCCGGGATAAAAAGTAGTCTATGTCACTCTCCAGATCTTTAACTATACCCATGCAAAAAATCACGTTGATCCGTTGCTCTGTTGCGACGTGATTGAAGGACAAACCAACAAACCAAACAAACTCACTTTCACATTTATAATATGGGTACTGATTTTCAATTTAAAAAAGTGTACATTATACTCGTACGTAGGTATAGGTATACCATAATCGTTTGAATAACGAAATACCTATAGGCAAAGAAAACTTTTTCATGAAATATTTTTACTACTAGTAGGTAAGTATGTAGTGGAAGCTGTGATAGCCTAGTGGTTAGGACGTCCGCCTTCTAATCGGAGGTCGGGGGTTCGCTCCCGAGCACGCCCTCTAAATTTCGGAGCTATATGTGCGTTTTAAGTAATTATATATCACTTGCTGGGGATTCCAACATCAATGGCTGTAACGGTGAAGGAAAACATCGTGAGGAAACCTGCATGCCTAAGTGTAGAGTAAAAAATACTTGCTTTTTCAATAAATTGCTTTATTGCATTATTGGCTTTGCTAACGAATGGTTAACGCCAATCAAATTTTCGTATTTCGCATCTAGCAAATTAAGGCTAAGCTAGGAATTACAACTGTAGGGATATTGCATTCGGCTCAGTCAATTTAATTGCTGTTAGGCAAGTTGCCGTACCTACTAGCTAATATTTTTTAATGGAAAGGTTTTCGGTTGGTTTTACTAGGATTGAAGGTCAACAGATACAGACGGAGTGGAGCAGAGCCAAGTTTTGATAACAATTTGAACTTAGCATAGGTAATAGGTATAGGTACACTTTGACATAGGTTTGAAATTGGCATACGGAAACCAAATACGGATGGAAAAAAAAATACGGAGGACGTGCTGCTTCTGGTCGTCGTAAGAACGTCCGCCTTGTACTCGTGACGTCAGTGTTTCGATCCCGGCCACGCACCTCCAACTTTTCGGAGTTATAAATGGTTTTTCACAATGCTCTCTGAGAAGTTTAGATTTGTTATTTTATTTAGTTTAGTTTTCGAGATTATGTAGAACTGAAATAGCACTTATCCAATTATTAATACTTAAGTAATCTTTACTTCTTACTTTAATATTTTAAATGTGAAATTGAACGTTTATTATTCGTTCACAGTTCACATCACTACAGCTGAATAGATTTGGCTACCCGGAATCATTACATGGGCTACATTTTATTCTGAAAAGTCCCTAAGTTCCCGCAGGGATAACTAACCAAATTCCAGGGCAGGTGGATGAACCATACTGCTGTAGCTTGCATCAAGGAGGCGTAGGTACATACTACTGCTAATACGTGCTACTTTGTATCCACGGGATTTTTAAAAACCTAAATCCTCGTAGACAAAGTCGCGGGCATCATAATATAGTACCTATTAGGGAGTTACGGATATTCGCATTCGCATCCGCAAATGCGGAACATTCGAATTAATTCAGACATCCGCATCCGTATCTTCATCAATTAATGCAGAGCTTTTACGGATGCGGATTCATATTTTCTAACAAGTAACGACCTGCAAAGAAAGTTTGCGGAGCCAGAACGGCGCGTGCCTCGCGCGTGTTTGCTAGTTGATATCTACGTTCGCTAACTGACTAATCAAAAAGTGCACAATGGTAACAGGAGTGTTACGGATATTCGCGTCCACATCCGCAAATGCGGAACATTCGCATTAATTCAGACATCAGCTTCCGCGGATGTGAACTTCAAATAATCCGCATCTGCCTCCGCGGATGTCAAAATTTTGGCATCCTCAACAACCCTGGTAAATATTATATATCTGGTAGATATGTCACGGTTTTTCATCTTGATTCAGTATGTATAGCTAGATGCAATCTGAACAGACCTCTTGATACTGGTTTCTGTGGTGAATGAAAAGTAATTCTTCAATAATTAATTTACTCGATTTTCCGCCACACCCGTTGCTACTAATAGATTTGTAAGCAATCGCCGAATGTGCATACTGTTATCATAGTTTACCAAGTTTTGAGAGCGTGTCGAACATGCACTATGTCCGCTGTTTCAATAATTACAATAAACTGAAAATCCATATTTAGTTACTACTAGTTACTCTCTACTTACTCAACTAGATGATGCCCACGACTTCGTCCGCGTGGATGTAAGTTTTTGAGAATCCCATAGGAACTTTTTGATTTTTCGGGATAAAAGTAGGCTATGTCATTCCCAGGGATGCAAGCTATGTCTGTACCAAATTTCGTCAAAATCGGTTGAACGGATGGGCCGTGAAAGGCTAGCTGACAGACAGACACACAAAAATTTTAAAAACATGTAATTCGTTTATGGTACAGTTTAAATAACCATAATATTGTGAGATTAATAATATGAGGTAGTTATTTCGAAATTACAGACAGACACTTGAATTTTATTTATTAGGATATAGATATAGATTGGTATAGATAGCTTAGCACCACTATATTATGAGAAATTTTGTCTGTATGAAATATTCTTAATAAGACCGTTGTAATTAATTAACGGTCATATCACGTTATACTTACTTATAGCATACTACTATGTTATAGGTAGGTATACCACTTGTCGGATGGTTATGATGTTTTAATAAGTCATTACTTCTTTACTTGACTTTGTAATTATAAATCAACGACTAAATGAGCGCGTGTTTTAATCTATTAACATGCATAGTACGCGACAGGTCGAGATGGCAATCGGGAAGGGAACACTCTGCACACCCGCATAGCCCCCGCGCTAATCCGGTGCGGGCGAGCGTGGGTGACGTGCGGGTCTGCGGGCCTCTGCCAGCCTCTGCCCCGAATGTTATCTCGATCTGTCGCGGACTATACCTACCTACATAGGTACCGTGTTTCATATTTTTAACCGACTTAAAAAAAAGGAGGAGGTTCTCAATTCGTCGGAATCTGTTTTTTTATTTTTTTATTTTTTATGTATGTTCCCCGATTACTTGAAGACGCCTGGACCGATTTTGAAAATTCTTTTTTTGTTTGAAAGGGTATACTTCAAAGTTGGTCCCATATAAATTTGGTGAAGATCTGATGAACATCTTCGAAGATAGATAATGGAACTGCTCAACGGATAAGAGTAAATTGCTCGCGATCAGTGTAATAGCTTAGTAAACAGTAGATTTTTAACCAGGCATAGCATATTTTAACACCATGAAGTCACTAAAAATTGTGAAATAAATTTTTTTTACAAAAAAAATAAAAACCGACTTCAATACCTAGCCACAAATATATATTCGGTAATAAATTAAATTATTTTTTAATTTTTAGTGTTTGTGGCTAGGTATTGAAGTCGGTTTTTATTTTTTTTGTAATACCAAATAAATTGATTAACATCCTAAGCATGTACGCAGAAACTTAGTTGGTTAATTCGCCTGGTATAAAAACCGATAATTTACAGAAATACGAGTAAGTTTATTTATTTATTTTATAAATTTAATAAATTAAATTTATAAAATAAATAAATAAATTAAATTTATAAAATAAATAAATAAACTTACTCGTATTTCTGTAAATTATCGGGTTTTAATTAAATTTATAAAATAAATAAATAAACTTACTCGTATTTCTGTAAATTATCGGTTTTTATACCAGGCGAATAGTGCAGTCATAGATGTGAGCCAGATTCTAAGTGGATTTAAAAACTTCATGCCTGACAATTCAACAAGACGTATGTTTAATAGCAGTTATTAATATTCATGTACCTAAACGTATTCGAATTTGCAAACATGATAGTTATGCAGAGTGAACTAGTTATGGTTGTAATTAAGATAATTTGCCTTTTCAAGATTTTAGTGACATGTTGATTAGAAACTTTGTTATGCAACTTTACATTACTAATTTGGTGTAAATCTGTTTATATTTTCTGGTTAGTTAGTTTTTTGATTGATCATATTATTCATGTTAATTTAAAGATAATAATCGCATATTTTAATGGAGATAACGGGTACATACACCACGATTAATTTAATGTTTTTAATAATGAGTTCTTAGATCTTGTGGAAAAAAGCTTTGTTGGAAAAATATTACCAAGAGGGTGTTATGACTGTTATTCCATTTATTCAAGGCTCCCACTGAAAACCAGCGCTGCAGCATGATTCTCAGTGGGAGATCTGTATTTTGGTGTAACCAAATATACCGTGACACTTTATTTAGTAGGTATATTTATGCTTATAAATATAATATGTAGATTAATTCAGTTAGTTTTAAGGTTTATCGTAGTACTTACATTGTAGTATTATACTGATCAGATAAAAAATCTTTCACGATCCTTCCTAATTTGGGAGCGACGCAAGGAGGATCATTAAATTTAGAATATCTTGGAGACAATACACACTTACCTACTGATACAAATACTGGCTGCCCGTTGATAAAAAGTCGTGTCAAGTCAAGGCTTTACGAATAATTAATTATCTAGTCGGATACTGACCTATATAATATTATAATCAGAATTTCATAAATAAAATAAATTGTATTAGTTACTTAGATAGGTACATATTGACAATAATAATAATTGTGAACCCTTCACTTTATAAATATTCATATAGGAGTTGTTTAGTTCCCTACCATTTTAAGTACAGGAGCACATTTTTGTGTGTCAAGCTGTGTTCATACCGATAATTGCGTCGTGTGTTCAACGTTACTTGTAAGAAATATTTAATTGTTAACAAATTCGAAATCTGTAATTAAGTGCGTCTGTGCAGCAATTCTCGGTAAAAATGACAGGACAAGGTAAAAGATTTAAATTTAATGCAAAAATACTGCGGCATGCAGCGTTCAACACACTACACACATTTTTAGCCGACTTCAATAAAGGAGGAGGTTCTCAATTCGTCAGAATAATTTTTTTGTTGTTTTTTGTTGTTTTATGTAGGTATGTTCCCCGAGCACTCGAAGACACTGGGACCGATTTTGAAAATTGTTTTTTGTTTGAAAGGGTATATGTACTTCCAAGTTTCGGTAATAAATTCAAATATTTTTTATTTTTTAGTTTTTGTGGCTGGGTAGGTATTGAAGTCGTTTTAATTTTTTTTTGTAATTTTTTTAATGATGTGGAAGGGACTTTACAACTTTAGTAAATCTCTCAGAACTGATAGGTGCACAAACGTGTTTTGAAAATGATTGGCATTAGACGCCTTTATACAGTTTTATCTGCAAAATAAGAAAAGTTGAACGACATAAATTATCTAATCGTAAGCATGGAATAATAATTTATGTAAGTACCTCCCTATTTCTCATTAAAATACAACTAGATGATGCCCGCGATTTCATTTTGGGTTTTTAAAAAAAATACCATCGGAGTTCTTTGATTTTCCGGAATAAAATGAAGCTAAGTATATCAGCCACCAGAATGCAAGCTATCGTTTTACGAAACAGAAGGAAACAGGTGATATTTGCGACCTTCGTCCACGTAGACTTAGATTTTTTAAAATATCATGGGAACTCCTTGATTTTCTGAGACAAAAATTAGCCAATGTACGTCCCGGGACGCAAGCTATCTTAGCACTAAATTTCGCCGTGAAAACGTAGTAGACAGACACACTTTCGCATTTATACTATTAGTATGGAATTATTGGCTGCCCTAAAAAAATGGTACCGTCATGGATAATTATTAGAGACATCGTTAAATTGCGTGACTGATTTCACATAGGTATTTGATTAGCCATCGTATTTTATGTTTCCTGCTTTTTTTTAATTTATAGACTAGCGCTTGGCTGCAATCAGACCCGCTGACAAGTGATGATGCAGCCTAAGATGAAACGCGCTTGCCTAGAAGATGCCTATTCACTCTTGACGTAAAGGTACTCATATTAAAAGTGGAGGGAAAAACAGAGGCCAGGAGGGCGTTTCATATCCTAGCGGGTCGGATAAGAAACGAGGGAGCATATCGCTTCGTATAATACGTGTCTGTTGAAATTCAACTAAGTATGGATGTAGACCTTGACGATGTCTTGCGGTACGATGGTAGAAAGGTGAAGGAGGAACCACAGTTCAAGAACTATGGTTCCTCTTGAACACACTCTTCGAAATATATCCTGTAGAATACCGATGGACAGGCAACTTTGGGCCGATGTTCCAAACTTTGAAGTTTAGAATTACTCAGTGTTTCGTCACCAATGAGTCTTCTAGGCCGGCTATCCACCGAATCTAATGCTTCAAGATGGTACTTAGCAGAGCCATCCCATAAATGGGTGCAGTACTCCATGCGCGATCGAACTTGAGCTTGACACAGAGTAAGAAGCTGTTCCGGCGTAAAGTACCGCTTGACTTTGTTGAAGATGGCAAGTTTCTTGCCAGCTGTTTGCCTTGGGTTCGATGCATTGCCAAAGTTGAGATTGGACGATATGTTGATTTCTACTCAGAAGCTCAACACTATCGGTAATCGGAACGGGTATACTTCGGAAAGTCGGAGTAAGTGGGAATGAACTCGGTTTCGCGGTGAATAAACACGCTTGCGTTTTGGTGGCGTTAAATTTGACAAGGGCATCCCCCCAGTCGGACACTTCCTTCAAAGTCAAATCAACGCGTTCTACCAAGGCCTGTCGCCTGTCTATGCTCAAGGATTCAGCTCCACTTGCACGGGGACCGGATATGTATCTATAAAGGTGCTCTCGTCTGCGTACCCAAAGATACCGGGATTTAGCAGGTCGTTTGTTTGCAGCAAAAAAGCGCTGCAGAGAAAACTGATCCCTGAAGGACACCGGCATTAATCGCCATTAGATCAGACGGGGAGCCATCCACAACTACTCGAAATGATCGTCCGCTCAGGAACTTTGATTTCCAGTTGCAGAGACTAGTGTCTAGTGGAAGTTTTATTTAATACTAGCTGATGCCCGCGACTTCGTCCGCGTGGAATTAGGTTTCTTAAAAATCCCGTGGTAACTCTTCGATTTTCCGAGAGCCTATGTCACTCTCCAGGTCTTTATCTTTATCCATGCAAGAAATCACGCCAATCCGTTGCACTGTTGCTACGTGATTGAAGGACAAACCAATAAACCAACAAATCAATAAATCAACAAACGAATAAACCAACAAACAAACACACTTTCGCATTTATAATAAGGGTACTGATTTCAATTTAATAAAGTGTTTTTCTTACAAATAGTAAACACTAGAAAATCGCTTTATTACTTAGCAATAACCCTAAAGCGTTATCTGTGAAAAACACTGTAGGATGTTTACTTGTTTAATGGATGTTGCACTTATTTTTCAATTACGGGTTTTTTCAACGTTTTGTTCACGTAACTGTGCCTAGAAGGCGGTTTCTAATTTCCTATAACAGAGTGCATCAAAAGTATAGGTAGGTAGGTACTGGCTGATGCCCTCGCGTTCATTCATGTGAATTTAGGTATTCTAAAATGTCATTAGAATTTTTCAAATACTTTATAATTGGGGGTTATAGGTAGATTCACGTACGTAGGTACAAAATTCCAAGTTTCTTTTCCCAACGGTTTGATATGTCACTTATTCAGTTTCTACTTTTATATAGACATATAAAATAGGTAGGTAAGTCATTATTTTATAGTTATCTGCATTATGTTTTATGAATTCTCAAATTCTTTTAAGTAATAATGTTACTGCCTCCAGTTTAGATTCTTAATTATTTTTAGCATATAGGTACATCAGATTAAGTCTATGTTTGATCGCTATTTTATAGTTCACCAGCTGATGCCCACGACTTCATACGCGTGGATTTAGGTTTTTAAAAATACCTTGGGAATTGTTTGATTTTCTGGGATAAAAAGTACCTATGTCACTCTCCAGGTCCATTAAACTTTACCCAAAATTACGTCCTACGTTGCTACGTGATTGAAGGACAACCCAACAAACCAACAACCAAACACACTTTCGCATTTATAATATGAGTAGTGACATGGGTACCTAGTGATTTGTTTTTTGTAGACTATAAAAACATGTTCTATTCAACCTTACATCTTCACTGTTTTTACGATCGTGAAATATGTAAATAAGCATAAATTTAAGGTTTTTTTAAGACAGGAAGCGAGAAAAACAAATCGCAAAAGGTAAAATCAAGATAATTGTAGGTATGTTATTAAGTTTCTAGGGCACACAATTTGTTAGGAATTAGGAGTTAAGTACCTACTCATATTACAGTTAGAGTTGGTAACTAAATCAGTCAATTATTAATTCTTCATGCTGAAAATTTTCACGTTTCATTTCAATAACTATTTCGTTAACTATCTGAATAATCCATACATACACTATACGAATATACTAATACTAATATTATAAATGCGAAAGTGTATCTGACTGTCTGTCTCTCTGTCTGTCTGCTAGCTTTTCACGGCCCAACAGTTTAACCGATTTTGATGAAATTTGGTACAGAGTTAGCTTACATCCCGGGGAAGGAAAAAGGCTTTAATCCCGGAAAATTAAAGAGTTCCCACGGGAATTTTAAGATCCTAAATCCACGCGGACGAAGTCGCAGGCATCGTCTAGTAAATCATAATGGAGTGCACCTGCCTACAATATGCCTATTCACTGTTGCGATTTATTTTAACAGATCTTTATAAATATGGTGTATTATTTTATGGAACTTACCTGGACGCCATCTAGGGACGCTGACGAAGAGCTTATTCCTCCAACGCTCAATACCAACAGGTAAAGCATTTTGTCTGATCAGTGCACCAGTCTGGAGGGCCTGCTGCTTTAGGTACTGGTCCGGATAGTTCCAGTCCATTACATTCCAGGAATATACTTCTTGGAGCTTCACCGCTGCGGAGGCAACGGCTATAAGCCCACAGAATAATAATACTCTTCCGACCATGTTGAATGTCTGTAAATGTAAAAGATTATTTGCATAAGATTACCTCACTTTGTTTACCACAATGTGGTAGGTAAACTGTAATTATTCTACAATCTACAGTAATATATTATGCGCATTAATCATAGGCTAAACTTGGCGAACAGTTTTCAAAAGTTTTCATGAGGATTAATTAGTGTAATAAGCTTATCGCAAAAAGGTTACATTTTCGGCCGAAGTTAATATTAATAATCAATCACCGTAGATTGTCGATAATTTACTTTTCAATCTATCTATAATCTGAATCTGTATTAATATATAAAAGGAAAAACTGACTGACTGACTGACTGACTGATCTATCAACGCACAGCTCAAATTACTGGACGGATCGGGATGTTTGGCATGCAGATAGCTATTATGACGTAGACATCCGCTATGAAAGGATTTTTGAAAATTCAACCCCTGAGGGGGTAAAGTAGAGGTTTGAAATTTGTGTAGTCCTTGCGGACGAAGTCGCGGGAATAAGCTAGTAATCAGTTAATAAGTTAGGCAACGTTGTTGTTTGTCGAAAACACCATACACTTTTTGAGTTAATAAAATTGCTAAGTAACTTATCTTCAGATTATAGATTGATCAATTATTAATTTTAGCCAGGTCTTAGCTTATGGATTTGAAAATATTGATTCGATGGATTTTTGTTGTGAAATAATTAGGTAGGGTGCATTCGGAAATGAAAATGTAAAACTAGGTGATGAAAACCTAGTCAACGGAAGAAGCTAGTCTGTAATAAATAGTATTGAAGCAAATTGCATTCAAAGTGTAATTATATATGATTATGTCTAGTATTTTCTTGCAAATTGTAAGTTGAAACAGGTTTGTGATATACTGATTTCGTAATTACATAGATACATGTCACATTGCAGCCACGCACGATCAATCAGTGTATAACATTACAATCTGACGTTTCCGTTCACATCACATAAAATTAAGCACTCATTTATGAAAAGAATTTAATTTGTCAGTAGGTCAATTTACGCGGGAAAATTTCGAAGATTTATAATGTACCTATACTTATTATAATTATCAATATTATAACATACAACACGATTAGTTTGTGATGCCCGTGACTTCGTCCGCGTTGATATTTAAAAATCCAGCAGAAACCCCATATTTTTACAGGCTGAAAAGTAATTTGTTAATCCAAGCTATAATCAATTCCAAATATCAACCAAATCCATCCAGTAGCTTTTGCGTGAAAGAGTAACAATCATACTAACACACACACACATACAAACTTTTATAATAAATATTAGTGTGACGTACATTTCGCGGTAAGCCGTCCAAGCCAAAAGTGCTGGCAGTTGGAATTAAACTGAACAGTGTAAACTTACCCCCTACTATTTAAAACGTGCCTCCATCTACTCCTTCCTAAAGCCTTCCAACGTTAAAATTACCGAAGGAATGAGCGTAGAGTTAAGAATTATGCAACTGCTCGCGTTTTATTATCATTCAAAACGGCGTAGATTTTTGAAAATTTCGAGATGTATAAACTAGTTCATATTATTTAATAACGAATGATCAAATTGATATTTGACGTAATTAATTAGTTTTTAAAGCTATTATTTTAATTAATTTTCCTGTATTTATTAGAGTTCCGGAGAAGGGATAAATATTATCTACTTAGATAATATTTATTTTCAATCACACAACTTACCTAATATGTAATTGGGTTGGCACTGATTCCTAGACTCGGAAAATCCTACAGGCTCCCAGAGAATACCTACTCAAGAAAAAACGGGCAAGTGCGAGTTGGATACGCACACGAAGGATTCCGTACCATTGTACAAGAAATAACACTTTTTTGTGATGTAACCACAAATTCATGGTTTTCGGATTTTTCTCTTTACTTGAGCTAATGCTACCTGCCAAACATGATTCTAGGTCAACGGGAGTCAGTCTACGCTATAGGTTTTGATTCCTTGGCAGGTCTTGACAGACAGACAGACAAACGAAGTGATCCTATACCTAAGGGTTCATTTAATTCTCTTGAGATACGGAACCCTAAAAAGGATTTATTTATGACCCAATATATTTAATTAATTGTAATGAATAATATTAATGGATATGGAGAGAGCCAGTGAGCAAAGTCGTATTATAAATATATTACATAGTATAATTATTTTACTCCTGTTATTTTGCTTGATTATTAATTATTACAGAATAAAAATTCAAAATCCGTCGTTGATAAAAACTGGATATTTCAAGACTTTTCAAACTGCTTATCTTCTTGTGCCAGCAAGAAGTGCCATGAAATGAATTTATTTTTACTGACGTGTCTTAGTAATTGCTAGATCTATGGTCGACCGTCGAGTGCTCAGTGCACGCATTTAGGTTATTCGAGCGATATGACCTACGCATAATCTACACTACGCATATTTTTTGCCCACAAAACCATGAATGAAAAGTGTCAACAAACTTATTCTATTCAAATCCAATACGAGTTATAGATATTACCTACTAGATGACGCCCGCGACTTCGTTCGCGTGGATTTAAGTTACGCAATATTACAGTAATAAATATTACGTACTGTTAATAAGTCCACTTTTCTTTGAATAACTAAACTTGCAACCTTGCCAATATTATATATATAGGTACATAATATTTTATTTACATACACAAACCTGAAATGTCAAAAGTGTATTTAAAAATGCATTTGAAAAATATTGATTTAATAGGTAGGTATTTTGATTTCGTGTGCATGCACTATGAATTATTAAGTCTGTATTTTGACTCGCATTTGACCTCAAATTTCAAACTAGGACAACCTCCTCGACCTTTGAAAGTTTACGTAGGTAGTTTTGAGAATTAGAGCGGACATAGCTACCTAGGTCAGTCGTGCTTACTAATTTACTCTCTCTAAATTCCACATATTTTATGCTGTAGACTTTTAATTTCCAATCCCTCGAAGCTTAAACTAATAACCTATTCATAGGTATTAGATAGGTACTTGTATATTTTTGTCAATATGTAGGTAGGTATATAAATTATTTATAAAGATTTTTTCATTGCATTTATCCTATAAGTATTATAGCGCCACCCCTTAGATACTAATGAACGGCCCGTTTGAAATCCAGACGTCACTGAGGTTGCATTGGTGCTAGAGCACCGCTGAGTCGGTGCCATTTTGTTTGTTCAATAGCCCGAAGTTATTTATAAGTCAATGAAGCTGTTAGATTTTTTTATAACCAACTTGTTGGCATAATTAGGCCTATGACGCACTTATATGGTAGGTATTGAAGGCAACAACTATCATCCAAATATTAGGAAATACATGTCATAATGATCGGACATACTCTACACTGTGATTTCTGTCAAAGATGGCTGAAGTAATGCAAGGACATTTCTACGAGCCATCAGTTTAATATTCTATATATATACATATAGGTATATTATAAATAAAATATAAATATATCTAAATATTATATAAAAGGAAAAGGTGGCTGACTGACTGACTGACTGGTCTATCAACGCACAGCTCAATCTACTGAATGGATCGGGCTGAAATTTGACATGCAGATAGCTATTATGACGGAGGATTTTTGAAAATTCAACCCCTAAAGGGGTGAATTAGGGGTTTGAAATTTATGTAGTCCACACGGACGAAGTCGCTAGTGTAGGTATAAGTTCATGAATGATTGTTGCATTACCTTGAGATTGAAGTTTTAATGTTAACAAGCAATTACCTAGAACAATATAGATTTCTACTCATGTAAATATTGTATTGTATTACATGTAAGGTTCTTTAGTTTCATTCATTGTTATTATTATTACTTATAGACAATAAAATATAAGTAAGTATATATTATTAAATAAACTATTCAAAGGGCAGACTAACAAATTTCTGAAAGGCCGGCAACGCATCGGCAGTTCCTCTGGTGCTGCAAATGTTCATGGGCGGCGGTAATCACTTAAAATCAGGTGGCCTCCTTAACTCCTAAAAAATGATACGAAAATTGATGAACAATGATAAGAAAGCGCAAAAATCAGCGGGGTGATTCGCTAACTCAGTGACATCACTAAATGAAGGCCACCAAACTCGTTTGACATTGGTTGGTTGTACATTTGCTGCTCTATTGAACAATGAAGTAATATTTCCTAGCAAATCCTCAATGGATTAAAAATAAACGTCAAAAGAGCTTGATGGCTTTCATTCGTAATGATTAATGAGTTAGCGAATCACTCCGCTGCTGGTGTGGATACACCATAAAATGCTAATTAAGAGCACGTGCTCTCGCACAACATTATTTACATACTCCACAATATAATTTACATAAGCATATGAATTTATTCATTAGAATTTTTGCGGAACAACTTTATTTAATACATAGTAATAGGTGTGATACTTAATTACGTATTAGAAATAAAAGGCTTTTTTATTTATTTATTTTATTAATAGGTGTGATAAGATGATTAAATCTTTTTATTTTCATTCGCCACGTTGCCGTTTTATGTAAAGTAATAAGCAAACTTAAATGGGTTAGCGTTAAAGCAGTTGAATATTTAAGTTATATGCCTATAGTAATAATGAGAATCTAATTAAATTTAGGTACCCAACCCTACTAAGCTAGAATAAAATTAGAATAAACGGAATAAACTAGTAGAACACGTGTACCACATGTAGAAATAGAGACACGGTAAAGTCCGAATTATTTATATGAGTTATAACTAAAAACATTATCCTCCTTCTGGTAATATTATGTTTGAATACAAATTTACTAGTGGCTACCTAGGTTTACCCAACACTCACTAGGAGATGATTTTAAGGAAACTCGGCTGACTCTTTTTTTAAAAGTGCTACGCCAGAAGATTTGGCCCATATTCAGTTTCACCATCTCAACAAAACAAAAACACACTAGGAGTACCTACAACAGACAAGGTTGCATGGAGTCGTTTTCAGATTTCGTTCTGGTTTAGTCTAAATATTATACAAAAGGAAAGCTGACTGACTGACTGATCTACACACAGCTACTACTGGACGGTTCGGTCATATCTAGATATAAAAATATAATAATAATAAGAATCGCTAAATGTGTTGCTGATCGCAAATCTCGAGAACAGCTGAACCGATTTCGCTTTTTTTATAATATTCCTTGAAGTACCAGGGTGGTTCTTACGGAGAGAAAAATTTAAAAATTTGAATCGACTGTTAGGCGGTATACGAAGTACGCCGGGGCAGCTAGTACAGAATAATATAACGTGACATCCGATTTTTGAAAATTCAATCCATAAAGGGAAAAACAGGGGTTTGAAAATTTAGTCCACGCGGATGAAGTCGTAGGCATAAGCTAGTTACCTATAATGTGACTTTACCGTGAAATTAACGATTAGGAAATTAACTGTTAGATTTTCTTGAGTTTTACTGGAACATTTTAGGATTTACCGTGGTTCGAGCTTTTACAGTAGGTAATTAACATAATATTAAAATAAGTATTATTATGCAGACATTATGCAAACATACCAAGATTTCGTTATTATATAGGTGTTAAACCATAAATTATTATTATTATGAGAAAATATGTTAATGGATTTAAGCGCTCATCAGTCATCATACAAAATCTAGAGTAAATAGTATGCTTTAACTATAATTTTCACGAAGGTAAATTGCTTGTTACTTCCTTGTCAATTTAGTCGGGACAAACTTCATTAACATGCAACTACTCTAGGTACCTATACAGTGTGTTTTTTAACTGGGACAATACTGTCAATAAACCTTTAATAAGGTTAAGGTAATTTTTCAATATTTTGCATAGGTATCCCACTGGTTACAACACATTTTAATTTTTCTTGTGATGTAACCACAAATACACAGTTTTCGGATTTTTCCTTTACTTGTGCTATAAGACCTAGATACCTTTCTGCCTAATTTCTGTTTTTAGGTCAACAGGAAGTACAATATAGGTTTTCTTGACAGATATGACAGACGGATGGATGGACAGACGGACGGACGGACCAACGGACCGACGGATAGACGGACGGATAGACGGACGGACAGACGGACAGACAGACGGACGGATAGACATACAGACGGACGGACGGACGGACGGCTCGACGGACGGACAGACGGACGGACATACGGACGGACGGACGGATGAATAGACGGACGGACGGACCGACAGACAGACAGACATACAGAGAACGAAGTGATCCTATAAGGGTTCATTTTCCCTTTTGAGGTACGGAACCCAAAAAAATTCAAAATAAAGACCTAATGTTTACTAAGACCTGTATCTCCTATGGTGTTGGATTTCCCCGTACCTACTGTTTCAGTTAAAAAAAACACACTGTATACTTAATTCTACCATCCGTTGCCTCTAAAGAGTTTTGTGATAACTTAATGAGGCCCCAGGAACAATATTTTAAATACAAAAGTTTCACTTATAATTTAGGTATTTAAGTAAATAATATTTTATTATCAACCATAACCAATGTTACATAACATTCATTTATCTTGAATTCAAAATTTTTATTACTATGATGACATACATACATTTTGATTTTTGATTTTGAATTAGGAAGTGAAAGTTGAAATTCCAAATAGCAAAATTAACGCGACATTACGAAATTTATTTTTTGAATCTAGAACGTCGATCTGTTATAAATTAATAATTTTAACATGACGTGTTAATTCGCTGCTTCAGCATTTCAATTTATATAAAGCGAACAATCCGCGAGGCGGCGAAGCAGTCCACATTTCCATATTGAATAGTTAACACTGAAACTACTGTATTCGCGTGAAGTAAAAGTTCCGTGTGTGTGAATTTCCAAATTAAATTCGTTGGACATTTCTTGTGGTTTTTTTTTTCAAAAGACTGTCGAAGCGGACCTCCTAACAATTGGTGTCAGAAGTGGGATGCTGAGAAGGTTCACGCAAGAGGACCCTTAGCATCCAAAGAATCCTGAGGTCATCGCAGTCGTGATCGACGATAAGCCTCGCCCCCAGGGTTGAGCCCGCATCACAACCACTAAGCACCGGTTCTACTCAAGATCGACGATAAGTCTCAGCCTGCCAGACTGAGCCCGCATCTCACACGAAGAACGCGAATATCCTGGACTCACTCAAAAACATCAGTGAAATAAATTTTAAGCCTTCAAAATTACGAAATACAATTTCTTCAATATCTTCAGAAACCTACTCGATATCGTCGCCGCGTGAAATACGAGACGCATTCCGTACAGTTCAAAGCCTTCACGTGTCGCAAACGCATCGACCTAATTTAACTTTCAGTGCAGTGACATCAAAGTGAAAACCTTTTTGTGAAAAATAAATCGTGATGTTTGCCGTTATCCTGTAAGTAGTTTATATTAATTTTGTATAAAAAGCGTAAATTGTCTAAATTGTATATTTTCGTACTGTATTTTAAATTTAAATCCTTTTTTTTTTTCTCTCCATATCTCAGTTTCAGTAATCAAAAATGAGTTTAAAGTCAGAAAGTTCGGACGCAAAAGTGACTCTCTCTATACTCACTAAATTCGTAAGGTCTTATGATGGGAATCGGGAAACTCTTGCCGCGTTCCTAACTAACTGCGATAACGCAATTAGTTTAGCTGCTCCCGACCAGCAAAATATCTTATGTAAATATATAATCTCCCAACTTGAGGGCAAAGCTCAATTAGCCTGCAGCCTTAAAAATTTCAATAATTGGGATGAATTAAAATCATATTTAAAAAGCACGTTTGGCGAGAAAAAACACTCGTCCCATCTGCTACTTGATCTCCAAAACTGTAAACAGGGCCAGTCCGAAAGTGTGACACAATATTCTATCAGACTCGAAGCATGCCTAACTCGACTTCAAGCTGATATTCAAAATTCATGCACTGATCGTAATCTCCTTCTAGGCAAAATCACAGCTATGGAAGAACTCGCCTTAAGCTTATTCCAATTAGGTCTTAACCCTAATATTTCTAATATTGTCCGCTGCAGAAACCCTTCGACACTTAATGAAGCAATTTCTCTAGCAGTCGAAGAAGAAAAAATTTTCAAACTTGTAAAAATTACTCAACCAAAACATCCAACTAAATTTTGTTCCTTATGTAAGAAGACCAATCATAGTTTCTCAGAGTGCTTTAAGAAAAAGCACGATTTCACACAGAGATCATCTTTCCATATTCCTCCCGCTAACCCTCAATATTCTGCAGAAACAAGTCAAAGTTCATCAAAGGACTCAAATTTCGTCAAAACCTGTGCCTATTGTAAACACAAAGGACATCTTATCTCAGAATGTCGTAAGCGCCAATATAATAATAATCAGCGTCGGATGAACTCTCACCCTCCGTCGGGTCCCTCTCATAGTAACAGTGCTAATGTTAACATGTATGAATACTCTGAATCCTTAAATGAAGTGACGAATAGTTACGTCCCTGAATCAAAAAACTTAAACTGATTTCGGATGCGTGCCTGCCGAAATCAACAATCCAAAATGGCACTCGAACTACTAAATCCTTTTATACTAATTCCCCCAAATCGTTTACATCTCGGCAATCGCTACATGACTGTCCGAGTCACACTGAATCTTATACCAAATCTTTTATATCCCGGCAATCACCAAAAGACTGCCAAAATATCGCTGAATCATATCCTAAATCCTCACTGATTCCTACAAAATCGAATACAAAGCATTCCAAAGAAGATTGCTCAAATAATACTATATCTCATTCTAATTCTTATACTAGCTCTTATACTACAAAATCCTTTAAATCTCAGTTTCCTTCAAAGGATCAACTGAGTCTTACAAAATCTAAAGTCATTCAAAATGACCCCCAAAGCAACGCAAGCAAAAGCTCATTGCCTCTTAAAGACGTCCCGATCTTCGAAACAAGCACCCTGAAAAAGTTGGTGTCCTTACCTCATGCATTTTTACAAATAGAATGTAATAAAAAACCTCTCTGTTTCTTAGTTGACACAGGCGCAAGTGTCAGCATTATTAAGCGCTCGTGTTTACCAGCAGAGCCCCAATTGTCTCAAGAAATTATAAAACTCAAAGGCATAAACGATAAAGATTCCTATAGCGAAACTTTAGGAACAGTTGTGCTTAACCTTATTATAAACGACCACACCATTTCTTTTAAATTCCACGTCATAACTGACGCTCTGAATCTGGAATCAGACGGTATCTTAGGTACCGATTTTCTACATTTTTTCCATACTAATATCGATTATAATACTAAATCCCTTACTATCTCAAATTACACTTTACCAATTCATTATTCGAGCCCTAGATATATAATACCGGCTCGCTCCGAAGCTATTGTTGAATGCACTGTCTCAAATGACAAGTTCGAGTTACGTCATTTAAAAGACGCACTCGTATTAGATCACTCTATATCCGAAGGTGTATATATAGCAAACTGTATAGTAAGTTTGAAGCCTAATTATAAAGTCAATGTCTCTGTTTTAAATACCACTGAATCTCAAATAGAAATCCAAGACTTCAAGGTCCATTTAACTCCTATAGACTTCTCTGAACTACGCCAAGTGTCTCAATCCCCCGAAATTATCAACCACGTTTCTAATTCTTTATCAAATCGACTCGATCGTGTTCTAAGTCTTATAAGACACTCACATCTTAACGATGAGGAGAGAAAAGCTCTCTTAGAGTGCTGTTCTGAATACTCTGATATATTTTATCTCGAAGGAGACACTCTAACTCATACTAACGCTATCCAACACTCTATTGACACGGGTAATAGCTCTCCTATTAATGTAAAATCTTACCGTTTTCCCGAATGTCATAAAAACGAAGTCGATTCCCAAATCCAGAAAATGCTACAACAGAAAATTATAAAACCGTCTATCTCTCCATGGAATGCTCCCGTTTGGGTGGTTCCCAAAAAATGGACGCATCCGGGAAAAAGAAATGGCGAATAGTTATCGACTACCGCCGCCTCAATGACGTCACTGTATCCGAAGTATATCCTATTCCCTTGATCACAGATATCCTAGATCAACTAGGTCATTCCAAATATTTTAGCACACTGGACTTAGTCTCCGGTTTCCATCAAATTCCGCTGAATCCTTCAGATGCACCTAAAACTGGTTTTACTGTAGTCAACACAAATGGTTCAACAGGCCACTACGAATTCACTAGGATGCCGTTCGGACTTAAGAACGCTCCCAGTACTTTTCAACGTCTTATGAACACAGTGTTATCAGGTCTTCAAGGTTTACATTGCTATGTCTATTTAGATGACTGTATCATCTATAGTGCAGATCTCAAATCACATTGTGAAAAACTGAAAATGGTATTCAACCGTTTCAGAGATTATAATCTCAAATTACAACCGGATAAATGTGAATTCCTTAGAAAGGAAGTCACCTATCTAGGTCACATTATAACGGATAAAGGTGTCTCTCCAAACCCAGAAAAAATTAAATCAGTCTGTGATTTCCCAATTCCTAAAAATCCTAAAGAAGTAAAATCATTCCTCGGTCTCGTTGGTTATTACCGCCGATTTATTGACAATTTCTCCAAGGTCACAAAACCTCTAACATCTTTACTCAAGAAGGATGTCACTTTTCATTGGTCTATAGAACAGGACCAAGCTTTTAACCTCCTAAAGGAAAAGTTAACCTCAGCTCCTCTTCTCCAATACCCTGATTTTTCTCAACCATTTATCGTTACCACAGACGCCAGCAACTACGCCGTTGGCGCAGTGCTATCTCAAGGCCCTATCGGCAAGGACAAACCAATAGCCTATGCTTCTAGAACCTTAAACAAACAAGAAGGAAATTACTCGACCACAGAAAAGGAGTTAGTTTCTATTTTATTCGCCGTTAAAACTTTCCGACCATATCTCTACGGCACTAAATTCAAAATCGTAACAGATCATCGGCCCTTAGTATGGCTCTTCAACGTCAAAGATCCTGGTTCCAAACTCGTCCGTTGGCGCCTCAAACTTGAGGAATACGATTACGAGATTATTTACAAACCTGGAAAATTAAATTCAAATGCAGACGCTCTGTCTCGCATCCCAATTCATGCTATAAATACAGATAATCTTACTAAGCTTTCCTACGAGGCATATTTTAAGAAACAACTTACAAACTCTTTACCAGATTCTAACACAAAAATTGAAGAACACTCACAAGCTTTACATCTTTCCAAATGCAAAATTATTGCATGCCCCGTTTCTCTAGATTTCGACAACTCAATGCCACATTGTGAGGAATTATTATCTCAGATAACCGACACCGCTTCATTGTTAGAAGCCGAACGTGAACAATGTTCGGTAAGGTCAGTTACAAAAAATAATAAAACATATTATTTTCTTTTTACCAAGGTTCATCATTACGATGAGACAACTTTTCGCTCCATTTACGACACTTTGATGATGCTTCGTGATGAACTTATATCACATCACCCTAGCATTGATGAAATAGCTATCTCCGATTTCTCTGAACCTTTTACTAAATTATCCTATACCAAAATTTATAATATGATTTCCTACGTATTTCATAACACTGATATCAAAATACATATTTATAAAAATCAAATAATATTTCCAATTCCAGCTGAAGTTCCTACAATTCTCAAAGAGAATCACGACACTCCCATAGCAGGACATCCTGGTGTGAATAGGATGTATAGTCGAATTAAAGCCTCATACTACTGGAAAGGAATGAGAACTGACATAGAACGCTATGTGAAGTCTTGCAAACTATGCCAAGTTAACAAACCTTTACGAGCCTGCAATAAAGCTCCTATGGTTATTACATCCACGAGCACAAAGCCTTTTGAACGATTAGCTCTGGACATAGTTGGTGTCTTACCTGAAGCAGGTTTCCAAAAGTTCAAGTTCATTCTGACTCTGCAAGATGATCTTACCAAATTCCTATGTGTCTATCCTATGATTTCTTCAACAAGTGAAGAAGTAGCCCGTAATCTGGTCCACTTTATGTCCTTATTCGCTATTCCTAAAATGATCCTTACTGATCAAGCCATGACTTTTACATCAGAACTGTTTAAACAAGTTACCGATATTTTCAAAATCAAACCCTTACTTTCTAGCCCTTACCATCCCCAAACTAACGGTGCGCTGGAACGCAGCCACGCTACTCTTAAAGAATACCTAAAATCCTTTGTAAACGAAAATCAAAATGATTGGCATTGCTACCTAGCAACAGCTGTTCTCGCGTATAATACAACTCCTCATACTACTACTCAATTTACTCCGTTTGAACTTCTGTTTGGACAGAAACCAACCCTTCCTAATTCTCTCTACGACACAGATAATAATGTTACATACCACGAGTATGTCCGTGCGCTTCAGTATAGAATGAAAGTAAGCCGCGAAAAAGCTTTAGAGTATATTAGATCAAGTAAAGAATCTTCAAAACAAATCTATGATTCAAGTTCTAATCCTAACATAGAATATAAAGTTGGTGACATGGTATATTTAAAATACCATCACAGACTTCGTAAAGCCTTATCTCCAATATGGAAAGGCCCTTACAAAATCGTTAAAATAAATGGAAAACATAATGTTACTTTATTAATAAATAGAAAACATGTTAAGTATCATACTAATTTAATTAAGCTCGCTGTAACTTAAGCTTATCATTCTTTTCAGATTTTTCTCCTACGTCTCGTCTGAGCCAATGATTACACCCATAACGCATAGCCCTGGAATATATTTCGACCCCATTACAAAAAATTATTTCTACAATGATTATTGGAGAGTAATCACGCATCTCAACACCGTCTCATTGGAACCACAGCTTGACAAAGTTGACCGGTTGATTGTTAAAACCTCTCTAGTTTGTGCTAAGTTGCAACCAGAAGAGTACTCTAGCTGCAAAAATGTTTTTAGTCCAATTGAAGTACTTCTAGAATCCAATTATCTCAAGGCTCAATCTCTATCTCATATTATCTCAAGCGAAAATCCTGCTAGATTCAAAAGATCTTTAGAATTTGGTGGTGAAATCCTTAAGTTTTTCTTTGGCACTTTAGATGCTGAAGATGCCCGAAAATATGATGCTGCAATTAGCTCTTGTCAGAGATCTGAATCTGAGATATTTCATTTAATGAAAGATAATATTCATATAGTTAAGTCGTCTATTAATACTTTTAATTCTACTATTTCTAGGTTAAATCAAAATGAGATAAAGTTAAACTCTCAGATTAATAAATTAAACGATATATTGTCTTATGTTACTAGTGATAATGAAAAATTAATGTATTTAACTAGATTTAATAGCTTAGTTAATATAATCGAAAGCTCTTTACTAGCTATCTCAAATTTTCTCGATACTGTAATAAACGCAATTTTGTTTTCAAAAGTTAATGTTCTACATCCTTCTGTTCTAAGTCCTGTAAAACTGTATGATGAACTGTCTAAACACAGAAACTCAATCAATAAAGGTTTAGATTTTCCTGTAGCACTAAGTATAGAAAATATACATACCATTATAGATATATCTAAGTTAGTCTCCTATTTCTATAACAATAAGATAGTATTTGTAATACAGATCCCTCTTGTCTCTCCCGTTAAGTATAACGTCTATAAAACAATCCCGCTCCCGACTCCTCATTACGAAGGACAATCCAAAAGTTTTGCCTTAATCAAACCTACTAAACCCTATTTAGCTATAACTGACGATAGATTAAATTACGTATTATTAGATACTTTAAGAGATTGTACTATTTTAAATAGTGAAAATTCCATCTGTAAATTAGAGTCAATTTATTCTGTAAATTCGAATCCTTCATGCGAGACAAAACTTTTAACTGAAGTGACTCTATCTTTACCAAGGCAATGTGAACCGAAAATCCTATATGGTCTTATTGACATATGGCATAAATTAAAAAATAATCAATGGATATTTGTACAGTCAAAAACAAGCAAACTAACTATCAATTGTAATGATAACTTTAAGGATTATTCTATATCTGGCACTGGAATATTAAAACTGAACAAAGGTTGCATTGGTTACTTTAAAACGATTCAATTTATACCTTCTACCATTTCAAATTTAACTATTGATAATAATAACTTTAATATTAATTTTGATATAACTAATGATAACTGCTGCAACCAAGAGATTGTTAACAAAACGATTCCTCTTCTATCACCTATTAACCTAAGTAATATTAATTTAGATTCCTTAAAAAATTCGATAAACCAATTCAACGATCTTGAGTTGCAAATCAACAGGATCCAAGAGGAATCTCATTTTATAAAATATAGCTCGTATTATTCTGCTTTTACTTATATAATTATTTCGTTAATTTTTCTATTTTTATGTTATAAGATTATCAGATGTTTTAAACAACGTAATTGTAACAAATTCTGCATTCAATTTTTTTTCCAATGTGATCGCAAAAAGATTTCGCATAAAGAAAACAAAGCCCAAAGTTCTATTGAAATGTCACAGATAACAGATGATGAAGATAACGCATCTGTAGACCTTCGAAATCTTAGTGCATCAGTGCAAAGAAATCTTTCAAATAATTAAATTATGTAGAATATTTTACCATTTCTCTCCTTTTCCTTTTCTTTTTTTTACTACGCTTTATTTTAAATTAAAGCTTCGTCTAAAGGGGGGAAATGTTATAAATTAATAATTTTAACATGACGTGTTAATTCGCTGCTTCAGCATTTCAATTTATATAAAGCGAACAATCCGCGAGGCGGCGAAGCAGTCCACATTTCCATATTGAATAGTTAACACTGAAACTACTGTATTCGCGTGAAGTAAAAGTTCCGTGTGTGTGAATTTCCAAATTAAATTCGTTGGACATTTCTTGTGGTTTTTTTTTTCAAAAGACTGTCGAAGCGGACCTCCTAACAGATCGCAAGTTTGGAATACAAAAAATTGAGAAGTATTTTTTTTACAGGCAACGTAATTTACACTTTTCTAATCTAATAGATATGACCTTTCGAAATCGCAGTCCGATTACTGCAGGTGCTATTACAAAAGATCAATGTAATTTAATATAATCTAATAAATAACAGTCAATTAATTTGAGCATAGGTTTTTTTATTTTGATCCATTGAAGCAATTCAAAAATATGTAGCTACTTCTAACTAATGTCTTTAATTAAAAAAAAAAACCAGCAAAAAATGCATATACCTACGTAAGCCTTTCTAATGGTAAACTTGAACCCAGTAAATTATATTTCATAGGCCTAAAGTCATTAGGTATTACCTAGTGTGGCCGTTATGCAAATACTTACGTGGCGTGGCATAGACTAAATTAAGAAAAACACTTAGGCATAGTAATAGTCTAAAAAAATTTGCAAATTTATGTGCATACATAAATTGCGAAAACAATGATTATTATAATACACTAGGGTTTCAACCAGTTTTCTCTCGGCTGTGGTTTCAGCACTTTCAGCATAATGTATGGTCTGCTTCCAGATGAGTATCGGGCAGTGGCATTCATATGTGGTGAAAGCAAATTAGGGTGCCTATCAGAATATGAGCAGGGAGCAGGGATTACCTAATCTTAAACCGTTCATCGTACCGGCCTCGTCTTGAACGACGAAAGGTGAATTAATTGAAGTACCTACCTATGAAAAAGAGTAGTAATTTTAAAAGGGTACCAGAAGTAAAAAGGGAGTGAGTTAAAAAGTTAGACAGAAAAGCAGGGCATTATAAGCTATTTTTGGATTGGTTATTGGACTGTCCTCTCCTTTAAACTTGCGCGATCGTATCGGATTTCCGTCCCATTGGGCTATGAGGGTGAGGGAATAGAGAGGTCACCTGTGTTTGCGCACATAGAAACTTTTGCACTACTTATAATATCTCCCACGCAATTGGCTAATCTGTATAGGGATTGGCCGCCGCGGCCGAATTCGCTCGGTAGGATATTATAACATAACAGCAGTACCACAGCCCTAGTTGCTTTACTAATATTATTGAGCAGAAACACAACAGCGTTGCAACAGCGCGAAATAGTGCAGTTTTAATGTTTTATGCTATCTTAGCATATCAAAAATTATGATTTTGCTGTCTCATTATTATTATGGCTTTCTTTGTAAATCGTTGCGTTGTCATTGCGAATAATTTGGTCGCGTGGGTAATAATAAATTATAACTAGACGTGTCACGTCCAGTTATTATTGTTAATTATCTCAGAGTTAACCTTATAGGTAAAAAATATATGTCTTAATTAATATAGAAGACCTTCACCGAGTGCGTGGGAGCTCGCTATCCCTTACTCCAATGAAAAGTGGCCTTGGACGTAAATAAATAATTGGGGCATTATATTCACAAAATACATATATTAACAGATTAATTTTAACATCAGTAATGCTACCTTAAGTACGTAGATACCTAGTTAATTTCATTACATTGTATTTAACGTAAGTATTTTAAAATACATATTATTATAAAATGCCCCTTACTAGCTGTTAGTCTACTCTTCATTATTCTTTTTTTTTTTTAGAAAATTTAATACCGGGAAGTTCTGGAGTACCTATTCTATTTTTGCGTGTTGTACCTATGCACAAATAGAATAAGTACCTCTATCTACATAATATTATTGGTTCAAAAATACGGTCCACTCACTTTATGTTTCATTCTTCTTATGAACAACATTTTTGAGAAATACCCCTAGGACCGGTCGCAGTAGGTATTTTGGATTTTCAATAAACTCATTCATAAGGGCAATGGTCCGTAATTTTTGAGTTCAAGATCAGTTTTTTTACTCAGAAACCGGATGTCAGTTTTTGAACTTTATTGCAATTTCAATTTTTTGAAAGTTGATACAAATATTTGCGGTTAGAACCTATATTATGAGTAATAATTAAAATCTTTTATGATTTGACCTTATTTTCTTGCAGAATCGGTCTTGGACTGTAGTAATAAAATGATGTGATTTTTTGTATAGCGGTAGTTTATGCGGCTAAATTTCATTATTAAAGAGAATAAATAAAAAAGTTCATGACTTTTATTTATTTTAAACATATTTAATTACTAACGTCACGCTGTACAGAAAGCGAATAATGACGTTACAATGTATAAAAGACAAATGTTTTTCAATTTTTTAACATAAAAAAAGAAACGGGCCGAATTAAGAACCACCTCCTTTTTGGAAGTCGGTTAAAAATAGAGTGGAAAATATTTTTTATGTTAATAATTTTTTTGTGTGATGTAACCACAAATTCACGGTTTTCAGATTTTTCCCCAAATGTCAGCTATAAGATCTACCTACCTGCCAAATTTCATGATTCTAGGTCAACGGGAAGTACCCTGCAGGTTTCTTGACAGACAGACGGACAGACAGACAGACAACAAAGTGATCCTATAAGGGTTACGTTTTTCCTTTTGAGGTACGGAACCCTAAAAATATAAAAGTATTTGTCGTTTATGCATTGTGACGTCATTAATCGCTTTCCGTAGAGCGCGACGTTATAAATTAATTATATTAAAAATAAATAAAAATCATGTTTTTTCTAAAAAAACTATTATTTTTAATAATACTTAAATTCTAGCCCCATAAACTACCATAATACAAAAACTCACATAATTTTATTTCTACAGTCCTATTCCTACAACTAGTTGAGAGGTTATCAAACTGTATTTAGAGCAAATGCTTATAATTTAATATTCAATTCCTATATTAAATACGATTTAATGGAAATTGCAACAGTCAAAACGCCAGTTCTTGATTAATTAAGTAGATGATCAGAATAAGGAGGCTATACACTAGTTTAGTTCAAACGATTAATATCAATGGTAACAATATCGCAATGAGACAGGATAAATACCTTATGTACCTATTATTATTTTTACAGCTCATGACGTGTGAAAATAGTATTAAGGTCTCTCTAGACTAATCAAATTTTCCGCGCGGTTTATTATCTTTCGAAATTCGTAATGACAATAAGACGAATATTTTTCCGCGTTGTCAGGTAGAGTTTGTTTATTCTTGTTTCACGAATTAATTGTTCCTATACAGTAAAAAATACAAATGCTTGTCTTGTCTTATTCTTTATAGTAAAGTCAACGTGTAGTTACTAGTGATTTAATTAATTATGATTTAACATTTAACTTAACGGCCTCATTAGTCTAGTAGTTAGCATGCTTGACTGCAAATGACGAGGTCCTGGGTTCTATTCTCAGATGGGGCTAAAAAAGTCTATCATTTTTAAATTCACATCGATGAAAATTGGTATTCAAGCTTTCGGTTAAAAATAAAAAATATTTCATGATTTTTGAAAATTCTACTGCCAAGGGGGTTAATTAAATAGGTGATGAAAGTTTGTATGAAATTCCATCATTTTTCAAATTATTTCCATGAAAATTGACATTTGGGTTTTCGGTTACAAAAGAAAAACTACGTAGGTACCTATTTCAGGATTTTTAAAAATTCTACCCCCACGCTGATTTTCTAAATTCCACCCGAGTGAAACCGAGCGGGTCAGCTAGTCTCTAAATTATACAGAATGTCCGTTGTAGTCGGAAGGACATTATTATTCATTATTTACTTAGCAGGTACCTAATTTTTTGTATATGTTCAGTTGAGAAAAAATAGTTTGTAGGCACATAAAAATCGCAAGCGCAGCTATGCAAATTCACGCCGCGCTGTCTGTAAGTGTAGTGTGATAACATCGTTAAAGGCGTAGGCTACAAGCAATCAAGTGTATCGATAGCAATACTAACTGGTTATTGCTGCAATAACTCATTGGAAATATTTTAATTGAAAAGTATATCAAACTGTGTTACTCAGTACCCGTAGTATAAGATTTTACGTCTCACCAAACGTTGCTAGAATTCGAGAATCGAAACACAATTACATCAAAGTAAAATGGACCTAAAGAGCCTTGAATTGAAGTCAATAATTCAATGCCACTGATTTTAATTTCGAAAGGTTTCCGCTTGGAGCGCTGACTGTAGATGTGTAGACAAACTTTAAAACAAGGCGTTTTAGATCCAGTTTACTATAACGCAGAAGTGTTTCGACTCGAATTCTAGCAACGTTTGGTGTGACGTAAAATCTTATACTACGGATACTGGAACTAGGGTCATTATTGAATAGGTAATAAGTAAATAATCCTACGTAACGGTTGGACGAGTTTACCTACGCTTTGTACCGTTAGTTTACACCTATATTCAATGTACTCTGTGGTTTACACCTACGAATAGGTATGTATAGTACCTACGCGACAGGTCGAAATAGCAATCGGGAAGGGAACGCCCCTCACCGGTGCGGGCGAGCGCGGATGACGTGCGGGCAGGGTGTGTGGAGCGTCTCCCCCGCCTCATACCTCGATTGCTATCTCAACCTATCGTGGACTATACTTGGTTGTATCACTATAATATCACGACTTGCAAGACAAGAGACGAAAAATCTTCCAGAGCCGAAAGAGGCGCACGCGACGCATTTTTCAATAACCAAACACGTTTATGACATCATAAAAAAAGCAAGAAATGCAAAAAACCTTACCGAATTTTATTTCAGATTTGCATACTGAAAAGTGCCCTTTTTCGGTTCTAGCTCTTCTGCTCGTCCTGAGGGACTTGCAGACGTATGCGATCTCCTTTATAATCTATTCAGGAGTATCTTAGCTTTTCTATACTAGGTGACTTCTGCCTCCTTTTTACAAACGCCGAACTCCTGAAACCTTTGTGGCGGAACGCACAGGGTCGAGATAGGGGTGTTTAATTGATATAGAAACTATATTCCCCTACACCTTCATTTTATGAGTGATATTATTTTCAGTCTTTTGTCTTTTTTAATTTGGTGGCTTCTAGATCTTTCTCCACATCTCTGACCTTCTGGTTTCTTATCAAGCAACTCTTTTGGAGCTCTTGTGAGCTGTGCCATCCAAGCGTTACTTTTGCTTTTTTATCGCGCGTTTTGATCTAAGTTTACAGCTAAAACAAACAAAATTGGGTCGTGGTCTCGGCTTGTCAAGTCAATTATGGAAAGTTACTGTCCCTATTAAGATGTAGATCAATTTGATTTAAATAATTAACGTCCGATTTATTGTGGCTTGCGCAACAGTAGTATAAAAATTCGCCGCTATTTCGTTTGCGTTTATAAACTAACCCAGTTAATTAGTAACCTACTACCTACCTACGCACCGGTAACGGACGTCACGCCATGATCGCACAAAAACTGGTTGCATGCCGATACCAAAACTGCAATGAGTTTTAAATAAAAATTAAGCTGAGGTCAGGGCAGCTACTTTTTCATTTTAATTTTAGCCTGCTTTACTTCATTACTATAAATAATGGGTATATACTTAGGCTTTCAACACTGCGTTTATTTGTATTTTAATTAAACCCATAAAAATCTTTAAATTATTTAGGGGAAAGGAAAATTCTTCTCTTCTGGTCGCTCCTTCCTTTTTGAAAATCATAGTACTGGCGTGATTTCAGCCTAAGTAGAGTAGATCAGCTGTTTCTATTTTCTTTCGTCGATGGATTTTAGCAATTGTACATAAAACTTGCACGAATTGGACTTCTTCAGTTACCTTCAGTTCAGCCTACTGATTTTCTACTACTACCGTAAAACGGGGTGAATAGGTACGAAATCTAACTTCGCATTGAAATTTACGGATGTTTTGGTACAAATTATGATGCTTTAACTGTTTGTAAGCATCTCCGGTTGTAAGTATTCTAAGGAAACATCCAAAAAATATAAAATAATGATAAATTACTGGTATATTTTAATCAAAATATATGCTGTCCCTATTTATACTTGATCCGGGGTGTAACGGAATGGCAAAGGGGTGAATAGGGAAAAAAGGTTAGGGTTGTCAAACACAAGTTAGCTCTATCCTCTAATATTACAAAACTAGCTTATGCTCGCGACTTCGTCCGACACAAATTTCAAACCCCTATTTCAACCCCTTAGGGGTTGAGTTTTCAAAAATCCTTTCTTAGCGGATGCCTATGTCTTAATAGTTATCTTCATACCAAATGTTATTATACATGGCATAGTAGGTATCAAATCTTTAAAAAAAAGCAACCGCCGAGTTTCTTGCTGGTTGCTGGCATTCCGAATCAGTGGTTTGACGATTCAAAAATAAATAAATAAAAATATTTTTTATTTAATTAAACTGTTACAAGTAGGTAGTGTAGTTACCTATACTTGTAAAAGTTTAATTGAATAAAAAATATTTTTATTTATTTATTTATTTATCAATATTAAACAGTAAAATGCCATTTAACTAAATTTTACTAGTCGACTACACAAGAAGGAAGAATTTTTTTGAACAATTTAATTAAATATTTAAAGTGACAGCCCTGTCCCTATATAAACCTTACTGTTCCTATTTAACCTTGATTCGTTCCAATTCAGTAAGTATAGCGTTCCTATCCACCCCTTTCCCGTACCTATAATCCCCATGGCAAAGCCAAAACCACTTGGTTTCCAATTTTTTCTTTTTTACAGAAAAATATGTAACATTTAGACAAATCTGCTTTTGTGACGCCTCTTAGATAAATGTTTAATGATTTCTAATAGTTTTTCTACTGTTTTATTCTCGTACTGCGTCAAAGTAAACAAAGTTTTGAGACCTACGGCTTAGCGTGTTTTGAACAACGTTTTTGCAATGACGCTTTCGTTATTTTAATGTCAATTTGTCTCTGGTTCAGTGCTGCCAAATAAAAGATCAAATATTCTACTATAGGGAAAAACAATGCTACCAAAATTCTAAGCTGTTTTGGGTATTATTTTTACGTTCAAATCTCATTCCCAGTTTTGTCCCTATTCACACCCCGATTCCTATTCACCCCGTTTTACGGTACTCAGTGTCTAACACCGAATGGTAGCCACCGAGCTTATTTGACATTTATTTTTAATCCATTGGGGGTTTACTACGAAAAATTATTTTAATATCACTCAATGAAGCAGCAATGTCATACGAGCTTGGTGGCTATCATTCAGTGTTAGACACTCAGTTAGCGAATCCACCTTGTTGGTAAGGAAAAGTACCTTTCTTCAAAAAATCAAAAGCAGACATTGCGATGCAAGATCGTCAGAAATAATAATGAAAATGAATTTTTTTAGGTAGGTACAGCTAATGCTTGAGAAATTAAATTCTTCCATTAGATAGGTAGATAGGTACCTAAGGTTGAGGAAGTAGGTAAGTAATGTAGTGGTTGAAGTGAAATTAAATTAGGTACTCGGAGTAATCACAAATAGGATCAGATTAGACTAATTCACGCCGTGGTTGCTTTGGCTCCTAAAATGTTCGTACTTCCTAATAATTTCGACAATTACTTACCTAATTGTGGTTAAAACTTCTTATGGAAGTGTACAAATTATTATGGTATGGGTAAACGTATATCCAATTAGCGATCCGCCCCGGCTTGGTACGGGTAGCTTAATACAATTTTCGTAGAGATCTCTAACTTTTTTGAAATAAAATATGGCCTATGTCACACAGGAATAATGTAGCTTTTTCCTGACGAAAGAATTTTCAAAATCAGTTTAGTAGTTCCAGAGGTTACTTCCAAACAAACTTACATACTCTACCAATTTAAAATATAAAATATTAGTAGATATGGATGACGTATATTAATGTACATACATTCATCATTACCTTAACACGTAATATGGTAGGTATATTTTTTATCAACAAAAATCTTAATAATTAATTCAAAAAGAGTGAAACTTACAAAAAATTATAATTACCAAGGAGTATTGTTTTCTTAACAAAAGAATGCTTTAATATTTTTTCCGTTATTATTCATTGTGTCTCGACCAAAATTTCAACTTTCAATTCCATACCATGACTCTTCTGTGAAAATTTATAATTTTGATTTTTGACATGACAAATTTATTATTAATTGTAATTTTAACAAATTTTTTGTAAGTATATTTATGTTAGTTAGTAGTTTAATTAGTGTAATTGGGCTTTATGCCCGTTTTAATTAAATAATAAATAAATAAATAATAATAATAATGGCTCAGCTCAATTTGAAATCAATCAAGTCTCCTCGTATATTTTTCACTCCTTGACTCTAATGTTTGAGTATGTTATTTAAACTATATAGTGTCTTTCATTAAAACAAAATGAAGTTCTCGGATACATATTACATACCTAACGTTACTAGCGGCCCGCCTCAACTTCGAACAACAGAAAGAAGAAGGGTAGAACAACATAATTTATTTAAGTATGCATGCACCTTTCAAATGGTTTTTTTCGAATTTTTCAAGATGCACGTGGTCCTGGAGATTACCTCCACAATCCACATACACACAAACTTACAAAATTTGCACTCTTTCTGTATAATAGTACCAGCTTATGCTCACGTCTTTGTCCGCATGGACTACACAAATCTCAAACCCCTATTTCACCCCATTTGGGGTTGAATTTTCAAAAACCTTTCTTAGCGGACGTTTACGTCGTAATAGCTATCTGCATTCCTTTCATTAATCCGTACAGTAGTTTGACGTGTGCGTTGATAGATCAGTCAGTCAGTCACCTTTTCCTTTATTTGAAACTTAAAAGAAGATATGAAGTAGGTACTAGGCGTGGTAGCCTAGTGGTTAAGACGTCCGCCTCCCATCCGGGAGGCTAGGGGTTCGATTCTGGACACGCAATTCTGTCTTTTTAGAGATAAAGGCGTTAATATCACTTGTTTTAACGGTAAAGAAAACATTGTGAGGATACCTGCATGCCTGAAAGTTCTCCATAATGTTCTCAAAGGTGAGTGAAGTCTGCTAATCCACACTTGACAAGCGCTGTCGACTGTGGCCCTTCTCATTCTGAGAGGAGACCCTTTCTCAGCAGTGAGCCGGCGGCGATGGGTTGATCATGATGATGATGATGAAGTCAGTAGGTACATGACAATATCATCCCCAGCTATCCCACCTGTTGCAGACATTTCTAACATTGACTGCTCATTAGGAGGAGCATCTGCTTTCTAAGCATCGGCGATTCCGTGTTTTGCGATCGTTGATTTAATACGCGATTAGGTTTCAACGAGGGATATAATAAGAGCAAAAGTAAAACTGTACCAGAAAGTGGGTGTTCTTCATTGAAACAATAAATAGTTATTACTTACTTATATCATTAACTTTTTGACAAATGCGTAAAGTGCACTTCGCCATTAATGTTCGTAATACGAGGAAATAGCATTGTTTAGTGGGTTCGTGAAGATTCTGAGGCCTGAACTCCTTCATCCAACATTTTATGAGTACCTAAGATTTATTCAATGCTGCTTCTTCCAAATCCTCCATACTAATACTTATTATAAATGCAAAAGTGTGTCTGTCTGTCTGTCTGTCTGCTAGCTTTTCACAGCCCAACAGTTCAACCGCTTTTGATGAAATTTGGTATAAAGGTAGCTTTTTATCCCGGAAAATTAAACAGGTTCCCCGGGATTTAAAAAAATCTAAATCCACGCAGACGAAGTCGCGGGCATCATCTAGTATTATATAAAATGAAAAGCTGACTGAATGACTGATCTATAGACGTACAGCTCGGGCTGATTAGACGGATCGGGCATGCAGATAGCTATTATGACGTATAGACATCTGCTAAGAAAGGATTTATGAAAATTCAATCCCTTTGGGGGTAGAATAATAGGGGGTTGGAATTTGTGTAGTCCACTCGGACGAAGTCACGAGAATAAGCTAGTGAATAATATCTAAACATATAAAATGAAAAGCTGACTGACTGACTGATCTATCAACGCACAGCTCAAACTAATGGAAGGATCGGGCTGAAATTTGGCATGCAGACAGCTATTATGACGTTGAGGGGTAAAATAATAAGGGTTTGAAAGTGTAGTCCACGCGGATGAAGTCGCGGGAATAGGCTAGTAAATAATATAATGAATAAAGCTAAAAACCAATTAGGAAAAGTTTTTCAACTGGAAATTAACCCGAAAAATCTAAAAAATTAAAAAAAATCTAATGTTAAACGGCATAAAAACTAGGTGATTGTAGGTGTAATCTGTGGCGTGCTCTGCGAAGTAGCGAATCTATGGGAAACGTCACTCTAAAATGGCGCGTATAAAGTGGAGTTTGGTCTTGTGCTGATATAACTAAGAATTACTATGTGAACAGTGAATAAAAGCCTTCTAAAGTAAATCAAAGTGGTTTTCATTCTAATACTAAGTAGGTACATGAAAAACTCTAAAATCATAAAATGTGCTAGGGAAAAATAAACCTACATTTTAAATACCTATTACCTAGGTACCTTTTGAGTGAGTTTACTCTTATGATTATGGAACCCTAAAGTAAGTATACTCTGATGCAGTTTTGAAATTACGATGTTCCAATTAGCTCGATGTCGGCCGAAAATCATGAATGGTTTTACTCCTCACTTCTGACTATAAACATACCATCCAGAACAATGTTGGTGCTTGAAGCTTATTTGAAATTAAAATCAACGCTATGAAAGACAAAGATATTCCATTCAGTGACAATGGGTGAATGAAAACGAGGTGCCGGTTCGACGTATCGCATTGTTAAATGTTTTAATATAAGAAGCAAAAATCTAATTAGGGAAATTGAATATCATGGCCAAAGGCCAGGACGCCGTGCGATGCTTTTATTGAAAACTAAAAAGTTATCTCCTTTTGTGATATCGCTGTTTAAGATTCAATGGCATTTTACAAACGGTTTCCGACCGTTCCGTATTTTTTGTATCGTTGATTGAGAAAGGCGTTTTCACATAGTCCGATCCGATAATGGTTCACTTATGTAAAGTGCACGATATTTAACATCAACCGCAAAGACTACGACACACTTATGCTAAAATGTGAAACTGTTTTTGTCTATCTGTTACCTTTTCACTTTGACAGAATCTGGTACAGAGATAGCATGCAACCCGGAGATGAATGTAGGCTTCTTTCTATCCCTAAACATTTTGAACTATCCTGAGAGTAGACCTTCCATGGATTTAACTACAACTCTTTTTTGAAGTATTAAAGCTTCGATACAACTAACCCGAAAAAAAAACATATCCAGCCCGGCTCCATTGCCATTGCGCTCTCTAGTGTGACGTGCTTCATACAGACATGTGTAAGACCGAAAAAAAAAGTATTAACATCACTGTGCCACACAATAACAATTACAATAAGTACATACTTTTTAAATAAATAAATAAAAATACTTTTTATTCAATTACACTTTTACACCACTGCTTCGGAATGCCTTTCCTACCGAGAAGAACCAGCAAGAAACTCCGCGGTTGCTTTTTCAAAGATTTGATGTGTATTGCCATAAAAGTCATTCCCACGCATTGCTAGAACAAGCTGCAGGTCAAATCCACGCTCCTATTACCAGCTCTTTAAAATGTGAGCTACCCCGGCGCTTCTACCAGACGAGCATTTGCTTAAATTAATAGAAGCGTTGGGATAATAGGATATTAATTGTCGTGTGACACAACCTGAAAAAAGGTTTCAGCTCAGAATAATAGTGTATTTCTTCACCTCAGATAGTACTACACCTAACCATTGTCGCACGATACTTACCTATCGATATCGGATCAGATAAAATGGAAACGCGCAGATTCGCGGCACGCACGTGGCACGTGCCGAATATAATGATTTTAAAAAAGCGAACTCGATGTTTTAAATACGGGATCCACGGAATTGTAAGTGTTTCGAAAAATTGTCAAAACAAGTTCTTAAAAATATTCAGAGTTTTTTTATAGGTAGAGCAAAAGCTATTAGTGAAAAATTAATAATCATATTATGTAAGTATTTCTTCTGGATACTTTTCATATTTTGATTTACTAAAGAGTTTGGCATTGCATTTAGTTTAGTGTAAAATAAAAAAACCGGCACGAAGGGTTCCGTACCATTATCTATAAAAACAAGCAAAAAGCCATCTTAAATATTTCTTTTATTCTGTTTTTAGTATTTCTTGTTATTTGCTGTTTTCGTACGGAACCCTAAAAATTAGCATAGTTGAAAAAAGTTATCGTAGGAATGCTTAAGTATATTCCGGAAGATTGACAGGTCGATAAAGAGGGTGGCGGGAATTGGCTGGATGAGGAGGGATGAGGATCGGCTGTGGTGGGAAAGGTCTATGTCCAGCTGTGGACGGCCATAGGCTGAAATGATAATAAATATTAAGTATCTGTTAGTATTCTCTAGGACCTAGGTGTAGTAGTCACTACGGAAGGACGGACGACATCAGAGTAGCAGGGAGACGCTGGATTCAGGTGGCGCAAGACCGTGGCGTGTGGAAGTCCCTACAAGAGACTTATACCTATGACCAGCTGTGGACGTCTATCGGTTTATGGCGATGATGATGAGCATCATCATCGTCATTATTAGTATTATTAATAACAATTTATGGTTTGTCAATTTTCTTTTTTGGCAAATTGAAAACCGAAATAAAGCCATAAAGTTCTTTATTCTCTGTTTAGGTACGTATTAACAATAAGACTAAAAATACTTCATCGCACTTTATAAATAGGAACATTTTGATTGTATCTCTAAAGTTCTTTAAAGTTATTTTGTCATGAAATTTTCACACTTACCTGTCTATCAAAGTCGTTCCATTGACCATGCCATAACTCTGCCACTGACTTCAACATACATAACCGCTTCGGCCTCATCCAAGGACGTCCGAACAAAGTAATACGAACATCAATGTTCAATAAAATCGATTTCTGTATCCAGTAAATCCATATACGGATCCTCACTATTGTTCACTAAGTGCATAAAGTTGTGTTAATACATATGGAAGTACAAATGCGAGCAAATTCTGTGATCGTACTGAATGACTTACACAGGACAATCACAATATCCTTTTTCGTCGACTGACTGTACCTACTTTAAAAAGTCACAATAAGTTTCTAGAGCACACAAATCTATCGCTCCAAAGCGATTTCAGTACCTAATATAGGTTTAAGTAATAAAAAAGTTGTCTTCTTATATTCAACCGCACCGCACGCCACCGCAATCAATTCCACCCTCACCTCACCACCTGGGTTTCTGGAGCACTTCGACCACCCGTTGTGCCAGATCCCTTTTTCCACGCACATGCAATCTGTGGAATCAACTCCCTTCGGCGGTGTTCCCTTTAGATTACAACATGGGGTTATTCAAGGGGCGGACCAACAAATTCCTAAAAGGCCGGCAACGCATCGGCGGTTCCTCTGGTGCTGCAAATGTTCATGGGCGGCGGTAATCACTTAACATCAGGTGACCCGCCTGCTCGATTGCTCGCTATCTCTATTAAAAAAAAATTGTGATACGCCAATATTTTTATCTTGAAGAGCACGTCTTCTTATCGGCAAATAAATTTTAGACAAAACCGTGTAATATGGTGATGAGTGTCTTAAAGGGCTTTTATTTTTAGTCCTCATCGCATTCTTGGTAGAGGTCCAGAGTCCAGTTTAGGAAACCTGTCGGTGCGTCGACTGTTGAACCTCTTTGTCGCGTGCCTAGATGTAAGGTGACCATAATTTTTTTTGTTCACATTATCAGGACTATGAAATAGGTAGAGGACCTACTACATACCTAGTAAGTAGTTAGACGAATGTTCAGTTTCATGAATCGACGATAGATAAAATTTTCCCTTATAAGACTTTTAAATTTAAAGTTTATTGTAGCTACTACTAGGTACTTATATTTTGTTTTGATGAAGTAGGTAAACACATTTCATAATATTTTTTGTAAGAATGCTTTAATTTATGGAGATAAGAGTCATATCTTAATTTGTTCGCAACGAATAATAAAATAAAATAATTAATGAGCACTTTGTAAAAAAGTGTTATTGTACCCAGTAGTTAAAAGTGGTCTATTAAATATTGAGGTTTCTAGATTACTCATAACTACAGTATCTACTGTACCACGGTTACCGTGGAACATAGAAGCGCATACTAAAGGTGTTAACATATTACCTGTGTTGTGATGTGTGACTGAAGACGATCGGAGTTATACTTGTCAGGGTTGTTGCGGATCCCAAGCGGATGCGGATTATTAGATATTGACATCCGCGGAAGCAGATGTTTGAATAAATGCGAATGTACGTAACACCTCTGATTTTTTATGGGTTTTACATCCTCTGGTATTTTGCATTTTGCACGTTAACTGACGCTGGGGGCGCGCTTTGATTAATCAGTCGTCACACCCGACTGCTTTGCAACAGTTTTTAACACTCCTTATTGTGTCCTCAGCTTTACAATAATTTAATGAGTAAGTTTGTTTTGACGAAGGCACAGGTTCATATTAATTAATAAAGAATTTCCTAATTCGTTGTTATGTTACCAGTTACCGGATAGGCCTCAATTTTTAGCCTAAAAGTACACTTTGCGGTACGCGACCGCAACGTGCGACAGCGACACGACACTCTAGGGTCGCGCGATTGTTTGCATAAAGTCGCGCGTCTCTGTCGCTCACCTTAAATGCTTTTCTTAGATCGTAAATTCCGCATGCATCTACTACGGTGACGGACGGTGCCAGCGATAAAGATCTCCAATCGCGCACCAGGAACCGAATTTTTATACAATTATATAAATTTGAATTTATTTGTTAGAATTAGATTACAACTTAGGGTTGTTCAAGGGGCGGACCAACAAATTCCTGACAGACAGCTGGAATTAGTGGTTCCTCTGGTACCGCAATTGTTCATGAGCGGCGGCAATCACTTAACATCAGGTTCCCAAGTCCCGTGTAATCTCGTGTCGCAGTTGCGCATCGCGGTAGCATAGTTCAAACTTTACCATAAGGATTTCACCATACCTACATTAAAAATAATTTAAAAAAATTATTTGTAATCCGAATATTTTAATAAGTTAGGTATTTGAGTTGAAAAAAAATTGCCTACATGCATATAGAGGTTTGGCGTCAAACTTTTAACTAAGTAGCTAAGCTTTTTAAACACTTTGCCTACCTGTTTACTTGGACATTAATAAAAGCTTGTATATGGGTAAAATCCGCCCATCACCTTTTGAGATGCGCTTTCAAAGAAGAAAAAAATGCTGCGAGCTAACGCGAAAGTTAGGAATCTTTCGAACCTACCTACTTCGGTTATTGAAATAAAAACTCTCAGTCTTGTGAGTTGTCTTGAAAGTAGCGCCAGTGGTAGAAAAGATGAGGGGTAATAGGCTGGTATGGTATGGACATTATAATGCGGAGGGAAGAAAGCCATGTCACTAGAAGAATGTTAAGTACCTATGCATGTGGAAGGAAAAAAGAGGAGAGGACGACTATAGAAAAGGTGGATGGATTGCGTAAAAAAGGATATGCGTGAAAAAGTTAATATATCGTTATATAAATCGTTAATAAAATAATATTTCGTGCATAACGAGTAAAATAAACATGCGAAATGTGTGATTACGAGATCAAAAAGTAGCACTTATCACATATTATTTAAAAGACTTAAATAATAATTAGTAACAAAAATAATTCACCTAAGAAATTGTTCAATAGTAGGTATGTAAAACTCATTATTTGAGAATCGGCCCATACTTATTTCATTTGAATCGGAATTATTTTCAACAAATTTTGTTGTCTCATTAAACATCTCACAAGAAAACATATAAATATTTTATCGGTAAGTATCGGTTGCAAGGCAATACCTACACGAAACGTCATGTTGGTCTCCGGGATTACAAATAGATTATAGGATTTGACAAAACGATTTTGAAGTTTGTCCTTAGTTTTTGTGCTTCACTCATGGTCGTCCCTGAAGAAGAATTCATTATGAACACCTTCTCAAAATAGATAGAAGAGTTGTGGTCACAAAACTAGATAGATATATGGGCCTGTATTTTAAACGTGATGGGGAATGGGAACAAAAGTTGAAACTGGTTCTGATTACCCTTGACTGATCGTATCTGCAGTTTTACTTTTATCATCACAGTCTTATCTTCATCTGTTTGTAAATTATAATTTATAATATTATTTTTCAACACCATTATAAATTACAATAATCTCGAATGCTTTTTACTTTTTTAAGCTACTAAAAGTTCTAAATAAACCGAGCAATCACTTCAGTAAAAACCTTTGCGTTAATATATTAACCAGGCGCTTTATGAAATGCGTCTTAAAAAGTTCCGACCACGGCGGACATTCAATTCAAGTCTTGACGGACTCACTCTATTTCCTAACTCTCATAGTCCAGCATAGGACGGGTATCCAACACGAGTGGAGAGAGGTTTATAACCAACGGCTTTACATGCTCTCCGAGGCACGGGGGTGCAACATGGCTAACAAATAACAATTATTAGGTATATTAATTAAGAGCGTTGTATACTTCTATAACGTGGCTTTTTCATGCCGGACGCAACGGGACGATTTATTGACGTCGTTGCATATAAAAATATAGCGAAAAAATATACGGGACGATACATCCCGTCCCGTCTGTATTCTAACGCTGCCCAATAGTAATTCCAGAAAACCTTACGTCCGGCACGAGAAAAAACACGTTACGTATGCTGTGACCTTAACTTTCAAATTCCAGGCTGCTACTTGATTTCCATGATTCCCTGCCAAATAAGCTAGCCACGAAATGAGACCAGCGAGGCAATTTTCAGGAATGAAAATGCATTTTAAGGAAATTATTGATTTCCAGAGTTTCTGTGATGTCCCACAAATTATGATTAGGTACCTACTGGTGTACAAAGGGAACAGCTATGGGATAAAATTTTTGTTCTTCAGTTTTAGTGTATTTATCTACTGTGTTTGTCAATAATACCCCTGTTACAAAATAATCAGAAACAAGAGTAACTGATAGCTACTTAGATTACCTAATGTATACCTACAAATAAGTATTTCGTTTTAATTGAATGTTTGTAAAAAAAATATTGACTAATTTCTGTTTCATTTTGGAGAAATCCATATTTGTTGTCTAGTTTTATGGGATGAAACTTTTTCGTTGTTAAATTTATTAGAATATTTCGTTTCATAAATGTTATTAAAGTTATGTAACGTTACAGTAACGTAAGATGTATCACCATCATCATCATCATGATCAACCCATCACCGGCTCACTACAGAGCGCGGGTCTCCTCTCAGAGTGAGAAGGGTTTTGGCCATAGTCTACCACGTTGGCCATGTGCGCAATGGTAGACTCCACACACCTTTGAGAACATTATGGAGAACTCTCAGGCATGCAGGTTTCCTCACGATGTTTTCCTTCACCGTTAAAGCAAGTGATATTTAATTAATTAAAACGCACATAATTCCGAAAAGTTAGAAGTGCGTGCCCGGGATCGAACCCCTGACCTCCGATTAGCAGGCGGACGTCCTAAACACTAGGCTATCACTGCGTAAGATGTATAAAAAGACATAAATCACGTAGGAATCTTGAAATATTCAATTAGTCTTTAATTAGTCAATACTTATTGCAGATGATTAATTATAATTATTTTAAAATTTTCTTTTAATTACCGTTAAGTGTTAATTAAACAATTAATTATTTATAATTACTTGTGCGAGTGTATTCGTTGTTTATAGCCGGGGCTTGTAATTGCAACATGAAATCAATTATTGTGTTTGTGTCTACCTACTTGTATTAGGCCTATTACTCGTTTGTCTTCATAATAAGTCAGAGTATGGCACCGCACCGTTGACCCTGTCTAGTGCCTCTGAGAAAAAGTAACCCTCAGATATAGAATCACTTCGTTGCATGTCTGTCTATCAAGATCCCTCAAGGGAACCAAAGCCACACAAATCACAAATTCACAATTTTCGATTTTTCCTTTACTTATGTGCTAAGGACTACTACTAAGATATTGCTACCGCCTACCATGATCAACGGGAAGTAGGTATATACCCTAGGTTTTGAGTCCCTTGACGGGTAGTGGCAGACAGACAGGCATACTGACAGACAACGAAGTGATCGAAGTGAACGAAGTGATTCAATCATCTTTTTTTCATATAAGATTATTTATTATCATTGATAGAGGCTTATTATTATTTTTGTCACTAGGTAGGTAGGTACTAATATCAGCACTAAGTATGAGTCCGAAAAGGGTTTGTGATATAAATAAAATCTTTATAAAAATATTTTAACTATTCATAATTTTAAGTAAAATACAAAAGAATTGTGAGTTTCTTAGCTTCAGGTTCCCGCAAAACGAGCTTTGCAATTCTCAGGATCGATGGTGAAATTATGTTAAATTACACCATCAATTGCCTACCAACATGGGATAAACATTGCATGCGACAAAGTGTTATCAGGAGAATATAAATTTTCGGAAGACGCTTCGTATGAAAAATTTAAATATCCCAAAAAAGCATTAAACAACCTTTGATGGACATATACCCTATAGCATTCAGCTATAGGGTAAAGTGCGGATAGATGCCCCATTTTTTGAAAAAGCGTTCTGATTTAAAAATTGTTAATTTAATTTGAATAATTCCTGTTAGTATAGCTAGTTTAATCTTTCATGTAACGTTAATACTAGTTTTTGTCGACCTATCAATTACTGATTTTGCATAAAGTGAGTTTTTGTAGACCCATTTTTTGGGGATAGATGACCCGTCATGAAAATGCCAAGGAGTATTATATAGGGTGCCCTGTGTAAAATAAGTAATATATATAATTTTAATTATAATCTTCTGAACATAATTCTAAAATGAATTCCATAAACATATTAAAATTAAAAAAATCCTTTCGAATAAAATATAATTCGTCATTTAACTTTTAACGTTCCCCACGTTATTTCATTTACCCCCATGTTGTTTCAGTCCATTTCTATGAGAACTATATTTCAAAATATATAGAAGAACATAATAATAGTAAAAATACGCTGACATATAATATTATGTAAAAGGGTATGGGACATATTATATATACAAGGGGATAGATGCCCCTGAAGGCATCCATTAAACCAATAAACAAACACTTTCACATTTATAATATGGTAGTGATGGTGCCTGGACAGTGAAATCATAATATTATGTAGATTGACATTAATCACTACCCATATTATAAACGCGAAAGTGTGTTTGTTTGTCCTTCAATCACATCGCAACGGAGCAACGAATTAACGTGATTTTTTGCATGGGTATAGTTAAAGACCTGGACACTGGACAGTGACATAGGCTACTTTCTATCCCGGAAAAATCAAAGGGTTCCGACGGTATTTTTAAAAACCTTAATCCACGCGTACAAAGTCGCGGGCTTCAGCTAGTATTCTTATAAAGGTTACCTGTGCGAAGCCAGGGCAATACAGCTATAGTACTACCTACCTACCTACTTACTTGTTGGGAAAAACCGGAATAAAATCTGTTTACTGCTCTTGAGATTACGATTAGCATCAGCAACAGACAGACGGGGCGGACTGACTTTATATAGTGGTAAAGGGATTTCTCTTTTGCTCGTAGTGAAGGTGTAGGTCAGTTTAGAGGGTTGAGCCACGTGCCTTGCCAGCAGATGTTCCGTGACACCTGCCTTGCCACTACATCCATCACATTCTAACTCACACCTATGGTATATCTTTGTCCCTGTCCTTATGTACTTATTTTAATATAATTTATACGAAATGACGGCAACTAGAGTGGACCTTGTGACGGTTATAATGACCACAGCTAATTTGTATTAATTGCGCAATTATATGGACTTATCTACCCAAATTTTGACAAAGCTCTATAGCTACTCTAATCAGCTGTATGCAATCGGGGTATGAGGCGAGGGGACGCGACGCCCCGCACGTCACCCGCGTTCGCCCGCACCGGGTAGCGCGAGGGCTGTGCGCGTGTGCGGGGCGTTCCCACCCCAAGTGCCATTTCGATTTTCGACATGTCGCGTACTATATGTATTTTACCTTGGTCTTATAATCTTGTTTTAACAAGTTTAGCCGTTGACTTTGGTTTCGAAACCTGTAAAACTTATTTTCATTTATCTATAACATCGACCCATCCGCGTCTCGCCAACCCCTCATGTTTCTTCGCAGAGGTTAAGGTTTTTAAAAATCCCGTGGGAAATCTTTGATTTTCCACGGACTTATCTAAAACGATTCAAAAGTTTTCAACCACTTGTAACATTTTGTTTAATAGCAAAACAACATTATGGAAAGCGGTAGTGAAACTCGTAGGCGCAACTACTATATTTATTGAGCGAAGGAGGTGCTAAGACCTAATTTTTTTGATGTTCTAAGACCTAAGTTACTTGAATTCCGTTTAGAGGTGGCTAGAGTAGATTTTTTATTTTGCTATAACTACACTTTATACCATCGTGATCAATCCAACGCTGGCTCACTACTGAAGCACGGGTGTCCTCTCAGAATGAGAAGGGTTTGGTCATAGTCCACCACGCTGGCAGATTTCACACACCTATGAGAACATAATGGAGAACTCTCAAGTATGCAGGTTTCCTCTAATTAAAAAAAGCATATAACTTTGAAAAGTTAAAGGTGTGTGTGGTGGTTAAAGTAAAAGGCGAACGTCTTAACTAATAGGCTGTCACGGCTCTCTTAATAGTTAATAATAATAGTATTTTTTTTAATATATTTTGCTTTTAACGTTTGCATATTATGATTTAATTGTAAAGTAAGAAATAAAATAAGTGAACCGGATAAATTAAAATGTAATCTTGCAACAAGTTAATATCCTTTCATGTTGTTTGGTAATTTGGAGGGCACTTAAAAGGACTTCTTGGCGGTGTTTAGAAATGATGCAATTAATATTTAATTAGATGCTTCGCGAATTCCAGGGAGCCAAAATTGGAGGCATATTTATATTCCACAGTTATCGTGCTGGATTTGAAATCTTTTTATTAATCTGAACCCTTCGGCTGTTTTTCATTAGGAGCATACTTTTCGCCGTGAAAATAATTTAGGCTCAGGTGAAATTTAACATTATAGTTTACCTAAACTAAGCTAAAATACTATTGTAACAGCAGTATATATAAGTATAATATTATATAGGTATAATTATCTGTAATCAGCAAATAAAATATGATTAACGGAAATCTCCAATAATTTTTTTGAAGTTGATTAATTGTCCTTCAAACACGCTGCAACAGAGCAACGCGCGAATTGACGTGATTATTTACATGGATATAGTTAAAGATCTGGAGAGTGGCATTGGCTACTTTTTATCCCGGAAAATCCGAGTTTCCACGGGATTTCAAAAACCTAAATCCACGCGGATGAAGTCGCGGGCATCAGCTAGTACCTGGATAATAAATAAGTAATGGTAGGTAGTGTTTACAAATTTGCTGCCGGCAAAAGCTTAGCTCATACCGGTTCTATGGATTGATGATCTATTTTAGTAGTAGAACGTTATATTCGTTTGTAGGTATATGTAATGATTAACATTATTTTTCTAAGTGCATGAAAATTTTGTGGATTCAGGAGCGGTGGTAGCTTAGTGGTCGGTATTCCTTTTCAAAGTTATGTGCATTTTAATACCTTAATATTTTAATAACTTAAATATTCTCAAAGGTGGTTGTGATGTCTGCCAAAGGACCAAACCCATTTTGAGAGAAGGCCCGTACTCAGTAGTGACCTGTACCCGTAGTACAAGATTTTACGTCTCACCAAACGAAATCAAATTCGAGAGTCGAAATACTTCCGCGTTACAGTAAAATGGACCTAAACGGCCTTGAATTGAAGTCAAATATTCAATGCCACTGATTTTAATTTCGCAATGTTTCCGCTTGGAGCGCTGGCTGTAGAAGTGTAGACAAACTTGAGCTTTAAAACAAGGCACTTAAGATCCAGTTTACTGTAACGCGGAAGTATTTCGACTCTCGAATTTGGTTTGGTTTGGTGTGACGTAAAATCTTGTACTACGGGTACTGGTGATCGGTCAATGATGAAAATGTTTTTTTACTAATTTGTGAAAATTAGTGGTCCCAATTCATGACGGTTCTAGGAGGTAGGGAGATTGCGCTGATAAATCCAAGGCTCACTAATTAAGATTTTACACCCAAAAATACCTGAAAGATTATTGTCGCCTTCAAAGGCTGAGTGATCGACTTCAGTTGGCGGCGCGGGCGCAATGCGCAGGTGCAAGTGATATTCCATTAAATTTTAATACAGATGTCGCGTGCACCGCCTTTTTACTTTGCGACGCTCCATTATAATTAAAGTATATTATACTGTCGTAAAACCGCCTTCGCATACGCATGCCACGCGCCTTATTCGCTACTTCAACGGGACTCTCCGAAACTTACTTTATCTGATGCTTATTGAGAATAAAGAGAGACATTAAAAATTCGATACCCGTGAATTGTATTGTATGTAATATTTCAATATTTAATATACTTACCTACCTACCTAATTAACACCCGGCTGAGTTTGTTGTGGGCTCTTCTCAGACCTGGGCGCGTTTGGAACCCTCGTAGCTTTAGTTTTAAGTTTGCGTAATAAATTATCACCACTATATCTTACAAATCCAACAACTGACAATCGAAAAGAGTAATTTATTACCTATTTTGAATAAATCATTTGACTTTGACTTTGACTTTGAAGAGCCAATACGTGGTGGGCGCGGGCCGTACCACGTACGAGTCACACGGTGAAGCATAAATTGCTTCATATAAAATGTTCGTGATGTTTTGAATCCGTGCCTCCTACGTGGCACGGCCCGCGCCCGCCACGTGCTGGCATAAATCATCCCTAATGTGGAATAAATCATCATCATCATTATCAACCTATAGACTCCACTAGTGAAAATAGGTCTATTATAGAGACTTTGCTTTGAGTTCTACAATTCTACATGCCACGGTCTTGCGCCCGCACCGATGTAAAATTATCTAATGTGTTGGTTTATTGGTTTGTCCTTCAAACACGCTGCAACGGAGCAACGCGCGAATTGATGTGATTGACGTTTTTACATGGATATAGTTAAAGATCTGGAGAGTGGGATAGGCCACATTTTATTCCGGAAAATCAAAGAGTTTCCACGGGATTTCAAAAACCTACATCCATGCGGATGAAGTCGCGGGTATCAGCTAGCACCTAGATAATAAATAAGTAATGGTAGGTAGTGTTTACAAATTTGCTGCCGGCAAAAGCACTAAAGCTCATACTGGTTCTATGGATTTCAGTGAAATATTTCTCACGATGTGTCACAGTACAGTCAGTAATAAATAATTCAGTTGTATTGTCCAGCTGTAATGATATTATTCAACAGCTTATTCAGGACAGGATTTCAGCCCATCTATAGGTGTTAAGATCTCGTTTTACAATCTTAAAGGCTTGAACTTTACGCATTGGTCTAGACTCTTCAGAGTTTTGCGCCAGTAACACAGGTATCGTACCCGGTTGATGAGAGGGTCTTCTCCGTTTGGCCCGAACGGCCAAGCGGGGGTACGGGCCTCGAGGCATGGCCTCCTTACCCGGGTGGGGCGCAGGGCAACTTTGTGCCCTGGTCAGTCACCAGGGCACAAAGTTGCCCTGGTGACTGACTTTTTAAGTCGGAATTACACCGACTTGGGCCTGCCAATCTTGGCTTATGGCCCTAGGGGACTTGTTCTGTGTTTGTTTGTTCTCCGCGCGCGGGCGGCGGCGTTCGCACTATCGCGCGCGGAGATGTTTTCGGTCCAGGGTCGTCCGGGACCTCCCACATTAATGGTTCCAGCTCTCACCACTGCACCAGAGAGGTCGTCTTTATAAGGAGGTGGTTTCAGCGATACAGCCAAGCTCTAACAAATTAACTGTATTATTTTTGAGCTACTAACTGCTTCTACGTACCAGTAAATCTTATCTGCTTATTCGTTTACCATAGACGATTTCCTTGACCTGTCACTGGTGCAAGCGTGAAGCTAAATAATTCTGCGATACAAAGCTACTCACTACTTACTTCAAACTAAGCTTCTACAGTAAATCTTATCTGCTTATTCGTTTACCATAGACGATTTTCTTGGCCTGTCACTGGTGCAAGCGTGAAGCTAAATAATTCTGCGATACAAAGCTACTCACTACTTACTTAAGTCTTCAAACTAAGCTTCTACAGTAAATCTTATCTGCTTATTCGTTTACCATAGACGATTTTCTTGGCCTGTCACTGGTGTAAGCGTGAAGATAAATAATTCTGCGATATACAAAGCTACTAACTACTTACTTAGTCTTTAAACCAAGCTTCTACAGTAAATCTTATCTGCTTATTCATTTACCATAGACGATTTTCTTAGCCTGTCACTGGTGCAAGCGTGAAGCTAAATAATTCTGCGATACAAAGCTACTCACTACTTACTTAAGTCTTCAAACCAAGCTTCTACAGTAAATCTTATCTGCTTATTCGTTTACCATAGACGATTTCCTTGGCCTGTCACTGGTGCAAGCGTGAAGCTAAATAATTCTGCGATACAAAATAGCTCAACTTTTCTCGAGCTATCTACTTAATTCTTCAAACCAAGCTTCAACAATAAATCTTATCTGCATAATATCCTTTTACATAAACGATTTCTTTGGCCTGTCACTTGTGCAAGCGTGAAGCTAAATAATTCTGCGATACAAAGCTACTCACTACTTACTTAAGTCTTCAAACCAAGCTTCTACAGTAAATCTTATCTGCTTATTCGTTTACCATAGACGATTTCCTTGGCCTGTCACTGGTGCAAGCGTGAACCTAAATAATTCTGCGATACAAAGCTACTCACTACTTACTTAAGTCTTCAAACCAAGCTTCTACAGTAAATCTTATCTGCATAATATCCTTTTACATAAACGATTTCCTTGGCCTGTCACTTGTGCAAGCGTGAAGCTAAATAATTCTGCGATACAAAGCTACTAACTACTTACTCAAGTCTTCAAACCAAGCTTCTACAGTAAATCTTATCTGCATAATATCCTTTTACATACACGATTTCCTTGGCCTGTCACTTGTGCAAGCGTGAAGCTTAATAATTCTGCGATACAAAGCTACTCACTACTTACTTAAGTCTTCAAACCAAGCTTCTACAGTAAATCTTATCTGCTTATTCGTTTACCATAGACGATTTCCTTGGCCTGTCACTGGTGCAAGCGTGAAGCCAGGTCTTTCCCGCGCTTCAGGCGCCCGGGGCCAACCCCGCCCCCCATTGTAGCCCACAATGCGTCGTACCTCATGCTAACGAGCGCTCCGAGCGAAGCAGACACATTTGTAAAAACCACAATAAGCCCTCCATTTCGGCATATTGTTTTGACATACAATAAATATTTGCAAGATTACACCGCGCACAGATTGCTGGCCGATTCGGTATCGATCGTTTCCTTTTTAACTAGGGAGCTGGTGGCAGGTTAGATACGTAGAGATCATGATAACACTATGTAAGTCGTACCCCATTCATCTCATAATTATTGCTAAATATATGTATATTTTATAAAAAAATATAAAAAAATTAGTGCTATTCAAACTGCCTTTCCGATTCATGATCCATCTTTGAAAAAATCCCCATATTATAAATGCGAAAGTGTGTTTGTTTGTTGGTTTATCCTTCAATCGCGCCGCAACGGTTCAATGGAATGATCTAATTTGTACATAGATAGATAGGTATAGTTGAAGACATGGAAAATGTCCTGCCGTGCTCAGAGAACGCTTAATCGTTACTTAAGTTTAGTTAAAACAAGACAGAGCTATATCTCTCACATAAATCTGTCTCGTTTTAACTCAATCTTAAGTAACGATTAGCGACTCTGAGTACGGCAGATAATCATGTAGGCGCAGATTGTTTAAAAATTCGAATCTATGTACTTATAATATGTAGGGATATCTATGTAGATCTAAGGATAATTGGGACAATTTGCTAAAGAAGCGAAAGCTCCAAGCTTTTTTAGAATCAAAAACAAACATGATGAAATTACTTGAAGTTTCTCAATTTCCGTTTCAGCTTTTTAATTATTTGATTTTGCATTTAAACGCATTCGTTAAAGAAAACATTGTGAACTTTCTGCTACTTGCTCTTAGCAGAGAGTTCTCGATTGGTTGCTATTGTTTTCCTGATCGGTAGACTCGTCCGGAGCCCGGACCGTATTACACACGGTTGCGATCAGCAACCCACTTTACCAGGTGGCTTTAGGGATTATCAGCTCGATACCATCTTAATTTGCCACTTAAAACCGAATATAGCTCCCGAGAATATTAAAATTTTGTGATTTACAACATTGTTCCAAAAAATTATATTTTAGATGCCAAATTAATATTTCTTTTCATATCAATACCCAAAGTATCATTATCTTTATCATGAACAGCCAATCTACTATTGGACATAGCTGAAATTAACGCTGCTTATCCTCGACCTTTCGGATTAATTCGATGCCAGCCACTTTCCGGATGTCATCACCCTACCTTGCCGGTGAACGCGGTCTCACTTGAGAGCCTTAGATAATATAGCTCTAGTGGCCGTCAGTCTTTCGACAAACGTCACTAGCCCACTGCCACTCAACGTGCTAGCCTAGCCTAGAGATATACTTCGGTTACTTTAGTTATTTTGTGAATCAATGCGTTTCTGACTAGGAAATGCCCAGTGTAGTTAGTATTATTTATGTAATTTTTAAGGAGGAAATTCAGGAAGATTTCATTATTATTGCTACCGCTGTCTGCAATCTGCAACAATGTTCCAAATCATATTTCACATACTATATAACTAAATTCGCGATGATTTAAATGGAAACAGTGTGTAGAAAATCAGAGGCTCGAGCGCTGGCCGGGAGCGTAGTTACATGTAACACTTCAAGTTCGCAAATTGTAGGGTGCACCCAGTTAGCACCTCGTAGGTGTCATGATTGCCATAATTTGCGTCCCGGGCTGTGGCCCCAAGGCCCTGTCGTCACGTCTTATCATCCAAATACTCGTATTAAAGCACTGATTTAAAATGTACCTAACTAAATGTATGGTAAGTTATGTTACGCCCATTATCTGGATACTTCCATCACTTGCTATACATGCACGATTTGACGTTGAAATTTATTTTCAAATTAAATACATAAAAGTTAAATGTTAGGTACTCTTCGTAAAGACCGTAGTTTACTTGAAACTGATGAGCTTTGAGGAAGTAGGTTGTGACATACAGACACTAAGGTATGCTACGCAAATAAAATCAGTAGATGAAACTTACTTTAGTATCTACCTACGCCAATATTAGGAAGGTATTTTGTTTATTATTTCATCGGATAACAAATGGTTGCAATAAATAATTCCAGTATTGCTTTCACAATAGCAACGTGTAAGGGCCAATATGTAAAGCACGATCTAAACCTATTCATAAACGTTGCATCTATCGCTTATAGGGCGAAAGCTGATTATTTCGCCTTTTTTATTCAACAAATAAAGTCTTCTAAACCCAGCGGGTGCTAAATGTGCTAGCATGCATATGCAAATCAGAATAAACATCCACCAGTGTATTATTGAACGATTAAGGAATTCATGAGAGGTTCTATTCTCTGGAGGTGAGGGAGGTAAGATGATTTCATTTAATCTCTTCATGGTACGTGCCTGGAAAATTAATGTCCACAGTTTCCACATCAGCTATTTATCATACTTGAATAATGTGACATGAGTCGGACCCTAGGAAGAAGCTTAAACACTTCTAATAAATATGAGTCCCTATCTGTTGTGTAGATGTTTCGTGAAGGCAGTTCATGTTTCCCATGCATGTATATAAACGTAAACACACATCTTCAATAAGTACTCGTACTACCAAACTGTAAAAGTCTAAGTCTGATGAAATCTTTATTTCCGACGCTCTAAAAGTTCTTGGTTTAGTGCGGTCACATTATAAATTGTCTTACGCTAGACGATACATATACCATTTTAAGAAAATTATTTTAGAAAGATCTATAGGAAAATCATGATAAAGTTCCTAAGGACCTCATTAGGTTAGTCACATAACCCTTGCTTCGTCGGTCATTTCATTCGCATTCATGCGCGTGCACGTTTATTACGATTACTTATACAACAATTCCATCACAAAACATTTCCCAAGCACTGCTTAGTGTATAGGTATAAAATATGTTTATTAATATTATTGAAATTATAACTTTTTGACGATCACATTCAATTGTATTCCGCGAACGAAAACCAAAATATTTCTCTAATGATCTCTCGGGAGGGTTCATAAAAATACGTCATCGGAGAAGAGATTGCTTAGAAGGTGACTCTCTTCACACATTAATAAGCCATATTGACTTTGAGATTTCTCTAAGCATTGGCCATAAATATAAAGAACATCAATATTGTATGACGAGATTAATGCCCATGTTGGGAGGACCATTAGGGCCGCATAATCCCATTGTATTTTTTCTCATACCTTCGCTTTTCATCTCTACAGCCGCTAAATTGACGTCAGGTCGACGTAAGGTACGACAAAAAATGATAAATTCACTTTTAATAAATTCAGGGGCATTTGAAATTAACCTTTATCATTGAAAGACAAGGCGCTGTTGGTCGTTAAAATCGAGAGCGAACATGAAAAGGCTTTGTGGAAGAATTGAAAGTCAGAAAATATTGGACTGCACACGCGATGTTATTGTGACAAGCTATAAATCTAAAATATTGGTCGCAGATTGAAAAAGATTAGAATTTAGAAGGTATATGGAATCGCATTTTTTCGTCACAAGGTTTTGTTAGTATTTTTTCGTACAGTAAAGTTCGTAAAGTAAAGTTAAAACAACTCAACAAGTTGGTTTATGAGTAAAAAGTTGCTTAATATTTAAAAACCGATCCACCCAATCATTCAGGCTTGATTGAAAACTTCCTTTTATTAGTTAATTATCTTGTTCATCATACTCAAAGTCAGATCGCAGAGAGGCTTCCATATTTCAGTTCTCTCGTATCGATTGTCAAAACGTCCTGTATGAGGTACTTGACATCGTATGGGGCTTCATGTATGGTCATCGCTCATATCGCGGCCCCATTCATGTATGGTAACGACACTTCGCTTAGATTTATGTTTCTGTATATGCCGGCTCCTGCAAAGATACGTTCTCACTACTCCTCCAGTCAGCTCTTTGAATTTATTGCGAGTGCGTAAGCATGCAGTGCCGCCCATTGTATCAGATTTGTTTGATGAGTGATTCAAGATTGAGATTAATGACAATTTGCAATAGTAAGGTATGTACCTAATCTGTTCCACTATGGTTATTACGAGCAGTAGAAATGAATAGCAGTAGAAGATACACTGTTTGGGCTTAGCATTCTAAATTTTCATTAGTTGTCTAGTTCCTTTGTATCACAGGTATAAGAGATTAAGCGTCATAGAATTGTATAGGTAAATTACAAGATTATAAATTTATACGATTATATGAAGCCGTTCGTGCGTATTGTTTTACGATACGATTTTTACGATACGTACGTACCTACTATCGATTTCCATATTTCACAGAATTTTGCGGGATAAATTCGCAGCGCAGGATTGCCGTAGCTCTTTTTGTGGAATGGAAATACTGTAGTAAACTTTCTATCTGAACGTTTTACACAAAAAAAAAAATAGTGGAAAGTAAACTTTTCGGTGTCAAGTTCCCATCAGCCGTATCATATCCGAACCAGTGAAAGCAATGCATGCGTTTCTTATTTGATTAGCAGCACGGTGTCATGATACGAAATAGATAATAGATTTAATGTGGTTTTAATATGATGCATTAACCGCTTCTTTATGCATTTCGATCACGTCGAGATATTATGTCACTCTAATAGGTTGTTTGAAAGCGTAGCTGAGAAGACTGCGAGATTCACAGGTGGCTATCAATAAAATATACACGCACCACTCCCAGATAGGTTCACCAAGCTTCCGGTAGTTACTGGACTGTCCTATTATTGTGTGAGCATTACTTAAAAAAGCGAGTACTATTAGGTATTTCTAACGACTAATTTAAGATTTTCTCTTAAATTTACTGAATTTATTCAATTTTATTATGGTTAACAAATAAACTATTAATAAACTTAAATCTAAAAAAACAACATTAAATCTAAAACCTCATCGAGACCACCGCAGCGAGGCATTGTACCCAAGATGCTGGCAGCATTACCCCTTTGGATGGCCAAACTAATTCTTTGACCAAGGTAGCTGCCAGCTCTCGGGTCCCCGGTTGACTCGATAACTCTTTTCTCTTAAATTAAACTTGGGCGGGGACAGTAATTAAAATTGCGGCGAATTAATCTCACTTCTATATAATTTACTCACTTTAAAAAATGATCGCCCCTTACTAGAGGAGTTAAACTTTGTATAGTAGGTAACCTGTTCTACCTACTATACGAAGCCTACCTATTCAATCAAAACAGATCAAAACATTACAGTATAGAAAAAGAAACTATCTGACTATCTAACTGCTGGGTTGAGACTTGAGGTGAAAGGGTTTGCATGTAGGTTGACATTATAAAGTAGATACTCACTAGAAGACAGATCCTTTAGAAATTTCAGCAAAGCTGGGCCGGGGTGGTATAACTATAGAATTTTCAGGTTTTAATACAATTATTGCAATCAATTTTATCTAATATAATTAAACTAAGCATAACGCGTAAATAAACAATGCTCCTCAAAATGCTTTCAAGAATATCCCAAATTAAATTGTTTTCTGGCAGCACTAGCGCATATTGAAAAGAATTTTATATCTACTAATAGAAGTTAAATGTTGATTAAGGAAATGGTGTGGTAATTGAATTTATTCTATTTCGATATCACACGTTGGAACATAGTTCCGATGGGTAATAGATTCCTCGATATAAATTGTAATGGGTAGTCAGGCATATCATTTGCCCCTTTATCAAGGAATGAAATACGAATCTCGAAGCTTCACATAAAGTTATAATTTGGGGCGGAACTAAACGAAGTATAACATTTAATTGTAACTACTTAGGGCTTTTACTTTTTTGGTTAATTTGTGGAATTCCTTTACTTAAAAGTTACAATTATTTTAAATTTAAACTTGGTTTTAGATAGGGTTCGCGCGGAATATGGATAGATAATGTATTTTTTAATAAATTATTGTTATCGAACATAATATTTTTATTGTCAACATATTATTAACATTGATACGTATTATCATCGCCAAAATACAAAAGTCGTAATTTAAATTATTAATGTATCTGCTTTAAATATTATATTATAAGTAAGATAAAATTAAAATTTGAAGTATCAAAAGAAAACAAAGACTGAAACTTAGCGCGCGTAGCGCACAATAAGACAAAGAGTTGCAAAATTAAACAAATAATAATAAAATATGTAAGATAGAGGTAGTTACGAGCAATATCCATTATATTGTTTGTTTATAAAACAACCAAAAACAATCGCCATTCGCTAATTTAACAATGAAGCCGTAAATTGCTTGAGACGTAGTGAGTAGTTAAAGAAATTGGCCCTTGACAAATAAACGTGGATTGTTGTAGCTACGTACCACCCAACAAATTACCTACTGAGGATAAAATAAACTCTATTTAAATCGGTCAACCCAGAAGCGAGAAAATTCGTGGACATATGTACGTACATACGGACATACATACAGGTCGAATGAGAACCCCATTTATAACTTCAAAAGTTGAATAAAAATGCGTATCAGAGATAACTAAGTGAATAAGTAGTATTATATTATGTTGAATCATAGATAGGTAAGTAAAATAAAAAAAGCTGATGGATTGTCTAGATTTGAATATAATTATCTACTGTCATATTTTATTTAAATGTAACATGAATCTTTTGGAATAAAATATTATTGACCATGTTATAGTTAAACTTATACCTAGGTAGCTTCATCTAATTACTGTAAAAAACATGCTCGCTCATGTGTCTAAAATACTGGCTGCATTTCTGCCCTGAATAGCCAGGATGATGCTATGCGTTATAAATGAGCTGACCCTTCTGTCAGCGGATGAGTCATTGAACCGTGGTGAAAAGGGTGGTAAATTGTTTATCACTAAAATTCCATAAGCCCAGAGCCCAGAGATAATTTTCAGAATATACTCGGAAATAATATAGCTTAGCTATGTTATCCTCAAGTACTATAAGCTTAAATGGTTGCGAAAAATTCACAGTTCCTGTAGGGCATGTGGAGAAAGTCACGGGTAAAAGCTGTATGTACGATTGAAAAATATTTTACGTACTGAATAATTTTACAATTACCTTACACGAATAAAAAGAAATAATTCAATTATATATCGCACTGTAATTAAATGCTTACGGACAAGCCAGAAATAAAAAGGTGTTGCGGTATTCAGTTGCAGACGAAAGGGTAATATGATTTGGTATTCAAATAAAAATCACTGTGAACCGTGTGCTATATGCCGAAGACGGACGTCGCATGCCAGCGGCTTGACATTGACTTGAAGGTTTATTTAATCAAGAGTAGGAACTGAAACCCTGAGGCTTCGGGAATCCATTGCCGTCTCAATCTCGAGTGCCTCCGTGCAATTGCAAATCGTCCTCAGGTGATAGTGGATTTAATGGAATTTCAAGACTCTTACATCGCTTTGCATTTGAAATCAGTAGTGATTTACTGTGTTTCCATCAGCCAGATTTATAATATCCTCAAATATTTTAAAAACTGAAACAAGTAATCTTAGTAAAATCGCCGTGATCTTGATTTAGTGGCTTTATTGCTTTATAACATAAAACTAATCAACAAAATATCTATATTTTATATTTTATTTTGTTGATTAGTTTTATGTTTGACATAAAAAAATGGTCATGTTGAAATAATTGATTTATCTTGTGTTTGTAAAAAAACGAAAAATAATTGTAGTTGGATCGTACAATTTTTTTTCGGTATTTAAACTGTACTTCTAATTCTAGACACCTATTAAATGTAATAAAAACACTTGACTGGGGTGAGCAAACACTGGATACTGGTACTGGTGACACTGAATCTGCTGCACGGTTGTAGGGGCAGCGTAATTCAACAACTTACAGTCAGAAGCCCAGAGGTATCTCGAGAGATAGAAAATAAATAATAGGATGTGATTCAACAATGAAAACGTAATAGTTATTTCATAAACGATTAGTATAATGGATAAATGAAAATCACTGTAAGTAGTTTTCTATAATATCTGTGCTCAAATAAATAAAAGATGACGAATTTATATACTTGATGAGATTTTATATACTAAGTAGACAGATTTTCGTGTTTCCATAGAATATTTATATATAGTTGGGATTTCAAATCCACAATACTCGATAAAAATTCGCCGCCGTTGCCGAATGCCGTTTAATTTTTAGGTCATTAAGTAGTATGTATCTTTAGACCTAGATGAATCATTATAAAACCGAAATTATAAAAAATGTTCCATAAAATCTGAAAAGTCCATAGATATTCATTATTCTTGCTCATTTTGAGAAAATTTGCAAACTTCTTGCATAATCGAGCGTTCGATTTTGTCCATTGTTCCTCTGGAAAGCTCTGCTGCGCTTTAGCTCGGAGGGTAGTATAAAATTTGTATAACAAATGAGGGGCGTGTCGGGGATCCGTCACAGTGGCCAAGGACGCCGCGTGGGGCGCTAGATGGGTGGCCTATAAGACATATTAACCGTAAAGATTTGAACACACTCGTGCGATACATAAATCGTACTTTATTCTTTAAAGAAAAATGTTTAGAAGAAAAGCATAGGTGCTCTCGTGATGTGGTGCTAGATCTTCTCTATATTCCCGAGGAACTAGGTTGAGAGTATCTTGGATTGAATTTTGGTACAACAAGTTATTTTTGAAGAATTCGGGGTCAAGCAGCGTCAATCCTTTACTTACAGGCTCACATTATCACTTTCTTTGGTCACCCGACGATGTCTCCATTGAACGTCTAGTAGTTCAAGGCATAGACCAAGCGAGAGCCGTGATGGACTTTTCCATGAGTGCACAAGGAAGGCAGCTATCAGAGGAATGGAGACGCATAGCTAAGCTTGCCACAGCACTGTAGTGGATGATCATCGTATGTACGTAACTGGATCAAGGAGGTGATGGTGTAGGCTAAGCTTTACGCTTTACGATATTCCTAAAGAATTATCTATAGGAAAAATCTTTATCTGTAATTATTATGCACTTACACTATTTCACACACTATAATTGTCAGATTATCGCTGGTTAATAACCGTTAATGCTACTAATGGCATACTGCATAGGTTCACTGCGGATTAGATCACTATTTTTATGAGCATCGTTAAATTTTGCGACGTTGACTGAGTTATTTTTGATGATATAAAAAGTTTATTAAACTTACATACATTACTTATTTGCAGTTCCATGGCCGTACTTAACTAGAGATCGTAGAATAGATGACTTTTCATATGAAGAAAAAAACCATTTAAACTTACACGAATTTTCGTGCGTAATTCAAGTGATTAGAGTATTTAATTAAAGTTGTTTTAGTACAGTCAATATTGCGGTGGCAATCAACTTTATGATCGATATCGAATTCGATCATCAAAATCTTGGTTTTATTGATTTGTTCACGTGATCAAAATAAAGCCTGATCGCGCATAATCGGCGAATTTGAATATCAAACAAACTTGAAGATCCATTGTTATCGGCAGTTATTTGTAAACGTCTGGGGTTGTTAATACCATGTATTTATTAAACGGGACCTCGCGTTTACAATGCAAGCTGAGAAACCAGGCACCTTAGCGAGTGCAACATAGAATTAAGCTATTACTTATCCCAACAGGTTGCTTGTTTTGGCGATTTTTTTGTTTTATACAGCGTTCGCCCAGTTTTGATCCTTTCTGTATATATTTTTTAATGTAAATAAAAATATCTTCAAGACTCAAACCATACTAATTACTCAATCAATAACTACGTAAGCTATATAATATCAAAGACGTCTAGCATTATAAATAAAGTTAACGTCAGAAAACAGTGTGTAATACTTTACGGTAACAATTCCTTTTTCAAGATATTTTTTATATATTAATAAATTAAATAGATTGCCATAGGTATACTTGTTGGGATCAAAATCATTTAATCCATCTATAAAATCAGTTAAATCTACAAAGTTAGATATGCAAATATCTGTTTGTTTAACAAAGTGAGAGTATTAATTTAGTTTCGGTAATCTGAGAGATGATCTGAACCAGAATGGATGCATCATTTGCTATCCAAATAGCTTCGGGCAAAGTTTTAAAGGCTCAAGTCAGAGGAATATTTTTATTGATACGCAATCAGATAACGTACGTGTATATGTATAGGGCACAGTCATACATTGTTGTCTTCACGTAAGGATTTAATTTCTCGAAATTAAGTAGGTATACTTGGATAGATAGATGTTTAGGTTTATTGACAGCGTGTGAACGCCTTGTTTAAAAAAAAGCCCCGTCATTTTCAGCATAGGTATTACGAAATGATAAGTAGACAAAATTGGATTTTGACATTGTGTATTATTATGTGTTGTATAGAAGCAGAGGTTACTTTGCGGAAGTCCATGATATACAATGAACCAAAAGCTTAATTTGCTATAATCCGCTGATTTGCTATATTTACTATATTCAGCGGGTTGTAGCAAATTAAGCATTTGGTTCATTGTGTATTAGTTTTAGCTCATAACAATATACATTGTGTATTATTATGAGCTAAGAAAATTATTTCGAAATCGCGAAATGCGAAAAGAGTTATCGAGTCAACCGGGGACCCGAGAGCTGGCAGCTACCTTGGCCAAAGAATTAGTTTGGCCATCCAAAGGGGTAATGCTGCCAGCATCTTGGGTACAATGCCTCGCTGCGGTGGTCTCGTTGAGGTTTTAGATTTAATTTAATTTATTTTAGTTTTAATTTAATGTTGTTTTTTTAGATTTAAGTTTATTAATAGTTTATTTGTAATTAAAAATTGATTTCGAAATCTAAATATATAAAAGGAAAAGGTGACTGACTGACTGACTGACTGACTGACTGACTGATCTATCAACGCACAGCTCAAACTACTACTACTACTACTACTACTACTACTACGGATCGGGCTGAAATTTGGCATGCAGATAGCTATTATGACGTAGGCATCCTCTAAGAAAGGATTTTTGAAAATTCAACCTCTAAGGTGGTGAAATAGGGGTTTGAAATATTTGTAGTCCACGCGGACGAAGTCGCGAGCATAAGCTAGTTATTGATAAATACTGTTTTATTACTACGAATTGATTGCAAAATAATTTATGGATTAATTGGCAGATCGAGTTCTAATTAAATGGTAGGTAAACACACCAACAACACCTACAAGACGTTTAAATTGCATTTTGATTTAGATGTACACGGATTCGGATGCGAAACGAGAACTTATGTGTTGTTTTTTCACACCTCCTAATCAAAGGGAATTGTAATTTGTGGATCGAATATTGAGGATACGATTTTTTTAAATCTACTGTTTTTTTAACGAGAATTTTGTGTGAAAGTAACTATCAAAGTAAAAGATTGAGAATAATTAAACTTTATTTTTATTTTTATTCAGATACAAGTTAGCCCTTGACTGCAATCTCATCTGGTGGTAAGTGATGACTGATGATGCAATCTAAGATGAATGCAGGCTAACCTGGAAGGGGTATGAGAGTTTTTATATAACCCCATACCTCTTTGGTTTCAACACGGCATCGTACCGGAATGCTAAATCGCTTGGTAGTCCAATACTAAACTAAGTCCAAACTTATTAATACTCTATAGTCTTTATAGCCTCAATAGCTCAACGGTTAAGGAGCGGACTGAATTCCGAAAGGTCAGACGTTCAATCCCCACTGTTGCACTATTGTCGTACATTACTCCTAGCACTTGGTTTTACGCTTAGTTGTAGGGGAAAAGGGAATATTGGTCATGATTAACATGGCTAATATTCTTTAAAAACACATGCAACTATCGATTCTACTTTGGTAGAGGTAGATATTTTAATAGAAAAAGCAATACTAAAATACCTATACGTTTATTTGTACTTTATGAGTTCTTGTTTGGCTTTGAACATGCATCGTCAATTAAATTTAAAGGCTCTTTAAAACTGGCCGTAGTAATTAATGATCACATAATCTATTAAAAATACATTAAATTGAAGCGCACTATTTGATGTAAGAAGTACGAGTATCTTGAGTGCTTTAGTATTTCACATGTGTTTCAGTAATAAAATATTAATGCCCTGCTGCTGAATTTACTGCTATATTGACATTATGGCTTAAGAAAAATATGTTTTACATACATTAAGTATGGTAGTCTTCTTCTTCTATATACTATCACATAAAAGGAAAAGCTGACTGACTGACTGACAGATCTATCAACGCACAGCTCAAATTACTGGACGGATCGGGCTGAAATTTGACATGCAGGTAGCTATTATAACCTAGACATCCGCTAAGAAAGGATTTTTGAAAATTCAACCCCTAAGGGAGTAAAATAGTGGGTTAAAATTTGCAGACGAAGTGGCGGGGATAAGCTAGTAATTAATTAAGAGATTTCATATAGATAACACATTTAATTTTTATTCTTTCTTGCAACAGGTGACAACCCTATAAGAATAGGTATAAAATTTTCACGTTGTTAGGAAGCTTCCGCTCTGTATGGATATCTACTTGTGTGGTTGATCCGTTCAGTAGTTACAAGCGGACATAGGAACGGACATACACACATACAGGTCAAACACAATCATAACCCTCCTTTGGGCTTCACCGCAGTCGGGTAAATAGAGCAACTTAACAATCTCTTTGCCTCAGAAGTCTTTACCTCATATTATGTCTTTACCAAGTAAAGGTGATGAGGCCCGCAACTTCGTCCATGTGGATTTAGGTTTTTTAAACATAGGAACTCTTTGATTTTATTGGACTAAAAGTAGCCTTTGTACTTTCCCGGGACGCAAGCTCTCTTTGTACCAAGTTTTATTAAAATTTGTATAACGCATGGACCGTGAAAAGCTGGCAGACAGTCTGACGCATTTATAATGTTAGTATGGATTTCAATAATTTTTATTTTTACATTATTCAATACAAAAAGAAAGCCAGTTAGTTATCAAGTTCGGAAGCTATTGTATTCTTGGAGACATTTATGAACCCTAAAAGGTCGATATTTGACTTCGCGTTGGCCCGTAATAAATTGTCACGGTAAATCACACAACCACTTTTTAATCGTTTCAACTCTGAAATTTGCTTTTTTTTAAATAACCATTAGTGTGTCTAATGTTTGTTAACAGCGCATATAAATTTTGAGGCCACCGTGCCAGCAGCTATTGGGAACCTCCCAAAAACTTGAATATCGTCTGTTTAAAGTCTTCTACTCAAATAAGTTAAGCCCTCAGTTCTTAAAAATATCCTTCTCACTATCCCATTGCATATTTTGTTACCTCGGACAAACTTAATTCTAACTAGATCATTGATATGGGAGCAATTTATGTCTATGCGTCCGCGTGGTTGTAGGTCTTTTGAAAATCCCGAGGGAACTCTCTGATTTTTCGTGATAAAATGCATCCTATTAATTCAGAGTACTTATACGCTATCTCCGCTCCCAACTTCAGCTAAATAGGATAAATCATTGTGGCGTGAAGGCATGACAAACATCCAAACTTTCACATTTTTAAATAATATGAGTAAGATCTGTGACCTGGGTAAGGTAACCCAGAATGTCCAGTTATTTTCGTAATAATTTGATTGTTTTTGCAAATCATAATTATTTCAATTGTAAAACTTTGATTATGATTATCAAAAATGTATGACGAATATACAGCGCAAGTCTTTGCAAACTCGGAGACAGTAGAACAGACTTATGCTTATTTCAACGAGCAAATTAATTATGGTTTAGTTAACATTCTCTGTATCTCTCCTTTTTGAAAATCGCGTATGCCATCTGCCGAAAAGGGATAGCATTACACAATATGTTTAACTAAACGGGGGTTAAATGCTTGGTGAAATTGGGTCTTAGTAAAGAGTTCAACGCGCTTGAAGCTTTCATGTCTGCCTGTTGTAGAATAGAATACGAAGATTTTTATTCAAATGAACTATTAGAAGTGCAAATCATCAAAAAAATTTACCATTTACATTACATATTGCTATGATTATGATGAATCGTCGACTGTATAATATGCTTTTTTAGGAGCATACGTGTGATCGATTTTTTTAACTTGTGTAAAGGTAAGGCTTAAATTGACTGTAATATAGTGTGTAATATAATATTTGTATAGGTATTAACAGATCTAAATATTTTTCTATCCATCAATGAGAAATATTTACAAACATAGAGTATTCGTGTTTTTATGATTATTTTCCTGGAAACATTATAGTATTATAGAAAGCTATGAAAAATGGGTAGTTTTAGAATGGGTTTCAAGGAAATTAGTCTTTTAATGCGTTTTTTATTCATATTTTCTATTAATGTTTAACTAAATATGCTTATTAATGAGATAGATTGTAATATAATCGTAGATTTAATCTAATGACATTTACACACTAATAAGTTAGTAAAATGGCGTATTATATTTCTTTAAGTAATAATTAAGTTGTTGATATCCCCTACTAGTATAATGTTGATATATTTTCCAAATTAGACGCAGAGATAAGTCAAGACAAATTAATATTTTAGGATAGGTACATGCATGCAGACCAAATTTGTAATTTTATAAAAAAAGTAATTTTATAAAAAATACTTTGTGTTTAAATAAATAAATAATTACAATGTATTAAACTTTAAGATTTTTCACAACACCAGAAAATTACTGTTGTTTTTATTTTATGGATTGGTCTGTATTATAGTCTGTTTGAAATCTTTGACTGAGACTTTTATCACATCCTGAATCAAGAAACGCTTTTTGAGATAAAATAATAAAATAAAAAATATACATTTATTTTAGGTATATCGAGCCCATAATTCTGTGTTAGTAGATACCTACGGATAAAAAAGTTGAATGAATTTTTTTTTTCACCGTCAAAGCTTTTTAATGTACTAAAAAGGGACTTTACCACTGTCGGTAAAACAACAACATGCTAAAAAACTTATTTTGTAGTTTGTCTGTGCTTGTTCTGAAACTTTACATTGGTATTTAATTGTTTTTAAAATACCATCGCGCTGCAGGGTGCACCGCGGATGGTGGAAAGTTGATAAGCTTAGAGAGTAATTTACCAACTAATTGACCATAGTTTTTGTACTAACTTTACTACAAAAACGGTAAGTATCACTAATATGCCTACTTAAAAGTATAATTTAATTTTTGACTCTCAAGAGGTGTCACTTTTATATTCAACGCTTCCATGGATATATGTACTTAATTTAAATTAATTGGTTTTCTCCTAAACATTAAATAGTAATGAATTCCATTTTTAGGGTTCCGTACATGAAGCGTGATACAAAACAGATCTGCGATCTTTTTTGTTGCAATCTAAGTGAAGACAAGGATTACAATGTAGTCTATATGTTATGCTAGTAATTAATAATTAGATTAGGTTCATATAGGTGTTTATTTTGAATGTTAGATTAGGTCTATATGTTAAGATACTTAGTAATTAATTCGGTTAGGTTTATAAGTATTTATTTTAAATGTTACATTAGATCTAATTTTTTTAAGAAGTAGGTACTTATGTTACACCAGCGTATTAGGAATAATCCTGTAAAGCCAGATGTACCTAAGTGTTGAAAGTAAAAAAAATAAAAAAAAATGAGTTCAACTCGCATTTGACCGGCTTTTGCGGTTGATCAAACTATAATATTCATATTGAAACGCATGTCGCGTGCTTGCCTAAGAAGTTTGTTGAAAAAAAGGCATTTTAATGTAAGGATTCGGCGACAATGGGATGAGACCACTAAAAAGCTAATATGTCAATGGGGGGCCTGATGTTGCGTAACAATGCGGTTCTGAGGGCACTGTCAAGCGTATAACTTTATTAAATAGAAGCGAATGGAAGCTAAGAAGCTATCAAATGAAAGCGTGGAGGATTGATAGGTTTAAATGTGGCTTAGGTGCCCGCAATATTGAGTTACGCGGGTATATTTTTTGCAAAGGTAAGCAAATAAAACTAAATGCGTATTGTACGTACGTACTTTTATACCTTCTGTTTATTTTGTTCATTGAACTTTTTCATGTTGGACTTGTGTCGTGTAAGATTGATGTACTTTTTGTTGCAATTTTATATGAAAAGTTGCATAAGTAGCTGCAAAAGGTCCTGTAATTTTTTTTAATGAAGGCTATTTCAAATAATAAAGATTGTTAATTTAAAAATAAAAATATTTTTATTCAAATAAACTTTTATAAGTTCGCTATTATGACAGCAGCACTTATAAGTAGTTTTGTTAAATGAATCTACCACGGTACACTGTTTCAAATGCTTTTTCTACCGCAAAGGACCAGCAAGTAAGCGCTTGCTCTTTTTAACCGACTTCAAAAAAAGGAGGAGGTTATCAATTCGTCGGAATCTTTTTTTTTTTTTTAATGTATGTTCCCCGATTACTCGATGACGCCTGGAGTGATTTTGAAAATTCTTTTTTTGTTTGAAAGGGTATACTTCAAAATTGGTCCCATTTAAATTTGGTGAAGATCTGATGAACATCTTTGAAGATAGATACTGGAACTCCTCAACGGATGAAGAGTAAATTGCACGCGATCAGTGTAATAGCTTAGTAAACAGTAGATTTTTAACCAGTCATAGCATAATTCCATGGGGCCACTAAAAATTGTGAAATAAAATTTTATCAAATTGTCATCACAATATTGCGACCCTAGGATTCGATTATTGTATATATTCGTATTATGTCATACATCTATATGGTAACTTAGGGTCTATATGGTAATTTTGGGTGTATTACTCAGCAAAATATTTGGCAAACTCCATCTATCGAATAGTAACATCCGCCGCACATCCGGAAAGGTGGCAGCTCAAATAAAAGAGGCCATAATTCGTCATATTATTCATAAATATAAATCAGTGCAAGATCGGCAGATGCGAAAGGATTGCACACATGTCGGCAAGGTGTGTTCTTCGCTATGCATGTATGGCTTGTGCCAAACTTCGCAAACAATCCCTAGTAATATTAGATGATTTACGCATCTGTCATAGGTATCTTTTGACCTATTTTTATGAAATCCAAATCAATGCCATAGTTCTGTTCACGGCGCTTTAAATTATCAAGAATTAGCTGATGCCCACGACTTCGTAAACGTGGATTTAGGTTTTAAAAATACCGTGGGAACCCTTTGATTTTCCGGGATAAAAATTAGCCTATGTAACTCTCCAGGTCTTAAACTATACCCAAAAAATAACGTCGTCATTGCTCCGTTGCAATGTGATTGAAGGAAAAACCAACAAACCAACAAACAAACACACTTTCGCATTTATAATAAGAGTACTGATCCCATTTACCACCTTCCCGGAAAGTTGATTATGAAAACAAATAGTAGGCATATTAAAAATGAATTATTTTGCCTTCGCCTTTCTTTAAAGTGTAAAGCATGTGCTAGGACTGTACTGCAAAGAACGGGGTTTGAATACCTACAATCTTTTGAATTTCAGCCTGCTTGGCGGAACTGTTATTTATTAAGACTTCATCAGGCTAAAAAGGAGACGCCAGTAGGTAGTCGAATCCTGTTAGGCATAATATTACTAAAGGTCCCATTTCTTCTCCAAATTAGCATGAAGGCTAAGTGCAACAAAATCATACTTAGTATTTCATTTTGTTTCTTTCTGTGATATTTTAAGATACAAGTCTTTTTGCGTCGCATGTAAAAAACTTTATAGATTAACAAATATTCACCGTACAAAATTCATTACAGTTATTAAATATCCTACATTATTTATACGGTCGAATATAAACTGCTTTAATCTTAAAATATCAACATGTAATAATCAAAACACAGATCACTTATGATATTCCCATACGTTAATAACATTGTTAGTTCCTAGCAATAATCCGATAGTAAAGAGAATGGTAAGGACACGCGGCATCTTTGAAAGCCATTTCAGTTCCAGTTTAGTAATTAAACTTACATCTTTATCGATCAAAGACTTATCGAATACACGCAGACCACCGCGCCGCATATTTGCATGAATTGTATGAACTGTCCATAAGCGCGGCCGCATACATGCCGACACTATGATGTCGAGCCGGGTATATACCTAGCCAGCTAAGAGCGGTTTCAGAAGTAAAAGCAGTTTAGCATTTATTGCACGTATAAGCTCGTTTTTGTATGCGCGTATATATGCATCATTACGTTTATAAGCTCGCATAATATGCGCAAGCTGTTAATTCGTCGAAATCCATTTACAACTGATTGAACCAATGGTTCGAGCGGAGTAAGCACGAGCACGCGTATTCGATTTATTGAAGTGCGAAAATGCAAAGCGCGTGTAAGTGCACAAGAAAAACGTAAAATACAAATATACATAACGCAAATACAACGAAAAACGCTTTAAAATGGAAGAATATTTAATAACCTATATTGTTGTATTTATGACTCGGCTGTATTTAAAGTGGGCTTTAAAAATATTTAGGGTTAAAATGTTCATCATTTTATCCTCAGCATACAGCTTTTTGCAGTCCATTGCAGGACTGAGGCTTTTTGGTTTGCGCGACATTAAAAAAAAAAGCATTTCGTCGCGTCGCATCGATGTTTCTAAAACCATCACTGGACTGGGATGTGTGTGTCCGCGCTATGTTTCAGCTACGCATTGCTCGGGTAATGGAACTGTCGGACGATCGGTTCTTGTCTATAATCCACCGAATGAGTTTATTATGAGCACTGCCCACTTATATGTAGATTCGCTTGGATATGTTCGGATAAACACTAAATTTCAATGGTAAAGAGGAATGTGTCCAACTTCTTTGCCTTTATTAACGAGCAATTGTGAAGGCAAGATGTTTCGAGGAATTTTTTCCTTATAAAGAAACAATATTAGCTACACTGTCGTATTAGGCATTAAGGCGAATGTTTTTGTCAGAGGATACTAAAATACTAGACGAAAGTACAAATCCAAACAGTCAGACATTTTTTAAATTATGTATAATATTTTGTCTCAGACACTATAGTTACCACAGTTATTACCACGACTCCATCTGCGTAAATTTATTTAGGTTTTCTAAACGTCCTGTGGGAACTCTTTGATTTTCATGGATAAAAAAAGCCTAGTAAGTACGTCTACGGGATACGTGCTATCTTTTTATCCGTCAAAATCAGTTAAACTGATAGGCCGTGGAAAATTAACAGAGTTGTTTTCACATTTGTATGTAATCATGGAGAAAAAATACATTATCTTTTTATTATAGAATAAATTATTCTTGTTTTGAATTCATTTTGTAATGGACGCTAAATCTTATTTTTTTTCTATATCTATTTTACAGAACAATCAAAAATGTTTCCAATTTTCCTTTAGATGTCTACTAAGTCATTGTTATACACATCATCCGATCGCATTTAAGCTTATAAGTTACAAAGGTTGTAATTATCGAGGATGGTCCCGTTTGGCCTTTTATAGTGTTTTGTGCGAGGATGTCTCTATTTGCGATTTTCTAAGGTGTGGGCTGGCTAAATGTTATTTGACGACGGTATTGTAAGCGCCCGTGGCGCTTTTGTCAAGTTTTGTGCTCGAATGTATCACTCCCACAATTTTATTATACTTTGCAAATTCACTTGCAGGAAGAAGGCTAGGTAGATGATGGATGGGCGTCGCTTTTATATCATTGAAGTGTACGCGTTAAGTTATATGGCTCTGGGGAAAAATTTGCTATATTACGTGGGTTCTGTATGTAATAAACTGTATTACTGAGATAATAAACTAAATAAAGACGTTAGAAATTCTGCAGAGGATTGCATGGTGAAGCCGCGACAGCTTAATGTATTAATCAATTGCATTGCAATGTCTTCTGTTGTACTACAACATGAGAATATACCGACTTCATTTGCGTGGATTTAAAAAATCCCGTAGAAACTCTTTTATATTTTTCGGGATAACAAGTAGCTATGTCACTGTCAACAATAAGTATCTAGTATTGTTTCCAGCGTTTCACATTTAAAAGACGTTAGCAGGTAGACCATACAGAATCAATGGGACAAAATTAAATATGAATAACCTTCTCAAAGGCGACATAGAGTCTATTAAACTCAAGTTTAGCGCCTGCGTCAATGGGATGATTGAAGGCTTCTAAACAATCCATTCATCCTCAATAGCCTGCCCCACATTCCTTGTGTAATCTTTTTACAGCACAATGAATGTCACAATGGACATTTGCCCATTGACTGTTTAAAATATCGAGTCCCATAGTTCTAAATTAATGTAACTTTTTTCAAAAATTCACTGAACGCACACCGCCCAAGGTGCTTACAGACTTTTCATTGTGGAGCAAAGAAAATAACAATATGTATCTTAAACGCAAAGCTTTAGTGTATATTTTTGATTAAAATGCTAGGTCTGTGATAACTATTGCTATTGGTTCTGGGCTTTGTCGTGGGCACAAATACCATAAAACATGCGTTGTTTCGTGATGTTGAGGGAGTGTCATAAATTTACCATTGCGCATTATGTTAAGCATTGAAAGTCGCACTTGACTTAAAGAGATTTTAATAGATTTTAAAGTGAAATTCTCAAGATGACCATACATGATTGAATTCCATTTTTGTTGAGTTATCCATACTGATATGTAATATAAAGGCAAAAGTGTGTCTGTCTCTCTGCCTATCTGCTAACTTTTTATGGACCATCCGTTTCACCCATTTTGACGAAATTTGGTACAGAGATAGCTTGCACCCTGGGGACATCTCTACATAGGCTAAAATCACGTTCAATCAGTTCCCTGATTTCTTCAAACGATATTTTTGATAAACCTTAATCAACGTGGACGAACTACTTAGTAGGCATCGGCTAATTGGTATAGAGATAGCTTGCATCCCGAAGATGGTAATAAGTTTCTTTTTATTCTGAAAAATCAAAAACTTCCCACGGTATTTTCAAAAACCTAAATCCACGTGAATGAAGGAAGTTATTGGGCACCATCTAGGTTGAAATAAATCTAGCTTATATATATATAGAAAAAAACCTTCAAAGCTTTCGTAACATCTAATAATTTTTTTTAAAAATGTGTAGGTACGTCGTAGTTATTTTAATTGATATAAAGACTTCTGTATAATATAATCCATACTAATGTTATAAATGTGTGTATGTCTGTCTGCTATCTTTTCACGGCTCAACGAAATTTGTTACAGATGTAGCTTACATCCCGGTGAAGGACATAGTAATATTTTATCCAGCAAAATTAAAGATTTAGTTAAAAGTAATGAAAAAAACTAAGTAGTACTAAGTAAGCCATATTTTTAGTATCGTGATATAATATGCATTCAGTCTTTTAAAATCCTACGTTTATATGTGCCTTTATTTACTTATACTTAACTTAAACAAACACAAAATCTATGCAGTAGTCTAGTGGTTTTGAATCGTCCCACATATTGGTGAATGTTAATTCCACGGCACGTGTATAAAGTTTGGACTACTCGCGGCGTTTTCGAAAAAATCATATCCCAGGTACCGACCCAAAAAAAAGGATAGGGGTGGGAGTGTTCCCTATTCATTTTTTTGGTCAGGCGAGTCTTATAAAGAGCCGCGGGACCCTATCGGACTCATTCATTACCTCGCCGTCGAGTACGTTGAAACTTCGGAATTTTGTTAACAGTCTGCGTTCTTAAATACGAGAATGCTTCAGAGTAAGAACTACGCCATGGCCTATATGACGCCTTATAAGAACGAGTCGCCGAAATTCGTCCCTATTGCACCGAACACTGAAAAAAAAATGGATTGTACAGTGACACGAAAGTATACGTATAAAAATAATTACACAGGAGCACAAGCAGCATCTATTGCGAGGAGGAACGCTCGTGAAAGGAATCGGGTGAAACAAGTGAACGATGGTTTTACCGCGTTAAGGAAAAGGTTGCCTGCAGCGATCGTCAGCGCTTTATCCGGAGGTGCGCGCCGAGGATCAGGGAAGAAGCTAAGCAAAGTGGACACTTTGCGAATGGTCGTCGAATATATAAGGTACATGGAGCGATTAATAGACGAAAGTGATGCAGCAGTGGGCGTTACTAAAGAAACTAACGCTCCTATGAAAACTTCGTTATGTGAACTCGATGAAGGAATTTTTGGCGGAAGAAGTTCACCTTACTCCGACTCAGTGCCTTCACCTGCCGATTCTGAATGCTCCTCTGGTGTTTCTTCAAGTTATTCTACAGCCAATGATTGTTATACCAGTAATTACTATAGTGAAACCAATCCTGTGAATGATAGTGAATTATTAGATGCGATTACGTGGTGGCAACAAAAGTAGCAAAAATTAACTTAGATCAATTGTGTATATCTAGTCTTGCGTGTAAAATATTATTGTTCTCAGTGTCAAGAAAAATGTACAATTAGGTATAATTAATATATATAATATGGCTGTGAAGATAATAATATATGTTTGTACCTATATGCTAATTTGTAAGTAAATAATAATGTAAAGTACTATGTAGCATAAGTGTAGAATAAGGAAAAATAAAATAAAATAATGATGAAATAAATTTTAGTTTTTTTTTTGACAGGTAAAGGTACCTGGTAGTACCAGATAAAGATAGGTATAGAGCGCGACAGGTCGAAATGGCAATCGCGGAGGGAATGCCCCGCACACACATCCGCACAGCCCTAGCGTTAACCCGATGCGGGCGAGCGGGGGTGACGTGCGGTTGTGCGAGGCATCCGTCCCCCCATCAGATTGCCATCTCATTCTCATCTCAACCTGTCGCGGACTATACTAACTTTAACAGCTTTATAACACAACTTTTACAATCATAGCCCTTCTACCTATAGGTACTAATTTAGTTTAAAATTAAAAATTAGATGAGTAGGTAATACGCGACAGGTCGAGATGGCAATCGAAGTATGAAGCGGGGGGACGCCCCGCACACCCACATAGCGCCTGCGCCACACCGCACCGGCCTGCCGGTTAGCGCGGGGCCTATATGCTGGTGTGTGGGGCAATCCCACCCCGACTGCCATCTCGACCTGTCGCGTACAAATAGGTAATATGTAATATGGAGTGAATTTATAACATGTAGGTATCAGCAGAAGTAAGTAATTAAAGTCCAATCTATAATGAACAGCTAATTAATAAAGAACACACACTGCGCTATTTAAACATGAACATTTTTCAATTATTTTAAATACTTGTAAAGGCGTAACCCGTTTACAGTTTTACTAGTATTAAATATTAATACAGAAATTGATTTAATGTCCAATGTAACAAGCGTTTCAATTTATCTGTAGCTCTATATTTTAATGATAGAAGTAGAAAATCATTTTTATATTAGCTTATTCCCGCAACTTCGTCCGCGTGGACTATACAAATTTCAAAGCCCTATTTTACCCCCTTAGGAGTCGAATTTTCAAAAATCCTTTCTTAGCGGATGCCTACGTCATAATAGCTAGCTGCATGCCAAATTTCAGCCCGATACGTCCAGTAGTTTGAACTGTGCGTTGATAGATCAGTCAGTCAGTCAGTCACCTTTACCGTTTATAAGTATACTAGCTTATGCTCGCGACTTCGTCCGCGTGGACTACACAAATTTCATACCCCTATTTTACCCCCTTAGGGGTTGAATTTTCAAAAAATCCTTTCTTAGCGGATGCCTACGTCATAATAGCTATCTGCATGCAAAATTTCAGCCCGATCCGTCCAGTAGTTTGAGCTGTACGTTGATAGATCAGTCAGTCAGTCAGTCAGTCAGTCAGTCAGTCAGTCACCTTTTCCTTTTATATATTTAGATTTAGATTTAGATATTTATTATATTACTCTGTCCTAGTGATATTAAATCTGAAAACCGTGAACTTGTGGTTACATTATACAGAAATTATCAAAGTAAGATAACTATATCAGGTGGGGTATCATATGAAAGAGCTTCACCTGCGGATCCTAACTGCGACTGTACCTACTACGGAACCGTCGGTGTGCGAGCCTGACTCTCACTTGGCCGGTTTTTCCTTTTGACCTCACCCCTGACGGAACCCTGAAAAGTAGCATATTTTTATATACAGACCATAATCATACTTTCATTCTTTTCTTTTCAAAGGCAACATTATTTAAGTGAGAAACATAATTACCGCAACAAGTAAAAAAGTGAAAGCGTTTTATTAATTATTATTATTTAAGCGAGATATCGATACATTTAACGATAAACTGCGGTCAAAATGTATGTTACAAGTAACCGCAACAGTAACACGTTATATTTGATACAGTTTGGTTCTAATTAAACCACCTGAGTTAACCCGCACAAGATATGAACAGGCAATTAAAATATGAAATGTGTTCATAATGTTTACTGATATGGTACATAGATAAGGCAGGTACTTACCTTCATAGTCTTAATTAAAAGTGTTTTTACGTGGATTTAAAGAAAGTTCGAAAGAGGGTTAATGTCGAAAAAATACGGTTGTAGTACGGATACCCTCGGTGCGCGAGTCTGACTCGCACTTGGTCGGTTTTATTTTATTTCAAATTGGCTGCCCCGGCGAAGTTCGTACCGCCTAATAGTCGATTCTTTTTCAGGCAATTTTTTAAAATTTTTCTCTCCGTAACAACCATCCCCGTACTTCAAGGAATATTATAAAAAAAGAATTAGATTATATAAAAAAATTATATAAAAAAAGAAAAATGGTTTATAAAAAAAGAATGGATTATATAAAAAAATAAAAATGGTTGCAAGGAAAAAATTTTTACTTCTTAGAAGAATTTTTCCAACATGATAAAAAGCGTTTTTGACATTCTATTGTTGGACATTATTAAAAAAAAAACTTATTACGGTGCCTATATTCGCTTGGTTTTGACATTTACAATTATTGTAAAAATGTAAAATGTTATGGTATATTTATTACTCATACGTACTTAGTTTAATTTTATGATTTGCCTGTATTTTATAAAAAAAATATTTAGTCTTACACTCAATAATCTCAACTGTCAACTATATTTGTACGCCGACATGGCTAATGTGCTGGACTGTTTCTTAGATTCAACATCTTATGTACCACATTATGCAAATAAAGAATTATTCTATTCTATTCTCTTCTATTCTTAGCGAAATCGGTTCAGCTGTTCTCGAGACTTACGATCAGCAAAACATTTAGCGATTCATTTTTATATATAGAGACGTACCTATGTATGACTTAAGTACTTAACTGGCTCTTGGTTTCTATTTTAATAGAAACTATTAACCAAAGAAAATGAAAGATTAATTTAAAATAAATCTTATGAACGAATCTATTGTAATGCGTTCAACACAATTAGCTTTAACAATAGGATTAGCGAATGAAAGCTTGACCAAGTGAAATCGGCAAACAATAGTCAAAGAGATAAAAGCTCACCTAACAACATTATCGCTTAAGTAATGTTTAACTCAAATTGTATAAATAGATAAGGCAAGATGCTGAGCTTAATTTAACTTTTTTGCTGCTATGGGAAATCTTTGATTTTCAGGGACAAAAAGTAGCCATTCTCGGAATGCAAGCTGTCTTTCTACCAAATTTCATTAAAATCGGTTAAACGGATGGGCCGTGGAAAGCTAGCAGACAGACAGACAGACACACAATCGCATTTATAAAATTTGTATGGAAGTATGGATTAAAGTAGTAAAATGTATTATTACTGTTATTAGGAACGTAATCTCTATGCAGTTTATCGTTAACTTTTCGCAAATATCACGAACGGTATAAAGCTCACGTGCCACGTAATAAGATTACGGAATCCGGATACAAAGCGGAAAAAAAACGATTCAAATCAACAGTTTCCGGAATTTGTTGTAATATCTTATTGCCGTCAAATATTTTTTGCTTCATAGTTAACAAAATAAAAAACATTTAAGTTGAAATTTCTTTAAAGTTTATATTATAACACGATTTGCATTCAGAGTTAACTTAAACTTAAGAATAGTGTAAAAGTCATAAATAGGTAAAACGCAGTGAACTGGAATTTGATCCCGTTTTTAATTACGCTCGTTAGTTACGTTTCTATCACAATAACGACCATAATCGTAAACTTCAATCTACGATACCGAATAATCTACATTAATACACACAGCTTTTAAGTATTACAAACAATTTTTACAAACATTTTCTCTTCAAAATAAATATTCGCTATTCAGACAAACCGCCCAAGTGCGAGTCAGACTCAGTTCTGTACTACAGTCGTATTTTTTGACGGATAGATGGACAGACGAACGGACGGATGGACGGACGAACGGATGGACAGACAGACAGGCAACGAAGTGATCCTATAAGGGTTCCTTTTTCCTCTTGAGAAAGTTTTTGGATTGCTTTTTCACGTGGAAAAAGGTGTGACCAGAACCCTATCGAAATCTTAGGGTTATTATTATACTACTATCTAAACATAATCTTGTACTTTTAGTGATTTAGTATTTTTCAAACGTATGTATTGTACGTTGTTATTTAGTATGTTTCAGCGTGCAAAACTCGACTGAATGCCCATCTACGACGCGGCATTGAATCCGAGTGGTCTATATTACGTAACGTTCGTTGATCGCTAGCGTCAGTCAGATGTTTTATTTGCAATCTAAATTGTTTAATACCTCAATAGGCCAACGGTTAAGGAACGGACTGGATTCCGAAAGGTCGGCGGTTCAAATCGCACCCGTTGCACTATTGTCGTACGCCTAGCACAAGCTTTACGCTTAGTTGGAGGGGAAAGAGGAATATTAGTCATGATTGAGATCGCTAATATTCTTTAAAAAAATATGCAGTGAACTTTTAAAAATACAGGATTGAAAAAAAAAATTTGTGGGTTTTGTGGTACCTTATCAATAATCATTAGTACTATCACCTGTCTTCGTTTTTGCTAACGTTCTGGTTACACCTTATATGATAGTATAATAAGTGGAGTACAATAAAATTATATCTTACGTACTCAGAAAAATAAACATCTTTCTCTATTTTATAAATCTCATTAAAGAATCTTTTAGAAACTCGGCAGGAATTGAAATACCTTTATATTTGCTATATGAAATGTGCTTGGTAATTGTATTATTAGAAAACACAAATGAATTGAAATATGCTTTCATTTGCGATCGTTAGTTACAGAACCGTTTGCTTTTCGAACGCTGAAGATTTGTGTCTCGAGCATAACGATAAAGGATGGTGGTGGATATTATTCGAAGCGAACTTCTTTGTCGCTTTATCAGGCCCGCTTTATTCGCACATGTAAATGCATTTAGCTCCCACCTCCTTATCTCAGTGAACACCATTAATCTTGTATAACAATGTCGCCCCAGTGTAACCACATCAGCAACTTAATCAACAATTCTCGAGTATAATTTCAGCACACCGAAATCGGAGTGCAGATAACTCGATATCGGTGCAAACCTATAAAGACAAAAAGATTTATATCTGCCTTTAATCAAGCCGAAGCAGGTTAATCTAAGAGTTGGAAACGGCTTCCTATATTTTTTATTTTCAGCAGCTTTCTGCGAAATGATCTCTTTTTAGGGATTTATTAATAATATATTGTTATGCTCGCTAACTATGGGCTCATAAGAAAGCTCAGAGTCACTCAGCGAGCGATGGAGAGAGCTATGCTTGGAGTTACTCTACGTGATCAAATCAGATATGAAGAGATGGAGGAGAACCAGAGTAACCACCATAGTTCAGAGAGTGGCAATGGTCAGGGCACATAGTTCGAAAAACCAGTAGACCCATGGTGCTGCAATGGCGCACCGGAAAGCGCGGCGAAGTCCCACCATTAAGTGGACAGAAGATATTAAACGAGTCACAGGGAGCCGCTGGATTCAGGCGGCGCAAAACCGTGGCGTGCGGAATTCCCTACAAGAGACTTATGAGCAGCAGTGGACGTCTATCAGTTGTTGTTGATGATAATGATATTATTATGGTGCCAACGAACCAAACATGGTACTTGTTTTTTTGGTTAGCCTGGTTTACGCTTCCAGCATTCTATATCTTGAGTTTATCATCTACTTAGGCTTGGAATTCATCATTACCTATACCAGATTTGACAATACAAAAACTATTGAAGATTTTGAGTCACGAATGGCCGAATACTGAGCTGTCAATTTGCCACTCGTCTGGTGTAAAAAGAAAATTAGGGTTTGTTTTAATTTACAGACTAGCGCTTGGCTGCAACCTGCAAAAATCGAACCTGCTGGTAAGTTCTGATGCAGTCAAAGGTGGAGCGTGCTTGCCCAGAAGATGCCTATTCACTCTTGAATTGAAGATATCTATAATAAAGTGGAGAGGAAACTGAAGCTGGAAGGGCATTCCATATTCTAGCGGTTCCATTATGAACGAATGTTAAATACAATTTAAAATTATATTAAGTAAACTGTATTTGGAAGAAAGCTTTGAAATTGAATGCGAATTGAGCCATATATTATGCTGTTACAGGAATATCTCATTTAAAATTAGTACATCCGTGGTAGTTCCGTATAAATATAATTAAGTGACAGACCGGGACATGGGCCGTCGCTTATGCAAATGTTTTATGGCCTCCGCCTCGTCTTTCGTTCACGATTTATAGAATTGCGTTCGGTTAGTTACATTGAATGTTATTTGTTCTTCGTAATCGAACATTTGTGACTGTTTGTATAATTCTTATTTTAAAAAACTTACACACTTTGATATTGTACAATATGTACTAACTTGGTTTAGGAACATCTTAATGTTTCATTTTTAAACTCCGTTGATACGTGGGTATCTCCTTTTGATGGTGTGTAATACGTAGTGCAAAATAGTTGTGCATATCTAAGGCTTAAATTCAGATACAAGTTAGCTTCAACTTTGACTTTGATTTCAACTGATGGGAAGAGATGATGTAGTCTAAGATAGAACCTAGAAGGGGTATGGTAGGGTATGGTAGAGCAGTTACTAAGCCACGGCCAAAACCTCCCACCAGACCAGATAAGAGCTAATTTAGAAACTATTAATTCGCAAACTGTCCAAAATCGAACCCAAGACCTCCACTTATAACACGTTGTATATTACACATTGTATATCAAATCTTTGAAAAGAGCAACCGCCGAGTTTCTTGCTGGTTCTTCTCGGTAGGAAAGGCATTCCGAACCAATGCATCTGACGGTTTAAAAATACTTGTAAAAGTTTAATTGAATAAAAAATATTTTTATTTTTACTTTTTATTTTACCACAGCGTTTACTATTGTGCCAGGGAGGACATCAAGTAAAAGACCTACTAAACAAGACATTGCAATAATCAACAAAATTTAAACTGATTGTAACAAATGTTATCAGCATGGGAGAGCATCAGGTCATGAACAAAACATTAATATTAAAAACTGCTGTTCATAGCCGAGAAAACAATAGTAAATGCAGCCTCATAAAGTATATGAAATCGTTGCCTATAGCCTGCGGCTTCATGTAAGTAAAGATACGAGTAGTAGACGAGTCTGTAACGAGCGGCAAATATAAATAATGGTCGGATACCGGCTTCCTCTGCCGTCGGCGACCACGTATGTAATGTGTAAGGTCAGATAGAGCAAACAATTTTCGCACTGCAATTTCTTATCTAAGATAGAGTGTACCTACCTATCCAATCCCTGCGATCTATTGAGTATTAAGTTTTTGAGTAAATAACCTTAGGTCTCTTGAGGGGAGTTCCACGCACCACGATCTTGCGCCGCTGAACCCAGCGAGGTCACAGGGAGCGACACCTTTGAAAATTTTCAGCACATGTTTCAAAATACCACAAAACCAGTTTTGAAGAGTTTAGCTTTTTTTAAATTTCATGTTTTTCCGGAATAAGATGAGGTCTAAAGAACAGCTAACTAAGCACATCATGTGTGCCAAATTGAGAACCTTCTACTTTTTGGAATCTGGCTAAATAATATTAAATAAGAAAATATGATATCAGTAATTCAGAAGAAAACAATTATCTGGGTAGGTATGTGTTGTGTTTTTTTTCTGATAAAAACATAATAGAATACAAAAAAATGTAAATGTTCCGTGGAATTATTTTAAAGAAAAAGGTGTGATGCATCTGTCGAAAACTGGAAGCTGTTACCAAATCCAATTACCACTTATAATTAGGCGTACCTGTAACGCAAGCGTGCCCACTTGACCGCAAATTGTAAAGTATTGCATTACGCACAGAAATATTATGAATGACTATAGCGATATTCGATATGATCTACGAAAGTCCGAAACGAAAGTATGGAATATGATTAAAAGAAAAAATCTCTTATACTATGATTTCTTATAAACTGACTAATAGACTGAGAGACAGACTGAGTGATCAGACGCCATTATTGAAAATCCATGAAATTATTAATTTAAAATTATTTTGTATCACTGAACTATGCATTTAAATAAATTATTTGTAATTTTCCCGGGATAAAGGGATTCTCAATTTTGTAAGAAAGTGTACGTACATGTAGGTATGTGGAATAATGTGAAACATCGCCTTTCAGGTTATTATATTTTAGTCTAGTGTACAATAATCCACACTAATCTCTACATAGTATAAAATAAAGTTGCTTCCCGCTGTCTGTATGTATGAACGCGTAGATCTTTTAAACCACGCAACGGATTTTAATGCGGTTTTCACTAGTAGATAGAGAGATTCAAGAGGAAGGTTTATAGGTATAACTTAATATTGGTTTGTGTTAATTTGTTGAAATATGACGATATTTGAACAAAATGTCGGAAGAAATCAAGCTTCCATCGAAAATTAACAAATATAACGCGCAACAAATGAGACGGAGGCGGCGGTGGTCGCATTTATAATATTAGTAGGAAGTGACACTACATAAGTATCTACACTACCACCCATGCGAAGCTGGGGCGGGTCGCTAGTATCATAATAAATGCGAAAGTATGTCTATTTGTCTGTCCTGTCAGTCTGTCTGTTACCATTTCACCGGCCATCTGTTTAACCGAGCTTGATGAAATTGGTACAGATGATAGCTCGCATTCCATAGACCTTTTCTCGGAAAATCAAAGAGTTCCTACCGGATTTATAATGCACGTGGACCAAGTCACGAGCATTATCTAGTGAAGAATATTTTTTAAAAGTAAATAAGTACTTAGGTATGTAGATTGAGGGTCTACGAAAACTTGAAAGTTCAGGTGTTGATAGTCCCTTGGGCACGTACGTAAGTCATTAAAGTTTTGAAATCAGAGGTAGGTAGGCACTCTAATTATTATTTTACTAGCTTATGCCCGCGACTTTGTCCGCGTGGACTACACAAATTTCAAACCCTTATTTCACCACCTTAGGAGTTGAATTTTCAAAAATCCTTACTTAGCGGATGCCTACGTCATAATAGCTATCTGCATGCCAAATTTCAGCCCGATCCGTCCAGTAGTTTGAGCTGTGCGTTGATAGATCAGTGAGACAGTGAATCAGTCAGTCAGTCACCTTTTCCTTTTATATATTTAGATTCTAGTTACACATTTTTTGTATGACCACTACGTCGTGTCACGTCTATGTGATAAAAAGCTTAAAAGTTCGAAACACTGAGTAAATTGTATGCCCCCTGATACGAGCTCTTAGATCATATTATTATTGGACCCTCTCAAGAAAAATTCGAATTGTGTAATCGAAAGATACTTTTTGATGTGCAATTTGAGAATCATTTCCGCACGAACAACATCAAATACTCAACATTTATTGCGTTTGTAACAATTTTTTCATACTTCCTCGTCTTTTTCGTTTTGCGGTTGCTTTCTTTACGTAACTATTATTATGCTTTTGAAAATCGCTTAAGTGAACTTCAAATTAGAAATAGTTGTAATTTTAACTACATGTGGGTAGGCTCTCTCAAGTATTTTTTTAGCTGTCAAGGAAAGATTTATGAGCTTTCGTAAGCCGCCATGATTTGAACAATTACATAGGGTAAACTGTAAAGTATTTTGAAAAACTTATCAACATAATCAACCCATCGCCAGCTCACTACAGAGTAAGGGTCTACGGGTATGGGAAGAGTTTGGCCATAGTCCACCACGCTGGCCATGTGCAGATTGGCAGACTTCACAGTTCACGCGCCTTTTTGTACATTATGTTGAACTCTCAGGCATGTGAAGGTTTTAGCATAAGATTTTTGCACAGGCATAAATATTTTCCGAAAAACTTTTTAAATTTTTTCTTATTTAAGCAATGCGTTATTTACTTTTAAATTATTAAATGCCTATTTTTGGTCAAGGCATAGAATATTTATTTCTTTAATTTTTTTTTTTTTTTTTTTTTTTTTTTTTTTTTTTTTTTTTTTTTTTTTTTTTTTTTTTTTTTTTTTTTTTTTTTTTTTTTTTTTTTTTTTTTTTTTTTTTGATTAACTTTTATTATTTAATAATTACTTGAAGATGGAAACAAATAAACTATTAATAAACTTAAATCTAAAAAAAAAGAAAACAATATTAAATTAAAACTAAAATAAATTAAATTAAATCTAAAACCTCATCGAGACCACCGCAGCGAGGCATTGTACCCAAGATGCTGGCAGCATTACCCCTTTGGATGGCCAAACTAATTCTTTGGCCAAGGTAGCTGCCAGCTCTCGGGTCCCCGGTTGACTCGATAACTCTTTTCGCAATTTCTTCAAAAAGAGCTCGAGCCCCCGGGCCCCACGGCCCCAAGGTCTCCACACCAAAAGGCACGAATACGAAGCTCCCATCGAGGTTTTCATATTTGCGCCTTTTGGCCTGTTCGGCGCTGATGGCCGCTGCACCCGCCATAGAGGAGGTCGCCTGAATGTGGGATGCAGCTAAAGTGTCTACACAAGTTGCATCCCAAACAAGCGACCTGCCCATCTTCCACGGTACGAGCGTCATACCATCAGGTCTCTTGCCATCGCCACGTGCCAAACCAATAGGTTCTAGTACAGCTGGCACATGGGCGGTGGCAAGGGATGATTTCTTTAATTGATGTGCGTACCTTGGTCAAAATGCTTTTATCGACTGGGCCTTTTAAACGAATTTTGGTAGAATTCAAATGCGTAGACATTTGACTCTACTACTAAGTAGGGAATTAAAAATTCAAAAGACACCGTTGTCGTACACCCTTTGCCTCTCGATCCTGATTTATTAGATAAAAAATATATAATGCTTAAGGAGACAGTTGAGTGCGTGATCCCTAAGACGCCGGCGTGATTCCCATTAAGGAGATTATACCCTGAGAAGGCTTAATGCTCTAGGATTCAATTAGGTGAAATAAGCTTAAATGGCCTGTATCCGTTGTTATGACAGCGATCAAATTATCAAGAGCTATATAGCTTCCGTGACATTAGGCACTTAGGGAGGCGACAAAATCATTATTCGGGATATGAATGGATAGGGACAAGAGGTAATGGTTGTTTGATGAGAACTAGCGTGACTTCTCTACGAGTAGCTTATGTCTGAGGTTCTATTTGTCTATTACAATGATTGAATCTGATCTCGTAATATCATTTAAGTAATTGTTAATTGAAGCTGTAATAGCCTAGTGGTTAAGACGTCTACCTCCTAGTCGGGGGATCCGAGGTTTGAACGCAGATTTTATTTAACTTTTCGGGATGATGTGGGTTGTAAACAACTAATATCACATGGTGAAGGAAAATATCATGAGGTATAAACATAAACACTCTTTACAAATTAACCATGACCTTAAATGTACAATGAATATCAAGATTTACGTGTTCATTAATGGGCACCTTTGATACAGTTACAGTACTTAGTTAACAGTAAAAAAACTGTCTTACAAAGATAGCAGAGACGATATGAAGTACTTGAAACGTGGGTTACATTTAGAGTCAAGTGTACAGATAGTATTATCGACAATGCATTGACGCGTGTCTGTACTGTGCCTACGTGTATGCGGGCTTAGTTGATACGGAAAACAATTGATGCACATGAATTAAGACCTTAGAATGATATGCAACAAGGTTGCAATTCAGTTAAGATTATGGACATGTTTTTAATTCATTGTCGGTGATATTCAGGACGTGACTGTCTGGTGGCAGGGTTTGTGCTGAGTAAATTTCTTTGGATACGTAATGTGAACTAATGTGTAGTACCTAATCAGGAAATACTGACTATTTATTAAGGGGGATTACCTTGTGAATATTTAAATAGTAAAGTTTTATTTTTTGAAAGTTATGAATCTCATTCAATTATTATGAAATCAAAATTATCTTTGAAATATCTAAATAATTATGTCATCCCAAATGAGATTACTTTGTGCGTAAATAAACCATGTAAAAATCCATAAAATTGCAAAACTAACTGCTTCAAGGCAAACTTTACTTAATTGTAATTTTAAATCAGTTAATAAAAAATATTGATTGGTTTTCAAAATAACGAAAATCGAAATACCAAACATTATAATTTGCGTCGTCCATCTTTCCGACTGTAAATATTGGAACAGAATTCTTTGCACGATCACGTGCTAATGAAGACAGCAATTTTAATCAGCGCTTTTGAAATAAAATTACTTATACTGAAAACTTGAAAGCTACCCTCATATATAAAGTTAATTTACCTGAAAACTATAAACCTCAAAAGAGTCTGGGAACTTAACGAACCCGTACAAATATTATTATTACACACGAAATGCGCGAAAGGCTTCCGCATAATGCATCAGGTGCTCTACTTACCTCCCGCCTCCCCGAAAGGGTTCGTAAATAATTCTCCATTTTTAAAGGGTTCCCATTATTCTTATTCTGATCGACAATCGCTCTCAAGTGTCAGCTTTTTTCTGACAGATATAAAACTAATATTGGTAGGTCCCATCCTCTTCCGCTACTTTTTGCTCGTCATGGCCCTACGTACCTTCCTACTATTTCAATAAAGATAGTATTTGTATTGTTTTATCTACCTAGTATTAAACAAATCTTAGATTGATCCTATGCCTTTGTATTTTAATGAGTAGGTAATATTTGGTTCAATGGTCGTCCTTGGCCAGCGTGGTAGACTATGGCCAACCCTTCTCACTCTAGGAGAAGACCAGTGCTTTGTAGTGAGCCGGCGGCGATGAGTTTGCTCATGATAAATATTTGGTAAATTAAAGAAAGAATGTGCTGAACGAACTTATAGTGTTCCTTCCAAACTAAGTTTAAAGCTTGCTAGGAGCAGGTATACGACTATAATGCAACGGGCGAGGTATGAACCTGCATCGAAATAGCGGATTCAAGTCCGTTATCTAACCATTTAGCTAGAGAGGCATTAATTTACATAAAAATCACATTTTGAATAACAGAATAAAATTTTATTATTGAGTTTTGATTTCCCGATAGGTACCTCCAACCTAATAGGTATCGTTGTGATATCTAGATGCCAAATTTTGGTGTGTTTAATTAGTTTAATATTATAATTTAATAATTTCCTTAACGGTATCAAATTAATATTATTAATTTATTTAGAGATGGGAAAAGGTTTAGTTCTCCAACGAAAATGCATTCAAACGATCAGTATGGTTCAGTGTTATCAATTTCTTAATGTATTTCCAAATAGAAAACCTTTAAAGCAATTCAAATTTACCCTCGATAAGGGAATCTGAATGTTGTACCACCAAAGGCGAGAATGGGTTTTTAATTTAATTATTTTATCTAATTAGATATCGAGACACAGTAATGCTCGAAAAGCCATTTTTTTTTTGAAACGAATTAAACTTCTTAGGAGATTTTTTTGAATGGATTCAGATTTGTGTTAGGCAGTTGTCCGACCACCGACGATTAGCGAGAAACGAGTTGAGCTAAAAACAAAAAGCTGGAGAGCAACAAGAAGCGAGTGTGTAGTTGGGATAGTTTTGTCGCTGGGCTATGAGCGAGTATGCGACTGTGACGGGAGAAATCTTGCGCAGTAAAATTAATACCTGCGCAAACTGCGCAAGTGTTTCGATCGAAGAGAGCGTTACTGAGCGAGTTTTGCATGTGATAACTTTTGTCGCCATAACAAAATAGTGGAGAGAGAGTTCTCGTGGACAGTGTGCACATTCCTGGTCAACTATATTTATCTCTTTCATTGACATGGAATTCTATTACATTGATTGTAGGTTTTTTAATTGATAAAATAGTCGGTAGCTAGTCATTTCCTCGTCGGTGGTGGGACAATTGCCTAAAAGTGGGAATTCGTCGTTTTCCGTGTGACACTTTGCTGCCATCAATAAATTAACAACAGACGTACGCGTGATGAATGGTTCAAGCCTTGATTTAGGAGGGTAACACTATAGGCTTGACCTTACCCTATCATCCTATCCTACTAATAATAAAACTACAAAACTAATGGACACATTCTCAAATGAAGGACGTTAATAAAATACAACGATTCAAGGTGTTACAATTATTAAGAGGTGCAAAAAAATCGTTCTCAATATTGAGATGGAATCTTAACTTGTAAGACAAATTGTTCCAATTTTTGTCAACCCTTAGGTGCTCAAAGACAGCGCTCGAGGATCATTCATCCATTTTTTAGCTCCCGGGATACAATTAACTATGACAGCGGTCAGGTTGCATACAAAAAGTTTCTTACATTTTTACAAAATTTAGAATCAAGTTTTTTAATCCAGCGTAGGTAAACCATGAATGGAGAGGCTAAGAAATTTATTGCGTTTAGCGCTTTGTTCATATCTATATTTTATGGGGACGAATCGAGACGATTTTAGCGGCGTATAAAAGTAAAGATTTACATCGGTCCCTTTTGTATTTCGTGTGGGTGATCTCGTTTGACAAAAGTGTTAACATTTACATCCATAAAATATTTTGACTACTCTTTTAGTGGACTTAAGAAGACAGGTTATTTTTATGTCATAATGTAGTTTTTTTAATATGTGAGATTTAAGAATGCATCCGACAAAGCACAGTTTTGGAAACTTTGATATTTCTACCGCTTCTTGATTCAAATCAAATATACTTATGCTATTGTTCTTGTGTGCAAGGCAAGGCAAATAAGGCAATTTTAACTTATTTAATAAGTATTAAGAGTTAGTTAATCTATATTTTTAATATTTTTGATCAAACGTGAGAGGGAACAAAAAATACTCACCCCACAAGTAAATAGTAATTATAACCCGCCAGAATTATTTAATTGTCGGTTGTCTTGTGTTAATAAGAATCGAGTCATTAGAAACTATTAGAATATTTCAAATTTTAAATTTCTGTTTTTCATTTTGTAGCATCACGTTAAAGCCTCTAATTTAGCTAAAAGAATGATTATAATTATTGTTATTAGTTACACCACAAGTAAAATTAATAACTGAGCTTCTTCTGAGGAAACAAGTAAAAAATACTCAAAGGATTGTAATCGTTCTTCTCTTTGATATAGAAAAGTAGGTAGGTACAATGAGAGAGTTATTGTTATTCCATATCTGTATTTGAATTCACAAATGACAAATAAAGATAGCATCGATGCGTGGTCCGCTGTCAAAAGTTATATTTATTTTCTTTAGAAATTCATAGAATCCATGCGAATTCAGTATCGAGATGTTTGCGGGTTATTCGCATTATGCGCGGACGCATCGTTTGTGTCGCGTACAATGGACGCAACCCTTTGGCGACACAATGTGCGTCACTAATCTAGATCAGTGCACTATTGTGCGCTATTGTTGCGGTCGCCGCGGCCCGCACCCCGCGCGCCACTTCTCCCCCTCGCAGCAGGAAAAGACCCGCAACTCTGGATATCTCACTCGATGTCGATTTATAAGAAATTACCGCGCCGCGGGGGCCAGGTAAGCGCTCCCACGGTTGTGTGCGAACAACGCAAAAACTACTCTCCAAAATTTTACTTGCTTGCCAAACAGGAAATGAAAAATATTATAACTTCACTTCCGAATGCTACTATGCACAAACATTGGCAACGTTTCATACAATGAGATGTTTTATTTACAAACATAACATAAAATAAATGCATAGTAATATTATAAATGCAAAAAGTGTCTGTTTATCTGTCTGCCAGCTTTCCACAGCAGGTCAGTTAGCTTTCATCCGGGAGGGTTATTTTTATTCTGGAAAATTGAGGGGAGGTTGAATTAAATTTTTCTCTCCGTAAGAACCATCCTCGTACCTACTTCAAGGAATATTATAGAAAAAGAATTAGCGAAATCGGTTCAATTACCGGACCAATACATTTGGTGATTCATTTTTATATTATAGAAGACTGACTAGCTAATGCTCGTGACTTCGTCCGCGTGGACTACACAAATTTCAAACCTCTGTTTCACCCCCTTAGGGGTTGAATTTTCAAAAAACCTTTCTTAGCGGATGCCTACGTCATAATAGCTATCTGCATGCCAAATTTCAGCCCGATCCGTCCAGTAGTTTGAGCTGTGCGTTGATAGATCAGTCAGTCAGTCAGTCAGTCAGTCACCTTTTCCTTTTATATATTTAGAAGATGTAATCAGGTTTTACAAACTATCTTACTTACTTAGCAATTGTTGTGTTTGGTTAGACATAATTATTTAGACAAGAGGTGACTGCAATCGTCACACTGTACCTCTCATAGCTTTTTTTTTTTTTTTTTTTCTCTAGGAGGAGGAAAAATCCCTAATGGACTTCTGTCTATCGACAGGGTGTGTCCGACTCGCACGGACTAAAAAGACCTCCCCCTCTGCGAGATCAGCACGGAACCGTGTAACATTACTTCGTGCTGACCCTCTGGTTGCTCTCTCTCCTTTTTTTCTTGTTTTTCTCTATCCTCCCTTCTCAACATTATGGCTCTCAGCATCTGACCGTATCTGTGCCACTCATTTTCGCTTGACACCATACGGGCTACCAGATTTTGGGCGTTGACACTGTCGCTTGCTCCCTGTGCTGCTTCTCTAAGATCCGCGCACGCGGGACACTCAAAAATCGCGTGTCTCGGGGTGTCTTCCTCTCCGCAAAAGTAGCAATTTTCAGTAGGCGCTTTCCCTATTGCGAAGAGGTAGGTGTTGAACACCCCGTGGCCGCTGAGTGCTTGTGTCAGCCAGCGGTCTACTTCCCCATGCTTCCTCGTGTGCCATTTTTTCAAGTCGGTAATGAGTTCTCTGGTCCAGGTCCCTTTGCCTGCTCCCGACCATTCCTTTACCCACTCCTTCAAGGTATCTTCTCGCACTTCTAAAAGTGTTTTCTCCTTGCTATCGAACAGCTTAGCACGTTCTTTTACCAGTTTTGCAATAGGCACAAGCCCGGCTATCACTAGCACGGCTTCAGTGGAAACTCTACCTCTCATAGCTGACAAACTACGGCGGTGAGTCCCCTGGTTTATACCGTACTAGCTGATACCCGCGGAATAAGGTTTATACAAATCCCGTGGGAGCTCTTTGATTTTCCGGGATAAAAAGTAGCCTATGTTATCTCCTTCTAAAGGTCGATGTACATTACTTTCTGGCGCGTACTGTACATACCTACTTTAAAGAAAAGTCCTGAACTAAATTACTGACTGGCCCATCAACGCCCAACCAAAACCGTTTGAGCTATAAAACTAAATTTTGCCCAGAGGTTTGGGGTTCAGTAGTAAAGTACGCGGCAGAAAATAATGTACATTGACTTTTAGAAAGAGATAGCGGTTTTGTAGAGCATTGTCTCTGTCGTTGAGACCGACAAAACGTCACATAAGTATGAGTGACATGGACAACGCCCTACAAAGCCGAAATCTCATTCTAAAGGTCGATGTAGGTACATTATTTTCTGCCGTGTACTGTAATGATTAAAATACGTAATTTGTTCACAGGCGTAGCATTAAAACAGTGAAAAAAAAGGAAATGAAACACATTGAGAGCTTCTTATTGTTACAATGACTTTATCTTGAGAACGATTTAACACCTCGAGTACAAAAGCTGAATGAACATGAAAAAGTATGTCGTCTGTATTGTACTCGATGTTTAGTTAACATCTTATCTGAGCTTTTTATTTCTTTGGAAAAAATGTTGTAGTTTGTATTCTAAATGGCTTCTAGTCAGTGATAATTTAATGCAAACATTTCTAGTTCAAACTTTGTAAATGTTCTAATTTAATAGTTTGTTATAAATGGTCTAGAAAATGTTACACTAAATTTAATGTTAGCCTTATCTTATTACTGTACCAATAATTATGCCCACGTGGACTGGTGCCAAGAATACTGGCTGCATTTGCGCGCTAGACAGCCAGGCTTTGCGCGAAAATTAAGCCAACAGATGAGGCTATTAACCGCGGTAAAATGTCTCGTGAAGATTACTTTCGATGAAGTTTATTGCTTTCTTATTTGTCTTCACGAGTATCATCATCATCATCATAAACCGATAGACGTCCACTGGACATAGATAGGTCTCTTTTAGGGACTTCCACGCGTCATGGTCTTACGCGCCGCCTGAATCCAGCGGCTCCCTGCGACTCATCTGGTCTGATCTGTCATCTCACGAATATAATAGGCTTTTATTTTACAGTAGGTAGGTTGATGGCCGTAACACCTTAAATAATATAATCCCAATTAACAAACCAGGACAGCCAATAAATCAATGAGAAACCGATTACTGACCAATGTTCGATGACGCTGGTTTAGGGAAGCAATTTGTCTTACATCGGCAGATAACGATCAGGTTCATTCCTCACACCAGAGAGATGTCATATTATTGGAGAAGCAAATTCTCTCCCAATTGTCCTTTCTTTTGACAGTGTAAAGAGGTTGGGCATAGACTACCACTTTGTATTTGATTGGCAGAATCCACACGCCTTTGCGAACATTATGGAAAACTCTCAGGCATGGATGATATTTGTCATCAAAACCGGAGCTGTTCTTGAAGACTTCCGAAGATTTCCTGTTTGACGTATACATTAACGTGACTACACAAGACTTAAAAAAAACACATTCAGATGGAAGGCTCATGAAGGATTAATGCACTTCACAGTCTTGTGCTATTTGTATCGAGCTACTCCCTGCGATTCGTTTGCTCCCGAAAATTAAAATAACTCATACATCAGACGTCAAAAAGTGCTCTCATCTCATGATTAAAAAGACGAAAGTCAGTATTCTATCTTTTTAATTCCTCTTGTAATATAAAAGTGTCATAATACAGACAGGTTGTAACAATGTACCTACTGACAAAAAGCATGAGTGATGTCGAAAAACACATTTGGGCCATTTCATAGGTATTGCACGCTCTATTTATTATTATGACATCTCTATGCTTCACACTCATCTATTGACCCTTATACAGAAACCACGAAAACATGGATTTCAACATAGTAAAATTAACGAGTGCAATATTTAATTCGTGTTCTGTTAGATTAAAGATCTCAGATCGCTTCGGGTCGCTTATATAACAAGCATAACTGTAACAAATTCCAACTAAAGCTGTTAGTAAAAAAATCTGGCCTTTTTGAATCGTATGTTAACCTTCATAATGTCACTATGCCCTTCATGGTTGGGGTTAATCCATATTTCCCTACCAAGTTATAATATTATAAATGCGAAAGTGTGTGTGTCTGTCTGCTACCTTTTCACGTCCCATCTGATTAATTAATTTTGACAAAATTTGGTACATAGAGGGTTTCTTGAAGTAGCGGACATCCTTTATTTGATACTTAGAGAGAAAGCTTGCATACCGGACACAAGTATAAGCTAATTTTTATACGGGAAAATAGTAGATAGAGTCTCCACGGGATTTTGAAAAACTATCATCCATGCCGGAATGGATCCGGAAAGTCCTTGAGTGGAGACCGCGTGTGGGACGCTCCCTCCAGCACGATGGACCGACGATATAAAGAAGCTGGCGGGAAGTGGCTGGATGAGGAAGGCTGAGGACCGGGTGTGGTGGCGCTCTTTAGGGAAGGCCTATGTCCAACAGTGACGTCCACAGGCTGATGATGATGATAATCCATGCGGACTAAGTCGTGGGCATCACATAGTTAATTATATAATTTTATGCGTGACATATTTGAACTTCTGGTTTGAAAACGGCCCTTGTGAAACTTTTTGAATCTCTAGACTAGAGAGAAGTGCAGGTGCAAATAAAAGTTAGAATGTGGTAGTAAAGTATCGCTTGTTTTGCTTCACAGTTGCTTCAGTAACACTCTGACCTGCTGTCGTGAACAAAGCAAGTGTTTTGTTCAAGTGGTTCTGCGCACTCGCCTAGAGGCACGATACTTTTTACTTTACCTTTGTTACGCTTGCCAACGAATTTATTTCTTATTCGCGTTGATTTGCGCTTCCTGGGCGGCTAGAGGTAGCCGAAGGCGTAACTTAACCAGTGCACACACTGGTAAGAAGTTAGGTAAACTTATTTCGGATTCGGAAGCAATTAAATCCAAATACTTAGGGCTTTAACGGTGTAGAAAAACATAGTGAGGAAACCTACATGCCTTAGAGGAGTTCTCCATAATGTAATAAAACTGTTGAAGTTTAACAATCCGCAATGGTGCAGCTTGATGGAATAATATTGAATATTCTTATTTAGAGATGAGGTACCTGTGGTCAGTATTGGGCTAGCGATAGGATCCTACTTTAAGGATAGTGGTGTCAGATTGAAACTTTTGGCTGTGGTGACAGTCATGGTTATAAATCCAAGTAGGATAATTCAGTTTTCGAATCAAATGTAATACATATTATGCAAAAGTACATACACCAATTTGTCTATCTGAATTTATATTGCTGAACCATTCTTGATGAAATCTAGTCGATTTACCTAATAGCATGCATTTTAGAGACGAAGGCTGGTATTTTCAGTTCGGGAAATCTAAGAACTCCCACGGAATTTTCAACAATCCAAATTTCAAATGTAGCGTTGATAATTTTTAAGTATGTTTTTTTCCGGAAAAAGAAGCCGATTGATTTTGTTGGGCACAATTTTCAGTGATAATTTTTGAATAAGAATAAAGATGATTTATTTTAAACAGAAGCAGAGATAATAAAATGGTCATGGCGATTTTTGCGATCTGTATTTGTATTTTAAGCTTCTTGTTAGTTGTATCAACTTTTCAGTAATGTGTAGCGACAAGTTTTATAAAAGTAGTTGGCAGTAAAAAAGTAATTGTTAATTCAGACGCATCTTTGACCATTGATTTATCAAAAAAAAATTAAATATGCCTTGGTCCAACTCTTTCAACACCACCCAATCGTAACCACAAAAATAATATTTATTGAAAGGCAAAACCTAATATTTATTAAACTTCTTCTATAATAATATTGTGGCTCAACTTATATAACTATAACTGAAATAATAAATCACTACTAAGTTAAGCCAAAGTCTCCTTAACCAAATTAGTACTTCAACCTCTTGAATACATTATGATAACTTCGACGGTAAACATGAAATCATAATGAGGCCCTTAATTCATTTACAAAAGTGATAAAATTATAAGTAATTTATAGGTTGGATTTTGAAGCATTCAATATACTCGTAAAATCCAAGAAGCGAGTGATTTGATACGGTATATCACAAAATACGAAATTCTAATACACCTAATTAGATGCAAATCTGCCCTGAATACTAACAAGTGTTCCGAGCAGAGATTAAGCGGCTTTAAACAATAAATCACGGGAACGAGATCCAGATCCCTGGGATAGGGCACAATTCTCATAAAATGTAGCAAAAAATATCCCAATGTGGACTAAACAGTGGCCCTCCACACCGTGGCCTCCGGCTGGCGATTTTTATCTTATACGTGTTTTCCTTATTTCCTTTCCAAAAGTGCACGTTACCAGTCATGACATATGGCTATGAGACATCGAAATGCACAGTGTTGATTTGATAGAACCTAGTAGAACTTCTAATATGTGGGCTGACAACATCAAACGAGTCGTACGAAGACGCTGGACCCAAGAAAGTAAAGCGGAGAGGCCTCAAGAGTCTTACGGCTGGTAGAAGACATATTGAAGACGTCTCAGTACACTAATTAATACAGAAAAAGTTTTATCAATTATTATCATCAGAAAAGGTATTGTAAGTATCATCAATTTTAAATGACTGTAATTTGAAATTCTAAGTTCAGTGAATTTCATAACTAATTTTTTATAATATTTCCCTACTTTTTTTTCGACTATCTCCAGCCGAAAAATTAGTCTCAAATATTGTAAAAAATACAACCACGTATCGAAAATTAACAACAAACTTCACAAAATGATGAAAATTAAAATTACTCATCTAACTTTATTTTACAAAATTACTATTTATTTAAACTGCATATTTATTCATTAAAACTTATGTAAAGCTATAAAATATTATAATTAGTAACAAATGATCTTTAAATCATTTCATATTAAATTTTTAGTTTGTAAACGAAGTGAATATGAATTATAATTTCTTATCTAAAGCAGATCGCATATACTAATGCATATAACATATCCTCTACATATTAATGGTGCATATGCATAATTACTTACGGACATAAATCTCTAAAAGTAATTCATAAGATTTATGATGTACCGTATGGCTGCCGGAGGAAACGGATTCCCACGTTCAATTATCATTTTACAGTTTTAATCTTTAAGAGCAAAGCCATATAGTTTAATAATTCAAGCAATCACTTAGTCAAATAGGTATTTTAATAAATTGATTTTTTATCAAATTCTCAATTAGTTAAAACTTCGAGAGGCATTTGAATTTCAATTAACAAATCTTTACTTAATGCCGTGATATTATCGTGTTGACGTAAGTGCTTTGAATTTACCGTACATTTGTTTAAGAAAATAGGAAGTAGCGTGGTTTAGTGTTAGGTATTAGCCTTTGAAGAATCTAAATATATAAAAGGATCGACTGACTGACTGATCTATTAACGCACAGCTCAAACTGCTGGACGGATCGGGCTAAAATTTGGCATGCAGGTAGCTATTATGACGTAGGCATCCGCTAAGAAAGGATTTTTGAAAGTTCAATCCCTAAAGTGGACCACGACCCGTGCAATTGGGTTAAAATATCGACAAATAAAAATAAAAATTAATCGTGGTATGTACCCGTTATTTACATTAAAATATGTTATCTATTAAAACATTAACCGAAGCTGAGCTTTCCCATTCGAGACAACACCTATAGTCCTTTCTAATTAGAATTAATTTGGTTCAGTTTTCGCTTGCGTGGGAACTATCGCTCGAATGCTCCAAGGTCCAAATTATAAGCAAAACTATTAAAACATAAATTACATATTATTTATCTGTAACTGAGGAAACGCTAAGCAAGGGTGGTCTCATCGTAAAATACATCCCTTGAACCATTAATTAACGAAAGAACCGATGGGTTTTTTGCATAACGTATCCCGTTCTATAGGAATGCCCTACGGTTATATTTGATAAAGACGTCGAGACTGTTATCAAGGGGTAAGCTCTTTCAGGATTGGCGCCAAAGAGATTAAGATATCTTTCCTTTATGTGTTAATTAAAAAAAACAACCTCTCCTTACGGACCTTATCGGCCACTTAAGCTGAGACGATACCTAGCCTTTATCGCAATTTTTACACTTCGAAATCATTAAAATTTTAAATTTTTAGATAGCTTCACAAACCCCTTTCGTGCATTTAAGGTTTATTTAAAAAGGAATGTGTCAATATCTTAAACAGAGCTTAATTAAGAGATTATAATAGGTACTATAGTCATACTCTGTTAAACGTCTTATATCGTATAAATAAATAAATTATCAACATTAACTAAGCGGGTAGTTAGTGGGATCAAAGTTATGTCTGCAGTTATTATTCTTATTGTTTTAAAAACGGTCAAAAAATGGTGCTGTTTAAAAATACTTAACTTATACCTATTATTATTAATCTCGGCCAGAAAAAGTAGAGGTTCAAATAATCTTGACAGATAGGAAAAATGAATTTTGGTTTGAAATCCATAAAAACTACGTTGATTACAAAAACCTATCCTCGACATCGTTTCCGTATTTTTTGTTTTATCTAACGTTAAAAGATAATTTGACCTATTCTTAAAGACCTTCGCACATTATACAAGAAAAGGACATTAGAGTATTGACCGCAAGAGATAAAGTTCGCAAAATATAGTGACAAAGAAAAGCTTTGAAAGGTTAAAAAAAACGGATGAATTGATCATTAGTTACTTCACAGTTTCAATTTTTTTACCAGAAAGAAAAAACAAAAAACAATATTGCTATAGGTAATAGGTATATTATCAAATACCGTCGATATTTTTAGTCAGTTAAAAAAACCGGCGAAGTGCGAATCATTTACATCGTAATTTTTATCGGCTAGATCACGCTCGCAACTTATACGCGTGGATTTAGGTTTCTATTTTGACTCTTTCGGGATAAATTATTCGGGGGGAATTAGCCTATACCCATCTCTAAATCAGTTAAACGGGGAACAGACAAACGATTTCAAATTTATAATACATAGTAGTAGTTCTAAGTTACGCTGACGAAGTCGCAGCTAACTTTAGACTGGATCTATATTATTTTTATTAATGGTTATTTCTGACGCTGGCGCTGTTATCTAAAAATATTATTTTACGTTATCTCATTGAAATGTCCTTACTTAAATCTAGGGAATAAGATTTATGTCCGTTCACAAAGATTTTATTAGGGTAGTCCTCGTTAACACCAATGTAAACGTCCGAAGTAAAATATTTGGACTGTGGCCAGTTGTTTACTTTACGTTCACCGCTTTGTCATTTAAATTTTGACGAACTAATAGGAAAAGGCTTACATTTTACATTTAAAATTCGTTTTAATATTATACGTGAACGAAGAGCTAGCAGTAGATTTTTCAGAGTTTGTAATCGCTCAGAAAATGTTTACAAGTAAAATTTTTTTACGTTTTCACGTTAACAGTTGACAGGATGTACGAAAAATAAACTGTAATAATTAATTACATAATTATATTTGTTATGATAATAGGTAGGTATATTCTAGATAATTATTGGGTACATACTAGGTACTTCCATCTTTAGCAACAAGCTCTTTTCAACTTAGTGTATAAAAATATCGACGGTATTTGATATTATAAAAAAAACGTTGGTACGTAGTTTTTCTTTCTGTAACATGTGTTTACATCAAAGTAAAGTCTACGTAAAACCACTGATTAAATAATCAAGCATAGTGGCTGTGTTGGTACAAAATATTTTTCTTACTTATATAAATAAGATAAGTTAAAAATGGAAATATCCACATTCCATACTAATATTATAAATGCGAAAATGTCTCTGTGTGTCTGTCTGCTAAATTTTCACGGCCAATCCGTTCAATTGATTTTGACGAAATTTTGTATAAGTATAGCTTGCAGCCTAAGGATGGATATAGGATACTTTTATTCCGGAAAATTTAAGAGCTTCCACGTGATTTATAAAACCTATTATTAAACCTATATCCATGCAGACGAAATCGCAGGCATCATCTAGTAATTAAAAAAACTGCCATACCCCATGTTATCCTCCCTCTATCTTAGACTCCATCATCGTTTAACGTAATGAACGAGAGATTGCAGTCAAGGGTTCGACTTCTATCTGAATAAAATATTTTTTTAAAATATATTAAAAGTCGAAAAAAAAACAACAGGAATTTGGTCGGGACAATGAACAACACGCTCCCAGTCTATGACGCAGATTAAGTTATCGACTGTAAAGTCTTTCAAAGCAAGTGGATTCAGAAGTCAAATAAATTATTTTAACTTATCCAACCGGTCGGTTTTTCGTATAAATAAATAATATTAACTTACTCTTTATATAATAATATGAGAGACCGGAGTGGAAAAGCACGACAGTTATCACATCGATCGCCAACTTTGAAAGCTATTAGTTTTTTATTACATTAGGTACTATTTAAAGTTTTAAATAACGAAATTGAGCCAAATAATTAGGCTAATGAGTAAAGCAAAGTTTTGTTATTTTTAGGGTTCCGTACCTCAAAAGGAAAAACGGGACTCTTTTATGATCACTTTGTTGTCTGTCTGTCTGTCAGTCAAGAAACCTATAGGGTACTTTCCGTTGACGTAGAATCATGAAATTTGGCAGGTAGGTAGGTCTTATAGCACACGTAATGGGAAATATCCGAAAACCGTGAATTTGTGGTTACATCACAAAAAAAATTAAAATGTGTTCATGGTTTGATTTATCGTGCAAAATGTTGTAAAAATACGACTGCAGTACAGAACCCTCGGTTCGCGAGTCTGACTCATACTTGGCCGGTTTTTGTCTTACTAAGCTGAGTTACGTCAAGCCGCTTCCTCCTCAACTTTTCATATAAGTACAACTTTGAAAATAAAGAAACAGTTTTTTCCGAAATCTATTTTATGCTTCCGCTTATTCCTTCTACTGGTACCTCAGCTTTCTCGACTTGAAGTGATTAAAACTGTATTTTTTAATTTGAAAGTCCATATTTACTTCCCTGATTTACACATTAATGATTGACATGAAATATACAAAAAGCTCATCATTGAACGCTTCCACCTGGCGAAGCATGCGTTCGATATTCGAAATTGTGTACAAAATAAAGCAATAATAACTATAAAGGGTTTCACAAAATGAAAAGGGTTCGCAAATAGAAAGTTTTTGCGCAAATACACGTGTCTTTGACTCTATCTGATTGAAGGTATGTCAAGATTTACAGCTTTCGTCTGCTCTGTTAATTTTACTGTGCAATAGCATGAGATAAATCATCTGCTTAAATTTTAGGGTTCCGTACCTCGAAAGGAAAAAAGGAAAGGAAGGAAATAGGATGACTTCGTTATCTCTCTGTCTGTATGTCTATATGTCTGTATGTCTGTCTGGCGTGTCTATCAAGACCCATCAAGGTAACCAAATGATCAACATTTGCAGGTCTCTCAATATCTTAAAGCACAAAATATACTTACCTAAAAGAAAAAATCCGAAAACCGTAAAGTGGTTTCACCAAAACAAAATTAAAGAGTGTTATTTTTTGTATGATGGTATGCAACCCTTTGTGTGCAACTTGACTGAATTCATTTTCTACTTTTTCTGTTGGCTCTTTCTGAATTTGTAGTTTGGTACAGAGATAGCCTGCATCCCAGACACGGACATAGGCTACTTTTTGTAAGTTCCCACGGGATTTAAAAAACCTACATCCATCTGGATGATGTTGCGGGCATGATCTATTTGGCAAACGATTCCCAGGTTTGGGCGTAGGCTACTTTTTATCTCGGAAAAATAAAGAGTTCCCACGGGAATTTTCAAAAACTTAAATCCAGGCGCATGAAGTCACGAGCATCAACTAGTACAAGTAAACAATAATTATAACACGTTGATTTATTCCTGGAAAATTAACTGCAAGTAATAAATTATGACCGGCAAGAAATGTTTTTTGATGGAAAATTTGAGCAGTTTATTGTGTGTGCTACTTTTACACTGTACGCTTTTATTGATGAACGTATAAAAAGTACGAATAAATGTGTCTACACCCTGCAATTATTATTGAAAGTACAATTCCATAGTCAAGGCACTTAAATAAGATACACACTTTTTGACAAGATTATTTATTTTTCTATTCTTTTAAGTTTGTTAATAATTAAAATGGAATAGACGTCATATTGTTTAAAAAATGAGAACCTTACAATATTAGTGCATGGATTGCAAGTTTTTCAGTGATACATAATAATAATGTACTTGTTACTTGAGTTGGCGTTCTACTAAGGTGATTTTATTGTAGTGAGTCAACATTTACAGGTGCATTTAAATGTGCCTAAATAATAAAATAAAAATATTTTAAATAAGATTTTTATTTTATTATTTAAACACATTTATATGCTAGATGCATTTTCTCTTTTGATTCGTGTAAAAAGAGTTACAAAATAACTGACATGAAGAAGACATAAAGAAGATTAAAAAAGCAGGAGACGCGGGTTCGAATCCTTCCAGTCCGCAATTTTTGATATTGTATTTAAAATTATTTAGAAATTTTCTTGAAGTGTAGGTAAAACACTATAAAATTATAAAATATAGTAAGAAGCAAATGTCATTTCTCGTTCAAAGATCTGCATTGTAATACGTGCCTTTGAAAGTAGTTTCGATAGCTGCAAAGTGTTGCTACAAGATGGCATGAACAGTCGTGTCGTTTCAAAACTGAGTGAACATACATGTCACAAATTTCGTCACTGGCGAACCGTAGTTTAGTGGTTCTGCGGAGTGTCGGGCGCGATCCCAGGAGACGCGAGTTCAAATCCTGCCGCTCCGCAATTTTTGACATAGGTATGTATTTAAAATTATTTAAAGATATCGCAGGTGCAACAAAGTCAATCCTGCTATTCCGGACTATAATACAAAAAAAGTGAGTAAAATGCCAATTTTTTTAATAAATAAATAAATGATAAATTATAATCAGAGTCTTCATAATTAAATGATAACTATTTTTTGTGATACTTTAGTGTAACGTAACTATTTGCGTAAAAACGTAAGTGGTTGATAAATCTTTCATGTCTGAAGAAAGCAGTTTTGTACTCACCAGTACGATGACAACTTTGTGGCTTGTGCCGATCAGCACCTGAATCATGGGACACCTTGCCTACCCTCAATCCTTTGACATCTGCCTCGGGACACTCCATAACAATCACAATTTTTTTAATGAGTTGTAGACGCAGAATTCTCAATAAAGTGATAGAAATGAGTAATTATGATTTTATAATAATGCCCTTTTTACAATGACATTTAGGTACATAATTATTTGCGTGGTCACAAGCTCACGTTCCTTTATCAATTTTATATCCCTTCTGGATTCTGCAGTTGTAGTAGACATAGGTGTTGAATTATAACTTTTTGTAACGATAAACTCTTCAAATATTGATCTCGTCATTGACGTCATATTTATGCTACAGTTCTCTTTTCTTAAGTAGCAGTTGTTCTATCGCCTCGTTTTCAGATTTATACACCAAAATACGAGTAGCTCTCACATTTTCAAGAGCTCGGTGGTGATCAGTCACTGCACCTACTTAATCGCATGTAGATAAAATATTTTCAATCGGATCAAGCTCAAATAAAGTCCCATACAACAGTTCCCACGTGTACAATCGTAAGTCGTAAGCGAGAAATGATAAACTTTATTAGATGGAGATAAAACTAATTTGATCTAAGGTATGTGAAGAGAGAACGTTTCAGTTAATTGAAGGAGATAGAACAGTAGCTGATTACATTATTTACTTTTATTTTGTTTTTATTATTAGTCCTGTCTTCATCTAAATGTTTTACATTATAATAGTTTAGCTGTTATACATAATTATAGCTTTACGCTTACGCGTCCGCGTGGACTACACAAGCTTCAACCCCCTATTTCACCCCTTTAGGAGTTGAATTTTCAGAAATCCTTTCTTAGCGGATGCCTACGTCCTAATAGCTATCTGCGTGCCAAATTTCAGCCCGATCCGTCCAGTAGTTTGAGCTGTGCGTTGATAGATCAGTCAGTCAGTCACCTTTTCCTTTTATATATTTAGAATGATTATGTAGTTATGAAAAAAAGCACTGACTTACCAACAACCCCCAGCACAAATCCTTTTAACTAGAAAGCTAAAAGTTTTCATAGAGGTTCTTTGTATAATGTGGACACTAGACAGGGAATAAGGCCAGATTTTTCGAAAATCCCACTGGATAGGGGATAAAGAGGATTTATATTTTCGCCGAGCAATAGCGCGATGGTCGCTTGTCATTATATTTTTCTATCTACATAGCAATGAACTAAAAAAAACCAGCAGAGCTAAAAAGTTAATGCTCTACTCATGAACATGTTCGACATTCTTTTCGAGCGAATGTGTAGCTTGAGGTGAGTCCTAACTCCTGACTAAGGAGCATTCTGTATTCACTTGTAATGTAGCAGCTTGGATTAGAGAGTTACATCGGTGAGTAAGTCAAGCCAAGCATTACAAGAGCAAGTTACACGGGACACAAGACTTATATGTAAATTTTTGAGCATGTGTAATTTTGAAACTAAATATTTTTACGGAAATCTGGTGACACATACACTTAGTCATGATATTAGTTTCTAAAACGTGTTTATATTGAGTTTGATTCGTTAATATTCAAACGAGAATTAAACTACGCTTGTATGCAGCGCGCTCAGAATACCCTTATCTTTGGCTTTTGAACTATTTGATAGATTTACAGTCCAGATGACTGTAAATGCGAACGATTAGGTAGGTTAATAAATTACTGTGGTTATAATTAGATATTGGGCATCATCTAGGCAAGCGCGCTCCCACCTAGACCTCATAATTGCTCTTTATTAGGCATGATTGTCGTCAAGGGCAAGGCTATTTTGCAATTAAAAAAAACGTTTGTCAGCACAAAAGCTGCAATACTGAACGTATCCAAAGATGGTAGCACTGCGGATTTAGACCGATCTAAGATAAGATTCAACCAACGTGTAATTTCGTATACAATTCCCAAAGAATATCCAAGAATCAATTTCATAGTACAAAACGTTGTTTAAAATAATTCTGTTAGAATGACATGTTTCGTAAACACTATTCATTTTTGAACGCGCACAATTTGTCTAGCGGAGCAAGAGCTCCGATCTTATCTACGCCATTGTGGTTATGTTTACTAACAGATTATATTGGTTGCTCTACTGATTCTGTATTGCTTTTAATTTGTATTTGTTATCTATCTAGGTGGTGAGAATTCTGAATAATTTCATGAATTATGTTTCAAATATTGTTAACGAGTAATTATAAATATTATTTCGTCAAAGTAGGAGAGGGTTTTTCTATTATCAGGTACCTATTAATAAATTAGATTACTAAATCATTTTATAGCAGGTATTTACGACAGAAATATAAGTAACCACTTATATAATCTAAACTAGGTATTTAAACTTAGAGGAGAGCTAGGTATTTAGGCTTTGCCAGCACAGTCTAACCTGGTTGAAAGAATAACTAATAAATAAAATACTAGCTTATAAGCGGCAGGTGTAGTCATGCTACTCACATGCCGCTTCTGTGCGGTATGAAACTATGTTACAAACTTTCCCGCAAGTCCTAACAATAACTGTATAAAGTTTCAACACAATGATGCGCAAACGCATCGGTAACGAACATACGTAAAAATAGACAGACGAACATTAACTTTTAAGATTAAGTTCCCTAAAGGGAACCGGTGTTCGAATCTGGGATCATTTTCTAGTAGGTACAGCAAGCCTTTGCTGTCCCAGAGAAATCGTCATAATTATTAACATTTACCTTTGGAATTCATAGAAAACATTTCAACATTACATTTTATTACAGAAATATAATTCTTATTTTGTAGAAAATAAAATTCACTTTTTTCGATGTACTCACTGACAAACATGTACAAAGGATGTAACCCTTTGGGACACAATGGATTTCTAATCTAGATCACGTACGTTATTGTTAAACTTCACAATACTTTTGGATAACTCATTCGATGACGATTTATAAGAATTGCACTGATACTGAACCTTACTTTTGTTATAAATGTGATTTGGATTGTTTGTATTTACATCATACTTAGTTATATACTTACGAGGTTTTAGTGTCTCTAAGTTTAGAATGAAAGCCCTCTAATGTTAAAATGCGATATGTGTTTTCTACGAATAACAACCCGGGTATCTTTAAAACAAGAGTGAATAGGCATCTTCTAGGTAAACGCGTCCCATCTTAGGCCACATCGTCACTTTCCATCAGGTGTGATTGTGGTCAAGCGTATACCTATAATGAATAAAAAATGAAAATAAATAAATAAATAAAAGAAAATATGTTACCGATGGTTCGATGACATCCTCAAGCTTGAGGGAAAGACTAAGATGAGACTAGCTTAGCACCGAAAGAAATGTCGTGCACCTAAGGGGGCGTATGTAAAGTTTATGTAGACGAAGATGTCAAGTTCGCACGTTTCGCACAAACAGGAAAAAATGGTGTTATTCAAAAATTTGCAGTTCTAAGTCAAATTGAAATCTGCGAGAAAAACATGTCTTTTGTGAAGAAGTCTTGTATTTTGTCGTTGTTCAGACTGATAATAATTTAAGCATCGCTGTTATAAGCTGAATAAAGGAAAGCACTCTATATTTCTAATCCAAACCATCATAATTTTACGAGCGCTTCCGTAATGTAGGTTACCTGATGTATCGTCGATAGTTATCCTAAACATGCGTAATTATAATCGTAGCATCGGATCCGCGCCGCGGGCGCGCGGCGTCCATTCCTTTGAGTGCATCCATATATCACGGCTCCTAAGTAGACAGTATATCACCCGTATTCAGAGTAATTAGCCCTTTGGCGACGGACCTCCGGGATTTATTGTGGTAGGGCGTTAATTCGACCGACAGCCGTATTGCCGGCCTTTGTTCTCCCTGCCCGAAATATTCAATTGAAATAATGCTGCGTATTCCTTCAATTAGCGTTTGCTTGAAGCGTTATGACTAGTCCCCTGGTGTGCTTTGATTGGTCTGTAATTTTAGTTACGGGTAAGACTTTTTTGTTGATGGAAGGGCTCGCTCTTGATGACAATCATGGCTTACCTAAGTAAGACTATGGCGAGGTCTAAGTTGAAGAATGCTTGCCTAGAAGAGGCCTATCCACCTTGAAGGATATGTTATATAGAAAATATATCATGTCATTAAATATTACGTGAAAACTAGAAGATGCCCATGGCTTCTACCGCGTGGATTTAGGTTACTTAAAATCTCGTGGGATCTTTTGATTTCCCGGAATAGAAGTGCGTCTATGTATGTGCGTCTGAATTGCAAGCTATTTCTGTACCAAATATGTGGATGCCAAGAATTTCGCCCGCGTGAATTAAAGTTGTTTTAAAAATCCCTTGGAAACTCTGTGATTTTTCGGGACAAAAAGTAGCCTATGTGCGTCCCCGGGATGCAATATTAGCTCTATACCAACGTCGAAATCGGTTAAACGGATGGGCCGTAAAAAGCTAAGTAGCAGACAGACAGACAGACATGCCTACTTCCATATTTAAAGATTTTGCAGTAACGTGCCCGAATGACAGTTAAAAAGTTTACAAATAAAAACATTCTTGTCAATTTCTAAATTAAGATCCAGAGTAGGCAGCCAAGTTTTGAGATAAAAGACAATAAAATTTAGATAACTTCGATATTAATTGAACTGTACGAAGGTAGAGCGTGTTGGAAATGGATTTGAATCATATTTAACAATCAGGCACCTCTCATATCAGTAATCATTAATAATTCTCACTTCAGAGTAAGATGCAGGCGTTGCTATATCTTCGAGATAAATTTCGTGACAAAAGAGGTTCGATGTCACACAAAAAGGCCGTAATCAATACGGCTACCGCAATCCGTCAATTAATTTACTTTTGAGATATGAAAGGCGACAAAGGGACGGCCGACGAGAAAATGCTACCACTATTTTGCTATCATATAACTACAAATGAAAGTTCAACTTAAATAAAACTGCTATAAGGTTTTAATTGCTTTGTCATGGTAAATGAATATGCACTGGCTACCGTAGGCGACAGCTAGTGATAAGGCGAAGTAGAGCTGCGTCGTTAAACATCATTAGCAAGATAAACTTCCTAAAAGCCTCCATCGAAGCACGCGGGAAAGGGCTGCCATACCTACCTACTCCTTGATTAATGTCAAGGAACAATTCAATATCGATGTATTATATTATTATTGCTAAAGCAATATTGTAAATATTGCATTCTCTCGAACGCATCGTAATAGCGTAGGTAGGTAAATAAGATTCCTCGCATTGAATGATTGATGAATTAATTACATTACATATCAATTGATGAATTAATTACATTACATATCCCATGTGATTTTTTTAACTATACATTTATAGGCTTATGGTCGACTGCAACCACACTAAACAGTAGGTGATGAACTAAAGTGAAGCACCGCCTGCCTAGAAAATGTCTATTGACTCTCCTTTAAAAGCGTCTATAGCTGTCGGGGAAAACGGAAGGCAAATGAGTGTTTTATATTCTAACAGTGCGCATTACAAACGAGGAATCTAATCGCTTCGTAGGTACGACTCTGTGGTGGTGGTCAAAATGGCGAGGCAGTAACGAATAATCATTCGTTAGAACACATTCTCTAAAAATAATTTTACTTTTCATAAAATATGTAATAAGAATTTGTTATATCGTACACATTACGTGTGAAAAATACTTTTTTTTTTCATAAAATGAAGTAAACTTAATTAAGTAAACCTTATCGAACTCAGCGAAGAATTTTACCCCCAGATTAGAGAATTCTCCAATATGTGATTTTACCTCAAACGGAGTATTGCTCCATCGGAGGACCAAGCGAATTGTACCTATAGCCAAAGTAGTTAATATAATAGCTTTAGGATCTTCGGTAGACGTGTTGACCCTAATTCGTCAAAAAGGCTTTTGAGGCCCTGCCCCGATCTCACGGCCCTAAGGTCTTTATCCTAAAAGTCACAAGAAAAGCCTCTGTCAAGGTTTTCATAGTTGCATCTTTTAGTAATAACTTTTAACCATTTTGTTTATAATAAATAGCGAGCAAACAAGCTGGTGGTCACCTGATTTTAAATGATTTGCAACACCAGAGGAACCGCGAATGCGAACTGGTTTTTCATAAATTTGTAGATCCGCCCCTTAAATACCTTCACGTAAAATTTAGTGGGAACACCGCTGAAGGGAGTTGGTTCCACAATTTGCATGTGCGACTTTACTTTTGATGAAAATAGAATAGAACAAGGCAATTTATCTATAAAACTTCAAAAATTATATTATTATTACATTTTAAATGCTAGTGTGAGATCATCCTCAAGCGCTATTAATAAAAAATAGTAGCAAGAATTTCCTATAGTAGGTAAGCAATTACTGTCAATTTGTTTGTATACCAAACAATCGGAGACTAAGCGGAGTCCAGGAAGTGTGATAAGAAAAAACTTACAGACACAAGCAAACAATAGACGTGGGTTGTTAGAAAACTTAATTTTACACCCGAATCAAAAACTCAACCCGTATTGTGTTGTGTGGTGCTAACCAATTTTTCTTTTGTTATAACCCCGCCTACGCTTATTATCGGATACCTTCATGGCATATCATTTTTTATCAAAACAATAACGTTTTTATAGAAATGCGCGGGTCACACGCAACTAAAAGTGAATTTGTCAAAAGCTTAACAATCGAATCAAAAGATAATTTACGTTCAGTTATTAATAAGAAAATAGATACATGCCTCTCTTTATGGAGCTTTATTTTAGGTTATAGCGTGGTGTGGTCTGGTCCCAATATCTATACTTTTTCTATCAAATCAACTTTACTTTTTAATAAGATGATGCCCGACTTTTGACTTTATCCGCGTGGATTTGGGTTTTTTGCAAGTCCCGTAGAAAATTCTTTTATTTTCGGAATGAAAACCAAGCTAGGTATGTCCCGTCTTCAGGATACTAGATTCTAAACGTCAAAATTGGCTAAAAGCATGAGCCGTGAAAAACCTACAGACAGGCATACTTTCGCATTTAAAATATGGATACGCCATGTGCCTTTATTTATATTTCACTCATATCTTAAGGGCTAAAATCAGAATTTTTTTTGTTCTGTTATTATCGTAACCTTATCGTAGCCTATGGATAAGTATCTCGGATTTCAGTTAGTTGTAACTGTACATCACTTAATAAAAAATCCTTACCTATCACCTGAACTTAAAAAAATTGAAGCCTATGATGCAATATAAACAACACTAAATTACAGTTATCCAAATACTAAGAACAAAAAATAATGTCCTGTTATCCACCCACATTGGTTATAAATTAATAGAACCCTTATGGTTGTGTCGTATAATATAATATTATAATAATGCTTGATTGGTTTCGTGTGAGGTATTTTTTTGTATGTTTTGGGGAATCTCCGATGGCATCTAGCCTCGCTAATTTTGTCCCTGCGGGCAATGATTTATGACGAGAAAGGGGTAAAATAGAATCACTGTCAACCGAAGATGACATTTATAATTGATACTAATACAAAATTTATCATCATCATCATCTCAACCCATCGCCGGCCTAGAAAGAAGAGTTTAGGCCATAGTCCACCATGCTCGATTGGCAGTCCGTCTGCTGATGATGATTGACTTCACACATCACAAATTTCAATTTCGGCAGACTTTACACATAAAGTCTGCCAAAATTCAATTTTGGAGGCGTCATGGAACTTGCGAAAATCAACTTGATCGCTACGTCTTAAGTTTGTATAGTACGCGACAGGTTGAGATGGCTATCGGGGTATGAGGCGGGGGGACGCCCCACACACCCGCACGTCACCCGTGCTATCCCGCACCCGCACCGCACCAGTTAGCGCGAGGTATGTGCGGCTGTGTGGGGCGTCCCCAGTCCGATTGCTATCTCGACCTGTTGCGTACTTTATAATATTGTGTGTGGACTGCGCAGTCGAGCGTCAAACAAGGCAACGAGCTTCCAATAAGCAACTAAATCGCCCATCGTTGATGATAAAAGCATCATATCTGCTATGGCTCTTACGATCTCTCTAAGATTCAAAAGAGTTTTACATAGTTCATTCGCACCTGATCGGTCTTCATTGAGCTTGCCAGTCGATAAATAAAGCATGAAGAAATTAATAATATTTCTACGATGTTGTGTCTTGTTAGCATAAAATCGATTAAGCGCCATTGCAAATTAAAATAATAATCGTTACGTTAAGACCAAGACATGTCAAACAGTACGAAATAAGTGAACGAGTTATTTAAAACCTTTAAGTCTTAAACCCACTTTATATTGGAACGAGACACTAATCTCAGGACGGTCAAATAAAATTCTCATATTGCATGTGGGTTCTTATAGGTTGAGAGACAACAATATATAAAGTACCTGCTTCATGCATACCATGCTAGCTAAATTATGTCACAATATCGTGACTCTTGTAGTGTCAAAATGCCCAAGGATTTAAATCGTTAATAAAATGAACATTTAGATATAATAAGTAATAAAAATAATAATTAAAAACGTAAGAAGCGGCTGAACTGTTCCGCCGAGTCTTTATAATATTGTTCTCTACACCAGCCATTATATTATCATCTTTTTCAGAGTACAGTATTCCATAAGTTTAAAAGATTTGACAATCATCTATTTTCAGATGACATCATAATGCAGTCCAAAAGTGTTATACTGTAACTCAAAAGCCGTTAACTGCAAAAAATAGTGCTAGGGTTATTGCCAAAAACATAGGAATTTTTAAAGACGAATGTTTCTAAAAAAGAGTGCTACTTAAGACTAAGAATTTTAGCAAGATTTTAGTTTGGCTCTACGTAGCAAACTTTTTTAGAAATATCAGTTTTTCTGAATTCCCAAGTTTTTGCCGACAAACTAATTTTTGCTAACTTATTTTTAGGTTGGCATAGGACCTAAAAATCAGTTAGCAAAAATTAGTTTGTCGGCAAAAACTTGGGAATTCAGAAAAACTGATATTTCTAAAAAAGTTTGCTACGTAGAGCCAAACTAAAATCTTAGGTTAGATTTTAGGTTGGCATAGGACCGGCATAGTAGTATGCAAACTGCGTTCCTGTGCCGCCTCATCATGGCGCTGACGGGTCCGCTGGGTTTTAGTGGGTATTCTGGGTTACAGTGAGTCCCACATACCTCCCCGGAAGAAACGTGGTTCAGCTGCGTTTCTTCCGGGGAGGATGCGTAAAAGCATTTCCCAGCGAAAAAAAAAGAAAAAAAAAGGTTGGCATAGGACGGCAGAAAATATTTAGTATGCGAGTGCTATGTCATCAAAATTTGGGTGGTCAATTTCAGGCATGGTTTTTAATTTTACTCAAGGCTTATAAATTATCATGTACGCATAGTATTAACATGTACCTAACCGTACCTGTACTAGTTGCTTATCTTGTCTAATATTTTATTACAAGACTAGCTGACCCGCCCCGGCTTCGCTCGGGTGGAGTATTTCGGACTGGGAGTGTCATCGTGAAGCCGTTGCTTGATACCTTAAATTTACTATTAGAAATTCTAAAATCCCCACGATTTAGGACTTTAGTACTTTGCAGCATCAGGATTGAGGAGTTAGGATCCGAAGTTCAATGATGTAGCCTATGCTTGGTACCTAAATTAATTTTGCATCATCCGCAGTTACTGAAACATTATAGTTTAGGAGTGCTGTACCCTACATCATCAGGGTTGAGGAGTTGGGACTTGAAGTCTGAGAATAAAGTCGTTGCTTGGTACCTACAATATGAATTCACTATGAACACTTCCTGAATCTTGATAACTCAGGCGGGCAGTAACCCTGCAGCATCAGGATTAAGGAGTTGAATCCAGAATTTTTTATGTGACCACCACGAAATCTTTTTTTGTTGATTTAAAAAAAAATTGCAAATCGGTGCAGAAACCTCGAAAAAATCGATGTAGAAAAAAGAACCACCTCCTTTTTGACAGTTGGTTAAAAACCGATGACCTTGAAATATTTACGGAACAATCTTTAAAATATCCCCTTTCTAACAAAAAAAGAATAAATGAAATCGGACTACGCGTTAATAAATTACAACTCAGTATACATTTTAACTTTCATCCCCTCTCCTACGGGAACCATGCTGAATTTCGGGATAAAAAATATCCTATATTCTTCCTCATAATATGACCTCAAATTGTACCAAGTTTCATTGGAATCCATTCAGTAGTTTCAGCGTGATGCGCGGCCGTGATACAGACAGACAGACAGACAGACAGACAGATAGACAGACAGACAGACAAAAATGAAAAAAATTACAGTTTTGGGTTCAGTATCGATTATAGAGTGCCCTCGAAAAAAAAAATTCAAAATATCTTCAATGTACAGAATTTGACCTGTTACAGTTTTATTATAAGGAAGTAAGTATAAGTATATAAGTATATATTGAAGAGTACGTAGGTAAGTATAATGAATGACTAGAATGTTGTACAAATTAACATTAAATTTTAAAGAGCCCTGAAAAGGCAAAGGCGTTTTGCAATAGCGTAAAATTAAATGGCTAATTTTTGCCTACGACTTGGTTTTTAAATCGTGCTTATATTATAAAACATGCGAAGGTGTGTCTGTCCATCTGTTACCTTTCAGGATCCATCCTCTCCTGTCGTCGTTTACCAATCCCTGTGACGTCATTACAGCTCATGAACCTGAAAAAATGGCGGGTAGCGTTTTCGCGGGGAAATATGAAATACAAAATTTAAATGCATTTTTATTGCACTTGATTTATTTTTTGAGAGTTTTTGATAGTTTATTATCACCTTTTCATAATTTTTATAAAAGGGTGAAATACCCTATTTTGTTGATTGACAAAAAATACTGACTGTACTTCATTTATTTTCGGCCTCAACCTATTAGAGTCCCCGCAGATCACAAACTTTTTATCGGCCGATAGTTTGGTCAGTTTCTTAATCAGTAGGTATGAAGATGGAATCGTTATAATTTGCGCACTTACATACATCTTCCCATCCATACTGATTAAGAAACCGACCAAACGGTCGGTTTCTTAATCAGTATGGGCCGATAAAAAGTGAGTGGTCTGCGGGACATTACTCACGGTCCACGGCCTTATTTTTAACAATAACGTTCACATTCATCTTTTTTCGAAAATCTAGCAGGCTATAGTAGGCGACAGATCGAGATGGCAATCGGGGTGGGGACACGCGCCGCCTCATACCCCGATTGCCATCTCGTACTACCTGTCGCGTACTATAGGTATACCTATCTCTAGCCTGCTAGATGCAGTCTGTAAAGCTGTAGAATCCGGTTACTATCTCAAGTTAATCTTAGGTGGAAAACTATTCAAATGTATGCGCCACAGTTCCTCACTCAACTGTTTGCGGAGGTCACAAGCGGTCAGAATATTTCAATATATTAAGTCAAAACATATTAATCGATATCCATACTAACACATAAAATATGTGTGTTTTTACGGCTCAAACACTGGCTGAACAGGACTATACTGAAGGCGCAAAGATAGCTTGCATCCTGGAGATAGACATAACTTTTTATCCCAGAAAATCAAAGAGTTCCCACGGAAATAATAACAAAAACACCGTTGGCATAAGGTAGTTTTAAATACAATATGTGTAGTTAAATAAATAGATTTTGATAAATTGGAATGATCAAATGTAAAAATAAAGATAATTAATTTTAGTAAGTAGGTATATCTACATTCTTTTTTGTCAATCAATCAAAAATATTATCAATAAGAATAATAGGTATGCAGATTTTAAAATAATTACCGAAACACAATTCAATAAATAATTATTTATTCAGTATCTTATAATCTATATTTACAATATTTCGGTAGGCTCAATTTACTCTCAAAGCCTCGATTGCTCACTTAGGGAAAAAAACTTAAACAAAACTTTCAAGCACACCGGTGAAACTTAAATGGTTTAGTCCCTTCTTGGAATATTTGTGAACGTTTTCTAATTTACTATTCACTAAAACCTAACAACTAAATTAAAGGCACAATTTTTTTGACTAGATATATCGAGAGTCTTTTCGTCTTCACTATAAAACAATATTAATTTACAGTAACTCGGAGGGATTCGTCCGAACTTGATTTCGGCTCGCGCGTTACCTGTAAACAAAAATAAAATTTTATTAGCGTCTTTGTTTTGTTTGCTCAATACCGGTTCGCGACAATGAATGAATGGGAGAAAGTAGGTACCTACTATAAAATTTATATGAAATCTCAATGATGGGAAAAATAAACCTCTAATAGAAACCCGGAAATAATTAAAATCGTGTACTGCAAAAAATTAAATAAAGGTCTTTACACATAAAAGAAAATGAGGAAAAAGAAGAGTTAAGTTCCATAAAATTATTGCTAGAAGGGTTAAGTATAATAAAAGTAGAACTTACATTATTGCTATTTCTGCTGCCACCAAGAGATGACATCGAGTAGCTCGTCTTCATCCATGGGTCCAAGGGATTGTTGCGTTGATACTTCGTACCGATCTACTGCAGAATACGCCGATGATACCCCCGAGGAACATTCCGAAGGTGCAGGTGAATCCGCCTTCTCCGAGCAAGGTGATCCGCTTCCATAAAAGAAACCGTCATCCATATCCGTCACTGTTATTGATTGCGAATTACTACTAGGTATATTTTCTCTGTTTTCCTGGTCGCGCGTAATACCTAAGGCTGCATCGCTTTCATCTAATAACTGTTGTAAATATCTAATATACTCGACGACCATTCTTAACGTATCCACTTTGCTGAGTTTCTTGCCGGATCCCCGTCTAGCGCCACCTGATAGAGCGGCTACTACAGAGGCAGGTAGATGTCGGCGGAGTGCATTGAAGCCATCATTAACTTGCTTCACACGATTGCGTTCTCTAGCATTACGCCTCGCGATCGATACGGCTTGAGGTCCGGTGTAAGGGTTAGTCCTGAAATGCACCTTCTTTCTATACTGAAGGCTTGGCGGCGTATCATGTGTAACGTAATTTTTTTCTGGTGCCGGTGCAATCGGTACAATCCTTTTCTCTGCAGATGTTTTGGTTACAGTGGCAGAGGGGTAGCCCGACGAGACGACAACATAGTTAGTCTGGCCCTGAACGAGTTGTATTTCTTGTAACATGTTACGTGTTTACGCGAGCGGTCGCGGAAACGGGCACACAAGTAGCGCGCGCGGCGATCGGAAAAGCACTGGCCGGGCGCGTAAATGAAGGCTTCGTGGGAGCTTTCGGTAAGGCGAGCGAGCGGCGGCAACGAAGCTTCACGCACAAGTGAGCCGGCGGCGCACGCGCACGCGTTATATCACCTGCGCCGGCTGCAAAAAAATATAAATTTTAAAATTCTTCTTCCCCTATTATTTTCCATCATCCCTTCCCCTCACTACGTACGGGTCCGTACCTGGCGAGGTGGTTAGGGGAGCGCGCAGGGAACGGCTAACGCGTGCCCAGTTTTTTCTGATGACCAGTGGATAGTGTGGTATTACACATAAAAATAATACGCGATTAGTTAACCTTGTCCCCTTGAACCCTCAAAAGAAGTACCTAGTGCGAATGCTACATCTTCGTAAATGAATCCTTACTTAGTTTTTATGAAAGACTTCTTGACAGAAAGACAGTATCACATAAAGATCTTCCAAATTTTGTAGTACCTACTTGATATAAATCAATCGCTATAAGAATTTTATCTGATGATATCTTAATACGTCTTCAGTATTAAGTATTCTTTATAAAGAACCAATATTATGTAGCGGGATAAAAGTCACTTTGCTTTAATCGAAGCTTTATCGTTGTCATTCCTGTTAAAACATTTAGGTCTCTTTAGTATAAAAGGATTATCTGCCGTTGCATATTTATGTGCCCGTATGTATTTTAGTACTTGCAGCTATTAACCTAGCTTAATACCCGGTTGCCACCATTCTTTAGTAGCAAATTGCTAGTGGTCAATATGTTCGGACGTACTAAGTGGTCATTGTGCCGACTATAGGCAATGAATTAAAAGTATTTTCACCACCACAAAAAGTGAACATGAATAAATTAGAGTTCCACTTGCGTTTGGGGCAATGAATCGATTTCGAAATGAATCTCATTATTTTATTTCATAGGCACTTTTAATTCTTTTTCATAATAATGATAATTTTATTGTTAAAAATAAAATTAGATAAGGCAGTCTGGTCTATCTGGCTGTTTTTAATAATCATTGTTATGGTATTTATTAATCCAACAAAACAATGAGATCAAATATATTAAAATACAAAAAAATCCTTAGAACTTACTAAATTAATAGTGCTTTGTCAAAGTAATGGAAATGTTACATCCATCACCACCTTTACCCATATTACATTATCGTGTAAAATGAGTCTGTTTTTTGGTTTATTGGTTCGTTGGTTTTTCCTTCAATCAATCAAACTGTAACGAAGTAACGGATCTAAAAACCCTAAATTCACGAAGCAGAAGTTAAACTTTTCCGACTTATCTAGTGCAATTCACTCATACCAACGCGGCGTTGACTATCGACATTTTTAGGGTTCCGTACCTCAAAAGGAAAAACGGAACCCTTATAGGATCACTTTGTTGTCTGTCTGTCTGTCAGTCTGTCTGTCTGTGAAACCTACAGGGTACTTCCCGTTGACCTAGAATCATGAAATTTGGTAGGTAGGTAGATTTACGGCTGATATACGGGGAAAAATCGGAAAACCATGAATTTGTGGTTATATCGCACAAAAAAAATTAAATTGTGGTCATGAACTATTTTCAATTTTCTAAGTAAGATACTATATCAAGTGGGGTATCATATGAAAGGTCTTCACCTGTGCATTCTGAAACAGATTTTTAATTATTTTTATGTATTTTATGAATTATCCTACAAAATGTCGAAAAAATACGATTGTAATACGGAACCCTCATTGCGCGAGCCTTACTCGCACTTGGCCGGTTTTTTAAAACACAAAATGTCTACGCATTTATGAGGTAAAATCTACAAATCATTTTGTTACAGCCACGTTACATACCAACTATCTTTTTGGTTACTTCTTCAGTAAAGTTTTATTTTGACTTATTGAACGTGTTGTGTCTTTACATTTTTCACATACTTATTGGGAATTTAAAAAAATATCGATTAGTTGAGAACGCTCGGCCCTTGTCGTTCGTCTCTCTCAAATAATTCACATACCAATTGGTTAATTTAAAGTGGGCTATTAATTTATTGTTTTTGAATTCTAATTAATGTAAGGTGATAGTGGATTTTATTGAAAAATTCGAAACATTCAAGCGCATTTCGTTCGTTGCGTACGAGCCCGACACACGTTGGAATCTTTTCTATAAGTGTAAATTGAAGAGCTTTCATTAGGTATAGAGCTCGCGTTACAAAAAGGCGCTGGCAGACTATCTGCTCTGCTCAGTAGAGGATTTACAGAATCAATTACTTAATTTCTCTCATTAATTTAAACATCTCATCCTTATTGTATTTAAAAAAAATGTTTACAAAAAATAAAATAACTAAGGTGGCGCTTGTAAAAATATTTAGGAAAACAACAATGTCTAAAATACGTACTTACCTAACTTTAATTTCTGAAGATTGACGACAGTAAAGAGAGACAAAAAGCACATTTCAAACTAAGCAATATAGTTAATTTAATCAAAATAACTTTCAAGATAAACGGCAATTAAAGAAATTAAAGCAGGGATATGGCCTCTTTTTCCTTCCAGATTCGATAGAGGCGGTGGCTTTTGATCGAAATTATAAAGTGACAAGAAAACGTACCTATACATACTCGTATTAATATTACTTATGTACTATTGAATGATTTGGTAAAAACCATTGGAAAAATACACCCGATAAGGCTGTTTTTATACCCTATTTTGTAAATATGTATTATGTAATTTTTTTTTATGCTATTCGTATATAATTTGTGTGTAATAAAGAGAGAGAGAGAGAAAGATAGGTACTGACTTACGCGATATTCTTAAAGAAAAAAATGTTTGTATCCCTGTATAAAGTGAGTATGAAATAAAAGGTTATTTATGGGCAAAGTAACACGAGTTCCTTGTATAATAACCTTTTATTTAAGCCAATTAACCAGCCTTACCAAATTAAAGTATTCTGGGTAAGTCCATTGCATTCCTGTTTTATCAGACTAATTTGCGATATCTTTAAAAAGTGAAGAAAAAAGCTATTCGTATCTCTAATCTCAAAGAAAAACTCCGAATATAAAACGGCTGTCTTGCTATATTTACCTGATTGTGGTAATAGGAATGAATGTTACTTAAAAATAGGCAAGAGTGTGAAAATAAAGAATGAAAATGCAGAGTAGGTACTTATACCTAAATAAATATAATATTAAGCTCTTCTTATTGTCATGTAATATAATATTAATTTATACATAAGTAGCAATTACTCTTAGATAAAACTGGTCAAGTGCGAGTCGGACTCGCACACGAAGGGTTCCATACTATCGTCCTACAAGATATAACACTGTGCACTTTGTAATTTTTTTATTTGCATTGCGGTCATTTTGAAATTTGTTAACTTGGTTTTGTGCACAACGGATCAGCCTGGCTGTCCAGCGCGGTAATGCAGCCAGTATTCTTGGCACCATTCTACATGGGCATGATTTGTATAGTAATTAGATAAGGCTAGCTTTAAGTTTTATTGTAATATTTTCATTACAAAAAACTTGGTTTTTATTATTAATTGTTGTTGTAGCGACAATAGAAATACACAGTCTGTAAAAAGTCAACTCTTTACATAATACGATTCGTGACAGACAAACAGACGGACGGACAGCAGTGTCTTAATAATCCCATAGGTACCCTTCTGGTACGGGACCCTAAAAATTAGTAGGCAAGGTGTTAGAGAATTTATATGATGATATCTTTAACAGTATAGTAAGATATTTTGTTTTTCGGTAACACAGCTTTTAGTATAATTCCAGCAAATTTCAAAACAGTTAAAGTTTTTTTGTAAATCGCTGCAAATCACGTGTACAAATTAATCAAACAGTTGGGCGGTTGGACGCACCAAGTATCAGTGATATTTCAGCTTTCTGTCTCATAATTTGTATGCTTTCATACCTTGAGAGCTGTTGCTGTGTCAATTTTATCATGTCATAACAATTGACAGGATATTTTAGCCTCCCGTTGTGAAATTAACCCTTAACCATCGTGCAAAAGAAGTTGCTTTGCGTGCGCTGTTTGGTCCAAAACCCAATGTTCACCAAGTGAGACAGTTTGAATAAATTATTGGTCAAGTGAGTGTCAGAATACACATAAAGTAGGGTTCTGTTATCAGAAACAACTAGCTGCTTGTAGGTATAGAAGCAGGCGTTACTTTGCGGAAGTTTGGCTGCACTTATTATACCTAAGAATTAACTAAGAAATAAGTAAGAATACTGAGTAAGAATTTTATTTTTGAAAATCTGAATATACATCTCAACTCATCTGATCTTTTTAATTAAAATTAAAAATATCTTTAGTGCCGAGCACTTTTATGATTTATGATTTTTACTTGCGTAAAATGAAGAGCCCGTCCATTTTTGCAAGTTTGAATTTTACCGGTCCTCTTGACACCAAATAACGCATTTGGCGGGTTAACATAAAACAATGTCCATGTTAAATTTTAATCGCTACTTGAAAAGTTACGGTCGCATGACTACTATAAAGTTGACTGTCATTACATTACTGTCGCTCTTAAATGTTTTCAACCAAACAAATAAATTGTTAAGGGCAAATAACCAACGTCAAATACTCTCTTGTAGTGAAAAAACTAATGTACCTACCTACTAATATAATCCTTACTAATAATAATATTATGATAAATGCGAAAAAAGTGTGTTTGTCTGCTAGCTTATTACGGCTCATTTATTTAACCGATTTTGACGAAATCTGGTACAGAGATTTATCTCACGGACGGATAACGCTTATTTTTATGAAAAATTTAAGAGTTCCCAGGGGATTTTCAAAAAATCTACACAATCCGCGGCATAAAGCTAGTGTAATATAATGTACATTTTTAATATCTGTAGGTTAGTAGTCGGCTGACGTCAGCCGGAATAAAAATATACCATCAGTTCGAAACTTCAGTCTAGTGCTGACGACACTAAAATGGCGGCCACGCGCATTAGCAAATTGCGGTACTTATACCTACAGAAGTAATAACGTCACAATTGTGTGACATAGATCAATTATTTCAGCTAAAAATAAAACAATTACAACTGACAAATTACGGAGATGTAAAACGTGGGATTTGGGGGATGTGATGATGGGAAATGTGTCATCTGCCGATGTCATGACACGGTTGAGTGGTGTGGGATCTAAAACAAATATATTTAATCGCTTGATTATTGTTGGTATTGAGTAATTTGGGATGTGAATTGTCATGAATTATTATTATTAAGTAAGAGTAAATTTACTGACTTCCAAAAAGAGCTGGTCCGTTTTTATTAAGTTTTTGATTTACTTGAGTAGGGTAGTTACTACTCGTCTGTGTTACTACCATTGAGCTAAGTCAGAGTGAACTAGCTAAGTTTCAAGCCTAAAACTAGGTAATTTATTAGCTACTTTGTAGAATGACTAGGTACTTTATTGCTATAATCCCCAATTTGATTAAATTTGATTAAAATTTTCTGTCTATCTAATCTATATATATATAAAATTCAAAGTCCTGACTGACTGACTGACTGACTGACTGACTTATCAACGCACAGCCTAAACCGCTGGTCCTAGATACATGAAATTTGGAGGGTGTGTTCTTTGTAAAGAGTATAAGTATCCACAACGAAAGAATTTTTCGAAATTCCACCCCTAAGGGGGAAAACATGGAATGAGTTTGTATGAAATTGTTTGTTTACAAGTTATTTCCATGAAAAATTATATTTGGGTTTTCGGTTACAAAAGAAAAAAATACGTAGGTACCTATTTCAGGATTTTTGGAAAGTCTACCCCCAAGCCGATTTTCTAAATTCTGGGCGGGTCAACTAGTTTTGTATATCGCGAATAGCTCGTTTTACATCTATTGACATTTACTTTACATCTTAAACATCGATTGAGAATTTTATACCTTTGCAAAATAGTTCCAAAATTGCGGTCCAAAAATACTTGTCAGCAAGTAAATATTTACAAATATCGCGTGTTCAAGTGTTATTATTTTAACCAGTTCGGTAGCCCATTACGCTGCCGGTTGCGAGTTTCTGTGAAGAATGGTCCCCGTATTAACTACATATTTAAAAATTATCTTACCCTATAAATCATATGCATAAAACGTTGTCGGCATCTTTCACACAATGAAACTACCTGATTCGTACCCAATATCGTTTGATTAACGATTTGTTGAGTGACTCCTATTCATCGCAACGTCAAAGGGTGATATTATTAAGCATTAATAAAGATCATATTATACATTTCACCTTCGGTTTGATAACAAAGCCTACTTAGTTAAATATTCGGCGAGGAATACAAGCATGAGTTGCGGATTTATCATTTACAAAACATGATTAATCAAAACATTTTAACCCCTTTTAAAGTTTATTGTTTAAAGTTAGTATTTTTTTAAATGCTTCAAATGAGCGTTGGCCTCAAAATATTTTTTAGATATTAAAAAGAGTAGCAATCCGCGTTGTTCTGTGTTTATAACTTCTTAGAGGATTTCAATGAATTCACTATTATTTTGAACTAGCTGCCCTGGCGACCTTCGTTCCGCCTAACAGTCGATTCAAATTTTTTAAATTTTTCTCTCCTTAAAAATTATCCCCGTACTTCAAGGAATAATATAAAAAAGAATTAGCGAAATCGGTTTGAAATCAGAGATTTGCGATGAGCAACACATTTAGTGATTCATTTTTATATTATAGAGTCACGAGATATTTTTGTACTTAACACGATTAATTTGTAAAACATATTTTTAATTAATTTTTGTTTTATTATTGTATATACCTACATTTATTCTAACTATTCTGTTAAAATAGTTTAATTATAATTTTAAGTAATCTCTTTTGGCCTTCTGTTATAACTAGATTTAAATTTAAATAATAATTATGTATTTACGCTGTTGATTACTTTCAAATAAACAAAAAATAAATAAAAAAAATAAGTAATACCCGCGCGAAGACGATGCGAGTGAGCTAGCTAGGTACTTAAATAAATATTCCAAAATATTGCTAAGCTACCTTCGCAGGGAATAAATAAATAAATGTTTTCGTGAATTATTTTGACTCCATTGAGTTAATACCTAAACGTTTTTGGATTGGGGCACGAATGAATCTCTCTAAGCTACTGATTTCACAAAAAGGTGTCGGACATTTCTCACGCTCGGCATTCAATATACAAAATGCAAATTTCCTGTCACGAAAGCTTGTAAAACAACAGAGGCTATCTGCGGATCGCATCGCATCGGGTTTGGACAGTCCGACACAGGCACCCATAGCCCAACGTCTGTGTCGCACATTGTGACGGGAAGCCCTGAGGACACTTTGACACGGATCCAGAGATACGCTATTGAATCGCTCGTCATGATGCGGCACCAGATTTCTCAGACGTAACTTTTGGGGACATACACAGGACACAGGTGCTATAAAATAAACTTAAAAACATGATCTTGATACTAAGGTAGGTAAGGTACCTAAGTGTTATCAAGTGTCACTTCTATTTCAGAAGAAACCCAGCTTTGCAATGTTAGGTACATTAGTAATATTGTATCGATGAAACATACTATAAAAAGTAATGTAAATAGTAGTTCAGTTTTTAGGGTTCCGTAGCCGTTATAGATTCGTCATGTCTGTCTGTCTGGATGTATGTCACAGCCACTTTTTTCCGAAACTATAAGAGCTATACTGTTGAAATTTGGTAAGTAGATGTATTCTGTGAACCGCATTAAGATTTTTACACAAAAATAGAAAAAAAAACCAATAAATTTTGGGGTTCCCCATACCTACTTAGAACTGAAACTCAATTTTTTTTTTATCAAACCCATACGTGTCTATGGATAGGTCTTCAATAATGATATTGAGGTTTCTAATATAATTTTTTTCTAAACTGAATAGTTTCAAACTTATATATAAATGTAATAAGCATGCACTCGCTCATTTCGGAATATTAGCTCGAACCAATGAGTCAGTCAGTATCAATATGGATTCCGACAAATAAACGGCTCAAGTGCAATAGGTATTATGAGCTTATGAAGGCGTCTGCCGTCTATGCTTGTCTACTAGATATCTATTACGTTTGCCAAAAGGCGCGTATCCAAACACCGCTATTTAAAAAGCAAGTTTTCTTAAAAAATACAATTATAAGAAAATCCGTAGTAATATAAACATAATATTATAATATTTTAACCCTCTTCGACCAACCCGTTCTTATTCTAAGTGAGCTGGCGATAGGTTGATCATGATGATGATAATGATTATTTTAACTCATAAAATCGGACCCCATACTAGAAGATCGCCACATCATTTCAAGCGTCTTTCTTGAGAACTCACCGATAATAAACCAAATCTACGAGCACAATGTAACTCATTCCTTTATAAGGCTAACGAAAGTAGAATGTTTTTTAACTAAAGTTATATTTCCTTAGGGGTACGTTGTTGTTAATAAATAAAGCTAGTTAGAAAATTAGTCGTATTCGCCGACAACCTTGTTTCTTTTACAAGTTTACGACACCTCGTTAGTGGTGATAAGATGGGCCTAAATAGATGATTAGCTTTGTTCTGAATTGTAGAGTCGTTAATTTTTTTACCAATCATTTCATTTAAATGTGCGTTAACAAGGGTGGATGTTCAATAAACTTTGAGTTTTGATGTCCTCTCTGTCAAAGTCATTAAGTTACTTGCCTTATACTTTATATACTTAGAAGGGGTTGTGGGTTCAATCTCTTTTAAATCTATCTGTGTCAGGTAGAGTCAGAGAGCTAGGTTGTTAACATTAATACTAGACCTTAGCAAATTAATAAAAAGACTGAAAAGTTGTAAAATGAGATATTATGGCAATATTTAGGTACACGTGTGGGTAAGTTTTGAACAGAAATCTAGCAAACCACATACACAGAGGTTCTACTTTCATTTATATATTTATACCATAAAATAATCTAATTATTTTATAATTAAAATTGGCTGCACGTTGCAATGAGACGTAGCGGTAGATGCCTAATTACCTATTTAGTTTATTGATAATTCGATAGTATGTTAAAAAACTTACTTAATGATCTATTATGTAAACATTGATTGCTATTATAATTGGGGTGACGTACAAGAGTTTGTGATTTGACATAAATATACCTATCCCTGTGTGTATTTATTTGTGATTCTTACCTATATGCAAGTAGTTTAGCTACCAGAATATATTTTCATAGGTGATTGATTTGTGGGTATCAGTTTATTTACAAATTATCTGATGACTAAATTAT